>NC_060031.1:15309719-16751386 GCF_905333055.1 Maniola jurtina
TATGAATATGGCAGTAGAAAAGTCGATCGGCATATTAATTGTGCCATCACGATCGCACCATGGGTTTATGTAAAAACTTCTCGGTTCTATGGGAATCGGTGACTGCGATACCTACCTAATGGTTAGAAGCACGAAATATTTTATGAACTTTACTGTTACTTTTGTTTTTATATCCACCTATCTGTTTAATTGTTATTTTATGGCCTTAAGTTTTCGTGTTTATGGTTTATTTCGTAGTTTTGATTTTTATTATGGAACGGTTGTATTTTATTTTTATCTATAAGATCTACAAAACGTTTCAAAGACATTAAGTAGGTAAGTACCTATACCTATACTTACTTTATTCAAAAGATGAATGTCTGCTTATCTTCTACTTATATATTTATTACATAAAGTCATAGAGCAGCTTAAGAGTTGAGCCTTCAGAACCTAAAGTTACAAAATGTGTATTAAATCATATCAATAGAATTCCATACCATAACAAAGCTTTTCTTTCACAAAATCGTGACTAACACAAAAACAGACAACGAGCGTTAAACATGAAAATGATTCACATTTTTTCAAAGGTCAATAGAAAAATAACTACGCCGCACCGCGTCGATCATTCTTATGTTAATATACCAAGAAGACTTAGGCGCAGCGCACACCGCCGACAGAGTCGAGACAGTCTCAGTCTTCTTGGCAACTTAAAACTTAATTTAAGTTTCAGATTGGTTTTCAGTATGCCAATTTAAATCGTATGTCAAATTACATAAAGCTGACTTTAAGGGAAATTGCCCAGTGCGACTTTTTGTAGCGAGACAGCCGCGCGTATTTTGAACGCGATTCTGAATCGCGACATCACCGATACTGAATCGTGGGCAAACGTATATTAAATTTTTTCTTAGTTTGCTTAAAAGATAAACAAATCGCAGATATTTTCTCGGACAGCGCGTAAGCAACGCAATTTCCCCGCCACTTTGAATCCTGTAGAGTTATATTTATACTCGTATCTTCATTGTCAGTTCACAGGAACATAGGCCAGGTCATAATATTATGGGCTGCGTATAGTGCGACTCTTACACAACATTTCAGCGAGAAGCTAGGTATTTTTGCTTACCTCGAGGAAAACTAAAGTAATCTCGGGCCAACGACATGTCGCTATTGTATCGCGACCTTTTTGTGGATGTATCGCTGCAACAAGTCACGTTGGTCGATTTCCCAAGTTTTTATCAAAAAGACTCATCTTTACTCCACTCCCTCTGTATACGCCGGCCCTTAGTTTTGGTTCCTCGTGCCGGATACATGAATTAGCTAAGAAGTCTAGTGAGCATATTCGCAATGGTGGCTATAAAACAAAATTTGTACGCTTTTTGCCAAAGGTCTAATGATTTGTCTATTACTATAGATGTAAACATTGACTAGAGAAGATACGAATAGTTATCTACTATGTGAAATTCACATCCTTACCAATCTATTTCACATGGTGCTATTATAACATCGATGCATAAAACTTGATAGAAGCAACACAAGACCGTGTTCTATGGAGATACTTAATAATATAATAATAAGATAATAGGCACAATATAAACTTAAAACTAAACACAATAAAAATTAAATAAATGACAAATACTAAATTCATATAAGTATCATGTAAATATGTATAAGTCGTTTAAGTGTTTTAACACTTACAAATGTCAATATAGGTAATATGTCTAGTACGCGATAGGTCAAGATGGTCGCCCCGAGTGCCATCTCGACCAGTCGCGTAGGTACTACACGTACAAACATGTTTTTAAAGTTTTTTTAGACCTTTGTCGTGCCTTTGTCCAACCGTGGACGTCGGTTGAGACGACGGCAACGACTGCTGATGCAGTTAGCATTTAGTAGGGTTCTACGCGAAGAAGATGCGATTATAATGTGAACACCGCGATCGGTTGCATAACTAGTTAATTTATCAATTAAAAATCAATAGTGTCTGCATATTGTAATAAACTGTGTTTTGGCACGCTAGCGACGCGGGCGCAGCTCGGTGTCACTCACCCCGTGGAACGACCTTGCAATGCTAACCGGTCACCTGTGCCACCGTGTAGCAATCCTACAGTTGGCAAAATATTTTTTATTTTTAACCGACTTCAAAAAGGAGGAGGTTCTCAATTCGTCAGAATCTTTTTTTTAAAATGTAATATATGTTCTCCGATTACTCGAAGACGCCTGGACCAATTTGGCCTTTTTTCTGAATGCGTATACCTTCCAAGTGGTTCCATATTTTCGTGAAGAACTGATGAATATCTTCGGAGATGGAGAACAGGACTCCTCAATGGATAAGAGTAAATTGCTCGCGATCAGTGTAATAGCTTAGTAAACAGTAGGTTTTTAACCAGGCATAGCATATTTTAATACAGTGCGGCCACTAAAAATTATGACATTCAAAAAATAAATAACCCGTCTTCAATAACCACAAACACTAAAAAGTAAAAAATATTTTTTGTTTCTCTAACTTCTTTAAACTCTACGTACCTATTTATGGAATTAAGTACATGGTATTCACTTCCCCACGCATCTTTCATTGTTTTCTCGAAGCACATTATTTAGTTCTCCGTCTGTATGATTGCTAGACTATGATGTTATCCTCTTGTTCTCACTTCACGCAGCCGTACCGGTCTATCAGCAATCCTGCCGTCTTTGTCTAATTAGAGAGTGTTGTTGTATACCTATCTCGCTTCCAACAGGTGAACTATGGAGCGAAGTGGACAGGTGATTAGTGTCGGCTTTGAACACTAGATGTCTCTGGTGATGGCTAATTAATTGATTGTGCTACCTAACCTAGTTTAATTAGTTTATCAAACATAGTTGTATTTAATTATTAATAATTATATTGTATTAATAATTATGTTAAAGTTGTGTTAATTATTATTAATTACCTCGTAATGGACTAATCAGCTCAAATAATAATAACTTTTTCTGGTACAACTATCTGTTTAGGTGTAGTTTAGGTACTTTAATTTTAGGTAGATATTTATCAAGAACAACACCCAAAAAAGCAAAGCAATTTTTAATTTTTCAAGATGACGCTCTCAGTTTCCATTGGTACGTTAAAGCAAATTAATGTAGTTGAAAAAGGTGTTGAATTAGATTAGCCTAAGTAGTTTACGTGCTACAGTGAAATATACAAATACATAGGTATACATACTTTTCCTTTTGTCTTTGTCGTAGTCAGTTAAAAAAGCGTCCACAAAGTTCATGTGGTGTGCTGTTTTGTGCAAGTAATACGCGTGCAAGCCACAGGTCGTGAAAACGAGCGCTACAGGAACTAAATGTTATACTGTGGCTAATTTTGCTGTCCTAGGTTTTGAAAGTAGTTGTTGTAGTAGAAAACTAATCTTTGAGTTTTGTGGAATGGTCCTCAATACTCGTGTGGCGCGATGTTTTGTCGAGTGCAAGTAATACGCGTGCAAGCTGCAGGTCGTGGGAACCAGCGCTACAGGAACTAAATAATTATTAGCTGCGGCTTTTGGCTTTATGCTGTAAAGTCTAAAAGCGTGTTCTAAGAAATAGCTTCTTAGACTATGTATAACTTACCTTATTTGTTCCTAAGTTTCATTATTATACTGTAGCTAATTGTGTTGTCCAAGGTATTGAAAGCAGAATATGTTGTCACAGAGTACCTTTTAAGTTATTCTTTGGTTTTTATAGAAAGGTCCTCAAAGCTCGTGTATAGCATGTTGTTTTGTCGAGTGCAAGCCGCAGGTCGTGAGAATCAGCGCTACAGGAACTAATGTTAGCCGTTGCTTTTGGTTTTATCCTATGAAGTCTGAAAACGTGTTCTAAGGAATAGCTACTTTTGCAGCTTGCTCCTAAACTATGTATAGCCAACCTAACTTGTTCCTATGTTTTATTATTACTGTCACTGTTTAAACTGAGCAGATAATTTTATTTACTAATTTACCTATACCAAATATCCGGGTATATTTTAAACAAGAGTGTAGGTAAACGCGTCCCATCTTAGACCGATCATCACTTTCCATCAGGTGTGATTGTGGTCAAGCGCTTGCCTATTCTGAACTAGCCTATGTCTATCCCCGGGATATAAGCTAACCCTGTACCAAATTTCACCAGAATCAGTTAAACTGTTGGGCCGTGAAAAAGTAGCAGACAGATAGACAGACAGACAGGCAGACAGACAGACACACTTTCGCATTTATAATATTAGTATGGATAAAACAAAAAACTTTTGATTATTATATACACTTAAGTAAATTACTGGTTGATGCCTGCGATTTCGTCCGCCCCGTACAACCCGCACAGCCGCACACTCCGGTTGCCATCTCAATCTGTCGCGTACTACGCCTAGTTGTGGGCTTTCATTATTTTTACGCTTCGTTAAAATATAAAGGTATCTATGTTCGAATCCGGCTGTTCCAAACAATATCGTCACCTTTCAAAAAGGAAAGGGGTGAATAGAGATAAAGTTTTTGGGTTTCCTATTGAACGACGTTTATATGCGATCGGGTTACTATTATTATACGTTTAAGGTATGTGATCTTTTGTTGTTAACCTAATAGATTTCGATAATGCATTTTTTGAGAAATTGAATTTGAAACCCCAAAAAATAATAGACACTATACATAATATACCTAAAATGTATATTGAAAGGCAAGCATTTTGCACAACTCTTCAAAAAAAGCATATTATGTTTTCAGAGTTCATGTATGTAGGTATGTACCTATGTGCGTTTCTTTGTTCCACCATTACTTAAATAGTAATAAATACCTGAACAGATTTGGATGTATGGGATATCGTTAGAAATTAGAATCCTTTCATCATCCCGATTCCGGACTGACATTGGCTATAAGGTATGAAAGCCACGTCGGTCAAGTGTGAATCGGACTCACACATGAAGGGTTCCGCATACCATCGTATAAGAAATAACACTTTTTTTTTAATTTTCATAGCGGCATTTTGAAATTTCAACTATCATATTATTTTGTTGTTATAATGTAAAAATTTATCTCTACCGAGATACAGTCCGCTGACAGACAGACGGACGGACGGACAGTAGAGGCTTTACGGAACCCAAAAAGGACCCTGGACTAGACGGGGGCATAATCCGACTAATCACGTGAGTCCAGGCGTAAGACATTGTATAAATATATTTTATAATGGATATTACAACATTTTTAAATCTGTGTTATAGTGGTAGATATCCAATTTAAGATTCTTTTCACATGTAGAAGAAGTAAACAATGGATACCCACCACCATCAAGATTAAATTTCCCAATAGGTACCTAAACAAAAAACCACATCAAAAACTAGTTAAGCAGCTAATCCTATGAATAATAAAATCCGTATCCCATTTCTATTTCAACAAAAGCATTATATTCCAAGATATCTTTAATTTGAATAGGCGATGTCAAACGGTCACTGCTAAGACGTTCCCTCACGTCCCCTCAACTCAATTGTTTACAACTACTTTACATCAAAATGGGCCGAATAAAGCGTTCAACTTTATATTATTATGCCTTATGAATATAGTCAAATTGGGTCCTTTTCAGATCAGGTCGGTGAACTCTATCTTCCCATATTATTTTGGGAAATAAGGCTGGGTGCAAACTATAACATCTGGTTTTGTTCACTAATCTTTATTTACAAAATATACTAAAAATATTTACTTAAATCTAAAAATTACAAAAGAATAATTCACAAAGGATTCACATTAACTATCTTAGTAGTTTCTTAATTCTTAATCACGCGTTTAAGATATGAAAAAATCTACCGTTTGTGGCCGCCCTAACGCTCCCTTACAATATCTCTAAGAATTTATTAATGTCCGAATACATTACACCCGAGATATTATCTTTGTTTGATTTGAATCATATCTGTTATGGCCTGCGTCCTATTTGGATTGAAAAACTTATGGCTCTCACGTTTGTTTTATTTCTATGGTAATTTATGATTATAAATAACACTGGAGTTATGGTATTCTTACGCTTAGGTACACACATGTCTTTACGTGATAGCTTTGATGATGTCATGACAGACCAATACACACAACGACGGGATGGAATTGATTGCGGTCACATAATCTTACAGTAAGGGATAATGGAAGAAAAAAACTTCATTTTTTACGTTAACTTTTTTACCTATTTATTCGAAAACCACCAACTAGGAGCCGCTGCGTATATATACCTTACGTTAAAATTGATTAAACGGATGGGCGTTTAAAAATCCCGTGGGAACTCTTTGATTTTCCGGCGCAAAAAATAGCTTATGCCCGTTCCCGGGATGCAAGCTATCTCTTTACCAAATTTCGTCAAAATCAGTTCAATGGATGGGCCGTAAAAAGCTTGCAGACAGACAGACACACACACTCGCGCATTTATAAGTAGTGTGGATTTAGCAGATTGCAAGAAAAATCCTTAGATTTTGGACGTATAGGTACGTAGTGTATTGGATAGAAAAAATCACACTAACAGCTCAAAAAAAAAATACTTTAAATAACTAACAGTAAAACAAATAAGCGGCTTCTAAACAATTAACAAGAAATCAGTTACATCTCCACTTCACAGAAGACCGCACCACAGCTTATCTCGTTACCGTATTGCCGGTCATTTGTCGCTCTATCTCGCCTTTTCTCACGCTAGGAATTCTGTGTGTCAACGGCGCGCTGCGCCTGCGCATCAAATAGGGTGAAGCTCAAATTTTCTTGAGTAGTACTCGAAACATCGCGGCAAAAGTCGAGACTTTTATCACGTTTCTCCGGTTCACATTTTTGGACAAAAATTCACAGTTTTAGCTTAGATCACCTTAAATACCTCATAACTATAATATTTTGCAATAATTGCAGTCCATCGAACCATAACTGGGACAGACGTATTCTGGAGTGGAGACCGCGCACCGGTAAGCGCAGTGTGGAAAGGCCTATGTCCAGCTGTGGACACATACAGGCTGGTGGAATCGAATGGAAAGGAATGAAAAAACTATAACTTCGTAATAGGACAGTTGTGATCTGGGAACTACAGAATCCAAACAATTTTATAAATGTGAAAGTGTGCCTGGTTTTCAGCCTGTCTGTTACTTACCTAAATCTATGCGGACGAAGTCACGTGCAACATTTAGTTCTAAATACTTATGCTATTGTGAATTCTCTACTCAGTAATTAGTATAGATAATATGTTGTCCAGTTTGTAACTTTTATCCATTAACGGACGATTCTATAGGGTCTAATTTCGATGGCCCTATGAGGTTTAATCTCCTTTTTGTAATGGTAACAAATAGATCATTAAACAATGCACTGTGCATGCATACCACTGTCAGCTTAGCGCGACGTTGCGTCGGACACACGGACACACGGACATATCGGAGCTGAGTCATCGCCATCTATGTATATGGTCACCGCGGCCATAGGTCACACATTTCACTTCTTTGTGACGAAAGTGCGTTATTAGGTGGGGCATTCTACAACGAGATCAACTAAAATTTATATTCAGTTGACCCATGATTTTGGCTCATTTAACATCTCTAAGTCTAGAGTTTTAGTAGAGGTCCCTAACTAAAAAAATATTAAGTATTATAATAATAATACTAGGACATGAGTTTTTAATTTTTTTGGATTAGTTTTAAATAATGTTATTAAAATTTTATTTAAGTTTCTCACTACATAAATAATAATTAGTAACAATAATAATTGAAGTCTAAACTAGAGATTATATTAACAGCATTTGATTAAGTTTTTACGAAAAAAGAGAGAAACTTGTGCACGTAAGTTTTTAATAAAAATATGTAGGTAATAACCTACTAAATAAAAAAATCGTAGTAAATTTTTAAAATATTTAACCAAGTAATAAAAACCTTAAATATTAATTATAAAAAAACATGGCGAGGTGAGAACCTCCCTGCCTTTTTAAAAGTCGGATAAAACATTTCTGAGGTACTAAAAAATTTCAGACTGACCCTAATCATCTACGAATAGTACTTGTACTTACCCACATCACTCTGAATATAAAGGGACCATTTGATGGGCCTCGAATTTCGAAGTACAGCGGAGCATTGCACCAATAATGTCTAACTACGTGTGATAGATTATGATTACTGTAGATAACTATGATTCGGGTGACCATTCAAGATTAATTAGTTAGGAAAATGATAATTTTCTGATAAACCACTCTAGTAAATATTCTCGTAAGAAATACTCTATTTCATCAATGAGTAGTTATTGGATTAGTGCTAAAATATATATAAATTACAAAAAAGGATTTGCCAAGAAGGTACATGTACCTAGTTAAGTTAATATCCTTGAATAAAATGTCTTGTGTCACAATATTTTATTTATTATATGGTATAGATACGAGTACCTAAATAGAGAGGGGTAGAGTAACCTGTGTCTTCATATACTTTGCATTTTTAAGTATAATGATATATTTTTTTATCTTTTATTTTTTGAGCACTGCTTATCTAGATACTTAACACTGGTTATAACTTTATGTACATAGTCTTGATCAACGACTTTTCCCAAACAGTTGTTAAAAAAATGGTTGATTAAAAAACATTAAAACGTGTGGTAGTAGTGTTCATCGTTTTAAAATCCATTTATATTGTAAATACGAAAGTAGTAGGTACTGTTTGTTTTTGTAAACCTTTCATGGCTCAACCGCCGAACCGATTTAGCAGTGGCACAAAGTCAGCTTGGATTCTGGGGGCAGGTCCTAAAAAATTAACGAGTTCTCACTTCCAACGGAATTTTCAAAGAACCAAATGTACGCGGGTTGAGTTCAAGGCATTAGCTAGTCATTTATTTAATTAAAAAAGACGAGCCAATTATAATTAATAACTGAGAACCATCCCTCGTAAAAGTATTACGTTATCCATGGTCACCCTCCTCATAAAGGCATGAAACATTATGTGACAATGTGATAGATTCCCTCCAACACATTCGAGGTGCTTTGTTTGGGAATGTGATTTATTGCCCATATTAATACCTCACTTTATACAAATGTGGATGAAGTATACTTTCGGGCATAACTTAATATAATGTGGTTTATGGCCATCAATGTGGTCATTTTTGAAGATCATAACTCCTGGTAAGTACCTATGGGCTTTGATTTATAACTTGAGAGGTTTTGGTACTTGGTACTTATCGAAGACTAGCTGAGCCGCTCTGCATTCCTGAAAATACTCAAAATCAAAATAGATTAATTTCTGTAGGACAACAGCTATTGTCGTGTCTCTTATAAGTTATGATACATTTGTGATTCTATCACTTATTCAAAATGTAGGTTCTTACTCTTATATTGGGATTGCGAGTACATGGTGAAAACCCTTAAACCCACCCCCGTGGGTTACATTACAGGTACATGGTAATATACCAGTGAGACCTCGGGCACATGGTGGTATGCCTTAGGACCCTAGAATGGGATTACGGACCCGGCACCAAAAATACTGACAAAATATTATTTTAAAAATGGGTAAGTATACCTAGTGATTTCTTAAATTCAATAGCCTAAACTCTTATCAGAATAATCTTCGGTACAAAAGACATCAACGCGCTACCATTACAATTATTATTTTTACAAATAAAACTACGAATTTGGAACTTTCGAATTAACTTTTGGCAAGTTTTTCTAAAAAGTCAGCAAAACATTGACGGTTCCTGTAATGCTGCAAATATTCATAGGCGGCGATAATAATCACTTAGAGAGCCTTTTCTCGTAATTCATATAAAAACAGAGTTTTTTCGTATATCTCAGTTGTAATATATCAGTTCGTGACTACAGAATCAGATAACATGTTAAGTAGCAACTTGGATTCGTCGCCGGTCTAACAAATGGATCTAGCTCAAAATTCATCTGAATTATTCATCAGATACAGACAACGTGGCTCGGCATCACAAAACTGGGGTCAATCGATGTCGTTCTATTACGTAAAGACAGCTGTGCTCAACCACTTTTTTTTGCTTTCCCAGCTTGCGCGCTATTTATAGAATACTAGCTCTAATGACTTGTCTAGGTCTTTGACTCGGTGGAATTAGGCATTTGTCGACCATAATAATTAGCGACAAATTAATTTAATTTTTTAAAATTATATATTTTTTAATCGCTTGATAATATTTAACTGCGGAAGTTAAAGTTTATTTCGTCAGTTAAAGGCAATGGAGAGAAATATTTTGCTCGGAATTTCTGTACGTGATCTAATCAGAAATGAGAAGATCTGTATAAGAACTAGAGTAACGTTAATCCAAATTCAAACAACAAGAGTAGAAATTCTTGAACTTATGAGTATCACTTTTTGGTTTCAACGAGGTACTAAAGAAGTTTGTATCTCAAAAAGGTATAGGTGTACTTACTTTGTTCTCCCTAAAACATGTAGGCAATCCTAATCAGGTACCAGATGCGACTGTATAGTCGAAAGCGATTGTATAGTAAAGCACTATACTATATAACATGTCTACAGGCAATACATAAATCAATGTAAGCGGGTACAGGATGGCTCAGGTACTGCGACTGGTAATGATTTGCGCCAGCTTTAATTGCTTAAACGCAAATAGCTTGAAAAAGTTGGGAGTGCGTGCCCGGGATCGAACCCCTGATCTCCCGAATAGGAGGTTTTAATGTGTTAACCACTAGGCTATCAGCGCAATAGCTCAACCGGTAAAGGAGTGGACTGAAAACCGAAAGGTCGACGGTTCAAACCCCGCCTGTTGCACTATTGTCGTACCTACTCCTAGCACAAGCCTGACGCTTAGTTGGAGAGGAAAGGGGAATATTAGTCATTTAACATGGCTAATATTCTTTATAAAAAAAAAAAATATAAAAAAATACATAAATCAATGTGTATGGGTACAGGAAGGCTCGGCACAAGGTGGGTTCTGCGGCTGCGAGATTGGACTGGTAATGATTTGCGGCAGCTGCGGCCACAGCTGGCGCAAGGTGGCTTGCACGTGTGTGCCTTTTGACTTTTAACTTATCGCATAATACCTACCTACCTTATAAAAAGAAAGAGTTGACCATATATTTACAACTAGATGATACCCGCGACTCCGTCCGCGTGGATTTAGGTTTATAAAAATCCCGTAAGAACTCTTTGATTTTCCGGTATAAAAAGTAGCCTATGTCCGTCCCCGGGATGTAAGCTAACTTTGTACCTTTCATTAAAATCCGTTCAGCGATTGGGCCGTGAAAGCGTAGCAGGCAGACAGACAGACACACTTTCGCATTAATAATATTAAGTATGGAAGTATGGATTTACATAATACATAATATGTATTTCAAATTGTGTATTTGCTTTAGTTTTAATCAACGAATAAGTTCTAATACTCTTATGGTCATCGTTTCTCAACCTGGGGGTCGCATCTGTCATGTCAAGTTTTTATCGACTGCGAATTGCGATATTGAGATATAGGTACCTATCTCATATTTTAGGTAATTTTCGCTTTTTTGATAATGTACCATACAGCCGCCATATTGAATTAAAAAAAAATTATAGCCAGTGACACTTGGGATTGTGTAAGTATTGTAACGATAATACATTTAAATCTGTTCAGGCATTTAGAAGTTATGGTGGAATAAAAAAACTCAGATACTTTCATACATATAACATACATGGACCCTGAAAACTTTTTTAGGCACATTTTTAGACAGTCGCGTAAAAATATAGGTAAGTAGTGTAAATACGTTAGGTACATAGGAAAAAATTAGGAAGGCACGTTACGTAAATAAGGCCACATCAAAGGACTTTCGGTTGTTCTTTAAATCCCTTTTCAGAATCCCTTTTGCAACCAATAAGAATCTCATTTGGCGTTTTTTTTTCTTGAGGTTTTTCAGTCAAGCAAAATGTCGATTGAACAATAAAAAGAGAACAGTAATAGGAACTTGTGGCCGTGAACTAGGTGAGGGATGTGTGGCCTAGTTGTGACAATGCATATCAATCGATTTTGATTGTTAAGCAATGTTAATCCAAGTCGGTAACTGGATGGGTGACCGACTTTAAGGTCCGAATTAGCCTTTTCGTCTCCTCCGTGCCTCGGAGAGCACGTTAAGCCGTTGGCCCCGGTTATTACCACTAACATCTGATAATAACCTGTCAATTAACCTAAGAGTCGATATTTCGTTCTGATTTAGAGAGTTGTTTGCGGAAGAATCTAGGAACCCACCGCATTAGAATCCCAAGAGAGCCTCCTACCATTATAAGATTAATGGAAAAGGGGCACCACCCTCAGTAATGAGGAATAACGACTATAGAGAGAGAGAAAAGGAACTTATTGAACAAGTTGCGACATGCCGTGCGCCAGGCGACCTTGCGGCGTCCTAGCCCGCTCGAGTTCTGCCGTTGATAAACTCTTTATGAATGAAAATTATAACAATTCACTATGTAGCCAATGAAATAAGCTCATTTAAAAATAGGTGTTTTAAAGGGCATGTGTTTGAACAGCAGATAATCGTCTACATTTTTGAAATATTTGAAATTCTTTAACCTTCGTTTCGTAGCACCTGCCTTGCCAAGGCTGACCGCTGGATAACAGTTTTCAAGGAAAGGTAAACCCGATTTTTTTTAAAGAATATTAGCCATGCTTATCATGACTAATACCTTCCCCTCCAATTAAGCGTAAAGCTTGTGCCAAGAGCGGGTACGACAATAGAGCAATGGGTTGGGTTTGAACCGCCGACCTGTCGGAATTCAGTCCGCTCACAAACGTTGAGCTATCGAGGATTTTAGGATTACAAACTACAGTTCGCGATAGGTAGACATGCCAATCGGGGTATGAGGCGGGAGGACGCCCCGATTGCCATGTCGACTTGTCGCGAACTATACCTTAGTGTACCTAATATTATACCTACTTATCTGATTTTGTGCAGATATACCTAGATAAGCATCGTTCGGCGGTATCGAGCGGGGCGAATGGACGGCCTTGCGGATCGGAAATACAGGCTCCGCTCATTATAATGCGACGATTGGCGACGGGCGACAACCAGCTATTCCCAAACCTTATTGCCGATATTGACATGAACGAACACTTATTTCGTCCTGAGCGAGGTGCACGGGCCAAATTACTTTTCAATTAGTACTTACCTACCTATTTAGGGTTTTAATTAATATTCATACTTAATATAATTACTTTTAAATACCTACTTTACGAATATTTTTGGCTTAATTTAGTCTGAGGTCATTGCCTTGTCTTTGCCTACTAAAGTGTGATCTTACTTCTTAATTACCTACATCACATAATGTTTGCGGCATTTATTGAATATTTACCTATTTGTATATAATATATAGATTCTTGTAACATTTCTTGAACTGATTTTTAATCAAAAAAAAAATGGGGCTACATTATTGATAAGTAATAAGCATTCTTTATTCGCTAGAACCACTTGCACTGATAAGCAATTTATTCTTCAATCATGATAATTTTATTATAATTTAATACCAAGGCTCAGTTCTATCGAAAACTTAGAAGGCTACCAGTTCTCTTTTTCCAAATAACTATTATTAATAAGTAGACCCAGGTACTGTATTATACTAAGTACCTACTTAGTCAAAATCATTTCCAAAATTTTCGTCAAGCAGTAGTAGATTTTCTCATAGGTTAGGTTACATCGTCAAAGTCGGCTCTATCCTTTATTTATTACAGTTATTTAAAAACAATAGCGTAGGAAGCCAACACAGAAAAAAAAAACAACCGTAAATTGCAATTTTCGAGTAAATCCTTCGACAGTGGACATAGCTACCTGCCTACAACGCAAGAATTTACCACGCATTGCAATTTTAGAGATGCACACAAAGTTAACAAAAAACCATACTTATTCAAAACCCAAAAACATACAAAAGAAAACAAACGCAATCCCTTAACCCCAATAATGCAACTTTTATCAACAAAAGACTTTTATGACTGTTTTAGATATAATGCAGGTGAACAAAATTGACCGTTAAGACATTAAACAACTTTTTGTTCGGAAATTGACAACTCCTGTTTAGCTTTTTTGTTTACTTTCAAGTTTTAACAGTGCTTTTCTTTTGAAAGTAAAGGTGGATTCGTTGGTCTCTCCATTGGTTCATTGTTAAGATAGTGGACACAAATACAAGTATCCTTTTATGGTTATTAAAAATTAGACACGCATAACGTAGGTATTAAATAGGTACAAATAATACATTCATCAAGTGATTATTTTATATTTAAAAGTTGTAATATTGCTGTAGAATGAAATACTGAATACATACTTTAAAGATGAAATAGTTTTTTAGAAATTAGTTTTAGGTATATGAAACTCACCATCATTCATAAATTTTGAATGAAAAATGCAAGAATAAGGTATTGTGTCTCACTTCTAAATATTATAACATATATTTTTTTAATATTCTTTGCACTAATGTTTGATATTATTTGAACTAATATTTAAAGTAGGTAGGTTGATATTCTATAAACTTCAATACAAAAATACATAATTAAAAAAAAAATTAAAAACTTTTTTTTCAAAAAATTATAATTAGCTAGTGCTAGTGTTACTTGGGATGAAGTAAAGATTCTAACAATACAAGTTACAACCTAATCTGTTCGGGCCTAAGTTATAGTAAAATAAAGAAATTCACATACCTCCATCATACATGAACTCTGAAAACATTACACTCCTTTTTTGGGGCAGGCAAAACATCCTTGCGACATTTTCAAAAGAATCCATATCAAAATTAGTGTTTTATTTTTCCGAAAAGAAGTGTTTTTGTTTACCGACAAACGTGTAATCTTTTATTTATAATCCCTACCTGTTTAGAGCGACACCGACGATCCGATCACCCACTAACAAATTCATTACGAAGAATCGGACCTCCAACAGTTTCGGCAGTTCGGCAAAACATACAGACAGACAATCAGACATCAGGCATCTTCTGTAGAAGAGCTTCAATCATACCGCTTAGCACCCGCTGATATAGGGCGGCTTGGTGGTACAACAATATCATTTATCTGCTACAAATTAAAATCTACTCTGAATTTATGAACATAAAATCGCTTTTCCTTTAAGTGAGGCTATGACTAAATAATGTTTTAATACACACAAAATTTAACTTTCGTAAATTAAGACAAGGTTGAAAATTCTTTGTGTGACATTTTGTGACAAGAAAGGTGTCAAGCTACGATTTACAGGTTAATTGTTGAACCACCGGCGGTGAAAAAACAAAAACCTTGCTTTTAAAATATTTTCTTTAGGAATAGAGCTCAAGTTAGAGTGGTTTTTGGTGTAGTAGTTGTACCGAAAAGAGATAAAGTATCAATTGGACGATGACAAGACGAAATATGAGGGAATTGGCGGCACGGATGGACCAAAACATTTTGTTGTAAGTGATCGTAAATCTTTGGTTCTCTATTTGTATTGGACTATTTACCTTTGAAGCTGTGATAGCCTAGTGGTTAGAACGTCCCACTCCTACTCGGAAGTCGGGGGTTCGATCCCCGGGCACGCACCTCTAACTTTTCAGTTATGTGCGTTTTATGCAGGGAAACCTGCATGCCTGAGAATTCTCCATGTACTTAAAAGGTGTGTGAAGTCTGTCAGTCGGCATCTGGTCAGGCGGGTCCCTGAGAAGAGACCCGTTCTTAGTAGTGCGCCGGCAATGGGCTGACCATGTCATTTACCTTTAACCCAGGGATGTGCATGGATTTAGTGCCTACCTACGCATCACGGTCCAATAAAAATTACATTTAACATTAGAATACAATAATTAATTAGATTTTAATTCATCTGCATACTAAATAAAATAACAAAATAGTTTCAATGGAATTTAAATAATATCTAAAATACCTGAAATGTTAATCCTAAATTCCACGTATTCGTAGATTGCATAAAATATTTATTTTTAGGTCTATATCTATGAATAAATATTTGATAATTTGAATAATATATGTACATGTACATATTAATAAAATAAGAATAGCTATGTGGATTCCCGATTTTCTGCAGTGCGAATGCAAAGTAAATAAAACAGGTTATGCAATTTTTCACATACCTAAGACGGTCGTCACATTCACATGTTTAACTATTTTTGGCGCAAACTCACTGTTTCATAAACTATGCTTATAATAATTATTTACAAAATAGGAACAAAATATACTTATCTACTTATCATTCCAAACATAAAGGACCTTAGAAAAGTGGTTAGGACTAATAAAATTTCATCTTTAGGATTATTTACAATCCACTTTAGTCGGAACTGAGAGTCCATATTTGGAAATTAGTTGACAAATAAAACCAACTGTTTGTTCAACTATAAACATTTTATAGACACCAATAAAATATACATTTTTGAGTTTATGGAATCTTAACATTTGAGACGCTATGGTTAAAAAATATTGAATGATATTTGTCCAGTGTTTCATCAGATAATCCGTTGGACCTGATTTAAAAAAAAAGGACGTGTGGCTATGGCCTAATAATAGTAACAACGCATTGCGATTGTTAAGTAATTTACGCATTTGAAAATGGCACAGCACAGACGCCAAATTAAATTTTTCTAAAAAAATTATAGCCGGTGTTACTCGGCATGATGATGTAAGGATTGCAAAGACACTCCACACATCCAAATCTGTAGCATTAAAAAGTTATGGTCAAATAGAGAGACTCACATTAATAAAGAAATTAAAAGCAAAAAAAAAAAACAAAACAAATAAAAAAATACAAATAATATTCTAAGGTATAAAAAATTTAAAAAAGTAGCGAGGATTAATTCAGAATCCATAAAATCGCCTAAAACAACCTAATTTACGTTAGTCTACACTCTACAGTACGAAACTGTCCAGAAATTTCCATTACAGTCCTCTTGGAAATTGCCAATTGCCAGTAAATACCCGATTACCAGTCCTCAGCTCTGTAATGAAATCTTTTCTTCAGTAAAGTAGCAGTTTACTAGAATAGAATAGAATAGAATAGAATAGAATAAAATTTATTCATTGAAACCGACACATAAACATAGTATTACAAATAATGACGCTTATATACAAAACTAAAAATAAAAAAATACAAATAAAAAATATAAAACCTAGAATATAAAATTTAAAATATAAAACTTAAAAACTAACTTAACTTAAAGAGTGTATTATGTATGTATTATGTGTCGTGCCAACGAAAGGGCCCGAACTCAGCTTGATGTTGCTAGCAAGTGGGTGTAAAAATTGTGTACCTTCCTATATAATAAAATTATAGTTGAAAGTTTATGGCCGTTTGGTGGACTTGTTTGCACACCCATCGTCCATCGGACACATTCCGGCGTGATCGAATAATGAGTCATAAAGAGACCGCGCTTCAAAAATTTACTGTCCATATAATTGAATGCTTTCTACTGGGAACTGGGTGGTATTAAGTATATCTTGGAGTGTACTTTGTGTTGCTGTTGCATTTGATGGCTTTTTTATTATATTGCTTGTGCTTCCCCACGAAGAAACTGGTAGATAACTGGCTGAGTTACCTATAACTTGATTGAAGGTTGAAAATTCGAATAGTAGATACTTAGTAGATAAGTAGAACTTAGAAGATGCTTGCACTGACTTAGTTCTCTGATCTTCCCTTGAAATTACATAATTCAGAGAAGACAAATATTCCACTTCAATGTATAGTGATAAAGTAAGGGAATGGTTTTGGAGACCGCTGCCTGGTGATATCGTAGTCATATACTCGTACCTAACATAACCAGCCAGTAGGTAAACTGTGATAAAGTTTACTTAGGTACTACATCCAAAAATCCTATCACAATGGCCTCTTATACTCGTAAATAAAACTAGTTCCTGTAACGTCTTTATCAAGTTATTTAGGCATGAAGAAATAACTTGCATTTTTCGTCGACGGTTAGCGTAGAGCCTCCATATTATGTTTAAAAAATAGATGAATGATTTAATACTGTTAAAGGAGAGCGTAGACTAAAGTTTGTCGTTATTAAATCACCAAAATAGAACTTTTAAAGGTTTTTCTCTGTAGTGTTTCATACCTATATTACCTATATAGTTTCTTCCGGTCCGTCTATCCGTGTATCACAACCATTTAAAAAGATAAACTGTAAGATCAGTAGAGTTTAAAAGCAGAGTTTAAAAAAATCCTCTCCATAGAGAAATATTTTAAAGAAATATTGCTACTACGTACTAGGTAAGTCCCTCTTGAATGTGAAAAGCGAGAGCCGAAAAAATGTTGGTCTAGCCACTCGAGTAGTCTTAATGAAGTATTTAGACAGTTTTTGGGAAAAACTACAGTTTACGAAATATTTTCTGATAAGCACTTGGTAATTTGACTGAATTTGATTGGTTAGTATGAATAGGCTTCCTTTACACTGGAATTCAAAGCAAGACAGTTGCTTCTTTAGGCGATCATATTGCAACATATTGTGTCATATTCAACCTTCATGCAATGCATGAATATGACACGTCGTCGGAATGATCGGTTAAACTTTAAAGAAACCCCTATCTGGAGTACGAATACAGTGTTAATCAAGTAGGCCTGAAACCTAACCTTCGTGAAATCGTGTGGCTTACACAAATCCCAATGCCGAACAGTTTATTTTTATAACCATGACAGTTTGACCGAAATTAAATAATTATTTTACAAATGTCTATTATTCAAGAGCAATTACGTAAAGCAACGTACACGATAGAGGTCAAGTTTAAATGCGTGAAGTTAACTATTAACGTAATCACGTTGTTGTTGAAGTAACCAGGTAAGTAACTATAAAATACGAATAAGTATAATGTTTTGGTTTCACCGCAAATATAACATCATTAACCGACTTCAAAAAAGGGGTGGTTCTCAATTCGTCGGAATTTTTTTCTTTATATATATTTTTTTCATTATGGTGAGTACATTTAAACCTTATAATTTACTAGCGACCCTTCCCGGCTTTAACAGTTTTCGTAGGAATCTCTAATTTAAAAAAAATAGCCTATTTCCCTCAGTTTTATGGAGCTTTCTACTGCTGAAAGAATTTTCAAAATCGGTTTAGTAAGTTTCAGAGATTACCCTCTACAAACAAACTTACAAACTTTACCTCTTTATAATATTACTATAGATTGGAATTACATGACTAAGTTAACCGGCTCTAGCTTCTATTCTGACTACTAATCCTGAATATCCTTTTTCAGTGAAAACCTTCATGCAAAATTTCTACATACAAAACCCAGCGGTTTGAGCTGTAGCCTACGTTGATATAATATGCATGTCAGTCAGTCAATTACCCCTTTTATTAACCGACTTCAAAAAAAGGAGGAGGTTCTCAATTTGTCGGAATCTTTTTTTTATAGACGTACGTATTCTAACCAATGTTCGCCCCTCGCGGTTAAAATACATTTTCTTCTATACTTCTACGTACTTTTTTCTATACAATGGAATGTTCTATATTATTTCACGTTCCCCTACTGTGTTCCCATTGTGAACTAATAGTTTCATCACCTGATAGACCGAGTCTACGCACACCCTAATCGATTATATTATCAACACAACATAGAACCAGTATGATGGGACTAGGAGTGTCCAAGAGCAGCTGATTTTAATTGCGCGACCAGTTTCCGTATTTAACGGACAGACGGACGTTTTTATAGCGTACCGGTTTACTGTGACCTTAAGGATTATATTGTATGATGAGTTCATCTAAAGAAAGTTGAAATAGATAACGGAATTTCTATGCCTAAATGTTGGTGTGAAAATGGTGTTTCCGCTGCGTGAGGTACCCCACCTAACTTAGCCCCACTAAGCAACCAAAGTCCATGAAATTTTGCGGACATATTCTAGAAACTAATATCTGTGTCTGTGGTGTTTTAGATTGTTCTAAAAATATGTAGTTTTAAAATTACAGGGGCTCAAAGATTTGTACGAAAATTTTTAAGACCGCGTAACTTTGAAACCGAATATTTTAACAGAAATCTGGAAAGCCACAGACATAGATATTAGTTTCTAGAATATGTCTGCAAAATTTCATAGACTTTGGTTGCTTAATATTCGAATGAAATTGGAACTACGTTTGTATGAAACGAGTGACGGAGAGAGCCCTCTTAAAAGCCACAGACCTTTAGCCATTGGTTGATGTAAAATGAATGAATCAGTTTATTGAATGAAATATGCTACGTACGCAAATATTTCATTTGCGACTCTTACGACGAATAAAATTTTAAATGTAAAATATATTATTACACCTACTTATAGAAGGAAAAGTTGACTGATTGATCATTCCTTTCAGCCAAATCCGTTCAGTAGTTTTTGCGTGATTGAGTAACAAACATCCAAACATCCACACTTTTACATTAATAATATTAGTAGGATTAGGATTAGGTACAAGAATATTTTCTTCGTATAAAAATCACATAAATTAAAAGCCAAATCATCGTAATTACTATTGCTCATTTCATATATTGTAAGGAAAGGCTTTCACATAATTTTGACGTGTAACATTGATGTAAGGCAGACGAACAATGGCGTTCCCATGCTGATTACTGCAATTTTAACATAAACAGTTACATAACGTTCCATATACGCCTCGTCTTTGGAATATTTTTCCCATCAAATATTGCGAAGTCTGTTCTTTTCAACAGATTTTTTAAATAAAAGGAGGAGTTTTAAATTGAACGCGTATGTTTTTTCTTTTGGGACTAACAATTTTTTTTATTCACAGGCAAGCGCTTGACCACAATCACACCTGGTGGAAAGTGATGATGTGGCCAAAGATGGGACACGCTAACCTAGAAGACTAGGGTAGTCTTCTAGGTTAGGTTATGCAGCATAAAAAGCCGTATTTTGCTTTATTATTGATTGCGTTGACTCAGAGATTGATTTTTGTACAGCTCTAAAGGATCGTAGTCCTAAGTATTAATTAATTAAAAGTAGTTTGTATTTACCTAATTAAAAGGGTTTTGACAGACAGACAGAATAAAGAAGTGATCCTTTTTCCTTTTCAGGCACGGAACCCTAAAATCAATAAAATGAGTGAGTGAGTGATTTAAATAACATGACTTCATAATTTTAATTTGTCATAACGTCGACATAAGGTACAAATACGCCATTTGACATGTCAAATTCGTTAGATACAAAATGATATCGCGTATGTCAACAAAGAGGCGCATTAAGCGTAGAATTTTATCGCTACTTAATCTGAGGTCCAATTAGGGGTATTTATTTAAGCCGGGGTGGTCCAACAAAGGTCGAAATTATTTGTAAGCGGGCGTCGTCTGTACGGGGACCTCCGTCAATTAAATTATGTCAGTTACAGCGTCGCGTCGCGGGAGTGAACGGGAGAGATGCGCACGCGTTGATGTCAGTGGTTTAGATATTATTATAAAATTAGATTATAGTGCGTAAATGAGAAAAGTTTCGCCATATTTGCATTACTAAGAGCAAGAGTTCTTTCTCTATTTTTTTACATTATAGTGAAAAACCTTTTAAAGTTAAGAGAATCTCTCTCCTTCGCTTTCTCAATATTTGACGCGTTTTAAGCTTCTTTTTGTCTTTATATTTTAATGTCTAAAGGCAAAACACGCACCGATAGTACTAAATAATGTAATGCAGAGTTTATAATATTATTAATATTATACTTAACTGAAAAGTATAGCACAAAATTAAAGCTTAAGCCTGCTCTGCGAAGTTTCGCCACACGATTTGTCGCGCAGAATTTTGTGACATATGGAAATTGTATGAAACTTGCGAACTGCTTCATACAATTTCCATGTCACAGATTTCTGCAGGAAAATTACGCGAAGAATTTTTGCAGTGCGGGCTTACCCTTAAACCTATCGATTTAGTTTATAAATTGTGCTCAATGGATTTAGCCTATCTACGTATATATTATCTACGGTTTTCTTAATTTGTTCACCAATGACATTAGCTACAATATCTACGTTTTTCCTAATTTCATTTCTTTGTTATGCTCACCTTGTTTAACATAGATACGAGTAGTTACAGGCTGAAAGCTATGACAGGTTTGAGTTTTCTAAAAAGATCTTTCCATTTTGGTAAATTAAGTATCATTATTAACAGAACTCAGAAGCATGCTTTGCTCAAGACTTTATGAACCTCTGATATGATGAATCAACCCGAGGCTAGACTTTTACGGTTTTAATAAATCATGCAACACAGTATCAAATAAAGCCACAATAATGAGTGGTCCACATTTTTTCCCAACGCACGGCGTTCGTCATACGGGCCGCATTCCGTGTTACCACCGAGACCTTTGCTATTGTCAAACAAATACAGGCATTTACTTGCCTTTTTTGCTCTTCGAACTATTTCTGAACCGTTTTATTAACCCCCGACCCAAAAAGAGGGGTGTTATAAATTTGACGTGTATATCTGTGTATCTGTATGTGGCATCGTAGCTCCTAAACAAATGAACCGATTTTAATTTAGTTTTTTTTTTGTTTGAAAGGTGGCCTTAGCTATGATCAAAGTAAATCGGCTCAGCCGTTTGAAAGTTATCAGCTCTTTTCTAGTTTTCTTATAGAGGTTTTTGTGTCGGGGGTTTTTTAAATTCTGAGTTATCAATAAACAAGTTACGATTAATTTCTTGTAGATATGGGTCACTTTGTGTTAAATCTACAAAGTAATAATACCTACTATTAGCTCAGCAATCTGTTCTGTAGGTCTACCTAATAGCTACTAGACAAGTATATTGCGGACTATATAATACAAGACTATACAAGAGTGAATAGGCACCTTCTAGGTAAACGCGTCCCATCTTAGACCACATCATCACTTTCCATCAGGTGTGATTGTGGTCAAGCGCTTACCTATAGTGAATAAAAAAAAAATAAAAAAAATATCCTATTATATACAGCTAAAGGGAGTATTTCTAGATCTAAGGTTTGTTTCAGAATTAAGTAAGTAACTTTTTGAAAAAAACAAAATCTAGAAAAGAAACAAAGAACAAAATCTAATGAAGTGACTAATTTTGTCAGATTAACTGCTTTTCTGAGTGATGCTTACACTTGGTATGTACATATACTTAGTAGAGTATTAGAGAAATCCGTTCAGCACTTCCACAAAGACGTATCACGCAATCATGGTTTGATAAATGACCCAATGCTGTGCTACGTGCTACACAATTCAAAAGTATCCTTTCAGAATGACATAAGAGAAAACGAATTATCGCAAAATGTGTAGAAAATACACATCTGCCGAATCGTAAACAGCTGACGTTCCATTGTTTGAGTATTGAAACGATTCCCGTATACAAAGTATTGGAAAGAAATTAATATATGGATATTTTCGTCGAAATATTTATGGGGATTGATTGTTGTTTGGCTCTGGAATGCTCTAATTGTCTATGCGCGGGTGTTGATGAATTAATATGCTGTGCTTACTTATAGCGCGTTGCCGGATGTCCGTAATACGTTTCGATGTTTATAATTAGGTATAACGATTAAATTGCTTTGTTAAATTGTTTATTACGAACAAAATATCTTGATAGTATTAAAAAAACTACTGGTAATAAGAATTAAGAAAAGTTATTGTCAATAGTTAAGCCAGTTCATGTTAAGTCTATGATGTAACAAAAAAAATACTTGATATATTTACATTATAACTAATCATAAAGTTACATGACGTATTGGCCAATCATGGAGAATGGATGGAGGAGAATGGACCTCCTCTGAGAATGAAAAGCCAACCACGCTGGTCAGTACATGATCTCGCATCGAGAAATGACTCCGAATGAGTGAGGAATGTTGGAACACACCCCACTGCTGAATTCAGGCGGCGCAAGTTTAGATATTGATGATGACGATCATGAATATAAATACATTACAATTTCTATGCATATTTGTCATTTAAATACTTAATCTCATGTAGTAAACCATTTTATATTGTAAATATTATTGTAAATTTTTATTAAGCCTTCATGTTAAAAATTCTGTGTATATCTTCTGTAATGTATATTTTATTTAGGTATAGTATTGCTGTGTACACCTATTAGGGGTTGTCACTTAGATTAGGATCTTTTGTTTTTATGTTTGGACCATTTTTAGTTACAACTTGTTGTGTGTACCTTTGAATAAATAAATAAATAAATAAATTATATTAAGAGTCAGTAACAAAAATTAATAACACTTATAACAAGGGTGGGCATAGTCACCGGCCGATGATTACGAGTCGCCTGTCAAATGAATTAGGCCACTAATGCCCCTAACCATATTGTCAGCGCATGTAATTACCGCAGTTAGGAGATGTGGCAGTTAGGGACACGTAATGATAGGTGAAATAAAATTACTGACTGGCATGACGTTTTAGGTGATGAAATTATTTGTCAAATGAAATGATAACTGGCTGATAATTTTAGGGTTCCGTACCTCAAAAGGAAAAACGGAACCCTTATAGGAAGGATCACTTTATTGTCTGTCTGTCTGTCAAGAAACCTATAGGGTACTTCCCGTTGTCCTAGAATCATGAAATTTGGCAGGTAGGTAGGTAGGTCTTATACCACATATACAGGAATAAATCTGAAAACCACGAATTTGTGGTTACATCATTAAAAAAAAATGTGTTTCAATTTTCAACTTTGAATAGCCATTTGAAATAAGCATTAGTTTCAGTTACCATTTGTGATGGTGCCTCCGTCGCCTCACTGAGTAAAACGTTCTATTATTTAAAAAGCCATGGATGTAAGGAAAGATTCCGTAAACCCATAAATTCTTCATTAACCTTTAATTACGTTACTAAACAGATATCTTGGTAGGTAAGTAAATTGTTATTATGATGATAATGGAGTTCCTTTCAAATGAAAACCTTTTTCTTTGTCTAAAACGTCCTATTTAAAGGTCATTTACGGGACGAGAAAGCTTAAATCCGGTAGTTGATCCGTCCGCACGTATACACATGCATTAGAGTTATCACAAATTAAAGTTTTAAACTTATGAGCTGTCAAATGCAAGTGACGGTCCTAATAAATGTGTCATTGGTTTATTCTTTTTTCTACGCGCCATCAAAGTCACCTCGCTATACATACTTACTTACAATGATTTAAAAGTTCTCTGCCCTTTCTTTGTTTCGGGTTTTCAAATTAAGAACATTTATGACACAACGGTTTTGGCGTTCGTTATTTGAAAATAGAACTTGTCGTATGGACTGTTTGTAGTATCCCCATCTCTGTTAATTTTAGCGGGCATGTCCACTTAGTTTTGATACATTATTGTCTAGACATTTTGATTTTAAAGTAGGTACTTATTCCAAAAAAAAAATATTCTTGCAAATAATATGGGTTGTTACATCCAAGGGTTTGGGGCGGGGCGTTGATGATCAGTCAATTAATTTTCACACAGAGTCAGGAGTTTTACAAGACCCAAAAAAGGGAGTGAAATGTTTTCAGGGGTCATGTAATGTATTATGTGAGTTTCTTTATTCCTCTATAACTTCTAAATGCCGGAACAGAGTTGGATGTATGGGACATCGATAGAATCCTTATAGTGTCCCGAGTGACAGTGGCTATAAATTTTTAAAAAAATTAAAAATGGCAGCTGTTCAAATGTGAAAAAATCACATCACATCACACTATCACACTAATATTATAAAGGCGAAAGTTTGTATGTGTGTGTGTGTGTGTGTGTGTGTGCGTGCGTGTGTCTGTGTGTGTATGTTTGTTACTCCTTCATGCAAAAACTACTGGACAGATTTGGCTGAAATTCGCAATGGAGACAGATAATATCCTGAATTAGCACATAAGCTACTTTTTATCCCGGAAAACCAAAGAGTTCCCACGGGATTTCGAAAAACGTAAATCCACGCGGACGAAGTCGCGGGCGTCAGCTATTTACTTTATAATTCGTTTTTAGCGGGGCAATAGTTAATAATTTTCTGTACAGATTTATCCCTCATGGCACAGAATTGCAGACTCATGGTAACCCTGTTTGTACGTTAGGGGTAACATAACAAATCGTCATAACGGCCGATAATGCGTTACGGGCGTGACAGTTAAGTTATAAATCGATGCTACTTCGGTTTCGATTGTTGTTGCATCTTGCGCATTACAATAATCATTAACGTAAATATGTTTCAGGTATTCCCATTAATAATTAGGCTGTGTTATGTCAGGGTGGTTGTAAAATAAATGCATATTAAGCCTCGATAGCTCAACGGTTAAAGAGCGGACTGAATTCCGAAAGGTCGGCGGTTCAAACCCCACCCGTTGTACTATTGTCGTACCCACTCCTAGCACAGGCCATAACTAATATTCCTTATAAAAAAAATCATTTCAACTCAACCCATCACCGGCCCACTGCTGAAAACTTTTCAGATTTCTTTCTCATTCTAAGAGGAAACCCTAAATAAAGTGTTAATTTCACTCTGCACAGTCAGTTAAAACGGACGAATCTTCAAATTGGTCACGTATTAAACGCCGTGACCACGTATGCCATTACACCAGAGACAATCAAAAAATAAAGGCGCCCATGAGGTCACTTCATTGTTAAATAAACTATTCCTATCAAACACGCGTGGCACGCGCACACGACTTTTCCTATTATCTAATTGTTCATTCATACAATTTCATAATAATATTTGTCATACTGCTTTAACTAATTCATTAATTCATTCATTAATTTACTGCTAGCTAAGACAAAACTGTCCGTAGAATACAAACAGATATTTTATTCCAATAAAATATTAAATAATAATTTTGCCATTGCATTGCCAATTTTTTTTATTAAATTTTATTATATAAGGCTTTTATAGGTGACCTCTTGGTAACCTATACCTATGCTAGTCCCATCGTTAGGTACCTACACAATCAATTGACATCACATTATGATTAATTGAGAGTTCTCATAAAATACACTTTCTAGTTTCTTTTCTAAAAGCTGAATTTGATTCAAAACGTTGTAGGTAAATCGAACTGGATTTCTTCATAGGTCTACCTACCTAACTTTGAGACTGTCCCTGAGATTTTAATGCGCGTTTTTTATCTAAGCCTAAGAATACGGTCCTTTTCAGTTTTAGCGGTTGAAAAACCGCTAAGGATCTGACACCATAAAGCAAGAAACAATACTTAAAATATTTATTCACGTGTCGTAAAACCCTCAAGATGGATGCTGCACCATGTGGAGGCGGGTCGGGTCACTCGGCAAATCTATTTTTAATTTTTTTCTCCCTGACACACATGGCGTTGTCCCGCCATTGTTTAGCTAATGGCATGGGGTTTGCACATGGGTACAGAATGCCCTACTTCAAAAGTGGAAATCGACACGTTTTTTACACTAGGTATACTTACTGCCAATCCGCATTGGGCCAGCGTGGCAGACTAAGGCATAAACCCTTCTCACTCTGAGCTAGCTATATTTTTTTTTTTTTGAAAAAATTCAAATGGCAGGGCAGTGTTTTTAATTATTTTATAACTAACAACTATTGAATTCATGGTTATTTAACAGACCTTATGTTATTGGGTTTAACTATTTCCTGAACACGCAAAATATCAATAAGATAACAATAGGAAACTATTTCAATTTAATTAGTTTCGTAACAAAAGTAAAGATAACATAAAAATGATTATTAAGATTTATGATACACCTATGCTAAATTCACATAGGTAGATATTTATTTGGACAATGCACGTGTAAAAATTCACATAATATAAAAATATAATAGACAAATTTATAGAGGGTAGCTTACGCGCTTTATTCAAATTTAAATCTTACTTGTATTGAAATAACGCACAATTTTCTTTTTATAAGTACTTACAAGTTTTGTTTCATTTTCCAAGGTAATAATTAACATTTTTTAAGGAGAAATGGATGGTACCTTCATAAAAATAAGGGCGACTTTTCTATGGAGAGTTGTATCGCTAATATTGTCATAGGGTGTGGATGGTGTATCAGTCAATAAATTTGGGAAAACAATGGAACTTTGATGGGAACACCCAAATTTAATGGTGGGAATTGTTTGGTTTAAGTAATTGCTTTTTGGAAAGCTTTTGTTTATGTGATCGAGAAGTAAAAGTAGGATTTAGTAAAATAGCAATGTTAGAATATAATCACACTAATATTATAAAGGAGAAAGTTTGTATGTGTGTGTGTGTGTGTGTGTGTGTGTGTGTATATGTTTGTTACTCCTTCACGCAAAAACTACTGGACGGATTGGGCTGAAATTTAGAACAGAGATAGATTATACCCTGGATTAGCACATAGGCTACTTTTTATCCCGGAAAATCAAAGAGTTCCCACGGGAATTTTAAAAACCTACATCCACGCGAACGAAGTCGCGGGTATCCGCTAGTAATTCAATAAAAATCAGGGGTTTGTTGTACAGTTATAAGTTCTAGCTGAAGGTATAACCATTGGTATAACGCATATTATAACCGAGTAGACTCCTGCGGTAGTGGAGAGGTGCGGGAGGGTGACAGTCGTCACAGGTTGACGAATCACTGAGCTCTCGCGTAACGTCAGCACACAAGATCGTATCACCACAGAAAGAAACTTTTAAAAAATTGATAGTTTCTTCAACTGAAGTGGCTCCATTTGCAGATAGGTTTCAAATCCAATGATCCTCTTCATAAGTTGACAACTATTTTGATAAAAAACTTATATATCGATTGGAAGTTTGCATTGGTTTAGCAAAAGGCTTTTTATCAACTCTATTTTGACGAATAATATTATGTATGACTTTATAGACTTTAGTATGTATAAGTATTATATCATACAGGATATTATGTCATATTTCGATAAGACATTGGGACAAGTTTGATTTCCTCTCCTTATACGTACCTATTTTTCCAGATTATCTAATAGGTACAATTTTTATAGAAAGATGTTTTGTAGAAAGATGACGTAATAAGAATCTAGTTTCGTTTTATTGATACCAGAAACTTGTACCTACCTTTCTCCAATAGACTCCTAAAGTACATTATTACAAGAACAATAATTTTGTACGTTGTACGTTCCTTCGTGAATAGAATAGAATGGAATATATTTTTATTCAAGTACTTAAGTAAACTTTTACAAGTGCTTTGGAATCGTCAAAATTTACCACGTGAGCCGTGATACCCTAGTGGATAAGACGTCCACCTTCTATTCGCTAAGTCGAAGGTTCGATCCCGGGCACGCCCATCTAACCTTTCTGAGTTACGTGCGTTTTAAGTAATAAAAAATAAATAAAAAAAATACCTATCACTTGCTTTAACGGTGAAGGAAAACATCGCGAGGAAATCTACTTGCCTGAGGGTTCTCCATATTGTTGTTAAAGGTGTGTGAAATTAATCCGCAGTCCGCACTGGGTAAGCGTGGCAGATAAGGGCCTAAACCCTTCTCATTTTGGGAAGAGACTCGTGCTCAGTAATGAACCGCCACTAGGCTATCACCGCTTATTATTGTACTTATAGTACGCGACAGGTCGACCTGTCGCATATCATAGGTATTACGTAGGTACTATACTGTTACATAAAACTCTAAAAGGGATTAATGTAGGAGATTAATACATTTCATTTATTTCTTTTACTCCTACATTAGGTAGAATAAAATTAAAGGAAGGCACATTATGCTCACCATGCAAAGAGTAAAAGAGAAGACATTTAACTTCTTAATCCATACAACAGGTTTGTTTATGAATATCCGAGATATATTCTAATCTATCGCAATTAAGCTAATCCTAAATGTGCCTAACCTATTCCCTTTGACAGTTACTATTACCTTCTAATTAATTACTGTTTAAAATAGGGAGTCAAGTAACTTTTGTTGCTCAAAAAAGCTTCCCTAATCTTTAACACGCCTTAACAAAGGTTTACGTGTAATTACCTTTTAACATCGTAATTTTAACATGTTAATTTTAACAAACAAACGGGAGCGTTTTACGGCGTGAGGATATTATTTATGGCCTCCAGAAATAGTGCGAAGTCAGCAAGATTGACGGGTGACTAATTTCATACAAGTATTACAGCCATTTTGAATAATAACACCCTATGGTTGTCGCTTTCAAGAATAGGATGTCTATTTGTAAGGAAAATATGGGTCAGTCCTTCGTCCATGACAAGTTTGTGCCTCATAAATAACCTACAAATAAGATCTTCAACGAATCAACATAAACATGTAAACAGAACAGTCCCAACTCACTCATTGACTAACTCATCAACACCCAGCCTAAACCCTTGAACTTAAAAAACTGAAATTTTGTACGGAGGTTTCATTTATAATGTAGCCAACGAATTTTGCCGGACTTTTTGAAATTCCCATCGGGATAGGGAAAAATGAGGTTTTATATTTTACCAAGTTAAACGTCGAGCGGTCACTAGCGAAGGTGCAGAAATCTTTTGTGGAGTCAAGGATATACTTTTACTTGCAAACATTCTTCTTCTATGTGCCTTCTATTTTACTTGCAAACATTGCACCTGAAATAATGCTTAGCAGTGAAACAGACCCGTATGGATTTTTGTATTGCCACGAAGCTAATGCTCTTTTATGCCTTTCAGCATTCAATTCTATAGCAGAATCAACTTTACAATACAAATTAATGACAATATTACTGTCGATTAGTTATTATATTTGTAGAGACAGTATATAAATACTGCATGTTAATTGTTAGATACCTATTAACAAAAGAAATGTCCTAAGTTTTTTGAAGCTCATGGTCACTTTATTACCGTGAACGATATAGATCTATCTATGTGACATTTACACGATCCTAAACTTTTACTTCGTTACATCGGAATTACAAATAAGTTTTTTTTTCTTTCTAAGTAACTTTATTTTTAGGAATTCTTATATTGATTTATCCATTTTCTTGAAATATTTCCGTAAATAGGCTGAGTTGAAATATTCTATTAAGTCAAGTTAATAACCTGACAATAAAGCAAAAGACTTAATAAAACAAAAGACTTTTGTGTAATTAGAATTTTATGTACGTAATATTATGTAGTTAAGTTTCAATGAAAACAGTTTAATAGTTACCTAATTTATTTATGATTAACTTGGTGATCCAAGTTAATCTTTTTTTTTATCGCTGCTAAGAAAAGTGGAACATTCGCGATGCATATTTTTTATTAAAAGTTTAAAACAATAAGTAGATAGTAGGTGCTTACCTCTACTACACGTAAAATAATTCTTTGTAACTAGGTCCCTAATTTCGGTCATAATAAGTAATGATGATGTAAACAGCCCGCATATTATTTTCAATGAATATGTATGAGTTCCTTTAATTAAATACGCTCGCCACCCCAAAGGAAGGGTGCTGTCAATCAAGCACTTCCACCCCCATATTTTATTAGTGGGTACCCATTGAGAGAACTCTATAGTTTTTGCCTACTACATCAGTTGGTGATATTAAACAATGCTGTAGACAAAATTATCACGCTTTAGCAACTGTACAGTTTAGAAATATTTTGTGCTTATATTATGCAGGCACGGATTTTAGGCGCTTGTCTGACCAAAATGAAGGATTTAGAAATAGCCAATCTGATACAAGTTAGCCCTTGACTGCAATCTCACCTGGCGGTAAGTGATGACTGATGATGTAGTCTAAGATGGAAGCGGGCTAACCTAGGGTATAGCAGTTTTTATTGCTGTAAGGCATTGAGCTACCTGCCTTTCATGAATCAAAACTTATAGGATACCTCAATGGGAAGTATGCTATAGATTTTGATTCCTTTGACCGGTATTGACAGACACGACAGACAGACTACTAAGTGATCCTATAAGGGTTCCTTTTTTCTCTGGAGATACGGAATCATAAAATTAAAGTAAGTAGATATTAAAAGGTAAGGTAGTAAAAGGTAAGTAGGTATTAAAGTAAGTAAATATTAACAATTTTTTAATGTTACGTGTGGTTAAATGCGGTAGACCATTCAAAACGTTATGGGTTATTGTTCTCTTTGTGACTTGTGAGATAACCACATCACAAAAAGGACAATATGTTTGAGCATAGCTGTTACCTATCTCTGAAAATTGCAAGTGTTGTTTTTCCAAACTGATTGATTTTTAAACTGTGGTTATATTGGACAATGCATCTTTGCAGACTTGTAGTACGATAATAAAGGACAAGGGTTGTCTGTGAGTGTGCCTTCTGAGCATGGGGTATTAATGACCCTTTTTATATTGATAGCTTACTTGGAGAGCAGGATGTTAGGATACTTCGCTTTTTTATACGAGTTGTTTATTTTTCTGGGCCTATAGTTTATACTAACGAGAATATCAACCACAAATTACTGTACTACAGTACCCTAAGGGTAGAAATGTTGACCACGAAGCCAAATGAAAATAAGTACCTATGTAGATACACATCGAAATTCAAAATTATATTTCCAAGGAGTACCTAACTACGTACGAGTAAGAATCAACCTGCAAAAGTTTTAAATATCCGTTAGCACGCCCACGCACCTAGTGTTAGTTTTATATTTTTAGTAGGAGTCTGCGTTAAAAAGAAAACCTACATTTTGAAGTTTTTAGTCTAGTTTAAATTTACATGGGAAAGTGGTAGTTACACGGTCTAGGCTTATTTATTACTAGGCTAATTTAAGAAGCCTGGGCCATTCTAAAAATTGATCACTAAACTGTGGTATCCGCAATAGCATTGAGTATTCTATTCTATGGCGAAAGTTAAAAGTTCCGAGCTTCAAGTCGCTGCACTTATACGCATGCGCTGCGGGCGGCGGCGTGCAGGCACTCGGGCAGGCAGCTGCGCGCGCACGTGTCGTCGGAAGTCGCACGCAACCAATCCTGCGCGCGCATTGTTTCGGGGTAGGTCTCCGTATTGTCCGGATGGAGGGAACACCGGGCGAGCTATTTTACCAGAGCTTATTGTGAAGCATAGTTTAACTATTTTAATTATAATTAACAAAAAAATCGGTGATTTCCATGACAGGCCAACTAGAAACCGTAATAAGCTCGCAACTCCTACGCTCCGCCTCAGAAAAGTGGGAAAGTCATTTGTGGGAATGAGTGTAATATTTTATAATAAAATTCCACAGTCAATATTAGACTTGCCTTTACAAAAGTTTGAAAAATCCATTAAAAGTATGCTCCTGGCAAAAGCATATTACACAATCGAAGATTATGTAAATGATAAAAAAGCATGGATTTGACTCGCTCCAGCAATGCGCGGGTCTGCAATTGCTTGTAGAGTATAGAATATTATTGTAAATTGAACAATTGAAAAGAGCAACCGCCGAGTTTCTTGCTGGTTCTTCTCGGTAGGAACAGCATTCCGAACCAGTGGTAAATTATTTGACGATTCAAAAGCACTTGTAAAAGTTTATTTGAATAAAAATCTATTCTATTCTATTCTATTCTAATTATTATTTAGGTAACTCATTTATCTAAATAACTAAAATCGTGAAAAATCGATCCAACGATCGTCGATCGTCAACGATCCAAAGTTCATACTTAGTCTCCGATTGTTACTCTCTGTGCGGGGGACAATACGCAGAGAAACTTTTGGATTTTATAAAATAACGAAGCACGCGCTGGTTCTCAGCACACGAGTAGATATCCTACTCTGTGCTCTCAGTCCATGATCAATATATCCGATAGGTTTTTAGACATGTCCGAACAGGACTAAGATTTGAACCGGCGACAGGTCTTTGTTTATAGAACCTGTTTCAAGATATCGTCTTTTTATACTAATGAGCTTTTTATAATTTTCTTCGCTACATTAATTCCACTAACTGTGATTAATGGCATCCTTGTGTCCTTGTCGAGATTGTTTAAAACGGTAGGTTCATCCATTTTTTGTTGTTTTTTTTTTTGTCTTATAAGGCCGAAAATTCTTTGTATGTTTTATATTGCCCTAACATGTAAAGTAGAAGGTATTTTTTTTCATTTTCTTGTTTTTTAAGAAAAAAGTTGAATTAAGATAAGTAGCAGTTCAAAATTTAAATTGCAAAATGGTGTTTTTTTCGTATTTTTTTGATATGTGCCTATCTTTTATCAAACAAGCGTAGTTTCGTCATCTGTCTGAACATAATATATCGATAACAAATCAAAAAATACATTTTTTTTAGATTTGGAAGAATGATTTAGTACCTATTGATTGTACTGTTACGCATTACTGCTATTTATACTTTTTATGTCTAGGAAAAATGTTTTGCTAATAAAACTATTTGAAAAAAAATTATTTAACAAGTGTAAATTAAAAATTTATAACACCCCCGACGATCCAAAGTATCTGAGTTTTCCAAAACATCATTTTCTAATAAATAATTATGTATTTAGGCAACGTCCATCTTGACAGCTTGACATTTGTCTATTGACATAATATTATGAACCTAACGGTTATCTAACCTTCTTTTCTACAAGAAAACTAGAAAAGAGCTGATAACTCTTAAACGGCTGAACCAAGATTATAGCTAAGAACACTCTCGATCAAGCCACCTTTCAAACAAAAAAAACTTAATTAAAATCGGTTCATTCGTTTAGGCGCTACGATGCCACAGACAGATACACAGATACACAGATACACAGATACACACGTCAAACTTATAACACCCCTCTTTTTGGGTCGGGGGTTAAAAATGTCAGCTTCCATTTATGACGTGAAGCACTTTTTGCGTCTTCGCCACATCAAAGTCTGGTTAAATCGAAGGGTGGCACCCTTCGGAATGCCACGTGCAGTTATTTTCTGCATTTATGTACCGTTGCTAATTCTTGAATCATTGCATATAAGGTCGCGCCGCGTTCGCGAGGGGGACGCAATAATAGATCCCCTGAATAAAAGAAATGGCATTTCTATGACGGCATTTTTAAGGCGACATTGAATGAATGAATAAAATATACTTTATTATACTTACATCATCTGTACTAATATTATAAATGCGAAAGTGTGTCTGTCTGTCTGTCTGCTACGTTTTCACGGCCCAACCGCTGAACCGATTTTGATGAAATTTGGTACAGACATGGGCTACATCCCGGGGAAGGACATAGGCTACTTTTTATCCCGGAAAATCATAGAGTTCCTGCGGGATTTTAAAAAACCGAAATTCACGCGGGCGAAGCCGCGGGCATCCTCTAGTTAGGTATAAAAGAGAAAGACATAAAAATAACACAAAATAGAGTTACCTACCCACAGTATAATTAGCGGCCTTATCGTGACACTCAATCATTTATCTAAGGTCGGTACCTACCTACCTAATTAGACAGAAAAACTCTTTTGTTAAGGAAATACATTATATATCCATGTTCGATTTATTACATAGGTAAGTATAGCATAAGCTTACGTGATAATAACGTAAAAAAATCATCATCAACTTCTTCATCTCATCTTTGAGACGGTGATGATGACGCTGCTGATGATGATCATCATCTCAGCTCATTGCCCTCCTAGGTACCTAGTACCATAGTAAAACTGTGCTTACTGAGGACGGTCTCCTCTGAGAAAGGTTTAGGCCGTAGGTAGGTAGGTATCACTATAGTAAAAAAATATTTGAGATATACAATGAAGGCACATCCACGCACATCTATTTTTTGCACTAATGTGCTAACATTATAAAGAGGAAATATTTGTATGTTTGTAATCGATAAACTCTGAAACCACTGGAATTTCATCATTAGAAAGCTACTTTATTCGGAAGGAACATAGGCTATAAATTGAGTACATATTACATATCATAATGTAGGTACCACGGACGAAGATGTGGGCATAAGCTTAGTTAAATTAATGATAAAAAGGTACTTATTATATCTAACTACAACAACATTTTTTACACAGGAGCTATGGTATTATTGGCGTCACTCAGAAAAGCAGGTATTATTTAAATATTTTTATCGAATTATTGGAATGTCCTCTCCAAAACCAACACAAAAAAACACAAGTTTAATGTGTAAGGTTATCCGAGAGTTTTAATCTAAACAAACTAATGCCAAAATAAATAATTTAATTAGAGCGTGATTGCTATCACAACATCTAATTATTCAGTTCACAATCCAAATACCGAAAATATGCGATATCGCTCCGAATCTCGGAAGGAGACTAAACTAAAACCTTCGAAACACCCGTATTTATGCAAGTTCAATCTTGTTGGCCTCCTAGCAACAGATTGTATGACATCGAATGAGCGAAATATCGATTTTATCAAACTACCTGCATTAGATAAATTAATAATTTTATATTATTTTTGACAACTCAAATCAATTTTTAAAAATAACCTTACAGTATTATGTAGGTAGGTAGGTAGGAGTCGTACCTAATTAAAGAAATTAAAAAACATGACTGCCCGGTAAAAAGACTAATGCAGTCGCCATATTGAATTTTTCTCAAAAAAATTGTAGTCCACTGACTATCACTCGGGATCAAGTAGGTAAGGATTCTAACGATATCCCATAAGTATCCAAATCTGTCCCAGGCATTTACCTAGAAGTTATTGTAGAACCTTTGTGGAACCATAGGGTGGAAGTTGGAAATCCATAGGACATACAATAGATGAACCCAATGACTTCTATGTAGGTATTCTACTAGAAGTATTAATCTATCGATGACTAGAAGTCATTGCATGAACCCTGAAAGTAGTAGGTACCTACACTTTTTTTTTGGGCATTTGTGCAATAATTTCATGATCCTTTAATTAACCAATCCAAGACGATGTCAATTGTCACAGGTTTAAAATCTGAATTAAAATAGCATGAATGACACAGAATTAAGTATTATAATAATTCGAAGCAAAATGTTGCAATACCGTTCACTGAAGGACTTATTTTGTGCAAAACTTTAAAAGCGGTCAATTTAGAAGCGGTAAGGTGACCGCCCCGTCCATAAACAAAAGCATCGGACCCGCAGCAAGCTCCCAATACCATACCAGTCCGTGCAACACGCACACGCATGCTCACAACACACACAAGCTCGCTCCGTACACGTCGCAACTTGCACAGGCTGTAAGTTTTGATGGCATCGCATCGCATTCGTTCGCCAACCGCCGTGAGGAGCGCACGTGTCGCGTGTATCGAGTTCAGTGAACGTGTAGTGCTTATGGACAGTCAAAATGGTTCGAAGCCTGTCGCAGTGGACGAAGACCCTCAGCTTCCCGGCTAGGTTGTCTCCTAATCGCACGTCGAAGGAAAGCGTGGTCAATGTCCAGCCGGGCTCCCCCGGGGTGTCTCCGACCCCCAGCGCCTCGTCTCTCCCGCAAGGCTCCGACAAAACTATTTCGCCGATCCCTATCACCGAGATCAGTCAAATCGTAAGTCTCCCTTTTACTTGGGGAAGGACCCTTGAGCTTTTTAGATTATTGGGAAGGGTGTATCGCGTTGTGCATGCTAAAACCATCTTCCCCGTAAATCCTGAGGTTCTGGATTAGACGAATAACATTGAAGCATTTAAGTTTTCCTATCGCGTATTCGAGTTCCAGAAATCGTTCGTGTGTAACGACAGCGCATTTGTTAACTGGACAGTCACCTGATGTATTTTAAGTAAGTCTCCAATAAGTTAGGCATCGACAGTTAGCCGGATGTTTTGATTGGAGAGGTATTCATCTAAATTGTTGCCTGCAGCTGGAGTCTTGAAGAATCTCCGAGATTTATTATCTACTTAATTATGTTACACCATAACAACAATAGGAACATCAATTTCATTCGTTCCAATTACGTAAGATACAGGTGATCTTATGAAATTGGCACAACGAACGTCTCGACTTAGCTGGACCATTGTTTGTACCATAATTTACACTGAATGGCATTGTTTACAAATATTTGAAAGTAGTCCCTTATCCCTATAAGACGGCACAGTTAGATGTAACTGGTTTCCCATAAGAGTCGCTGAAATACGTGTCCAAAATGCCAAAAGGCTACCGCCATATTAGCCCAGCTATTAAGCTGTAGGCTTCAGAAAGGAAATGAACGATACGTGTCTCGGTTCCCACGTAGAAAGCACTTAACGGCACTAACGAGTTGTATAAAGTGTATTGACGCTTTTGTTTGGGAAGTCCGAGCTATGTATCGGTTTGTGTTATCATTGGACGCGTGTTTGGCCGGTGCTGTAACATTGTTTAGTCTGGTGGTGCGGTGTGCCGGTGCGCTGCGCAAGCGCACCGTTATGTCCCCCTTGCACTCACCTTGACAAGGCCGCACAGAGATGCGAGTTTTTGCAAAGCCAGATAGCACCATGACTTTCACCATTGAGATGCCTTTCTAAATGCTGAAGTGTTTCAAACTTATTTAGGTCCCGTATTGGTCGGTAATCGAAGTTTCCTTTTTGAAATCTCTTAAATTGAGTAGGTGTTGCGACTGTTTTATTTGCGCAATCTGTTTGTGTAAATTAAATACATCCAATGTGGTTTAGTAAGGCTGTGGCCTCGAATGACATTTGAGCATTTAGCGGATTTAATGCATTTGCAGCATCTTTATGTTGTCTATTTTGAGATAATCGTACGAATTAGTTATCTAAGTTAGCGTCCAAGGTATTCAGTTTTTAATGTTTCTATTTAAGTTTTTTAGCTAAGCTCTAAAAGGAAATGTTATTTAAACCACTCTGAAATGTGCCAACATTCCAGCCCAATAAGGTAGCCAGATACGGTTAGTTAATTTATAATGCCTAAAATTGCGCTAAGTTATTTGAAAGATTAATCATGTCTAACGAAAATGTTTTGATAATCCTGCAACGTTGGTGTGCTTTCCAAATTCATCGAATATTCATTTCAGATTCCCATCAGGTTAATTACTCGTAATATCTGATTATATATCATTATTATATCTGAATCTAGGGTACATGAAATTTTAACTAAAGTATTCTGACATTACTTAAAATAATGCCCATCTTTCTCACAATGTTCTCATTGGGGGATGATTTGATTTTTGTTCCTGTTTTGTAATGGTGTGATCGGTGTGATACTTAAATAATTAATAATTATTATTAAATTAAATAATTAAAATTATTATTAAATCCATTTACAATTTTATTTCAAAAGTTTTTTGAGTGACTTTATTAAGCATTCAAAACCACAATCTTTAATGTTATTCCTCTGATTCGAAATTAACTTAACATTATTTACGATCGTTGAAATATTTCGCAATGCCTAATAAAACACGTTGATTGTCCCGACTTTATGCGTTACGACTTACAAGATGTCAAAGTGTGCCATGTTCCCACTGACAGTTAAATTAAGAAACGTGCAATAAAATTTCATTTGTAATCGTAAAAGTAAGAGAACGCCATCAATGTTATGATTCAAATGTCTTTTTCAGTTTTATAGTGCACGATGGTATTTTTAAATTCCTCTTTTTTATAACTTTTAAGTCATAACTTGTGGAAGAACGATCGTGGTTGTTATGTGACAACTGACAAATTATGTGTAACTAATCATACATGCAAGTTATAATAAAAAGTTATAGGAGCAAAGAATTTGATAAAAATACTTGCACCAGTAGTGTATAAAGTAGTCAATCGCTGATTTAGAAATATGAGATAATGAGTGTGAGAAACTGTTCCTAGAATTCAAATATCTGGAGCTGGAGCCATACTATGATCATAAAGTCATTACCAGAAATATTTAAAAAAAATTAAAAGATTTAACGGATATTTTTTTCTTGCGGAAGGTATAATAACAAAGCAAGCTTGACATACCCTGCAAGAAACTGCACTTTCTTCAAGTCATGTCTTTGACAAACATTTGAGCAGATCCCAAATTTAAGAGCGCTGGCTAGATGTCAGATGAACTAACAAATACTTAACCAAAGACTTTTTGGGGATATCAAAAATCGGACAAATGAAGAAGCAGAAATAGGAAAAAGAAAGACTGACTAGCTCAATTTCAAAATGATGAAGTCAAATGTAGCAACCAAATTGGAAAGTGGTCCTTGGCTCAAAGTTGGAAACCAGGAAAGAAGCTGGTATGTTGGAATTCGGCAAATCAGTTAAACGTCATTAGTTAAAGTGTTAAGTCTGTCGCGATGCCTCTCCAGGAATGCGGATTACCATACGTTTAATTGCAAATAATGGGTAATATTAACGAGCAGTTAATGCTGTTAACGAGAAGCTAAAAGTTACTGTTTTTGACACCATAAGTAGTGAATAACCGATGCTTTTAAATATGTTCATAAAAATGCGCTTACTTTTTAACCCCCGACCCAAAAAGAGGGGTGTTATAAGTTTGACGTGTGTATCTGTGTATCTGTGTGTCTGTGTATCTGTGTATCTGTCTGTGGCATCGTAGCGCCTAAACGAATGAACCGATTTTAATTTATTTTTTTTTTGTTTGAAAGGTGGCTTGATCGAGAGTGTTCTTAGCTATAATCCAAAAAAATTGGTTCAGCCGTTTAAAAGTTATCAGCTCTTTTCTAGTTTTCTTGTAGAAAAGAAGGTTAGATAACCCTTAGGTTCATAATATTCAAGTGTCAATTGACAAATGTCAAGTTGTCAAGATGGACGTTGCCTAGATATACATAATTATTTATTTGAAAATGATTTGTCGGGGGTGTTGAAATTTTTTAATTTACTCTTGTTTTGAAAATATAAGTAGTGAACCGATGCTTTCAAATATGTTCATAAAAAATGGGAATATTTTGTAGTACAACGGAATGACTTATCGAAATGCCTCAAATGAAGTTGCCATATGAAACATAACTCACGCGTTCTTGCTAATGGATGTCAGACTCACAGCTTTCTCCTTTTGTTTCTTCTTCTTAATCCGTTTAAATCACGGTTTAAATGGTAGCAGTGCTGTGTTATCTATTAAAAGTGTTTTACACATTGAAACTTTCTAGCCCGAGAAAGAGATCTTATGAAGAATTCAGCTTTTTCGAATGAAAAAATAGGTCTGAAAATCTTGGAGGCTTAAACGCTTTTGGTCACTCTATTGACTAAACTGTATCGCTAACAAATGGGAGAAATAAGAACACTTTTATTGCTTTTTTACTATCCCTAAGTGCGCATTGCATATTACCAGAGTTAACTCTTTTGTTTTTTTAAAAAACGTCACAGTAAAATTTATTGTACGTATCACTGGCTTGTATGTAGGCTGCATTTCCGCGCTGAATTGGTTACTATCATTTTCTCTATTGATGATTGAAACTATTTCGTTACTAAAACAAACAAAAGCGATACTTAATTCGCATGAAGAGAATGGGACTGCAAATAAAATTAAAACTTTTAAAAGAATGCCGAAACTACAAGTAATGTCAAGGTTTTTTGCTAACCACGAAAGAGCTGGGCAGCCATTTTTAGGGTTCCGTACCCGGATGGTGCCAACGGGATCCTTTTACTAAGCCACCGTCCACCGTCTATCCGTCTGTTAGCGGGCTGTAGCTCGTGAACCGTACTTAATAGGTAGAAAGTTGAAATCTTCTCAGTATGTGTATTTGCCGCTAACTGCTAACAACAATAAGAAAAATAACAAAATGGTTGCCATAAAAAAGTGTCATTTCTTCTATCTTGTATCTAGGTTCTTGTACGGAACCCTTCGTGTGCGAGTCCGACTCGCACTTGGCCGGTTTTTATTAGGTATTTTATTGTGTCTGTAGCGGAACGAACATCTGCGTGTCAAATTCCTCGATGCCATGTGCAAGCTACTGGTGGGAAGCGAACCGTACACACATGAGTGTTGAAAAAAAGTACTCTAGTTGGTTTGTAAAATGGAATAGATGTTAGCTAATAGATATATAGATAGATAGCTACCAACGAAGGCGTAATTGAAGAAAACGAAAACGAAAAAAATTCTGTACCTACTGTCTTGCGTTGGGATAGTAAGCATTTGATTGTGCATGCAGCATGTAATTAATGACTTAGATAATTTGCATAATATTGTTGTACAGAATCTCTAAACTAAAGGATACGTCTAAATATATTGCTACTCAAAAAATAGGTTTTCTCTGCGGAAAAGGCTAGACCTAGTTTTTAGACATCAATTCTTCAAAAGTTAGTCAGTATCGTTTAAGAAGTAGTAGAATTCATAATTAGACATAATTTAAAGTTTGAATTTATTACATTTTTAGTAACTAACTGCACTGTGCTGTGGGCCTAAACTCTTAACATTTTATTAAGTTAGTAGGTATTTATTAAGATTTTGGTTTATACTAAAAATTATTTTAATCCTATCCGGAAGAAGAGTTGATCTTTGTAAATGCAGCCAAAGAAAAATTTGGTAATGCCGTCTATATATTTTGAATTTTTATACATATTTCGGTTCAACAGATACACCAATTTCTACCTTTTTGAGTTTGTATAATCATTTTGCTCTGAAAAACATTTGAAAGAGGAATGAGTTTGAAAAAGAAGACCACTACAAAACTGAATACATAATTTAATTTCATATGCTTTTAAAAATATTATGACTACATAGGTAGGTCATAGTCCATAGTATAACTTCATAGCACAGTCCAAACTGTTGTATTGATATAACCAACCAACAACCATTGCACTATAAGCTCTATGGGTGCAATGATATTTACAAGTTCCCCATAATAACTACTGGCAGATAAACATGGGGTGGTTTTTTGCCCCGTCAGCTGTTCAGGAGTCGGCGAATGTCACGAAGCCCCATACGGAGAGCCCATTCAAAACCGGTAATGATAGAGATTTCAGACCACAAATTGTTCCTTCCTTTGACTTAAAAATTTCAGTAAACTATTTATGACTGTTGTATGTAAATAAATACTAAATAGGTATAGTGGCTATTACCCACGCAGTGATGAAATGTATCCGCGACGGATTTAGGTTATTTAAACATCCCGTATGAACTATGATTTTCCGGGATAAAAAGTAGCATTTATGTTCATCTCCGGGATGCAAGTTACCTCTGTACCTTTCGTCAAAATGGGTTAAGCGGATGGGCCATGAAAACTGAACAGGTAAAAACTAGACAGATTTTTTAGCATAAGGAACGACTTTTATTTAAATTTTTTAAGTAAATACGTTTTATGTAGATAGGGCGAAATTTTCAATTTTAACGTGGTTTTAAAAGTAAAATTGTAATTAGGTACAAACAATTTTTATTCCAAAAAGTAGGTATATACCTAATACGGATTGGCTTATTGACAGTTGAAAGTTTTTTTATCGATAGGAAATTCGCTAACTTATTTCAACTTATATTCCAAGTTGCTCCAAAATGTTTGAAAAATAATAAAAAACAGAGTCATTCAAATATACATCCGCATCAAAACTTATTTCAATGGATATAAGTACAATATACATTACATTGTTATTGAAGGTTTTTTTTTTCTTGGAAATAGTAAGTTGGTAATATTATCCAAGCGTAAGCAAAAAATATCTAGTTCTAGGTTTTGCACATTCCGATAAATAGGTAACTGTTCTTTATAAGTACCTATCTACTTGCAATGTAGCAAATTGCTCATGCGTTTAAAGAACTTTGCACTCTTCTTTTGCTATAACTTTATTGCAACATCGACACAACTACTTATAAAAAACATGCCACAATTGCTAGATAAGTAGAAATGCTATATGAATGGGTTTTGCTAAGTAAAATTGCTTATCAAAAAATATTAGTTATCGTGTTTCAAGTTCAACTTTGAAATAATGAATTTTGTTTATCTTCATTTATCTAAACTCTAAAAGATAAGCGCTTTTCAAATGTCTACTTATGCTTTTTAAACCTGATCCGTCCGATTTATTAAAGACTAGAGAATGCTCGCGGCTTCGTTCGCGTGGATATCGGATTTTTATTCCGTAGGAACTCTTTGATTTTCCGGTATAAAAGTAGCCTATGTCCTTCCCCGGGATGTATCCCAAGTCTGTACCAAATTTCATTAAAATCGGTTCAGCGGTTGGGCCTCGAAAACGTAGTAGACAGACAGACATACTTTCTCATTTATAATATTAGTATGGATTGTTTTTTTTCTGCTTTAAATCTTACATAGTGTTTTCTATAATAATAATTTCTCGATTGAAGTTCAAGACTCCGTCCCCGTTGAAATTATAAAATCTTTATTAGTGAAACTAATTACAGTAAACACATAAGGTACATTGGAATCTTGAGCCCTAAACTAAGAAAGCCCATGTCTTTTAGGGTCCATGGTTGTTTTAGGTTTTTCAGATACTTACCGTTACAATTTCATAGATACAGATTTATTTGCTTAGTGAAAACATGAATGAAACAATGAAGCATATTAGTAGCAATCTCGAGTTTATGTTATTTGATATCTCAACGGATATTGCACGCTGCACGATACTGCACAATATCAATGGAAGATATCGAAACATAACACCCGTATGGGTGCGGATGCGAAAAAAAAGGATTCTGAATGATAAAATGACGTTTCCGGATGATGAATAAATGGGTGAAAGGATGCAGATTGCAGATTATCATATAGGTACAAAGTACATAATTGTAACTTTAAAGATTGTAATGCATTTGAAGCTATTCATCATCATTATTAAAACAAATAAGAAAGAGAAAGAAAGAGATGACGAGAAAAACTTTTGCATACTGAAATGAAAATTTCAAAAAAAAATAAAACAATAAAAGTGTAAACTGCCTAATTTTGGTCTTTTGAATAGTGTGACTTAAAAACAACAGAACATATAAAAAATAATAGTATAATTCCTATCGGATTCCTTTTAAGTAAATTAGTCTAGGATATTTTAGTAATGTATTATTTAGCTTTTAAGGAAAAAGATGAACCTATTAATTAAAGAAGAAGAAAAGAAAGTCAAAGCATGTTAAAATGTTTCAAAACAAAAAGATAAACATGTTCTGTATCGCTATTGATCATGCTGTTAACACATTTCTTTACTAAATAGTTTGGTCTCTCAAGATAATTTGAAATGTTCAAATAAGATTTTGAATTGAAGGAATGCAACTTTACTAAAATTTGTAACGGAATGTTATTCTAAATTAATTTGTCAGGATTCATCAATAAAATATACTAGATGCGACTTAATCCGAATGTATATAGGTTTTTTAAAATAGTCTTGTGAGTGGAAGCTATATCTAAAGCCTTTCGTAAAAATCGGTGTACCTAATGTATAGACTGTAAAATGGTAACATACATTCATGAGACAGACAGACAGATAGTAGATATAGATGTAGAAGTTACTATTTTGAAATGTCCAATTAATCTTCGTTACGTAGAACCCAAGGGAATGCAAATTACAATACAAAATGTCGTTCATAAGTAAAAACAAAACTTCAGCTGGTTGTTGATCGCCATTGATAAGTCAAACATTCCTTTATGAAAGAATGCTTGTTAACTTTTATAGTGGGATAATTTGAAATGTCCAAATATGATCATAGAATGGCACTTGACTTAGTAAGAGAAGGAATGTAATTTTTCAAAAATTCTTAACACGACGTTGTTTTAAACCGTTCTTGTTCAAACTAACAGCAGATGTGGCAAATGTGGCAATTCAAAAGTGACTTGAAAGGTCGTATCTTTAAAAATTCGTGAATTCCTGCAGGCACCTGCCGGGTGGCAGATGTTTGGTGCCAATCGGAAACTTTTGAAGATTTAAAGCATGCGCACGCACCACACAGCTGACGATTTGATGAAAAAACCAGTCAAGTGCGTGTCGAACTTCCATACGAAGGGTTCCGTAATCCAAACCATCGTGCAAAAATTAACATTTTTTTGTGATGTATCCATAAATTCACGGTTTTCGGATTTTTTCTTTTACTCGTGCTATACCTGTCAAACATGATTCTAGGTCAACGGAAATCATCTTGTAGGGTTTGTTCTTTTGACGGGTCTTGATAGACAGACAACGAACTACGAAATGATATGATCCTATAAGGGTTCCTTTTTTTCTGAAGTTACGGAACCCTAAAACGCCCAAAAAAACCTACCTTAGTAGAGCTTATAGAATGGGCTGGCATGATTTTTAATATCGATCAGCTGATTTCAAGAGCAGCTGCTGAGTTTTTGCTGTTTCTACTCACTTTTAAGTATTATGTGTATACAGTAGACGTAATGGAAATAGTTTTGTTCTTTGTGACATCAAAATTGTAAGGAACTCTATTATTTACTTATTGAAGGAATTTTCAAATGAAAAACATCAATGCTATTTAAATTATTATTAATGAGTTTGCAATGAGGAAGAAGATAACGAGGTATTATCACAAAAAAACACAATTGTGGGAAATGCAGATTGTTTTGTTTTCATTTGGGTTATTTATCATGATTCTTAATATTATTTTTATTTATTGAATGCCTACGTAAACCTAATTAGATACCTATATAGGTTTTTTGCCACGCCACGGTATTAATTAATACTTTGTTTCTTTTATAATAAATATTAAGACCCAACGTTGATAAAGTAACCTTAAATTAAAAATAAACTTAAATCCAAATTAAAACTTAATTATCGATTTTTTTTTAAATAAATTAAATTAAATCTAAAACTTAAACCTCCTAAAACCCTCCGCAGCGAGGTATTGTATCCAGAATTGGCCCCTCACCGTCCCATGGTCCTAGGGCACGAAAATAAAGCTCCCTTTGTGGTAGGTATATTGCGTGATTAGTTAATTACATTTAATTCAATTTCCTTGATGGTATTACTAAGTAAGTACATAATGGATATTCAGAATGATACTAATAATCAGTCCCTAAAAAATACATATGACTAGGTAGGATATACTTAACTCAAAATTTAAAAAACCCCCGATACAAAAACCTCTAAGTATAAGAAAACTATAAAACAGCTGATAACTTTCAAACGGCTGAACCGATTTTCTTCAATTATAGGCTAAGAACACTCTCGATTAAGCCACCTTTCAAACCAAAAAAATACTAAACAAACTTATAACACCCCTCTTTTTTATGGGTCGGGGTTAAAAAAAGGTAAGCCCCATCGTAGCCTAAATTACTATATAAATAGCCACAGACAGATACAAAGATACACAGATACACACTTCAAACTTATAACACCCCTCTTTTTAGGTTGGGGGTTAAAAACTGCCAAGTGCCAACTGAACTACAAGCATGTCCCTACCTAATTGAAGTTGATAATGTACCAGGCATTGATAATGTTGCTCAAAAAATTGTATTTGAAGTGGTTCAAAGGGCGGTACTTGAGAATTTATTTATAAAACACCCAAACAAAGCGCGTCCCCTTTTCTTTGCGTCTGTTTTGTGTCGATCTCATGTTTATTGGTACATGTCTACCGTTCGTACCCTTACTACCAAGTGCCCAACCTTTGATATTTTATGGAGTCCTATTTTTGTTTGCTTCCTTTAAAACCTCTTGATCTAGTCATTAATCCCATTTCCAATAACGGATTATTATGCTAATATTTACAAATTGAACGTTTGTTTCTACAAATATGTCATAAAAAAGTCATAAATAGCCTTTTAGAGCATCAGCAATATCCCGAAATAATAGAAGCAAGAGGAAAAATAAAATTTTCGTCTCTATATGGATATGCCATTAAAAAAAATATTTCGAAACTCTTAGATTTTAGTCATTAAAAAAAATATTTCGAAACTCTTAGATTATATTACTAGGCCAGTGGCCACTCGCGCGGGTAGGTTATTACAATTTTCGTAGAGATCTCCAATTTTTTTAAATATAGCGTACGTCACTCAGAAATAATGTAGCTTTCTACCAACTACTTAGTGAAAGAATTTTCAAAATACCCAATTTATTATACCTATGGATTATTATACCCAAAAAAAAATTTTCAAAAGAAAAATAAAAACGACTTCAAAAACCAAAAACACTAAAAAGTAGAAAATAATTTTTGTTTAGCTACACATGTAATGTACCTAGGTATGAAGTCGAGCGAGCATATTAAAACAAAATTAGAAATCCAAGAGTGAAGCTCGCCCGACTTCATACCTAGGTACATTACATGTGTAGCTAAACAAAAATTATTTTCTACTTTTTAGTGTTTTTGGTTTTTGAAGTCGGTTTTTTTTTTTTTGAAAATTTTTTATTTCACAATTTTTAGTGGCCCCACTGTACTATAATATGCTATGCCCAGTTAAAACCCTACTGTTTACTAAGCTATTACAGTGATCGCGAGCAATTTGCTCTTATCCATTGAGGATTTCTGTTCTCCATCTCCGAAGATATTCATCAGATCTTCACCAAATTTATATGGGACCACCTGCACAGTATACCCTTTCAAACAAAAAAAATAATTTCCAAATCGGTCCAGGGGTCTTTGAGTAATCGGGGAACATACATAAAAAATAAAAATAAAAAGATCCCGACGAATTGAGAACCTCCTCCTTTTTTGGAAGTCGGTTAAAAATAGTTAAACTCTTGACACTATTTTAAATATGTAGGTATATGACCATGTATATGCAATTAGTTATAATGGAACATATGAAAAACTATAGGTAATCATTAAATGATTGTCTTTTGTATCTTTTTTTTAGTACTTAAATCAAATATAGAATGAAATTCCAAAGCAAATAAAACAGTTTTGGAGTTTTAAAATCACTGTGATCACACGAGATAAAACGTAAAACGTGGTTAATACCAGAGAAGGGATAATACCTTTATTCGATCCATCACAAATCCATAATTACGCTACAATAAATTACTGACAGCGTATCATTTTGGATCCATCTTGAACGATTCTTTGTATAAATCATTTAATAATAAACTCGGTTTGGTTATTACCAAAGCCTCCTTTTATGACTTCTAAAACTTTAAGTTCCTTTGTTACTCCTGTCTTAAATAGTACATCTAATAGTGATGGTAACATATCATTAGTAATTTATGTAATTGATCACTCATGATTAACTTCACGATCGACGCTAATAAGATCATTTCTCACAAGTAGCTATCATTAGGTTTGTCTGTTAGTTGTTCATAAGCTACTTGACATACTTATACATAATTTGAGAACTAGTGTGAAAGTACTTTTAAATGTATATATGTAGTTGGCTTTTCTTCTATTGGAGTTTTGTTTGATTTGAGAATGTTGGTAAAAATAATATAGATTTTAAATTTAGATTCTAATTCAATCAATTTTCAATTCATGTATGTCTTAGTTTAATGATAAATCCAATTTAATCTTATAATATACGTCATCGTGTTTAATTTTCATAACATTACTTATGTTTATTTTATTTTATGTCAGTTTCAGAAGGAACATATCTTCCAAAAAAGTTTAATTAATCATCGAACGGTTCCCAACAATTTATTATCCCGACCCTTGGCTCTTTAATTAGTAATTTTGATGCTCAATTGACCGGATGCTCGACCATTTTAAGCCTCTATCGCGAACTGAATAATTCCATCGCACTGGACATCCGGTGTCCTTCGCAGCAACACATAGCAACATACTATATCTAGACAAGCAAAATAATACCATAAGAATCGAAACCGACGACTCAAGTTACATTGTGGTCACAAGAAGTAAACAACTGTACATTTGACAGCATATAATCGTCTTAACAATAAATGAAACAGCGTTCAAATTTAAATGCATGTCACGCTTCAAACATGTATAATTTAGCGCGGTTAGGTTTTCTGAATCTGTGAGAAAGATTGCTGAACCGTGTCGCATTCAACCAATTCCATTTAATACAACGGCACAGATATTTCCTGATTAAGTAATGTTGGTTGTTGGAAATCTTAATTTTGTTAGATGGCCATTGTCATTGTCAAGGCAATTTGGGGCAATTTCACGGACAATGTGATTCTCAACTTGTACCTACACTACACATTTTGTTGAAATGACTCGGTTGTTTATGTTGTGCTGATTTGGAGACGTTATCATAATTAATGATGGGATTATCATTTCCAGCTGATAGAAACATAATTTTTAACCTGTTCTTTTGACGATTCATACAAAAATAAAAACACAAATGGTGTGCATGATTTTTTATAGGTCTAGTAAATGCTTGGATTTCTCTAAGTTCAACTTATCTCTAAACATGTATGCGCGTTGTTTAAAAGAATTCTATTTTTACTTATTTGAAATATTTAAATTGGTACGAATTCATCGAGGTTTTATTCATTAACAGATCTTTATTATTAATCACTTATCATAATATTTCAATAAATGTCTTCATTGCTATTTTCAATTTAATCCAAGGCTCCTCAAATCTTCAACTACAACTTTCCTCTTTGCTCTCAATTACATTCGCGTAGACATTTTGTCTTTTAAAAGTCTTTACATTTACTAAACTATTAGTCTATGTCCATCTTTAAAGATTAAGCTAGAATCTAGCTTATTGATTATACACAATGATCTAGCTGCTAGATCATTGTGTCAGTTCCATTTAAAATGGTTTTACGGTTGAAGCGTAATGCAGTTGTAGGCGTAATATAAATGAAAACAGATTTCAATCCAAGCTCGATTATTTGCTTTTGTCAATAGGTAATATTTTGCATACCTATCGCAGTTATCGAGGGCCACAGGAACGCAGGCCGAATATTTCACGTCAAGTCCAGTTTCGCGTTAGTCATTAACGATACGCAGGTTGTGCGAGAGAATATACCAGGGCTTAGTCACCGTTTTGTAATGCGTACGCGATTCGCCTCTCGAATTTATCGTCTACGATTGTAGCACACTAAAATGCTAATTTTTCCAACACTGAGTGTCGAAAATTTCGTTTATTCATACTTATACTTACGAGTTAACATTCAGAACTCCTAGTTCGAATAGCCTGTCCAACATTGCCTTTGCTCAATGTTTATTAAAAGGAATTTGGTTAAAGACATTATTTTTTAACAGAAAAGAGTAGCATAGCAGGTCAAAAGGCTTGTAGCTATAAATAATATATAAGATACTATGGTGTATAGGAGGAGACTTATTATTATTTTATTACTGATGTCACTTTAACTTTATTAACCTTTTTTGCTGTTTGATTCTTTGAATTTATAGTTATTTCGTTATCACGATCTTACTTATCTATTGTAACTTCAAGTAAGTCATTAAATCCACCTTTAACACAATAAGCGGTTGTAAGCTGCATAATAACATCCGACATCCGTTGTTTAACCTTAATCGCTAAAAAAAGCTGTCCCATTCGCGACGCCATTGTAATCTGCAATTTCAATGCCCTTGACTTCATTTTTGATGACCTCTGCCAGAGCGTTTTTTTTTCCTCCGAGGTTTCGAATTCCCAGTTAGGCTTATTCTGAGGCTCTTCCAGGCCAGTGCATTACCATCTTAAAGTGCATCACCTCACAATCATGAAAGATTGCGATCAAAACTAACCTATCATCGATAAAGGAGATAAGGATCAGAAATCTTGGCTTAGGGATCGTAAAATCTAATTTGCCAATAACGGCCAACCCCCAAATAATTGGCTCGATGTGTCTTGTTCTCATGTTCCCACGGAGATTTGGAAGAGCGGACGTATTCATAAAAAAAAAACAAAAAGAACATAACGCATCCGCGCCTCAGGCGTAAAGGAACGGACCGTATTAAAACCTCTTTCGCCAGATAGTCATTTGATTGTTGGCTTCTCTACTCTATCATTACTCTACATTATCTGTTATTCTACCGATTCGTAAGTACACTATGACGTGTTTAAGTAGCATGATTTATTATCATGTTTAGAGATAGACGCTCTTCTCTATTTGTACCTGTTAATATTATGGTGTACTTCTGTTTCGATTAAGTGCAGTCATTTTATTTCCGTCTGCTTCCATTTTCGAAATTATTATCACCATGTTATTGTTTATGGTTGATGATTTTTTATTTTTTTCATTTTATGTAGCAAAGATCAATAAGTATGCAGCTTTATGTATTTTTTTTAATTATTTCCAACAGCCTGCGAAAGTGGCAGGTGTAATAACTGTTTTTTTTTTAATTTAAGCCAACGTATTAATTGGTTTTTTATGAATTTATATAATTTTTCTTTATTAAGTTTTATCTCCTTTTAAAGCCAACAGTAAGCTAAGCTGTAGGAAGTGGATTTTGCAAGAACCACTTATAAGACCGGTTTGGCACGATGCGACTCGCTTGTAACTTGCCGATGTGAAATTATCTTATTGCTTAGCCCTTTTATATACGTCTTATTTACTTAATTATAAAAGGTAATAATTTAAAAATACAATTAAGTCGCATTTTTTTGCAATATGGGATTTTAACTATAATATGAGGAACTTGCGTTCTAATTGTAAAAATATCTAAGGACGGTATTATATAACACGTAGGCACATATTAAAAAACCAATTTACCTTCGACGACACCTAAAATTTAATTAGTGAATGCAAACGGTAAAAAGTCAAATATATGATAAACCTGTTGATTGGCCACCATATTTAGTAAAGTCAGGTCATCAAGGGGCAATGTAGGCGTAGCAGGTGCGGCACAGCCTCGCATAGACAATGTTGGCTAATATTCCATCTGTGTGACAGGACAGTATCACAAGCGGCTTCTTACTCTGTGACTGTGTGAAAGTTAAAAAAAAGTTATGAGTTATGTGGACTTTTTGTACGAATTGCTAGAGGTTTGTGTTTAATTTTCTTATTAATTCAAAATATACTATTGGCACTATTGAACATACATTTTATATTTAGTTGTTTTTCAATTTTTTTTAGTTTTTTTTTTGCATAGGTTGGACGGCTGTGAATTCTAATTTTAAAAATTATAGACTAAAATGCAACTTTTTGATAAGGTTGTTTAATAATATATATATGTATATAACTAACAATCATATAAATTTCATTCATATATTCGTAAATTAAGTAGTTTTTACCTATTGCCATGAATACGAATAATAACATCAAGTCGTGCGTTATCTTAAGTACGAGTAGTTATTACATAATAATATTATAAGTAGTCCTAATTATATCCTACGAAATATACTGTTTTCTCCCCTTTAAAACATCGTCAATAGGGCACCCCATTCATTTGATAGAGTCTTAAACTGTCTAATTACTTATGAGCAAGTTTAGTTTAGGGTTCTCAGAAGGCGTTACTTGTGAAGAGTCGTGAGAACTTGGATGCTTTTAACTGAGCACTTAATTTTTATTTACGGTAGTGACGGTTAACTGGAAGAAATTATTTCTAATGTAGAGACCACGAGACTAAGCAAACAAAAATTTTTTTAAAAATTCTGTAATAGAATAATCCATGTATCCCACAAATCATTTATGTGATGTATGATGTATCTATACTGATATTATAAATGCGAAAGTAAGTCTGTATGTCTGCTTGCTTTTTAGGGCCTGTTTAACAGTTTTTGACGAAATTTGGTAAAGATAAGATAACATGCGTTCTTCTCAGGGAAGGACCTACACTATTTTTGTCCCAGAAAATCAAAAAGTTCCCACGGGATTCTTAACAAACGTGAAACGATGCGGATGAAGTCGCGAGCATCATTGATTTGGAACCATCGATGTTTGGAACAAACTAAATAGGCTTGACTGCTATCATATCCAAGACCTAAGTAGATGATGGATGATGATGTAGCCTACTAAGGTGGAGCGCGTTTGCTTAGAAGGTGCCTATTCACTCTTCTTTTGAAGATCCCAATGTCTACTTATTTTTAATAACGGTACAACAGACAGTAGCTAAGGTCATAACGTAATGCCAAAATCTAGCGGGATTTTATCTTTATAGCAGTTTCCATATAAAGAAACTCGTGTTGTATAAAAACTATAGTCTATGGCTAAAGGCATATTATTATACAGATTAAAAAAAAACGTAGAGTTCACATGGTAGACATAATCGGGCATGATCGGACATGTCTGAATGGAGCCTGTCGGTAGGCGCTCGTGTTATCGACAACCTTCGGGAAACTGGTTGGAGGTTGGGATATAGATCCTTGATCCAAGTATTTTTGTAGCGAATTCTCTTTTAAGCTGAATGAACTAAAAGATCGATATCTGATACCAATCGATTGAACAGATGCTAAGGATGTTGTAATGATATTATCATAGAAGTCCTACCTCGCTGCTCATTTGATTGTGTTTTTGAAGCATGTTTCTGTTTTTGTTGTTGTTTCTGTTATTTTACTTATATTTTGTTGTTTCTTTTATTTTATTTTTGTTGTTTCTGCCACGAAGGAGATTTCGCTGTGTAGAAATCCCACATAACCCAATTTCTCCCCTAAGAGATCAGCCCGGCTAGCATGGGCAGTAATTAAAAATTATATCCCCCGATTATATCCACTGATATCATAGAAATCAGTGGATATAATCGGGGATATAATTTTTATCCACTGCCCATGCTAGCCGGGCAGGTATCTTAAGGACACTTCTCCTCTACAATAAAAAAGCACTATGGGAATAGTTTTATAAGTAGGTCAGGACTATAATATAGGAAACTACCTATGTATCATCTGCGCAAATATCATAAAGATACGGAATATTTTTATAAGATAAGACCATGATAAGACGTTGAAAGTAGGTCGTTTATCGCAACATCTCTACAGAGTCGACTGTTAGGATGTCTTACGCAAATCCAAGCAAAACCTATATGGTTGTGGTTTCTATTTTTTGTGTGGTGAGTATTTAAGCCGTTGGTAAATACGGATATTCTAAAATAACTCTTTAATTAACACATCTTAAATTCTTCTTGTTTGAAAAAAAAAAATACCGTTGCAAATAAAGGATAAGTATTTTGATTACATATCTACAATTTTTATTGTCTGCTTTCTTCTTTATAAACCTACTAGCCGATGCCCGCGACTTCGCTCGCGTGGATTTAGGTTTTTCGAAATCCCATGGGAACTCTTTGATTTTTCGGGATAAAAAGTAGCATATGTTCTAATCCAGGATATTATCTATCTCCATTCCAAATTTCAGCCAAATCCATCTAGTAGTTTTTGCGTGAAGGAGTAACAAACATACACACACACACACACGCATACAAACTTTCGCCTTCATAATATTAGTGTGACTAGTAGGTCTAGATAAGGTTTAGCGTTTGGATGCAATTAAACACTTAAAATAAGTTTTAGAACAACAGAGAGAAAATAAATTGGACATTTTGGATTTTTCAGTTACAATAGTGTGTAGTGGATAAACTAGGACCATGATATACATAAAACAGTACAAGAATGAAGCTCTTAATCAGATAACCTTAACTGAATGTAAAGTAATGCTCGTTTAACTGTCATATTCTCTCGTTCTCACAGCTTTATCAGAAGATCGCTTGCGCAACTTAATTGTTCACGTGTTGTTTTGTTTCACCTGACTGGAGGTGTTCCTAGAACTTTTCATAGCCTGTCTTTGAAGCATTATGAGGGTCTGGTTCTAGGTTCTATTTGTTCGTTCTATATGGATCTACAGGAATGCTCAAGATGCTCAAGATCACCTGGAACAGCTTTAGACCGAACACCAAGCCTGAGATCTATAGAGCACTAGCTGATGCCCGTGACTTCGTTCGCGTGGAAGTAGGTTTTTTAAAAATCCCGTAGGAACACTTTAATTTTCCGGGATAAAAAGTAGCCTATGTGCTAATCCAGGGTATAATCTATCTCCGTTCTTAATTTCAGCCCAATCCGTTCAGTAGTTTTTGCGTGAAGGAGTAACAAACATACACACACACACACACACACACACATACAAACTTTCTGCTTTATAATAATTATTATATTATTATATTAGTGTGATACTTTAACGAGACAGCTGACACTTCCGTTCAATGGAGACAGTGATATCCGGTCAGTAACTGTACTTTTTTTTTGCTAAAAGATTATATAGGAAGTGTTTTTTTTTTAGGATGGTTAGATAATACAATAGTTATTCGCTAAAATAGATCTAGCTGTTATAAGAATCAAAAAAAAAACCAAAATGCACAAGGATTAAGGACGATATTGTAATAACTAGGTAGAATTCGATTCAGGTTTTTAAAATATTCCAACGACGTAAATAACAGGGAAGGCAATTGAATTTATAAACAAACAAACAGTCAATGATCTATTTGACATGACTCACAAGTCAGTGTATTCCATGTGTATTCTGTTAGTCAGTGACCTAGCTTGATAAAACCGCGGTGGTCAGTTCATAGAATATGCTTTTAGTCATTTTATTACGCACTAGCGACCCTCCCCGGCTTCGCACGGGTGGACACTACCACGAAAAATCCTATCTATTTTCCGGGATAAAATATAGCCTATACGGATTCGGAAGAATCCCTCTAAGTAATGGTAAAAGAAATTTTGAAATCGGTCCAGTAGTTTTTGAGCCTATTCAATACAAACATACAAAAATACAAAGGTTTCCTCTTTTTAATATTAGAATAGATGTAAACTTAACTAGGTACTTATTTACTTATTTTGTCTACCCTAAATCCTAACACGGGAGTAAGGTAGGTACTTACCTACCTAAGTTGTGGGCCAGAATGCGGCGATTTCGGATAAGTTTCCTATTTAATGTAGGTACTTAATTAAATGACAAAATGTATTATGTCTGAAATGATTTCAGTCAAGTGGATAGACATAATTTCAAAAAGATATTTCGGAAGTGCATATAGGCAGGGATTATACTTAAAAGTGATATTGTAGTCAAGAATAATTAATGACCTTAACAAAAATGGACCCAACTCTTCTTTTTTAATGAAAATAATGTAGATACCAATATTTCGTGTCATGATTTCCAAACTTGACTTTTAATAGTAGCTAAGAAAGCCAGAACAGACGGATAAAAAAAATAGAGGTTACATATGTTTTTAGATTGTAAAAGGCTTTTAAAGCTACGAAAGATAAAAGTAAAATTTTTATTTGATCACGAGTGGGTATATATTATGAGCAAAGCGGCCTACCCAATTTATGTTTAATTTATTCAAATTGTTATGATACAATTTGTCAAAGCCAAAAGATGCAAAGTTAAAAACTTCATTAACCTAGACCAAAAAGAGCCGATTAAAAATAAATATTTACGAGTGTAATTAATATTATAACCGAAAAAGTTTACAACATCTGCTGGCAGCGATTTAGTAATTTGGCATAATATTCGCGTTATGCAAACAATATTACAACACGAATACGGTAAAAAACTAAACAGAACGTATCTCCGGTGTTTTACCCTGATGGTTTTTTTTACACTTTTTAATCTGTAAAACTCATAATGTCTTGTAAGTACGTAGTATACACAAGTGTAAATTAAAAGTTTATAACACCCCCGACAAGTTACAGTTACAGTAACTAGAAAAGATCTGATAACTTTCAAACGGATGAGCCGATTTTCTTGGATTATAGCTAAGAACACTCTCGATCAAGCCACCTTTCAAACAAAAAAAAATCTAAATTAAAATCGGTTCATTGGTTTAGGAGCTACGATGTCACAGACAGATACACACGTCAAACTTATAACACCCCTCTTTTTGGGTCGGGGGTTAAAAATAGCTGCCGTCAACCTACGTCCTGCGGGGTGATTCGTTAAGAATCTAGATTCACGAACATCGGTCTCTTTCTCACAGCCTCCAGTCTTTGCCATTTCATTTTCACTGTACGCTAATTTTTTATCTACACGAGAGTTATGGCTTCCCCCTGTCGAAGGTGATAAATTAAGAGGAGATATTAAAGAAATTACCATCAAATAACCAGATACTTATCCTTACTGCCATCTTCTATTGATTTGACATAGGTCCCTTTTGGGCGAAAATAATTCTGAAGCGAAATCCCACAATCTTCCATCTTCTATTTCTGCCCAATTCAGTGCTTATTGGATGGCAAGGGTATCATAGTCAATTCGTCTGGTTTCTACAGCCATCACATAGTTAGGCGACTGTTTAAAAAACCCTTATTGCTATGGTGTTCCCTTTACGTACACAAATTAGATGTCGGTCGCCACAAAACCCTTTATCACTTAATCTGAATCGCGCTAACAAAATCACACGAACACTACTTGAAGAAGTTCCAATATACTTACCACTGCATCTACGGGTATAAGAACGGCCCAGAGGAAGCTCTTTCTATTATTACGGTTGAGCTTAGCTTAGCTATATATAATAGACGACTATAAGCTGTTACAGAATCGTATATCACCATTCACCATTAAATCGGTATTCAAATAAAGGGAGTTATTACTGTCACTTACTGTACCTCAATTGATAAAACACAGCTCAATCACACAATCCACTCAACAAGTGTGACCTCCGTACGCGAGTCACTAACCGTTTCACTTCAATTGGATAATGGCTCAAAAACAATTCTACCGTGACAAGCTCTTTTGACCTTTAACTCTACGATATTTACGGTCAAATTTCCTTAAAGAACTTCCAGTAGAAGAAACTACAGGAGTATCATTGCGTGAAGTTATGTCAATGGAAATAGGACTGTATTCCGATTGGGATAGTAGTGGTTTTGGTTTGTTAACGATTTGGTCATTTAAACTACGGGTTCGCAGATTGATCGATCACCGGATATCGCTATTATTGTCGTGCGATTTGCGATTTCCTTTGGAAATTCGGACATTGATCCTGATGACTCGAAAACTATTCATTAAAATGGGCAAGTACCTGCTTACCTATCTTCTTATTATTTTCATCAAAGCTTAATAAACTACAAAATCAACCTAGATTTTTTTTTTCATAAAAATAGCGACGAAACGAACAGGCGGGTCATTACCGCCGCTCATGACAACATTTGCAACACCAGAGGAACCACCAATGCGTTGCCGGCTTTTCGAGAAATTGTTGATCTGCCCCTTGAATAACGCTATTTTGAAATCTAGTGGGAACACAGCCGATGATAGTTGTTTCCAAAGTTTGCATGTGCGTGGAAAAAAAGATCTGGTATAACAGACGGTCAAAGTGCACCATGTATGTGAAATTGATCACAGTGGCGTGCGGTGCGGGTACGATACAGAACTCAGAAGGTACTTAAGTGCAAGATAAATCAATTCATTCATGTTGCGTAGTAATTAATAATGCAAATAAAAGCAGTACGAACGATATAGATACGCGTCTTCCGGCCCACTTGCTGACTCTGACGCGATTGATTTACAGCACCCACTGTTGGTATCTGCTGTATTGACTACTGGGAATCGGCGTCTGTTCTCTGTTGATAACACGCTGATAGTAGGTACTAGCTGATGCCCGCGACTTCGTTCGCGTGGATGAAGGTTTTTTTAAAATCCCGTGGGAACTCTTTGATTTTCCGGGATAAAAAGTAGCCTATGTGCTAATCCAGGGTATAATCTATCTTCATTCTAAATTTCAGCCAAATCCGTCCAGTAGTTTTTGCGTGAAGGAGTAACAAACATACACACACACACACACATACAAACTTTAGCCTTGATAATATTAGTGTGATAACCGCAGACTAGCTGCGTCAGTGCTTTATTTACTACTGTGATAGAGAATTTAAATAGGGTGTAACCAGAACTCTAGTAAAAACTTAGCGTTATTATTATACGACCTAAACACAATCCAATGTCAATAATCTTAGTAAATAAATTGCATTATTTTGTGATTTAGTATTTTTCAGACCCGCAATTTATAGCGTGCAATATTCGAGTCAATGCCCCACCTATTTACGCAACGTTCGTTGATCTCTAGCGTCGGTCAGATGTTTTAGTACCAATATTTTTTATTTTTTTATAATTTTATTTTATGATAGTAAAGACGCTGAGAATGCTAATTGACAAAATATTTATGACGTTGAATTACTCAACAACTACATACTTTTATAATATTTTTATGATGTTTTAATTCTACTTTAACAGGGCTCTCTCCGTCACTTGCTTCCACTCGTTTCATACAATCGTAGTTCCAATTTCATAATAGAAACTAATATCTGTGTCTGTAGTGTTTTAGATTTTTCTAAAAATATGTAGTTTTAAAATTACAGGGGCTCAAAGATTTGTATGTTTTTTAAGACCGCGTAACTTTGAAACCGAATATTTTAACAGAAATTTGGAAAACCACAGAGATTTCTAGATCACATTAGTTTCTAGAATATGTCTGCAAAATTTCATGGACTTTGGTTGCTTAATATTCAAATGAAATTGGAACTACGATTGTATGAAGCGAGTAGAAGCGAGTGACGGAGAGAGCCCTCTTAATCCAGTTAGAAAATCTCATAATGCGAAGTGTTATATTTCGATCCCGATATTGACATAATAAGTAAGTACCTATTTGCCGAAAAATTCAGTAGTCTGAGGTCGAATTTAACTTGGCAAGTGGCACATTCAGCATCACTTTAACAAAACAGTAAGAAATAGGTATAATATTCTTGACTTATGTCTATGCTGCCAGTAGCTGTGGAGTATTGACACAATATTTAAGCTTATTTGCGATTTTCTGACATTACTTGACGGACGCATTACACGTTTCAGAGTAAACTAGAAGATTTGCGCCAAAGTTAAACCAACCAAAATCGATCTATCTTCACGCAAACCGTCAGAACGTGCTCAAATGTTCGGTTGCGTACAAATACTCGCGGTTAGGCAGGAATGCAATGGCACGCGTGTTATGTGGGTGTTCTGCCATACATTTCTCTTCAACGAGATAAATCAGGGCTAATAGGTATCTACCTCAGTAATTTTCTTATCAATTTTATTCTTAGCGAAATACCTAATAAGCAAATTCAACCGCAGCAAAAATTCTTGAAACTAGATTTTATTATATTTAATGACACTTATGAATATTATTTTCTAGAGCCTACGCTCCATTATAAAATTCTGTTTCTGTTATTGTGTTATAATATTATGTTTTTTTACTGTGTTATAATATTAATCTGACCTCGTAAACTCTTAATAAACCTAAATCTAAGAAATTACATATTTATTTATTTATATTTACTAAACATATTGAATATACAGGGCATTTTTGTTACATTAAGTGCCAGAAAAACCACAGTCGATTTACCGGGCACTGCGTCAACTATACCTACTTAATACAAAAATATAATTTTAAATTAATAAGGGCATAAAATTAGCTGAATTTAGCAAAAACTAATTTAAAGGTGATTTACGTTAAATTAATTCTAAACAAGACGTTGATTAGCTCAAACATGGTAAAGTAGACTTTATCTTGCGCAACCGGCCCCACCAAATATGTCACTAAATAAATTTAAGTAACGCATATGCCCAGACATTAGGTTTATTGTAAGAATTGTAACATAATCTAACCAAAATGACGTCCGAAATAGAACAATTCCAGGATTATTCAATTAATTTTATGTTTTTATAACGAAACAAAGTGCGCCCTCAAATAGAAGAAACCCGACACCCGTTCAGCGCGCTGACAGCTACCTAATTGATATCATGTTCCATATTCAAATAAAGTGCTCCTATTCTCTTTATTCGAAACTTTTATTCAGCTAAAAATTTTTTTTTTTTTAATAGCAAAGTTTGTAGTTCGCGTTCGGATAATCGTACCAGATCGATTGACGTTAGGTAAACAAAAACATAGGCCATGCATTAGCCTCAATGGTGATTAATTGTCTGTCCATCAGTTCATTGACGATATTCCGGTGTATAACGGCCGAATGTTTATGAATAGATGTTAATAATGCATTTTACAGTGTATGATGATTAGCGCTTCTGATAAAACGTTCATCTAGTTTTTTTTGACTGCCATAAAATGTCTTGTATTTTCCGAATCATACCAATGTAAGCAATTTTTTTAATTCTAGGGCACACGTCAAACTACCTTCAACAAACACCAAATTCCTTTCTTTCTAACCCCCGATCCAAAAAGAGGGGTGTGTATCTGTGTATCTGTCTGTGGCATCGAGGCTCCTAAACTAATGAACCGATTTTAATTTAGTTTTTTTTTTTGTTTGAAAGGTGGCTTGATCGAGAGTGGTCTTAGCTATAATCCAAGAAAATCGGTTTAGCCGTTTGAAAGTTATCTTTACTAGTTACTGTAACCTTCACTTGTCGGGGGTGTTATAATTTTTAATTATCACTTGTAAAGTAATTCATAGATTTGCTACGCTTACATTTTTGATGTTCATTCTCAAACATAATAATTATTGTTGAGCACAATCAAAATTATGTAAGAAAGCCATTACATATTCCACGGTAAGGTGCCGCTAGCCCTCACCCGCCGGGCGTCGAACCCGCTTCCGTTTGCCGTTCGCCTACCATAGACAATAATTAGGTTTTTTTTTAAAAAAAAAAAGAAGCATTGTGTTTGTTATGATAATAGGCATCAGGTTATATAAACATGGCGATTTGTAGTTTTTGCGCACTAAAATCGACCAAGTGCGAATCGCACTCGGACAAGAAGGGGTTCCGTATTACCGCACAAGAAGTAACACTTTTTAATATTTTAATCAAGGCAGCAATCAGTTTGAAATTTTTATTATTTTTTGTTATAGCCGTAATAAAAATAGTTACGAATTCTGTGATTTGTGATATGGAACGCCTTTCCGGCATCATTTTCCTTCCACTTTTAATATGGGTACCTTTAAATCAAGAGTGAATAGTTACTTCTAGGCAAGCGCGCTCCACCTTAGCACATTAGGCTGCATTATAACTAGCTAAGACGTCTGATTGTAGCTAAACGCCAGTCTATACTAATATTATAAAGAGGAAACCTTTGTATTTTTGTATTTTTGTATGTTTGTATTGAATAGGCTCAAAAACTACTGGACCGATTTCAAAATTTCTTTTACCATTACTTAGAGGGATTCTTCCGAATCCGTATAGGCTATATTTTATCCTGGAAAATATATAGGATTTTTCGTGGTAGTGAAAATTGTGGAGTAAGGCGTCGAAAAATCTGCCGTTATTGATTTCAAAAATTCTTTCACCGTTGGATATGTAGGTACGTGATCCCTGAGTGCTATAGACTATATATTATGTACCACGGGCGAAGCCGGGGCGGACCGCTAGTCTATAAATAAAAAGAAAAAAGATTTTTGTTCGAAATTGCCCTATGTTAGTGTAAAAGCAAATTAATTCGAGGAATGCCCAATCTATCATCAAGGCGCTAGTGCAGGTTAACTGTAAACAGGCATGTTAGTTTACCTTCCCTAATTAGAATAGGCCCTTGCCCTTCACGGCGAACCGTAAGCTTATCCAAGCAAACTGTTACTAATTTATTTCAAGTTCAATTTACCTGTTCTAATAGTTTATACTAAACTTCACCATCTATAATGAACGTGTGTAAACTTAGCTATCTGAAGGGCAACCAGCATAATTTTCATCATCGATTTTTTTTGTGATGTAACCACAAATTCACGGTTTTCGGAATGTTTCCTTTACTTGTACTATAAGACCTTACCTACGTGCCAAATTGCATGATTATAGTTCAACGGGAAGTACCCTATAGGTTTTCTTGATAGACACGACAGACGGATAGACGGACAGACAGACAGACAACAAAGTGATCTTATAAAGAACTCTCAAGTTTCAGGTAGGATCCCTCACGATGTTTTCCTTCACCGTTGATCTATTTAATTTTTTTTTAAATTGACTCCGAAAATTAAGAGGTGCGTGCCCGGGATCGAACCCCAAGGACCCGAATAGGCGGCGGAGATCCTGACCACTAGGCCATCACGGCTTTTTTTAAGAATTGATTAATTATTTAAAATTATTAGCCAATACCTGTGAAATACCTAAGGAAGGCCGACCACACGCGTGGGCGCTAAGCAATTACCATAGGCTCCCTGTAGGCGTCGCTTATTGCTTACAACTGTGTCGGTTAGGATTTTATTCCTTTTATGTTACAAACCAGTTCTAATATTCGGATGGAAATTTACAAGTCAGGTTGATGAAATTTTAGGAAAATTCTTTGTTTTATTAAGCGCTTGACCTGTGATGAAAAAGAGCGTGGTGCTTTTAAAATCTAAATAGCTTCCTGATAAAAAACTTGAAGTAACTAAAATTTACTATAAGTAATCTATGCCTATAGATTACCTACCTACTAATAAAACTAATTTGACGATTTCTGTTCATTCAATGTACTTATTATGAAAATTTGAATCGGAGGATAAATGCATTATCAGGTTTATTTGGTAAGTTTCATGTTTTAGTGACGATCTGATGAATATCTGAAGGTCTGATGATAGAGGACGGTTTTCTTCAACGGGTTACAATAAATCAATGGCGATCAGTGTGAAAGATACATAACATAAAAATACATAGGTACATTCTCATTCAAGGCAATACAAGGCTTGTTCATTTCTAACGAAACCGCAATGTGAGTTCCACAAAGAGAAGAACGCTCAAAAGCATCAACTTTATGAGTCCTGCGACAAATAAATAGGTAGTTAGCTTATGTCCACACGTGTGCACAATTGAGTTAATTTCGCTTAGAAAGCCGCAGCGTTATTTCAATTGTTCAGCACAATTTACTGGCCGGTTATGTCCGGCGCGCACGTCATTTTGACTATTAAAATGTTATAAATGATCTCTTTGTTTCACTCATTTTGAGGCGTATTAATGTCCACTCCAAATTAGAGATGGGCATTATTGCTACATTTAAATCATTTTCATTTGGGGAATATTTTTTTCACATACGACTTTTCACTAAATGAGTTTTTTCGATTTTCGTATTTACCCACTCGTTTGGTACATTAATTTAACGAAGCATTATGATCAAGCTCAACAGTGCTGATATTTCACGGAAAGTGAATTTTCGCGCTTAAGATATGAGTGCAAAAATCAGTTTCCGTGAAAACACATACGCAACAATGCGAACGTTCTCGCTCGTGCGCCATTTAGCGTCTTACCTCGCAAACTACCTCGGTACCTTTCATACAAATCGGTTAACTGGATGGGTTTTTAGGTATCCCGTGGGAACTCTTTGTTTTTCCGGGATAAAAAAGTAGCCTATGTCCGTTCCCGGGATATAAGCTAACCCTGTACCTTTCGTCAGAATCGATTAAACTGTTAGGCCGTGAAAAAGTAGCAGACAGACAGACACACTTTCGCATTTAAAATATTAGTATGGATGAAAAGTCTTTTCACATCATTTTTCGCATGCTACCTGTGAAATGGACCATCTCTACTCCATATACACTTTTAAAGCTAAACAAGCTGTTAACTTAATTGGTTTCAAACTGTGTTCAAATTAAAGTTAATTCGGCTCATGATAAATTAGGTTAACTCAAACTCAAAGGGTGTAAAATCTGAAGGATTTTCAACTTAAGGACTAATGCTATAGATTATTTATTAGGGCAGATTTTTCATCGTTAAATAAAGTCGTTTTGATTCGACAGTTTTTGTATAAGAAATCTGTGAAAACGTCTTTATTCGCTAGGTAAAGTTTATTTGCTTTTTATATATTTAGATAAACGCTACAAATATTATGAGTATCGATTGACTGACGCCGACCAACCTAACAGTCAGCACCAAATCTCTCTCACCTTACAACTTTACGATCAAAATGTAGTTACTTTGGGATAAGGAGATTCCATTAGCACCTGAAATCTAAACATTGTTTATCGAGCTATCGACACCCCGTGGGAATGTAAACAAATCCTAAATAGGAAGTATCTGCATTGAAGGGCCCCATCAGATACCATGGTATCTGGATACGTTGATGATAACAATAGATAAAAGGGCGATGGGCTCGATTTTTGTTTTTTTTTTTACGCAACCACCTTAGTTAGATAACCTTACAAATTGTTGCTCAATATGTTGGTAAGCAGAATATAAATAAATAAGGGAGGCCGATATCTGTAGAGCGTACGTAGGTACTTTGACTTTTCTCATAAAAGTTCCAGTTATCAACAAGATAGATATATTTAGATGCGTTTTTAACCCCCGACCCAAAAAGAGGGGTGTTATAAGTTTGACGTGTGTATCTGTCTGTGGCGTCGTAGCTCCTTAACGAATGAACCGATTTTAATTTAGTTTTTTGTTTGAAAGGTGGCTTGTTCTTAGCTATAATCCAAGAAAATCGGTTCAGCCGTTTGAAAGTTATCAGCTCTTTTCTTGTTACTGTAACTTTTACTTGTCGGGGGTGTTCTAAATTTTTAATTTACACTTGTTAATTTGAGTTGTTAAAATAGCCTCAATTTACATCCGTGTAGGTGTTTATCTGTCATTTGGTGACATTCTTTTCTTAATTTTTTCACCTAAAATTTACATACTTGATTGATTTATCCTATGTTAATATTTATCCTATGTTAAATATTTATTAGACCACCTATTTTAGGCCGAGTGGTGACTTGTAGAGGTATTGGATTATCTTCGAGGTCGTATCCAATATGTGCATGATTTTATTACTTATAGTTTAGAATAGAATAGAATACATTTTTATTCAAATAAACTTTTACAAGTGCTTTTGAATAGTCAAATAATTTACTACTGGTTCAGAATGCCGTTCCTACCGAGAGGAACCAGCAAGAAACTCGGCGGTTGCTCTTTATAAAGCGTTTGCATAGTAGAGGTTATTAAAACATGAATGTGAGTTTAAAAAACGAGCCGCAGGCAAGTTAAGTCTCCGAAAATTGGAAGGACAAGTTAGCTTAAGTAATTTGTGTACAAAAGTGCCGCCTCATTATCTGTTTCCGCAAAGTGATTAGATTCGATTTCTTAATTAGCATCGAACTATTTGATATTTCCATGTTAATTTGGTCCGTGAATGTTCCACAAAGATTATTACCAAACGAGGTATTTGTCATTATAATCTAAATCCTTAACTTCGGTAATACTTTCAAGTTTCAACCCACACGACATTCAGACTTCAAGCTTACGAATGATTATTTACAAATGGCATAGGTAGCAACTTAACCATTTCCATCTATCTTTTCACTTGTAACTCTTGGTTTTAAAAGGTCGGACGCACCATTGATTTTGTAACACCTTACGCCGTTGTGTAGCTGGAGTATTTACGCTACGACGCGTTCTATAATTGAGCGATGCGGGAGAGTTCAACACATCGCGGTCCATCTTTTTAGAATACGACACAAATAACATTCTATATTTGTAAATTTATACACTGCTGACTATGAGAGCATCTATTCCTTGCGAACTATCCACGGGAACCTCGCATCTATCATTTGCTCATAAGGTACAATTTCCTTTGTAATGGATGGGATTAAGTGTTCAATCTAAATCAGCGATGGATGCTAAGGTGGTACGGTTATGCAGCTCTGCCGTTGACCACATGCATCAGTGTTTGTAAATAGACAACAGCGTCGCAACTATGAGTTTTGATGCTGCGTTTTTATGAATGACTAGCGACCCGCCCCGGCTTCGCACGGGTGGACATTTATTTTTTCTATTTTCCGGGATAAAATATAGCCTATACGGATTCGGAAGAATCCCTCTAAGTAATGGTAAAAGAAATTTTGAAATCGGTCCAGTAGTTTTTGAGCCTATTCAATACAAACATACAAAAATACAAAGGTTTCCTCTTTATAATATTATAAGTATAGATTCCGTCTTCAATACTTGCTTCATTATATCATTCGACTTATAGACAACTTATTTAACGTTATTGGTGTTAAATTCGTTACGGAAAATTAAATTTACATTTAACAGGTGGTTTTTTTTAACAGGTGATCTTCAGACGTGTTGAATTAATTTTATTTAATTAAGTTTTGAGTAACATTCATTATCATCATCACCTGCTCATTATTAAGCACGGGTCTCCTCTCAGAGTGAGAAGAGTTTAGGCCATAGTACACTATGCTGGTCAAGTGTGGGATGGCAGATTTTACACACCTTTGAGAAAATAATGGGAAACTGTCGGACATGCAGGTTTCCTCGGTTGTTTTCTTTCACCGTTAAAGCAAGTGATGTATACTTAATTCCGAAAAATTAGAAGTGCATGCCTGGGTTGGAACTTTGGAATCTTTTGAAAGCTGAATTCTCTTAATCATTAGATGTAGCATAAAATTAACTCAAATTTTTCAATAAAACATAATCGAACAACAGAGCTTTTGGCATCCTGCGTAGTTTGAAGTAGTGAGAGATATTTCGGATGGCACACATCGTCTACTAGCGTTGTTTACAAACAGATTTGCTATTTCATCTGTTCATCTTGTTTGTTTACACTGCTCGAGCCAACGAATGAGCAATACGGCTTAGGCGCATCTTAGCTCGGTTTCGTGGAAAAATTAACTGTGCTGTGTGAAAGGGAGCGCTCGAGAGATTCTAACAAGTTTGTTTGCCCGTCTCATTACCCAGCTGGTTTGGGAAGTGAAAAATCACGCTTATCTCGACGCAAACAAGGGAACGGGGGTCCAGAGTCGGCCATCTGTTCGTTGCACCCATAAAGATAACGAAAATGTACAAACAGGGACGCAAACCATTTAGTATCGGGCCCTTGCGCTGAGCGCTCCTGTCCTAACAGTGAATTTTCGCGCGAAAAACTACGCGGCCATTTTGCTGTTTGCATATCTCTATATTATGATGTGCTCCATATTCGAACGCACGGTACGCTTACGCCTGTTTGATACTCTCTTTGAGTTTTGGTTTATTTTTGATCGCGTTGTCCTATTTAATCCGTTATGCCAGCCGCTGGCGTTTCCATCAGTCTTTGCGGCAACCGTTGCTTTTGACGTCCTGTTCTCTATAACTCATTCAAAATGTTCAAATATCTAGTTAATAAGTTGAAGTTGTCAACAAACCATATTTTTAATCGGGGCAACGTAAATATCTTTCGTAATACCCTCAGTTTTTATAATTTTAAGCTTATTTTTTAAAGATTCAAATCTTTTGTTGCAGATATACCCAGACCCGGAGTCTGAAAAGGCGATAATGGGTTCAGTGGTGTATTGCATCCATCACAAGGAAGGATGCCAATGGTCGGACGAACTCCGTAAACTGAAGGTGAGTTGAATATCGTAAATATTTGTATTTTGTTAAGATAAAGTTTACAGAGGGCGTATCGTGAAGACCTATCGATAAATTTTATGCGCCTACGTCGAAATCGACACATTTCTTTTATCTTTATAGCTGTTGGCACGTGTTGCTCTAAAATCTATCTCATGAGATATTATTTTCGTTTCAATAGTAGGTATTATAGTGGACAGAGAATTGTTGATAGGCATATTTAGTAAAACTACGATATCACTAAACAACTAATAGTCAGTACTAAAGTATATTCTAATTAGTAATTAGGTAAATGACTGAGTTTTATTTGCCTAGTATGTATTTGACATAATTAGAAAGATATTTGTTTTTTTAAAGATATTATTTGTTATTGCTTCTGAACTTAAACAAAAATCTTTTTAAATACCATTAACAAAACACGCTTAATTTTTAATTTCAACTTATTTTGAATGTTTTTCGGCGCTTTTATTATACCAGCCTATCTATACGGAATGAGGAAGCATAGCTCTTTTTTAGTTGCAAAATAAATTCATTTCGGAGTATCAAAATAATGTTTGGGATGAAGATGCGTTAAACAGAACTGCACGATCTAGCTTTTATCAGACAGAAAAACATAGACACCCTTTAAGACAGTTGATACTCAGTAACGCTGTCCTATCCATACTAATATTATTAATGCGAAAGTGTGTCTTTTTGTCTGCTAGCTTGTCACGGCTCATTCATTTAACCGTTTTTGGCGAGGTACAGAGATAGCTTGCATCCCTTGCATCTAGAGTTTCCACGGGGTTTATAAGAACCTAAATCCACGAGGACGAAGTCGCGGATCATCTAGTTTATTAAATAAACATGAAAATCCACAGGCACATCTGAACACCTGTAAGCACGACGCGGTGCTATGCGCTGCCCAATGCGGTGCCATGATCCCAAGAGTGCTGATGCAGGACCACCTGCGCTACACCTGCCCCCGGCGCAGGGCCAACTGCGAGCATTGTGGGAAGGAGTTCTCTGGCAGTGCTTTAGAGGTCAGCTGCACCAAGAAAATGCCCCTATTACCCTAATACAATACCTATGTCTGGTAGTAGACGTCTATCAGTTGACGCCAATTACAAGGTATTTTATTAGGGCTCGTTGTATGACCTGTATGTTTGGCACGGCGTGCAAATCAAACATACAGGTCATACAACGAGCCCAGAACAGTATGCTCAGGAACATTGCCAACGCTCCGTGGTTTGCTCGCAACGCGGAAATACACCAATATTTGGAGATGCCAACTGTGATCGTAGAAATCAATCAATATAATGACAAACATCGGGAGCGACTACAAAGACACCCCAATTTACTGGCAAACAGCCTATTATCTGCTAAAAAACTAAAGCGACTGAAGCGGGCAAATGTGCTCGATACTATACAGACTTGAGGGCAGTGGCCCTCCAGTCTGATAAAGTCACTGACAACAGAACTAACCTGCTTATAGTCTGTCGACTGATTGCAGCTAAAAAAACAGAAAAAAAAATTTTTTTTATTAGGATAATTAATCCCCGACCCAAAAAGAGGGGTGTTATAAGTTTGACGTGTGTATCTGTGTATCTGTCTGTAGCATCGTAGCTCCTAAACTAATGAACCGATTTTAATTTAGTTTTTTTTGTTTGAAAGGTGGCTTGATCGAGAGTGTTATTAGCTATCCAAGAAAATCGGTTTAGCCGTGTGAAAGTTATCAGCTATTTTCTATGTTATAAATTTTTAATTTAGGTACACTTGTTTCTTCAATAGTTATCAATAGTCAAATAGTTTTAGTGAGGCTACTTCTGAGATCAGTTCAACTTGCTTTTCTTCTGCTAACGCCGATTTTATAGTATTTTGGTCTTGATATTTTTTAAAAGATTGATGACAGTCTTATTATTGCAAAGATGGTGAAAACTATGAGTGAAGTTAAAGGTATTAATGCCAACTATAAAAAGTTTGCTGGCTGTTAGAAATTAAATTAAGCTAAAAATGGTTTTTGTTTAAGATTTTTTTAGTTATCTACCTTTAACTATGATCAAAGCCGATTAGGAATGACAAAGGATCATATTGGTCTACAAGATTTCTTTAAATTTTTGCTTGGGTTAAGTACAATGATAAAACGATCACCACTAAGAGTTAGATCTATATTTTGATAATATGTATGTATAACATGTTACTGCCGTTAAGTAGGTATTTATCTTTTTCTATAACTGAATTTTTTCTGTTTTGCAGGAGCATCAAGGCAACTGCGGCCACGAGCCCGTTTACTGCGAAAACAAGTGTGGTGCCAAAGTGCAGCGCAGACACACGCAGCAGCACGTGCAGCAACACTGCAGCAAGCGGCTCGTGCCGTGCAGACATTGCGGGCAGAGGTACACACAGGTAAGCAGTTACAAACAGTTTGCTAGGTACTTTGAAGCAGTTAGCAGCTTCTAGCATCTACCATAAATGCATAAAAAATTGGAGGCGAAAACCCAAACCATCAGCAATAAAATCTGTCGAAGCTGGAAAAACATTTTTCCAGGCCACACGATATATTTTGATGATTAGAATTTCAATGAAAAGTGTTCGACTTCTAAAATACCTAATTCGAAACTAAAATTCCTTTTGGGTAATTAATTACTAAGCCGATTAACTTAGATGGAAAATTTTCATCCCTTAGTTCGTATCCACACTGGCTAATTCAGAACACTGGCTGCTTATCTTCTCTATATCCATTGCTTGCTAATATTTTTTCGTCTAAGGTATAAGACAAAAATTAAAGACTTCATTCTTCAGTCTCATTTCGCCAAACCCCTAAGGCCTAAGGGTATTGTCATTTTTCTTGCATACATTCAATATCTTCTAGTCTATATCAGTTGTCTGCAAATTGTCGAAGGGATACCTTAGACGTACGAATAAAGCATGAGGCAAGGATATCCTTAGATAATGTGCCTTATTTAATCATAGAAGAAAAATAATTGTCCAACCCAAGACAAAGATCATAGACTATACAGCCTGGCAAATCATTTATCATAGATGTTGTCATTTTTCAGCAATATAATTTCTGATTCCAGGACACAGTGTCCGCGCACGGGGCGATGTGCTCGCGCGCTCCCGTGCCGTGCCCGCAGCGCTGCTCGGCCGCGCCCGCGCGCGACGAGCTGGACGCGCACCTGCGCGACCACTGCGCGGCCGGCTCCGTCCTCTGCACTTACCGCGACGCTGGATGTCGCTTCAAGGTAACATCTTCTTTAAATAATACCTATACAAGGAACCAAAAGCTTAATTTGCTATAATCCGCCAAACCAACGAAATCTGTATGGTACGCAGCACCACACAAATTCCAACACCACTCGACGCACGTTTCGCCCCGACACCGGAGCATCCTCAGGAGATGTAGACGTTGTAAGGTCTTGTGTGGTGCTGCGTACCATACAGATTTCGTTGGTTTGGCGGATTATAACAAATTAAGCTTTGGTTCCTTGTATATCATGGACTTCCGCAAAATAACGCCTGCTTCTATATTACCTATACATTTATCTATCAATCAATCAATTAGTCTGTTTGCGTCCACTGCTGGACATAGACCTTCCCAAAAGCGCGCCACCACACATGACCCTCCGCCTTCCGCATCCACCCACTTCCTGACACACTCACACCACCTGCGCTTGCTGATACGCGGTCTCCACTCCAGAACACGTCTACCCCAGCGGCCATCAGTTCTGCGGCAGACGAGGCCTGCCCATTGCCACTTCAGCTGGCTAATTCGTTGAGCTATGAGCTACTCATTTATGCAAGGAACCAAAAGCTTAATTTGCCATAATCCGCTTAACCAGACCAATCTGTACGCCCCCCTCCCACTGCTAAACGTGCAGGAAAAGCGAGCCACCAAGCAAGCAATACGCACCACCACACCACACAAATTCCAAAACCACTCGACTCATTCCGCAAAGTAACGCCTGCTTCTATACAATCTACACATTTCTAAATTGTTCGAGTCAAAGGTCCAAATAGTTGCCAAAAACCTACCTTTATTTTTCTGTACCTATAAACTTTAAAAAATCTGCTTTGCGTAAGTATATAATTTAATTCAATACATATCTATTAATTATCGGGTTAATTGTTATAATATTGTGTGTCGTCCTATTATAAAGTGATTTATTAACAGGGCTCTCCCCGTCACTCGTTTCATACAATCGTAGTTCCAATTTCATTTGAATATTAAGCAACCAAAGTCCATGAAATTTTGCAGACATATTCTAGAAACTAATATCTGTGTCTGTGGTGTTTTAGATTTTTCTAAAAATATGAAGTTTTAAAATTACAGGGGCTCAAAGATTTGTATGTAAACTTTTAAGACCGCGTAACTTTGAAACCGAATATTTTAACAGAAATCTGGAAAACCACAGACATAGATATTAGTTTCTAGAATATGTCTGCAAAATTTCATGGACTTTGGTTGCTTAATATTCAAATGAAATTGGAACTACGATTGTATGAAACGAGTGACGGAGAGAACCCTCTTAAGATAGGGCAGTAAGTAACACGAGATAAACAATTAATAGTTAATCGTACTGCATTAAGAGGAATGTACACAATATCGGATAAAGTAATTGATTAAGTAAACAGAGTCGTTGACATCGATCTATGTTTATTATGCTTACGATTATGCAATAAACTTGCTATAGAGTGCTTACTTACTTATATATTGAAACGCGCGGGGGCGTGATTAATATAAATTATGTATATTACTTAAGATGTAATAAGTACATATGCTTAGGTAATATTCTTGTTACTTAGGTAAAAATTAATGTCGATTGCTACCATCTAGGGATAAATCCTTATTTTGTTTTATTCTGGTCTACTTTTACCTAACAATTTTAAATTCATTGCACGCAAGGATTTATTAAAGTAAAATGTCTAACTGAAAATGAAACTAAGGCTGAGATCTATAGACTTTCCTCAGACTTAGGACACTTCTAAAACGAGACAGCGTTATACCGCTGGCATAAACCTGTCTCGTTTTAACTGAACTTAAGTCTAAGCAAAGTCAAAGTGCGCTCTATAGGTTTCAACCTAAGAGTCTGGTTTTTATGAGCAAAATATCCAACTTGTGTAATAATTTATTTGCCAATAAATATTTATATAATTTTATGATACGGGCCTTATATAAATTAAGAGACCAATTTATACATCAGTATGCTACAGAAATAAATATATTTCTTCACCAAAAATAGTCATTTCAGCAGCTTAGTCTGGTTTAGTTTTTTTAATGTTACTTTTCGATAAGTTTGTAATTCTAGGATTGATAAGGACATAGGAAAATTAACTTCAGCACAAATTTTATCAGATAGGCGCAACTCGACTTAAATGAATTTTATTTGTACTTATGTACATTTTTCTTTCACAGGGTACAAGGCAAGCGCTAGAAAGGCATACAGAAGAAAGTTCACAACAACACCTTGCCCTGGTCTCCGCATTGGCCACCCGTCAAGCGCGGCAACTGGAGTCGCTTCGAGCGGCAGTTGCGCGACTGTCGGTCAACTACACAGGCGCCTTAGTGTGGCGCATCAGCGACTGGGCGGCCAAGATGGCGGAGGCCAAATGCAAAGATGGCGTCGAGCTAACTTCACCCGCTTTTTATACAAGTCAATATGGATATAAGTTGCAGGTATGTTTAGTCATTATATCTAAATAAATTGTAATCAGAAAGAGTACATTATGACCCAATTTGAGTTAATGATTTAATTTAATTATATCAATCTAAGTATCAGCTAGCAGCTAGTTGAAGTTAGAGATCTGGTTCGAAGGACCATTTTTACCGATGAGAAATGTTAGTTACGTTTTCTTGTTGAAATTCTGAATAAGTGTTTTCTACTTGACGAATACGAACGAACAGTGTTTTAAACGATTTTTTCAATATTTTTAAGATATTAGTTAGTGCACACTTTTCGCGGTAAATCACAAAGTGACACGCGGAGCTTTTGTTTGTAAACAAAGTGCACGGTTTATTTATACCTGTGAATAATATTGTGTGACTAACCCACTACACTCGGAATTAGTATCGCTTAGTCACCTCGCATCGCAGTGCGCCCCCATACCCCATAAATATACTTTCGCGTCTCTATTTTTGAATATAAAGCTATCAAGGTTATGTTTTGTTTGAGGATGTTAATGTCTTTATGTAACTGTGGGGTAGTTAGAGATTAAGATCAGAGAAAAGTGATTCAAATTATTCTTAGTCGAGTTTTAGGTTGGGTACTTTCTATTTAGGTCGTCCATTTTACGTTTATTTTTGATCGAGCAAAGTGGGATCTTCTAGTCTACTTGGGTGAATTAACATTTGTCCGTCCGTCCGTTTGTCAGTATCATAATTTCTGAATTGCATCATAGGATTGCACATAATTTTTCGAACTTCATTAGAAGTATGAATACCCCCACGCCAAGCAATTACTAAAATTGATCAAGTATACCTACTTATTAAATAGAAATAAAATTAATGAACCTTTTCGCTGCCTGCGCGGCGAAAGAAAGTGCTGTTTTGGGTTTTCCCTGTAAACTAATTTTGTTGAAAATTCACAATTAGTTTTATTTAATTTTTTGGTGCTGCTGAGACGTAATATTATAAGGGTGATATACATTAATCTTCAATATAGTTCTTCAATAACAGTGGTATTTTTCTTTTCTTTTACAGGCGTCACTTTTCTTGAACGGCAACGGAGCAGGCGAGGCGACCCACATGTCAGTATACATCAAGATCTTACCCGGCGAGTATGACGCCCTATTGCGTTGGCCCTTCGCTCATACCGTCTCTTTCACTCTCTTCGACCAAAGCTCCAGTCCAGACAGAGCATGCAATATAGTCGAGAGCTTCGTCCCAGACCCCACATGGAAGAACTTCCAGAGACCGTCAAAGGAACCTGATGCGTTAGGATTCGGGTTCCCAAGGTTCGTTTCACACGAGATGCTCAAAAAGAGGAATTTTGTGAAAGACGACGTTATGTTCCTTAGGGTTAAGGTCGACCCGAGCAAAATCGTAGCTGTTTAAAACTTTAAATCCTCGTGCTAAAAATGATATGGTGCATCAACGCACAATCAAAAAGTCACTGTTATTTAGTATTAGATAATTTAAAAGTCATAGTTTCTAAGTTTTGTAAATATATTCAATTAGGTACTATTTTTAGAGTTGTTGCGGGCATTTTGAACGTTTTTGAGTTGAGCGGAGAACTAATTTAAAATGGCCTTCATAAGAGACTGATATGTTAGTTGAGTCTTACTGCCAAAAATTAATAAGATTCTTGATGTATCTATCTGTATTTTTTTTTGGTGATTGACTAAATTAAATTAAAAATATATAACTCCATAATAATTACTTAATTAATTTACTTGAATATTTGAAATTGAACGTTTCAAACTATTTTTCTGGAATTTTGGTTTCTATTGAACTTTTTGTGAATGGAATTCATTCGAAAAAAATATTGTATCTAAGTAATAACTACCAATTCATCATTTTTGTTTGACATACCCTCAAATTTTTTTCTATCATAATATTTAACTTCAAATTGGTTAAACACTTGTAAATATTTAGTTTTGTAGTTCTATAAGAAGCGCAAACGCTGCATTGTTATCCTTTCACTGAAGATCTCTTGAGTTTCATTGCCGTTTGAAGAAAATAACGGTTTAAACACTTTCGAAGGATTTTTCTCTTTTGTCAAATAATAATACAGGGCTTTTAGGGAATTTACGTCAATACTGGGAGTAAATAATTAATTATCCCCGTCTATTAAAAGTTACTCAAAAGTTAAAACAATCTTATGTCTTATTTGTCGCTTGTCACGTTTTTGTAATTTTTTTCATGCAACAAAATGTCAAAAATATATAGTTACATATAATTAATATTGCTTAAGGTCCTGTATAAAATTACCTGATAAGATTTGTCATACAACTAGTGCCATATTGTAATAAATAGGTATTATTAATTTATAATACACACATTTTTATAGGACACTGCAAAAATTGTGTGTTGCCAGCTTATAACGTTCTGTTGCATTTTTGTTGGCCTTCAGAGAATATTAAAGGCACTTTGAAAAATGCACGAACTTCCAAAAAGTGGATTTGAACTTTTATAATATTCCCCCCCCCCCCCCCCCCCCAAATGCAATATTATTGCCGTCATTTTATACTAAAATTGTTGTACAAATATTGTAGAAAAAAAGAATTCAAATTCAGCTTTGTGATACCATTGGTTTATTTAACTACCCGCAAACTTTTAAACCTTCCTGAGCATCAGGATGAAACAATTTTGGGGGAAAAAATTAGCGCATATGAGAGAAAAATCTTTGAAATGTGTTTAGATTTGTTTTGTCGGCAGATCTTTGTATATATTTTCTAAACTAAACTAAATAATTTATCCAAATAAAAAGTATTGTATATAATATGTATATTATTCTTTAAGATACAGATAATGTCACAGGAGTTATTATAAAAAAAAATGTTTTTTTTTTCTAATTAAAAGAACTTAAAGTCATTTTATTTAACATTATGTAAGGTTATTTTTAAAAATTGATTTGAGTTGTCAAAAATAATATAAAATTATTAATTTATCTAATGCAGGTAGATTGATAAAATCGATATTTGGCTCATTCGATGTCATACAATCTGTTGCTAGGAGGCCAACAAGATTGAACTTGCATAAATACGGGTGTTTCGAAGGTTGTAGTTTAGTCTCCTTCCGAGATTCGGGGCGATATCGCATATTTTCGGTATTTGGATTGTGAACTGAATAATTAGATGTTGTGATAGCAATCACGCTCTAATTAAATTATTTATTTTGGCATTATTTGTTTAGATTAAAACTCTCGGATAACCTTGCACATTAAACTTGTGTTTTTTTTGTGTTGGTTTTGGAGAGGACATCCAATAATTCGATAAAAATATTTAAATAATACCTGCTTTTCTGAGTGACGCCAATAATTCAGAAGTGGGACGTGTCTCACGTTGCCTTAATTTCGCTTTGGTATCTTTTTTTAAACAACCCACATTTGATTAAAATTTTAATTGAGTTTGATTTGGTGATTAAAATTTTTTGTTTTTTTTAAGAATTTAGTCTTTTGTGAAGTGGAAAGTAACTTGCAATAAGTGGTTCAGATTTTGTATACATCGAATGGGAAGTTAGTCGTTTGAATTTATTGTTGACTTGATATTAAAACTGAGAGTTCGGCAGTTCAAGGGTAGGTTTTAATGATTTGACGGAGGGCAGGATAGCCCATGATTTGGATTTGACTTAGGGCAAGGAAGCCCGCGACTGACATGACAAGATTGATTAGAAACACGAGGACGTGTTAAATTCAGGACGGCCGAACTGTAAGGTTATTTTTAAAAATTGATTTGAGTTGTCAAAAATAATATAAAATTATTAATTTATCTAATGCTACCTGCATTAGATAAATTAATAATTTTATATTATTTTTTGATAAAATCGATATTTGGCTCATTCGATGTCATACAATCTGTTGCTAGGAGGCCAACAAGATTGAACTTGCATAAATACGGGTGTTTCGAAGGTTGTAGTTTAGTCTCCTTCCGAGATTCGGGGCGATATCGCATATTTTCGGTATTTGGATTGTGAACTGAATAATTAGATGTTGTGATAGCAATCACGCTCTAATTAAATTATTTATTTTGGCATTAGTTTGTTTAGATTAAAACTCTCGGATAACCTTGCACATTAAACTTGTGTTTTTTTTGTGTTGGTTTTGGAGAGGACATCCAATAATTCGATAAAAATATTTAAATAATACCTGCTTTTCTGAGTGACGCCAATAATTACAATGTTAAATAAAATCATAAAATAATTATAAGTATAATTGGTACTTTTATAACTTTAGCTTCAATACTTAGTCATCAATTTTGTTTATTTTCCGTTCGATTTTTTTAATGTACTTTTACTTAGTTCGTAGTAGTTACTATTGTTTAAATTGAAACTTTTTTCCAAATAAGATGGATTCATAACACAAAATTTGTTTTCAAAAAAAAATACTTCTGTGACCTTTAATCTTAAAATATTGTTGTAAATAGAGGAAGAACTAATCTTAGGCTGAGATCTATATAACGTAGGTACTTTGACTTTGCTTAGACTTAAGTTTAAGTTAAAACGAGACAGTGATATAACGCTGTCTCCTTTCAACAGTGTCTTAAGTTAGAGCAAAGTCAAAGTCCGCTCAATAGATCTCAACTTTACTGTACTTTTATTTCTGTGTTTACAAGCTGGAGTTAGACCAAAGTGTTTTTGATTACTTTGCGGAAGCAATAACTATTATTGTACATTTTGTCGGCAAAGTTTTTCAACGCTAAACAAATGAACACGGCTTAGCTGTTTATATTTAGATTTTTTCTTATAAGCATATAAATATATATTTTGTGTAAAATGAAAAAAATATGTACCTAACTCATGTTACACCCCTATTTATATCGCCTTCGCACGTTAACAAAGTAATAATGAAAACAATGTAATTTTCTAATTACTAGCAGGAGGGTTAGTAGATTTTATATCTCACCAACTTTGGTTGAAACACAATAAGGATGAAGTAAAGTAGGCCTAATTAACCTTGATTTAGAGCTCAAAATTGTATAACACCGATTTTAACTTCTCGGTTTCCGTTTGGAGCGCTAGTTGTAGATGTTTGGACAAACTTGATCTTTGAAACAAGGTGGATAAGGTCTATTTTACTTTAACGCCGAAGTATTTCGACGCTCAAATTCTACCAACGCGTAATCAGTTATGCGCTATACCTATAGCCAAATGATCGTTTTCATCATCTATTCAGTGCAAAGTGTATAGAATCTTTAATTCGCGGTTGCCTTTGTAAATTTTTACTATTTTTCCAAAAATATATTCTCGGTTTATATAATTTTTTTAATAATAATTGTAAAAAAAAATGTTTTTCGGTGTGTCCAATATAAAATTTTCTCTATCTTCGGATCTCTCAAAAACGCTTGCTATCGATTTATAATAATTATCTCAACTGTAATGTTACATTCCAGAAAAAAGATTACTTTAAGTCCGGTTTTGTTCAGTTTAAGTTGATTATTAACAAATATACCTAAATACGAATATTAATACAATGATTAATGCTGATTGGAAATTTCTTTTTGTGTGAAGAAAATAAATCCAATCTTTAAAAATTTATATTTCTGCACTCTGCATTCGAAATAGAAGAAAAAATAAAGTAGGTACTTTTAACTCATCATTTTTTTTTTGCTGAAGTCGCAAATGTCAAGACAGGTTGATTTTTTATTGCAGAACTTTTTTTTTTAAATGCTGAGCATAGCATTATACAGTCTGATAGTTGCAAGCAAAACACATATTTTTGGCCAGTTATCTTATCAGTCAGCCAGAGAAAAAGAGCAAACATTTGAAAATATTGATTGAGTTAAACATATTAAATATGTGTAGATGGGTATTTTCTTGTTTCTTTTAATTAATTAATTGATTTACATAACTTTGATTTTGCATAGATTCTCAACATCCTTAAAAGCTTGTCTTTTTTCCTTTTATTTCGCATGCAGAGTAAATTTTTCTTTAATCTTGCAAGACAGGTCTTGACTTGAAAAAAAAATGTTATTGTTCTATTACCATAAAATATAATGTACAGAAGTCGCTATAAGTTTCAGTTTTGTATCTAGAATCTAGTTAACCTAGCTAGGTTAGTGGTTTTGCGATTTTGTCTATTTAAGTACCTTGGTATGGGGCTACAAGTTTTTCGCACTGGCCTGAATTTATCTTACGCTGATGTCGGTCGCGCGTACTAACTGTATGATGATGTGACTGGCAGATTCGCTTCGTCGTCCCTTCATTCAGCTTCACCTACTCATGTCAGCGATTCAATTCGCTGGCCACCTACCTCCTTCGCTCAGCTCAGCCTGGTAGGCTAGGTATAGTACCTACTTGAGTCTTAGACAGATCTATAGAGTGTATTTTGACTTTGCCCAGACTTTACTAAAAGTTAAAATGAGACAGATTTATATCAGGGACCTTATATCTCTATGTCAGCGACTTAACATTGTCTCGTTCTAATTGTCTTAAGTTTGAGTTAAAGTCAAAATACCGATCTTATAAGGCTTAAGAATTAATACTGGAAGAGTTTCCATATAGGTATGCTACACCACAATCAGTATTGCCAGAATCTCAATACACATTTTGTTACTGTACGCGTGACCGACGTACGCAACCGACATCAGCGAAGGAAAAATGCAGGCCTAGTATTCGCGAGCGCCTGTGTACAATATTTTTATGACACATGTTACAACGTAACGTTTAAAGTTAAAATGGTTAATTAGTAATGGTTAATGGTAAGTTTAAAATTTGTCATAGAAATATTTTATGCAGACTTTCAAATTCATGGTAGCCGTAACAGAAATGAGACTAACAAATTCATTTAAGATTAGTTGTTAAGTCAAAGTTGCGTTTACGCGTTAATTGTTAAGGGAAACAATGTACATGATGATTTTGATATTAAGATGAAAAATATATTTTTTTCTTTCGTAACAAATCTTTTATTGAAATAATCCCCTTTTGTGCAGCAGGTATTTGGAACTTGGTTTGGCTCCAAAACCAATAGATACTTTATCTAATGAATAGATAAATAGATATTTTAACTGCCTCTTTTTTTAAATAAATAAATTCGATATCTAGCACGAAAGTTGTGGTAAAATTAGTGTCGGACGTTTTAAAAATCACATTTTTTTGCTTTTTACACTTTCAAAATTAAAAAAAAAATGTTTAAAATACAATTTCTTAAAATATTTATGAGACTTACTCAATGTTGTATTTTCAAGTTGATGGCGACATTAAAAATCGTTTCAACTTTACACCATATTGAAAAACCACTTTGGGAATACAACAACTTGGTGAGAGGTATTAAATTATTCAGTTAGATATTTCCATTCAAGGATCGAATAGTTTTTTATATTAATGATCGTAAACAATATCATGGTTATCTAACACCCTATATTGGGCTTAGAAAATCCATGATAAATAAATGTTTAAAAACATAAAATAGATCCAGTTAATAAACAATAATGTTGCAAGTAAGAACATAATTAATGATATATTTAACATTTCAATTTAGTTAATTAGCAACATATTACTAGTAATTTATAGTTTATTACTATAATAATAATAATAATAATAATAATATAGCCTTTATTTACTGAAACATTTTTGCAATCATTACATTTTATGTTAATAAGTACTAGATTTTCTATCTTAAGTATATAAAATGTAGTACATAAACAAGACTTATCCTATTAATAATACTAATTTACATTTATATATTTTTTTTTTTTATACATCACTAGTTATTTTTTTTTTAATTACTAATTTTCTTATTATATATTTACATTTTTAAATGAGTACATATTATTACTATTTCATATTACTACTTGTTTTCATATTTTAATAGGTAAGTTTCTTTTTCTCCTTTCACATTTCGTTTCAGTACGCCCATTTTGGACGAAGGCCTCCTCCAGTCATATCCATATTTCTCTGTCTTTGGTTGCGTAATTTTACTAACTTTTCTTACATTCATACTCAATTTATAGAAATAATAATACTAATGTTATGAAATAATAGGAATAGGAAATTTTTATTATATATACTCTTTGTTGTGTTCCTTTTTACGATCGACTTATTTTTTATTTATTTTTGTTATGTAGGTATTTTATTATAATTCATACTTGTATTATCCAATCTAAAAGCTCTTATGACTGGAGGGTATTGGTCTAGCTCTCCCACGGTGACCAGCCGGGTTGGGAGACTGTTTTTCTTAAAAGTTTTTCTTCTTATTGCTTGTTATGTAAATTGTGCTGAGTGGGCAGCAGGGTTTATACTGGATGGAGGGGCTGTGGTAATTACTATTCATCGCATTCCTCATCGAGTGTGACTGCAGTAAATATTTTTGGTGCTGGTGGTTTTTGTAGAAAACTATTCATGGAGCTTTGCCCCTTATTCTGGGTATTCCTCTTATGTTTATTTTTCTTTGCCATGTGATAATTTGATGAAGGTTGATTTACTTGAGCATAAGGATTGCTCATTTGACTCGGAGGGGTAGACTCCAATTCTCTCTTCCTAGAACTTTGACTATTTGTACTTTCAGCATTCTTTCGAGTTTTATTTGGTTCATGTATTATTAGCCTATCCTGGCGTAGATATGCGAACTTTCCTTCATTTCGTGCTTGTTGCAATTGGTCTTGAAGCTGTTTTCTTTTTTCCAATATTTGTTTTGGATAGTCTTCCTTCAAATAAATTGTTTTGTTTTTAAGGTGCTGTTTATTTTTGAGAATAGAAATCTTTTTGCCATAAGTTGTAAAAGTGGCTACTATAGGTCTTATTTTATTTTCTGCTTTTTTCCCCATCCTTCTTGTTATTTCAATTTCGTTACTGTTGCAATCCACCTTTATTTCTGTTTTTACTATATTTATTATTTTGTTTTCTAATTCTTTATAAGATTTTTCCCCTTCTTCAACTCCAAAAAATATTATATTCCTGCATTTCATCTGTTTTTCTATTGCAAGAATCCTCTCATTTTGCTCGTTATTGTTCTTCTTTATTATTTCAATCTGCGCTTGAATGTCTTCGAATTTTGTATCTATATTTTCGTTAATACTTTTTGTGATTCGCTCTTCCACTATTCTGAGTGACTCCTCCGAATCTTTTCTGATGTCGCATCTAAGCTCGCGTAACAGTTGCTCGAAGTTCGACATTTTGTAAAGTAAAAATAAAAAAATAAAAAATAAATAAAAAAAACTTAAGAAATTCCGGACCTGGTTACGAACCAGCGTAGATGTCGATTTTAGGTGGCGATGATCCGATCGTTCGACCGCTGAGCCAAAGTCGTTGATAACTGATATGACGAAATTTTTGTCCGCTTTGTTTAACTGCGTTTGACCGTTGAATTGTCACTGTTTTTATTTTTGCGCACCCTCAAAAAGTTGTGTTTGTACAGATTTAGAATAATTGTTATTTTCGTGATATTTAACACTTTTGCAATCCACTTTTATGAACTTTTCCTTTATTTTATCAGTTTATAATACATGTAGGCCACTAATCGCGTATTGTTTTTCGCTTTGTGATCACTTCCACTCAGTCTTTTTTGTGTATATTGAAGTCCGAATGGGTGGCACTAAAACACGGAAATTTTCATAGTTCCTGGAAATATGTACTTTTGCAAACGTTTCCACTTATGAGTTGCACAAAGATTTACATATTTAACACAATAAGAACAACTAAATTGCATTAATTGTATATTTAAAATATTTTTACGCGGAGCTAATGTTTCACTGTTCGCTGCAGCGCCCTCTCCTTAGTTATAGTTTATTACTATTAGTTATCAAACTGCACTACAAATTCCAATACTATATGACCTGAAAAGCTAGTGTTCTACTGCACTGATGACATAATAAGATAATGCAATTAATTAATTGTGTTATTCATTAGCCTAATATATTACATTACATGATACCTATTAACTATAACTATAATAGTAACATCATCATGATCAACCCTTCGCCGGCTCACTAATGAGCACGGGTTTCTCAGAATAATAAGGGTTTAGGGTAGGCTGTCAAGCTGGCCCAGTTTTAGCAGACTTCAAAACCAAACAGGTAACAGTCAAACAATTCTCTAAACAAAGGCAAACACTTTAATCAAAAATACTTTATTAAAACCTAGCTAACTTATAAATCACAGTATCACAAGTGATTTTACATCTAGTTATTAGACTATTCAACTTTTTGTTTATCTTTTATGAAAAAAATAGCAACTAACCTTTCCTAGTGCATCTAGACATGTACAAGAACAGAACCCAGCAATATAATATGTGGATGCACCTTAGAAAAACCATCAAAACAACTATTTTACTTGGCATGGACCACTCAGCCTTATGGTGTTGTGAGTTGAATTATCCAAATAAACCATTGTAGTTATTTTTGAATCTATGATCAGATATTCTGTGAGCTTCCCGACTGGCTGAAGATAGAGGTGTTCAAGTTGGGTGCCTGTTTTCTGGTCATCTGAAAATTAAATAATAAGAAATGAGTATTAAGTTGATAGACCAGAGTAACTGACAAAGCTCTATGGGTTGCGAAGCTAAAGTGCCAATGGGGAGGGCATGAAATTCGAAAAACCGATAGATGTAGATGGATAGACAACATCAAATTCAACAACAAATGGGTCAGTGTGGTGGACGGTGGTACGGTTTAAAGTTTAAACCTTTCTTTTCTGAGAGGAGACCCCATACTCAATAGTGAGCCTGCACTGAGTTGATAAATAGGAGGAATCCATTTATACTAAGATTGTGAAAGCATGTCTGTCTGTTTAATACTGAAAATTAAATTTCACACAAATATAGCCTGCATTCATAGGCTACTTATTACTAAGGGAATATTAATTAATTAAAATTAATTTATTCCCTATAAATCATCATCATGATTAACCCATCGCCAGTCCACTACAGAGCACAGGTCTCCTCTCAGAATGAGTATAGCCCGCCATGCTGGCCAAGTGCAGATTGGCAGATTTTACACACCTGTAAGAACATTATGGAGAACTATCAGGCATGCAGGTATCCCTTACTAAAAAACAGTGATATTTAATTACCAAAACACACATAACTCTGAAAAGTTAGATGTGTGGACCCAGGATTGAACCAACAACCTCCCAAATAGGAAGCAGATGCCCACTAGGCCATCAAGGGATTAAATAATACCTTTTTGATCCTATAAAGCTCATCCATAGCCGCTGGCAGTATAGGCTTCACTGAATTAATCTCCATCATGGTCAAGTGATCAAGTCTACCATAAGAACCACCAGATTTCATGAGAGCATCCATGGAAGTCCTCAACTTGGACATGCGGATGTCCCAAATGTCCTTGATAATAGTTTTGATCTCCGCGGCACGGGGAATGTCCTCGGACGCTGTGCCTAGGATCAACTTGGCTTCCACCATGTAGTGTTCGTTTGGCATTTTTGTGAAGAACCTGGAATGAGTAGATTATGTTTTTCTGTTAACTAAAATAATATCTTAACCATTAGCCAAGGCTATCACTGCTACTGCAGGGTTTGAGGTTTGATCGTTATGATGCACCACCAACTTTTTGGAGTTATAGTATGATTTAAGCAATTAAAATACATCACCTGTTTTAACGGTGGAATAAATTATAACATAAGGAATCCTACACGCCTGAGTTCTTTGTAAGCTCTTAAAGATGTCTGCTAACCTGTACTTGGCCAGAGTGGTGGATTCCCTAACCCGTTCTCATTATGGGAGAAGAACTGGTGTTCGGTGATGTAGATACTCTAGCTTGACTTGAGTTGTTGATTTCTTGTTTTATGAACATATTGAGTACATCTTACTTACATTTTAAAACTTTTACGAACAACTTGTTGGTAGAGAACAAAATATATAGGCAGTTCATAGAAAAATAAATCAGCGTATCGGTAGCAAACTACAAATGTTACAAAGTGAAACAAATTAGGGAAAGAGTAGGGACCTACCTCGATCTCTTCTCTTCCTCTTTGATATTCTCCAAAACATCCATATCCATCCAGTCTGGTGGAACCAATCGGCATTTCTGCTTCTGCTTCAGCATCACAGCCAGCCAGAGCGGCACGTTCATGGGCAGACCAGCTCGGAACGGTCCAAATTCACCGCAAATCAGAAATATTTTGTCGTTCGAAAAGTTTGGTATTATGCTTACTATTCTGTTCTCGCCTATGAACTCGATTTCGTATGGATCCATAGCAAAGTTAATAAAAAATAAAGCTTTGCAAAATTGCTAAAGTAAACCTGAAAAAAAAAATTATCAAAGTTAAATTCACAATCAAAACAAAAGAAATGAAAATGCGCGGGAATTACTGTCGTTTTGACATTGACGTTGACCATCAACAACATTTTTTTTTAAATAATTTGTCCTTGGACTCTAGCTTTTCTGTATAGTAACAAGTAAATTGATTTTTTTTTAGTAATAAAAAAACCATAAAAAAAAACTTAACAAAATTAAACTGACTTTTACCGATTGATAATTTTAATTATTTTGAATTTTTGTGTAAAATTTTCAAACACTGCCACCTATTGTCAAGTTGTAACTTTACGTCAACACCTCATGTTAGAGGAAAAAGTTTTTACGTTATCCGCTAGATGACATTTTCAACAAAAATAAAAATTCGCATAATATGTTCTATTAAATTCTAGTGTCGAAAAATAATTAATTGTAATCAATGATTAAAGTAAAACATTCCATATAAAAATAATAGGTAAATGATTCTTAAAATGAAAATATATTCAGTCAATCTTTACAGTTCCTTGCAATTTTTTTATATTTAGTACTTTTTGTCATTTGAGGGCGGTAAAGTTTTAAAACTACTATTTTAACTTTCAGTACCTAGATTTATGACCAGTCACCACCTAGGTACTTTTCCCTTGGATAAATTAAACACTTTTCCTAATAAAAAGTAAATAGGTATCTAGTGGAACTTGCGTCTGTCGGCATAATAACAATAAAGAAGGTTGAAACTTGAGGCGATCGATGCAAATCGTTTTGGCAAAGTGCAAACTCCTAATTACTAGCAGTAAATTAGGGTGGCCGGTTGACAATTCCGACGGCTGTTATTTATGGTGGTCGCCGTCACAGAGGGTCTGAAGGTCTCCGACTGAGACTTATTTTTATTGTGGAACAGCTTCAACTAGCATTATTACAAATTTTGCGCAAAGGTTCAGCCTGGCTGTCTAGTACGGAAATGCAGCCAGTATTCTTGGCATGATTCCACGCGGGCATGATTTGCACAGTAATTAGATAAGGCTGGCCTTACATTTTCAATAAGAAAATTCGTTTGGCGATTTTTTTTTTTTATTCGCGTTCTAGACTGACTGACTGATCTCATCTGGTGGTTAGTGATGATGTAGTCTAAGATGAAAACGGGTTAACTATATATTATATTATACTAATAATACCTAAAATGATCGGTTTTCTACGCGTTATCATATTGGAACGCTAAATCGCTTGGAGGCACGGCTTTGCCGGTAGGGTGGTAGCTAGCCGCAGCCAAAGAAGCCCACCAGACCAGACCAAAGACAATGTAGAAATTATAATAAATTAATTCATATACCTAACTAGTTTAGTTTTTGAGATAGCCCTCGTCACAAAAATGGTCTAAGACTGTCAACTTTGATGGCCCTCCATTTCCTTATGTTTTAAGATAAAAAATAAAATAAAAATATATTTGTACTCTACTCTATGAGCTCTAAATAATGATATCCCACATGCTAGCAGCTAGGATAAAAAATCCGGCTCCTTTTTCATGTTTTTTTGGGATCGAGTCAACGTCTTACACCAAATACCAAACTTTTAGGTTTGTAACATTTCGTCTACGAGCTGTAAGGAACCTGTGACATGCGAACCGGACGGTCAGACAGATAGACAGACAGCAGAGTAACATAAATATGATTCCGTTTTTACCATTTGGATACGGAACTCTAAAAATGAAATTCGTAATCAGACAGTGCGGTTAAACCGCGATGAAAGCTACACAACAGTGCGGTTGCGTTCAGCGTGTGTTGCCGTTATCGTAAACAACCCGTTCGCGTAGAGATTTAACGACAATTGTTACGTACCAACGTGTGTTGCGATTTAGGATTTTAGATTATTACGAAACTAGCTTCTACCCGCGACTACGTTCACGTAATTTATCGGCTGTAGTATTCGGGGATAGGTGGATGCGACGGGTCTGCCCGCGAACTTCAAATTTTATTTGGTTTTTCGCAATTTGTAAACTAATACGACGAAATAGGCTAATGGCACTTTGATTGCGCCAATGGCAGTATCATCCTCACAGGTTTATATAAAAATCTTTACTTGAAAGGGTCCAGTTTAAGAAATTAGCTCTAGTATCGACTGTACCTCACAAATTACTCTTTCAAGTAAAAATTTTTATATAAACCTGTGAGGATGATGCTGCCATTGCCGCAATTAAAGTGCCATAAGCCTACGTTGTCGTATTAGTTTACAAGTTGCGAAAAATAAAATAAAATTTGAATTTCCCAGGCAGACCCGTCGCTTGCCCCTTAGGAGAATGTAATACATATATGTATTAGTTTAAATTATGGAGTTAAGAGGGGTCTCTCCGTCACTCACTCCATACAAACGCAGTTCGTCTCTCATTGGAATACTAACCAACCTTACTCAATGGAATTTTGTAAAAACGTTCCGGGAACTAATCTATGCCTGTGGTTTCCAGATTTCCGTTAAAAGATTCGGTTTCAAAGTTACGAGGTCTTAAAAATTCATATACAAATCTTTGAGCCCCTGTAATTTTAAAACTACATATTTTTAGAAAAATCTAAAACACCACAGGCACAGATACTAGTTTCTAGAATATGTCTGCAAAATTTCGTGGACTTTGGTTGCTTAATATTCAAATGAAATTGGGACTACGATTGTATGGAGTAAGTGACGGAGAGATCCCTGTTAAGTCAGCAATATAATGATATTCTTTTTGTACCGAACTTCGGTAATCCTTATATTCTCTGGCTTATTATTAAATGAGTAATGTTGATAGCGGCGGCCGGCTCACAACTTGCAAACTCCGCTCCTATCTCATAACTCGGCTCGTAAACATTTGGTTTCGTAAAACATTTGGTTTTGCAAATTATTTTGACGATTCAAAAGCACTTGTAAAAGTTTACTTGAATAAAATATATTCTACTAGAGGATACCCGCGACTTCGGCCGCGTGGATTTAGATTTTTAAAAATCCCATGGAAACTGTTTGATTTTCCGGGATAAAATGCCTATGTCAATTACAGGTGCACAAGCTACCTCGGCACCAAATTTCATTCAAATCGGTTAAGCTGATGGGTTTTTAGGAATCCCGTGGGAGCTCTTTGATTTTCTGTGATAAAAAGTAGCCTATGTCTGTCCCCGGGATATAAACTAACCCTGTACCAAATTAAGTCAGGATCGTTTAAACTGTTGGGCCGTGAAAAGGTAGTAAACAGACATACAGACACACTTTCGCATTTATAATATTAGTAGGTATGGATTTTATTCTAAACAGCAATTACTTATAATATCACTTGCTTTGACGGTGAAGGAAAACATCATGAGGAAACCTGCATGTCTGAGATATCTTCATCTATAATGTTCTCAAAGGTGTGTAAAGTCTGTCAATCCGCACTGGGCCAGTGTGGTATACTATTGCCTAACCCTTCTCATTCTGGGAGAAGCTCCGTACGCAGTAGTGAGCCAGCGACGGGCTTCACTACTTCTACTACTACTAGATACTGACTTTTATGACTGTCAAAGTCTAAGTCCAAGTCAAAGTCATTTATTCAAATTGGCTACTATTGTACACTTTCTGATTGCCAAACAATGATACAGTACGATACATAATATTATAAAAAACTTGTCTTAACTAAATGATATTATTCAATGAGTACTTAATATTGATTGCGGCGACCTCACAACTTGCGAACTCCGCTCCTATCTCATAACTTGGATCGTAAACATTTGGTTTAAATGCATACTAGCTACGTTCCTAGCTATATTATTTCCAGTTCGGGTTATTTCACTTTCTACTTGAGAAACTGTTTGTCTCAAGCTTTGATTCAGTGTCTACTCGCGATGAGTAGGATTTTTAAAATGTGTTTTACTTATTACTTATATTTTACTAGCTTATTTCCGCGACGTCGTCCATATGGACTGCACAAATTATGAACCCCTATTTTACTCCCTCAAGCGACCCCTCAAGGGAGGGAAGGACGGTATTTTTGAAAATTCAACCCTCAAGGGTAAAATTTTTAAAAATCCTTTCTTAGCCGATGTCTACGTCATAAATCATAATAGGTAGTGCATGCCGAATTTCAGCCCGATCCGTTCAGTAGTTTGAGCTTGAACTTCTAAAAAATACATTTTTTTTGGTACCTTATCAATAATCATCAGTACTATCATTACCTGTCTTCGTTTTTCCTAGCGTTCTGGTCACACTATGTATAGGGGTAATGAAATGAATAGATACAAGTATAAATTAAAAATTTAAAACACCCCCGACAAGTGAAGGTTACAGTAACTAGAAAAGAGCTGATAACTTTCAAACGGCTGAACCGATTTTCTTGGATTATAGCTAAGAACACTCTCGATCAAGCCACCTTTCAAACAAAAAAAACTAAATTAACATCGATTCATTAGTTTAGGCGCTACGGTGCCACAGACAGATACACAGACACACAGATACACACGTCAAACTTATAACACCCCTCTTTTTGGGTCGGGGGTTAAAAATAATATCAAAGGTTTGCGATCACTGCATTAAGGTGGCAAACTTAACTGGCCGCGGTATCTTCAAGTATCCGAATCTGTAATTTCAGTAATTTGGCCGCGTTTAAGCATTCACTTAGCGGTAATTACCTCCATGGGCCGCCGATAACAACTTCCTTCTTAGTGACTAACTTACGTTTAACTGTGGCTCAACTACCCTCGTTAGCGAGATATTACAATAATATGCAGTTTTATCATGCTACGCGAATATGACCACTTAAGGCTTAGCGACTTACAGCCTTTGACTGTACCTACCTTACCAATTTGTTATTATGCTGGTTTTTATAGTTTCATTATATAACTATAATAAGTTAACACAGTGCCCGGTAAAACCGACTGTGGTTCTTGTGGCACTGAATGTAACAAAAATGCCCTGAACATTCTATAAGTTTAATATACATAAATAAATAAATAATTTAATAAATACCTAAACGTTTCTCTTTCTTTCTTTGTATAGTGAGCCGGCGATGTATTGACGATGGAGATTGAACTATTGTAGTAAGAAAGCACAACTTTTGTCATTTATTATTTTATTTATTTTTATTATTTATTATTATTTACATTAAAAATATACAGAGAATTTTTGTTACAGTTTGTTTTGTCATAAAATATAATACCACAATCCGCCATACCAAAGCTAAGTATTATTATAACTCTTACATGCCCGAGTAGGCGCATTCGTAATAAAATTAGCCATTAAAAGCCAACGGAGCAGACCGAACGAGCGGAGTTCTTGTCCATAACTCACTGACTGACTCACGACTCATATTCGACTCATAACTTTATATCACGCCGATCAGCCGTGAATTGCAAGTTCGGCAATTAAACGAAATTACGTCTACGGGGAGTATAATAATAATTTCTTTATTTAATTGTGAATAACGTTTTTTATATCAAATAGAGAGCAAACGAGCAGACGGCTCACGTGATGCTAGTCCGCAACCCATGAACATTTGCAGCACCAGAGGAACCGCAAATGCGTTGCCGGCTTTTCTTCAAGAATGTGGAAGCCCCTATGTCCAGCAGAATGTGTATCAGTTGATAATCATGATGATAATTTTCATATCCAAAGTCATGAAAGCAATTTTGAAACTTTAACATTAGATTTTTTTTTTTATCAAAAAATGGGACAATTCCTTGACTTTTAATATTTTCAGAATAGAATAGATTAGAATATATATTATTTATTCAAGTAAACTTTTACATGTGCTTTTGAATCGTCAAAATAATTTACCACTGGGTCGGAATGCCGTTCCTACCGAGAAGAACCAGCAAGAAACTGGGCGGTTGCTCTTCTCGCCAACATTGGCGTTGTCAAGAGACCTATGAGGCTATGACAAGCAATTCGGCTATAGTTCTGGTCTTGAAATTAATTAAAACAATAAACAAGAAGGATCCCTTATTGAATCGTCAGTTTGGATCGATTGAAAGGCGAATTAGATAATAATAAACGGTTAGCAAGAACGCGTGACGGGTCCAAATCATCGCATCAGAGGGACAGGCTACGTGACCCGGGCACCGAACCCGACGCTAACTATAAATCCACGACAATGCTGCAATGACCAGATGGGAAGAGCCCCTTACTATAGTCCAGGAGCACATCGCTAAAACATTGCACTTCACTTTCCTTTCAATTTATCAATTCACTTTACTTTCACTTTTAGTTAACTCACTCACTGAGCATCAAGTGAAAAAGCTTATCTATTAAATTTTTGCTTTAAATGTCATTTTAAGTTCTTTTTCACATTATTCAAACTTATATTATAATTGTGAATGTGAAAGTGTGTGCGTATGTCTGTTATTAAAAACTAAATCAATCTTGACGTTTAAACGAAAATAGCTTGAATTGTAGGGAAAACTTAGACTACTTATTTACGGGCAAGGCAAATCAGTTAATGACAAATGATTAGGAACCCTCCCCCCCATTTTGGGAGACCCCTTTGTCCAGGAGCATATCGCCAAAACTGTCAACATACTGTCACTTCACTTTCCTTTTGCTTTTTATTTTATTGTCAAATTTAATAAATGTCACTTATTGGTTTACATATTACGCCAAAATTCGTCTATTAATCTTTACTTCATTTGAGTAATGCCAGCTCGTTTAAACCATGCTCCTTTCACTGTCAAATGCCAATACTTATATGAAATTTTTGATTTTACAATACAATGGTAAAGTAAAATAATTTTAACAGTTTTAACTTTTTAGATCTATCGACACTCCGAGCTCTATTAATAGTGAAGTAACTTTGAAGTTTTCACTTCAATAAAGTCTCTTCGCCTATCTCACACACAGGGGGCTCAAGTTACACTGGTCCGATACACGACTACGTCATTATTGAGGAGTGTTATTGCTATTATAAACAAGGATCTCATGTTATTGAGCGGATATTAAAATGATTCCCTTTTGTTTTGTATTTTTCGGACGCCTCTACGAAATTGGGTTGTGATGTAGCACGTCTACGCGGTTACGCTGCTACGCGGGTCTACGCAGAACGATCAAATTATGTTTGTAATCATGACTGTAAGTACATGTTTTATGAAACCACTTTTTTATATAGAAAAAAATACAAAAGTAAGATTTTGGTTGATCAGTAATATACTATTTTTTAAATTGATTTATGTGTTGATGTCGTCTAAGGTATAATACCCTGAGGTCCTAATACATAATTTTTCACTTTATAAATTCTTTAATAACTTAAGTTTTATAAATTATAAAAAAATACATAGAAAATACATATTGATAGTTGATACATATTGATGCATATTGATAACCATACCTACTCAAAAAAATGTTTAAGTACAAAAATAAAATAACAAGAACAATATTCTAAATTACAAGATAGACGGATGGATGAAGAAAAGTGAACCTTTAAACTAGTTGTGTTAAATATAAATGTAGATAAACTTTACCAGTCTCCCCCCACAGAGTAACAAAATGTCAAATTAAACATGTCGCGCCCCCTGACTCTCGCCGCTAAATCTCGGTTTATCCAAATGTATGAATGTGGCGACGCCAAGCTCTTAAGCCGCAGTTTTTCCTTGACGAAATGCTGCAAGGTGCTATTAACATAAAATTAACTAAATGCCTGGTGCGGGGTACTTGTTCATTTGTGTATATGCATTTTTAATCTATACATCCATATCCATATTTCCATACCTACTTAATATTATAAAATATGCGAAAGTGTGTCCGTCTGTTAGCTCTTCCTGGCCCAACCGCTTAACCGATTTTAATGAAATTTGGTTCAGAGTTAGCTTACATCTTGGGGACGGACATATGCTACTTCTTGACCTGAAAAATCAAAGAGCTCCCACGGATTTTTAAAAAACCTAAATCACAGGTCTAAGTGACGGGTATCATATTTTAGTACTTAGTTAATATATCGCACATACTTTAAATGATCAAGAAACAAAATAATAAGTCATTAATAAAATTACTTTAATAAATACAGGTTTGATAAAAACTATGTTAAGTACTTTTGTATAATGAAACATACAAAAATCTTTAAAATAACTTGCAATTTATTTCAATTTTTAATCAGCCGAACTTAAATCGAGTGCAAATTTTGTTGAATTTCCCACTAATTTTCTATACTTAATAAATTATTACACAAGATCAAACTTCAAATTAAGAAAATAAGTTCGATAGGTAGGTAAACTTATTAAGTTTTTTAAGAAATAACCGATGTCTTCAGGTACTATTAAAGTAAGTGCTCTGTTAGGTTTACAGTTTATTAAATTAAAAAACATTAAAGTACATTAGGAAAACATTGAAGAAAAACTAAACAGAAGCGTTTCGACATCCGTCGAGGAGGCCGGGGGGTTTTGTACGAAAGGGGGAAGCGGGCAAAACTATAAATTGTCCTTTAATTACCCCCGGGCAGCGTCACATCATGGATCTAGACAGTTTTATGACGATTTACGGCACATTTCGACGCGGGGACCGGCCCGCTTTGGGAATCCAACCGCCCTATCTTCCTTGATCTTCCGCCCCCGTCTTTTGATACTAGCCGGAGGAGTAACTGGGGGCAACTTGAGGAATTCGAAGGGTCTCGGTAAGGTGGTCGGTATACGTCACCTTTTACACTGCTGGGGGGGTTTTAAGGCTTCCAGTTCTTTATGGTAATGAAATCTGAGCAGGGTGACGTGCCGAGGTGATGCTTCTGAGAGTTTTTGTTGTGCCCCCCTTATTTATCGCACGTTTGAGGGCAGGGGGTTGGGAGGGGTTGTGCACAAAGTTGGAATGTAATGTGTTCTGCGCTGTGCCATACCATGTTGATGACGACCGGAGTTGTTTTTGTTAGTTTTCGATTATCGGAATCCGTGTTGGGTAACATGTTTTGCATGTAATAATATGTTTTGTATTTATTTACTAGCTGACGCCCGCGACTTCGTCCGCGTGGATTTAGGTTTTTCGAAATCCCGTGGGAACTCTTTGGTTTTCCAGGATAAAAAGTAGCCTATGTGCTAATCCAGGATATTATCTATCTCCATTCCGAATTTCAGCCAAATCCGTCCAGTAGTTTTTGCGTGAAAGAGTAACAAACATACACACACACACACACACACACACGCACACACACACACACACACACACACACACACACACACACACACATATAAACTTTCGCCTTTATAATATTAGTGTGATTACTGGCTTTTGCCCGCAGCCTAGTCCACGTAATTTACTTGGGAACCCAATAACAAAGGGGGCTAATGTAACTAATCTAAAGTAGGAATATAGTATAATATAAAGAATAAATATATATCGCTGACAACTGGATTCATTATTTATTTAAGTACATAAATATTCATGATGGATATCGTCATCATGATCAACTCATCGCCAGCCCACTACTGAGAACGGGCCTCTTCTCAGAGTGAAAAGAAGGCTTTAAGCCGTATTCTATTACATTGGTCAAGTGAGGATTAGCAGACTTAACATAGAATAGAACCACTACACTATTAGAACTTTTTAGTTCAGTTAAATTACATTGATTTAACGTAAACTTTTGCAATAGATATTAGATACAACAACGCCAAGCAGGTTATATTTTGTACTGCCACACTTTACTTCATAAAGTAGATAGCTATGACTCGCTAACAGGCTTAAAAACGATCAAATGAACTCCTAAACCGTAGCAAGCATCGCTATCCAAACCCGGGCAATACACAGTCATAATCGTTTAACAGCCAATTTTATTTGTCGATACAGTTCGAATCAAACGAGAGTTTATAAGCTATAAACGTGCAAACAGACGTTTTGGCGTAACATAAAATCAAATCAACAGTTATCCCGGGGCCTACATCACAATCAGGTTTAATCGTGTATGTGACAAGTTAGCCCGTTCCATTCGGCGGCAAAATATGCTCGACCCTCACCATGGGTACACTTTACCCCCTGCTGATGTTACCCCAGGTGGAAATCGCGGGGTAAGGTAGGTCACATGTAGCTGGACGGTTGGTAGAGCTCTTTGCGTTCGCTCTCTCCTGATACGACTCTGACTGACGGACAGGCATGCATTCAAATGGGTTACTTTACTCCGATCTTCCCCTTAGAATAAACATCGGGCCCGTTAGATCCTTTGCCAATTTACTACAGAATTTGTTGTGGAATGCCGGTATGCTTTTTGAGGGTTAAATTGCATTTAATTTGCACTAAACAACATTGGTTTTGATGTAACGGCCTCCGAGCGTAATGAAATTTTGTTTGAGAAATTTATAGTGTTTAAATATTGTCGGAGTTACGGGAAATTGTATATTTTATTAAAGAAAAGTGCGTTAATAAAACTTAATGGAACCGGGACAGTTTTTTCAATTTTCCAAAACACTTTAAATCCGGGGTTCTTCTAAAACATAAGCTTAGTACCTATAAGCATAAATGGAACGTTAATAATATGAAAGTGAACCATAAACCTACTTACCTACTTAATTTTAACGAAATTGACTTATTTATAAACTAAGTATAATATCTTGCACAAATAAAAGTAATATTATTATAAATGCGAAAGTGTATTTGTCTGTCATTTTTTCACGACATATATTCGCATATTCGCTGAATCGATTTTCACCAGATTTTGTACAGAGATAGCTTGCATCCCGGAGACGGCATAGGCTTCTTTTTATCCCGGAAAATCAAAGAGTTCTGACGGGACTTATAAAAATCTAAATCTACGCGGGTGAAGATGCAGATACCATCTAGTTACGTTATAATTCAATGATAACTCTGATTGCAACCCAAAATTTTCCGGAAAAATTTCCCCATTTTCTAAAATGCACTCGTGAGGTTTGGCAGAGAAACAATAAAGCATAGTTTCAATAACCATAAAAAATACACAAAATGGGAACCATCTTCTGCGAGCTTAGTATGAGAACAACTCACCAACATTCATAGAATTCGAGTGTGGAAAAATGGACTTACCATGTTTTAAAATTCCAACTCATCCATACACCTACATTTAGCAAACCAAGCGGAAAGTGAAATTAAAGTGAGTTGTACTTACTGAATTTTTGAATTAAAATCGTATACATCCAATTTCATCATCATCATTGACTCATCGCTGGCTCATTACCTGAGCGGGTCTCTTCTCAGAATGAGAGGGGTTTGGAAATAGTCCACCACGCTGGCCAAGTGCGGATTGGCAGACTTTATTTGAGAAAAATATGGAGAACTCTCAGGCATGCAGGTTCACGATGTTTTCTTTTACCGTTAAAGCACATGATGATTAATTGCTCAAAACGCACATAGCCCTGAAAAGTTACCTCTACGAACGAACTTACTACCTAACTACTAACGAACGGGACTTTCTAATTCTATACCCCTAGCCTAATATTTGACAGTTGTCGAATCAGGATCAAAACTGACACTTTCCTCACTCTAGTCGACGGTCGAATTGTATCAACGTTAGTCATACTAAGCTCACGGATCCGGGGGAAAGTGCGAAGTAAACCAGATGCGTGTTATGTCTCCCCGGCATCTACATCACTGGCGAAATATTAGACCCCCTATAAAAACAAATAAACAGCAATATCCATTGATAGATGGCCCCGCTTTAATGACTAGATGAACAATAAAAACCGTAACTCGTCAGTTTTGCGACGTTAGTAGTCCGACTGGTGTTTTGAAGAACGCTGTATCTGAATTTGAACATTTTTTTTTAAATATCGGTAACTAACTAATGCATTTTTTTTTAAATTCGGTGGGCTACTATTTCCTGGGATGAAAAGTACTCTTTATCCGTGTACAGAATGCAAGCTATCTCTGTACCAAACAGATGATGGCCACGACTTAGTCCACGTGGAATTAGTTATACTTAGCGGAATGCAATCTATCTCTGCACCAAATTTCGTCAAAATCGAAAGGTCGTGAAAAGATGGCATCTGCTAGTTTTTCATACGTGCATTTAAGTTCTTAAAATCCCGTGAGAACTCTTCGATAGCCTACGTCCATCCCTGAGATGCAAGCTATAACAAGTTTCGTCAATATTAGTTAGGTAATCCGATGAATCGTGAAAAGGTTGCAGACAGACAAACAGATAGACAACACTTAAGCGTTTATAATATTAGTTCGGAGTATGGATTATTATTAAAAATACTTCCTTACATACTTAGTATTAAATCGCTGCTGAATTTTCAGACAAACTAATGTTAATCTTCTAGGAAACGCACTTGAACCCACATTATTTCTAACCGTGATATGAAAACATCGATATGCCGGTACCCATCTAATGTTTTAATGCATATTATTTGGTGGTTTATGGGACATTCTATGGAGCTAATGGCGACTTGGTTGTAATTTAGGGCCATAATGGTGGGGGGAGAGTAATCTGATTTAACTAATGCCTTTGTTTCTGTCATAAAGATGTCAAAAAATATTATACTCAAAGAGGGAACTGACATCGTAAATATTAAACAATGGCGTATAAAATATTAAAATTTAATAATTAAAGAAGATAAATAGTATAGATAAGTATAGTGATCTTATAGAGATATTGCTTGCATCCCGAGGACGGATATAAGCTACTTTTTATCCTGGAAAATCAAAGAGTGCCTAAGGGATTTTCAAGAACTTAAATGCCGCGTGCATTTAAGTTGTTGAAAATCTACTGGTATATTCCACTGGTAGATTCGTTAAAAAGGCGGATGTTGAATAACGAATGACGATCCTAATAAGTAAAATGATTAGAAAAAATATGACGTATTTATTAAGAGGATGTTATAACGAAAATTGATAACCCAATAAGAAAATATTATAGCGAAAGTTTCAAAACTTTATACCTCCACTAAAAGATAGATGACGTCATAACCGTTTCTAAACAGTAAAACTTGATGTGAATTCCACAATATTCCGTTGTTTAAGCTTATTCCCGGCTTTTAGCGTTTATATTAACCATATTAAGTGCATACGCGTCGGCAATACTCGTGCGAAGCAATTAGATATATGAATAAATTCGTTTTACAACCGACAGATGGCGGTAACACGGCGACCATCTTGCGCGCCATATTCATAGGTGATCTAATTAGCACTCAGCGCTGTTTATTCGTTTGTCGTTGTTGATTTTATATTAAATGTTTGTTATAACGTGTTTTTGATGCGTTATGCAGACGAATTTTATTGGGTTGATTGTTCATTTAAAATTGTACCTAAAATTTAGATAGGTAAGTAAATTCTTCGTAAGTACGTAAGTATTCGTTGATACTTACTTTAGGCAAGAAATCGTTTAAAAAGGAGAACTGAGTAGGAAGGCCTACCTAATAGGCAAAGATATTATACTTAAAAGTGTGAAAAGGCAAAGCTCACATTTTAGTATTTTAAAAAGAGAATCAAGTATGGGTGCCTTTAAGCCAAGAGTGAATAGGCATCTTCTAGGTAAGCACGCTTCATTTATAGGTTGCTTCATCACTCGCCAGTAGGTCTAATTGCAGTCAAGCGCTAGCTTATATATTAAAAAAAATCATACGCTGGTATGACGTGTAGTGTAAGTGTATAAGTAAATCGACATCCGCAAGTATGCTTCATATCATGTCGTTCTTTTACCAGTCTATAGAAGTCATTAGTAATTATAGCTAGTCTATAGTTATAGCTAGTCTATGGTAATAGCTAGTCTCTATAGCTTTTGTTAAATAAACAGACCAGTGAGGGGCTAATTAAAAAATACAAACAAAAATGCGTAAATCGAGAAAAGCAATAACAGTTCAAGCAAGCATTAAGCCCTACACATTAGGCTCCTAATTTCCAATTAGCAAGCAGGTAGCGTAAAAAGACGCCATTACCGTTAGACGAGCGATTCCCGCCAAAGGTCGGCGGCGGCCATCTTTGGCCACGTGGCGGATACGTTCGGAAATGCGCGCGTGCGAATTATTGTCTATTGCTGCATATGTGATGTTGTTTATGGAATTAATTTCGGTCATTGTGCTTTTGCTTCCATTTTCCATTTTACTAGATTATTTATGACGTAATTTCCTTTTGTTCTCTTTAAGAATTTGCTTTGCGTTATTTTGTCGTGTATTTGTGATTACGTGTTGTTTATTCGGAAAGATACCAAAAATCTTATTTTTTATCACTGAAGTAGATAGATAATAATTAATTACTAGTTAAATATTATTAATTCAATGTTTTTTATATAGATAATATATTTAACTAGCGCCTGCTCGTGGCTCTACTTCTGTGGGAATTTTGAAAAATCTAACCTTATTCTTGTTTAAAGGGAACTTCTGTGAAAAATGTCTGCTTTCTAGGTACAAGGGCACCAATGAATCTTATTAACTAAAAAGTTAAAAACCAGAAAAACAAAAAAGAGTTTCGCACTAAAAACTTTTAACAACATGATAAAGTTAAATTAAAATTAAAATTGTTTTTCTGTCGCTCGGTGAATTTGTACATTGTACTATATTTATATGTATTTACGAACTCAGAATGTTTCCTCTTTCATTTGATATCCCACTCGATACAATAGCAAAAAAAAAAAAATTGGAGACCCCAATTTTTTTGGATGTAACATCCGTCAGGTCGATTTTTTTGTTTAAAACCCCTATAGGCCTATAATAACGAATCGATTGACATCTCATTCATCAAAATCGGCTAAGTGGTTTAGGCGCTATGGTAAACCGCACATAAATACAAACCTACATACATACATAGACTGCTAAAATCATAACACTTCCTTTTGGCTTTGCCGTTGTCGGGTAAAAAGAAATACCTGCAACTGAAACATTAACAAATAAACCCTCAAATAATCTGAAACTACAATCCCGTCGCACGAACACAGAACACGAACAATAAATAAAGTATAATGTTTAACGGCTTGTAACGATGTTCCAGTAACCAGTGTGCTTAGTGTGAGAATATCTCGCCAACGCTGATAGAATTCGAGCGTCGAAACACTTCATCGTTAAAGTAAAAACCTCAACCTCTTCAATTTAAAGCTAAGTTCATCCATACAGATATAGCCAGAACTCCAAGTGGAAACCTTGTGAAATTGAAAACTATGGTATTGCATTTTTGACTTTTAATCAAATATACTGTAAACTGTGGAACCAACTTGCTTCGGCAGTGTTCCCGCTAGATTTCGACATAGGGTTATTCAAGGGCCGGATCGACAAATGTCTGAAAGGCCGGCCGCATCAGTGGCTCCCCTGGAGTTATAATGTTCATGGGTGGCGTTAAGCACTTAGCATCAGGTGACCAATCTGCTAGTTTGCTCGCTATTTTTATTAAAAAAAATCAAGAATATTTAAGTTCACTTTGAAGTTATTCTGTTTCGATGTTCGAATTCTACCATCGTTGGTGAGATGTATAGTCTCATACTAAGCATACAGTTAGACAAAATTACAATAAAGGCGGGGCGTCACATTTGCAGTAATTAGAAAAGTTGGATACGTTTTGTAAAACAGAAAATTAGTATTTTGTGGCGTGAGTCGCTGTAGACCTCCCATTAAATCTGTTAAATGGTGCCGTTACTACGGCCCATGGCTCCGTCATACCGGCCGGTTAGTGCTGGCTTTAGATTGTAAATCCATTTGAATGAAAGGGTTATCATATACCTACAAGAAACCATTATTTATAGTCTTCGGCCGCGTAAGTTGCAGTATACTAAAAATCCCGTGGGAACTCATTGACTTTCCGGGATAAAAAGTATTGTATATCCGTATCCGGAATGCAACTTATCTCACCCATCCGTACCATGTAGATGATGCCCGCGACTTGGATTAAGGTTTTAAAAATCTTGTGACTCTTTTTGATTTTTCGGGACAAAAAGTAAACTATGTCATTCCCCAGGAAGCTTCAGGAAGGAAGCTATTTTGTCAAAATTGGTTAAGGATGGGCTGTCAAAAGCTAACGGACAGACAGACAAGCAGACGGCGCGGTGTGTGTTGTTGATCATAGAATCTATCATAAGTGAAGGCTAAATGACGGAATGATAGATGAAACGACTTAATTGTGGCATAGGATATTATATCATCAACCTATTGACCTCAATAGACCGTGAAAGTGTGACATCACAAGTCTAATAGTTGTGGGCATGCCCATCGTGGCCACAACGATGGATCCCCGCTTGAGTTCTTTCTCAAAACTTACGCACTGTAAAAAGCGTGATTATAACCTTGATTGGACTACCCCCGTATTAACTACTAGCTGATGCCCGCGACTTCGTTCGCGTGGATGTAGGTTTTTTAAAATTCCCGTGGGAACTCTTTGATTTTCCGGGATAAAAAGTAGCCTATGTGCTAATCCAGGGTATAATCTATCTGCATTCTAAATTTCAGCCCAATCCGTCCAGTAGTTTTTGCGTGAAAGAGTAACAAACATACACACACACACACACACACACACACACACACACACACACACACATACAAACTTTCGGCTTTATAATATTATAGTGTGAAGTACGAGTAGGTACTTTGAAAAGTTACTGCTATAGTTCGACTAACAATCCGGACCCCGTCCACCCGCGGCCCGGCCTTCGAATCCAAACGTTTTATTCTTTACGGGCGCCACTAAGTTAATTGCGTAAACCCTCGTCTGTCCCTTGCTTTAAACGACAATTTATTTCAAACATAACTATGGAGGTACAGGATGCTATGTCATAGAGCGTGTAATAGAAATTATTTGAATGAAACTTGTGAGGTCGTGCGGTTATTCTTGATACCAATTTTTTAATTTGGTTGAAAATTTCCATTTACTCTAAGTAGCTGATCAGATAAAACTTTAAATATTGTATATTTTAATGCAACCAAGCGTGACATAAAATTTTTGGAGTAATATGTGTTAAAGTAATTAATATCACTTCGATTTCTGTTAAAATATTCGGTTTCAAAGTTACGCGGTGCTAAAAATTCACATACAAATCTTTGAGCCTCTGTAATTTTAAAACTACATATTTTTAGAAAAATCTAATACACCACAGGCACAGATATTAGTTTCTAGAATATGTCTGCATTTCATGGACTTTGGTTGCTTAATATTCAAACGAAATTGGAACTACGATTGTATCGAGTTAGTGACAAAAAGAGCCCTGTTAACGGTGTAAAAAAACATCGTGAGGAACCGCGTGCCTGAGAGTTTTCCAGAATGTGCTCGAAGGTGCTTCAAATCTGCCAGTCCACACTTGGCCAGCAGATATGACCTAAAGAAGATATGACCTAAAGCAGCTATGACCTAAACCCTTCTCATTCTGAGAGGAGACTCTCAGTAGTGGGCCAGCGATGAGAAATAAGATGATCATGATTATGTACCATTGACTTGCGTAATTTTTAAAGGAAATATTGTACTGTATGCTGATTTAAATTTTATTGATACTGGTGCTGTATGTAGTTCAAATTATTATGGTATTTTTTCAGTATTTGTCTTTTATAACTGGAACAGTTTTTTTTTAATTATTTCGATCATTTCAAAATATCTGCCTTAAATTCCCTTTAAAAAGCTATGACAATATATTCCAAAACATTCTAAAACTACCCGGCTCAACAAATTACTAACACAGGGAGCATAAAATTAAATTTATATGACAAACTATATAGTTTAAAATTCAAATTGTACGTGTGAAATCTTGCTGAGGCGTAATTGTCCTGACCGAACCTCCCTGAGTTACGGAGGTAGGAGGTCAGTCCGTGTGAGGAAACAATAATATTGTGACGTGGGGGGTCGACCCTCTTAATGGCTTTAATAAAGGTACGTCGCTTTGTATTTATGATTTTATTCGGATATATTTAATTAAAATTTTTAGTGACGTCGTTTGCGGGAAGGTCTCAGGTAGAATTCGATTTGTGAATAAATTTTGGTCCTAATTTTAAGAGGAGCTGTAAAGGCTGTATACTGTGAATTATTTAATAATTATATACTTACCCTAGCTGCTGCTATAAAAAGCTGTGATAGCCTAGTGGTTAGAACGTCCGCCTCCTTATCGGAGGTCGGGGATTCGATCCCGGGCACGCACCACTAACTTTTCAGTTATGTGCGTTTTAAGCAATTAAATATCACTTGCTTTAACGGTAAAGGAAAACATCGTGAGGAAACCCGCATGCTTGAGAGTTCTCCTTGTTCTCAAAGGTGTGTGAAGTCTGCCAATACGCATTGGGCCTGCGTGGCAGACTATGGCCTAAACCCTTCTCATTCTGAGAGGAGACCCGTACTCAGTAGTGGGGCGGAAATGGGTCGATCATGTATATATTTATCCTAACAGGGTCTCAAATGTACCTCATGTTATTGTAAGTAGATAGGTACATGTGAAAAGCAAAAATAAAAAATAAACATAAAGAATAAAGGCTTTTCCGATAACAGCTCAGTGGTTAAGCGTCGGTCTCCTGTTCGAGGGGCAGAGCTTCAATTCCAGTCATGCAAATCTAATTTATTAAGTAGATTAATGGGCGTAAACGTAAATTGCGTCATCATCCCTCATACGCATGGCTAAGGTTTGGAATACTCTTCCGCGAATTATGTTTCCTATCAATTACAATCCGGGTATCTTTAAAACAAGAGTGAATAGGCATCTTCTAGGTAAACGCGCCCTATCTTAGGCCACATCATCACTTTCCATCAGGTGTGATTGTGGTGTGCCTATTATTAATAAAAAAAAAATATATCATTTGTTTTAACGGTAAAGAGAAACAGAGAGTTTTCAAAGGTGTGTTAAGTCTGCCAATCCGAACTTAGCCAGCGTGCCAGACTATGGCTTGACCATGGTAGTGGGCTGATGATGGGTTGAATATGATTTCATTTCAATTCATCTCATTTCATTTCGCAACAAGACCACGCTCAAACGTTAGGTACCTAACAATAAAAAACTGAATATTCATACAACGTGTTACTCACGTTTAGCCGATAAATAATCGTAGTGGCCGGCAACGACAAAAGCGATGCACCAGTTCTTGAGTTACGAGCGGACGTACACACGAACATAAATATAACCGTTACTCAAACGCGCCGTTCCGTCCACCTGTTACGGCGTAATCGATGCTTCTGAATATCATCATACATACGTATAGACATATAAATATTATATGCTACAGGGTATTGGGAAGAGCTTGGAGTTTCTTGCTTATAAATTGTCTTCTAAAGCTACCCTTCCTTCATGTAGGTAAAGGTTATGAAGTTGTGCATTGATATTATTATTAAAAAACCGTTTGCACGGAGAAACGTCTGTAATCTGTATTATAGACCCTACAGCTAAACAAAGTTTTTTTAAATTATAATATTGGAGGTAAATTCTAAATAGAAGCTGTGATTTTTCATTATGCATTTTTAGCCATTTTTAAGGGTTCCGTACCTCGAAAGCCATTTATTTTTTGTGATATAACTACACGTTCACGGTTTCCGGATTTTTCCCCTTACGCCAAATTTCATGATTCTAGGTCAACGAAAAGTACCCTATAGGTTTCTTGACAGACAGACAGAGAACGAAGTTATCATATTAGGGTTCCTTTTTTCCTTTTGAAGTACGGAAGCCTTAAAAAGAAAACCTGTCTTCTAGATTAAAAATCTTAACCCAAAAGCAAAGAGTGTGGCATACCTACCAATTATACAAGATTCAATAAACCGCTGAATCCTTTCACCGAACATCCAATCCAAAATTAGAATACAGGTGTTGGACCAGCAGCGCAAACCGCAATAAACAATCAGTACAATGGTCCCAAAAAACAACAGAACGCGGCGATCCGCGCGTCCAGATCAAACAAATTTTCAATTCTCATCAAAAAACTGGGCACCTTTATGACATCCCTAATAAAAACCGGTGGCAATATTCGCCATAGTCGCAGCAATATCGTAATGAACATCCTGTATACACGGCGGCCATTTAATCTCACACCTGTATCACGCTGTATATGATTTGGAACAATTCATAAGTGATTAGCGATTTCAATGACAACGTCATCCTTACGTAATGTTAATGTTTCCTCCAACTTTCTCAAAATACCTTTACTTTACTTGATCAGTAGAGGCTAGATGATCATTTGCGAGGTCAATTAATTCTTGTAAACTTGGGCAACTCAAATAAAAGTCATAAAATCGCAATAAGATCTACTGTAATTTGAGTGAGGGTGTGAAAATTCATGAATGTTTTCAATTTAGGTGTCACAGTTGGCGTAATCTATGAATTTAATTAAATACAGCCTTCAGGCCACTGTCTTAATCTAGAAATCAGCCCAGATGAAAAATAACAAGTTATTTCAGTGAGTCATTAAAACAAGAAATGTTTTTTTATGTATTACGTTTTACTTTCTCTTGGGGTGGTGATCATAATGAGTCTTTGATCATAGTGAGCTTTCGTGTGAGCCACAAAGAAAGTTGTTTGTTTTTATTTGATGATAAGTTAACCCTAGTTGACTGCGATCTCGCCTGGAGGCAGTAACGATACAGTCTAAGCGAGCGAAGCAAGCTAATTTGGAAGGCATATAGCCATAATCCTTAACGATGAATCCTTAATCCTGCATCCATATTATTACAAAACTTTTAACTGTCGAATACATCTTTACCGGTAGGGTGTATAAAAAAAAGGGTAAGGTGGGTAGGGGTTACAAAGATAATTTTATAAGAAAACTTTGCTAGGGAGATAGTCAAAAAGTTATCCCTCCCGCTAATGCTAGTGATTTGTACCACAGATAGGGTCGCTTGCTAAACGGCCGGCTGTTAGCGTGTCCTAAACAAATACGTCCACCCGTCCACGTAAGGGAGTTTGGGCGCATTAAAACATTGTTTAGGCGTCTAACACGTGTCATTAGGCCGATATGCTGACTCCGTAACAGAGCGGCTTTATTCGGGATCACGATTATTGGCTGGAATGCTGATTGCGTTAGTATTGACAAGGGAGATCTTTTTGAAGAAGGAATAGAATAGAAATATTTTTATTCAATTTTAAATAATAATTTCTAAATTCCCGTAGTTTAGTTTCAATCATAACAGTAACCTAGTAAAGAAGAAGTGATAGCCTAGTAAATACCGTGGTAGTTGACGTGGTAGTGGTTAGGACATCCGCCTGCTATTCCGGAGGTTAGGGGTTCAACCAGGGCACTCACCCCTGACTTTTCGGAGTTATATGTGCGTTTAAAAAAATACTATATCATTTGCTTTAACATATCTTTAATATCAGTATCTAATGAGAGAAGAAGAAAGAGTCAGTAAGTCGGAAATAATGAGAAGGAGGGAAAAAGGAGATATAGAGGTAACCGCTGCACTCTTTTATAATTAGTTGATGTCATAAGATTAATCAATGTGTCAAAGATGTGTCAGCATTCGCTAGCAACAAGTAATATATAAGTCTATGCTAGCAACATATCTAGGGGTCATGACATACCAGCTGCCATATTTTAAAATATTTACCCGATTTGATATCTCGCAGAACTATCTCGTCTCATTTTAATAAATCCAAGGAAAATGTTTATTTTCTTTGTCAACCCGTCGCATCTAGTCAGCTTGGGAGTTAAACGACCTTTTAGTCCAACAGCGTCCATTACACATTTCTACATTCAAAAACTTGTCTTTATCTTCATTGAGTTGTAAAATTTAGAGGTGCAGACCTCATGAAAGCTTCGAAAAAACGCCTTCTTCTGATTACGCAAAGATAAAAATAACAAATGAATTTTTTTATCTCTTTTACTCCAGTTACAATACCAAAAATGTTGCGTTTTAGAATAAAGGTAGGATATAACTGCTGACAGAGTAAAAATCAGTGGAATTACATAGGGGGTTCTGATTATCACATTATAATAATCGTCATCTTTGTAAATGGTTGAGTTTATGGCATTATTGCTGCAATAAAACCAATTCAAATGCATAAAACTTAATGTACATAGTACACACATATTTAATGTGCAAAATATGTATAATATACCTATTGTATAATTAGACTAGCTCCATAGTTTCACAGCTAAAGTATGACGTCTATAGCAATCGCGTTCTCCTGTGATTCAATGATACTTAGGAAGACAGCAAAATTGCCATAAAATTGGCCAATATAACAATAATTTAAGAATGCAGGAAATATGAAACTTGATGCAACTTAATGCTGTCAAGTTCAGGCAGTTTTGCAGAATAACACCACCTCTACGTAAACGACACCTCTACGTTTATCTGTGAGATGTAACTTTCCCGCCAATTGCAATCGTCTGACATCAATGTCTGCGGTGAAGAAATTAAAAGTTATTCAGTTCGCCCGCAGCGCTCGCCGCCGCCGGTCCGCCGGGGATACTTTAATGACACCGCTGCATAATTGACTTTATCAAATGTAATTGATTAAATAAATAACTTGGCATTTTAGCTTGTGTTTTATTTTGATTATTCTCATAATACTATCTGTCTATTATTCCCATAATATTGTAAATAACTTTATTAGGTAATACAAATAATACAAATAAGCAATATTTTAGACGTTAAAGGGTGTCTCTGTCTGTAACCTTTTCACAACTCAGAGTAAGCACGGAGAGTGACAAGACACCGTAACACGTACGAGTAAGTACATACCTACTGCTCAAATGCAGCGGTGTGTATGCCCAATGAAAAGCCTACATTGGCTCCCCAGCAACCCTCCGAAGTCGGAGAAGTCGGAGCTAGTGCGTATACTAGTTCTATGACTACTTCGGAACGTATGTTCACGGATTCGGATCGGACGCAATGCGTAATTACCCTAAAACGCAAGTCAACATTTGAGCGTCGAATCGTGGCTATTTCATTTGAAAGCCAAACTCATCCTGTACAAAGATGTCACCATTAAGACCAACGGGAGGGAAGCGAAATAAAAAAATAAGAAGCAAAAGAAAAATTCCAAGCAAACATTGATTAAATTACACTCTTTATCTCCTCAAATCACTACGCTAAAGCTCGCGAAGGAAAATAAGCTGAAAATATAAAGGGGCCAAAACATCTATTAAATATTCATACTCCGTAAAAAGTTCCGGGCCCGGTTAGAACCATCAAATTACAAGTTGCGTCAGTTATCAGCTTCGATGAAGAAGTTAGCCTATTTATTGAGACGATACGCTGTATTAAAAAAACCGGCCAAGTGCGAGTCGCGCACGAAGAGTTACGTACCATCAATTTTATCCACAAGAAATAACACTATAATTTTTTTTAGTTTTCATGGCAGCCATTTTGAAATTTTTATTATTTGTTTTTATATCACACCAATTTAAAACTTGCTAAAAACTCTATACCTAATTTATAATTGTTATAAAGAATCTCGTAGTATGTCTGTTTATCCAGATTTCGGTGTGGCTAATCTTTTGCCTCTTGATGTTATTCCCAGAGTTAACATTTGAAAAGAAAATATTTTGGATTTTCGTGATCCTTTAAATATATTTTTGTGCAGAATGAAGATAAGTGCAAACCTTCGTTTGAATAGGCACATTGAAAAGGTTGAGGTTGTGGCTCCTAAAAGGGCGTGCAAATCGCTTTCGTTTTTTATTTACGAAATAAAGTTGAATCAAATATAATAGAGATTTAGGTCATTTTTTTAAATTCATTCTAGGCAAGCGTTTGACCACAATCACACCTGACGGAAAGTGATGACGTGGCCTAAGATGGGACGCGTTTACCTAAAAGATGCCTATTCACTCTTGAGATTTGTAATTTTGCTTAAAGTTGTTTTGTCAAAAAATAACAGCTTAAGAGGGCTCTCTCCGTCACTCGTTTCATACAATCGTAGTTCCAATTTCATTTGAATATTAAGCAACCAAAGTCCATGAAATTTTGCAGACATATTCTAGAAACTAATATCTATGTCTGTGGTTTTCCAGATTTCCGTTAAAATATTCGGTTTCAAAGTTACGCGGTCTTAAAAATTTTCATACAAATCTTTGAGCCCCTGTAATTTTAAAACTACATATTTTTAGAAAAATTTAAAACACCACAGACACAGATATTAGTTTTTAGAATATGCCTGCAAAATTTCATGGACTTTGTTTGCTTAATATTCAAATGAAATTGGAACTACGATTGTATGAAACGAGTGACGGAGAGAGCCCTGTTAATAAAAATCACATCACACTAATATTATAAAGGCAAAAGTTTGTATGTGTGTGTGTGTGTGTGTGTGTGTATGTTTGTTACTCCTTTACGCAAAAACTACTGGACGGATTTGGCTGAAATTCGGAACGGAGAGAGATAATATCCTGGATTAGCACATAGGCTACTTTTTATCCCGGAAAACCAAAGAGTTCCAACGGGATTTCGAAAAACCTAAATCCACGTGGACAAAGTCGCGGGCGTCAGCTAGTCCTTAATAATCCTTAATAATGGATTACGATGCAAATGTCTGTATAACACTTTATACTGGCACAGAGTTGGGATAGTATGTCATTACCTACAGAAGTTCGACGAAGCAATCTAGACAGAGCAATCGACAGTAAGGGAGCGACAACAAAGATGGCACCAGTAATGATCTATGTGGCAGAGTCGTAGTGGAATAGTTGTGGTCGTCATTTACCTCAAGATCAAAGGCGTTGGACTAATGGGTCTCTCCTTATACTGTGATACTAGTGTAAAAATGTCGTGAAATTTTGTAGGATACCTGACGGATGCCATATTGCATTTTAAAGAATGAAACAAACGCGCGACTGATAATATAAGCCGCGACTGATAGGTCGTCCTCTTGCGAGATATCTCTCAGACGTCATTCCTCATTGCAAACAACCGTTCAGAAACTTCATCATCATTATCATCCAATAAACGTCCACTGCTGGACGTCTATCTGTTGAAGAAAGTATTAAGGACTACTTGTAGCGACTTCCACACCCGTTTGCGGAACGCTTGTTCCGTGGCGTCGTCTTAATAAAAGTGGCGGGCGTCGGGCTTCATCAAAGCGTAGAGACGCCCTGGAGAAATCAGTCCGTCGATATGTGCCTCGGCTAATGACTATCAGTGCACGCCTTATCATATTTATACAGCACGTGAATGAGATAATTTGTTTTAATTAGTTTTGCATCTATATTAGAATTTCATCAGTAGAATGTGCTTTCCAAACCGGTGGTGGTAGAGTCTGGACAGTTCATTGACAGACTAGTGTCATAAGTGGTACATTGTGTCCCACATACAGAAATACAAAAAAAAAACCAAAATACAAAAATATTTATTTCAGTAAAACAATTTTATAACAATTTTGTAATGTTTTAGTGTTATAATATAATTTATAACACTAAAACATTACAAAATGGGGCTAGCGATAATAGTTTTTAGTTAGCATTTTCGTTTGAAGTTTTCTTGGGAAATATTTGAAAATTTTATTTTGTAGGTATGTAGTAAAGTAATTATTCGATATTGAAGTCAAAACCAGTTAAAACCATAGCAGAAACTAGATGTAAACCAAAACAACTGTAAAACAGTAAAAGTTAAATCTACGAACGTCCTCGTAAAACTTTGAATCCATCGCTGTTACGTGCAAAATAGAAAACTCGCTACAAATCCAAAAAACCGCCAAGTGCGAGTCAGACTCGCGCACCGAGGGTTCCGTACTCGGGTATTTTTTCCGCCATTTTGCACGAAAAATCAAAAACTACTATGCATAAAAAATAATGAAAAATCTGTTTTATAATTTACAGGTATAGCCCTTTCATTATAATACCCCACTTGGTATAGTTTTCTTACTTTGAAAATTTGAAATAATAACTATATTTATTCATGAAATCACACATTCACGGTTTTCGGATTTATTCCTTTACTTGCGCTATAAGACCTACCTACCTGCCAAATTTCATGATTCTAGGTCAACGGGAAGTACCCTATAGGTTTTCTTGACAGACACGACAGACAGACAGACAACGAAGTGATCCTAAAAGGGTCCCGTTTTTCCTTTTGAGGTAGGGAACCCTAAAAAGAAAAAAGGCGTACTTCCATCAAACGTAACTGTTATTAAAACGAAGCTCTCGGATTGGTCTCGCACATACGGTGAAGGAGGGTGCATTTGCACAAAGGTACAGAATATGTGGCCGGTGCTAAACATTAACGATTATAGTCGCCAAGTCACGTCTAATTGCGAGTGCGGACGCCTTTATCCGATATAGAACCAGTGAAATAAACTGACAAATGTTTAATGAATATTAAAACATACTCTGTAATTCTTTTCAAGCGCCACAGTCCTAAGAAAACGCGATTAAGGACATTACAAGTGTTAGGGATTTTCACGTATTTCTGTATGCCTTCAGTTTCTATCGCGCGAATGAGCGCATGAATCAGAATAATGGATCATTACACTGCGATCAGTCAGGTTCGAGGTCAGGGAACTTCTTACGTGATATACAGAACTTTTTTAAGGTCTGTACCATAATGACTATCTGCATGCCTTTCAGCTCGATCCGTCCAGTAGTTTGATCTGTGCGTTGATAGATCAGTCAGTCAATCAGTCACATTTTCTTTTGATATATTCAAATTTACAAATTGCTTGAAAGAAGAAAGTTGAGCTTTTCTCTGAAAATGGAAGTGTTGCTTCGTGCACCTTTCGCATAACGCCGTCCCAACTAATTGTAAGCGCGCGTTATCGCGAGACAAACGCGTTGGTGCTGCAACGCATAACCATTACCACTTTTTGGTTTCGAGAAATTAGCGCCTTTTTGCATTGCGCCGTCCCGCGGCGATAGTGTTCCCAGTATTGCATGCTCTTTTGTTCTTTAATTCTTTTAGATATTGTATTGAGCTTTTTCTGCACGGTTATCATCGGTTCTACTAAAAGTCTACCTTTTAGGTCTTTTGTTATAGTTTTTAAAACTAACACCACTTAATACCTAGTTATACAGGCTAGTTATTAGCAAAACTAAAATGTTAGTAACTATGACTAAAAATTTTACGCTACCTATGATTAAGCAATAAATAACTGCTGAAATTAATACTACAAAACACCGCAAAAAATGATCATTTACTAGGGACTACCTTGTAACCTATCCTGTAAAAAGTCAACAACGTGAATGACAATATATGATGACATACCTACATATTTCCAACAGTTCATCGTCATCATCAACTTAACCTATCACCGACCCACTACTGAGCATGAATCTCCATCAGAACGAAGACAGTCTAGGCCATAGTCCACCACGATGACCCATCGCCAGCTCAATAGATACTGAGCATGGATCTCCTTACAAAATGAGAGGGGTTTCGGTACAGTCTACCACGCTGGCCCAGTGTGCATTGGCAGACTTCACACACCTTTGAGAACATGATGGTTTTCCTTTACCGTTAAGCAAGTGATATTTAACCGCTTAAAACACACATAACACACATAAGTTGGACGTCGAACCCGGGATCGAACCTCAGACCACTGAATAGGTGGCCACCGTCTTAACCACATACCCTGTACCGTTCCAACAGATAGGAACTGAAAAATGCATTGCTTGTATTAGCACTGGAATTCATAGTCAAGATAAGGACTTCTTAAGGAGACCATTTAGACGACATTAGTCCATATTCAAGCTTTATACAATGCATTATAAGGTTGAATAATATGACACATTTAGTCTGAATGGTCCTATAAAGAAGCCTTTATAGGACTATGAATTCTACTGTTAATGTTAAATACGCAAGGACCTTTTATTTTATCTAGTCTTTTGCCCGAAAGTAGCTCCGATATCTATAGATTTCCAATCAAAAGGTAACTTTTAATCGGCAATTAGTTTCTTTTGACGTGGATTAACTGAGGAACAAAATGGCGGACCGATCGCCGTCAGTCGCTTAATTAACATTCCGCGCCGTGTCAAGATGCGAATTAAACGGGTATCACTCCGCACTTATTGACAGCTTGCTCGCCGACTGGTTGTCTGCTGGATTAAAGGATTTTACGATACTTTTCTATCAGAGAAGTTTGATTCTAAGGCTTTGTAAGGCGGAAGATACTGTGTAAGGTACAGAATACTCCTAATTAACATTTCGCGCCGTGTCAAGATGCGAATTAAACGGGTATCACTCGGCACTTATTGACAGCTGGCTCGCCGACTGGTTGTTTGCTGGATTAAAAGATTTTACGATACTTTTCTATCAGGGAAGTGTGATTCTTTAGGCTCTGTATGGCGGAATACAATCTGTAAGACACAGTAGTAGTGTTGAATTGGGGATTCTGTATCAAAATTGGTGGGGATTTTGGATCACTCTCGCTACGCTCGCTCGCTTCGCTCGCCGTGATCCAAAATCGCCACCAATTTTGATACAGAATTCCCCAATTCTAAACTACTGTCCTCAACAACACATTAAATAAATGGAGTGTAGCTAAATCCAAGCAAAAATTAATCAACTATCCGTATTTTGAACAAACTATTCACATGGTTTAAGAACGAAATATTCATTCTATTTGCACGAGCAAATATGTTGATAAAACTAGATAGGTACTAAGAAACCTTGAATTTTAAAATTACTCTTCAAATGTAATATTTTTACAACATGAAAAACAACTATTTGGCTATAACAACCTACACCAAATATTGTGTTTTCAATACGAGTATAATCAGTAAATTAAATAAAAGAAGCAGGTATATGGAAATTAAACAAGCATATTTAATCATCTAAAACTTTATTATTCATACACCACTTTTTTAAACAAGTTACATTTTTCAGCGCACAGATGGTCGGATGATAAACACAACTATATATGTCAGAATGTGAATTATACAACTCATACAATGTTAATAAACGAGGACATCCTTTATCTTCTAAATTATGTACGTTAGGATTACTTAATATATCTTTTAACCATAACTGCTTTTCAAGGCCTTTACAATAAATATCATTATTTTTTAAAATATCTATTAGATGGTATTTATAGGTCTCGTAAGGCACGATTCCCTCGCTCCATAATATTTTTCTATTCTTTTCAATCCATTTAACTTGTTTCTTTTCTGTGTCTGTTAGCCATTCATAGGGATATGGTGGTTTTATTAACAAAACTTGAACTCGATCACTATACACTATAGCAATCTCTTTAGGCAGAAAGTAATTTTGATCATTTTTAAAACCTTGAACGTCCACAATAATTTTCATGATAGTTTTCGAACAATGTTACTCAGCGGCCTATACTCCACAAGACGATCGTTTATGATTAAACAGTAAGCGCTGGTATTGCTTGGAATTTCCTGAGACGTTTCTATTTCCAGACGAACATCAACTGGACCAGTTTTTAAATTTTCATTTTGTCTGGAACAATCTATGACAAATAAAGGCGCTATTTCTTTAAATGTATGAAGATCAAGCAGTGGATCAATAGGAAGGTTGTAAAACGACTGACGAAACTTGGTGTACATGTCGTATAATATACTGTATTTATTTTCCTCAAACTTGAGATTTAAAGCATCATACGGATAATAGTGGGAATTCAGGAATAATGTGACATTGGTTAATGTACAATGATCGAATATTGTGCTGTCTCTGTTTTTAACATTTTTTCTATTAGTTTGCAAACCAAATATAACATATCGAGGTTTTTCTAATTGAGAAGCAGTCTTTAACGCCCATGAATGTTTGGTAGTTTTTGGCAATAATGGATATTCATACAAATCCCAATTTCTAAATGCTATTTGTACGGGATTATCTTTTTCTAATTTCCTTAAAAGTATTAATCTTTGCTGATCTGATACTTTAATATGTGGTACTCGCCATTGGATTCTCTGTATATCAATGTCTACAATATCATCGCTACCCATGACAACACTATTTATGTTAGTACTACCTCTGTTAAGTATGAGTTCATGTTTACAGTTTATTATTATTTTATTGTAGTCTTCAGCAAAACCTAAAATCTTATTTAAGGGTATCAAAGCATTAAAATTTCCATTTTGATTTTTAAATCCGTCTATATTCCAACCCCAAGCAGCAGCCGCTTTACTGTCACCGCTATTCATTGAAATGAAAGATTTTATGGTTGTAGTTATTCCAGCATTTCTAATACGATCGATTTCAACACCATTCATTTCGTATCGGATATCTTGAAAAAGAAATGCAATTGCATTATTACTGAAGTCAACACTTTTCTTTTGAACTTTGCCAGCTTGATCTTTATGAGTCACCGAAACTTTTCCTTCAATGTAAATGGAACTGGCTGATGGTAACACGTAAATATCTTGCTGGTGAATAGGTATCCGAATTTCATCATTTTCATTGAAACTGTTATTGTATGGATTATATGTATGAACCTCATAACTCTCGATAGAGTTATCGAATTCAGGTAATTCGTTGATCTGAAGGAGGCTCATACTTTGAAGCCGAGGGCTTTAAGAAATTGTTTATTACTCTGATGAATTTTTTTATATACTCTAACACGTCTTCTTTGTTTTACACTTTCCTTGGTAATAACTTTCTTAATAGTTGGGTTATACTCTTTATAATAATTACTTTTGTTAAATACGATCATTTTGACTTTTTCAAATGAAGACACAAAACAATAGTTTCGCCCTTAAAATTTATATTATTGCCTTCCAAATCCAAAATTTTTATTGTTATTGATGAAATTATCTTTCTTTTGACCGGAAAATATATCACATTACTTGGAGATTCTATAAATCTATGACCTGGAGGAATGTTTGGCACAAACTCATAAATAATATGTGAAGGAGAACCGTTAGTGTACGAACTCTGTACAAGATCACATTCGATCCTTATGACAGACAGTGGTAGAATGTTAACGGATTCTGTAGATTCATGCCATTTATTTGCTTTTAGTTTTTCGTTAGAAAAACCTAGCATAGGTCCAATACTATTTTCTGAATTAAAGTTTATAGTTTCAGTACAGTACAAAGAGCATGTCATTGTATTGATGTTAGATTTTATTTGTAATTCACAATTTTCAACTCTTTCTTTTAGGTATTCATACAAATCTTGTAAATCGTAAGCACCTGGTTGAATAAGAATTCTTTTTTTCTCTTCTCCATATTCAAACACATTATTATTATAGTCTACATTTGGAATTGAATTAAATGCAGAAAAATATACTAAGCCACACTCATATTCGTCTTCCAAAATAAGAGGAGGGGCGTAAAATGATTCTAGAATAGATTTTTCACCCACGATCGTGAGTGTAATAGACATGATGGTTAAATGAGCTTACATATTTTTGTATCATCTATTTATTTTCAATTTTTATTCCAAAAATTAATAAGAAATTTGATACATAGATGGCCACAGTTATAAGAATTAGATCCTTGATAATTGTCATAATTATAATTAATATTCGCTCCCACATATTTTACAAATTCTTTAGGCGGTTTCAAATTACCATAACTATCAAAGTATTCAATGTAATTATTTATTTTTGCATAGGCTACCCAATGAGTTCCAGGATTTTGAGAGCTATCTAAGTTGATGATACCACACTCTTTTTTAAAAGGATATTTTGGAAGTTCATTTCTCATAAATACACCTCTGAAATAAGGAATATTTTTTGAAATTTTTAGAATATCCAAGTTACTTAGAGCACGATTAGGTAGCCGCCGAATCAGTTTTTTTCCTTTGCTGTGTATATTCCCAAACCATTACCATAGGGCTTTATAAATAATCCTTTTCCGATACACAATGTTTCCATCTTCTCGTTATGTCTCTTTAGTTCTTGAAATTTTTTTTTCATTAAATTAATAGCATTGACTGCTTTCACTATACTAGCAGTACCACCCGCTAAGCTGCCCGCGGCAGACAATCCTGCAAATATGGGGACTAGTGGCAAAACCCCACCTGTCTTTGGTATGGGTATTATACGCGGTACATTAACTGAAGATGTCGCTGCTAATTCCTTAGCAGCAGCAAGAGCTAATTCGATTGCAGCTTTTTTGCATTTAGGTTTCAATTTATGGATATGTTTTTTCGCGCGAGATACAATATCCTTAAAGCTTTTCTTAAAACCAGCACCAGAATTACTTGTTTTCAAATTGTTAGATTTTCTTCTCAAAGTCATTTTACGCTTGGATGGTTGTTTCTCCATTTTTAATAAAAGAGAACTCTGCTCAGTATCGTAGATAATAAGAGACTGAAAGTTGTTAACATAAAATGTGTTTATAAAAGATTTAGTTTATCTATCCAACTGTTTTCACTAGGCGGCAGACCTAACCATTTGACATATAATTTATTTCCTTTTGTTTTTAAAACCTTTTCAATAAGATATATATCAGGATGTTTTGTTTTTTGTAATTCTTCAGTATAGAATGATCCTAAAATAGGTCGCTGTCTTGCATCTTTTAGAAGGTAAGTAATTGGATGAGTGTTTTGAACTTGAGCTATATTAAAAATTTCAGTTGACCAGTTGGGAGTATATCCTTTGTCAAAAGTTCCTTTGTATTTGCTTATTCTTACATAATCTCCAATTTTGAATTTTGAACGTTTCTGCGATGGTGCTGATAATTGTAGTAGTCTGTATCTTTTTAGTATATTTTGTTTATTCTTTTCATTAACTTTATCTGGAGCTGTACCAATTGTTCTGTGAAATGTGGAGTTATATTTTTTCATGATGTGCTCGAGGGTTCCATCATTCCATTTGTAATTCCCTTGCAAGCTAAATTGCTTGTACATTTTAGTTTTCAACGTTCTTATAAATCTTTCTACTATTGACGCCTTTTTAGTGGAATAAGTGGAATAATGATTTATACCGTATTTTTGTAATAATTTTTTGAAACAACTATTATAAAATTCTGTTCCTAAATCAGTTTGTAGATTTTTGGGAACACGACCTTTTTCTAGTAACTTACTAAATGCTTCAGTCACAGTTTCTTTATTTTTAAGTTTAAGCGGATATGCCCATGCATACTTTGAAAAAGCATCGATGACTGTTAAAATATATTTATATTGTGAATTATCTTTTGAGAATGATTGCATATCAACTAAATCGGCCTGCCATACATCATCAATGTCTTTAAGTATAACATGTCTTCGAGGAAAATTTTTCCTAACATTTTTATGTATTTCATTTACTACACTATCTTTGCTCATTTTTTGAATTTACGACTTACACCTTCTATATTCCTTTTTAGACTATTTATTTCTGATTTTAACTGCAACAATGTTTCCTCTACTGTTTTTAATCGTATATAGAGCCCATCTAAGAATTTGTCAACATATAGTTTAGTAGCACAGTCGTTTGGGTCAATGGGTGTACCAACATGTTTGATGATTTTATGTTGAGCATCAAAGATATTTTCTAAGGCAGAGCTATCCATTTTCAGTTTCTTGTGTACATGATGACCAAACTTGTTGACATTCATGTTCAACAGTGTTTATAGAACTAAGCAAAAATGTAACCAGGTTTTATTTTTATATACTTATTTTATTATACCAGCTTCTTTAAGTTCTTCAATTATTGATATAATCTCATTGTCATGACTAGTGTTGCCAGCATCTTTTGAAGCAATTAAAATTTTCAATCTATCTACTAACTCATTCGGATCATCCCAGTATATGAAATCTGTATTTTTTTTCAAAGTTTTAAGAGTTGGCATAAAACCACCTTGTTTTTTTTCTTTTAATTCACTATCAGTAAAGAGAGGTTTCACAATTTTAGTATATTTTGTCCCTTTATCGCCTTTAATCTGATTCGTAGGGTTATAATCTCTCCTATGTGCACTAGTATTGCATAAAATATCTTTATATACTAATTTATCTTGATCAGATACAATCTTTACATCTGGTTTACTCTGAAATAATAATTCTGCCAAACCTGGGGTTACTTCATAGGATCTATTTCCTATTTTAGCCATCATATTTTTGCTATGAGCATCACCATCTGAAAATGTTACTTTTGTATTTCCAATCATTAAATTACTATTTTCATTACGTACACCAAAAGGTACATTCAAATTATAGATTTCATTGCTTTTTTCAGGCGTTGGAGATGGAGTATAGAATTCTTCGATTTCTTCAAAATTTTGGGTAGAAGTTATTGGTTTTGGTGTTACATAATTTTTATCATCATTTTCTATGTTTTTAATTTTATCAGAAGTTGAAGGTGAACATGTATCTGGTAAATCATGGTGACTATTGTTTTTATTTTCTTTTTTTTGCAATACTATGGATTCTAATGGATCCGTTATGGATTTAAAAAGTTTGCGCCTTTTTAGTTCTAAATCATCTTCTTCTTCACGCATTTGTTTTGCTTTCTTTTTGATGGTTTCAATTGATTTAATTAATTGTTTCTTTACAACGGCTTCCATTTTTAAATTAAATATGGGTAGGTATTCTTACCAGTGCTCTCATTTGACTGACTAAATTTGTGTCTCGTATGTGGTATATAATTGTAAAATTGTTAGTCGAATTTCACGAATATGTCAAATGTTTTTCTGTACCGACCGTTATTTAGTTCGCAATCTTTGTTGATTGATAAAAACATAAACGGATCTTTCCAAATACTTGCACACAATTGTTTAAAGACATGCCAGCTCATATCAGAATTAACATGTTCCTTATATATATGTTTTAAGTTTATATCATCTTGCTTGAAAATAATTAAAAAGTTAACATTGTCACGTATTAATTGCTTAGGAATTTTTGAATATGTTTGGGTCAAGTAAAAGCAATCAATTTGTTTGTGTCTGCCCATCGAAAAATAATTTCGAATATTAACTTGATTTTCACAAGTCACGTCGTCAAAAATGAAAATAGAATTTCTTAAGGCTTCAGTTGGCGAAATAACTTCTTCACTATTTTTGAACATAATAAATTTAACATCTGGAGTATTTTGAAAAACTTTTTGTAGGAAACAATATTTAGATTGAAAAGTGGACTTTGAGTAAATATAAACATTTTGGAATTTAAGTCCATTTTCGTGCAATAATAAGTTTATCATAATATTTGTTTTCCCACAGTTGGAGGGTCCGCAAATTATGCATCGAATTATGTTTGGTAGAAGTTTACTATGTCGGCTAAAGCATGGTGGTGGTGTTTCAACATCTATATAATTTATTTTTAATGATTCAGCCTGTTTTATCAACTTCATATTACTGATTGATGATAATTTTAAAAATGCAACTTATTAAATAACTTCATATTATTGCTAGTTGATTTAAATTTTAAGGTATTGCTTGTAGGTATCACATTCGTGTTTCACTTCGCACTTGTCTAGCGCACTATTATTTGTCGATGATTATATTAAAATGTAGGTATACATTTTAATTTAAACCTTGTGATAATAGTATGAAATTGAAATTCGTAAGAACTTAATACTAAACAGGTTCTAACATGTCGCTAGAGATTGCATAATGCGGACGAATGTCATACAAGTATATACAATTGTTTTGAAAACTTGACTCCATAGATTTGTTACTAAACAATTTTCATTCCCAGATCTTCTCACGCAAGGAACTCACTCGCTTCTGGTTAGTGAAAAAAATTACTTATATAATATTTTGACTGTATTCTTTTCTATTTTAGAATTTGTTTATTGATATTTTTATAAATGTTGTTTTATTGTTATATTTATAAAATTTTGTATTTTGTTACAGCATCATGTCGGACTTTTATTTCACGGATGACGAAAGAAACACAAGTATGAATAATCCATTTTATGGAGCTCAAGACTTGGATGCTATTTTAGAAAGAGAAGAAGAGAATAGATTGAAAGCTTTACGTGAGCAAAAAAAATAATGAAACACTTGAAAATAACACCAGTTTGAAAACCATAAAAAAGAAAAATAAATTGTCTTTAAAAAAGAAGCTTCCAAAAATAGATCATGTGATTTCACCAGCTCCAGATTCATCTTTTGTTATACGGAAAAATAAAGCAAAGGGAAGCCACATTATAAAAATTGAAATACTTGAAATTGATAGTAAAGAACAGGAGAACAGTGCAAAGACTAATTTGAGTGTACAGTACATAGTGAGTGATAATTATGACAATATGATGGATGCTACAGAAGATTTAATTAATAGGATTATACAAAAGCTAAGTGTGCCTGAATAGTTAAATTTAATATTATTTTATTGTTATTTTGCGATTGTAAAAATAAAAAGCATAAATGAGTTCTAATTAAAGTATAAAGTATATTTTATATTTTCATATCATGCAAGTAAGTTGTAGTCCGAATATTTTCCATTAAGTAGTAAGTTTTTATAATACGTTAATCTTATGTTAAGTACTAAGTTTATGAAGTAATGTAAATAATTGGTTGAATTAATAAAGGGAATATAAAATATGTTGTGATTTTATTTGAAATAAAACACTGTGGTAAACTTAATCAAATTTATTAAATGCTAAATTACCATTAAAACTAATATTAAAATTAGACACATAAAAATTTGTAAAATACATAGGTACTTAGCATAATATTTTTACTAAAGAATCGTGCTGTAATGCCCCCAAGGCAAAGTTTTAAAATCATTTTCCATTATTTGCCTTTTATTATCATCACTATTTAATACTAATTTATTAATTTTCTGAGTAAAAACCTGATGATTTTTTGATCGTATGACAAACATATCATCTCTTATATTTTCATTGCAAAATAAGGCTTTCTTATATTTCTCAAAGTTTAATTTTTTTGTCACAGGCTTCGTGATACCCTTTGCTTTACTGATAGTTTTTTTCTCAGAAAGTAAACAATATAATTTTGCGCGTAAACCAACAAATTTAGAAATGATTTCTCCTCCCATTTCGTCTTTAAAATATCCAGGTATTTTCATATTAGCTTTCGGCATATTAAAAATATTATCATCTTCAAAATTGCTAGTATCAAAATAATGAATGTTATCTTTCATATCTTCATAAAAATCATCAGTTTTTACAAGATATAGTAAACTATCAGTATCCGTATAACATAACTGAACATTATTTCCATAGATTCTTTTTATGACCGAATAATGAAAATGATACAAATGCGTTTTCGACAGTTCAAGAATCGTGAATCCAATATATATTGGTCGATCTAAGACAATTTTTGTTTTTTTCAATTGAATAGCTACTAAGTTTTCAGAAAAAATTGATAAACTGTGAAAATGTGGTGCACTAATATATTTTTCCGCTCCATTCAATTTATTAGTATTATTTGTAGTATCTCTCCAAACGTTTACTAGTTTTACGTCAACCTGCTTCCTTTTGTTTTCTATCGTTTTTCCAAAAATAGAATTATTCTGCTTTTTAAAAAAGTCTTTCTCAAAATCAGACTTGGCATTTTGTCTGAGACTTGTGTTTAAAAAAATATAAGGCTCTAAAAAGTTGTCCTGATAAAAAGATAGCACTCTGTATATTTTTAAAAGCAATAAACCATTCTTTAAGCATTCTTGCAAGTGCATATAATGAATAACAAAACGATGTTTATTATATAAATTTGCCACCAATTTTTTGCTTTGATTTTGAGCAGGAGAATATTTTTCCGCAGCAAATGGTAGGTCTGAATGAGCATCATGAATATTATCCGGATAACATAAATCTACCTCGAGAATATATCCACACTGACTTTTTTTAGAAATGTTCCTTACATCAAAATTTTTAATTTCATTTTCATTTAAAAATTTAAAGTCACGCATTGGCATTTTTTGCATCATAGCAAAACCGTAAAGGTTGACACAGTCTAAATAAATTAAGTACGTACTTGACTCATTTTTATTGTAGGATGGTAAATATTTATTGTTTGCTTCAGCATATCTCAATGAACACTGGGCTAAACCACCTCGAATACCTTTTTCTAACATCTGATACATATCCACATCAGAAATCAAATCAAGCTCAACTTTAGTATATAACAACATTGCGTCCCAACTTAAAGATGGAGATGATACATAATAGCAGGGGTCTAAATTATAATAGTCTAAACTCATATTTCTGAACTTTTCAAAAACGTCGCATAGTAATAAGACATCGCATTGTAAGTATAAATCTGTATACTCTCCTAAGTTTTTTATACCAAAAGTTTTCCATATTTTTAAAGCGTGTTCGTAATCCTCAATGGAAATATTTTCACCTGTGAGTTTATTAAAAAAAATCGAATGTTTTGGTAACTTTGTTTCATTATATTTCTCCCATGCATCCATATAATCATAACAATAGACACCCTTTTTACAGGCCAAATTTAATAAGTGTTCATCCTTAATAAATACACGCATATGCTGAAAATCATTCGGATGAAGACTCTTTGCCAGTTTATCCAAACCCGAACTCAAAAAATTAAATGAATCGATAAACTTCAGTTGAGCAGCATTTGTTTTATCAATAGGTAAAAATTTTGTGAATGATATATATTTTTCTTTAGATTTTGGTATCAAGCTCGTTTTTCCGGTAATTTCTGATAATTCTTTAATAAATAAGTGGCAATCATAACCACTCAAGTTATGAAAAATGATCGGTATAAACGTACATTTTTTTGCATTTATGTTACAAGTGTTGTGAGCAGGGCCTCGGTATTTACCTGTAAAATGGTCATGATCCTTTACTATTATATCATATTTTTTAAACATTGTTTTACAGATGCAGCAAATTTTTGCTTCATTATATGAAGTCAACTCTTCGGTAGTAAGAGGAAACATTGGATTATTTGTATTTAAAATACCGTGCAATCTTTTTACATCTCGCGTAATGCTTTCAACAAATTTTTTACCACAGTTTGGTCCGCGATAGCTTACAAAGTCATTAAGCTCAGGTTTAGAATGGCAACATATGTAATAAGCGAAACAAGATGGTTCATGTGTTTGTATATCTTCAGTATAAAGAGATTTATTTTCGTTTGAATATTTACAAAGCAAGCTCTCAAAATCGCCATATATCACGATAGGAATTCTTTGAGTTCTCTCATAGTTTGAAAAATGCAACTTACTACCATCTTCTGGAAGTACAGTTTGTCTTTTAGCACAATCGTGATTGTGTAGTTTTTGTTCATTTGCGAAATATAAAAAACATTCATCACATAAAAATATTTTAGACTTGTGTTTTGTTAATTGCCTTCGCACAAGTCGGCCAAAGTCTTTAATCAAACAGTAATGGGCTTTGTCATTTTTAGTAATATATAATAAATTAACATGGGTAAGTTTTCGAGCTAAAGTCACATACAAAGGACCTGTAACTGTATTATTGGCTTCTAACCCATAAACATTTACACTAATAGTTGGATTGTTCTTCTCAAAGGTTTTAATATCTTCAATTCCCGGAGGAAATGTCATATTTCTTATGTCAAAAAGCAATGAATAATGAGGATATGATGAAACTCTATTGGAATTAAGTTTTGTAGGATACATTTTAGCAGCAATGCACCATAAAAAGCAACAATCATCGAAATTATGAATATTTAGACATGATTTTGTATTTCTTATATGTGATGGTAATGCCAAATATGATCCACCTTTCAGAGGATTATATTTATTAATATTTATCTCCAAATGACTGATAGAATCAATTGTCCAACCAGATTCTGACTGTTCGAATTCTGCGCATTTGCAAGTTAACTTTTGAGCACATTGTAATAAAAAATTATCAATATCAGTACTTTGGACTATAATACCATATTTAGTACTGAAAGATTTAATAGACTTTTCAAAATTTTTTGGTAAAATATACGAAACAAATAACTCGAAATTTACTTTAATGGCAGTGTGTTTCTTTAGAGATATATTTATGATCTCGCGTGTGGTTTTAAATATTTGTGAAAAAAAACTCTCTGGAACTAAAGTTGTAGAGGTCGGATTTACTTTGTAACTGATTATTCTGTTTCTAAAAGCCGTTTTTATAATTTGCACATTCTCATATCTAGATTGAAATAAACTATTAGATTTATGAGTATTTGTTCTGTTATGTGACGATATAGATGTTTTAACATAAAGGTTACACTCTTTGCAGAAAAACATTTTCAATTTCATAGAATTGCTTATCTTGTTTATCTATTTAGTATCTAGTTTCTCAGTTCTGGTTTTAATATTCTGCGTATAAAAAATCGGTAAGGAAATACAGCTAAATAATAAATCAAGCTATTGGCTAATAAACAGTAAACAGTTATTAATAGAATGGAAGTAATGCGATGTTTCGATATCAACATTCAAACATGTCAAGTATCTAGTTTGTATGGTTCTAGTTTCTCAGTTCTAGATTTTAAATTTTGGATAGTTATGAGATGACTGTATTAAAATAAAGTAATCTAGTTATTTTCAGACAATGTGCAGACTTAGTAAGAGTATAAGGGCTGTAAGTATCACGTTATTAATATCCCAACTTCAAATCTTTCGATATGAACATTTAGACATTTTTATTTAATTTTATATGGTTCTAGTTTCATATGGTTCTAGTTTTTATGTTTCTAGTTTCATATGGTCTAGGCTTTGTATGGTCTAGGTTTTGTATGGTCTAGGCTTTGTATGATCTAGGCTTTGTATGGTCTAGGCTTTGTATGGTTTAGGCTTTGTAATTTCTGTAAAAAAAACACGTTAATTTAATTTTATATGGTTCTAGTTTCATATGGTTCTAGTTTTTATATTTCTAGTTTCATATGGTCTAGGCTTTGTATGGTCTAGGTTTTGTATGGTCTAGGCTTTGTATGATCTAGGCTTTGTATGGTCTAGGCTTTGTATGGTTTAGGCTTTGTAATTTCTGTAAAAAAAACACGTTAAAAAATATTTACAGGCACAAACATAAAGATAGTAATTTAATTGTCATACTTATTATATACAATATGTTGCAGATGAAATATTTTTTGAATTTATTTATGAAAATAATTTCTAAGATTTACAAAATTTAATTTACAAAATTTATCTTAGAAATTATTTTCATTTGCAGGGTATAAAATGGGCTGAATATTTTTTAGTTCAGCCTTACTATCATCAATTAATTTGGTGAGGGACTTCCATACCACCGAATTTAAATCAGTTGCAAGTTTTAGTGTGCAGATGGCATGCTTCCAACGCTCATTGTTCGCGAGTTTCTCCACTTCTTCAGAGTTGTAGACGCGCAGCTCGAAGTAGTAGCTGCCTTTCTTCGATGGGTCTGATTGGGATGTATACCCCGACGCAACGCGCCGACTGAGAAAACTTCTCAATTTCGCAGCGCGCACTGGCTTGCTAGTAGATTCATCCTGAAATTGAAAAATATTCAATTTAGTATCATCTGCGATAATTTCAACTCTCTACCTATTATGGTTCATGAGATAAAGCCCGCTGACAGACAGACGTCCGGGCGGACAGCGGTAGCTTAGTAATAGGATCCCACTGGTACCCTTCGGATATGATCCCTAACAAAATAATAACTTTAACAAACTATATTCATAAATTTATATACAGACCAATTGCCTAACAACATTCTTATTGGGAAGTCTTTTAAAAGCTTTAATCCAATAAAATATAAATAAGACAACTCACCTCAGATTCGGTAATAAACCTCCTCCGCTTAACAGATGGACTCGTAGGTGTATTTGGAGACGTTTCGGGTTCAGATTCCGATCCGCTCGATTCGAACGGATTCTTCGGAGCAGAAGAAGTCACCTCCTTTTTCTTGATCGTCTTCTTCCGCTTCACCTCACGTTTCTTCTTAAGAGACTTCGATGTTGATGGGGGCTGCACCAAAGCGATGGGGTCTTCGTCTTCGTCAAATGGATTGATGAAAGATGAAGAGGCCCTGAAAAACAATTTAAGTAACTATCAACATGAAAACTCCAAATAAAAATTCAATAGGTACCTAGTTGCTTAATTCAAAAATAAACATATAAAATAAAAATACTTACATACTTTATTTCGACTGTTGTTGTCGTCGTATCCAAAACTCGGAAAGAAAGGAATGGTGACGCTTAGGATCGACCTATTTATACGCTCGAATTCTAAAACCTCTTTCATAATAAACGAAATGGATTGAAATAAATTAGATTTAAACATTTGCGCATGTAACTTTAAACACTAAATCATCACAACATAAAACTTATATTTGCGAAAGTAATCAGACTAGATTTATACATTCGTATGAACACTGTCTTACGTATAAATTATTGCCGCATCAGCTATAGGTGTTCGATTTTGAAGCATGGAAGACGCTGTTGTTTATAGTTACGCAGTGAATTGAGATCTAACCGTAAAAGGAATGGTATGCGTCGGACTCGCGATAGTTAAAATGTTAAAAGGTTATACATTTTACTACTTTCCATAGGTAGGTATAAAATTTGTGAAAGGTCTAATAATATTTGCTCCTATTTGATGCTTCAATCTTCTTCCTTGCGAATTTGATTTAAAACTTGAGTGGAAATCCTTTAATTTTCGACGTCAAAAAATATCCTGGATCCGTCTCCAAGATGTGAATTGTCTGTGTATCAAATTTCGGCAAGATTCAGCCGTTAGTCTTTAGTTTAGACAGACGCCTTTTTGCATCACTAATCATACTTATTATAAATGCTAAAGTGTGTCTGTTTGTTTGTTTATTGGTTCGTCCTTCAATCACGTCGCAACGGAGCAACGAATCGACATGATTTTTCGTGGGTATAGTAAAAGAACTGGAGAGATATAGACAACTTTTTATCTCGGAAAATCATAGAGTTCCCGCAGGATTTAAAAACCTAAATCCATGCAGATGAAGTCGTGGGGGCATCAGTGAATTTATTATATTAGTACGCATTGTACGTATTTTTTTCGTCCATTAATCTCTATTTATCAAAGTATTTATAACAATCGAAATATATTTAAATAGCGGGAAATGTGTCTAAATTCATCATTAAAGAATTAATTTTCGATAAATAATAATGTATGATAAGCTTGCACACCTTACTAGAAATCTGCTATAATATATTTTTACTAATAAATCTTTATCCAAAATTCATTGTTTGTAGATCAGAATGGAGTTAATATATCCTAAATATCCTCGCTATGCAACTCAAATCGCAAGATTGCGAAGTTTTGATACCTGGCCTCAAGATTTAAATCAAAAACCTCAAGAAATGGCTGATGCTGGTTTTTTTTATACAGGAGATAGTGATCGCGTGATTTGTTACTTTTGTGATGGCAGGCTCAAAGACTGGGGCATCGAAGATCATCCATGGTCGGAGCACGCACGCTGGTTTCCGTCCTGTCCCTATGTTTTACTTGTGAAGGGTGAAACATACCTACAAAGTGATAGCAAAGATGTTTGTGGTGCATCAAAAGTATCTGAACAATTTGTAAATAACAATATAATAAGTTCTTTTGCAGACAGAAACATATTATGTGTTGAAAATATTAAAGAAACACTTTGCTGCAAAATTTGTCTTGTAGAAGAAGTAGCTGCGTGTTATATACCATGTGGTCATGCTATAACGTGTACTAAATGTGCTTTATCGTTGGATAAAATGTTATGTCCGATATGTGGAAAAGCAATCGTTAATGTAATACGAATATATTTCTGATGAGCTATAAACATTTAAAGAGTCTACCTTTATCCAACCTATTATAAGTATGCGCAAGCCTCGAATCAATCGATCGAAATTCATACTAATGAATACAGCAATGCCGGATCAAGCAGAAACACGATCAATATACAAAAATAATTTGAGCGCAACAAATCAAATGGTTAACTATGCGAGAGCAAACTTTTAGACGTAAAATTATCATGCATATGGGCTCGTTCGCATTTCTTATGAATGCCGCAGTCTCGTCGAACTCATCGTATTATATCATCCACTGTGCGGTGCAGGCGTATGATATAGGATCCGCAATAACTAGTCATTGAGGATTTTGTCTCACTGTTGATAGTGATTAATTGTTGCTTGGATTTAGGAATACTCCATTTATTTAATGTGTTGTTGTGGACAGTAGCCTACATTGGGGATCCTGTATCAAAATTCATGGGGATTTTGTATCACGGTGAGCGTAGCGAACGAGCGTTAGCGAGAGTGATCCAAAATCCCCATGGATTTTGATACAGGATCCCCAATTCAACACTACTCACAGTATACTTCTAATTAACATTCCGCGCCGTGTCAAGATGCGAATTAAATGGGTGTCTACTATCACTCCGCACTTATTGACAGCTGGCTCGCCGACTGGTTGCTTGCTGGATTAAGAGATGTTACGATGCTTTTCTATCAGGGAAGTGCGATTCTAAGGCTTTGTAAGGCGGAAGATACTGTGTAAGGTACAGAATACTCCTAATTAACATTTCGCGCCGTGTCAAGATGCGAATTAAACGGGTATCACTCCGCAAGAATCCGCACTTATTGACAGCTGGCTCGTTGATTGGTTGCCTGCTGGATTGAGGGATTTCACGATATTTTTCTATCAGGGAAGTGCAATCCTAAGGCTTTGCAAGGCAGAATAAAATCGGAAACAAGGCGGAAGACGCAGTATACTCGTAATTAAGATTCCGCGCCATGGTATCACTTCGTACTTATTGATATCTGGCTCGCTGACTGGTATCATGCTGGATTAAGGGATTTTACAATGCTTCTCTATCAGGGAAGTGCGATTCTTTAGGCTTTGTAAGACAATTGTAAGGCAGAGTACTTTATAAGACACAGTGTACTCTTTAATTAACATTCCGCGTCGTGTCAAGACGCGAATTAAACGGGTATCCCTCCGCACTTATTAACAGCTGGCTCGCGGACTGGTTGCGTGCTGGATTAAGGGATTTTACGATGTTCTTCTATACGGAAGTGCGATTCTAAGGTTTTGTAAGGCGATTGTAAGGCTGAGTACTTTAATAGTCACTGTACTCTTTAATTAACATCCAGCGCCATATCTCTCTCCATCTCTCTCTCTTCTCTTTCTCTCTCTCTCTCTCTCTCTAAAAACGTCTCTGAAAACTCAGTACCTACTTATGGAATCAGGATATAATAAAATTTCATTCTACCAGACCCCGAGCCTCGTCTCGGTGTGTCCGCGAGACGAACATTCGACAGCCCCCGTTACCGAATCGACACCGGAATCTACTACATTAATGCTCCATCCACTCACTATGGTGCAACTTTCAGACACTAAATGAATTAGTGTTTTTAGAATCGAATAAAATATGTTTTTATTTAAGTAATCTTTTACAAGTGCCTTTGAATCGTCAAAATAATTTACCACTGGTTCGGAATGCCGTTCCTACCGAGAAAAATCAGCAAGAAACTCGGCGGTTGCTTTTTCAATTGTTCAAGTTTACAGTAATATGCCATTAGGGTTCCGTACCTCAAAAAGAAAAGCGAAACCCTTATAGGATCACTTTGTTGTCTGTCTGTCTGTCGTGTCTTAAATTTGGCAGGTAGGTACCTCTTATAGCACAAGTAAAGGAAATACAGTAAATTGTTTTGACAATTCAAAAGCACTTGTAAAAGTTTACTTGAATAAAAATATATGTATTCTATTATATTTTGAAGAAAATATCAGTCTATATTATAATACTAGAATTTGTTACGGTTTTACATTCAGTTTTTCACAGAAGCTAAAATAGCAAAAAGGAGAGAGAAAGAAAACCTCTAAAACGTCACTTTATGCCGTATATACTCTGCCACCACTAACATTTCATATTAATATTATTAACGCTACAAGTAATTCTATATTAAACTAGCCGATGGATTCTATATTGAACTAGCAGGATATTATCTATCTACATTCCAAATTTCAGCCAAATCCGTCCAGTAGTTTTTGCGTGAAGGAGTAACAAACATACACACAAACACACACACACACACACACACACACACATACAAACTTTCGCCTTTATAATATTAGTGTGATAGTGTGATTACCTCTAATTTGCTTTCAATGTGTATTTATTATATCGCACCAGAATCAGTCGAACAGTATCACTCTCTTGGCTGTATTAATGTGGCCAATTTGTAAGAGGGCGCGATCGTCTTCCTCCGACGAACAGTAATTGAATGCTGCACTCAATTTTGAACCTTGTTGTAATTAAATAGAATTGGGAATGTAATTAATCGCCCGTCGAGGTGATGCGTACACGTTCGTGTTAATTCGCAACACTAATTTGTGTTTAATTAAACGACCGATCGAGTGCTTCGTTAAAGATGTCTGCTTAGTGATAGGTAGGTGTGTCTAATGATGTTTTTGTTTTGGACTCTTTATTTGCGATACGTATAACTGAAACCGGCTTCCTATATAATAGGGATGACCGTCCTAAGAAGCCGATTCACGGTCTCACCGGTCTAAGTGACCGCTCATTCAGTAAGTATGCTCAGCCAAAACTGACATCACACTTCACACTAATATTATAAAGGCGAAAGTTTGTGTGTATTTGTGTGTGTGTATGTTTGTTACTCCTTCACGCAAAAACTACTGGACGGATTTGGCTGAAATTTGGAATGAAGATAGATAATATTCTGAATTAGCACATAAGCTACTTTTTATCCCGGAAAATTAAAGAGTTTCCATGGGATCTCGAAAAACCTAAATCCACGCGGGCGGCTAGTCAGTAAAATAAGAAGTGTCAGACATGAGAATAACAGATGAGAATAACAGAAATAAGCCCAATTTTAAGTAGGTTTAGGAAGTACCAGCTATACTGACGTATTTTAGTAGATGTAAGCCTGAATAGTTTCGACTTAAAATGGAAATAAGTCACGATAGTTTAAACATTAAAATAAGTCCAATTTCCTAAAATTCAGTCTCAATGTAGGTAAGTGGCGTTTAATTGAATCAACCGTCAACCCATCGCCGGATCACTAGTGAGCACGGGTCTCCTCTGCAAATGAGTAAGGGGTTGGCCATAGTGCATCACGCTGGCCAAACCCCTACATCTGTTTGTGGCATCGTAGCTCCTAAACTAATGAATCGATTTTAATTCAGTTTTTCATGTTTGAAAGGTGGCTTGATCGAGAGTGTTCTTAGCTATATAATCCAAGAAAATCGGTTCATTAGTTTAGGAGCTACGATGCCACAGACAGATACACAGATACACACTTCAAACTTATAACATCCCTCTTTTTCGGTCGGGGGTTAATAAACAACAACCAAGATTCTCTATAATTTATCATAAAATAATTGACAAAGAAATAATGAGAAAAAGAAAAGTTTCCCAAATTGCTCAATTGGCAATACCTACCGTTCAACACTTTAATCGAAAGCAAATAGCATTTCAGCCGAAGCTAAGCCTAAATAAGTTTCGAGTTATTTAAATCCGAAGCCATAACGCAGCAGAGACAAAGGTATCTGATGGAGAAACTTTAGAACAAGGCGAAACTCATTTATCCACCTCAATACAAGCCGCCGATAGCATCTTAATGCCATCAGTAATCGCGTAATAAAAGGCCCAAAATGACAATTAAACAGGGAATTAGAATCTCAAGATGGGTCACAAAAATAGATGAAATGAAATGGAGAACAAGTGTAAATTAAAAATTTATAACACCCCACAAGTCAGACAGCCCAACTTTTGAATCCGATCAAATGGAAAGATTTGGTACTGGGGTGCTCCAGCCTAAAGGACTAGGCCCGGGCTTAGGTATTCCTCTCATCCATACTTTCTTCATACTAATATTATAAATGCAAAAGGGTGACAGTCTGTCTATCTGTCTGCTAGCTTTTAACGGCTCAACTATTAAACGGATTTTGATGAAAGGGAGAGTTAGCTTACATCCCGAGAATGAACATAGGCTACTTTTTCCCGAAAAGATCGTAGAAAACCCACGGTATATTTAAAATACCTAATGATGACCGCGAACGAAGTCGCGGGCATCATCTAATACTCCATATGTGGTTGGATTTGCGCTTTATAAAAGAAGCCAGTGCTCGGCCGCAAAGTACTGCTTTGCTCATATAACCCAAGCTTTCTGGATTACTATACAGATGTATTTATTCAGAGGAAGATTAGTATAAAAAAATTAGTATTCTCTATCGCTTCCAATTAACTGTAGTTCTTTGTTGAAGTTATTTTATCAGGTATCGAGCAGCGTTTCGAGATATGAGTCAAACAAAGAGATCGCTGATATAGTCCCACGGCTGACACGGCTATTGGACTGAGCTTGGAAAACGTGGAGGTGGCAAAATATTTGGCTTTGATTTTGAAATTTCATAGGTATACCTACAAAAGGCAATTGTCCCACCACCGACAAAAAAGCTCCTGGCTGTCTTCTCTATCTTTTCTCTGTATTTTCTCACTCAAGAAGCATACAATTGATTTAAGATTCCGTGTCAATAAAAGATACAAATGTATTGAATAGTTGATCGCTGACTAGCACACTGTCGGCGAGAGCTCTCCTAAGTCCTACCATCAGTTTGTCATAGCAACAAGAGCTCTTCAAAGAAAAAAAAACTCGCTCAGCGATGCTCTCTTGGCGGTCAGATTATTTGGGGCTGTTGGGGCAATGCATCGATGTGGGCAATGTATGTCTTGGCTGCCTTTCTGAGCGACTAGTGCGAGTAACCGCCGGTCAAACTCACACACAGCCCAGCGACAAAACCAACCCAAGTATAATTAGGTATACACACTCGCTTTTTGTTGCTCACTATCTAGTTTCTTGTAACTACAAGTAAACAGTAGTAGGCCGTCGTCGATGGGTTAAGAAGATGATGGCGATGCCTTCTCTAATAAGCTTTAGCATCACAGTCCCAAATCACCATCCTTACATCCCATTAACTGTTGGAGTTGGGAACAAATTTGAGTCGATGTGCAAAGTTCGGATACACCTTGTTTGTTAATACAACGCCGCGCCGCTATCAGATTGATAAAGTACGATACAATCCTTAACTAGGCCCAGGTAAATGAGGTTTGAGGTAAATTACTATTATTATAGAACAAATCTGGACCTTCGGATTCTAATTCAAAATATTCCTATGTGCACTTATAAAACACCGAAGATATGCAGATCAAGTAAGCAGACATAACGCGGAAAAGGTACCCAAAAAGTAGGACCCAAAAAGTAGGTTTTTGTAGACTTAAAATTTTTTTTTCTTTGTAAGTTTCTATTGTTTTAAGTACAGTAAAAAAATGTTTTACTTTAAAAAAGTAAGTTTTTTTCTTTGTAAGTTTCGATCATTTTTAGTAGGTACAGTAAAAAATGTTTTTAAAACGATTTTTACCTTAAGCTTATTTCTAACATGTACTTTTTAATTGAATAATTTCATCTAAAAGTTATATCAACATATTAATGTGTAATTGTAAAAACCCGCCGGCGTCCACCAAGCGAGTAATTTTGTCCTTTTGTCCGTCCGTTTCGTATCTAAACGTAAATGGCCAATCAAAACTATACATACCCTCGCAAGGTCTCCCAGAGGTACGCCGAACAATATGGGTGTCCCGGACCGGACATATTTAACCTATTTTATTTATTTTCAGGTACACAATGCCTTATCAGCGAATAGTTTTGGTCCACATACAGACCTATAGCAACCTATACCCGATGCCGGATAAACTTATTGTTGATCGAAGATTATCAGCAATGAAGGGTTAATTTCAGCAGGGGTATCTTTTTATAATGAGAAGGGGTTAGGCCATAGTCCACCAAGCTGGCTTAGTATGGATTGGCAAACTTCACATACCTGTGAGAATAATACTTATAATCGAATTAAAAACGTATTTAGCTGTGAACTTGAAGATCATAATTTTTTCTTTTTTTTTCGTACCTTCTACCACTATGTGATACCATAATGTGACATTATCGAAGGGATATGACCCTAAGCAATGAGGGAGCGCAGAAAGACAAGGACCCTAATGTATAGAGTACCAACCACGGAGAAATGCCTATATCAGTGAAACCACACCTTTACATAGTCCCCATTTCCTGTAAACATAGATAAACATGGTCCTTTATTGAAGGTATCGTATGATGGCGGTAGTTTAAAATGCCCACTAAAAATTATTATGGGCTAGTTTTGAGCTGATAACCCAATGGTGTTAAATGGGGGTCTGAATCTATGTTTATCTATGTTTACTTTGACTAAAACACGTTGTTTGTAACCGGTAACGCGCATAAAGTTTTATAGTTCCAGTACTTCCAGTAGATAAGTATACATTGGCCCGATTCCGACGAGCTTGTTCATACTACTTATAATAATTGTAAGTCAATAAAGTTATTAAAGATTACAATATAATAACTACAAAAATACATAGCTACTTTCAATGTTAAATATTATAAAAAAATGTAGATACTTACAATGATGCCAGTAACTTTTTAGGATGTCGTTTAAAAATAGCGATAAAGCCCAGAAATGGAGTAAAGGTTATCAATATTGAATCATGTCTCGGAGCCGATCCCATCCCAGTGTCCCGAAGTTGAATTATTTGCTCAAGTTATCGGCCCTCCGTTTATCACGAGCGTCGCGTTTAATAATAATTAATGATAATTGCCTTTTCGCAAAGCCGATCGGCCGGCTCACGTAACTTGCTTCAGTTTAACTTGGAATTTGAGGACTGTATCTTGTGTAGTTCCTATTTCAGGAATATAGAACGCATGGAGTCAACTTTAATTTTTTTTCAGCTGCAAGTTCTGATGATACTGCCCTTGACTGCAATTTCACCTGGTGGTAAGTGATAATGCAATCTAAGATGGAAGCGGGCTACCTGGAAGGGGGTATGACAGTTTTTATTAGACCCATAATAACTTTAGTTTCTTTCTACACAGCAACGTATCGGGACGCATAATCGCTTGGCAGTACGGCTAAGCCAGTAGGGTGGTAACAAGCCACGACCGAAGACTCCCTCCAGATCAGATCCTAAAGAATTTAGAAATTATAAAATTCCAAATTCTTTCCTGCGGGGAATCGAACCCAGGATCACCTAGCGGGTGTCCCAGGATGCATATTACAGCTAATTTAGTGTTTAAACTATTGTGAGAGATTTCCATTATAACTATAATCCGACTACTACATATATACTCGCGTATTGTTTCAAACTCATCCGGGGTCCTTTTTCCATAATGACCCAGCTCGCAAACGCATGAGTACCTACAGCCAGATTCTTCTTCATTCTTATTACAGATATTTTATTTCAACGTTTGTTTCAATTCACATTCAAAAATTTCACAATGCTCTTAAATGCAATGCTGTGAAAATACGCATAGGTACACTTACCTTATAAAGGATTCCTCACTAAGTTTTCAAGGTCTGATATCGGATTCTAACCAAAAATGTTGCACAAAATAAACCACCCTAAAATGTAAATTTTATTTTTAAACATCATGAATTGTAATGAAATGCAAAAGAAGGGTTCCCTAAAACACGCCCAGGAAAAACTTTTTTTCAATTTTTATTTTCGCCATAGACTTACGGGAAATAATCCCTGTGTAACAAAAAAAAAATCCTTTATGAAATAATTTATAATCCAAAGTATAGTTTTGACATATGATTTAGGTACTAGCTGATGCCTGCGATTTTATCCGTGTGGATGTTAGTTAAACATCCTGGGGACACTCTTTGATTTTCCGGAATAAAAAGTAGTCTATGTCACTCACCAGGCAGTGTGCTCCAGGTCTTTAACTATGTACAACCGTCCAAAAAATGACATCAATCCGTTGCTCCGTGATTGATAGACAAACCGATAAATCAACACTTTCTCGGGTAGTGATTTGAAGTTTTTTAATCCTCAGATTCAAACATTTTGTCGTATCAATTTTGATTTCGTATCCTTTCCAGTTGACGTTTTTTTTCGCTAATGCGACCCTGTGGCTCTTTACAGGTCTAAACTATATTATTGTACCTACTACTTAAAATTATTCTAATTATTTCTTAGACTTATATTTTGTACCATTGTGGACCATTTTGTATATAGGTACGTTTTGCTGCCTCGGACTCGGGTTTGCCAAAATAATATTTATATTTCCCAACGTCCTGTCCGTAACTTCACTTCAGACACATTCTGTCAGTATATGATACACATCTTCCCTTGCACCTGGGCAGTCTGGACAAATAGGTGAGGGTACTTTTCGAAGTAAAAATGCAAATTTTAACGGAATGTGTCCGGAGCGAAGTCGACTACCATATTAATATCCTCTCCATCCCACCTCTGTCCATGTAACTGTATTCTTAATCACTTAGCATTGGTAAACGACAAGGTAAACAATATGAAGACTCCAACTTGAACTATAACTCACGGTTGCTTTAACTTGCGCGTTACTGCATTGTTTGACTACGACCAATTCTAACTATGACACACGGCTGTATTATTGAAATCCTTTGCCGTACAGTTCCAGCGTGGGAACGACGCAATCTTGATACATTGTGTTTGTCGCTACTTATGTTAATAACACTACGATGAAGCCTCAATAGCTCAACGGTAAGAGGAGCGGAATGAATTCCGAAAAGTCGCCGGTTCAAACCCCACCCGTTGCATTATTGTCGTACCCACTCCTAACACAAACAAAACGCTTAGATTGAGGGGAAAAGGGGGAATTAGTCATCATTGGCTAATATTCTTTAAAAAAACTTAGGTTTCATCCGCGACTTCGTCATCAATGTAAATTTTTTTCTGCTCACCCATTCGTTGTCATTGTGAGATAGATGTCCAACTACGAGACATGCTGCCGTCCTATATAACTAAAAATTGAAAACCGTGGAGATTTTCAAGCACTAAAATTTTTTTTTTCATTAAAAACTAAAAGTTTCTAGAAAATAATTTTACATAGGATCAAACTAAAAACTAAGTAAAAACAGTTCTACGTAAGTAACATTATTTTTTAAGCGACTTCTGAAAAGGAGGTGGTTCTCAAGATTAGTTTTTGATTTGCACATTTTTTGGCGATAACTCAAGTATTTTTTTTTTACTTAACGGATTTTTAGTTACAGGACTATAGTATTCGTCTGTTGTATTGTAGGGACTTTTATATGGCACGATCCTGCCCGAATCCAGCAGCTGCGTGCGACTCGTTTGATGTCGTCCATCCACCTAATAGGGAGGCTGCCAAAACGCTGCGATTTCCAGTGTGAGTCGCCATTCACCTTGGGACCTCAACGTCTTCCGGTTGTTCGAACTGTGTATTACTCGCTGGGTTGATGATGATGGTTAATGGTTATTCGATACTGTCGCCTATAGTGCTTGGCAAACAACTTGGACCTGAAGAGGTTTAGTGGGAGCAAGTTGGCGAGTCCGGGAAGCGAAAGATGACGGCATCGAACAATCGCGTGCACCCGCGCCATCTGATCAACCAATCACCTGTACGCGCCACTCGCCAGCCAATCGCGTCAATGCTCAAGCTGTTTGCCAGCCACTATAACCATTTCTAGGAAAATATTTGTGGCAGCGTGGGAAGCAGTAGTCAAGTATATCAGTACTACTACGCAAACCTAAATATTACAATAACCGTAGGCCGTTCCAGCAATAACGCGTATCTATCACCCGTTTATCCGCAATCACAATAAATAACGGATAATGTTCGGGTAAATATTCATATATTAACAGGTAAGCGTCACTTGCCGTGAATTATAACATCTACCCTGCGTTTAGGCGAACCGACGCCATTATCATTAATTTAAAATATTATTTACAGGCGTAAGCCTTATTTGGAGAGGACAAGGGAATCTTGGATAGGACGATAACAGGCCTACAATCCGTCGTTAATTTACGATTATAACCCAACCAAAATACTGAATTTTATTTGACAAAACCTAGGTTCGGAAAGCAGATTTTTCTGAGGAGGAACCGGTAACAATATTGGTGAAAAATTATTGCTTGCTATAAATAGTTGAGTGGTGTATTTGTAATATACGTATGTTTTTCATAATGTGAAAGAGATATGCTACCAATAAACGTTATAAATATAAATTTTAATATAGAAGCCCGCTATAAATGAAATTGGGCCTTGGCCCAAGAGATTGCCTAAACTGAATGAACAAGAAGCAAGGTTCAGAACTAAAGCACAAGCTACCGGGAAGCGTCGTGAGGTAATTTTTCTGTAGAAGGTATATTGGTATTCCATTGAGATATTTTCCCACACAGAAAGTCACGGAACTCAGTTTCTTGGAAACAAAATCCTCAATCATAGGAGACGATAAACAAAATTCAGCCACCTGGCAGACCAATAAATAGCGGACAAGAAAAGCAAAACGTATGCGCACCATCGGCGGCAAAGCCCCGTACAAATCTGGGCAGCGGATAGCCGCCTGATCGACAAATCCAGCTAGATTACGCGCTGATACAGGGGCCATGTTTATGAGACAACCGGACTGCGCCGGACGCCGGACTACTACCCTGCTCTAGGGCTGCCACAAGAGTTTTAAAAAACGATATCGCCGTAGCCGAGACAGCTCCAATAATATTCTACAGATGATTGCAGCCCAGACATATACTAGACATTTAATTTCTTTTTAATTATTTTTTGTATTAGTATTTTATATGCTATATATATATTTTGTTACTTTTGACATAAAATATTGGATAAATCCTGAAAAAAAAATTCATTTTGATTTGAAGAGTTCTTCGGGCAGCAGATAGCAGCCTGATCGACAAATCCAGCAGATTACGAGCTGATACTAGGGCCATGTTTATGAAACAATGGGACTGCGCCGAACGCCGGACTACTACCCTGCTCTAGGGCTGCCACAAATAGTTAGTAAAGCGCTCTCTCTGTTACGTAATTCCATACAAATGATAGAGACAAAAATCTCAGTAGGGGTTACCCATTTTGAGCAACCAGCCAATCGCATAAATGTTTTCAAAAACCATTCGAAATTCAATTATTAAACATAGGTTCATTTGTGCCGGACTGCGCTGGACGCCGGACTGTTACCCTGCTCTAGGGCTGCCAAAAACTAGAATGAATGCAAGAGAACATGACTGAAACTAAAAAACAACATCGCTGCAGCTTATTAGTTCTCTGAGTATTGGGCTGTTGCCTCATCGACAAATTCAGCAGATTACGCGCTGATACAGGGGCCATGTTTGTGAGACAACCGAACTTCGCCGGACGACGGACTACTACTTTACTCTAGGGCTGCCACAAACTAGAATGACTGCGCTAACAATACAACAAGGTAAACTTTTAACTTCAGTAGTTTCCTTTATCACAGCAGTTCTATTAGCTCTCTGAGCAACGGATAGACAGTTAATTGATAATCCAGCAGATTATGTGCTGATGTAGGGGCTATCGTCAATGGGACAACCTAAGACTTAACCTTTGACTTCAGCAGCTAATTATATAACTTTTCACCTAGAATAAAAGAACTCTCTCTCTATTTTTGTAGAGCACAGCCATCTAATCAAAGAATCAAGATTAAAGAAGAAGAAGAAGATTAAGAAGAAGAGAAGGTATTGTGTACCGTGTTTAAGAGACAACTGGTGTGCGCTAGACACAGGACTTCTACCTTGCTCTAGGGCTGCCATCAGTGGGGCGAACTTATATTGAATCTTTCAATATTTATAGAAGGACTCCTGTTCTCTCTGTGCAGAGGATAGTCGCCTGATGGAGGATTCTAGCAGATAACGTACTGGGACCATGTTATTAGGCGCCCAGAATATGTCGGACTCCTATCCATCCACCACCTATCCATCTTTCTCCTAGACATTCAATATGAAAAAGGGTAATAATGGTAAATGACTAATAATCATGTTTAGCATGCTTAAGGTAGAATGAAGTAGGTAATTATAGTAAACAATAGATATAAGCAATATCAATATAAGTTGCTATAACTATATTATTACTGTGCATCTGTATCTTTATATCTAGAATTCAACCATTCTAAGGTCAGTCCTCAAATAATATGCCGACACAATTTTTTTTTAAATTAACATTTTGGCCAGCTCATTGTTCGACTTACTCATAATATCATGAATAGAAACAGGAGCTAAGACATCTTTAGAGCGAAGCAAATTCTGAAACCGTACGCAGTGCCAGAGACGTCAATAAAGTTGAATTAAAATGAAATTTCAGCAGAGTTTCTTTCCCAACATAGCAAAATCCCGAACTAGACAATATTAGTGTAACAAATACGAATCTAAATCTCGACCAACTGAGAACAGCACTAGATAACCGTACGGATAACAAAATCGTAAACAGAATGCGCAAAGTTTAAAAACGGAACAAACCGAATCGAACGCGGTAATAAAATAAAATAAAAATGCAAATCGCACAGAGTTGGCAGCCCTGGCCGATACGGAGATAGAGGGAAGGTAGCGGAATAATATTTCGGCTTACAAAACGAGTCCAAGTTTTAATAGTGTACCGTCATGTTTATGTTATGGGCCGAATCGAAGAGCAGGACGGCCGCTCTGATATAGGGGCCGGGCGTTAAAAGGTTTCAGTTTCTTTGTACGAGTACATTTCTGCTGGGACGTAGTATACGAGTATATGAGTCCATTTGAAGCTTCAGTAACTTATGGTATAAAGTGCGGCGTTAAATTCTAAAGAATAACGAGTTCAAACTCAAACCTCATGGACTGTTAAGATTTTGAATTTCTTAAATGTTTTATTATAATTTTGCAGTTTTTAGGGTTCCGTACCTCAAAAGGGAAAACGGAACCCTTATAGGATTACTTTGTTGTCTGTCTGTCTGTCTGTCCGTCCGTCGTGTCTGTCAAGAAAACCTATAGGGTACTTCCCGTTGACCTAGAATCATGGAATTTGGCAGGTAGGTAGGTCTTATAGCACAAGTAAAGTAATAAATCCGAAAACCATGAGTTTGTGGTTACATTATTAAAAAGAAAAATTAAAATGTGTTTAAGTTTTCAAAATAAGAAAACTATACCTCTCTAGGTATAGTTTTCTTATTTTTAAGTTTAAGTTTTCAAAATAAGAAAACTATACCTCTCTAGGTATAGTTTTCTTATTTTTAAGTTTAAGTTTTCAAAATAAGAAAACTATACCTCTCTAGGTATAGTTTTCTTATTTTGAAAACTTAAACACATTTTAATTTTTCTTTTTAATAATGTAACCACAAAGTCATGGTTTTCGGATTTATTACTTTACTTGTGCTATAAGATCTACCTACCTGCCAAATTCCATGATTCTAGGTCAACGGGAAGTACCATATTATGAAAAGGCTTTACCTTTACATTCTAAAACAGATTTTTATATATTTTTATGCATAATATTCTTTGATTTATCGTGCAAAATGTCAAAAAAAAATACCCGAGTACGGAACTCTCGGTGCGCGCGTCAGACTCGCACTTGGCCGGTTATTTAGTTCTGATTGGTTCTTGAAGGAAGTGATGTTGACAATATTAGTATGGGTATGGGCAGTTGCTCAAAGTGCTTATGTAACGTAGTCCAGTCAGTCAGTGACAGACAATACAAGAGACATCTGCAGTAAGCGATACTCGTAAATCGCGCGTCTTAATTTACGTGTGAGGCCATTGTCGAGCTTAGCGGCTTTATTGATGGCTCGTTGTCACCTTGAGATATAGCCGCGCTATTTGTAGTCCCAATTACTGACAATTAATTCTTAAGAGCCTATAAAGCAAATTGGGTCACCTTCTAATTGACTTCATGGGCCCTCACGGTCTTATCGGTAGGTTAAAAAAGGGTTGCAAATGAAAAAATCGTCGTAAGTGCGATTCGAGATCGCACACTAAGAGTTCCGTACGTACCATTGTACAAAAAATAACACTTTTTTATTTAATTTGCATGGTGGCCATTTTGAAATATTTATTATTTTTTGTTAAAGCGGCAACAAAAATATTCTGTGAAAATTTCAACTCTCTACTTTACCTACTTATTACGATTCTGGAGATATAGCCTGTGACAGACAGACAGACGGAAAGACGGACGGTCGGACAGCGGAGGCTTAGTAATAGGGTCCCGTTGCCACCGTTTAGGTACACGGAACCCAAAAAGTAACAATTTCAACATTTTCCCAATTTTTCCCAACAATTCTGCAAATGAACATAACAAATTGATGACAGATGAACAGACAGCAGACATACAGACAGACAGACAGCAGATGTACATTAATAGGGCTCCATTTTTACCCTTTGGGTACGGAACTCAAAAGCAACAATTTTAACAATTCTGCTCAATAATGAACAATTTTCACAGCAAATTAGTGACGTGCGCCAACAAACCACTGAATCTACCCCCGACACGGCGGATTAGTGCGTATTTACTGCAAATTAACCCAACAATTGATGACCAATTGATCGTCTAATGTGCGCATATGCCCATTATATTAAATCAAACAGGCTCGATGGCACTCAGGATACCTGCACAAAGACCTATTGATTTAAGGGCATACGCTTCAGCTGGATTGCCTGTATCCTGTTCACGTGAATTGATGATTTGAATCGCCTCGCTGCAAATGTAGGTAATACGGATTAGGTATATTAGTTTCAGCTTAACAGGATTCCGTACCCGATGGGTACCAACCCTTTATAATTTTTTTATGATAGTGTTTACCTACAATCAAGGAAATCATTAAATACATATCAAAAATTGCGGAACCGGCAGGATTCGACCCTGATGCATCATTGGGGAATCGCGCCCGATGCCTTGAGCATTAGGTCACAGTTCGCCTCGCTGCCAGTGTCGAAATTCAACAGGATCCTATTACTAAGCCTCCTCTGTCCGTCCTCTGTCTGTTTGTCAGCGGGCTGTATCTCATAAACCGTAATAGATAGAGAGTTGAAATTTTCAGTGTCTGTTTCTGTTGCCGCTATAACAAATAATAAAAATTTCAAAATGTGTTATATCTTGTACGATGATGCGGGACCCTTTGAGTGCGAGACCGACTCAAGCTTAGCGGCTTGATTGATAGCAAACTTTTTAGTAAAGCCGAGTCTAGAAACAGTTTCTTAAAGTATTTAGGCCAATGACATCTCACTGGCCTACTATCTTTATGAGATACTCATATTAGAAGTGTAAGGTCTAGTCTAGAAACAGTCCCTTAAAGTCTTAGGCCAATAACGTCTCACTGGTCGCATGTAGTCCTCAATCCTCAGTGACAGACAACACGGGCGACATCTTGCGACTGCAGTAACGCTCGTAAATCGAGCGTCTTAATTTACGCGGCAGGCTATTGGCGAGGCTTAGCGGCTTTATTGATAGCCTGCTGTCGCCTTGAGATATGGCTGCGCGGTGTGTAGCTTCAATTACTGGCTATCAATTAGTGCTGGGCCAAAAATTGGATGGTAGAGGTCTGTATGTAAAACTACCTGTTTAGGTACAAGGTCAGTGAGAAAGACTTTGTATAAGGCAGGCAGCATAATTCTTTAGATACACTTACCATTATTGTTTAAATTTTTTGTCACAGGGTTGGAGGTCACAGAACTAAGTCCGTACTAATATTATAAATGCAAAAGTGTGTCTGTCTGTCTGTCTGTTACCTTTTCACGGCCCAACAGTTTAACCGATTCTGACGAAATTTGGTACAGAGTTAGCTTATATCCCGGGGGCGGACATAGGCTACTTTTTATCCCGGAAAATCAAAGGGTTCCCACGGGATTCCTAAAGAGCCATCCGCTCAACCGATTTGTATGAAATTTGGTTCCGAGGTAGCATGCGTCCATGTTATGGACATAGACAACTTTTTATCCCGGAAAACCAAACAGTTCCCACGGGATCTTCAAAAACCTGCATCCACGGGGACTATCGGTATCTACTACCGAACTATTTTGGTTTTGTTGTATGTATTGCTAAGAGAATAGTGCACTAATCTGTTAGCAATACAAATAACGAGTAGGCAGCACCGCGATTATTATGATGATTTTGCATTATCCATATTTCGGTCCAGTTCATGAGTCGTGGTCACAACGGGAATACGATTCATGTGACTGGATCGAAATATCGATAATACTAGATCATCAAATTAAATGTGGTATGCACCCGTTATTTACATAATTCCTAGTTATTAATATATCTGTTGAGAGATTTACTAAAAGTAGAAGCTAGAAGCATGAAATACACAATAAATGCCACAGATTAACATCTAGGCTAATATTCATACCCGCCACAATTGCACAGATAATACCAATAGTAAACCTTGCTGAGATCTCACCTGGATAGGGTTACCACTTAAATAAATATCTATTTATTCATGTAGAAATGGCTGAATTGAAGTGAGTTTTCAAAGCTTTACAGATTTTTAGGGTTCCGTACCTCAAAAGGAAAAACGGAACCCTTAAGGATCACTTTGTTGTCTGTCTGTCTGTTTGTCTGTCTGTCTGTCTGTCCGTCGTATCTGTCAAGAAACATATAGGGTACTTCCCGTCGACCTAGAATCATGAAATTTGGCAGGTAGGTAGGTCTTATAGCACAAGTACAGGAATAAATCTGAAAGCCCCGAATTTGTGGTCACATCATAAAAAAAAATTTAAATGTGTTTTAATTTTCAAAGTAAGATAACTATACCAAGTGGGATACCATATGAAAGGGCTTTACCTGTACATTTTAAAACTGATTTTTATTTATTTTTATGTATAATAGTTTTTGATTTATCGTGCAAAATGTTGGAAAAAAATACCCGAGTACGGAACCATCAGTGCGCGAGTCTGACTTGTTCTTGGGCGGTTTTTCAAAGTATGATGCTCACAGTATACTTAAACGCATGTTTATAAAATATTTAAAACAATTAACTATTGTTAAAATTAAGCTGGTTTTTCGTAGGAAGTTTATTTAATTTATAAACTTCCTACGAAAAACCAGCTTAATTCACACTATCAAATAATAATTATGTCCCTAGCTTAAAGTAGTAACCCTAGGCCTCACGTATGACTGCCTCTAACCGGTTCTAACTGGTTAGAGCCGCCCCGTGCAGCCGGAGACTGGCGTAATCCGGTGCAATCCAGTTCACAAACTTTGTTCTGTCGTGTTTGCATTGCGGTGCACGCGCTGTGCCACTGATCGGATCATCTGACAGCCTTTTGTGCGTGTTTAGAAACTAATTAGAGTTGAGCGAGGCATGTGCTATTTGAGTTACAGGTGATTAATTTTCGTACCACACTGAAAACTTTCGAGCTTTCATTTTATAAGGTAGTTCCCCGCGATTTTATCCACGTCCAATTTCCCATAAAACTTACTCACTTAGTTTCACCGTAAGAGTTCTGTGGTGGATTTTCGTAAAATCTTTTCTTAGGCGGTAGCTATACCCTAGAAAGAACCTGCCTACCTTCCAGCTTACTATACGTCCAAGAGTTTAGACTGGGCGTTGATGAGTTGGTCAGTGTACTAGGTCAGGACATTTCTGTTTATATCTTTAGTTACATCCAGAAACATCTGCAGTGATAATATTAGTTGTAGAAATAAGTTATTCCGTAAAAAGATATACGAGTTAGGACATTCAGCGGCAACGAGGCGAGAAACTAAGCCCGGTGGAGCTAAAAACAAAAGAGGCCGACAATTACCGGGTACCCTTTTAGCGGAATGTCAGCGCGGCTCCATAGAATCGCAAATGTCCCAAATGTGCCCGTAAAGATCCCTCCACGGTTAATGCAGCGTGATAGGTGTTAGCTTCTTTTTGGATCACTGCACATGTGCACACGGCCTTATTTACTTTATAAACTGAGGTTTAGGTTATTTAAAGAATAGTTTGTACGGGATTGTTGAAAAACTTAATAAATATTCTCCTTACTCCTTTATAACCCTTGTATATCTACTAAAAAGGAGCACGTCTTTTCAAATTCAAAATGTCAAAGTGTTTTTAGAGTTTCGTAGAGGACAGGTGCCAACGGGATGTCCGTCCAAACGTCCGTCCGTCCGTTCGTCTATCTGTCCGTCTTACTGTCTACCTATCTCATGAACCGTAATAGGCAGATATAGTTGAAATTTTCATAGAGTGAATATTTCTATTGCCGCTATAAAAATGATTAAAACAGTTGATAAAAAATTCAATTCAAAATTCTGCTATCAAAATGAATCTTGTTCTCAACCCTTCGTATAAGAGTCCGACTCGCACTTGTCCGGTTTTTTCCTATAGTACATAATAATTAAACTTAAATTCGTATATAACTCAAAATTTAAAAAACTCCCGACACAAAAACCTCTTCAACTAGAAAAGAGCTGATAACTTTTAAACGGCTGAACCGATTTTCTTCGATTATAGCTAATACTCTTAATCAAGCCACCTTTCAAACAAAAAAAAAACTAAATTAAAATCGGTTTATTCGTTTAAGAGCTACGATGCCACAGACAGATACATAGATATACACGTTAAACTTATAACACCCCTCTTTTTGGGTCGGGGGTTAATAAAATTAAACCCTACTAAGCATGTTACACATATTATTAGAAAATTAAATAAATAAATTGCACTCGAGGTAACCTAAGTCTAGAACTTTATGTAAATCGCGCTAAGCTAGCTGGAACCGATTCACAGCAGGCGTAAACCAGTTTAAGGCGGTTTGAGCCGGAGGGAAGTTTGTTTTGTTACTCGCTGAGGGTGGGTTCACTACTGAGTGTAATTGAAGAGATTCCCGCTCAAGTTCTGAATGCAGTTTATTGATGCGGAAGTCTAAATTTATTAAAATAATTATAGAAAATTGTAAATAATAGTTTGTACTTAGTACTTACCTAATAGGAGGAGTATGGGTTTAATCAAAACTGCCATATCCCTTCCAGGTTAGCCTGCTTTCATCTTAGACTGCATCATCATTTACCACCAGGTGAGATTGCAGTCAAGGGCTATCTTGTATGTATCTGAATAAAAATAAAAAAAATATTTTTCCATATAAATATAGTATGGAACTATATTTTTAACATTATAAATGCGAATGTCTGTCTGTCTGTCTATCTGCTAGCTTTTAACGGCTCACCCGTTTAACCGATTTTGACCCTTGTATCCCGGGGAAAGGATGTAGGCTAATTTTGGTTTCGGAAAATCAAAGAGTTTATTTTTATTTCACGCCCACAAATTAGACGAATTTGTAGGCGTCATCTGTTTAGTGCTGAGATAGCTTGAATTCTTGAAATGAATGCAGTCTACTTTTTATCCTGGAAAATCAAAGAGTTCCCAAGAGATTATTTATTGGAAATCTACATCCACACGGAAGAAGCCGCGCCATCATCTAGTATTTACTAAATTGCCTAATTTTAGTATTGGTTTTCAAAAAAGGATTTGGCTAAAATTTTGCAAATATAACATTCATGTAACAACCGGTGACCCCGCCGTACAAACGAAGGAAGCACAACTATCGACCCACTATCGACCAAATCTCTGTAATTACACGTCACGCACACAAACTCAACATAAATTCTACGAAACTGGCCACTTAACACCTTCCGATACGCATTTGACACAACGTAGTGATTATATTTTTTTGTTTGACACTTCAATGAAATAATTTAATTTTAAATCGTATCGTAATCGTGCTGTGCAAATTACACAACTTCAAATTGAAGTCTAGGGTTGTCAGAAAATAAATGGGGTAATTTTGCCTAAAAATGAGCAATTTTTTTTTCATTATATTAAGACAAATTTATATTTTATTTTTGATGACAATCATAATATAACTAAGCGAAAAAGGCTGTTTTGTTAATTAAAAGATTTTAAATTGATATTGAAATTTAACTACAACAAAACTTATTACTAAATTGTAGTACATTTAATATACCAGTCTCCGTCATAATAGCTGCATGCCAAATTTATCATGAAGTACCTAGGTACCTACGTAATTGGTGTACGTACGTTGGACAGATAAAAACATACGTTTTACTTACCATGTTGTCTTCTATGTTTTTTGTAAATGTATATGTTTGTGTGTGCAATAAAGAAATAAATAAATAGGTAATCAAAATCTTACTACATTAATAATATTATTTAGTTATAGTTAGTCCATGATAGGTAGTAGTATTGGCATCACTCAGAAAAGCAGGTATTATTTAAATATTTTTATCGAATTATTGGAATGTCCTCTCCAAAACCAACACAAAAAAACACAAGTTTAATGTGTAAGGTTATCCGAGAGTAATAATCTAAACAAACTAATGCCAAAATAAGTAATTTAATTAGAGCGTGATTGCTATCACAACATCTAATTATCCAGTTCACAATCCAAATACCGAAAATATGCGATATCGCTCCGAATCTCAGAAGGAGACTAAACTAAAACCTTCGAAACGCCCGTATTTATGCAAGTTCAATCTTGTTGGCCTCCTAGCAACAGATTGTATGACATCGAATGAGCGAAATATCGATTTTATCAAACTACCTGCATTAGATAAATTAATAATTTTATATTATTTTTGACAACTCAAATCAATTTTTAAAAATAACCTTACAGTAGGCACCCACCAAAACAACCTTAGCGACGAACGGAGGACTCGTCACGCGTGATGTGGTCAAAGATGGGACGCTATACGGATAGCTAGAATATTTATCTTTATTTCGGTATTTTTTAAGGTCATAAATGTCAGAAAACACAAGACAAATAAAATATGAACCCATTTTGAATAAATAACTTTGAATTTGGCTTAGAGAAAAAAAAAAACCGCTACCCAAGAGCCGCTTTGTGTAATTTGGTAAGAGATCTACGATATAGGGATGTAAACTTGCCCGGTGTATAACACCAAAAGTAGTGAATAGTCTACTAACCCTGCGAGATACGCTAAATAAAATCGCTAACTGGTACATACTTGGATTATTATTAAATATTTTTAGTGAATATATTGCGTTTTTATATTTGACTTTTTAACTTTTTTATTTTTAACTGTCAGGATACGATTATATAGTAAACATGGTGATGGGCACCCTGTTAAGCAGAGATTTTCAATAAGGCCAGAGGCCCTATACTGTAATTAATCAAAATTATGTAAAAACAGAGTAGGTAAATTTTAATACGTTGCAATCGATAAATTATTATTTTCTAGCATCGAACATCCATCGATTTGTAACTATCATAATAAAGACTAATCTAATGAGATCTCATTTTTTAATAATCATCGTGAAAGGGAAAAATAGGGAAAAATAGGAAAATAGGCAAATTTTCATATGTGAATGGTATCATTCCATAACGCACACATACTCATCAACTGACAGTTCCCCTGCTTCATTTGACTTTTCGGAGCATACCATCCTGAGTATTTATTCATCCAAGTCATGTAACTGGTTTATTCTACACTAGATCACACTTCACACTAATATTATAAAGGCGAAAGTTTGTATGTGTGTGTGTGTGTGTGTGTATGTTTGTTACTCCTTCACGCAAAAACTACTGTACGGATTTGGCTGAAATTCGGAATGGAGATAGATAATATCCTGGATTAGCACATAGGCTACTTTTTATCCCGGAAAACCAAAGAGTTCCCACAGGAATTTTAAAAACCTCAACCACGCGGACGAAGTCGCGGGCATCATCTAGTGTTTAATAAACTCATTGCAAAATTAAATATTGTAACAAAATAAAGGATAGAAGTTTTCGTATGACACAGACAGTACCTACAGTCCTACACCTTTCCTTTTTGGCGTCCGGCATTCGGATGAAAATTGTAATTTAAAGGTACATTTGTAACATTCTGCCGCGTCACCGCTTATCAGACGAATAATCCTTGACACGACGTCAGCCCAGAGCGGCAGTGACGTCGGATTACGACGTCCACCTCACAAAAAATACAACACTCGCCGTTTTTGGGGTTTCCACCAATCACAACGATGGCATTGTGGAGGAAAAGGGAAAATTTTGGCGAGGAAAACTGTTTGTTTTCAAATGGTATTATTTTAACTGGTAAATACGTTTCACTATAATCTCTTATTCAATGTAATATTGTGTTGATAAATTAATAATAAAATTAATTAATAAAACCTGCTTGGAAAGTCAAACCCACGATAGAATGGAAATCACTAAAATAATAAAAAAATGTATGAATGCCCAATCAATCGGTTATAGCCCAGTGGTTAAAACGTCGGCCTTCTAATACAGGGGTCGGGGGTTCGATCCCAGGGCTTTAACTTTTCAGCGCCTTAACGGTGGAGGAAAATATCGTGAGGAAAGATGCCAGAGAGTTCTCCATAATATTCGATGGTGTGTGAAGTCTGTTTTATTCATCAAAGACTAAGATTTGTCTTATATTCCAGTGTACTTAGCGCAAGTACATTCAAATAGCCAGTCACCTCACCCAAAACAAATTTGATTTGGAGAGGCAGCCTCAAATTAATCTAACGCCTAACACACTAACAACGGAGTAGGATGACCATTCTTCATTAGTACAAAGGAACTCTGCTTTTGTCTCGCGGCCATTCATTTGTGATTGTTCACTATACGAGGGACCCGCCCTTATTCTGGTTAGTTTCAAGTTACTAATGTCTTCAGATCGCCAACTAGCGATACTATTTTGATAGTTTTTTAGTGTTGCTGACTAACCCCAAAATCAACTCAAAATAAAAAAAGCTGGTAGTCAGTTGAGACTGCTGACAAAAGTGGAAACATAAAACTATGAAAAATAATAGTGTATTTTTGGAATTTCAAATTATTTTAGTGAGAAAATTAAAATTTTATAATTTGTGAATTAGAACCGTTACCTAACATAAGTTTACCTTTTAATCTATCGGCATTCCGAGTACTATTAACTAACATGTCGCTGACGCGACCATGAAGTTTTTATCCATAGCAAAATCGCCCAACACACCTATAGAAGTTTTAACTTCAAAAACAAGGGATCTAAATGATGTAAAGGGACTTGGTACTATCCAACACTAGCTTCTCCTTTCAGCAAAGGTTGCCTGGTAGAGATGGCTCCAAGCAATAAGGCCGCCTTTGCACACAATTATTTTTTCTATTTTCTTCTTTCTATGTTGAGTTCCTTTACATGTGGTTTTTGTAAGCAATAAAGTGTTCTATCTAGCTATCTATCTAAATGTGTAAAATTAATAACATAGGTACATACTTACATAATGTAATGTTTACTATGATGTGCAGCTGTTAGTAACTAATGAGTAATGACAATGATAAAATGAAATGATCATAACGGTAACTAAACGTTTTTCAATTCCCAAAAATACCTCTACAAATGATTGGCCTATCCTGTAGGTAGATACTGTAGTAAATAGTTTATGTAGTAGAATAAATATATTAAAACCAGAAAATCTTACGAAACAGGTAACTTAACATCCCGCGTTTCCATTATAACCCCAAAGTCAGTACAAATAAATCACTTTATACACCACTCGTCGGTAAGTACAAACAAATGGACCCACATCAGAGTAAGCCGCCTGTCGCCAGTGATCCCTGTCAACAAATCCACAATACAGCCTGACTCGACGTCACCCGCGCAACAATCAAATGATTAATGGAGTAATGGACGCACTACACTATTGGATTCGATTTGTGTAAGTGGCTTGCATTATTAATTAAGACGTTAAGGTAAACTGTTCGGACCATAAGTGTACTGCCACCCTATCCACGGAAAGAAGTTAGTAGGTATAGCGCACTTCGTCAGCGTGGTAGACTAGCCAGACCCATCTCATTCTGAAAGGAGACCCGTGCTCAATAGTGAGACGGCTACCATAAAACATACCAACAATGGCAGCTTTAATCTTAAAATGAAACTTCTTATGGTAAGAAATAAGACTATTAGGTCGAGTGCTTGCCATACGCGTGTTCTGATAAGATATGCAAGGTCGTCATGTTAGATTTCCCGTGGCATTTAACCAAGAAAGTAACATAAAACACTAAATAAAAATGAAAAATCGGCCAAGTGCGAGTCAGACTCACGCACCGAGGGTTCCGTACTCGAGTGTATTTTACACGGTAAATCAAAAACTATTGTGCACAAAAAAATATAAATAAAAATCTGTTTTAGAATGTACAGGTAAAGCCCTTTCATATGATACCCCACTTGTTATACTTTGTTCTCTTTCTTTGAAAATTTAAAGACATTTTGATTTTTTTTTGTGATGTAACCACAAATGCACGGTTTTCGCATTTTATCCTTTATTTGTGCTATAAGACCTAACTACTTGCCTTCATGACTCTAGGTCAACGAGAAGTATCCTATAGGTTTTCTTGTCAGACACGACAGACGGACAGTCAGACAGATAGACAACAAAGTGATCCTATTTAAGGGTTCCGTTTTTCCTTTTGAGGTCCAACCACAAATTCACTGTTTTCACATTTTTTCCTTTATTTGTGCTATAAGACCTACTTGCCTTCATGACTCTAGGTCAACGGGAAGCACCTACCCTATAGGTTTTCTTGTCAGACACGACAGACGGACAGACAGACAGATAGACAACAAAGTGATCCTATAAGGGTTCCGTTTTTCCTTTTGAAGTACGGAACCCTAAAAAAAGAAATGCACTGCATAAACTAGAGAAAAACTTACGGTCTCTCATAAACATCCAAATACTATACCTTAATCTTATTATTTATCGCTCGGCAAAGCGTCTGGCAATTAAACGCATCCAGTGCCGGCCGTGTATCATACACAGTAATCCGGGGGACAGGATGATAATAACAAAAAACAATAAAAATAACGAATTACCCCGCGGACTGGGCTTGAATCGGGAGACGCGTGCCGGACAGCGCGGGTTGTGGAGACGCTGCGTTACGGACAAACGAAAGTAAAAAATTATTCAATTATTTATTCAAGATAAAGTTGAAAACTAAAACTAGACTAATATCGTCGTATTAAACGCTGAAATATTATAGTAAAATTGTTTTTCTGTCGCTTGGTATATTTTAATGTACTGAATTCCAAAAGGTCGGCGGTTCAAACCCCACCCGTTGCACTAATGTCGTACCCACTCCTGGCACAAGCTTTACGCTTAATTGGAGGGGAAAGGGGAGTATATGTCATGATTAGCATGGCTAGTATTCTTTTTTTTTTAAATAAAATAAAATAAAAATGTAGAATTTTAATCAAATCAATTTAACAGGACCTAGTCTACTTGTATATTATTTTTTTAAATGTTTCTTAATATTTCAAACACTGTTCTGATCTGTTTTGTAAGGACTATGACACATTTTCTTTTAAAGTTGCTATGTAAATAGTTTGTTACGTAAAAAAAAAAAGATTTACTTAATTTTGTATCTATGTATGTTCATATATTAATCAATAATATGATTATTTGTTGTCACTTAGATGAACAAGACAAGGAAATTGAATATTTGCAAAAAGTTCGACAATGATTCGACTCCACAACCCTATCCGACCCTATTCCAAATCCGAGTTCTGTTTACGCTCATTCTTAATATGGGACAAAACTGTTGGAGGAACAACAGTTTTTGTTGTATATTTTATGTCGTGTGACGCCATAACTCAGCGGCTGACACGACTGAGCCAGTGAAATACAGACTGTACAGTGGAGGCTCCTTATTTATATCGGGGCAGTTATTTTTATTTATACTCCTGTTTTATTGGTTTACTGTGTTACGGACTGTTGGCCCCGTTTTCGGTTTTTCTTTAAGTGGTTATCGAGATGATATATCCCTATGCTGAGTAGTTATTTAGTATTTATTGGTAATTGTGGAGGAGCTAATCGCAAGTGGTATAGCCTCCAAACAGATTGCTAGTATGGAAACTATACTAACTTAGATTGCAGTAGGTAGTATGCATGATATGGGAACAATAGGACCAGAAATGCGATATAATAGGAAGAAAATAAAATAAAAAGGTATCCGATAAAGGTTTTTTTCTTTGGAAATACGGGACCCTAAAAATTGATAAACTTACCCATCTATAAAAAATAAAATGCTCCTGTCACTTTTCGGAAAGTTTCCTTAAAAAACGAAACAGTGTCGCTCCATTAGTGACGTCACGGCCCACGGGCCCACTCTCAATCAATTTGGACAAAATCACCGGACTGAAGTCTTTTTTAATTAATTTTATGAGTGAACAACGTTAGCACAAGGGATGAATGGAGACGAAAATGATTGCTTTGATTTTAGAGTCGAATGATTATTTTATATAGATCAAAAAAAAAAAAACCAAAATTTAAATACCTACCACCACCTCTACAATTATTTTCAAAGTTTCCAATTTACAAAATATTAATTTTTGTTCATATGTTTGGTCATCCTACTATAATATTATAATCGCGAAAGTTTGTGTATGTGTGGATGTTTGTTACTCTTTCAAGCAAAAACTACTGGACGGATTTGGCTTAAAGGAATGGAGATAGATTATACTACTACTTTTTAACTTGGAAAATCAATGAATTTCAACGGGACTTTTAAAAACCTATATCCACGGGAACGAAGTCGCGGGCATCAGCTAGTAAAGTCATAAAACGCCATGATCGCGGCAATGAAAAACTTCTTATAGGCTTGGCAGGGCATCCATTATTTGAGAACGAGATAAAGTACAAGAGAGAGACATGAAACAGGCGGCGCATTTAAAAAACCAGCTAAGTGCGAATAAGATTCGCACACGTATGGTCCCATATTATACATACAAGAAATAACACTTTTTAAATTTTTTTGATTTGCGTGGCAACCATTTTGAAATTTTTATTATTTGTTGTTATAACGGCAATAGAAATACACACTCTGTGAAAATTTTAACTCTGTACTTATTATAGTTCATGAGATATAGCCCGTTGACAGACAGACGAATGGACGGACAGAGGAGGCTTAGTGATAGGCCCTCAAAAAAAGTTTCGCTTCTGTTGGGGTGCCCCACGAAACCTCACAAGTTTTTAGGAAATTCTTCAACCTCAACTTCTCCAAGCAGGCGCTGTCCGAGCGAATCTCGTCCACGCACTAATTCAATATGGCCGACGTAAGCCATTTGCGTTCGCGCTTGACGCATCGCCCGTGAAAAAATCAATTACAATTTTTTGATAGCGATGACCAGATAGGCAAGTGTGGGAGAGACTTCCTTGAAATGAATACTTCTGTTGGCGCTTGGGCGATCTTGCGATGGGTAAAACTTCAAGGTCACATCACCGACATGCAAATTTTACTAACGTTTAGTTGACCATGAAAGTATGGTTTCGGTAGTCGGAGTACCTACCTCCTAAAAGTCCCAATTTTTTTTAATTGTTTTAATTTCACTCCTGTCAGAAGTCCCCACTGAGCCAATTTTATGATTTTTTAATACTAGGTATATTTTATTTTTTTCATGTTTTGCTGGTATTAAAGTGAGTTTTAATTTACTGTAAAAATTACTTTTTTCTGTGAAGCAATTAATTATTTTGTTCACAGATAATATGTTCAGTTGATTTTCGACTTTCACTGACTTTTTCCAAAAAAAAGGAAGTCGCTTCCACACCAAGCTACCCCTCAGCGTCGTATAGTGGCAGCGTTTATTTCATCACGCGACGGCAAATTGACACCACAATCTGGAGGTAATGCGGGGAACAGCTTTATAGGACAAGTGACCAGGTGATAAAATATAACAGCATAGATACGTCATACCAAATTTTTTTACCTACCTTTTGTTGTATGGAAACAGGCCTTTCTTTACAAAAGTCCATGATATACAAGGTACCACGCCTTTTTGGCATCAGTTTTTCCCTCCACTTTTAATATAGGTAACTTCAAAGTCAAAATCATTTATTCAAAGTAGGGACTATTGTACACCTTTTGTTTGTCAGATTTGTTAGATTTGAAAGATGATAATATAGTGGTGATAATTAATTAGGTAAACTTAAAACTAAAGCTACGAGGGTTCCAAACGCGCCCAAGTCTGAGAAGAGCCCTCAGCAAACTCAACCGGGTATTCTTTTGTTTTCATTTACGAGTGAATAGGAATCGTCTAGGCAAGCGCTCTTCATCTTAGGCTGCATCATCACTCGCCACCTGGTCTGATTGCAGCCAACAGTCTACAAATTAAAACAAATATCAGAATAATAGATCAGCTAATGGAATGGAATAGCGACCATCGCGATTGAAGTATTATGATGACCATCGCTTTCATTGCATAAAGCTGCATAAGGGGCGTATAGTTACGTCACAAATTGCACACGGGTTGCGTATGCGCATTATACGCACCTGCGGCTAATGGCGCGTGGTTTAGTAATCGCACACCGTATCCAGATTATCTGCTATTAGCTAGGCCACGGATCATCGTTCAGACATTCGAAAGTGTATCTTACGTCAGTCAGTCAGTCAGCTTTTCCTTTTATATATTTAGGATTTCACGGATGAAGTTGCATGCTATCGCCTAGTGTTCCAACACAAGGGCTGAGCGCGACACCATTAACATCTAATACCAATATATCAAGTGTCCGCTTATCAATTTATGGTCCCGCAGTATCGAAACTTGCTCCGGAGTGCATCTTGCACAAGTTTGTTCATAAATTAAAACGTGCGATATTTACTGCCAACCGCTCTGTGTTCCGTACACGAATATATTACAATGTACTTGTTTTGCTTTACTAATCAATTAATTACATTATACATACTAATTATTAATTAATAATTAAATAAAAGCCTGTTTTAGAACGTGCAGGTAAAGCCCTTTCATATTATGATACCCTACTTGGTATAGTTTTATAACTTTAAAAATTGAAATACTTTGTTTTTGGTGATGTAACCACAAATTCACGGTTTTCAGATTTATTCCTTTACATGTGCTATAAGACCTAACTACTTGCCTTTCATAATACTATGTCAACGGGAAGTACCCTATAGGTATTCTTGACAGACACGACAGACGGACAGACAGACAAAGTGATCCTACAGAGGATCCTTTTTCCTTTTGAGGCATGGACACTAAAAAAATAGCTTAGGATGGAACTCGCCTATGCACCCGCGACTTCGTCCACGTGGACTACACAAATTTCAACCCCTATTTTACCCCCTTAGGTGTTGAATTTTCAAAAAAAAATAATTTGCGTACCGTTTTATGATATTATAAGTAACTTCCCAGTCATAACACATATATTAAAGTGTGTCGCTCCCGTAATTGTGGACCAGGAGCATATAAACATGTCAGCGCTAATACAGTCCCAGGTGCATCGTTCGTCGCGCGATACCGCATATCGCGACACTCGAGATAGCGGTACGGTATGGAAACCGCACATGCGTACCGTCAAATGTCTTTTTTACCCCCGACCAAAAAAGGGGGGTGTTATAAGTTTGATGTGTGTATTTGTGTATCTGTCTGTGGCATCGTAGCTCCTAAACTAATGAACTGATTTTAATTTAGTTTTTTTTTGTTGAAAGGTGGCTTGATCAAGAGTGTTCCTAGCTATAATTCAAGAAAATCGGTTCAGCCGTTTGAAAATTATCAGCTCTTTTCTAGTTACTGTAACCTTCACTTGTCGGGGGTGTTATAAATTTTTAATTTACACTTGTTTAAGTAAAACTTCCGCATTCATAATAATTGTTTCCCTACCAGCTCTCAACAGGTATCAGTCAAGAATAACCCATTCTTTTGAAATCGCACTTTTAGTGAATATCGGAGTATCCTACAGTAGGTTAGGTAGGTTATAAAATCAGAAATTATTTCAATTCATTTTTTATTTATTTATTTACTACGAGTTTCCTCATCCAGAACTTGTATCGGTCTCTAAGTCAAAGAAAAAGCTTTGACGTTAATTAAAATCAAGTCTTCCAAGTCATGTCACTTCCTGATCTCCGACCTTTGTGATCGGGCGTCTACTTGAAAGGGGCACTCTGAAGGTTTGACAAATCCCTCCATTTTCAGGAACAAGCAACAATCAGGTGCTCAATCGCTCGATGTCGGCGCCCGCCCACAAATTAATTCGCTTAACGTTGCTTACCGGGCATCACCTGCCCCGTCACAGATGTACTCACTACTTACTGTCTACGACTAGATGTGTCCTGTAATATTTAAATTATTTTTCACTAGATGATACCAGGGATGTTGGCTGTTGGAAGGCCATACAAACGGTGGGCTGATGAGATAATACAAACTGCAGGGAAGAACTGGCTGTATCTGGGCAAGGACAGGGAGAAGTGGGAGAGGTTGGGGGAGGCCTTTACCCGCAAAAGGGCTCATGTTCCATAGCAAAAATTGTTCATTTACTAACTATACTAACTTAGGAAAATAAGGGAAATGTAATTACTAACAAAACTAATTTACTACAGATACCTACTCAATACTTCTTTTTTGACTATTAATAATCTTAATCTTATGACTTATTGAAAGGTAGACTTATGTTTCCACGCTTAACTTCATGTCGTGTGTTTGTGTTATTAATATTCTGAAGTCATTTTTAAACTCTGGCTCTTTAAGTACAAAAACACAAAAAAAGTCTAATTTTTAACTAACTCAATTTTATGGATGGCGAGAGTGATCATATAATCATATTTTATCTTTTATCTTTAAAGATTTTAAACGGACCTTCACCTGACGGTATATTCTTTCAAGTGATCAGACAAATATCAAAACCAGTTACGTAAACATATTTACGTTTTCTAAACAGTAGAAGTATAAAATTAGCTGTTCAAATAGAAGTTGTCTCTTCCAGCTAAATTTACGACAGTGCCTATCAATTTATGCTGACAACAAAGCGATGTGAACACAGCCGCGAATTAGACAAGACTAGACGAGGTATAGACCACATGTGTCACCCTGGAGCAAAGGTTGGATGGAACATTTACGCCAAGTTACAAATACTGGTGTAGAGGCGTGCGGCCTCTTTTAAGACTGGAATCTTCGAAGAAAACATTACATTTTGCAGCTGTCACTTAGAACACAATTTGAATTCGGAACGATTCGAATATCCTGCTGGCCTTGGCGAACCCCGGGCATCACATTCACTTCAGAAACATCAAGACCGAAACACCTCGGTCAAGCCTGGCAAGCTCTGGCCCTCGTTTTCTACCACAGTTCTAATTATAACCACAGCACATGTTGTAAATACAGCCCATGTAATACAAGTTATAATAATTGTTAGCGGCATTTTATTTACTGGTTATCATACGCTGCATGGCTGCTACACTGGCACGTGTTGCCAAGGTCTTATACCTACCTATTTTTACCCGACTACAGCAAAGCTAAAAGGAAGGGTTATGATTTTTGCAGTCTATGAATGTATATAGGATGTATGGATGTATGTTTGTATTCAGATTCTGTATGTTCCACCGTAGCGCCTAAACTCCTGGGCGCATTTTGATGGATGAGGTATCAATTGATTCAGTGTAAAGGTCGGGGTGGGGTAAAAACTTCGAGTACCCGGAATAGATCCCCCCCCCCCCCCCACTTGGAGGCCCTAGGCTATAACTTATGATCAGTACCTACATAAAAATATTGCCTATTTGCCTACCTCATCCCAATATAGTCTGACAAGAGTGAAGATCTAGCTTTAAAATATACAAAACGATAACAATAATATATTGTAACAATGCTGCCTCGCTAAAAGCGGAGGTGGGTCTGTAATTAAATCAGTATTTCACTCTAACGACCAACAAATACTATCATAAATTCGTTTTAACTAAACACGTTGCTTTGATTGTTATGTTCAATTATGTGAACGAATATTATTCTATTATGGGAGTCGTACATTAAAACTATTAATTGATATCTATAACATGCATAATATTATGCTGAAATTGCTTTTGCTAATTGAAGTTTCTGAGTAGGTAGATAGATAGAAAACTTTTTTGCAAACAAAACATGAAATAACCAAGATAAAGAAACTAAAACTTATATGCAAAGGCGGCCTTGTTGCTCAGAGCAATCTCCACCAGGTAACCTTTGATTTGATGGTTAAAAATGCTAACAAAATTAATTTGCGAAGCTATATGTGCATTTTTTATTTTTTTCCAATTTCACTATTACCATTACAGGGTTCCCTAATTATATCATAGCTTATTTTATATCTACTCAGAACTAACCTAACTGTAAGATGCAATTATGTACATAATCCATACTATTATTATAAATCTGAAATTGTGTCTGTCCGTCATCCTTTCGCGGGGATTTTGATAAGTAGCTTCTATCCTGAAGACGAACATAGGCTAATTTTTATCCCGAAAAATTAAAAATCCCCAGGGGATTTCTAAGAATTGTAATCCACGCGGACGAAATCGTGGATATATTTATTACATACTATAACCTTAACTTTTATTTACACATACACCAATTTAAAATGCCATCAAATTAAATGAGTATTAAAATAACATTTTAGTTAATGAGTAGGTATTACAATTATTTGTTTTTATCTATGACGAACTTATAAGTATAGGTGGGTAATTGAATAAAATACTATTTTTCTGTTCCACGTTTACTTTACCGAAACTTGATTTTATAAATTAAAACAGAAAAATATTTTTTTGTGTTTTGATTATGATATATCTAAAAACAGATCGCAATATTTATGCCACTAATCATAATTAATGAGTAACGAATAGCTATAATATAATTTTAACTAGCCAATTGTAATTACTACCTACTACATAATATAATACTTCTAATAACTTATTATTCATACGCACATACCTATCCATTGTTTACTCATTATTGTAATTAGTTGTACTAATCCATTATTTACAAAAACATAAAAATAACCTGCTTTGAAAACGCAGTAAATAACTTCATTATGAAAGAGATGGGTTAATTTAAATACGTGACAAATTGCAGTGACCTTCAGTTACTCATCCGCCTTTGCCGAAAGAGCTACGTTAAACAAAAACATTGTGAGTTAGCCATGAGTTCAATATTCGACGCGGACACAATACTTTCCGAAAATGACCAATGGAGAAAACTTGAAGAAGAATGGAAAACTGTGGATTTGATCGACATAGAAGACGATACACCGAATTTAAAGCCAGTTTTCAGCACGCTTGACTTGAACGGGACTACTTTCGATTCGTCGTTTCTCTTCAAAAAGGTCAGAAGGAAGGTCGGACGTCAAATGTCTAAAATATCGTCAGCATCCATCGAATATGAAGACTTTATAAGCAACATTCGAGATGATTCGAGAAACGGGCCGTCTAAACAGTTTTATTTCGTCAACGGTCAAATAACTTCAGCCGCATCTATCGAAGAGTTATGTGACAAAATTGATGATATATTTAAATCTATAGACGAACTATCGGTAGCAACGAGTACTGTACGAAATAAGAGTAGTAGAGAATCCAAGAAGAGAATATATCCAGATTTAGTGCAGTGTAGTATATCAGCAACGGATCTGTCGTTCGATGACACTGTGTCCCAGAAAGAAGTAACTTGTTCAAGTGAAATTGAGAGACACATAGGAGAAGCTTTTGAAGAGGCTTTTGAACAGATTAATTCCACTATAGATACTTTGGAAGGTGACAAGTCTCATTTGGAGTCAGTGACAACGTTAGTTCGGAAATTCAGTTCAGTAATTAATAGTCCAATGATTAAATGTAACCCAAGAAGACAAAGAGAGTGTAGTGATAAGTTCAAGCAATTAACCGATTTTTGGAAAAATCAAGCATTTGTTTGTTAGTCGTAAAAATTTGTACGTATTTATAATTTTAACCTCTTTGTGATACAATATTTAATTGAAGGTAGGTATGTAGGTAGGTATGGCTGTGTTACATTATATATTTTTTTGTTAGTTAAGTTTTTCTTGTTTCTAGAAAATTCTGTAGTAGCAATTGAAATAGTGTAGATAACACTAATTTTTCAATAGCCATAATAAACTTAGTGATTAATATATCTTAACATTTTAACAGATTTTCTAGTTTTTTCTACCTACAAAATGTCAAAAAACTCAGTTGAACTTTATTTGGCGGTTGAAAAAATCAAGTCTTAGGTTTTTGTTTCTAATTTAAGTTTTAATTTCAGATGAATAGTAAAATTATTATGTTGTGTTTGACATCTTGCAAAGTGCAATTATGTACTAGACAAAGTACTAGTAAGTATTTTAAATAAGTATAAACTATAAAGTCATAATTTAATATTGTATTGATTTAAAAGAACAATAAACTTTTACATTTTAATATAATGCCTCCTGTATTTTTATTTACCCAATGAAAAAAGTGGTGTAACTAAGTGGTCTAACTTAAGTATTAGTTTACCTACCCAAAGAAAAAAGTGGCGTAGGTACCTAACTTGAGTATAGTCCGTACAAAAGACTTCTCACTCGCCATTTTTAACACCCGACCCAAAAAGAGGGGTGTTATAAGTTTGACATGTGTATCTGTGTATCTGTCTGTGGCATCGTAGCTCCTAAACTAATGAACCTATTTTAATTTAGTTTTTTTTTGTTTGAAAGGTGGCTTGTGTGTGGTGTGGTGTTCTTAGCTATAATCGAAGAAAATCGGTTCAACTTTTTAAAGTTATCAGCTCTTTTCTAATTACTGTAACCTTCACTTGTCGGGGGTGTTATAAATTTTTAATTTTCACTTGTAACTCTATGGGTCAATTGTCATGTCAAAACTAAGATTCACTAACTCGAACTAAGGACACATAAAGTTAAAATGGCGCGTGAGAAGTGATTTTTATGCATTATACTTAGCTTAGGTACCTATAACTTTTGACGAAACTTTTTTGGAACAATCCAAGGGAACAATCCTTAACATAGTTTATGTTTTCATAAAGATATTAGACAAGGTTTTCTCATTTTCCTTAAATATTACCTACTAATATTATTAAAAAAAAAAAACTTTTGGTCAACCATTAATAAAATATTCGCTTAACTTAGTTTTTACTGTTTAGCTTTACAAAATGGAATATAGCCATTTTGTATTCAATTATCTTGTATATTTTAGAATGAAATCACGTGTGAGTAAAATTTAATAATATCAATAACATTTAAAACAACTTCGTCACAGTTGTGTAAGTATGACAAACACAGCTATTACTTAATTACCTGAACAGGGAACAACAAATAGAAATTCATGGTTCATTAGCGAAGCACGGCTTCGTACTGCTTGTCCGGCGCAAGTTGCACGCTAAATCATGGACGGTGCCTGCGGACCCTATGCTGGAAACACACGGGCTCATATTACGAGCGGTACTGCTACGACAAACAAAGGTCTACCTAAGAAATTCATGGTTCATTAGCGAAGCCCGGCTTCGTACTGCTCGTCCGGCGTAAGTTGCACGCTAAATCATGGACGGTGCCTGCGGACCCTATGCTGGAAGCACACGGGCTCATATTACGACCGGTACTGCTACGACAAACAAAGGTCTACCTAAGAAATTCGTGGTTGATTAGCGAAGCATGGCTTCGTACTGCTCATCCGGCGCAAGTTGCACGCTAAATCATGGACGGTGCCTGCGGACCCTATGCTGGAAGCACACGGGCTCATATTACGACCGGTACTGCTACGACAAACAAAGGCCTACCTAAGAAATTCATGGTTCATTAGCGAAGCACGGCTTCGTACTGCTCGTCCGGCGCAAGTTGCACGCTAAATCATGGACGGTGCCTGCGGACCCTATGCTGGAAACATACGGGCTCATATTGCGTGCGGTACTGCTACGACAAACAAAGGTCTACCTAAGAAATTCATGGTTCATTAGCGAAGCATGGCTTCGTACTGCTCATCCGGCGCAAGTTGCACGCTAAATCATGGACAGTGCCTACGGTGCGGACTACAGACTCTGTACCAAAAACACACGACAGCAAGTTAGGAGCAGATCAGCTGCAGATTTGATAAAGACAAATACGTTTCATTAACAAAGCATCCTACTGCTTGTTCCTATGGCTTTTGAACAAGAACAACACAACACAACAAGTAACAATGATGTTGAATTACTTGATTTTTATGCCAAATGAAACTATCTCCCACCCCACCCAATCTTCACGAGCGAGCGATCTCAGTGAAACGATATACCTCAATAGCATGAACGTTACCGCTTGCAATTCACGCACGTATGTTTTCAATATTTCGCGCACTGACCGTAAGCAGAAACTTATTCGTGTTGTTCATGAGAGTTGGACAGTTTGTCAATTTATGAGGCCGGCACTACAGCGCGCGAGTGAAGGCAGATTCCGTTAATTGAGTTACCGGCTTATGAGCCAGCCACTAAAGATACGACCAACTATACCTACTTTAGCTACTAAGTTAGCTACTATTATGTAGTTTGGTCATAGGGTTCCTAGGGGCAAAAATTACTGGATGGATTTGTACTGTTTGGAATGGATCCTATTCCTATATCAACGCGAATGAAGTCTCGGATATTATCTAAGTAGTTTATAAAAACAGCCTCGTTGTGTAATGCACTTCCGGTTGGAATAAGTTGTTAGCAGTCTTCAAAAACCGTGTCCAAATATAAGTATCTCTCATTGTAAATTTAGGTTTTCTGTCAATTTTAGAAAATCAAAGAATTTCCACGTGATTTTAAAACCCTAAGTCCACGAAGACAAAGTCGTACTGTGGTCGTAGGCAAGAACTAGTAAAAAAATAAAAACTGTTATATTCAATGAATCTAAAGCTTAATTTGCTATAATCCGCTAAATTTTCAGTAGATAATAGCAAATTAAGCTTTTAATTCATTGTTACATAATATGCAGGGTGTTACTTTGCAGAAGTCCATAACTTCTGCAAAGTAACACCCTGCTTCTATACAAAAAAATTACTATTCCAATTTCTGATATTTGTGATTCTTAAAACGGAAAGGAATTTATAAGAAGCTTTATTTTCATCTAAAACTGTAGGACCAATTTCATATCAACTCGAAACGTAGATAATAACATTGTCCAAAATTATCTCCCGAACTAAGCCATAAAACTAGGACGCCATCATCAAAAAGCGTCGCACAGAGAGGCATAAATCAGCACACACGCGCGCCGCCGCTGATTATATTCGCAGCGGAGCGATAATGGCGCCGCGGCATAATGAGCGGTGCGATGCGTTGTTTGATTTAATGACCAATCAATACTCTGGACGACGATTTTTCACTATTTTAACGTTTATTGTTAAATACTGAGTTTATAATTTTGATAAATTAAAGTAATTTTGATAATTTGGGTCAAAAGCGACGCGATGTTTAAACAAGCGAAGAACTACATTTACTGAAATTTATGAAAAACTAGTTAAAATAAGCTAAAAAATTGGTTGTCTGTAAAGTCGGTTTACTGGCGATAGTTGAACGTGACAACAAAGGCCGATTGTGCTTCTTTGTCGCTCGTTCCGCGCTCTCGCTTGCACTTCAAGCCTTACATGGAACGCCTCAGAGCGTGGTAACGCCGCATGAGTCATGTTTTTTCGTGCGTGCAGCCGACTCTATCGAATTATAAGACGTTGTCACGTCAAAAGCTGAAACTTGTAAAAAGATAGATAGATAGATAGATAGATAGATAGACAGGAACATAGATATCATATAATTTTTTTACAAACAGAAGCGTTTGATCTGATTTCAAATATCAGCCAAACTAAGCCATTATCAAAAAGCGTCGCACAGAGAGGCATAAATCAGCACACACGCGCGCCGCCGCTGATTATATTCGCAGCGGAGCGATAATGGCGCCGCGGCATAATGAGCGGTGCGATGCGTTGTTTGATTTAATGACCAATCAATACTCTGGACGACGATTTTTCAGCATTTTAACGTTTATTAGTGAATTCATATGCTGTTTTGACATATGAAATGCATGAGATAAATGAAAACTTATTTCATTTATCTACTCAAAAAAAAGCCCTTTGAATAGTACCTACCTACTTACAGATATTATATTCAAAAGATCTACGTTTGAAGAATCTAAAAATTAACTGAAAGGTCAATTAATTACTAAATTTGAATTCTGACTTATCCAATATAGTTATAAATTGCTATTTCAGCGACATTGCAGAGAGCCATTAAGAGGAATGTTCAAAATATTGCTTGAAGTAAGCATATTATTTAATTTTAACATAATATTTTATGAGTAAATCATGATTTGGGTTCAATACCTGAAGGTAGGTCATAATGCACTCAAATGAAATGGGCTAACCTGCACTGCAAGGAGTATGGTAGTTTTATTAAACCTATATCTCTACTTATTCAATCTGTGGTGGTTTCCACATAATCTATTAACACTACTTCTCAAGGATCAAGGAATTACTTTCGATCGATACGTCGATCATCAACGAAGTTTTCACTACGAAGCTTAATATAGCTTCAAGATAGAATGGTTGGATCAGCCAGGACAAAGATATAATAAAAATCCAGAAGAAAATCTTCCAATCGTTATGGTTGAGTGCACAGCAGTTGCTCTCGTACAAAACTAAACTCCGAAACCCAAAGCTATGAAGCCCGAATGATGCCCTAATCTGAGCTATAAAAGCGGGCAATAATCAAAAACTGGCGCACAGTGGGGCGTAAATCAGCGCGGCACAACGACGCAACTGATTATATTCGCAGCGGAGCGATAATGGCGCCGCCACGTAATGAGTACCGCGAGCTTTGATTTGTGACGAGCTGTTATACCAATTATTGCTACTGGATGCCTGTATTGACTAGCGACACAACTACGTTATCTGGTGGTACCGAGAGTCCTCTGTGCAGGGCCTGCATGGAGGTCGATGAAACGCCGACGCACGTGCTCCTGGAGTGCATGGTCGTGGCAGAACAACGAGAACGCCATTTGGGTTCCTCAACCTCACTCCATGAAGTCCTCGGCAACCTGGGCGGTCTACTTGGCTTCTGGAGCGAGCTTGGATGGCTGGAGTGGAGACTTCGGCGGGGACGGGCAACACACGCACAACAGACGGAAACGTTTAAGTGCGGAAACCAGCCCAGAGAGAAGAAGAAGAAGAACTACGTTATCTATGATCAAGCCATTGCCGGCCCACTACTGAGCACGGATCTCTCAGCGTGAGAAGGGTTTAGGCCATAGTCTGCCACGCTGGCCCAATGCGGATGGGCAGACTTCCCACACCTTTGAGAACATGGAGAACTTTCAGGCATGCATGCAAAAATCCGGCCTTCCTTGATAGTCCTTGTCAACATTATGAGGGAAACCTCTGAGCAAAATATCAGCTTTCCAAATTCGACGGTTTGGGCTGGATATTGACTAGACAGTGACTGAGTTTGTTTATAATACCACTATGAATTTGTGGACGAGGTCAATCAAATTTTCACGAGGGGTAAGCCAAATTAACAGGGTAAAAAAAAATTGCATAAGTTAGGTAACCAAGGCCGCCAAGCGATTAAGCGTTCCAGTACGATGCCGTTTAGAAACCAAAGGGGCGTGGGTTTAACAGAAAGTGCCATACCCCACGATAACCCACTTTCATCTTAGACTGCATCAACACTTACCACCAGGTGAGATTGCAGTCAAGGGCTAACTAGTACCTGAATTAAAAAGAACCCAATGGCAATTTATGAGATTTTGTTAAGTAGAAAATGAGACTGATGTGTAATGTAGGCAAACTAAGCATATTAGGTCCATACGAGTACAAGCTCGTGGACTTATTCAGCAGGTAGCAAGTGTAGTGCGGACCGCAATAACCACAATTTAGACTGCCCCTAACTAAACAGCACTGCCGACTGTCGAGCAAAAGCATATATACCTAAGTATCCATTATAATAATTCGAGTGCTAGATACTCGAAAGGAAAACCATTGATGTTAAAACCAAATATGCTGTGGTGAAAACGGAAAACCTCGGAGTCTGTCATAGACTTTTTAAAAACTATAAAAGACATTAAGTTGAAAATGAGCATAGTTTTTTAAATTGCCACAATCCTACTTTTATATTATACTTACAAGTGTAAATTAAAAATTTATAACACCCCCGACAAGTGAAGGTTACAGTAACTAGAAAAGAGCTGATAACTTTCAAACGGCTGAACCGATTTTCTTGGATTATAGCTAAGAACACTCTCGATCAAGCCACCTTTCAAACAAAAAGAAACTAAATTAAAATCGGTTCATTAGTTTAGGAGCTACGATGCGACAGACAGATACACAGATACACACATCAAACAACACCCCTCTTTTTGGGTCGGGGATTAAAAAGTGAAAGTGGCTGAATGTCTTTCTGTAACACACCTTTTTACGGCCTATCCGTTTAACTGATTTTTTAACCACGATGCTATAACCGCAATTAAGATATCACAATGAAGATATTAAATATCAGTCAAATCAAGCATGTGAAGCCGTGAACAATAACTTATTGTGTTTCTGTTTGTTATTTCAAATACATTTAATTCCAACGCAAATGTTACAAGCGTTAGTTATGACAATATGACAACCCATCATTTGGAACAGCGCGATTCCATAAAACATTACCGAGTAGGTACTTGAATGACGGACAATGCGGGCGTTTATTTCCAAAATTAATGTAAATGTGGACGTAAACCTCTCCCACTGACGCTGGCCCGATTTGGTGTCGTTTAGAGCGATTTACTCGTAACAATGCAACGGATAAATTATTCCACTTATGGGTAGAAAATTGGGTGCAGTGTCATCACATTATGGGCGAATTATTGTCGGTTGGCTTGTGAATACAATGATTCAAAGTAAAAAGTGTAATAATTTAGGTATCTATGTCTAATTTAGTTTAACTTAGTTTACTTACAAGTGTAAATTAAAAATTTCTAACACCCCCGACAAGTGAAGGTTATAGTAACTAGAAAAGAGCTGATAACTTTCAAACGGCTGAATCGATTTTCTTGGATTATAACTAAGAACACTCTCGATCAAGCCACCTTTCAAACAAAAACAAACTAAATTCAAATCGGTTCATTAGTTTAGGAGCTACGATGCCCCAAACAGGTACACAGATACACACGTCAAACTTATAACACCTCTCTTTTTGGATCGGGGATTAAAAAGTAGCTAGTAGTAGGGGAGTATCTTTTCTCTGAAATGAGTGAGAGCCGCACTTTAATATGTGGCCTAAAATTATGAAGCTCAGGTAAGAAAGACACCCAGGTTGAATCTTTCTTTCTTATTTGAGCTTCATCATTTTGCTCAGTGTTGCATTTCTAAAAATTAATCCATTGTATCTTGACCTAACGATTTCCTGAGCTTAGGTCTAGATGTCTGACTAAATTTCGCCTCTTTGTTTTTCACGGTCTTAGCTCTTGTATATCACATCACACTAATATTATAAAGGCGAAAGTTTCTATGTATGTGTGTGTGTGTGTGTGTATGTTTGTTACTCCTTCACGAAAAAACTTCTTAGTATTCTTGTCATCTTTTTTTTTTTGTTTACATTGTATTCTTAGCGCCCTGAAGTCTTGGCGACTTGTCTGGGCGCTGCACGCGTGGGCTGAACACTGGGCGTCCAGTCCTGGACGGATTGGGCTGAAATTTAGAATCGAGATAGATTATACCCTGATTAGCACATAGGCTACTTTTTATCCCGGAAAATCAAAGGGTTCCCACGGGATTTTTAAAAAACCTACATCCACGCGAACGAAGTCGCGGGCATCAGCTAGTCTAAGATAATTTGTGTTGTCACTGATCCTAACGTCCAGTCCTTTATTGATTGAGCTAATGCTTCAACTTCAGGCTAAAAATCTCTGTAAATTATAAAATGTAATTAATAAAATGTTCATTAAACCGATCCATATGAATCAGCGGGCATTACGTGGCGCGTCCTTTTGAACATTATCCCTAAATCATATTTAGTGCAGTCATTATCGCGATATTGACTGCGATGATGATAAATAATCATCGCCGCGCGAAATTCTAATTTAACCTTCTATTTTATAATGGCCATTTATTATAACGGTGGCCCGTTACGATGTGATCTAAAACTCTCTATGGAAATGCCTCTGTTTGAAATATTTTGTGTGCGGGAAAATTTGCATTGTATTTGCATGATCATAATATATCTTTATGGATCAAATAAATTTTTAGGGATTAATTTTGCAGCGTATAGATTTTTCATTCGTGTCCTTATAAATTGCGTCTTTATTTCGTAACTAGATGATGCCTGCGACTTCGTTCTCTTAGGTGTAGTAGGGGAATTCTATGATTTTCCGGGATAAAAAGTTATTAATGGGATGGATGGGATATAAATTATCTCTTTATCATAATTCGTCAAAATCGTTTAAACCTAATATTAAGCAAGACAATTTGGGCAGCCGTAGATCAGCCAAACGACGTCAACATAAATCTATACTAATAAATAAAATTGGAGTGTCTGTCTGTAATTTCGAAATAACTACCGCATATTAAGGTCATATTATGGTTATTTGAACGATACTATAACTGAATCACACGTTTTTAAAATTTTTGTCTGTCTGTCTGCCTGTCTGTCTGTTTGAAAAGGCTAATCTTGGGAACGGCTGAACCGATTTTGACGGGATTTTCACAGACCAGTAGAGAATTGACCAGGGAGTAACATAGGCTACTTTTTTAACCGACTTTCAAAAAGGGAGTTGTGTTTTTCTACCTATGTACACCGAAATCTCCGATATTTCTGAACCGATTTGCGTCATTTCTTTTTTAATCGATAGAGGAACTTTGCGACATTGTTTCATAAAAAATTTGGAGTCCAACTCTTCAATCCTGATGCTGCAGGGGATCTGACTAATCCACGCGGGCGAAGCTGCGGGCATCAGCTAGTATTATATAAAAGGAAAAACTGACTGACTAACTGACTGACTGATTGACTGACTGAGTGATCTATCAACGCACAGTTTAAACTACTGAGCGGATCGGGATGAAATTCGGCATGCAGATATGATGTAGGCTAAGAAAGGATTTTTGAAAATTCAACTTCTAAGGGGGTAAAATAGGGGTATAAAATTTGTGTAGTCCCCGCGGACAAAGTTGCGGGACCTTCCCTTCTAAAAATCCTTTTAAAAAAAAATTGGTTGTCTGTAAAGTCGGTTTACTGACGATAGTTGAACGTGACAACAAAGGCCGATTGTGCTTCTTTGTTGCTCGTTCCGCGCTCTCGCTTGCACTTCAAGCTTTACATGGAACGCCTCAGAGCGAGGTAACGCCGCATGAGTCATGTTTATTCGTGCGTGCAGCCGGCTCTATCAAATTATAAGACGTTGTCACATCAAAAATATGGTGCGTTGAAAAATGCTGAAAAAAATGAAATCACCAGTAAAACACAAGACTACAAAATCAAATATGCACCGAGTACAAACCTCAGTCGTATCTCATCTACAGGTTGGTGGGCAACGCACACAAAACTCGCCAGCGTTGTCGGCCGATTGTCGAGCGATATCGGCGCAATAAAGTCTGTCGCAATACGGACGCTTGTCCACACGCGGCCGCGGCCGTAACTCGGTGCCGTGCGGTTTGTGCACCCACTCCGAATCTATATGGAGCTGATATCATACTAATATTAAGCGGAATTTACATTACAAAATAGTGGCATGAAATTAGTTTCAACGTCTAATTCCGTTTGCCTGCATTACACGTCTAGGTAAAGATACAGAAGGTAAAGGTAAAGAAACTAATTTCGTGCTACTAATTTCACAATGTAAATTACGCTTTATAAATGTCAAACAGTATTTATGCGTCTGTTTGTCCTTCTTCGCGCCCTAACTAAGCAACCAATCGACTTGATTTTTGGCATATAGTTGGAAAGACGGAAAATAACATATTATACTTTTAAATTTTTAGGAATTTGTTGGTCCGCCCCTTGAATAACCCCATGTTGTAATATAGTGGGAACATCGCCGATGGGAGTTGATTCTATAGTTTGCAAAAAATATAATAAGCAATAATGCTATAAATACGTACCTACGCATTTGCATTTATGCATGTCCAATGTCTATTAATAACTTATTAAGTCAAAATTAAACTGACTTTCTTATCAATATTTATATCAGAACATATTTTTAAGTTTTGAATTGTTGAAATCTATAACAAAGAGGTCTACGTTACAAGAAAACACATTTTAATTTGGGCAGGTAACAGAGAAATATAAAGGCATAATATTTTATAATTAGGCGCTGCTTTTGTTGAAAGAATAAGTAACAACAATACCTTGGGAAACAATGTGAATGAAAACATTTTTTGGAGTTAAAATTACACATTTAAGTTTTTGGTAAAATCTAAGTAGTGAAAGTCCCATTGTTGTGAATTTCTTTTCAATTTTCATGTTGCTAAGGATAGTGTTTTTAATTTGTGTTATATAAATGAAAAGAAGAAATTATCATCATCTTAATGATCAACCCATCATTGGCTCGCTACTGAACAAGTGAACACGGGTCTCCTCTCAGAATGAGAAGGGTTAGACCAAAGTCCATCACGCTGGCCAAGTGCGGATTGGCAGATTTCACACACCTTTGAGAACATTATATACTGTCAGGCATGCAGTTTTCCTTATTTAACACTTCAGCCAGTTTTTTATATTCTCTTTATTAGGGTTCTGTACCTCAAAAGGAAAAACGGAACCCCAATAGGATCATTTTATTGTCTATCTGTCCGTCTGTTCGTCTGTTCGTCTTTCGTGTTTTTCAAGAAAACTTATAGGTTAGGTAATTCCCGTTGATCTAGAATCATGAAAGGCAGGTAGGTAGGTCTTCAAATAAACAAGTAAAGGAAGAAATCCGAAAACCGTCAATTTGTGGTTAGTTACAAAAAAAAAATGTGTTCAGGAACAAATAATATTAGTACTTATTTTCAATTTTACCAAAAAGGGTATGTCTTTATCCGTCCATTCTAAAACAGATTTTTATATAATTTTATGCATAATAGTTTTTGATTTATCGTGCAAAATGTCAGAAAAAATACCCGAGCACCGGAACCCCCGGTGCACGAGTCTGACTCGCACTAGGCCGGTTTTTTTACCAGATACCTATATCCAATCGATTTTAAAAAATAGTGTTAATTTTTTCAAGAGTTATAATAACCACTCCATACATTTCTGGTCAAACCAGCCAATTAAAACAAGGCAAGTCTTGGTCGGCCATCTTAAATCTGCAGGCGTGTATTGGCAATATCTGGCGCACCTATTGCACGCGCACCCTGTACATCGTGGATTTAGCACCCAATGTGAACACCCTGTTTGCATACTTGAAACCCGTTACATGTACTTACCCGGTTTGTGACATTCTGTACGAATGCTCCACTTGTTCTTGTGTTCTGAATTTTCTATTATTGTTTAGCCAATATTCAGAAATGGCGGGTATTCTGTATCCATACTAATATTATAAATGCGAAAGTGTGTCTGTCTGTCTGTCTGTCTGCTACCTTTTCATGGCCCAGCAGTTTAACCGATTCTGACGAAATTTGGTACAGGGTCAGGTTATTTCTCGGGGACGGACATAGGCGACTTTTTATCCCGAAAAATCAAAGAGTTCCCACGGGATTCCTAAAGACCCATCCGCTTAACCGATTTGTGTGAAAGGTACCGAGGTAGCTTACGTCCTTGTAATTGACATAGGCAACTTTTTATCCCGGAAAATCAAACAGTTCCCACGGAATCTTTAAAAACCTAAATCCACACGGACGAAGTAGCGGGCATCCTCTAGTAATCTATAGGTACTTACTTATGAATACTAATTATTAGGTATAACGTTTAACCTATCGTAAGTGATTTCCAGTATAAGTATAGATTTTTATGGCTATACTGATGTATTTAGGTCGACGCAAGCCCGACTTGTTTCGAACCCATCCAGGGTTCTTTTTTTGGAAGTTTTTGTGAAGCGATGAAGATCCAGGAACTATCGGGAGATGATCTGCAACCAACCAAATCTAGTATTGTCTCTTTCCATAGGCAGCATTCTGAAAAGGAAAGCAATGCATCATGTGATCAATGGACCTTTTGACGTGACAACGTCTTATAATTCGATAGAGCCGGCTGCACGCACGAAAAAACATGACTCATGCGGCGTTACCTCGCTCTTAGGCGTTCCATGTAAGGCTTGAAGTGCAAGCGAGAGCGCGGAACGAGCGACAAAGAAGTACAATCGGCCTTTGTTGTCACATTCAACTATCGTCAGTAAATCGACTTTACAGACAACCAATTTTTTATTAAGTATTAGGATCAATTATTGACCGTTCTAATTAGTTTAAGGTATTGTGTACAAAACAATTGAGTTAGCCGCAATAATTAACAAAAAACTTAACTGAAGAATACTCTTCCGCAATCTGTGTTTCCTACCAATTACAATCCGGGTATCTTTAAAACAAGAGTGAATAGGCACCTTCTAGGTAAACGCGTCCCATCTTAGACCACATCATCACTTTTCATGAGGTGTGATTGTGGTCAAGCGCTTACCTATCTATACTAATAAATAAAATTGGAGTGTCTGTCTGTAATTTCGAAATAACTACCTCATATTAAGCTCATATGGTTATTTGAACGATACCATAACTGAATCACACGTTTTTAAAATTTTTGTCTGTCTGTCTGTCTGTCTGTCTGTCTGTCTGTCTGTCTGTTTGAAAAGGCTAATCTTTGGAACGGCTGAACCGATTTTGACGGGACTTTCACAGGCAAGTAGAGGATTGACCAGGGCGTAAAATAGGCTACTTTTTTAACCGACTTTCAAAAAGGGAGTTGTGTTTTTCTACCTATGTACACCGAAATCTCCGAGATTTCTGAACCGATTTGCGTCATTTCTTTTTTAATCGATAGAGGAACTTTGCGACATTGTTTCATAAAAAATTTGGAGTCCAACTCCTCAATCCTGATGCTGCAGGGGATCTGACCAATCCACGCGGGCGAAGCTGCGGGCATCAGCTAGTAGTGAATAAAAAAAAAGAACTAAATCGCGTACGTTTAATTATTTTGCCTGTAGACTGTTCTAGCTGGTTAATTCTTATTTAAACATACTAATAACATAGAATAAGCGCACCCCGCCTCCGCCCTGTGCCACTTTATTCTAATTACTGATAATTATCGTTACCGAGTGAATTGGATGCAGTTTTAATTCGCCATTTTGCGCCGGGGCTAACGGGCGTAACGATGGCTTTTTGATAATGTCGTTAATATGGCCGCTTTCAATTGTTATTGCAGGTGGGCAGACTGATTGGCGATTGGTAGGGAATAAGATATGGATGATTCGGTTATACGAGTAGCAGAGTGAGTGAACTGTCGGTTTTTCATTTCATCTCATTTCATTTATTTATTTGCTTTCATGTACATATTTTGATGATTTTATCCGGAATCGACGATATTTTAAATATTAGGTTATGCGTGACATGAAATCAAAGAAAAATAGGTGTAGTAACGTCAGCTTGTATTTAGTACTTGGAAACAAAAACTTTTGCTGTGTTTTTTACAATTTTTAACCCCCGACCCAAAAAGAGGGGAGTTAGGTATAAGTTTGACGTGTTATCTGTGTATCTGTCTGTGGCATCGTAGCTCCGAAACTAATGAAACGATTTTAATTTAGTTTTTTTTTGTTTGAAAGTTGGCTTGATCGAGAGTGTTCTTAGCTATAATCCAAGAAAATCGGTTCAGCCGTTTGAAAGTTATCAGCTCTTTTCTAGTTACTGTAACCTTCACTTGTCGGGGGTGTTATACACTTGTGATGACTTCTTTTGAAGTTTCCTAAAGTAGTCGAAAACACTATTAGTAACGAAAAAAAAACCGCGTTAATCTTTCGAACATTCCCGGGCGGGACAGATTTTGAAAAAACACCTGAGTGACATCCGAATGTCGAGATAGTGACGGTCTGGATATACAAAAATACAAAAACACCCCTTATCAACCCTAACACAAAGCAATAAAGTTTACTTTCAAACAAATCAGCTACAGTAAAAATTATGAACAGGATACGCTGTACAATTTTTTCATGTGCACTTTCAAATTTCGTATTACATTGAAATACAGTTTGATATTGTTACTTTTACATGTAATACTTTGTTAGGAATTTTCAGAACAACTTAATTCATGCAGTTGGAATATTCCTAAGCGTATAGGAGTAAGGGTGATAATGCTTTGTTTTAAGTGAAACGTAATTTTGTTAAAGTGTTGCCGGTAGTCAGACATGTTTTGCTTGACATTACATGGTGTCAGTAGCGAACAATGTGTTATGTTTTATGATACAATCAAGTGACTCAGGAATTTCGACATTTTCATGCAAGATGGAAAATAATGCCTAGTATTTAAAAATAGCTAGTTAATACAAACATTCATATAATAGTTCTAATCATTTTCTTTTGCGGAAACCATATTTCTGTAAAGAATAAGTATTCCCAGAAATCCAAAAATTTACTACAAGGGAAATCACTATTTTTGATAATTTGGTGTGGTAGATAAAAGAATATATTATAGCATTCGTATACTTCTGATAGGTACAAAACTAGTTTAAAATCAAAAATAAGCTCTTGAACTGTTGTTGAAAATAAAGCAACCCAAAAATTGGTAGCGTAAATAATTTCAAACTACACTATAAATTCAAGTCTTCATTTTATTCAAAACTGCTTTTACTATTTTTTTTTAATTGTAAAAAAATTTAATAGATACTTATGGTTTTATTTTGTAGAGGTGTTGATCAGAAACGATGATATTATTAACTATAATGTAAAGAAAGTAGATACAAATACCTTATACAGTGCTGAGTCTACAGTGAGTATTTGTAACTACCGCATTCATGTCAGATTTATAGAGCGCTATCTCCTCTACTCACGTGCATCTTGTATCTTCCGTCTTACTCATTAGTGAGAACGCATTTTATATGCCATATAATATGAACGTAATCTGATTTATTTAGCCAATTAAAAGCTAAGGCTTCCATACGAGGGTTTCAAACACCAATTGCGAATTTCGCCGAATACAACAAAAAAAAAAAAAAACTAAAACTTGGAATACCCAATAAGTATCGATAGTAAAACTATCACATTAAAACAACTTTACTGTTCAACGATTTCCGAATCGCGGCCATATTGTAGCGTCCGCCATTTTATCGCCACAGCGTACGATATACGACGGAATTAAAAATACATAAACATGTGACGTTTTACGATAATTACACGTGCACTTTACATTGGTAGGTTTATAATGGCCGACATAAATAGGGTGGAGTGTTTCGGCTGTTTTAATTTTGAATTTAAAATGCTACTAACCTCATTAACGGTTTTTATTGTCGCTCGTAGAGATACATTTTGAACGATTTTATTGTATTGCTTTAAAGTTGGATTTTGGATATAATAAAACTGATAATAAGTAAATATAATATAGGTACCTACCCGATTCGATTCCAGGCATAGACCTCTAAAGGTCAAACCGCATTAAAGCGGCGCTACAGTTTTTAAAGTTAACTTTCGGAGTTATGTGTTTTAAGCAGTTAAATAACTTACTTTAACGCTGATTAGGAAAACCTCGTGAGGAAACCTACATGTCTGAGTTCTCCATAATGTTCTCAAAGGTGTATGAAGTTTGCCAATCCGCACTTGCACTATGGTCTAAATATTTCTCATTCCGAAAGTAAACCTGTGATCCATTATTATAGTGGGCCGATGACGGGCTGATCTTTTTTTTATACTTCAAATCAAATAGCAAGCAGACGAGCAGGTGGATCACCTGATGTTAAGTGATTACCACCGCCGAGTTACTATTTGCAGCATCAGAGGTACCACCCCTTGAATAACCCCATGTAGTAAACTAGTGGAAAACCGCCGATGGAATCATGATGATGATGATAAAACGAGGAACTTTAATACTTTATTAAAGTTCCTCGATAGGAAGGATTGATTTATTCTTACCATCGAGCTATCATGGATAGGTAGGTACAGTTAGCAACAGCTAAAAACTAGGTTTGCACTCGCCCAAAAGTACTAGTCGTTTGTACTGGCGGATGCAAACCTGGCTTTGTTGCTGACGGTACAATGAAGACCAAAATTATTTGTTTAAACATTTAATTTCAATACAAATTAATTAATTAAGCTTTCAAATAGTTCATTACCGAAACTAATATCTAGTATTATTTTAATCAGAACATATTATATGGGTGTTTGTTTGTCAATTACAGAATATCCCTTAAACGATCTCATTTGAATCGTGCAAATATAATAAATGTTATTAATATTTGCGCTTAGTCAAATATGTTATGTTACTGATAAATTAACGATTCAGGCATTTTACGAAAAGCGAGATAGTTTCGTCGTATTTATCTACCACTGATTCGGAATAATTTCTCTTTTACCAAGACATACCATAAAATATTCTGCGAGCGCTCTGATTAAAATATCAAGTCATGTCACCACTAAGAAAAGATCTACAGTCATTCAACCAGGGCGGTTCAGCTAGCAATCACTACTACGGATATTATAAAAGGCGAAAGTGTGTTTGTTAATTACTTTATTGGTTTGTCCTTCAACTACGTCGCAATGGAGCAACGGATTGACCTGATTTTTAATGGGTAGAGTCAAAGACCTGAGGGGTGATTCGCTAACTCAGTGTTCAACGATGAAAGATAGCCACCAAGCTCAATTGACATTTTTTTTGAATCCATTAAAGGTTTTCTACGAAAAAACGTTTTAATATCACTCAGGGAAGCAGCAATGTAGAACCATCCAATGTCAAATGAGTTCGGTGCCTGTCATTCATCGTGGAACGCTGAGCTAGTGAACCACCTAGCTGGAGTGTGGAATGAGCTACTTTCTATCCCGAAAAATCAAAGATTTCCCACGGAGTTTTTGTTTTAGTAAAATAAGTCACGCGATAGCCATCAGCTAATTTGTATATAAATAAATTATATGTTAATACATAGTGAATTGCGAGTAAATTGCAAGCTTTTCATGATAAACACAGGCGTTGTATAGTTTGTCAAATATCATACAATAGCAGTAACATACATATAAAATAGGGTTCTGTTGTCGGTCGTTAAATTAAATAAGTGAGTCGTTAAGTTTAGCTAATTACGCGAATGGACAGACAAATCTGATAAACATTGTTATTTATGCGTTTTACGAGCGGACTGGCTTGCGACCGCGGCTTCACGTGCGGTTAATGTACGCGCGCGAAATATAATTACTGTTAATAGAATTTAGAACACACATTTTCTATTGTTTGTGTTTAGTTCTAAACCTCCATGAAAATTAAGTTGCTATTAATTGCATATAAAAATACAAAAAGGAGTATTTTTACCCGACTGAGGAAGGGTTATGATTTTATTTTAGCAGTCTATGTATGTATGTTTGTATCCAGATTCTGTGTGTTCCACCGTAGTGCCTAAACTACTGGACCGATTTTGATGAATGAGGTATCAATTGATTCATTGTAAACGTCCGGGTGACATAGGCTATATTTTATACGAAAAAAATTGGCGTAACGGATGTTACATCAAAAAAGTAGAGCTCTCCAAAAATCTCCAAGCTATTTAGCGTTTTAATAAAAACTGCCTAACGCCTTTCAAGTAGGCCCGCTTCCATCTTAGTCTGTATCATAACTTACCACCAGGTAAGATCGCAATCAAGGGCTAAATTATAATGGAATAAAAACAACTGTGAGAACATTTCAAGAGTTATTTGCTTTTAACAGGACTCTCTCCGTTACTTACTCCATACAATCGTAGTTCCAATTTCATTTGAATATTAAGCAACCAAAGTCCATGAAATTTTGCAGACATATTCTACAAACTAATATCTGTGCCTGTGGTGTTTTAGATTTTTCTAAAAATATGTAGTTTTAAAATTACAGGAGCTCAAAGATTTGTATGTAAATTAAGACCGCGTAACTTTGAAACCGAATATTTTAACAGAAACCTGGAAAACCACAGACACAGATATTAGTTTCTAGAATATGTCTGCAAAATTTCATAGACTTTGGTTGCTTAATATTCAAATTAAATTGGAACTACGTTTGTATGGAGCGAGTGAAGGAGAGACCCCTCTTTACTGCGTACAGCTGACTTCTGCAAGTTCTATTGCTAGTGGATCTAAGAGTAGGTATGTATGCAATCAGGCACCAATAAAACTATCAACAATAACCGATGCCCGACCGATGCAATAAACTAGAAGCGTGCGCGCCGCAGATACGTGCGACCCCCGCGTCAGTGTCGTAAACTACACGCTGCAGCTTTGCGCTCCATCACTACCCTTCCACCCATCCGTCCATGTGGACTGATTGGTTTCAGGCAATGATTTAGCTTTAGTTTGAGATGTAGTTTGGTCTGGTGAAAGGCTTCTGCCGTGGCTACTTACCATCCTACCGACAAAGCCATGCCGCCAAGCTATTTAGCGTTTTAATAAAAAACTGATACAACCCTTTTAAATAAGCCCGCTTTCATCTTAGACTGCATCATCACTTACCACAGTCAGTGTCGTAAACCAGACGCTCTGCAGCTTTGCGCTCTATCACTACCCATCCGTCCATATGGACTGAATGGTTTCAGGTAATGATTTAGTGGATTGCACGTTGATAGCAAAACAAATAACATCCAAACTGCAAGTGGCACAGCGAGCAATGGAGCGGGCCATGCTGGGTATATCGCTCATTGACCGTGTGCCAAACGCCACAATCAGGAAAAGAACGAGAATAACTGATATTGTTTTGAAAGTGTCCAGGTTGAAATGGAGATGGGCAGGGCATGTCTGTAGGACTACAGACGAGCGATGGACTCGTTTGCTGCTGGAATGGAGGCCACGTACCGGAAGGAGGAACGTTGGAAGACAGCCCTCCCGTTGGTCAGACGACATTACCAAGTTGGCGGGAAAAACTTGGAGGAGGCTTGCACAACACCGAGAGGAATGGCGTGCACGTGAGGAGGCCTATGTCCAACAATGGATTAACAAGGGCTAAGAAAGAAGAAAGAGAAGAAGACGTTGATAGCCTCGTGGTAGACATCAGTCTACGATTCAGGATGTCGGGGATTCGATCCACATGCACCTCTAACTTCTTGGAGTTATTGTGCGTTCTAAGCAATTAAATAACACTGGTGAAGGAAACATCGTGAGGAAACCTGCATGCCTGAGAGTTTTCCATAATGTTTTCAAAGGTGTGTGAAGTCTGCCAGTCCGCACTCTGCCAGCGTGGCGGACTGTGGCCTAAAGTCTAAACCCTTCTCGTTCTAGGGAGAAACGGTGAGGCAAAGAGAAACGCATAAGGGACGTGATTTGGCCAACGCTTTAGACGTGGAGTTTTTCACTTAGGTATATCATAATTTTATTGTCAGCGGTGACCCGAGTATAGTGCGCCTCTTATGCATTTCAGAGAATAGTCAAACTATACTTACTGGTTCTCCTTTTAAGCTAACTAAGGAAACTAAAGTACTCGTACTTATACATTCGTTCTTCCCAAACGTCCGTTATGATACTTCGTTCCAAAAAGTTATAAAGAGCCTTGGGTAAGTCGCATTCAACTCGCCACGATATCAAAACTTTTAACGTGATCTTCCTTAGATTTGAATTGAATACAAACCAAGTCATGTCGAATAACTTCTCATAATACGTAGCGCAAACTTCGTAGCAGCGTAGCGATTCGTAGCCGCGTAGCTTCGTAGCTCATAACGGGGGCGGGATAGATATAAAATTTAATTTGTCTACTTGAGAGAAACGAGAAAACACGACAAATTAGTAATAAACACGGACAAATAACGCGAGGAGTTTGATAGTACATTCAAATCTAGCTACACATTAACTGTAATGGGGAGGTCTGCGCCTCTGAGATGATGAAGAAAGGACAAACAGGATATTCCCTTCTTTAATTTTTAGTTCTATACATGACTGCCCAAAAAAAGGAGTGTACCTAATGGTTTCAGGGTGTGTTTATGTAGAGCTAGTTTCTTTATTCCACCATAACTTCTAAATTCCTGAACATAATTTATTTGAATGTATCTCTAGAATCCTTATATCATCTCAAGTGAAAAATTTACAGACAATGGTCTTAAAATGTATTTTTTGAAACAAAAAAGGTTCTAAAATCTTTAAATTTATTTTATAATCATCATCATCATCGTTAAACGATAGACGTTCACAGCTGGACATGGGCCTCTTGTAGAAATTTCAGCTTTTTGAGATTGAACATCTATCGGTTTTTCGAACTACGAGCATGTGCAACTATCATGCCCATTGCCACTTCAGCTTTGCAACCATTTGAGATATTTCGGTCACTATGGTTCTCCTGCGGATCTCCTCCTTGGTGATTTTAAGCCATTTAGCAAAACTTTATATCGTTGTATAGTAACGGTTTCTAACTCAAATCGCTGGGATATGGAACGCCCTTCCGGCATAAGATTTCCCTTTTACTTTAAATAAAGATACCTTTAAGTCAAGTCGAGTGAATAAACACGCTCCATCTTAGGTTGCAGCATCACTTGCCAGGAGGTCTGATTATAGCCAAGCACCAGTCTATAAACTGAATAAGTGTAAATTAAAAATTCATATCACCCCCGACCAGTGAAGTCTCAGTAACTAGAAAAAAGCTAATAACTTTCAAACGGCTGAACCGATTTTCTTGGATTATAGCTAAGAACACTCCCGATCAAGCCACCTTTCAAACAAAAAAAAACTAAATTAAAATCGGTTCATTAGTTTAGGAACTACGATGCCACAGACAGATATACAGATACACACGTCAAACTTATAACACCCTTCTTTTTGGGTCGGGGGTTAAAAAATGGACAAAAATTAGCTGGAATATCCATATGATGCCTTTCCAACTCACCACAGCACACCAACAAATTCTCGGCTCATTTGTTTTTTATTCAGCCGCTGTAATCGAAAGTATAAATCGAGTTTAACTGCAGTAGGCGGCGCGGGGAGGCGGCCGATAGCGAGCCCGTAATAAGAGAATAAACTTAGCCTCTTCTTAATCCGCAACATGAAATATCAGTTTAGATCTTTCTACCTGCTTACTAGAAGGTAGAAAGGTCTTGGGAGCGTAGCGTTTCTGGCTTAAAATACTGACTTCTTATCATCATCACAACTGGTAACCCACCGTCGGCTCATTACTGAGAACAGAATGAGGAGGGTTTATCCTCCACTACGCATGAAAATCGAGTTTAACTGCAGTAGGCGGCAGAAGGCAGGCGAGTCCGTAATAAGAGAATGAACTTAGCTTCTAAATGAATTAATATCTGTTTAGACCTTTCTTTTATTTTAGAACAGTGTGGAGCGTTAATTAGACTAGATGTAATCTAGATTCGAAGGCTATAGGCTATCAATATTATTAAAACTGTGCCATTACTACTGAGCACGGATCTCAGAATGAAGAGGGTTTCGGCTATAGTCCACCACACTGCCCAAGTGCGGACAGGCAGCCTTCACACTCCTTCAAGAATATTATGGAGAACTCTCAGGTATGCAGGTTTGCTCACGATGTTTTCCTTCACCGTTTAAGCAAGTGATATTAACTGCAACTCTAAAAACTTAGAGATGCGTGCCCGGGATCGAAGAAAACTTAACTAAGGTTTCTACAGAATAAAATAATAGATCCAGATGATTGAATATGACTTTGTAACATTAAATCAAGTATAATACGTTATCAAAACGCAATATTTCAATCAAATGCAAACTTCCCTTCATTCGAAAACGCAAAATTATAATTTAATCAAAATTTTCCGCCATTAATTCCGAAGTTGCTGCCAATTTTTAAAAATATATCGACGGAGCGGCGAAGTTGGCTAACTAAAAATAAATACAGTCATTCAGTACTTCCCAAGAAAATCCTCTTAAGCTGAAGAAAGTTAAAAAATAATTAATGCTTTCGTAAATATTCATACCTTGGCTGGAGTTTAGAGTTAACCCTCTGGTGCTTGCGGGATACAGGTCCATATTTTATTTATAATCGTGACGTTTATAGACTCTGTTGGTAGGAGAGACCGTTCTTTATTTTAACCTTATTAAGTTTTGTTTTTAATATCGATAAGAATATTATGCTGTTATTAACACACGTTTCACAGTTTAACCAAGTTTTCTTATACAGAAACACAATATTATGGCAGTTAATTAGTTGAGGTTTACTAGATATTTTTACTAATTAAATTTTTGAGTTAGTAGGTATATACCATAATTTATTTCATATAAAAATTATTATGCATTTAAGTTACACACAACGTCAATGCCTAAGTGTTTGGTAAATAATCTCAGCAATTCACTGATCGCATAACAAGTAGTCCAGTCTGAAATTGCAACATGGTGATTTGCGTCCAGCTGAAACCTATTATTGTACAATAGAATGCACAATCGCGTGTTCAAATCGGACGACTTGTTTTGCACACACTAACTAACTAGTTAACTTTTCGGAGTTATGTGCGTTCTAAGCAATCAAATATCAATTGCTTTAACGGTGAAGGAAAACAACGTGAGAAAATCTGCGAGCCTTACAGTTCCTAATCTCTATACCATGAGATTCTCAAAGGTGCAAGTGAGCTGACGGTGGGTTGTTCATAATGAGAATTATATTAACTAGTGCAGAGGGAAGTATGGACGAAATAAAAAAGTCGTCGCGTGAGCGGTTCTGCTACTCACCCGTATGTTTACAAAACTGAAGGGTTTGTCGAAACGGCTCCGATTTAATTTAAGTCGCGGGCCGTTATCGCCGGTGCCCCATTGTTTTTCTTCTCGAAATTTTACGGTCAATTTGACGTGATTTCGCTTTTTTCACGATTAATTTGAATTTAATTAGTTTGGCGCATTGTTTAGGTAGGTAGGCTGTATTTCACACTAATACCTAGTAAGGGTTCGAAGGCAGGATAACAATTAATTAGGTAAATACCTATGCATGTATGTGTGGGTATGTAATTATGTATGTCGTATATAGTTTATTGCACACAACACAAATGACAGATTACAAAAAACAAAACTTGAAATGTAGGTACGAAAAGGCCTATTTAGTACTAGCCGATGCCGGCGGCTTCGCCGGCGTGGATTTAGGTTTTTCGAAATAAATCCCGTGGGAACTCTATGATTTTCCGGGAAAAAAAGTAGCCTATGTGCTAATCCAAGATATTATTATCTCCATTCCAAATTTCAGCCAAATCCGTCCAGTGGTTTTTGCGTGAAGAAGTTACAAACATACACACACACACATACACACAAACTTTCGCCTAATCATAATATTAGTGTGAAGTGTGATTAGTATGATAGTGTGATTTACTGGCACTTGGCAGGTCATAATAATTATGGGTAAGTATATATATACCACGACCAATACGATGATTTTAATCACTATGATTAGAATTGTGGTACATAGGTACGTTCCCTCTGTTCACCTTATGGCTAGAATCCAGCAATAAGTCTGAAATCATTATTTTATTCATCATGATCAACCCATAGCCAGCCCACTACTGAGAACGCGTCTTTTCTCAAAATGAGACGGGCTTATACTATAGTCCACCACGCTTGCGCTGGCCTATTGCGGGTTGGCAAACTTCAACACACATTCGAGAACATTTTGGAGAACTCTCAGGCATACAGTTTTCCTCAAGGTTTAATTTTTAAAACTGTGAGTTAAATGCATAACTCCAAAAAGTTAGAGGAGCGTGCCCGGGATCGAACCCCCGAAATGAAGGCGGACGTTTTAACCACTATGTTATCACTGCAACTAAGTTCATTAATTACCTACTTGATGATTAATAACAAATCTCTGTTATCATGCTGTTACCAAAAGCTTTCATATATGTTGAAGGATTTTGAGGCATACTAGAATTACTCAAAGATGCTTTATCAAGCAAACACAGATAAGTTCATACTTCGAATGTTTCAAGAACTTATTACAGGCATTAGACCCGTCTCGATCTACAATAGCGCCCATACACCCGTACAGCCATAATAGACCCGGATCCAGTGGATATATGGCCGCGATAAAAACGTATCCATCCCGATATGCAGCACTAAATCACCACTTAATAGTCGAGGAGCTCGTAAATATGTCAACACACGCCAATATCTTGGGATATACAGGGAGATTTTTCCCTTCGAGCAGTCTGTCAGGCTTTGCGAGACGTTTTTCTCGAGCAATTATTTGATTGGTATTAGTGATACAGTACTGAGTACATTCTGAGAGTGTCTATATACATAAATGATGGCCGTGTCTTGTACCGAGTGGCGTGGATTCAAAAATTTTAAACATCCCGTTTCCCGAGAGAACTCTTTGGGATTTATTTTTCGAAAATCCTTTCTTAGCGGATGTCTACGTCATAATAGCTATCTGCATGAATTGCAGCCTGATCCGTCCAGCAGTTTGAGCTATGCGTTGAAAGATTAGTCAGTCAGTCAGTCAATCAGTCAGTCAGCTTTTCCTTTTATATATTACTAGCTGTGCCCGCGACTTCGTTCGCGTGGAATAGTGACCGCGCTTTATATAGCCACGGACGCTCAGGCGCGAGGCGTGTAGTACGTACTCTGTACGTAAAAAATGTTCGCCGTGATTCTTTAAATTGACATAACTTTTTTATTTATGAACCGATTGACATGAAATAAACAGTGAAGTTTACTACAATATATTAGTGAAAACCGTATCTAAATCGAATAAGCCGTTTCTGATATTAGCGTGCACAAACACACAGACAAACAGATAAAAAAAAATTAATTACAATTTCGGGTTCGGCATCGATATAATAACAACCCCTGCTACTTTTTTTTATATATTTCCATTGTACAGATACCACTTTTCTACAATTTTATTATTTGTATAGATTTAGAAGAAATAGATTTTCAATAACAAAAAATGTGAGAGATGGGGAGAATATTTATACATTTATTTACTTTCTTGTCATCTTCAGCGAGGGTGTCATCTTTAACCCTTGAGTGGGGCCCCGTAGGACGCGCGGTAATTCCTCAGCTTAATCTTTGGATATTCGCGCTTTGATGAGGTAATCACGGCTATTGTTTTAATGCTGGAACACCGCGGAAGGCTTCATGCAAAGATCTACAGTTAGTTACTAGATGAGCTTATGAAGTTAAGCTTCAATCAATCAATCAGCCTGTTTGCGTGGACTGCTTGACATAGGCCTTCCCAAGAGTTCACCAACACATACACTCCTCCGCACTCCTCATCCACCTACACCCCGCTATCTTCTAAAGTCGTCACTCCATCGGATTGGGGGTCGTCCCAGACTGATCTTGTTTGAATTATGTGGAAACCTGGCGTTTCCACATAATTTTTTACTACTAGCTAGCACGTCGACCTCTTTAATATTATATTAGAAAGAAACCAACAGATGGCGTTAGTAGTATGATAAAACGCAGTACCTAGGTATCGTGTTAATTTCGTCCGTGGATACATTTCCATACATTTATTGCAGTTTTAGTGGTGTTCTAGTTGTCATGTTTACAATGTCTACGAGACACAGAGCTTGGAAGAAGACTCTGCTCAACCACAAACGTCAAGAGGAAGAAGATGAAGAAGAAGAATATGTCTTTTCTAGTAAACAGGAGGTTGTAGTAGTAATGTTAGGTATAACAATATTGGGCCGGTTACAGCGCCCTGCGACGCTCACAGTTAATGCCTTAATCTTGAGGCGGTGGACGGACGACGAAGGCTATTATGGATAAGGCCGTGCCTGTGCTGTATAAAAAGGGTATAAACTTTCATAGTTATTGTCTCTTTATCAGTTCATATATAAAAGTGCTTATATAAATGTGTGTTCAAGAAATATATTACGTATTCCCAGCGTTCTCTAAACCTACAGACATATAGTTTGGTTTAATCAAACTCAATGAAATTTTGTATATACATACTTTGCGAAAAGCGGCGCATATCTTTAGAGCTTAGGGTCCGAGCCAAATTTAACAGGGGTCTCTCCGTCACTCGTTTCATACAATCGTAGTTCCAATTTCATTTGAATATTAAGCAACCAAAGTCCATGAAATTTTGCAGACATATTCTAGAAACTAATACCTGTGTCTGTGGTGTTTTACATTTTTCTAAAAATATGTAGTTTTAAAATTATAGGGGCTCAAAGATTTGTATGAAATTTTTTAAGACCGCGTAACTTTGAAACCGAATATTTTAACAGAAATCTGGAAAACCACAGACATAGATATTAGTTTCTAAAATATGTCTGCAAAATTTCATGGACTTTGGTTGCTTTATATTCAAATGAAATTGGAACTACGATTGTATGATACGAGTGACGGAGAGAGCCCTCTTAATCGCTTCCTAAGGGTATTTTCTGATAGGTTCGACTGTCAGTAGCACTGCTGTATGTTTCATGTGCTAGCAAACCGGACGGTAACTAAGTAAGTAGGTACAAAATTTAGGTGGAATAATGTAGTAGTCTAAACTAATAATCGGGCAGATCCACAGTTTCCCAGCTCTCAGCTCTGTCACCTTAAAGGTGTCTCCCCCGACCATAACTCTTAAGGCCGCCGTCGACGCGCTGAGGAATTATTATTATGCGAATAAATACTCCGAATGTCACGACTAAATGTCCTCCCCCTACCTAATCCGAGGAGGGGAGGAGACAAATGCCCTTCGATTCGCACCGTTATAGTTTTAAAGTGGAGGTGTTTTGGATTCTGTTATTTTAATGCTTGAGAGGTTGCCTTAATACCTGGCTAGTACGTTTCTGAAATCGAGCTTTAGAAAGAGATAATCGGTACCTTCGGCTTCATAGAGCTTTGTCTCTGTCACTTATCCTTATGTGACAGTTAGCCTGTGGTGTCAGTCTCAATATCCTCAAAAGGTTGGAATTAATTCTTATCAATTTCCTAAGTGGGTTTTTTGTTGAACGCCATTTTATTTTGTTTTTAACGTAATAATTATGCCATGCCCATTAATTTAAATACTTAAAAATATAAGTTTCAGTGCACTTTTCTTGCCTGGTATCTACAGGCGCCACCTCTCCGTAGTAATATTGGTTTACCCGCGCATCCACCAGCAGTAATATATTAATGTATTTTATAAATTGCAAATTAAATTCCATCCACAAAAGCAATCCGGAATTCAGAATCGTTTCATTGAATTATTGTAGCGACAATTTGAAATATCAAAAACAGATTGCCGAGTCCTTATTATAATTAAAATAATTACTGGACAGACAAACAGTTTGCGACCGCAATCACACACAGATGCGCATTAAGCGCGATTCATTATCAACAAAAATGAGTTTATATTTATTTGTGTGCAAACTTGCCGCAAACGTCAAACCAATTCACCGACGCCCTACCGCCCTACCGCCGGCCCTGTCGCTCACCGCAAGCACTAGATGAATTCGACAAAAATTGCCATTAGTACATAGCAAAACTATAAGTGTTAGCTTTTTAAATAATCACTATCCTTAGCATAATTATCTTGATGCAACAGACAACGCAATGAGCACATACATGAACGTAGGAACGTGATATCGATGACAAGTTGCAAGAGACCTGTCTCAGATGGCACGGTCATGGAAACCGCAAAGCTACGTCGGTAATGGATGTCTTAATATTGCCGTCCCTGGAGTTTCTCGAGGCTGCCCAAGAAAACGCTGGTTGGATGTTGTGAACGTAGACCTGAGAGTCAATAGACAGCAAAATAGATGCTCATAACTAAGCAAAGTGGACGGCAAAATGTAGAAAAGCGTAGCCACTTAAGTGGGAAAACGCTGAAAAGCGAAACCAATTAGGTAGGAAAAGCTAAGTCGAAATAGAAGATCATCATCTCGATCCCACGAGTTTCCTCTCAGGATGAGAAAGAAGAGCTAGAAAACTAAAAGTTGGGTCTTCTTCAACACATGATTTCAGTTAAATTCATGCAGCTTTCACGCAGATGAATTCGTGGACACGTGAAATTATGTTATAAGTAATGTATCAAAAGGAGTATACTTTAAATAATAATAATAATAATAAATTTATTGAGCAAAACATAAACACACAAATTTAAACACTGTTGAACAATGTACTAAGACTAGATTATTATACAATTTGGTACTTAACAAATTTTTGATGACAAAGTAAGATAATTAGTAATTAGTAACATGAATAAATGATTTGACTTTGACTTTGATTACTTTGTCTTAGATAGGATTTCGAGTTAACACGGTTTGAGTTAGAGGTTCCACTTATCATTATCTGTAATTAACGTGGCTGAGGACCAGGTGTCTTACTGGTAATTTTATTGCCTGTATTCTAATATGATCAGTATGCCAGCTTTAATAAATTCAATTAGTAACAAATGACAATCACAAAGGCTTTGCGCGACACGACGCGACAAAGCGTCGCGGTTAAATTATCTCGCAATAAAATCGTTCTAAATTTCCCCCAAATTTATTTATTTATCGCTTTTATAATACGTCCGAGTATATATCACAGCCTGTCATACTGGCGGGCGATAATGCAAAATTTGCTGGCTACGGCATCCGTGGAGTGGAGATGAGCATTTAATTTTAATGTCCTTTTATTAACTTTACTTGTCTTATCTGACAATAAACCCGTTGGAATGATAACCATCGCCAAAATAATATTTTGATTTATTTACATTTAAGTAGGCTAGTTATAATCTTTATTTTTATTCATTAAAATCCATCTGGAAGACCTATGTTGAGCCGTTGGACTTGGACGTCCGTCCGGCGAGACGAAGACATCAAGTGAATAGGCATCTTCTAGGTAAGCTAGCTCCAACCTAGAACTCATCATTGCTTTTCTTAGCATGATTGTCGTCAGGCGAAGCGAAGCTTGTGTGAGCAATTAAAAAATAAAATGAAAAGCACATTTCCATACTTTACCATGAAGTTATCATGAGCTAAGTTTTAAGTACTCAACAAAAACTCCAGTTTTTTTTAAATAGCGAGCAAACCGAGCAGGCGAGTCACCTGATGTTAAGTGATTACCGCCGCCCATGAACATTTGCAGCACCAGAGGAGTTGAGGAGTGCATACGTTTTTAATAATCGGTTATATTTTGACATCGTTCCGACTCCACAGCCGGCGTTAGTCCGCGACCGCCACCAGCGTCGAAGTGCTAGTAACGAGAGGCGTCACAATAATTTTCCCGTATGACAATGCTTTAATGTGCGTTTGATCCCATACAAATGAGGTTATCATTCGCAGCTATGTCGACTCGTTGTAATGAATTTTGCTATTGTCAAGCGCCCGTTTTGTGGCCGTCCGCTTACGTTTTCAAACAATTTTGACAGTCCTTGACAATCTGATTATGAATTTTAAAAACGCGAAATTAGTATTAGCATAGTAATGAGTAGCTATTAACCCTAAAACTCCAGACTCCATTAGAAATAACAGCAGCTCGATTGCTGTAGAATAACTGCTTTAACAGCTACAATGTCAGATCGCAACCACCTCTGATTGGTTGACGCTCGCTCACTATTGGCTACAATGCATTGTTGCAAGAAGAATGCCATAAATTTAGCCAATAACAACTACTGATTGTAATAATGATTGATGCAGGTTTAACGGACTCGAGCTACAGTTTAAATTAAAATACACAGGTTTTTATTCTCTTACACTTAAAGCAATGTTTGAGTTTTCGTGCATAGGTAAAGTTTGACCGAATACTGAAAACTGTCATGGAAACTTAACAAAATAATTATATAACTATGAGTATCCGAAACACAGGACATAATAAGGTCATTGAATACTTGAAAAGAGTAACCGCCGAGTTTCTTGCTGGTTTTTCTCGGTAGGAACGGCATTCCGAACCAGTAGTAGATTATTTTGACGATTCAAAAGCACTTGTAAAAATTTAATTGAATAAAAATATTTTGAATTTGAAATTGAATTTGAATTCCCAAGCAGTGATTCTGAACGCTAAATACCTGCTTTTGACATTTGTTTATGGATATAATCAGACACTTAATACTGCGTACTAAATATGCTTGTAATAAGTATTAAAGTTCTATTTACAGACGTTTCTATGCGTTTCTGTATATTTTCGAAAATGTGGTTCCTTAAGCATCCAGTAAAATTAGAAGTCTTCGTCAAAAAATTTCTTTAAATAAAAAAATGGATGCCTTTGGACGCCACGAAATATTCTTTAGTGTCTATAAATAGAGCCTGTCTCTTTTTGCAGAGCTCTCAAAAAGCCAAGCGTCACTATTTCTTTCCCAGCGTACCTACGGTAAATTTTTACAGCGGGATAAGCACTCTAGCTAGGTGCGCGAGCCCCATTTTGATCCATTAACAATGCAGGGCAAAAACGTGCACCGTACATCATAGCAAAACGCTGACGCCGCCTAAGTTATCCCGGGAAACTTTTCACCCGGACACCTTGAGGCCATTAAGGCCTTAATGACTGCCTGTAAATTGGCCATAACTCAGGCCAGGCCGTAAATAACTGGGACTGTGATAAGGGCACTGCTGACTTGTCTCGTCCCGATGTGTCTATCTTAGTTTAGCATGTGTGGCGATTTATGGACGGTCTCATTTAGGGGTGCTGTACACATGGTAGGGTCGGCACATTCAATTCGGATATTTTATTAAATTACGTAATCGACACGATTTAATTTCTATAAATTCTAAATATTTTACTGAATTACACAATCGACACGATGTAATTTCTACATATAGAAATCTTACATAAAAATAGTTTCAACTGAAAAACCTTTACTTTTTATATAACTTACGTTCCTGAACTCTGTCTCGATTTTATTTATACGGGAAAGTTGTAGTAAACTTTTTGATAAATTTTAATATTTTCTGTGAATTGTGAAAAAAAAAACACTGTTTCTTACAAATTCTACAAATGACAAACAAAAAGTGTACAATGCTAACCAATTTGAATAAATGATTTGATTTTGATCTTGATTTTTGACGCAATAAAATGTAATTCAGCTTGATTTAGTAAACAGCTCAGTTTTCTCTCGTAACTATTATCTCTTTCCTCTCTCTCATAAGAGTTAGGAGTTACGCGAGTGCCTTTGAAAAGACAGTTGTAAGTAAGTATATTTCTCGGGTCATGCGAGCCCAGCTTGACGATACTACCGAACGGCTGTACCGAGCCTACTATGCGTATAGCATCATTATATTGTCAAGGGTCCTGGGTGGGTTTATTCGGAGTGGGTGTTAACTGGGGTGGTGGTAATGGAATTCTTGGAGTTTGGGATGTAGTGGCGTGCTGTCGGAATTTGCATACGGATAACAGCGGAGTGAAATTTAATTCGATGGTAGATTTATTGAGTAGAGTTACCAATTGATGGATGTCTATTCATGATGTCCGTGCATTCCAGAGCGTAATAGTTAATGTCAACAGCCGCTTATCACCGGGTAGACCAAGGAAAAACTATTAGGTTTTCATAAAGCTAGAAAACGTGTGCCTACCTGCCATTGTTATAGAAATCTTGCGACTATATTGCGACGATAGTACTATATCCAACACTAGCTTCTCTTTTCAGCAAAGGTTGCCTGGTAGAGATTGCTCTAAGCAATAAGGCCGCCTTTGCGCACAATTGTTTTTTTCTGTTTTCTTCCTTCTGTGTTGTTCCTTTATATGTGTGCAATAAAGACTTCTATCTATCTATCTTTCTATCTATCTATCTATCTTGTTCATTCTCTCTCACATCTCTCACATAGTTGTTGGACCTAAGTAAACTGTACGATTTGTTACACTTTCATTACCTGTTATCTCCCAAAGCCACCATTATCCAAACTCCCTGTGTTGGGGACAATACGTGTATAAACTTTCAGCTTTTATAAAATAACGAACGTCTGGAACGCGCTGGCTCTCTCTCTATGTTTGCATATCTGGATCTGTGGACCAACTGAATTATTACCTCAAGAAAACTTCAACCATTATAATTTTGATGTGATTAATGGAAAGGGTTCAGCGACCCCAAGTAATGGGAATATGACACAGAATAGTACTTAGATCGTATCTTATTCGCTTGCCGGCATAGTGGTATCTAGCCACGGCCGAAGCCTTCCACAAGTCAAAATCACCTCTCTCTGCCACAAGGAATAAAAACAAACAATTATCAGGCGGGCGTCGGCTTCGGTGCCGCAAAATTAACAATTACTTAGACGAAATCTCCTCGACCGCCATTATCTCGTCTCGTCGTAACTCCTCGCTAACTGTTATTGCCATCATTCCCGCTTGATTTAAACAAGACGTTACGCTACAGTCGCTCCCGTCAGACTTGCCTGGAGCTAAGAAAATGTAGGACGAGGTATTTAAGCAAAATCAAGACAAGAAATCACACTAATATTATAAAGGAGAAAGTTTGTGTGTGTGTGTGTGTGTGTGTGTGTGTGTGTGTGTGTGTGTGTGTGTGTGTGTGTGTGTGTGTGTGTGTGTGTGTGTGTGTGTGTGTGTGTGTGTGTGTGTGTGTGTGTGTGTGGGTGTGTGTGTGTGTGTGTGTGTGTGTGTGTGTGTGTGGGTGTGTGTGTGTGTGTGTGTGTGTGTGTGTGTGTGTGTGTGTGTGTGTGTGTGTGTGGTGTGTGTGTGTGTGTGTTGTGTGTGTGTGTTGTGTGTGTGTGTGTGTGTGTGTGTGTGTGTGTGTGTGTGTGTGTGTGTGTGTGGTGTGGTGTGTGTGTGTGTGTGTGTGTGTGTGTGTGTGTGTGTGTGTGTGTGTGTGTGTGTGTGTGTGTGTGTGTGTGTGTGTGTGTTTGTTACTCCTTCACGCAAAAACTACAGGACGGATTGGGATGAAATTTAGAATGAAGATAGATTATACCCTGGCTTAGCACATAGGCTACTTTTTATCCCGGAAAATCATGGAGTTCCCACGGGAATTTTAAAAAACCTACATCCAAGCGAACGAAGTCGCGGGCATCAGCTAGTCAAATCATATGAAATCATTCAATCAAGGTACTATTGTAATCTTATTGATGGTCAGAATTGTTAGATTTGTAAAATGATAAAACGAAGAAATGACTCTCATATTAGGTATGCATTTCACCCATATTAGCAACTAGAGGTTGCCCGCGACTTCATCCGCGTGGATTTAGGTTTTTAAAGATCCCGTGGGAACTTTTTGATTTTCTGTGATAAAAAGTAGCCTATGTCTGTCCCCGGGATAGAAGCTAACCCTTTACCTTTCGTCAGAATCGGTTAAAACTGTTGGGCCGTGAAAAGGTAGCCAGACAACAACCAACAGACAGACAGACACACTTTCGCGTTTTTTTTTTATTCACTATAGGTAAGCGCTTGACCACAATCACACCTGATGGAAAGTGATGATGTGGTCTAAGATGGGACGCGTTTACCTAGAAGGTTTATAATATTAGTAAGCATTAGTATGGATTAAAAGGCGGATGTTGGCATCGGTGCTGCAAAACGAAATCTCCTCCTGCCATTATCTCGTCTCATCGTAACTCTTCAGTAAGTAACTATTATTGCCATCATTGAATATTACGATTGATCTTACATTGAAAATTAAGATATGAATGGCTAAGAAAGATTTATGGCAATTTATTTGAAACCCATAATCACTTAATAAATAGTACAGGAACGCTAAATTGTTCGGTGGTACGACTTTGCTGATGAGGGATAACGAGCTTCGGCCAACCATACCGACCACTTTGACCACGTGGGTAAAAATAACCAAAATAATCGACGTATCCAAAGCAATTCGCGGTTCCGTGTTGCGTTGCGAGAGTCACAATGATTTGCTATAGGTAGGGAGATAAGTAAGTTCATTATGTTGGAATGACCAGGAAAACACCTTCGCTGCTATATTGCGGTGGTCGGAGAGTAAAGGCTGATGAAACTATACTGTTTATTTTGTACTGTTTTGGCTATGAAAAAAAAAAGATTCCGACGAGTTGAGAACCTCCTCTTTTTTTGAAATCAGTTAAAAAGTAATAAAGAACGTAAAGTATACGAGGCTGTAGGTCAAATTCAGTTAATGAGAAATTATAGTAACAAACTTAAGCTAATTTTATTTTTCGGCATTTTGTGTGCGAGCAAAAATAATCTACCCGATCGGGAAATGTGCTAAATACCGAATTATGTAATATATGTATAGCTGTATGTTTTCCTAATCATAAAAAAAACACGTAAGTTTTCTTAATTTTTGTTGCCAAAATGATTTTGTTCTATTAAAACTCTATTTAGAGACAACTCCTTATTATATTATATTTGTTATTCAGAGATAAGAACAGTTAATTTTTAGGGTTCCTTACATCAAAAGGAAAAAAGATCGCCCGGACGATCGGTAACTCCGTGCCTAGATTTATTTAGATTCTAGATACAAACTTATGAGACCTATCAATTTCTTCAAACAAAATAAAAAAGGTGCAAAAAATTTACAAGTCAGTTAACGATACGTTTATTAGGATTGAGAAGATTCGTATTCGATTTAAGAGGTTATAAAGTTGCCGTATAGAACAAATCTATTCCGTGTAATTAAATAAACTACAATGATATTTTACTAGTAGACTGTACGTTGTACAAAATGTTTGTTTAAAATTTAAACACAAAAATAAAAAATAAGCATTACATTAAATGATATGTAATACAGGTATTTCTTTCTAATTATCTTTTTTCAATCTTTGGTCATGTTTTTTTTCTAGTTTGTAGAGATGGTCTATTACATAATATAGACACTTTGCAATTCTAAATGCATAAGAAAATTTGCCAAGCCTTTCTCCTAATAATTTAAAGAAATTAATTTCTATTGTTTCTATTACAAAAATTAATGTAATAATGACTTTAATAATAATGAATAATGAAAAATAATGACTATTTAACCATGTAAAAAAAAGAGGTGGTTCATAATTGAATTCGTATTTATTTCTTCCTTATTTTAATTTTAGCAGAGCTGCGAGTATATAGATATATCTTCACAGTCATAAATAAATCAGAGATCGGTATGATGTTATAGTGAGCGCTCGTCACCCGTCAGCTCGTCTGTCCGTCGTCGCGACTGCGAGGGCGCCGAACGACACGACTCAGCGAGATTGAGAGCTGAGACTTGCGCGCTATAGACTGTGAGATCACTAGACAGAACTACTACTCTGTTATAATGAATCCGAGAGCTGTAACGATGTTATAGTGAGTGTTCGTCACCCGTCAGCTCGTCTGTCCGGCGTCGCGACTGCGAGGGCGCCGAGCGACACGACTCAGCGAGATTGAGAGCTGAGACTCGCGCGCTATAGACTGCGAGATCATTAGACAGAACTACTACTCTGTTATAATGAATCCGAGAGCTGTAACGATGTTATAGTGAGTGCTCGTCACCCGTCAGCTCGTCTGTCCGTCGTCGCGACTGCGAGGGCGCCGAACGACACGACTCAGCGAGATTGAGAGCTGAGACTCGCGCGCTATAGACTGCGAGATCATTAGACAGAACTACTACTCTGTTATAATGAATCCGAGAGCTGTAACGATGTATTAGTGAGCGCTCGTCACCCGTCAGCTCGTCTGTCCGTCGTCGCGACTGCAAGGGTGCCGAACGACACGACTCAGCGAGATTGAGAGCTGAGACTCGCGCGCTATAGACTGCGAGATCATTAGACAGAACTACTACTCTGTTATAATGAATCCGAGAGCTGTAACGATGTTATAGTGAGCGCTCGTCACCCGTCAGCTCGTCTGTCCGTCGTCGCGACTGCGAGGGCGCCGAACGACACGACTCAGCGAGATTGAGAGCTGAGACTCGCGCGCTATAGACTGCGAGATCATTAGACAGAACTACTACTCTGTTATAATGAATCCGAGAGCTGTAACGATGTTATAGTGAGTGCTCGTCACCCGTCAGCTCGTCTGTCCGTCGTCGCGACTGCGAGGGCGCCGAACGACACGACTCAGCGAGATTGAGAGCTGAGACTCGCGCGCTATAGACTGCGAGATCATTAGACAGAACTACTACTCTGTTATAATGAATCCGAGAGCTGTAACGATGTTATAGTGAGCGCTCGTCACCCGTCAGCTCGTCTGTCCGTCGTCGCGACTGCAAGGGTGCCGAACGACACGACTCAGCGAGATTGAGAGCTGAGACTCGCGCGCTATAGACTGCGAGATCATTAGACAGAACTACTACTCTGTTATAATGAATCCGAGAGCTGTAACGATGTTATAGTGAGCGCTCGTCACCCGTCAGCTCGTCTGTCCGTCGTCGCGACTGCGAGGGCGCCGAACGACACGACTCAGCGAGATTGAGAGCTGAGACTCGCGCGCTATAGACTGCGAGATCATTAGACAGAACTACTACTCTGTTATAATGAATCCGAGAGCTGTAACGATGTTATAGTGAGCGCTCGTCACCCGTCAGCTCGTCTGTCCGTCGTCGCGACTGCGAGGGCGCCGAACGACACGACTCAGCGAGATTGAGAGCTGAGACTCGCGCGCTATAGACTGCGAGATCATTAGACAGAACTACTACTCTGTTATAATGAATCCGAGAGCTGTAACGATGTTATAGTGAGTGTTCGTCACCCGTCAGCTCGTCTGTCCGTCGTCGCGACTGCGAGGGCGCCGAACGACACGACTCAGCGAGATTGAGAGCTGAGACTCACGCGCTATAGACTGTGAAATCACTAGACAGAACTACTACTCCGTTATAATAAATCAGAGAGCTGTAACGATGTTATAGTGAGCGCTCGTCACCCGTCAGCTCGTCTATCTGAAAAACTTAAATTATTTTAGTTTTGTCACTTCTATTTTGTATGTAAGTCTACAGCAAAACAGGGTGGTACGTGTTGAGAGATTCATTCGCGCGATGACGAATTGTTCGAGCGATCTCACGCCGTCCGAATGTAAACAGTGGCAACTATGTCGTGTACGGTGACCATGGGTTAAGATTTTTTTTAATTCAGGTATAAGGTACCCCATGACTGCAGTCTTACCTGGTGGTAAGTGATGATGCAGTCTAAGATGACGGCGCGGGATGGCTAAGAAGCGAGCTAACCTGGAAGGGTTATGGCAGTTTTTATTAAACCCATGCCTCTTTGGTTTCTACAGGGCATCGTACCGGAACGCTAAATAACTTAATATCGCTTTGCCGGTAAGATGGTAACTAGTCACGGCCAGACCAGTAAAAATTAAGAAACTATAAAATTCCTAATTTTTGGGACCTCCCACTAATAAGACCATACCGCTCAACACTCTGCCAGGGAGGTCGTCAAATATATCGGAACATTAAAGACCAATAGACGTCCATTGCTGGACATAGATCTCTTGTAGGGACTTCTACGCGCCACAGTCAATCAATAGTACTCACAATAGTAATAGTAATCGATACTAGTTTTTGGTTTGGTATGGATTACTATTACTAATCTAGTTTTTCTCACCTTATCCATGATTAACCAAACTGATGGTGACAGCAACCGCGCGCGCATGTTTCTTGATTTAAAACGCGTAACAAAATTATGTATGTACTGTTTTAGTTACGGGCAACGATAGATTTATTCGTCTTAACTGCCTGATTCACCGCATAGAAGCTGTATGGGCTTTACGATCCAAATATTTACACTAATACACTGAGAGGAGAATATTGCTTTATAGGTAGCTTAGTCAGCCTATCTTACATAAAATCGAGAATTCCATAAAATCGTTCATAAATTGTAATGTTTGTTTGATCGGTTGCGAAAAATGGATTTTAGTGCGCCTTGAAATTAGTATCGATGTAAGTAGATAATTCTGTGACGATTACTTACGCGGACTGTTAGCTCTGGATAGTTTACTCTGGTTCTGGTTTGTATAGATTTTCAATCAAATCAGTCAATCAGCCTGTATGCGTCCACTGCTGGACATAGGCCTTCCCAAGAGCGCGCCACCACACACGATCCTCCGCCTTCCTCATCCACCCACTTCCCTATACTGTGACTCATAAGGCGGGCTGCTTTAGATTAGAAGTAATTTTTAAGCATTACGGAACCGGCAGGATTCAAAATTTTCACAATAATAAAAATCCATACTAACATCATAAACGCGAAAGTGTGTCTGTCTGTCTGTCCATCTATCTGTCTGTCTGCTAGCTTATCACGCCCATCTATTTAACCAATTTATACAGATATTGCTTGCATCCCGGGGACAGATATAGGCAAATAAAAGAGGTCCCACATCATTGTTTTGCTTAGTACCGAGATAGCTTGCATCCTGTATCCGGCTATAGATCCGTTGTTCCATAGTGGCGTGATTCAAGGACAAACCAACAAACCAAGGACCCAACAAACTGACAAACAAACACACGTTCGCATTTATAATAATGCTAGTAATACCATAGGAAACCCGTGAAGACTTTCTATTTAAATTAAGTAGGTACTTAAAACGTTGTATTTTGAGTTCGAGTTAAAATATCCCCCGTGTTAAAAGCCTCAGCACACGAGAGCAGTATTAGGTGAAATATTCTAAGCGCGCATTCTAAAAACCAAAGCCCCGTTTACACGCTGAATTTAATATCTGTTTAGTTGTGCTAAAACCTCTTATAATTCTGCCGGCACCGCACGCCGCTCGTAAAGAGGGCTGTACACTTGCAGTTTTTGTCTCTTGAGCTCGTGGTCACTGCATAGTTAAGGGGGAGCTCCTATCCTACTAATATTATAAACGCCAAAGTTCGTATGTATGGATGGGTGTTTGTAGGAACTCGTCTCGTGGATCTCGGTAGGAACGGCATTCCGAACCAGTGGTAGATTATTTTGACGATTCAAAAGCACTTGTAAAAGTTTAATTGAACAAAAACATTTTGAATTTGAATTTGTTACTCTTTCATGCAAAAACTGCTTAATGTATTTACTGAAATTTAGAATGGGGATAAATTATAACCCTGGATTGACACATAGGCTACTTTTTATCCCGGAAAATTAAAGAGATCCTGCGGGATTTTTAAAAACCTATATCTATGTGAATGAAGTCGCGGGCATCAGCTAGTCCTATATATTATATCCTATATAAAAATATCCAGATAGAAAAACTCAAACTTTATTATTTATTTAGCTTTTTTTGCAATCTTTTTGCAATCGTCAAAATTGTTGGAATCTACAAAATAAGCGTGAAACCCATTCCCTCCACTCACCCACCGTTTAAATGACTCCATTTCATTCAACAAATCAAAGTTCATAACAATTTTAAAATGGACTATTTCAAAATAAAGTTTTAAAATACCCTAACAATACATACATTACATTTCATTAAGAAATAAAAACAAACAAGGTCTTTAATTCTTTATTAAACAAAACATCAAGTAGATAGATACATATAGTTAGCTATTGGGTGAAAAGAACTGAGTGCGACGGGGGCGAAAGTTTCTATGCTGCCAAGTGATTGGTTCCCCAGTCAAACATTTTCCATGCAGAGTGACATAACAATATCTATCAGTTTTCACACATCCTATTTATTGTTGTCTAGAACTCTTTTTACCTAAAAGTATCCCACCTATCCTAAGTAGCCTTTACTTAAAAAATCAGTTTTTTGTTCTCCCAGAAATGTCTCCCCCTTAACAGGCGGCCAGGTATTTAGCCCAGTATTTATAGAGGCGTGTTTAAGAGACTCGGCAGCCCGATCTCCGCTCTGATATTATGTGAATATGCGACTTTGCACAGCATTAACGGAAAACGCATACGTCGCGTTTTCTACCTAATTAAGTCTATGCATAAAATTAAAAAGAGACTGTTGGCTTGTACCTAACTATGGTTTAGCAAAGTTTAGATGAAAAAGAGTTTAACGAATTTTCCAACATTATTCTCGAAGAATCAATCTAAACACTACCTGACTTTTTATTATTAATGAGAGAATTTTCAGTGCAAGATGTGGCATCTGCCATAATTGATCCGCACGAAAATTTATGTGATGCTAGGTGCAATATACTTCTAAATATATAAAAAGAAAAGGCGACTGACTAACTGACTGATCAATCAACGCACAGCTCAAACTACTGCACGGATCGGGCTGAAAGGCGTGTGGGTAGCTATTAAATGATGTAGACATCCGCTAAGAAAGGATATAGAGGGGTAATATAGAGGTTTGGTACTTAGTCCGCATGGGCGAAGTTGTGGGCATAAGCTATTTAATCCATACTTTATCTATCCATCTAGCTTTTCACATTTCGACCGATTCTGGCGTTTGGTACAGAGTTAGCTTATAGGCTACTTTTTATCTCGGAATATCAAAGAGTTCCCACGAGATTAATAAAAACCCATCTACTTAACTGATTTATATAAAAGGTACCGAGGCTGCTTGCATCCCTGTAATTGACATGATTCAACTTTTTATTCCGGAAAATCAAACAGTTCCCACAAGATCTTTACAAACCTAAATCCACACGGACGAAGTTGTGAGCATCCTCTAGTGTATTGATAAATCGCACCTGCTTATGCAAAATAGAGGTAATATTAATCACAACACTGAGGTATAAAGAATTTCTATGACATTAACCACATCGTCGATTACAGAAAAAACGCGGGAATACTTAAAAGGGTGGGTCCGGGGGGTGAAATGCAAATATGAAATATGAAAATGAAGATGGCATGTAATAAAAATGATATAGTGGGCTCCGCAGAGCCATTCCGAGGCGAGTAGTCGTCTCGTCAGGTTTATACAGGGCCGTCTATCACGGCCTGACAGGGGGGTGCGCCTTGGGGGAGGTCCGGCTCCAGATTTATCGTTGTATGTTGACGCGTTTTATTTGGACCTGCTCTCGTAATTTTTAAAGTTGCTTGCTACTATTATTTTGTGTGTATCTTTGTTTTTGATATGCGGTTTTAATAATCTTACTTACTATGGCTAAAAATTAAATTTCCTGGAATCGTTTTTGCATTTTTTAGCTGGGATTAAGCTTGGATAGCTTTGTAGATGAGATAGTAATAGATGTAATGATAAGATGATGGTGATAGTCTCGTCAGGGGGTCGCCTGACAGGGGGGTGCGCCTTGGGGGAGGTCCGGCTCCAGATTTATCGTTGTATGTTGACGCGTTTTATTTGGACCTTCGTAATTTTTAAAGTTGCTTGCTATTATTGTGTTACGTGTACTTTGTTTTGTGTGTTTGTTTGTTTTAGTGCCAAAAACGAACTAAAAAGTAATACTTTTCACGTTTGAATATGGCACCATTCAGCCACCATTTTTTTTTTTTAATTTATAGCTAGTGTCACTCAGTTGGATTACATTAGCTATATATTACGATACTACTAACGATGACCCCAAACATACTTTGTTCAAGTATTTAGAAGTTATGGTAAGAAGCTCACATACATTAACCCTGAAAACATAACACTCCTTTTTTTGGCAGTTGTCTAAATAGTCCTTATCTTTACCTTAGAAAATAACCCTTTCCTAGCAAAGTAAAAGTATGAAATCATAAAGCTCGTCAATTTAAATTATTTTATGAGGTAATAAAATCAATTCCTTTCACACTTACTGTATGTACTTATATTTACAATTCAGAACAGAATCTTTAAAGACGCTTGTATATAAATAAATCCTCAAAAGACATTCATTATCATATAAACGAAATAGCGTGAATGAAAATCATTGCGTTTTGCATCTCATCAAATATCAGCAGCTTAGCAAGCAGTAAACACCTGCCTCCTTAGCAAAAAACCCATCAATTGGCGTACATACATCATGTCAATACAAAGAAAACACCGACACACGCCGAAGGTTGCCGAACAATGCCGAACGGTCGCGAACAAAGCCGAAATTAATTACTTCACGCCCATTGCCATCCAGATGGAAACGAGCGACAAAAACCTGTGCGAGTTTATAATGGTACGAAATATGAGATTCAGCGATTTGTGGAATTCCCCATAACGTCCAGAATGTTATGGTATATTCAATAAACTACTCTGGATCAGAATTGTTTAAAATAAACATAAACACTTTTTTCAGGACATAAACATCTGTAAGAAAAGATTTAGGTAATATGAATTATTGTGTTTTAATTATTATAAAACAGATCTTATTAAAATAATTTTATTCTCATATAGATATTTTAATCGAATCATGGGTCGGAAATAGAGGTTATCTTAAAAGGCGAAGCATGTCGATGTTTTGAGTTGAAACAGTTTTGATCTAAGGGTGCGTAGTTAGAAGTGCGCTGAAGACTTGAACACACAGAAGGCTTGCTGTAATTTTTAACAAAGTTTTATTTTGTTTTTTTTTAGATTGTAACAAAGAGAACCCTATATTAACTTCTCTCCATGGATAGAGTAAAGTGCAGATTATTTAAAAAGTGACAAAATAATGTGTGCTGTGACACACCCCTAATGTTCCATTTTTGTTATATATTTGTTACTGTATTCATAATTTTGCTGTAATCACAAACTCTTTGACTTTTGACTTTTAATCGATTAATAAATTTTTACGTTATATATTAAAAATTTCTAAAACTGCGAAAATTATTCCTCACAGAGTATAATATTGTAATGACTGAAAAATCATCCCTTACAAAATAGAAGCTACATGGAAGCTTCACATAAAATACGTACGTCACGAAAACACAGCCACAAGCACACACCGTGTCAGTTATATAAACACAATAATAAGATTAACACACCCAGATTAATTCCCGTGTGTTTCCACACTCGCGCTGCCCCCCAACCCTGCCTTATCTGGAGGAGCGGGAGCGGGAGCGAGCTGCGAAATTATAAAAGGGTAAATAAAACAGCAAGCTTACACAAGTCATAAATTTGATTTATAGAGTTTAAAAAAGGCGCTTTAGAAACGGCTCGAACGAAAATTTTCGGTGGGACGAATCGGGAGACATCGGTAGGGTGTGCAGGAAAGTTGTCAATTTTATAAAATTATAATAGAGAAATATATTTAGGATATTGTATGAACATAAGCAGAGGAGCAGTGAATAGGCATCTTCTAGGTAAACGCGACACTCTAACTTAGATCTCATCATTGCTCTGTTTCTCACTGGTTTTTGTCAAGTGCAAGCAAAGTTGCGCTTTTAAAATCAATGGTCTCCTAGCTGGCAGACAGACAGACATTATATATTTCACCGCCCATCTGTTCAATCGATTTTGACAAAATTTGGTACAGAGGTAGCTTGTATTATTTATTTTGTTTATTATCCCAAGGACGGACATAGACTACTTTTTATCCCGGAAAATTAAAGAGTTCCCACGAGATTTAAAAACCCTAAATCCAAGCGGGCGAAGTCGCGGGCATCATCTAATTACTAATAAAAATGGCGCTTTTTGAACTAGTTACTAATACACAGACTGTATGATATTTCAGTATAGAATACACTGATTATATACTTATTTTGCTAGCGGTACCCGTCAGGGCTGTCGATGGGCCGCGGCGCGAGAGGGAGGGCGTAAGAAAATTTACCGCCACCGACATATTTCAGTCCGCGCTAATCCACCCCTAATGTCGCTTTGTTTACCTGCTGACCCTACGTTTAATGGACGATTATACGTGAACAGGCCAGGTGAGGTGATAGCTAGTGATTTCCGTGTTTAGTTAAATGGTGCACAGGTTTTTTGAGCTGAAAAATTCGCAATAATATTTGCATTTTTAACCATGTAATGTTGACCTAGATTTTAATAGGTAACTTTTGTTGAGATCGCGGTGACTTTTTGATCCCTTATTGCATTCAATAATCTAATTATATAAAAGGAAAAGCAGACTGACTGACTGACTGTCTGACTGATCTATCAACGCATAGCTTAAACTGCTGGACGGATTGGAATGTAATTTGGCCTGCACATATGCAGACGTGGTATATTATGACGTACCTACTATATTATGACATAGACATCCTGCTAGGAAGGGAATTGCGGAAATACAACCCCTAAAGGCTTAAAATCAGGGTCTGAAATTTATGTAGTCCACGCGGGCAAAGTCACGGGCCTAAGCTAGTAAATGATAATGTAATAAATCTAAGGTACCTATCATATAGCCGATTGAGTCTGTTGTGGGCTCTTCTCAGACTAGGGCGTGTTTGGAACTTTCGTAGCTTTAGTTTTAAGCTGTTTACCTATGTAATTAGTTATAACCCTAAATTATGGAACGTATTCAACAATTGACAATAAAAAGAGTAGCCTGTACAATGGGGCTAATCTGTTATAGAAAAATGGCTTTGACTTTGAATAATCAGATGTTACATGAATAGCCGGGACCAACGTATTAACTTGCTCTCCGAGGCACGCAGGGAACAACGAAACCCAAAGTCCACCCATCCAATTGCCAATATGGGTCAACGTTGCTGTCAAGTTTACTGTCACAACTAGACCCTTATTAGCAAGAAAAATTAATTGATGATTCTTTGCTGACCCATCTTTTCTCTAATTCCCCTCTAAGCAGAATCAACCTGACTGAAAAAAAACGATACAAAAAGGGGTGCAATTTTAATATCCGCAACAAGAATAAAGACATACCAGACATGTCCTTACCTATATTTACTTTTACACAAAATGAGTACCCAGTCAACTTCCCCCTGCCTCCCCTTCCATAAGAATTCTTCCACTCGGACTCAATCGTTAGTGACCGCTGGGGAGGCAGGGGCCTTCAATGCCTGTCAGCCGTGAACTGTAAAGCTGCTCCAGACAGCGCTTTATGACGTGGACGTTTTCTTTTGTACCTTCACTGACTGTAGCTATACGTTTCGTAATACTTCTACAGTGACATGACGTACCTATATTTTATTCCAGCTGATGCCCGCGACTTCGTTCGCGAGGATTTAGGGTAGTAAAAATCCCGTGGGAACTTGTTGTAATAATTTATGAATACAAGTGTAAATTAAAATTTTATAACACCCCCGACAAGTGAAGGTTACAGTAACTAGAAAAGAGCTGATAACTTTCAAACGGCTGAACCGATTTTCTTGGATTATAGCTAAGAACACTCTCGATCAAGCCACCTTTCAAACAAAAAAAAAACTAAATTAAAATCGGTTCATTAGTTTAGGAGCTACGATACCACAGACAGATGTAGATACACACGTCAAACTTATAACACCCCTCTTTTTGGGTCGGGGGTTAAAAACAGTTGTCATCCTGGTCGACTTTCATTGACACAACATGGTGGCAGCGGTGGGATAGTGATTGTTTTAAAATAGAAATATTGCTGTGATTTCGTTGATTTGTTTAAAGATATAAGTTGCTTACAGTGGATTGTAGAATTCTTAGCGATAAAAACATTTGATTTTCCGGGGTAAACAGTAGTTTATATCACTTTCCAGGTCTTTAACTATGCCCATGCATACGTTACTCCGTTGCAAAGTAATCGAAGGACAAACCAACAAACAAATAACCTTTCGCATTTATAATATGGGTAGTGATGAGTGGTGTAGTAGGAAGAAGCCCACAACAAACTCAGCCGGGTATTCTTATAATATTCGGATACTATAATGTAGGCAAACGCAGGTGCCTCTCTATTCCCTCAGTCTCATAGTCCAAGGATAATCGAAAAATAGACGAATTGGTATATTTTTCTAATGGTCGTCTCATTCCTATTCCACACGTACTGTCTTCGTCTGCAAAATGACGCCCGTCGACGTTTCCCAGCGGGTTCACGACGACAAGAATTTGACCGGAAACATATAGAAGAGTCGTACCTGCTCCTTAAATAAAAGTAGGAATAAAGGCTCAATTTTATTTGAAAAGATTGGGATTTAAGTATCTACGCTACTTAATATTTAATGTACTTTTAAAGATGTCGTATTTAGTGACTAGTTTATGCCCGCGACTTTTCTTCGCGTGGACTCAACAAATTTTAAATCCTTGTTTACCCCCTCAGGAGTTGAATTTTCAATTAATTAAACGTCTTTGCGGAGTGATCTTAGAATACCTAGAAAGTACTAAGTATTAAGTATTCTGTGGTTATACTGGTTATGTGGTCAAATAAAATATTTGAATTAAAAAGTGACTGACTGACTGACTGATCAACTATCAACGCACAGCTCAAACTACTCGACGGAACGGGCTGAAAGACATTCAGATAGCTCTTATGACGTAGACATCCGAAAGATTGTTGTTTGGAATTGGAGAAGATTGTTTGAAAAGTCATCCCCTAAGGGGGTCTAATAGAAGTTTGAAATTTGTGTAGTCCACGCGGATAAAATTTCAGGCATAAGCTAGTTTTATCTAGAACTACTAAACTCTTATAACTGTCGACACAACAAAAAGACGTAATTGAAGACAGAAGATTTCAGTTTTATAAAACGACTCCATATGCAAATACTTGCCGTAGATTTGGACTTGAGTACAAAGATATTTAAACGTTTAATAACAGATAGGATAAAAGCGTGTAACAAAACAAGTCAATTAAGTAAGAAAATTGGGCCTTTTGGCTACTTCTCACTCGCGTCAACGATATAATTATTATTTATTTTATCTATCCAATTTTGGCACGAGTAATATAAATATTTAAGGAAAAAGCCAGTTTTTTTTATAAACTTGGCAATATTAATCAACAATCTAAATAATAAAAACCGTTGATTTTTCTCAAACATTTTAAACTATTTTCACATAACTTCAAGGATTGCAAAAAATATTCAACTGTACCTAACCTATATTATAGCAGTCGATTGATGTTGAATTATTATTGTAACTTATATAATTTAACACCTATATAAACCGTATTATCAGAAATAAACTTATCAAAGTAAGTTAAATATATATAATTATTGTGATTTAAGGTTATTTAATAGATTAATTTTAATCGTCATTATAATATAAAAATTGGTTTCTTTGTTTAAAATGTTCCCAATGGCCACTCTAACCTTAAAATCATTATCAGTGATGCAATGTTTAGCTCAGTTTTCGATTTAGCAACCTCCAAGCAATATTGTTGTCTATATTTTTGAGCGGAATGTAAGAAACTGTATTTTTGCAATATATTAAGTAGGTAAAGTACACTTTACTTAATTTACAAGCGTAAATTAAACATTTATAACACCCCCGACAAGTGAAGGTTATAGTAACTAGAAAAGAGCTGATAACTTTCAAACGGCTGAACCGATTGTCTTGGATTATTGCTAAGAACACTCTCGATGAAGCCACCTTTCAAACAAAAAAAAACTAAATTAAAATCGGTTCATTCGTTTAGGAGCTAAGATGCAACAGACAGACAGATACATGTAAGAGTAGGAGAACTAGCTCCAATAAAACTCGCGCCATTGTTATTATTCATCACAGTTTATTATCAAACTTTTAACCATCTTTAATATTACTTTTATCCCAATAAACCTTTACAAATACTTTTGAATCATCAAATGAATCTACCACTGGTTCGGAACGCCTTTCCTGCCGAGAAGAACCAGCAAGAAACTCAGCGGTTGCTCTTTTCAAAGATTTGATTTACAATAAGATTCGATTTACAATATTTTAACCGAAATTACATTTAACCGTCAAACTTAAACGAACAAATTTGAAAGAAGTTAAGAAACTCAACATTTAAACCAAAGTTACAATTAACTGTCAAACTAAACCGAATAAATTAAAAAGGTAGACAAATTCAACGTGTTATCACTTCGACTGTCGATAATAGAATGCCGCTCCGCTGGACCGCTTCGCTTTTAAATACTATCGTGGCGGTGGGGTTCGGAAACGTCGACGACGTACGATGCGTCATTGAGGATTCTACTCGTCATTCGATCTATGAATTACGTGTCTCATTATTGCGCCGATACGGCCATACTGATCATAGGCGCGTCCCTGCGCCTACTCTCGTCCTTTTTCTCTGCAATAAAGTGCATAAATTAGTAAACCAACATCACACACACATAAACCCTTATAATTTCGAAATCAAAAATGGTTCCTCAACACTCTTATCACGTTAAGAATCTTATAGCCTCAGGGCCTCGACACCCATATTAGCTTTCACGTTAACTCATAGCCTTCACGTAAACACATTTCAATTATCTTGGAACACATAAGTGATAACATCAGAACCTCATAGCCTCAGCGCTAATTTTGGTTCAGCCTCAGAGCCTCGGCGCTCATTTTAGCCTTGACGTTGACACATGAATTACAAGACAATTGAAAACACATAAGTGATCATCAGAACCTCATAGCCTCAGCGCTAATTTCGGTTCAATAACCATTTTTTTCTTTTTTTTTTTTTTTTTTTTTTTTTTTTTTTCACATTTCAATTATCTCAAAGCACAAATGACGTTACAACCTCATAGCCTCAGTGCTAATTTTGGTTCACACATCAAATGGACTTTAAGGATAATTGAAACCCCAAGTGATGACGCCAGAACCTCATAACCTCAGCGTTAATTTTGGTTCAGCCTCAGAGCCTCAGCGCTCATTTTGGCCTTGACGTTTACAACTTCGGAAAGATAGTAAAAAGTGATGACGGCGGAACCTCAAGCCTCAGCGCTAATATTGGTTCAGCCTCAGCGCTCATATTGGCCTTGCCGTTTACACTTAAATAATGGAAAAGTACTTAACTTATAAAAGCACGTCAGTCTGCGCGTCAAATCCTCACTTTGCCGTACTATTACGTTTACTCATAGCCGATACGGCCACATTACTTTGTACTTCAAATTTTGGTACGCTTTCCAAACGTTCGTTAATCGTGGCAAACTTTTCTTCTGGTCCCATTGGTTTACTTCGATGAAGTTCACGTCTATTGTTCAGTAATATTCATATTCAGAGGATATTCTTACTTCAGCTTTTACGTTAACATTTTATACAATATTATTATCAGTTTTTTTTTTTTTTCTTTTTTCTTTCTTTCTTTTTTTTTTGCATTGTTTATCTTTTTGTTTGGTTTTTTTTTTTTTTTTTTACGGTATTACCCTTTTTTTTTAAATATTTATCCTCTTTTTTTTTATCATTACTATCCCATTGTTTTTTTTTTTTTTTTTTGTATCATTGTTTGATAAATACAAAACCCCAACTCTACCTAGACCGGCTCTTCCACCCCTATACCAGTCCCAAACCGACCATCTAGCCTAGCTACCACAACTAGTACTATGACCTCAACCAACGGAAACCACATAAGGTAACCACAACTCTAAAACCTACAGTAAGTACGACAGACCGTGTCTACTGAGAAGTGTCTCTGACCAGAGCCGCAGAATAATGAATCGGTTTTGATATATGTATACAGCACCCAGCGTTACGAATTCATAAAACACCACGGGATTCTATAACTAGATCTGATATGTGTCACCGACCTGTAGAACTCTGATTATAATAACAACAAGTAACTGGGCGACAGTACCCTACACTAGATTGGCTCCATCGTAACTACTATCTCAACCGTCTAATCAACATTTCTAACCAACAATATCCACACGTATGTAAATTCACATTATCTGTACAAATTGGAACGAACTCACCAATTACAACTGCAACTTAAAATCACTTTCACAGTACTGACTCAAGAAGTCCTTTCACTACTTCACTCTGTCGAAACACCACACGTAATGAATGCCGCTCTGCCGCTGGTTAGCGTGTCTACCCCAAAAATCTCCCTACCACTTCACGCCATTTTATCATAAAAATACTCGCGCCACTTGCTATTGGTCGATTCAAACATATCACAAGACTGCCAACATAAAAAATGATATTGCCAATATTGTTAAAGTTGCCACTTGAAAATAATATTGACTATGGACAAACACGATTTACTCAAAACTTTGAATAATTATGGAATTATTAAACAGTAAATTTAATCGAATCACGACAATTGTAATGTTATTATCTGTTCGTATTTGGTTGGTACCAAAAATTTGTAACAATAAGAAGAGAAAAAGTGGATTCGCAAACACATCTCTTTATGAGGTCTGTACTATTTGGTAGATAATAGGAACACATGGAAGCACTTAAATTATAAAATCGCGTCAACACCTTGAAATTAAAATTTGGATTGCACTACAGGAACAAGCGAGGTCTGTTAGTCAGTCATCAACTCATCGCCGATTGGGCGAATTTCATAATTAGTTGATAATAGGAACACGTCAAAACAGTTAAATTATGAAACCACGTCGATCGCCTTGAAATTAAAATTTAGATTGCACTTCAGGAACAAGTGAGGTCTGTCAGTCAGTCATCACCGATGTGGTCTCATTGATTTCTTGGGTGAATTACATAATTTGAGAACATGTTCGGCCATTCTGCCCATGACAACCTTTTCTCGTCAGTAGACAATAAGTACCTCAGATATGCCGTGATTAAGTCAGTACTTTCATCTCTTTTAGGATCGCTTTATGGTGTGATTTGATGTATTCCACTGAAGGTTTGATTAGACATTTTTAGCTTTCTCGTAAAGCTTGAGCTTGATCTTAATATGGGATGGTGTTATTAAAACTGATTTAAATTGTCTGTCAATCGTCCAAGTAAATTACTTAGTAGAAAATTCTTTACAATAATGGCCTTCTTAATGAACCAAACTTATGAACATTCAACAAATTTATGACTACAAGACTCGTATCTTGGTTGAAAAATGAAACCTTAAAAATTTATTCACTACTATCATTTAAGACAAAAAGGAAACTGGGATACCGGTTCTACGTATCGTTGATATTTGGCATTGGCACGCACAACACACGGAAACGTTTAAGTGCGAAACTTGTAATTAGAATAAGTCTGAACCGAACGAGAAACTCGAAAGAAATGGCCAATACGAAGATGTTCCAGTAAGTCTTTAAGATAGCTTGGATTCGGGCTCCAAATACCTAATCGAGCAATCTATGTACCCACAAATGTTTAATCCGCCAAATGCGGCAGTGGTCTGAGAAACACGCGGAACAACTATTAAAATATCAACTTAAAAAAAAAATCTCTGAGATTAAATCCTACAAAAGATATTCATAACCAACGGCCAAGAAAGACAATTTAGTTTTCCCAACAACACTTCCTAACGGAGCCAATACTTTTAACGGAAATGGAAAATGATCAGCAAATCACCAAAGCCGTTGAGTCACCTCGCACAGACCCGTCAGCTCACCACAGAGTTTGTCAAAGTTATTCGATAAACCTGTATTACGAAGAAAACAACCGATTCTATATGACACAACATCCAGTCAGTAGCTTGGTCCTTGGTAATAGTATTCCACCATAAAACAGAAAACGTTGAAAAGAAGGAACACTGCCGATCAGTGTCTCCCACCATAAAACACGCCCTTGATCTAGTACGGTATTAAGGATCACTTAAAAAAACAAAAATACTATGCTATTATGACCTCTCAAAGTGACTGCTGTGAAATTTAAGAATATTCAACGGTTCGCCATTAACAGCGAAATCTACGAATAATCAAAAACGATTTTGAAGACAAAAAAAAAAACGGAACTATCCAGAAACACAACAGGAGTCCGATAAATTGCTTAAACCCGTCTACTATCATCTTGGGACCACGAAATAGTAAAGTAAATGTTTTCAAAGAAATACACCTGTGAAGCTTTACAAAACACATCTGCTTCTAATAGCGGCCTACCACTGGAAAAATAAATAAAGATTATGATAATAATAAATGAAATGATGACAAATAAAACAGCTCACACCACGCCAGGCACGTCATCTTCTGTCGGCAACTATCTTTGAAATCTTAGGTTTGTATCACGTTCCAGACTTTGGATACCTTCAGCCATTATTTCACTTATCCAACATCATACGTATGCCAATTCACTCAGGTTATACTCCTTGGATTGATTGTTCTAAAACTGGTACTGTACTCCGTGTCGTGGTTTTAAGCAAACATTCCCACGATTTTACTGCTCCTAAATGAGCGCTAGCTGCTTTCAGTCGCACTTCGTTGTATTTTAAATCATATTCATTTCTTTCACATCAGGGTTGAAGTTTGAAAATAAACGGCTAAAATCTATTCATTATTTCTCAATCTATGTCTCTAAAGTATTATCCAGAAATGCCGTTGCTATTAGCGAGGCGATGATGGTAATTGGCGTTGATTCATCCCTTCTTCTGATGTAAGAGTAGGAGAACTAGCTCCAATAAAACTCGCGCCATTGTTATTATTCATCACAGTTTATTATCAAACTTTTAACCATCTTTAATATTACTTTTATCCCAATAAACCTTTACAAATACTTTTGAATCATCAAATGAATCTACCACTGGTTCGGAACGCCTTTCCTGCCGAGAAGAACCAGCAAGAAACTCAGCGGTTGCTCTTTTCAAAGATTTGATTTACAATAAGATTCGATTTACAATATTTTAACCGAAATTACATTTAACCGTCAAACTTAAACGAACAAATTTGAAAGAAGTTAAGAAACTCAACATTTAAACCAAAGTTACAATTAACTGTCAAACTAAACCGAATAAATTAAAAAGGTAGACAAATTCAACGTGTTATCACTTCGACTGTCGATAATAGAATGCCGCTCCGCTGGACCGCTTCGCTTTTAAATACTATCGTGGCGGTGGGGTTCGGAAACGTCGACGACGTACGATGCGTCATTGAGGATTCTACTCGTCATTCGATCTATGAATTACGTGTCTCATTATTGCGCCGATATACATAGATACACAGATACACACGTCAAACTTATAACACGGCTTTTTGGGTCGGGGGTAAAAATGATGCTTTTTGAATCATTATTATCCTAATTATCTAAATTTGCTAGACAATGTATTATGTAACTATATAAATAGGTTTCAACTTAACTTTCATTTCAAGAAAAGCCTAATCTTTTGCAAAGTTTGTTTTACACATCCAACTCTTTATAGCTTTGCTTGGCCACTTTTTCACACATACTTGGGTTCGCACCTCCAACCTCCCGAAAAGAAGTCGGACCACGGCTCTACCTACTTTTCTGTTCTTCTTTATTCCTTTCCATTACTGAAGGTCAACAGTTAGTCGTCTAAGTTGTCCGGCTTATGCGTAGCTTCCTGCGATACGTCCACATCTACCTACCTACTTTTATATTCCTTCAAAATTTATTTTCGCACACTACTCAATAACACGTCCCAATACCCGAGTGTAACGTATCAATAAAGTATTTAATTATACAATAATAATAAAGCAGTCCGGCCCCGCGCCGGACACATCAGCGCACAATAGGAGCGATAGAATTTTACGACGCCCCGGACGCAGTTCGGTAAGCAGTCGCCGTAAATACTCACTGCCGGACATACTACTACTGGAAACTCTAGAAAAATCTAGCAAAAGATTGCCTATAACCAGGCCAGATTCATTTGATCAACCGCAATGAAAGAGAAACCGCCGAGTTTCTTGCTGGTTCTTCTCGGTAGGAAAGGCATTCCGAACCAGTGGTAGATGCTTTTGACGATTCAAAAGAACTTGTAAAAGTCTAATTGAATAAAAATATTTTGAATTTGAATTTGATCATAAATTATTTTCATATCACACTATCACATCACACTAATATTATAAAGGCGAAAGTTTATATGTGTGTGTCTGTGTGTGTGTGTGTGTGTGTGTGTGTGTGTGTGTGTGTGTGTGTGTGTGTGTATATGTTTGTTACTCCTTCACGCAAAAACTACTGGACGGATTTGACTGAAATTTAGAATGGAGAGAGAGGAATTTTTATCCCGGAAAATCAAAGAGTTCCCACGGGATTTTTAAAAAACCTTCATCCACGCGAACGAAGTCGCGGGCATCAGCTCGTTGATCATAAATTGATTAAAAAAAAACAGAAATATACCACTATGCACCCTTTCGACGGCACTCGCTTACGTAATAGAAAGAGAGGCGTTTGTTAAATTTAAGGCCGCAGCGAGATACTGTGCGAGATGATTTGACCAACGATCTTGCACAAAAAATCGCCAAGCTTAAAAATGTGCAAGGTTTGAGATCCTTGCAGGTTTCAATAAAGGATAAAGCAAAGTGATTTACCGTACTAGCTAATAGTAGTACGTGCAATATTTTAGTTTACAGTATAATTAGGCCTTTGTGTTTTACGATTAATCTTAATTTTTGGCTTTTCCAGTTATTTTTTTTCCATACATCCCTGTTTAACATTAATGCAGTACGTTGTACGTAACTATTACACACTGAGTTGTGGATTTGTTTTGCTCCAATGGCCAGGAATATGAGTATCACTCCCAAATTGAGAAATAAGCAGAAATAAGCGAAAATTCTTACTTTTCTGTTAACCTTTTCTTAAATTTTTGATTTGATTCAAACGTTTCTGTTTGTTCAGCTTATTTTGGTGAACGAAGCAACGCAAACTTTTTATTTTATAAATAGATAAGAACATAGATAAAGTCTTTAGTGCCAATAAAACTGGTAAGAACATAAAAAGTAAATTAATAAACAGAAAATACAGTGCGCAAAGTACTTATGGCCTATCACTAAAAGAGATCTCCTACAGACATTTTTTTAAATAACCTGGATTTTTGAAAAGGAATAAAGCAATAAAATAGTTTTATCTTTTAACTCTCATCATCTCACATCTCTCCCAGCATCTCTACATTAGTTTGAACAGCTTCCAAAGTAGTAATGGAAAAGCCGATATGAAATGAAAGGCCGGAGTAGACGCCGACGTGTGTATTGAGAATGCTCTCATTTTCGGAAATCGGTATAAAAGATGGCAGATTGTAGACACGGTGTCGGTGTTAAGGCGATGCCGGATTTACTTAAAATAATATTGACTCAAAAGCCATTTCTCTGAACATTAAATCCATACTAAGTTATATTATGAACCAAATATTATTATGCTACAGATGTGTTCTGGAGCGACAACGACCTCCAGCCCGCTGATTTGATGATCTGAAGAAGGTGGCGGGAAGCGGGTAGATGAGGAAAGTGGATGACCATGTTTTTCTGTTGGCGCGCTCTTGTACGCATATAGGCTGATGGAATGGAGTTATAAATGTGAAAGTGTGTCTGTCTGCTTGCTAGCTAGTTCACACTTCATGGCCCCTCATTTTTTTTAAATAGCGAGCAAAGGAGCAGGTGGTTCACCTGATGTTAACTGATTATCGTCGCCCGTGAACATTTGCAGTCACAGGAACCGCCAATGCGTTGCCGGCCTTTCAGGAATTTGTTGGTCTAATGGTAACACCGCAGACGGGAGATGATTCAACAGTTTGCATGTGATTTATTAATATTATAAAGGTGAAAGTTTGTGTGGATGTGTGTGTGTGTGTGTGTATGTTTGTTACTCCTTCACATAAAAGCTACTGAACGGATAGGGCTGAAATTTAGAATGGAGATAGATAGATACCTTGGATTAGCACATAAGCTACGTTTTATGCCGGAAAATCAAAGAGTTCCTACGGGATTTTAAAAAACCTAAATCCACGCGGGCGAAGCCGCGGGCATCTTCTAGTTTATTAATATTATAAAGGTGAAAGTTTGTGTGGATGTGTGTGTGTGTGTGTATGTTTGTTACTCCTTCACACAAAAGCTACTGAACGGATAGGGCTGAAATTTAGAATGGAGATAGATAGATACCTTGGATTAGCACATAAGCTACGTTTTATGTCGGAAAATCAAAGAGTTCCCACGGGATTTTTGAAAAACCTATATACACGCGAACGAAGTCGCGGGTTTCAGCTATCACACTAATATTATAAAGGCGAAAGTTTGTATGTGTGTGTGTGTGTGTGAGTGTGTGTGTGTGTGTATGTTTGTTACTCCTTCACGCAAAAACCACTTGACGGATTTGGCTGAAATTTAGAATGGAGATAGATTTTACCCTGGATTAGCACATAGGCTACTTTTTATCCCGGAAAATTAAAGAGTTCCTACGGGATTTTTGAAAAACCTATATCCACGCGAACGAAGTCGCGGGCATCAGCTAGTTGTATATAAATCCTGTAGCTTGGAATGAATCGACTAGGCCTTAACACTTGCAGCGAAGACGGCCGGCAGGGGGCAGGTGAGGGGTCAAACGTCATCGATCGGGACGTCCACTTCACTCCCAGCTGAGATGCAACTTGACATGTAACTTGCGATATATTTTGTTCTTTATAATTTCTACTAGCTTATGCCCATCGTCCGCGTTGATTACACAAATTATATCCCCCCCCCCCCCCATTTTACCCCTTTAGCGGTTGAAAAAATGTAGGAAATGCTGGCTGGATAACCAACTCTTAGGCAGGTATAACATGACTTGATGTGTGGCATAATTATTTACAAAATAAACGTTTTTATGGTTCACTATTTACTTCTATTAATGTCACTCTGCTGTCTGTCTGTTCGCGTGTTACAGGTCTCTCACTCGTTCTTTCTTTCTAGTATATTATGTTTAGAAGCTTTTTAATATTAGCAAAATGCTCTGTAATTCTATGACATAAGGGACTAGGATGCAATGTACCTACAAAGACTTAACACTTTATACTTAAGCTATGCATGTTTAATGTCGGTCACTTTGAGAGGACATAGCACGCTCCCCGAGGATAGCTTTTGAAATTTTGCACGTTTCCACTGTATTTTACGGTACGTTTTTATAGTCAACTGATATGAAAACATTATCGGATATGATCGATGTTGCTACAAAACGGTTTTACGATAAACAATGTTTAAATTACCTATATCTTCTAAGCACCTTTTCTTTTCTATAGTAAAAGAGCAACAACAATACTATAGAAAAAAGTGGAATATTGCCGGGTTTTTCGGCAATTACAAGCAGTTTTAGATACTAATCAACCTGAAATTACCAATGGAGCTGTATTTTAAAAAATTTAAAGAATTTTGTACACTACCAGCTTCGTGTTAAACTACAGCTTCTGAAAAATGCAATTCCTGCGGACTTGTAATGTACGAGGTTTTAACGTTTAATTTTTTAAGTAACGTGGCACTATGGACACACACATTCACCTGCAGGCACGAAATGTCTCCATACGGACTGTCTTACGGTAACACTCCTTTGTAAAGGTCACATTCGATACCACCTCTGCATATTTCACCCTGGCCGCGACCACTGCGAGCTTCGTAAACGCTATCTTTACACTGACCTCCCAACTTACATTTACCATCACAAAACCAAACCGCACTCAAAACTAGCCTTTACACCCTTGTAATAGGAATGGCAAATATTTTTGTTGGGTGTAAAGTGAAAGTTGTAAAGATGTGAAAGCCGAGTGGTGGTCGCGCTTGAAATATTAGCAGCTTCCAGATGTGTGCATTCACGGGGACACCTAGGTACGTGAGATATTTGCGTTTTGATAGCGGGCCTTTGAGATGAATTTGCCGAAAGGCTTTCCAACGTTTGAAACTTGAATGAAGGTAAAGTGCAAATTGATAAAGTCTGGGCGGAGATGGCCGATAAGTGGGGACGCTTTGATTTGGTATCCCTTTTAAATTAGGTGATTTGATTTGATTTTACTTGATTGCTGGTAATTTTACTGAGAATTATATACTTACTTACTAATCTTACATACATATTTAAGTAATAATAATAATAATAATGTTTAATTTATTCAATGTTTTTTTTCCGTTACTTTAGTTTTTTGTTGTTTATGTTATTTTATTTCTCTTTTGTTTTTGTTATTTATTGATTTTGTTGTTGATGTTATTTTATTTTTTGTTCTTTCTGTGTTTCTGTTATTTTTTCTGTTGTTTTTGTTATTTTATTGTTTGTTTTTTAAAAATAGGGTAAAATGTGAAAAATAAATAAATGAGATAATTTTTTTTTTCCCCCCGTTACTTTAGTTTTTTGTTGTTTATGTTATTTTATTTCTCTTTTGTTTCTGTTATTTATTGATTTTATTGTTGATGTTATTTTATTTTTTGTTGTTTCTGTTATTTTTTCTGTGTTTCTGTTATTTTTTCTATGTTTCTGTTATTTTTTCTGTGTTTCTGTAATTTTTCTGTTGTTTCTGTTATTTTTTCTGTGTTTCTGTTATTTTTTCTGTTGTTTCTGTTATTTTTTCTGTGTTTCTGTTATTTTTTCTGTTGTTTTTGTTATTTTATTATTTGTTGTTTAAAAATAGGATAAAATGGGAAAAATAAATAAATGAGAGTAAAAAGAGATAAAAATAATAAAAAATAAAATATCTTTATTTTCAGACAGTTTTAACAATGTCGTTTGCTTGTGGTCTCCACACTAGGTAACCTGTATTGTGGGTACCGTGTAAGACTTCTTAGAAGATTTCACAGAGGGCTAGGAGAGTTCCTTTATACGAATATCCTATGTACGAAATAGGTACGACAAGTTCCTGTGTAAGTCTGATTACTTAATTTAGGATCTTCAAGTGTAGTAAGGTACGATATCTAGCAATAATAAAAAAATTCTGTAAGGGAAAGAGTAAAGTTTGTGTTCTACTGACTGTATTGTACCTATTTGTTAGAGGTACGGTTTGATACTCGTAAAGCCAAAGTTATTGTAATTTACAAGAAAAAAGGCAGTCAGGTTTCCTCACGATGTTTCTTCACTGCTAAAACAAGTGATAATTAATTCCATAAAGCCACATAACTCCGAGAAGTTAGAGTTGCATGCTTGGGTTCGAACCCCCGACCTGTCTATTAGAAGGTAGACGTCTTAACCATTAGGCTATCACCTCTCATATTTTGATTAGGTACACCTCATAACAAGTGCAAATTAAAAATTTATAACACCCCCGACAAGTGAAGGTTACAGTAACTAGAAAAGAGCTAACTTTCAAACGGCAGAACCGATTTTCTTGGATTATAGCTAAGAACACTCTCGATCAAGCCACCTTTCACACAAAAAAAAAAACTAAATTAAAATAAAACTAAATTAAAATAAAAAACTAAATAAAAATTAAAATCGGTTCATTAGTTTAGGAGCTACGATGCCATAGACAGATACACAGATACACACGTCAAACTTATAACACCCCTCTTTTTGGGTCGGGGGTTAAAAAGTAATTACGACCAAGCATCACAATCTTTTTCAGAAAAGTAGACAATAAGTGCATCACGGTCAAATCAACACTGCACTGTAGTGTTGATTTGGTTGGATAATGGGGGATGGAGCAAACTATTGTTGCGTGATATCTATTTCGCAGATTTGCAGGGCCACTGCCACCGCCGGGGGAGGCAGACGCTGTCATCGTGATCTTGTGACGCGCGTTGTCGCACTGTTGCCGTATTTTAGTTGAAACAATGCTATTTTTTATGTTCCGATATAAGTTAGCCATTGACGGAGCTCTTACGTGACCAAGACGGCAGTTTCATTAACACTGAGCAAATGTTTATACTTAATGTTTACACGACTGCCCATAAAAGGGGTGTACCTTATGTTTTCAGGTTTCATGTGTGTATGTATGTGAGTTTCTTTATTCCACCATACTTAACTTCTAATGCCTGAACAGATTTGGATGTAATGCCGAGTGACACTGGCTATAAATTAAAGAAAAAATATGTATGTAATATGTTGTTTAAAAATGTGATTTTTTTGACTTTTTGGTAGAGACCAAGTGTTAATTGGTAGCCTTCAGAAACCTTTTAGAACATTATGGAGAACTCTCAGGCATGCAGGTTTCCTCACGATGTTTTCATTTACCGTTAATACAAGTGATATTAATTAATTGCTTAAAACGCATATGTACCTACTTCACTTTGACAAGTCAGAAGAGCACCCGGGATCGAACCCCGGACCCGAATAATAAGCCGACAACAGACAGAGTTTCATACAAAATACAAGTGTAAATTAAAAATTTATAACACCCCCGACGATCCAAAGTATTTGAGTTTTCCAAAACATCATTTTCAAATAAATAATTATGTATTTAGGCAACGTCCATCTTGACAGCTTGACATTTGTCAATTGACATAATATTATGAACCTAACGGTTATCTAACCTTCTTTTCTACAAGAAAACTAGAAAAGAGCTGATAACTCTTAAACGGCTGAACCAATTTTTTTAGATTATAGCTAAGAACACTCTCGATCAAGCCACCTTTCAAACAAAAAAAACTAAATTAAAATCGGTTCATTCGTTTAGGCGCTACGATGCCACAGACAGATACACAGATACACAGATACACAGATACACAGATACACAGACACACAGATACACAGATACACACGTCAAACTTATAACACCCCTCTTTTTGGGTCGGGGGTTAAAAAACAACTGAATAAAAGCTTATAATATGCTCGCATAAAAATATCTCTCATTAGCCACATGTCAACAAATAAAACCCCAACCTCAAAAATCCACACGTCGCAATCACACACCCGTCATATTCTCGCTTCCATACATTATAACGAAACAAAAGCGTGTCCTTTAAAAGTCAACCTCCTAACAGACGTCGACTCCCGACTACCAACTCTCGACTCAACCACGTATAGTCGGAGAGCTGCCATGAAAATATCAACTTGATAACAGCAGACACCTTCTGGAGGATTGCGAACAGTGTGACAATCACGTGTGTGGTCGAGAAAAAGGTCAACCGCTGAATCCAATTCGGCTGGGCAGCGTTCGGAAAACTTTGAGGTGTCGTCTCGTTCAAAATTCCTCAGTGCTTGAAGACTAAAGTCAGAAGTAAGAGTCAGTCAGTATATGATATATGAATCTGAAACATGGTCACTAACTAACCTGACTTTTTATTTTTATTTAATTTAAGGTAATATTCAAACACGAGTTACAGTGGTAAAATATATAAATCTCATCAGACATTATTTCCACATATTGTGCCTACATTTTATTGAATAAATTAATTTCATTCATTCATTCTAACTGAGCCTCATAAGAAAGCTCATAGTTACTCAGCAGACGATGGAGAGAGTTATATGCTTATAGTTACTCTACGTGATTAAATAGAAATGAGGACATTCGTAGAACCAACGTAGCTCAACGGGTCACAAAGCTGAAGTGGCAGTGGAAGATCACTTAGAACCGAATAACGAAAAACCGATAGACGTTGGGGTCCCAAGATGACCCCTTGAATTTGAGTTGGGGGGGAGGGGGGGGGGGGGGAATGGCACCTCGCACCGAAACCGCAGCGTTGGAATACCCCTCACTAGCTGGACATGCGACATTAAACGATTAGCAGCGAGGTGCTGGATTCAGGGACACAAAATGCCTAGAAAATGTCTATTCACTCTGGACTTGAAGGTACCCATATTATAATTGGAGAGGAAAACTGATGGTGGGAGGGCGTTCCATATGCTGGCGGTGGGAATTAGAAATCTTCTTCTTCCTGACCTTACCCCACGCTACGTGGGGTCGGCACAACATGTCTTCCTCTTCCACTCTCTTCTGTCATCCATCAACGTATCATCTACCCCTTTTATACGCATATCCTCTTTCACGCAATCTATCCACCCTTTCTTTGGTCATCATCTTCTCTTTTTTCCTTCCACATGCATATTTAGTTCCAATTAGAAATGCGGAAGCGAAAATTCCCACTTGCTCTCGGTCCAGTAGTCTTTTCAGTGCATTTGCAAAAAATACTCGCCACTAATTTCAGAATCACACAACGCGACACAGACGCAGCACAGGGCTAGAATAAAGCCTTTCTTAAAAGCTAATCTAAGACAAAAGCGTTATTACCAACTGCCCGGGGGTGTGGGGCGAGTGTTGCCTTTGTTTATTTTAATTTTTTCGCATGGCGGACGCCGTCTAGAGTCTAACTAGCGCTAAGGAACGATATACAGGGTGCTACAATTCACATTTTGTTTATTTTTATTAAAAAGAAGTGCTCCATTAACGGCTTTAGTTGATACGCTTGACTTACGGCCGAACTTACGGCTTACATCAATCTATCTGTAATATTTCGGTAGGTTACAAACTTACTTCATGGTTCCCGACACAATATTGTTAAACGACTTAGTTTAAAAAAAAAAATTTTTCATCTCATAAGTTTGTCCGTTATTAATTTTGGCCATTAGATGATTCTGATCCAGCATTTTTGAGCTATGCCTACCTCAATTTATGTCAGTCAGTCAGCTTCTTCGTTTAAATCTACAATAGGTATTAAAAAAACAAACATACTTCCTTGTTTTTTTAATTATAATCATAATATTATTATCTTAACCCATCGCCAGCCCACTATTAAATACAGACCTTGAGATAGATTTCCTCCATAGAATGAGTAGATTTAGGCTAAAGTCCGCCATGCTGACCAAGTATGAATTGGTAGACTTTATACACTTTTGAGAACATTGTAGACGCTATAATGTAATTCTCTGTAGTATAGAGAACTCTTATATATGCGGATGGTGATAAAGGTCTTTTTGTTTAGATTTTAATTGTTACCCATTTATATTTGGTGTACAGTAAAGAATACTTTCATCTCTTTCATTTTCATACAGCTTTCATCATGTGTTCCTTTCACCATTAAAGCAAGTCATATGTTTGCTTCATTTAGTAATGCTAGTATTTAGTAGTGATATTTTCGGCCTAACTAGGAGCATCCTGTGTAGTAGCATGATACAGAACAGTGATATGCAGTTCATTTTCAGCTTTGGCGGGAATTATCAGCGATGCGTGATGGTTACTGCCTTCCGCAGCCGCTTTGTACAGCACTCCCAACAATAGCTTATTATATACTAGACTTTTTAAAAGAAAAACTCCTCACTGAAGGAAGCCGTAATTAGCCTCATTTTAAAGTTTCGAATCAAGCTAGAGCTTTTTAAGAGAGATATTTTTTTGAAACTGTAATAGTGGAATAGGACTATAGAGGACTGCAATGAAAACTATTTCGTTTTGTTCCCATTGGAAGTGAACAAGTATAATCCTTTGTTGTTGCCTTCGTCGTCAACAGATAGACGTCCACTGCTGGACATAAATCTTTTTCTATTTTTTATTTACTACTAGAGGATTCCCGCGACTTTGTCCGCGTGGATTTAGGTTTTTAAAGATCCCGTGGGAACTGTTTGATTTTCTAGGATAAAAAATTGGCTATGAATTGTCATATTGTACTGAGGTAGCTTGCGTCCCTGTGATTGTACAGGGACGCAAGCTACCTCAGTACCAAATTTCATACAAATCGGTTAAACGGATAGGTCTTTAGGAATTTCGTGGGAACTCTTTGATTTTTCGAGATAAAAAGTACACTTGAAGTGAACAATCTTTTACTGTGCCAGTAAAAAAGGCAACAGTAAAGTTAGGTAAACACCGTAAATGTCTAGACGCTAAGAGTATCATTATCGAAAACAGGATAAAGATTACAGCTTTCTTTTCAAGATTACAACCTAGAAAATAAATCCTAAGATAGAAGAAAACAAACTATTGCCATTTTTAACCCCCGACCCAAAAAGAGGGGTGTTATAAGTTTGACGTGTGTATCTGTCTGTGGCATCGTAGCTCCTAAACTAATGAACCGATTTTTTTTTTGTTTGAAAGGTGGCTTGATCGAGAGTGTTCTTAGCTATAATCCAAGAAAATCGGTTCAGCCGTTTGAAAGTTATTAGCTCTTTTCTACTGTAACCTTCACTTGTCGGGGGTGTTATAAATTTTTAATTTACACTTGTAACCGACTTTAGAAAGGAGGAGGTTCTCAATTCGTCGGAATCTTTTTTTTATTACATTGATTGTAACTAGATAAAGGCTCTAAGATCAAGATCAGATATACTCGTAGCTTAGAAAATAAGTTTTTCAAAGATCGATGTGGAGGAAAAAAACAATTGTTACATGTTATCACATCGGCTGTAAGTCGTATTTCCTTCAAGCCTCGCACGAAGGAGGCTAAAAGGAATTAATGCAAAACAAAAGTCTGCTATCTCGATGGTGGTGGGCGTAGCTGGCAGTAAATTACGGGATGGGCGTCAACCCACCGCCATGTATCAATCAGGGAGTACCAGATTTATGGGACAGTTCGCTTCGGAATCGTTAGCCTCCGCGACGAAAATGTGTTACTGTTATCCGACGTCTTTCGCCTTTTCCTCTCTTGTTTGGGACTAATTTCGTTCTTTTCGGGAAAATAGCGTTGTACCTCCGAGCTGCGTTCGATTTCTCTTTATTGCTGAGTGTGTTATGTTGCTCGAGACGCGATTCCCTGAAAATAACAGATTCTGAGATTATCTTTCAATGTTTTTCTAAATTAATAAGAAACTTGAGATTTTGCTCTATAATGTTGACGTCGAGGTCGTAGTAAAGGCACTAAGATTTTTCCGAAATTCCACCCGTATGGGTAAAAGTAAATCATACTTAATGCTAGTCTTTTAAACCCCGACCCAAAAAGAGGGGGTGTTATAAGTTTGATTTGACGTGTGTATCTGTGTATGTGTCTGTGGCATCGTAGCTTCTAAACTGATGAACCGATTTTAATTTAGTTTTTTTTGTTTGAAAGGTGGCTTGATCGAGAGTGTTCTTAGCTATAATCGAAGAAAATCGGTTCAGCCGTTTGAAAGTCATCAGCTCTTTTCTAGTTACTCTAACCTTCACTTGTCGGGAGTGTTGTAAATTTTTAATTTACACTTGTGTTAGATATTCATAAATAAACGCAAGTATTATAAAATAATGTATACAATTTGTAGTGTTAGAAACGTGGCAACCCTTCGCGATGGTAACATTAAGAGTTGTCAGCTGTCAACAGCGATGACGGTTAGGATAGTCGAGTGAATCATTAGAAAAGCGATTGGGTGAAAGCTATATTGTGTAAAATGCATGTAGAATGATATCATTGTGAATCTTAGAATAAGTACGCAGTTGTGAATATCTAAGTATTGATGATGAGCTTAATGTCTTGAATATACAATATATATAAACCGAAGAACTGTGTCTGACTAACGACATCCCCAAGATGTGCCCCGAGTGACGCGAAGGATAAGGCTCTGCTATTACTTGTCTTATTGGTAGATTCTATCATAATATATGAGTCATATTTTTCAGTGTGTGTAGTATATGTGTTAATATACAGATGTGTACTGCGACAACAGCAGGTAAACTGTACTTTACTAAGTAAAGAGATTAAAGGACAAAAACAAATAGTTGCCAGACAAAGTAGAGGCTTGACTAATATCTGTTGGTACATAACCGGGCTGTAATCACCAATTCAATACGGTGTGGTGCAACCAGCATGACATCAGGAAGGAGTGTAGCTTAGCCCTTCAGTAGGTCGTTGCGAAATTGATACGCTTGGAACTATGTAGGTAAACAAAGTTGGAACGCGAACAAACGAAACACACTAATATTATAAAGGCGAAAGTTTGTGTGTATGTGTGTGTGTATGTTTGTTACTCCTTCACGCAAAAACTACTGGACGGATTTGCCTGAAAAGAATGGAGATAGATTTATACCCTGGATTAGCACATAGGCTACTTTTATCCCGGAAAATCTTAGAGTTCTCTCGGGATTTTAAAAAAACTTACATTCACGCGAACGAAGTCGCGGGTATCAGCTAGTTAACTATAACAATACCTACCTACGAGTTCGTATTCTATGATAACAGTATGTTTATAGAATTACCATTATTATTATACCGGATAAAAGTTAAAATGTTAACTTACAATAAATAATAATAATCAGAACTTTACAATAAAAATCATTTCACAGTAATTTGATTATATTCTGAACTTTACACCATATCAATCAGGTATTTTTGTTACCAATCAGTGAGTTTCTGTGTAATAATATGAATCTAAGAAGTTTTAGAAGAAGAAAAAGATAAGTAATCCTTTTCACTTCCCAACAGCTTAACCGATTTTGACGAAATTTGGTACAGAGTTAGCTTATATTCCGCGGATGGACATAGGGTACTTTTTATCCCGGAAAATCAAAGAGTTTCCACGGGATTCCTAAATACCCATCCGCTAAACCGATTTGCATAGGAACCGAGGTAGCTTGCGTCCCTGCAATTGACACAGGCAACTTTTCATCCCGGAAAATCAAACAGTTCCCATGGGATCTGTAAAAACCTAAATCCACGCTGACGAAGTCGCGGGCATCCTCTAGTCATTTATAAATCACATTTAATACTAAAAACGTTGTACAGAGAATGCAAAATAATTTCAATCGCATCGCACTGACCATTGAATCCTTTGTGTCATTGTGTCGAGCGTGGCGTTGACGCGAATGGAAAAATGCGTCGGCCGCGACAATTTCCTGCTCACTGTTTAGCTCACTGCGTTTTGCAGTGAAGAGTGACATAAAAATTACGTTCAATTTGATTTTGCAGCTCATGTTAAAATTCAACAAAATTGAAATAAGCAGATTGGCTTGTGTAAACGAATAAATGAATATACTTTTATTACCCGACTGCGGCAAAGCCAAAAGGAAGGGTTATGATTTTAGCAGTCTATGTATGAATGTATATGGGTATGTTTGTATGCAGATTCTGTGTGTTCCACCGTAGCGCCTAAACTACTGGGCCGATTTTGATTAATGAGGTGTCAATCGATTGGTCGTAAAGGTCCGGGTGACATACCTAGGCTATACTTTATACGAAAAAATTGACGTAACATGTAAAAAGTGGGGTCTCCAAATTTTGTTGCTATTGTATCGAGTGGGGTGTCAAATGAATGAGGAGAAAATTCTGAGTTCATTTTATAAAATGTACTACAACATTAAAATATATCAAGCGACAGAAAAACATTTTTATTATAATCTTTCAGCGTTTATCGACGATCGCAGTCGGGTTTTAGTTTTCAACTTTACACCAGAAAATCAATAGTGCAGTTGACTGTGGTTTCTGTTATCTCGTATACAAGTAAAAAGTTTTGATAAAAAACGTAACCTTTAAAGGGATAAAAAATATTATAAAGCTATCGTTGCCAGCTTTACTCAGAGAACTGAGCTTAGGGTTTAGAGTTTTATGGATACAGAGTTTTCTAAAGTTTCTGAGACACTAAGAGTTGTAAGTAAAATTGAATTAGACACTACTTGATGACTTCCAATCTATCTTCGAAAACCAAAGAAGTTATTGAAAGTTATACTACCTATCGTTTACTAACGTAAAGACCTACATTCATCGATGCGCCTACATTAAAGTTTCCTGTTTTGCAGACACTTAGCCGTGAGAACATTATCCTATCTAATAATAAACCTGTCCGATGATTTCTAAATATAAGTTATCGATGGCTTGCTGTAAATTGGACGTCGCACTTGAAACCTGTCTTTACGTTTACGTAATATTGTACAATTTCTGGTGATGAAACATAATATTATATATTATCTTGATAATAAATTCAATGCGAACATGGTCGGTCGTGTATTTTTGTACTTATCCTAAATCAATAAAATTAATTTGAAAATAAATAGTATTACGATTAGTATGTTAAGTACATGATGTAGGTATGTACCTACCGTTGCTTTGTTTTTGTATAATATTGTCAATTAATTATTAATGTGATAAAAGCACTTCTCTTTACGACGGATATAAAAAATATACGACGGATATTTATAGGATATTCATAAAATAGTACTTATTTTTTTTAAATTAAAAATAAAAACATAGATTATAGAAAATTGAAATTGTTTTTAAAAGCGATGATAGTTTATAGTTAAAACGTCGTTAAAACTATATCTGGGTGGTCTGGCATTCGATCCCATCCACGCACCTCTTGCTTTTTGGAGTTATGTATGTGTAATGAATAAAATATCACTTTAGGAAACCTTTATGTTTAAGAGTTCTCCATTTAATGTTCTCAAAGGTGTATGAAATCTGCCAATCCGCACTTGGCCAGCGTGATGGAACATGGCCTGAACCCTTCTCACTCTAAGAGTAGACCACTGCTCCTAGAGTGTTAATGATGATGATTAAAATGTTCTCAATAACGCTTCTCCACTAGCAAATACCTTTGATCAAAACTCAGGTTGCCCACCGTACGTCGACACGATATACGATCGACATGCGTAACGATCACGATCCGATAAACAGACCACCACTCACCTGCCCCGTATTTATGATGCGCGATTTACGGGTGTTGTGTTACACCCGAATTTACATCCGACGCGTTTACGTTACTTTGACTAGAGATGGGCGTTACTGTTACTTTGAATCATTTTCATTTGCTGAAATTATTTTTCTTTCCAGTGATTTCACAGGTGATTTTTCATGGAACATCATAGTTCAAGTTTCGCACTTTACAGTCGTTTGCTACATTATTGTAACTAGGAATTAAGGTCAAGATCAATAGCCTTGATAATTTTCACAGATGGTTTTTGCGTAAGTTCGCTTTTCATGAAACGTAGTAAACGATCGTTTACTAAATTAATAAATTTAAATTACTAAATTAATAAGTTTAAATTAATAAATTTAACTAAGAAATATATTTTTTTCTAACACGCAGTGCTGCGGATGTTCTCGCTCGCGTATTCTTTAGCGTCTTAACTCGGATCACTGATCGTGCGGACGTGTTAATACTATAGGGCGATTAAATATAATAATTTTCAAACTTTGTGAGATTTCGCTTCGTCATTTTTCATTAGCTACTTTAAGTAAGGTAGCAAGTGTTACTTATGAAAACGCTGTTCACATGATTTTCCTGCTACCTGTGAAATGATCCATCTGTTTCTTTGACCCATAATTTTGATTGTTTTGAGATTTAGGTGTTGTTCTGTAGGTATGCGAGTTTCATGTCTGTGAAATGAGTTTTATTTTCAGCACCCGCCGTGAAAACTTTAGTTATTGTGTAAACCAAGTCAATCAGTTGTGTGAAATTTACGTGAAGAGTGCATTTTATGGTGTAACATGGACTTATAATGCTAGTGGAAATAATAAATGCGAAAATCAGGATGAGTTCAAGAAATATGTAAGAACTTTAACAATGTACCTATGAATTCGGTTAACCATTAGACGGTTTTCGAAAAAACTACCCTTTACAAAATAATGTTCGTGAACAGTCTAAATTTTTAGCGACTAGAATATAGTCTCTAAAGTCTAGTAACTAGAATGACTACAGAACTCTACTTTTTGAGTATTCTTACTGGCACTTAACCAATTATTTTTACACAAATGCCCAAAAAAGGAGTAATGTTTTTAGGGCTCATGTCTGTAGGTATGTACATGTATGTGTGTTTCTTTATTCCATTATAACTTCTAAATGCCTGAACAAATGTCCGATTTGAATGTAACTGATAAATCGTTACATCATCCCGAGTGATACGGTCTAAAAAAAAATTCAATATGGCAGGATAGTTGCGCTTTTTTTTTTTTAATTATTACTTATTTCAATGGTGAGGAATTTATGAAATCAACGTGAAATATAAAAAAATGTATGAAATAAACATATTGATTAACATATTAACATCAAAAGTCGAACATACAACCTGAGATGAGCGCTCGATTAGCCACCTTGAGGTACGCTGACGCAGATAAGCGGCGCCGTCGTCGGATAAGCGCTTTCATTACTGCCGCGTCGCGCCACGATGGATGGTGACAACAAATCGCACTGAGTTATTTGTTGCGGTGTGCAGGTAACTCTTGTTGTCATATACCTAACTGGAAGATAGCATTTGTCTCGTTTGTGAACCTAGTCCTCATAATATATATAATCTGTAGTGTACAGATACCTTATAATAATTAAAGTACAATGGGGTTATTCAAGGGGCGGACCAATAAATTCCTGAAAGGCCGGCAATGCATTAGCGGGTCCTCTGGTACTGCAAATGTTCATGGGTGGTGGTAATCACTTAACATCAGGTGACCCGCCCGCTCGTTGCCTCGCTATTTAAAAAAAAAACAGTTCTCAAAAGTGCGTGAAGTCTGCCAATCCACACTTTACCAACGTTGTGGATTATGACCAAACTTTTTTCATTCTGAGTGAAAACCCGGGCTCAGTAGTGACCTGAGATGAGTTGTTCATGATGTTGGTGACATAAACAAAAAATGTAAAGAAACAATACGTATACAAAGTCGTTAATACAAGCTGAGATGAGCGCTCGATTAGCCGCCTTGAGGTACGCTGACGCAGATAAGCGGCGCCGTCGTCGGATAAGCGCTTTCATTACTGCCGCGTCGCGCCACGATGGATGGTGACAACAAATCGCGACTGAGTTATTTGTTACAGACGACTAACCTACGAACTAATTCTTGTAGTCATATAAATGTAACAGGAAAATTACTTTAATAAGTATCTTTATTCAGCTCTAGATTTAAATCTTATCGAATGATAAGAATCTTATTGGTAGATTGATAGGTATTTTATGAACCTGGCAACCCTTGGAAAAGAAGGAAGGTATTGTAATATGAGTAATATTATAAGCAAGAGTATAAAGGTAATTTTTAGGCAACTATGCTTTACCATAGTCAATAAATCGCGTGTTATCAGGTTATCAGCTGGAATTATCTCAGAATTAGAGTCGAATCTCATACAATACATAAATGAGAACTCACTCGCCATATTTACTCTATGTGTCAACTGTCATATCAAAAGTACGGGTTATCTTTAACAGGGCTGTCTCCGTCACTTACTCCATACAATCGTAGTTCCAATTTCATTTGAATATTAAGCAACCAAAGTCCATGAAACGCAGACATATTCTAGAAACTAATATCTGTGCCTGTGGTGTTTTAGATTTTTCTAAAAATATCTAGTTTTAAAATTACAAGGGCTCAAAGATTTGTATGTGAATATTTAAGACCGCGTATAGTTCTCGGAACGTTTCTACAAAAATTCCATTGAGTATGATTGGTTAGTATTCAAATGAGAGACGAGCTACGTTTGTATGGAGCGAGTGACGGAGAGACCCCTCTTAAATTAAGAACTAAAATCCTAATAAAATCGTAATTTTGACATAACAGTGACACATAGTAGAGCTAAAATGACGAGCGAGATCTCAAAATGTATGCACTATACTAACTCTAATATTACCATGACGTCATTATAGTCAAACGTAACACACACACATGCATATAAAACATCTTCATCAAAAGAATACTCCTTCCGCCTTTGATATTATATTTCCTTACCTATTGCTAGTCGGCATTGGCAGCAGAAAACAAACAATTTTTGCATCTTAAGCAGCCATCAAAGATCGGAGACAATACACCATTACTTTAATGAATGTAATTTCTGTGTCGCGTTATGAAACGGCTGGCAATTGAGACCTATTGTTTTTCTAATTTGATTAAGCGATGGGAATTAGAAAGCGGGATTTTGTGGGAAAGTGTGCGATCGGTCATTCAAATGAGTCATTTGAATAAACATTTACATTATTTGTTGTCATTTTTTACCATTGTTGTTCGCACTTGACGACCATATTAAGTTATCTCAATTCTCACCTTAGTTTGCATAAGATATTACCTACCCAGTTACCTGGATTAGATAATGGGATGTGCATTTTGAGCGTCATACCACGCGTGGTCATACTGCTGTTATGATAATAAACGACAGCCATGCATTTTCAGGGTTCCGTATTCGAAGGGTGCCAACGGGACCCTGTTACCAAGCCTCTGCTGTCCGTCCGTCTGTCTGTCAGCGGCCGTCTCGTGAACCGTAATTAGATATAGGTAGTTTGATTTCGTATATTTAGCGTGGAGTCTGCCTACGCTACGCTTTTCTTTCCGAGGTCCGAAGAAATTCTCCCACAAATATTTCAAACTCAACTCGCTATTATGTGCTACTTCAGTCTACCCAACAGTAAAATATACTGTTACAGCTGTTAGGATCCTTTTTTTTTTTTATTCACTATAGGTAAGCGCTTGACCACAATCACACCTGATGGAAAGTGATTATGTGGTCTAAGATTTTTTTTTTTTAATTTATTTAATCAAAAAAAATTAACAAGAATCTATAATATTATAGCTCGCCAAACTGGTGTGCCAGTTTGTTGGCGAGGTGGCGCTCTTATTTTAACTTACATAACTAACTTATCCATACAATCTGTACTACGAATAAATATTTATTTAAAAAGATGGGACGCGTTTACCTAGAAGGTGCCTATTCACTCTTGTTTTAAAGATACCCGGATTGTAATTGGTAGGAAACACCTTTATAGGAGGATTTATAGGTAGGATCGTTAAATTATGACGATAAAATATTATTGTGCAAATAATATCTTATTGCAATTTTTTCGCACCCTTTTCTTACAAAACAATAGGTACCTACTTACATGAATTGTGTAAACCTCTGTTAATAAAATGAAGCTTCCGCGTGCAAATAAGAATTTGGCACAAGCCAGTGATAATGCGAGCCCATCTGCCGCGGTCCGTTGAACAAAAATAACTTAATTATTAGCACGCCACTCGAATTTGTTAGTGTTGAATTACATTGAAGCCGGTTACCTACTACCTACTGATTTTTTATTGAAAATCACACTAATATTATAAAGGCGAAAGTTTGTATGTGTGTGTGTGTGTGTGTGTGTGTGTGTGTGTGTGTATGTTTGTTACTCCTTCACGCAAAAACCACTGGACGGATTTGGCTGAAATTCAGAATGGAGATAGATAATATCCTGGATTAGCACATAGGCTACTTTTTATCCCGGAAAATCAAAGAGTTCCCACGGGATTTTGAAAAACCTAAATCCACGCGGACGAAGTCGCGGGCGTCAGCTAGTATTACAATAAAACTTAAAGCTAGCCTTATCTAATTACTATACAAATCATGCCCGTGTAGAACGGTGCCAAAAATACTGGCTGCATCTCCGCGTTGGACAGCCAGGCTGATCCGTTGCGCAAAATATGAGCTAGCCATTCTGTCACGCGATAAGGCTATTCATCGCGGTGAAATGCCTTGTAAAAATTTTTTTGCACTAAGGCTCCATGGCCCCAGGGTCTCCATGGCAAACGGAACAAAAATGTACTTAATTCTCGGTAAGAGATGCTTACTTGAGCCACTTGTCGTTTTCAGACATTTATTAAACCCCGACCCAAAAAGAGGGGTGTTATAAGTTTGATGTGTGTATCAGTTGTATCTGTGTATCTGTCTGTGGCATCGTAGCTCCTAAACTAATGAATTATTATTATTTGGAAGGCTTACCACTAGGCTTAACTTACCTACCCTTAAAAATAATAAATAATTTATTTATTGAACTTCAAGAAACTCTAACCTAAGAAATGAATCAAATAAAAAACCTTGCAACGATTTATCTGAATTTTGACAAAGTAAAAATCTTACGTAGCAATATCGGTTCTATTAACTTCATAATACTTTACAAGTTGTCGCAACATCGGTAGCCGGTACGACCCACAAGGCATCTCAGCCCTTTACCTTATATAATCAAATTTCGGCCGAACCAGGATATTAGGCAAAAATATCAACTCAGCATGTTAGGGGCGGCCTGAGTTAATTACCGGTCAGTGAATTAAGTCGCCCCTACGCCAGCGTTTTGTCTCTAAGGTTCTTGTCGTACGGGCCAGACGATGTCATGCACAAACTTAGTTATTATACTTAATTAAATGAACCTGCCTACTTCTACTTTCAAACCGAGGCATTACATGTACCTACAGTATTCAAAGAAACCACACCACACTAATATTATAAAGGAGAAAGTTTATGTGTATGTATGTGTGTATGTCATCCAATCTCAAAGGATACTTGCAAAATACTCAGGAGTTTAAAGTGCATAAGTGTGTGCGCTCTCTATTCTTTTTAACCCCCGACCCAAAAAGAGGGGTGTTATAAGTTTGACGTGTGTATCTGTGTGTCTGTGTATCTGTGTATCTGTCTGTGGCATTGTAGCTCCTAAACTAATGAACTGATTTTAATTTACCTTTTTTTGTTTGAAAGGTGGCTTGATCTTAGCTATAATCCAAAAAAATCGGTTCAGCCGTTTGAAAGTTATCAGCTCTTTTCTAGTTACTGTAACCTTCACTTGTTGGAGGTGTTATAAATTTTTAATTTACACGTCTTGTACTCTCATAGACTGATAGGGCAGCGATCAGAAAGAGATCAGAGGCACGGGGGTAGGTATAATATTGCAAACTTTCCTACTAAGGGAAATTAACTTTTACGGGATGTCCTAGATTAGGGACCAGGACTCCACGAAACGCATGTACATTACAATGTAAATTTGATAAATAAATTTTCATTTCATTAAGGGCCACAACTGGAAATTTCTTGCCAAAAAAACTGAACGACTTTTTCGGCCCGACTTTTGAACCTGGGAACTCTCCATCCGCAGCTGAACAAGCTAAGGTCAATGAGGCAGTTGTCAGGTCCATAAAAATAACAGAATATCGTCCGTATGTCAATTTTAATGGCATCCGAAAAATATTTACATATTCACATCGGCTGTCATCCGCGGGAAACTATGACCCATCAATGAAAACAGATTTTGGCTTTTATTTATTTTTGAAAAAAAAAAGTATCACTTCTCTTACCCTATCAATAAAGTGATTAAAAATAGGCCACGTCCGTATATGGCTATTAATTCGTGTTATTTTCGTTATTTTAGATGTGCATTGCTGGTTTTATATGCAAATATAAATTTTATTGTATAGTAAAGAGCAATGGATGTGTACGCAAAAATAACGGTTTGGACATGGTAAGGGTTTAGTTGAAAAGTGGATGTGTATCACACGGTTTTGCGTGAATGTTTTTAGTAAATTAAAAAATAGTTGGTAGTAAGTAGTATTATTTTTGATACTGAAAATGACGAGCAATTAATATGAGCGGTTTCCTAGTGTCATAAGCAAGTCACAGTTTAATACTCGTAAAACTGAAAAATAGTGTGTTACTCTCCAGGCCGGTAATAAAGCAATTGCCAGCTAGGCTGAGTAATATTGGAAGATTATAATTTGAATCCTTTGCCTTTTTAGAGCTTTTTTTTTTTGTTTTTTCAGGAGCATAATTTTAATAACAGATTATTAAACTTGTTTAAAGGCAAGTCTAAAATTGATTGCGGAATTCTATTATAAAAGATTAGGTACACTCACTCATTTTCGAATTGTTGAGTGTACCTATATCTACCACTGAATCCGTTCCTAATGTGAAAAACAAGCAAGAAACTCAGCCGCGGTTTTGACAACATATTATGCGGTGGTGTACATGACGATTGAAATGCACTTTAAAAAATTGAACAAAAATCGTTTTAAATTAATCTTTTTCTCCCACAAAAGTATACAAACAACAAACCAACGGTGTGAGTGTGGCCCGTTTGAATTGGCGTGAATTGCATCAGTTAATCTGAAAAAACGTTTGATCATGGAGATTTAGCCCGGAATAAAAAGAGATACCCGTCAGTTATATTTGAACCTGTCACGCGTCGAGTATTGATAGCCCCGGTAGAGTTTTAGTGCAAACACTTGTTTCTAAATTGGAGTAGATTTCGTTCCGGTGTCCTGTGGAGCCGAACTCTTTCTGGTTTATATACGGTATTTTGACCAGGTTATTGAATATTGTATAGAAGCGTGCGTTATTTTGCGGAAATCCATGAAATACAAAGAACCAAAAGCTAATCCGATAAAAAAGGCAAATCTCTATGGTACAATATGCAGCATGCGACATACACCACCCGCCCTCCCACTGCTAAGCATGCAGGAAAAGTCAGCTACCAAGCAAACACCACACAAATCCACCAGAACACACTCGACGCACGTTTCGCTCCGACACCAGAGCATCTTCAGGAGAGGTAGACCTTACAATCTTTGTGCACAATTTGTGCATTGTAAGGTCTCAGTTTTGTTACAAGGTACCTGTCATAAAGTGTGACATAGTACATCGATGGACATAGTATAGTGTATCGTGTACACCCGGCGGACGAATGACGTCAGTAATTCATGTTAAAGACGACACAAACAAATAAAATGAAGTAAATACAACAAAAGAAAGCTACTTCAAACAATGAATGGAATACAAAGTCAAACAATAATTACGTTCTCGCCCGCGGCCTCAGATAACCGACCTTTGTAATAAAAAGATTTGCTTTTATTCAATTAGCTGGCTAATATGAAATGTCTAAGTCTTTGACTCTCTTTGGAACTGCTTTGAACTGATGCAAATGCGTTATACTGTGTGTATTTGATTGTAACATTGTTATGATACCTATAACATCCATAGTCCTCTCCTCTGGGATATATATGGGTTTAATAAAAACTGCCATACTCCTTTCAAGTTAGCTCGCTTTCATCTTAGACTGCATCATCACTTACCACCAAGTGAGATCGCGGTCGAGGGCTAACTTGTGGAATAAAAGAAATTAAAAAAAGACTTGTACATCAACAGATAGTTAAGTATTACAAGAGTGTCATCCCACATCAAGAAAGATTGCGATTATAACTCCCATATTCAATTCCAAGTTTCGTAATAATTATATGACGTTTAAACACTGTTACGCAGTGAACTATAAATCAAAGTTGTTTTCGATATATGATGGTGACACACACATACATTAACCGAGATTAATTAATACGAGAACGAAAGGCGGGCAAATTAAATACCAAAAAGCTATGTGCAAGGTTAAAGCTCAAATGATTGTACTGACATCTCATTAGCTTAGCGAGAACGATGGGCCTCAGGCACTATTTGACTGTGGTACGGGGCATAAGATGTAGCGGAAGCGCTAGCAATTGCCAAGTCAGCAAGCGTACATAATACAGGGTGTAACCCGAACGCTAGCAAAAACGAAGAAAGGTGATAGTACTGATGATTACTGATAAGATACCATAGAAAAAAATACAATATTTTTTTAATCCAGTATTTTTAAAGTTCACAATATAATGCAAATAAAACATCTGACTGACGCTAGAGGTCAACGAACGTTCCTTAAATAGGTCGATCGAAGTCAATGCCACGTCGTAGGTGTGGCATTGACTCGAGTTTCGCACGCTGTATAATGCGGGTTTGAAAAATACTAAATCATTAAAACTACAAGATAAGCGAAATGGTTATTGGCATTGGATTGTGTTAGGGTATTGTAATATTAATGCTTGACTTTTGCTAGCGTTCTTGTTACTCCTTGTATCGTTTGTATCTACAAATAGAAACTATTTATTTAATTTATTTAGCGTTACTAATTTAATAATTTAATAATAATGTAACATTAAAATTAATCTTAATTTATAATGATTATAATTGTCGTAGATAATAAAATTTAATGATTGTGCATAATAAATGTAATGTATTGTATATTGCGATGCCCTGACAGGGCGTCATGTAACTATACTTATTTAGCTTTAAGTTATATAGTTATTAGTACATGACAGCAATGAAATAAATGAATAAAAATAAAATAAAAATAAACCCTAGAGTTATCCGTTATTCTTTTTTCAAATTAAATGATAACTCTTAGGAGTTATCATTTAATTTGAAAAAAGAATAACGGACCTTCGACGAATGACCTTCGACGGACTAACGAACGGTCGGTTACTCGTACCTGCGCCAATGAGAGACTATTGTCCACGGATGACCAAAATTCGTCCCTTATGAACTGCAACGCATAACGCACACGACGGAAAAATGTACTGCAAAAAATCGTAGTAAAAGATTACGGACTTTTATCCTTCGTGGACAAAAGTCACTCATCTGCGCAGGTTCTAAAATTCTAAGATGGAAGCGGGTCACTCTGGAAAGGGTATGTCAGTTTCAGTTACCCCTTTGGTTTCTACACGGCATTGTACCAAAATGCCAAATCGCTTGGCGGCACGGCTTTGTCGGTAGGGTGGTATTAGCCACGGCTAAAGCCTTCACCAGATTAGACTAGAGATAAAGAAAATAACTAATTCCAAATTTTTTCCGTCGGGTATTGAACTCGAGACCTCGCACTAAGACCATAGCATTCACCACTGCACCAGGTAGGTCATCAAATTTACCGCTCTCGCTTATAATTTGCACTGTAACATAAGGTAGAGCGTAGAGTAGAGCACACATCTGTATTTTTGCCCGATCAAAGGAGCGTTGCGGGTGACGTGCTTTTGAACCGATAATCAAATTAGCAATGCTTCCTTTTTGCGCAAAAATGTGTCTATCAGAGACCGCGTGCGAGAGAGCTGCTTTGTTTTGATATCCCCTTAGTACCAAACTCTATATTATTTCCTTTCATAATAATGGTTTAGAATTACTTTAACGCTGAACTGAGTTTTCCGTGGATTTTATTTTATTTTATTTATTTTATGGAAACACACAGTACAATAATTAAATAACAGGCAATACATAGTATTTAAAACACTCAAACTATAACTGTCTCTAATGAACCATTTACATTTTAAACCATTAAAGAACTTCTGATGACTTCTAGAATTAATTAGGTAATTAATTATCAGATGTTACTGTGATAAATACCGGGAACGCTGAAATCACAATTTTTGTTAATTTTTTATTTTCATAGCGGCCATTTTGAAGTTTTTCATAATAGTTATTATAGCGGTAATAGAAATACACATTCTGTGAAAATTTCATTTCTCTACCTACTATGAAAAGAAAATGAAAAATATTTATTTACCAAATCACAAAGTCATTGTACAATTTATCTGTGTCTGGACTCTGGTGGTACCCCACACTAGGTAATCCTGTATCGTGGGAACCTAATTCGCATTAACAATGTGCCGTAGAGAAGATACAGCCTGCTGACGAACAGACGGGCGGACAGACGGATGGACAGCGGAGGCTTAGTAATAGGGTTCCATTGGCTCCATTTGGATACAGAACCCTAAAGACCTTATAAAAATTGAGCAAACTTTCTTAGTGAAAATAATCTGGTAAGTATAAAATATTCAACCACACCAAATTCTATACGTAGGTACTGTCTTTGATGATGAATGATGATGAAATATAAATAGGAAGGTACATTAGCTTAGTACTAAACCCAATGCAAATTAGTCCCATACCTCTGCCCCATAAAATGTAACACCAATATAACCATCGAATCCTCACCCAGCCACAATTCCTGCATAGTCCAATCTCAACCCCCTTCAAGCCCTAAATTTTGTTACTTTACTGATTTAATGACGTCACACGACGCCCTCTATCGAATGTCAACTCACATCGTTTGTATAGAACCCGACTTAAAACAACCTATTTCACATAACACCTCAATGAAAAATTAACTTTAAAATTGCGTTGTTAAAGTTGAGTTTTCGATATCACCCAAGTTGTTATAGGTTATGGTGTGTGATACGCGTAATGCATAGGTTAGATATTTGAGTCACGAATCCATTTTATGACTAATTCCATAACTTTGTATGTGAATTCGGGATCAGGTACGGCAATAGTGTTTACTGTGTCATATCTCTGTCAAATCTTCTTGGGAATAGGCAGGAATAGGCCTAAAGGGATTTGCTTTAATAGTTGTAGAGAAAGCGATAGAATCGCAAGTGCTATTTTGTTTTTCAACAATAATGTCAATAAAGCCGAACCTGAATAGGATTTTGAGGAGCAAAGATTTGAACAAGGAATTTCAGGAGACTAATCTTGCAATAATCTCGAAGTATTTAGTTTTAGTCGAAATTCTTAATAACATAATACCTATTTAATAGGGCATTAAAGTTTACAAGTTCTGTTAAAATGGTTAAGTCTTAGACAATAATTTGATGCTAAATTTGTATTGATGAGTATATTTTAATAACAATTTAAAAAAAAACCGACTTCAATAAACGCAAACACAAAAAAGTAAAAAATAATTTAATTTATTACCGAATATAATATGACGTATACAAGAGTTAATCTAGTTGGATACTTGATGTATATTAATATTTTTTGGAGCCGGTCCCAATTAACCGCACGAACCGGCTACTCTTTATTAACCCCCGACCCAAAAAGAAGGATGTTATAAGTTTGACGTATGTATCTGTGTATCTGTCTGTGGCATCGTAGCTCCTAAACTAATGAGCCGATTTTAATTTAGTTTTTTTTTTTGTTTGAAAGGTGGCTTGATCGAGAGTGTTCTTAGCTATAATCCAAGAAAATCGGTTCAGCCGTTTGAAAGTTATCAGCTCTTTTCTAGCTCTTGTCGGGGGTGTTATAAATTTTTAATTTAAGTACACTTGTATTGTTTGTGACTCCACATTGGCACCTCGAATAGAGAACCTCCTCCTTTTTTGAAGTTGGTTAAAAATGCCTTATGTGAGATTTGGTTTGCAATTCAATGTTGTATAACACACATTCCACAGCGATATACAATTATACACTTATACATATATTTTTATATGTAACATCATTTCCTTTCACTTGTGTGAGGATTTCGCATCATTTTGTTGATTTATTCTTTTAAGTTATGACTTTTTAATGTCCAATTTTCTCATATCTTTAATAACCAGGTAGGCCTCTAATTGCCAGGTAGAGGCCTATCTGGTTATTAAAGCTACCTCTATAATTTTCGAGAATTCATCTTATTTTGTGTTAGAAATAATATAGTGGGCAGGAAATTTTAGATATGGTCTTTCTTAGTTTCCATCAAATCGATGTGTGAAATTCTAAATGCGAAATAAAAGTTGTTTGTTTGTGTGTTAGTTGTAAGAGAGCGAATCAACATAATTTTTTTGCACGGACATAGTTAAAGACCTGGATAAATGATATTGACTACTTTTTTACTCTGGAAAATTGCAGAATTATTGCTTTTGATCTCACCTGGTGACGGTGCGTGTCTTAGATGCATGTCTTAGGGTCTTGCTCACAGATTTCAATGATTTGTGGTATTGCTACTGTACTTGTACGACGCTAGTATGAATTGAGCCTTAGATGCGACCACAATAACCTGATATATCTTAGCGGTAGACTTTGCTGATATAATAATAACTAGTCTTGACCAATACTCATACATAATTCGAAAATTGAACCAGCTGGGAAACGAACCCGGGACATCCCATTGCTAAGGCCACACTACTGTGCCAAAGATAATAACGTCAAGAGATATCAGCGAATGTGAGATTTAGCTGCGTTCTTCCTATCCTTTAGTTTAGATAGGTTGAATAATGTAATATAACTTTTATTAAACCATTTATTACGTATGACAGTTTTTGGAATACTTTCGAAAGCAACATCGAAAGGTACAGCATTTAAATAACTCAAATCTTCAAAGGTCAAAAGTAATAACAAATTATATCAACCGGAAGGTAGGTAAATGGCAAACTGTTATGTACCATCGCACACGCATTTCTTACAGTGAAATCTTGTTTAAAGTTTTTAGGAACAATACTTTTCATTTTCCTGTGAACCACAAGCGTAAATCTTTTTACCCGACTGCGGCAAAGCCAAAAAGAAGGGTGTATGTATGTGGGTATGCATGTTTGTATCCAGATTCTGTGTGTTCCACCGTAGCGCCTAAGCTACTGGGCCGATTTTGATGAATGAGGTGTCAATCGATTCATCTTAAAGGTCCGGGTGACATGGGCTACATTTGATACGAAAAAAACGATAGGTCAACCTAACGGATGTTACTTGAAAAAAAGTGGGGGTCTCCAAAAATTGCTATTGTATCGAGTGGGATGTCAAATGAAAGAGGAGAAAATTCTGCGTTCATTAATATACATCTACTACAACATTAAAATATACCAAGCGACAGAAAAACAATTTTACTATATCTAATATGTCAGCGTTTATTAAGACGATCGCAGTCGGGTTTTAGTTTTCAACTTTATCTTGTTGAATCTATACTAATAAATAAAATTGGAGTGTCTGTCTGTAATTTCGAAATAACTACCGCATATTAAGGTCATATGGTTATTTGAACGATACTATAACTGAATCACACGTTTTTAAAATTTTGGTCTGTCTTGTCTGTCTGTCTGTTTGAAAAGGCTAATCTTGGGAACGGCTGAACCGATTTTGACGGGATTTTCACAGACAAGTAGAGAATTGACCAAGAAGTAACATAGGCTACTTTTTTAACCGATTTTCAAAAAGGGAGTTGTGTTTTTCTACCTATGTACACCGAAATCTCCGAGATTTCTGAACCGATTTGCGTCATTTTTTTTTTAATCGATAGAGGAACTTTGCGACATTGTTTCATAAAAAATTTGGAGTCCAACTCCTCAATCCTGAAGCTGCGGGCATCAGCTAGTCTTAAATATACCTATAAAGGGAAAAGGTTATTACAACTGACTGTAGCTATTATAGTCAAAATAATATCAGATAATAACGCAACACGGATTGCTCTCGTTGGAGTATTAATTTGGCGGCATGTGCGGATAAAGGATTTCATTAACCGTTTTAATTTGAATTAATCGCGCTTTAATTCCTTGTTCGCCTTCGTTAGCGACGTGTCATATTTGTACGGAACTTCGGGATAATATCGCCGAGATTTCTTCAGGGAATTAGAGCAATAGAGCAAAAGCTACACTTGTTTTCATTGGTGCATTCATCCGCGTAGAATTTAAACTTCCTTGGTGTTTTTAATGCCATACTTTTATTTATTTAGATATATCTAATATAGTTTATACTAGCTGTGCCCGCGACTTCGTTCGCGTGGAATAGTGACTTTTCGGGCAGCATATACTCTGTACGTTAAAAATGTTCGCCGTGATTCTTTAAATTGACATAACTTTTTTATTTATGAACTGATTGACATGAAATAAACACTAAATGTTAAGTGAAGCTTACTACAATATATTAGTGAAAACCGTATCTAAATCGAATAAGCCGTTTCTGATATTAGCGTGCACAAACACACAGACAAACAGACAAACAGACAAAAAAAAATTAATTACAATTTCGGGTTCGGCATCGATATAATAACAACCTCTGCTACTTTTTTTTATATATTTCCATTGTACAGACACCACTTTTCTACAATTTTATTATATGTATAGATATAGTTTGAACTCGGGGGAGAGAGGAAGCGAGGGGGGAGATGGGGGAGGAGGGTAGATTTTGAGATTTTTATAATTTGCATGTTATCTAGAAAGTGTGGAGGAGGGAGGACGAAGGAGCCAGGATCGCGCCAAGGTACCTACAATAGGTAGAATTATCAATAAAACCTAAGGTTTCTCATCCCTACTTTAGTATTTGAAGAATTAGCTTAGTTGTTTAATTATTATTATGTAAGCCCAGGGCCACAGCAGGCACGATGCTTTTAACATCAGCAATTGACGATTTAGCTGCGATTCGGAAGATTGATGCCACGATTGAACGCCCCCCTCTGCACACACACAATATACCTACTCTCCAATCGCAGCGATTCAATACAACGATCAAACACCAAAAGTCATCAAAATGCTAATAAAACCGACATCGTGGGCTGACATCGCTGACTGGGCACAGCCGAGGGTGTTTTTGGTGGGCATCGCCATCCCATATGACGAGAACCTCGTCAGAGCTGAGATTAAAAACGCAAGTATCTGGGCTCACGAGGTTTCCGACATGTGGCATGTGGAGTCCGCTGAAACCATCCTAATCGTTATATCTGCGAACGGGTTGATCCCAGTCAGCATCGCTCACGATTTGTGGCGACTGGGGTTCCGTGGCAGTTCGCTCGCAGCCAGGATGCAAAAAGCGGCCTAGCGGATAATAATAATGCGTCGTGCTCGTGTCTGCTATGACCCTACCTTAAAATTTATAACATCTACCATAATAGCTTAGTGCTTCAACGAATAATGCAACAAATTATCAAGCCCGCACCTCACTTTCAAATCATTTATCACACCCACCGATCTCATATTACGCTACTGCATTGCATACCTCTCAGAGACCATTAGCATGACGTGGAATGGTTCAACCAACCTCGAGGTCAGTTGGTTCTAATTTACTAAAATGAGATGTATGAAGTTTTTGTTTTTAGTTTACTTACTGTTACGTAAAATACCTATTACCTGTAGCATACTTATAGGTTGCTAACGATGTACCTCCTTACTCAATATGGAGTTCCTTTTCCATTCCTTTTTTCGTCAGAGTCACTCAACGGGCGATGGAGAGAGTTATTCTCTACGTGATTAAAAGCCGATTCACACCAAGTACGTACACGTGAATCCGTAGACACAACTGCACGCATAACGTGTACGCGAACGTTAACGCCACGCAAGCGGTATGCCATGTCTCATACAGTTCGATACATTACAACGCAATGGTACGCGCTACGTCTACGCTTACGCGACGCATACGCAGCCTGTGTGGCCGGCGCAATCAGAAACAAGGAGATCCGTTAGCAGTAGGGGAGTAACCGAAATAGCTCAACGGGTTGCGAAGCTAAAGCGATGGACAGGCCACATGATTATATAGTTCCGATAAACCAGTAGACGTCGGGAACCCAAAATGCTAGAGTGACAACCTTGCTCCGGAAAACGCAGCGTTGGAAAACTCTCCCAAAAGGTGGACAGGCGACTTCAAACGAGTCATATACCGAGATCTATAGAGCCCACTTTGACTTAGCTCAGACTTAAGACACTGTTAAAACGAGATAGCGTTATACCGTTACCATAAATATGTCTCTTTTTAACTGAAACTTAAGTATAAGCAAAGAAATTTTTACAATGCAAGATACCTATGTCCAGCATAGACGTCTATCGGTTAAAGATGACGATGAAACATTTACCGAAGGTAGGTTAACCTTAATTAACCTTTTTATATATTAAATAATCCACTTAACTTATTTATTTAATTCTAATACAAGCAATTTAGATAAGGATTCGATTTGAATAATTTGAAGATATAATTATTTTAACATAGAACTTCTATACTACATTTAGTAGGTACATCCTGCATCAATCATCGTCCAGCTGAAATCTAAAGCGGAAAAATACATAATTACAATAAAAAAGTTTTATACATGAATTAAAAATATTATATAACAATATAATTTTCCTAGGGTTTACAAAACAAAGTTGGTAAAAGCGTTATGTAAACAGTGGTCAAAATTTACATGAAATTCCCATAAAAATGCACCGAATATGTATTAAGATCATTGGGTTACAGCATGTGTGTCAATGGCATAGCCACTGTGTGAATACATATACACAAAACCCATGACTATGTATGTTAACATTCACACTACTAAACATTAGATAGATGGTATAAGTTACGACTTTATAGCGACCAGTGCTTATATTAATGTGAGAGAAAAACGTAGTTCGGCTTTCATCCATACTTCCATACTTAATATTATAAATGCGAAAGTGTGTCTGTCTGCTACCTTTTCACGGCCCAACAGCTTAACCGATTCTGACGAAAGGTACAGAGTTAGCTTATATCCCGGGGACGGACATGGGCTACTTTTTATCGCGGAAAATCAAGTTCCCGCGGGATTCCTAAAGACTCATCCGTTTAAAAGATTTGTATGAAATTAGGTACCGAGGTAGCTTGCGTCCCCGTAATTGACACAGGCAACTTTTTATCCCTGAAAATCAAACAGTTCCCACGGGGTCTTCAAAAGACGAAGGCGTGGGCATCCTCTAGTTTCAATATAAACCAATCAAACTCTTTGCAAACTCATATTTACAAATACAGAAACTCAATGAAATTTTTGACGACCTCCCTGGCGCAGTGTATTTAATAGTTATGGCGGAATAAAAAAGCTGACATACATACATACATGAACCCTGAAAACAATACACTCCTTTTTCTGGGCAGTCGTGTAAAAGACGCTATTTTTCGTAACTTGAACCAAACGTAAATGAGTGTAATATTATAATTTATAACTTACATAATATACAAACGCACATATCACGTACGCTATGTGGCTATAGTGTCCCAGCGCGTTGGGCAAGTGAACAGTTAGTGTCGAGTAAAGGAGGGTAATGAGTTTGACTGCGGTTAACGCAGTGATATATTTTTTGTTGATCCTGTGGTTATTATGTTTCCACGCCTTATTTGGGAAGTGTCGTCAGTGTGACATGATTTGTTGTCAACAAAAACTTTGAATTAAAGTTTCATGATTTTCTTTGAGGAAAAATAAATTAAAATCTTTATACCTCAATGATAATGATAAGTAATAATGGATTGAAAAAGATTGTGGTTTGATTTAAAAACAAGGAGGCCACTTTCAAAATGTTAAGTGAACTTTTTAAAGACCTCTCTCTACTTCTAAGATGGTCTCCATTTTTCACCTTCCCATTCTGACCTTATTTCTTCATTACTGGGCGTCATGACCCTTTCTATTAATCATATAATGGTAGGGGGTTCCGGGGATAGTAATGCGGTGAGTTTCCAGAGCCTTCCACATACCATTTAACTAAAAGTATAATTTGGACTTCTAGATTATCATAATATGTTAGCCATAATAATCACGACTGATGGCTCAACGTGCTCTTCGAGGAACGGAGATAACGATCAGGCCAAGCTCGGGCCCCCAAAATTGGTCCCCCATCCAGTTACCGACTTGGATCAATGTTGCTTCCTCGGCGCAATCAACTTATTATGTGCTGTTAGACAAAACAGTCACTCGTCCTTCCAAAGGTGAAATGAAAAACTAGGAGTCCCACAGTCTAGACTAGAAAATGTGGCCTCATACGGCCTTCAGATGGTCTAGGAAGAGACTAGGTCTTTTACCAAATAGGTACATTATGTAATACCTAGATTTACATCTAGATACTGTACTGACCATAATTCCCTGACACATGCCGTAAAGTCGACGCAACGTATTACATAAAAAAGTCGTAAACCAGACCTTATACTTGTATCACAGTTTAGGAATCTTACAGTTCAGACATGATGACAAGGGTCAAAGGACATAACGAAACGAACGAATTTTAAATGCGTTCGTATTAATTTTCTTTTTAAAGCAAACTAGTCCCTACTAACAGCAAAACAATATATTCAGTAGGGTATTTTTAAGATAGAATGAATAAATGTATAGCTAGAAAATGCCCGCGACAGCACATAGATTTCATTCTCCACGTAAACCTTAGTGGGTTTTTGCTGTGTTAAAAGAAGCAGACTTGCTAAACATTCCATATTTTGATGATATAAAAAAAGTTGGTTTTCAAAAATCTCGTGCCAACTCTTTAATTTTCTGGGATGAAAAGTTTCCATTCATTCTCCAGGTCTATAACTATAACCATTTCCTAAATCACGTCGATCCGTTATTCTGTTGCGACGTGATTGAAGGACAAACTACCAAATAAATACACTTTCACATTTATAATATGAGTAGTGTTAGTGAAAAAACATAATTTAAAATTAGTAAGATCAAGATTTATACCGGATCTAGTAACTATCTTTAATATCATGCAAGTAAGAAAAGTGAGGCGTGTCAATGTTAGTAAATAATGCCATCCTGTATTTGCCCTGACCCATACACTCTGTGCAGATTTTCTTTCTTGAGGCTAGTTATACCTACTGTATGATTTATCAAACTGTGGTAGCTCAAAGCGAACAAGAAGACTGACACGTCTTGATATGCACTGAATACGTCTTTTATTGCAAAATTCAATCTACATTCTACTGAGGATATTGTGAAAGAGATGGGAAGTGGTCACTCAAAATCTTAAGTAGGTAGGTACCTTGTAATATTTTGTAACCTAAATTATGACCATTTTTATTCTAAGTCCTATTCAGACATATACCTGTTATATTAGGGCTAATTAGGGGGTGTTCTGTGTTCGGACAACAAAATGTGTTAGTGACAATAAATACTTAATAACTATATTAGTAGGTACTTTAACACTAAGTAGTTGGTAACAATACTTAATCACATTAATTAGTACCCTCTTTAGGTAACAGAAGGGCTAGTAATTTTTTTTGCCGAAAGAATCAGCCTGGCTGTTCAGCATCCAGGTAGCTATTATGACGTAGACTTTTACATTATGACAGTCACTTTTTTTTAATTTATTCATTTGTTAATATGTCTACAGATATTTAAAACACAGTAGGTACCTACCTATCGAAACATCAAATGACCAATACTCTACAATTACGTTTCAATACCTATTTCGTACATTGGGTAAGCTTAACATGTAGTATAGGTATTATGTTACTAGATCGAATTGCAATCACTATGAAGCAACCATGACTCGCTTGTCTTTGTTCTATGAAGGTAATTGGAAGTTGCACACTGCTTTGGTCAAATTCAATTTAAGCTTTTTCCTGTTATGATAATATCCTGGTGCAGTTAAGGCTCCGTGGATTCTTACCAGATCGTAAGTTTGACATCTGGATGAATCCAAAATAATGAACGGCATTCCAAACCAGTGGTAAATTATTTGACGATTCAAAAGCACTAGTAAAAGTCTAGTTGAATAAAAATCTATTCTATTCTATTCTAATCACTACTACTTAAAATTATGAATATGAAAGTGTTGTTGAAACGTGCAACGGGTCGATGTGTTTTTGTCCCAAGAAATCAATTCCACGGGATTCATATAAACCTAGAAATCCATGAAGACGAAGTCATAAGGATCAGCTAATATTATTATAAATACAAGAACGTGTGTGTTTGTTTATTATCCATGTTTTTTTTTTTAATCAAGAGGCATAATATTAAGCTACTTTTTAGACTGCATCATCACTTACCACCAGGTGAGATTGTAGTAAAGAGCTTACCATCTGAGTAAAAAAAAGTATTATTAAAGCTCAAAATTGTACCTACCTATTCAGTAGATTGAGATCACATGATTATAAATTTATTCTTCCATAATATTATGACGAATTATGAATTGCACAATAATCAATTTCATGCTATCTTAGAAAGGGCTTTTAAAGTTTACTAGGTTCAGTAATTAGGTTACTACATAGTAGGTTTATGAACGTTAGGTAACAGCTATAAAATTATAACGTATCGATTGTCCAAACGTAACACTTAGCCCACAAATGGACTGGAGTGGCGCCAGAAAAGAACCAACCGACTCTTTCGGTTGCCCATAATTGAACAGAGGAAAATTTAAACAGATGATAACTCCCAGGACCACGATCTTCAGTAATGAATGGAGATGAAGAAAAGTTGGCGGTTCTTTACTCCGTCTGTATACGCAGGCCCTTACCGAAGCCAGGTTTCCATTCAATTCAATACAAACTTTACTACGAATATGGATAAACAGTGGATATGTTACGAAAACAAAAAGGGTAAAGTTAAATTTTGCCTATTAGCGTGCAATATGTTATGATATTTAAAAACTTGCTTTATCCGTTTCATGAGTAGGTACGATTTCCGCAGCGCGACATATTTGTCCAAGTCCTTAGCTTAGTTATTAGAAGGCCTTGACTAATAATATGTGGATGCAAATCACGGCAAACTAAATTAACTGAATAGATTTACAAGAAACTTAGCAAAATAGTTTTACTAAAGTTACAGACAAAGAAATTTCAATCTTATAGCACCCCTCTTTTTGCGTAGGGGGTTATTAAAAACTTTAGCGATACAAGTAAGTTGTGATTAGGGAAAATTTCTTAATTCTGTTCAATGCAACACAAGTATTCCATATTAACAACTACATTAAACTACATATTAAGACAATTGCCCCACATTTTTATTTATGTCTGAATGACTGTACCTTTCTAACAGTTAGGCCCAACGCAGACGATTGACTATAATTATTATTGGCCATATAATTAAATTGATGAATAAAGATTTAAAGCATCTTTCTTAACTACTTATGAGAAATAATCAAATACCATTGATACAGATTAAACTAATTTATACGGATTTGATTTGATTTTTGTCGGTAACCAATATTAATTTTGAGCAATGATAGCTTACTGGTAGATTTTTGATTACGGTTGTAGCATGGTTAAACATTAGGGCATCGACCCAGTAGAAATAAATAAGTGCACTAAGTGAAATCGATATCTTGATCTAATGCCAAAATGTGGCTAGTTATTTTGTACTAAACTAAAGTGGCAAGTCCAAATATATTATCTATCCCTTTCATAATGCACCTTGCAGAAAAGGATGGCCCTACATTTAGACTTGTTAATTTTGTTTAGTTTAGAGATTGTGTAAGACTGAACTTTGTTCCACATTAACCGCCTTAATACAATTTTAACTTGTACAAGGTGTATTAGTATAGGACTTCTCCAAACATAGTAGCAAATATATCACATATTACAAAAAAGCCATCGAAAACAAAAAAAAATCACCTGTAAAATCGGCACTTGTTAGATAAATTCGATCTCGGACGTTTGCGTTAGGTCTAAGACCAAGCCGTTAAAGTAATGAAGACATCTTAAATCTTTTTCGTAACCAGCCATCACTATCGGCAGTCCGATCACTTATTTAAAGTGACAGGCGAAACAGATAAACTACTGGCGTGATGATGTCCTTCGTTCATTTTTAGGATTCCGTACGTGAGGGGTGCCAACGCGACGGGACCTTACTAAGCCTCCGCTGTTCGTCTGTCCGTCTGTCTATCAGCGGGCTACACCTAACTCATAAACGGTAAGAGTAGAAATTTTCCCGAATGTATTTCATCGCCGCTATAACAACAATTATTTAATAACTAGCGCCCGCCCCGGCTCCGCACGGGTAGCTTATTACAATTTTCTTGGGGATCTCTAATATTTTTGACATAAAATATAGCCTATGTTACTCAGGAATAATGTAGCTTTCTACTGGGGAAAGAATTTACAAAATCGGTTCAGTAGTTTCAGAGATTCTCCTGCATAGAAAACGATCAGGGATATTGTTTTAATGAAACTGCCATACCGCTTCCAAGTTAGACCGCTTCCATCTTAGATGGTATCTTTACTAACCACCAGGTGAGATCGCAGTCAATGGGTAACTTGTATCGAAATAAAACGAAGAATTTGAAGGACAGACAGACAGACAGTAGGAATAGCGCGCGTGCACCTTGAATCGTGATCCATCACAAGTTGTACAGATGAGCGAGTTCGTATTGAAGTAGGTACAATCGAGCACACTTCACTTACATAAGCGATCAGTGAATGTTGAACGCGGGTCAACCGCTCGTCAGGTTATGACGTCCATTCGTTTCCATTGGACCCGTGTTATCACGGAACCCTTGTACTTTCGGTTGAATATAACGCGCGGTATAAGCATATCATATTATAATTTCTTATAATTAATTGGTTTCTTTAAAAAAAAGAATATTAGCCCTTTTTAAACATGACTAACATTCCCCTTTCCCCTCCAACTAAGCGTTAAGCTTGTGCTAGGAGTGGGTACGACAATAGTGGCAACGGGTGGGGTTTGAACCGGCGACCTTTCGGATTTCAGTCCGTTCCTATAACCGTTGAGCTATTGAGGCTTGAGGAGAATAGTAACTTCTTATAATTAAGAATCTGTTAGCACTACACAAAAGCTATTTAAATGGAAAAATATTCAGGCTATCTTTACTGCTGAACATAAAAAACTTAGACTTTAAAAAGCTTTTTTTAAAAGTCAAAGTTAAAAGTTTAGAAATTAATCATTGATAGTTGATTGAAGTATTGATAGATTTATTGGCTGTTATTTTTGAACTATCAGCATTTTTAACCCTCGACCCAAAAAAGGGGTGTTATAAGTTTGACGTGTGTATCTGTGTAGCTGTGTATCTGTCTGTGGCATCGTAGCATCAATGTAGGAACATTAATGAACCAATTTTAATTTAGTTTTTTTTGTTTGAAAGGTGGCTTGATCGACGAGAGTGTTTTTAGTTATAATCCAAAAAAATCGGTTCAGCCGTTTGAAAGTTATCAGCTCTTTTCTAGTTACTGTAAACTCCACTTGTCGGGGGTGTTATAAATTTTTAATTTACACTTGTAATGGTACAAATCTTGTTGCCTATGTCAATGGAAACAATTCCAGGTTAGCAAGGTGTGGGATCTTGAGCCTTTCTCCGGCGTGTGATTGTGACGTATGTATATTACCTATAATTGGTTGCTTTACATGTGTGTGTGTAATACACATTACATACACACGCACAAAAATAGCTTACATGTTATTACTACCTATACAAACAGTAAGCTATCAAGAGAATGAAAGTTATTAGAGCGCGAATATACATATAGATGAATAAGTAGGTAGATATATTATATGTTGGCAAAGACGAGTGCCCACCACGCTGGCTAAGCGCAGATTGGCATTTGGCAGACTTCTATTCGTGAGGTCGGGAGTTCAATCCCGGCCACGCACCTATAACTTTTCGGAGTTATGTGCGTTTTAAACAAACAAGTATCACCTTTAACAGTGGAAAACATCGTGAGGAAACCAGCATGCCTAAGAGTTCTTTAAAATGTTCTTAAAGATGTTTTAAGCCTGCCAATCCGCATTGCCAGCGTGGTAGACTATGACCTAACCCCTTCTCATTCTGAGGAAATAATCCGTGCTCTAGTGGGCCGGTGACGGTTTGATAACAAGTGTAAATTAAAAATTTATAACACCCCCGACATGTGAAGGTTACAGTAACTAGAAAAGAGCTGATAACTTTCAAACGGCTGAACCGATTTTCTTAGATTATACCTAGCTATAAGAACACTCTCGATCAAGCCACCTTTCAAACAAAAAAATAAAATCAAAATCGGTTCATTAGTTTAGGGGCTACGATGCCACAGACAGATACAGAGATACACAGATACACACGTCAAACTTATAACATCCCTCTTTTTGGGTCGGGGGTTAATAAACTAGGTAATAGCCTATCACTGCTTAGATATCTCATCTCATAAATATAAATGGATATCGCATACAATTTAAAATGAATTTTTCGATGAATTCCGCAAATCATCGTTTGATTCGCTCAAGATGACACGCAATGACCTTGGGTCATGTCATTGACCCCCACTGTGTATCTGTACAATGCAATAGTCACCTCGCACTTGAGCGCGTGTCGTTTGCTTAGTAAAGAGGCGTGCATTGTGTATGAGGTAATGTTATTCTTCACGGTTTAACGATTAACGATCGTTGAAAATTTTAGCTACCACCTACCTACTTAAAATCACATCAAAATCGTCGATTCACTTAAAATCACATCAAAATCATTGATTCAAAGTAGGTACTTATTGTACACCTTTTGATAGTCAGAATTGTTAGATTTGTAAGATCATATAGTGGTGATAAATAAATAATTAATTACGTAAAGCTACGTGGGTTCCAAACGCTCCCAGGTCTGAGAAGAGCTCACAACAAACTCAGCACTTAGGTAGGTACCTACCTAGTACCTACCTATGTGAATTTTAATGTAACAATTTTCTAATGTACTTATCTAAATTTTTTGCCACCCTTACAGGGTCTCAAGTGAAAACCTACCTACCTATGTAGTGAGTACCTACATGTGAAATGCAGAATAAAGAATATGAATGAAAGTTACATTGATTAACGCATAGATACTTTTGCTAGAGTTTGCAGGTCTTCTTCTCTTCTTTTCTCCTTATTTTGCAAAATGGATAATTTTTCAACGAAAATGAAGGTGTGATACCTAGTGGGAGTGGTTAAGACGTCTGTGTTATAATCGGGAGGTCGGGTGTTCGATCCCGGGTACGCACCTCTTATTTTTCAGAGCTTTTTGCGTTTTAACCGAAATGTCACTAAGCTTTAACTGTGAACGAGGAAATCATCGTGAGGCTACTAATTGGGTGCCTAATAATTCTCTATAATGGTCTCAAAGGTGTGTGAAGTCTGCCAATCCGCACTCGGCCAGCGTGGCGGACTCTTGCCTGATCGCTTTTCATTCTGAGACGGGCTCAGTAGTGGGCTGATAATGAGTTCTCTCAGAAAGCATATCATTTCATTCTCGAAAACGTGGTATCGTCCACGTGGTCAATTTAAAATCTCTACACGCACCATAACCATGTATTGTGCAAAGCTACTCATACAAATACTATCAAGGATAAGACCACCATGCAACCGCTCCATCCAAATATAGCTATCGATTGATATAATGAATATCTATACTAATAAATAAAATTGTCTGTCTGTAATTTCGAAATAACTACCTCATATTAAGCTCATAGGGTTATTTGAACGATACCTTAACTGAATAACACGTTTTTAAAATTTTTGTCTGTCTGTCTGTCTGTCTGTCTGTTTGAAAAGGCTAATCTTTGGAACGGCTGAACCGATTTTGACGGGATTTTCACAGACAAGTAGAGGATTGACCAGGGTGTAACATAGGCTACTTTTTTAACCGACTTTCAAAAAGGGAGTTGTGTTTTTCTACCTATGTACACCGAAATCTCTGAGATTTCTGAACCGATTTGCGTAATTTTTTTTTTATCGATAGAGGAACTTTGCGACATTGTTTCATAAAAAATTTGGATTCCAACTCCTCAATCCTGATGCTGCAGGGGATCTGACCAATCCACGGGGGCGAAGCTGCGGGCATCAGCTAGTAATGAATAATATCAACACATTATATCCATTTCAGTAGGTATTTGAAACAGTAGCCATAACATTTAAATACAATAGCATATTATCATATGTAATGACTCAGCACTTATTTACCGTTATATGGGATGGTTACCACATGTTATTGTAATTTTAGTGTGATTTATAAGTACATAGTACCTACGAATAAATTGCAAGGTCATGCAGAAAGGAAGTCCTAGGATAATTTGCGCTTCTTATCCTATAATCCTAGTAGAAATGAATAAAGTGACCTTTTACCAATACTTGCAATAGTGGAAGTGTTAAAAATCAGTAGTGTGAAATGGAACAGCCTAGCCGTTTTGGTCCTGTGATAGATGTCGATTTTTTTACTAACCCCCAACCAAAAAGAGGGGTGTTATAAGTTTGACGTGAGTATCAGTGTATCTGTCTGTGGCTTCGTAGCTCCTAAACTAATGAACCGATTTTAATTTAGTTTTTTTGTTTGAAAGGTGGCTTGATCGAGAGTGTTCTTAGCTATTATCCAAGAAAATCGGTTCAGCCGTTTGAAAGTTATCAGCTCTTTTCTAGTTACTGTAACATTCACTTGTCGGGGGTGTTATAAATTTTTTAATTTACACTTGTTTATTATATACTTGGCTGCAATCATACCTGCTTGCAAGTAATGATGCAGCTTAAGGTGAACTTGAAAAATTTGCAGTATCAAAGTTTATTTTTCCAATTTGTTTTGACAATTGGCAATTCTAAGTCATCAAAGCATACCTTGGTATGGTGAGACAGTTTGGCCACAGATTATGTTTGGCAACAATATTGAATTATATCAAAATGTAGAGATTTTTAACTTTTAAGTCGGTCATTATCCTTAAAAGCGTAAAAGTTCTTTCTGTGTTAAGGTAGAACCAAACTTAACATTCGTAACGAAACCGAATTTGTGAAACAAAAATTTCTTAATATAGTGTGTAACCAGGTTTTACTTCTGTCGGTAGTTCTCATTGATTGCCAATTTTTATTAGGGTTCCGTACCCGAAAATTACTTACCCGACCCTATTACTAAGCCTCTGCTGTCCATCCGTCCGTCAGCGGGCTGTATCTCGTGAACAGTAATAGATAGAGAGTTGAAATTTTCACATAATGTGTATTTCTATTGCTGCTATAACAACAAATAATAAAAATTTCAAAATGACTGCCAAGAAAATTGAAAAATAACTAAAAAGCGTTATTTCTTGTACGATGGTACGGAACCCTTCGTGTGGGAGTCTAACTCGCCCCTGGCCGGTTTTCATTTAGGTATTCTAGTGTAACGCAGCGTCGAGCATTTATAGTTTGTCTCCACCTCAAAAATCAAAACTTTATGCTTTAGTCACTTTTTCCACTATTCGAGCCTTGGCATACTTTATCAGATAATATCGGCTAACTGTAATAAATTCACTTTCGGTGCTTTGCGTAATAAGGCCCGGTTGTAACACCTTTACAATATGTGATTGTACATGTATAAATTGATGGATGCAATTATTTTCTTGCTATTTTTAGGGTTCCGTACCTAAAAAAGAAAAAAGGAACCCTTATAGGATCACTTCGTTGTCTGTCCGTCCTTCCGTCTATCCGTCTGTCGTGTCTGTCTAGAAAACCCATAGGGTACTTCCCGTTGACATAGAATCATGAAAGGCAGGTAGGTAGTTCTTAAAGCACTTAAGGAGGAAAATCCAAAAACCGTGATTTTGTGGTTACATAACAAAAAAAATGTGTTCATGAACAAATTAGTACTCATTTTCAAAGTAAGATAACTATACCAAGTGGGGTATCATGTCTGTACATTATAAAACAGATTTTTATTTATTTTTATGTATACTTAATAGTTTTTTATTTATCGTGCAAAATGTCAAAAAAAATACCCGATTACCCTCGGTCTAGTTTTCCAGGGTTCCGCGCCCGATGTGTGCCAATGGGACCCTTTTACTAAGTCTCCGCTGTCCATCCGTCCGTCCTTCTGTCTGTATTTTAGTCCGACCGTCCGTCCGTCTGTCAGCGGGCTGTACTTTATGAACAGGCAAAAAGTTGAAATTTTCATATCTCATCATTTCATTGCCTCTATAACAAAAAATAAAAAAAAAATTAAATGGCCGCCATACAAATAAAAAAAAAGTGCTATTTTTTGTGTGATGGTACGGAACCCTTGGTGTGTAAGTTCAACTTGAACTTGACCGGTTTATCTCACTATAATTGATGCTATATCATTTATTTGACATTGTAGATATGTAGACAAAAGTCTTGATACAACGGACATGGCGAACCTGTAAGGTTTTCCTTTCTTGTTGATTAAGGAACCCTAAAAATAAATTATTTCCTTGTTTTTTAAAGTGGTTGAACTTGCATCTTTTGCTTGGAAGAAGGTCATGAAGATTAGCAATTGTTAAATTTTGAGATGACTAAGTTCCATTTGCATAGCAGGAGGTTAAAGTTACGCTAACAAATTGCTAAAAATCAAAATATCGCTTTTTATTCAGGGTTATAGTTTAATTATAACCGTAACATAACTTTAACTGTCATTCATCTAAACCTTTTTTATCTATACTTTACAAAGATAATAAATATAATAACTATTTGTATGAAGAAAGTAAGCTATGCCAAATTCGGAACGCACATAGGTACGTACTAATTGTATAATGAGCGTATAAGTACAAGTACAAATTACCCCATTATTAATTTGATGTAAATTTTTTTCCGGTGTTTAACTAGGTTAACCAGTAGGTATTCTTATCTAGATTTGACCCACGCTTGCAAAAAAAATGACTAACTACTATAATTAGAAGTCTATTACTATTATAGAATCAGACTGCTATTTACATGCCACATTGCCACATTATGGTAATTTTGTTGTGTGTAGGTATAGGATTCTAGTAAAAACGAGTGATTGCCTAGTAATTTTATAAGACTTCGACTGATCGGAGTGTGCGGGATCCTTTAAACTTCTAACTTTTTACCCGACTGCGGCAAAGCCAAAAGGAAGGGTTATGATTTTAGCAGTCTCTGTATGTATGTATGTGTGTATGTATGTGTGTCTGTCTGTATGTTTGTATCCAGATTCTGTGTGTTCCACCGTAGCGCCTAAACTCCTGGGCCGATTTTGATAAATGAGATGCCAATCGACTCGTCGTAAAGGTCCGGGAGACATAGGCAACATTTTATACGAAAAAACTTGACCTAACGGATGTTACATGAAAAGTGGGGGTCTCCAAAATTTTTTTGCTATTGTATCGAGTGGGGTGCCAAATGAAGAGGAGAAAATTCTGAGTTCATAAATATAAATGTAATACCCAAGTGTAATACAAGATTAAAATATGTGTGTAAAGTGACAGAAAAACAATTTTACTATAATATTTCAGCGTTTATTAAGACGATCGCTGTCGGGTTTTAGTTTTCAACTTTATCTCGTTAAGTTATGTGCATTTTAATCAATAAATTCATAAAATAAATAAATCACTAAGTATACAAGTCTCGGCTGAAATAGCAACTAACGACCTTGTCTAGTTGTTGTTGATAAGCATAATAATATGAGCATTTTAAGCAATTAAATGCAATTATTTGCTTTAATGGTGAAAGAAAACATCGTGATTAAACCTGCATGCCTGAGAGTTCTCCATAATGCTCTCAAAGGTATGGTCACTTGGCAGTGTAGTAGACTATGGTCATGGTCAAGCCTTCTTGTTCTGAGAGGAGACCAGTTATCAGTAGTGAGCCAACCATAGGTCGATCGTGATGATGATGAAGGTGCACTGTTTTAGTTTATATACAGGGTACAAGTGTAAATTAAAAATTTACACTTGTACACCCCCGACAAGTGAAGGCTACAGTAACTAGAAAAGAGCTGATAACTTTCAAACGGCTGAACCGATTTTCTTGGATTATAGCTAAGAACACTCTCGATCAAGCCACCTTTAAAACAAAAAAAAAAACTAAATTAAATCCGGTTCATTAGTTTAGGAGCTACAATGCCACAGACAGACAGATACATAGATACACACGTCAAACTTATAACACCCCTCTTTTTGGGTTGGGGGTTAAAAAATAAATAGAAAAAAGAGATTGTAATATTATGCAATTAAATCCAGTTTTGAACTGGTTAACCCGCGAAGCCAATGCCATACCTAACTGATTACCTACTTAGTTGTAATGACATACAGACCTATCTACATAATATGTATATATGCACTTGTTTAATTACTTTTACTTGTGCAAAATTATTAACTGTAGAAGCACGTGCAAAGGTTCACTTTTTCTTCTTATTTTTTCCTACAAATTATTCAGTATGATGTCATATTTAAGAATAACGGTATGTAAATTAGCGATTTAATTATTCAAAAGTATATTTATTAATAAATAACAGAATGTTAAATTGCTTTGTCATATTATTGTTGCGAATAATTTCTAAAAATAATCGGATTGTTGTAAGTTCGCCACTCAGTTAAGCTTGTCCACAATCAAATCTCATGGAAAGTGGTTATTTTGCATAATATGAGATCAATAAAAGTAGGCTAGTAAATATGAATACCTAAATATTAAAATTGGTAACTGTAAGTGAATGTCAATTCTTAGGCTCTTATTCAATTCGATAAATAAAATCGATACATAAAACGACCCATCCACTCGTTAAATTATTTGAAAGTAGACAAGTAGGTATAAAAGTCAATCATCTCATTAAAATATACGCAACATTAGTTTACATAGTAATAAGTAATATGATTTCATATGATAAAACGCCTAATCCTTTCTCCAATCAAAAATCGCACCAATTCCAAACTATCGCACCCAAAATGATGACCAATTAAAATTTAAAAAAAATACTGACAATTGCTCTCACACGTACATACATCTGACGGATGTGCTTTATTTTTTTTTATTAAAAAAATATATGGTTCATTCGTAACCAATATTCGTCCTCGTAGGCCACCGGATGGCCTAAAGTAAAAGTAGACGGCAGAATCTTCGCTATAAAAGCGGTTGGGCACTCCAAGAGCCATCATACAACCTCCAACATTCACTGAGTTCATACAACAAAAATGGCAAAGTGGAGCATTGTAAGTGTCAAACCATCGAAACATCAAAACCCCCGAAACTTCAAAAAAGGAGTGCAGTGCTGTGTTACGGATTAATACCCCAATCCCTATAGTGCATTCAATGTGTGACAAAACCGAATTATGTGGACTAATAACTGTGTTTAAACATACCTATAATATTTTGGACTCGAATGTGGATTAAATCAAAAACTACTTAACTAATTTTTACATGTGCCAAGTTAAATTATAACAGAATATAAAATATCAAGATTAAAAATTAGAGATCGTATCAAAATTAAGATAGTTTGGACATCATTTAAAATCAAGTTAATTTAAAGATGCGACTATATTATTTTAATTAATATTGACGCTAATTTAAAGTCATTCAAGGCGAAGATCTATAACGATTGAATTCAATATTAATCGAATTCAATTGTTAATCGTTCGGAAGGCCAATAAAAATCTTAATGACGCATTAGTTCAACTACCGATTTTAAGGATCAATATAACGATATAGAGGATAGTTAACCAAAATAATCATTCGGAAAACCAATAAAAGTTTAGCACGTTAGCTCAACTACAGATTTAAAAGATTAAAGAGTATTTTGGACTAAGACAAGTTTTTTTTCCAGGTCGCCCTCGCCTTAATAGGCTACGCCGTGGCTGAAGCCCCTGGCGGCTACAGCTATGCACCAGCTTCTTCTATCCAAGTAGTCGGAGGCGGAGGCCACGGATCTCCCTTAGCCAGCGGCGGCCACTACACCTCAGTGCCAGTCGGATACCAGACCTCAGAGGGCTACCACATCGACCCCCATCTACTCGACAAAATCAGGCACATCATCCTTAAAGACGAAATCCAGAACCAAGCTTACCAATCATCCATTGGAGGTGGTCACGGACATGGCATCTCTTCCCACTATGGTGCCCCAGTTTACGGAGTTCCTCATGAAAGAGTTGTAGGCGTTGAATTGGAGTCTCTCCAGCAAGGCATCCAAGTGGCTCAGTACCATCAAGCTGAAGAGGGCTACGGTGGTTACGCCGGTGGTTACGCTGGTGGCTACTCTGGTTACTCCAGCGGCGGTTACTCCGGCGGCAGCTCCGGTGGCCACGGATCCATCTCATACAGCGCCCCTTCAGTGTCCTACACGACCATCGGCGCTCCCTCAGGCTCCTATGGCGTCCCATCCATCTCATCATCCTACGGCAGCCCTCACCATTAAACGAACGACTTAGTCATTTCATCTTAATGTTATGAAACTCTATGTGATTGCCTTAGACGTTAACTGTATTATATTTGTTGTTAATATAAGTTTTCTGTAAATAAAAACCTACCTTTTTGTACCAGTCTACTTTTATTCGAGTTTCAAGTTGCGAAATGTAAAGTTTGCATTACGTAACTTTAAGTAAACTGTTTTAAGTTAAGTGGAATGTTGATACGTAACATTGGTCCGTAAATGGTACTCGAAAAACGCATTATATTCCGACCGAGCAGGGCTTCGTGGAGTGGAAAGTGCCTCCATGATGAACATGTCAGTGAAATACAATCCTCAACTCCAATAACCCAGCAGTTAACAAACCAGCTTGAAATCCAAAAGGTAAGGTAATCTAATATATACGGAGAACCAAATCCTTGCCCAAATTTTTACGCTTTCCGCTCAGTTGAAAATGAAAGGGGAACATACGAATAAGTCATGTTTAAAACATGTCCAATAAAATAAACTGATGTAATCCATAACCGAATGTAAATACTTTTAATGCCACTTTGGTTTTAATATAAAGGTGTGTCTCACTTTTACTTTCGGCCGAGATCAGTCATCTTATTTATAACTCATTAGCACTAAATTTGAATTAATTCCATAATCTTCATAAAATTAGCAACACCCGCGATTCTTAGTCAATTATTACGGCAATATTATGTTAAACGCGATGTTGCAAAAACTTTACATGTTATTAGAATTGCTAAAGAGTTCTAATAAATTAAATTATGTTATTATGTTTTATATGACGAGCTTAAGTATGCCCGGGACTTCGTCTGCGTGAACTTCACTTTCAATCCCCTATTTACCCCCTTAAGGGTTGAATTTTCAAAAATCCTTTCTCAGTGGAAGTTTATGTTATAATAGCTTTCTGCATGCCAAATTTCATCTCGATCCATCCAGTAGCTGGAGCTGTGCGTTGATAGATTAATCAGTCAGTCAGTCTGTCAGCTTTTCATTTTATATATTTAGACTAGCTTATTGCAACATCGTCCGCGTGGACTATACGAATTTCAAACCCCTGTTTAGCCCCCTTTTGGGGCTGAATTTTCAAAAATCCTTTCTTAGGAGATGTTTACGTTATAAGTACGCCACACAGCTCGATCCGTCCAGTAGTTTGAGCTTGATAGATTATTCAGTCAGTCTGTCAGTATTTCCTTTTGTATATTTAGATTAACTAATAAGTTGATATTAGTATGTAAGTATGGATTAACGTAATGACCTCAGCCCCGATTATGCCAATACAATTGGAATGGACGACATAGCCTACGCATGTTACGCAAGCGAATTCGGTCCACACAGCGAGAGCGAGTCTGAGAGAAAGTGCATCTATGCAGTGGGGTTACCGGCCAGTAGGTATTATTTGCTAATTTCCCTACCCGAGAGGCAGCCTACACTTTACAATGAACCTACATAAGATCACACATATATATTATGATATACATTATACATACATATATATTATATATGATATGATATAAGATATATATTATGATATGATATACATGATTAGGTATAGTTACTTATACTAGCTGAAACCTGCGACTTCGCCCGAATTAGGTTTTTAAAAATCTCGTATTGAAATAAAAATGAATTCACGGATTTTCGGGGATAAAAGTAGCCTATGTCACTTTCCAGATCTCTAACTATAGGGGGAAGTCGGGTAGATTAATGCAGAAAAAACCGGCCAAATGCGAGTCAGACTCGCGCACTGAGGGTTCAGTAATCGGGTATTTTTTTCGACATTTTGCATGATAAATCAAAACTACCAAGCATAAAAATAAATAAAAATCTGTTTGGGAATATATAAGTAAAGCCCTTTCATATGATAATTGATACCCCATCTGGTATAGTTATCTTACTTTGAATTGAAAATACTAACTATAATAAATGTTCAAGGTATTTCGGATTTTTCCTTTACTTGTGCTATAAAACCTACCTATCTGCCTTTCATGATTCAAGGGGGAGTACGAAGTACCCAATAAATTTTCTTGACAGACGGACGGACGAACAGACAGACAAACAAAGTTATCCTTTGGAAAGGAATAAAGGAACCCTCCTTTATTCCTTTTGAGGTACGGACCTCTAAAAACGAGGTTTCTCGTGGAAGATTTTGACCTCGGCTACTACCCGCCTTCTTATAACTGTAATCGTTGTGTTGTTTGAATGCGTAAAGATTACATAAGTGAGGTGTCAAATGTAAATGGCCAATCGATGAACTCATGCAGGGTAGAGGTTAAGTATTCCGAGTTCTGACTTCATTTTAACATTACGTGTTTAATAGAGCAAGTTTCATAATAAGGATTAGATAAAACCATGAAATTAATTTTTTTTTTTATAAAAACCAATAAATTAAAATTAAAGTATAGCTCTACCTTATGAAATATGAACAAAAATAACTTCTACTCATCTATACTAATAAATAAAATTGGAGTGTCTGTCTGTAATTTCGAAATAACTACCACATATTAAGGTCATATGGTTATTTGAACGATACCATGACTGAATCACACGTTTTTAAAATTTTTGTCTGTCTGTCTGTCTGTCTGTCTGTCTGTTTGAAAAGGCTAATCTTCGGAACGGCTGAACCGATTTTGACGGGATTTTCACTGACAAGTAGAGGATTGACCAGGGTGTAACATAGGCTACTTTTTTAACCGACTTTCAAGAAGGGAGTTGTGTTTTTCTACCTATGTACACCGAAATCTCCGAGATTTCTGAACCGATTTGCGTCATTTCTTTTTTAATCGATAGAAGAACTTTGCGACATTGTTTCATAAAAAATTTGGATTCCAACTCCTCAATCCTGATGCTGCAGGGGATCTGACCAATCCACGCGGGCGAAGCTGCGGGCATCAGCTAGTAGATAATATAATAGGATGTAGATAGAGTTCTTAAAAAGGTTCTTTGCAATAGCAACTTCTACTAAATAGCAACTCTATGACTAAAACATCATCTATTGAATAGAACACAAAAGCAATAATTTTATTCACATAAACTTTTACGAGAACTTTTAGAATGCCTTTCCTATCGAGAAGAACCAGCAAGAAACTCGGCGGTTGCTCTTTTCAAAGATCCGATTTTATTTGAATTGATTTGATATCGGTACAAAGGTAGCTTGCATCCTGAAGACGGAGGCTATACTTTTATCGCAGAAAATCAAAGAGTTTCCACGGAATTATTAAAAACCTAAATCCAAGCGAACGAAATTATAATTAAATTAATTATAGACCATAGTGGCATGGGCTACTTTTTATCGCGGAAAATTAGTTCCCACGGAATATTAAAAAAAAACTATATCCACCCTGCCATAGCCCTTCCAGGTTAGCTCAAACCCATCTTAGACTGCATCATCAATCGCCACCAGGTGAGATTGCAGTCAAGGACTAACTTGTATCTGAATATAATAAAATCTACGCGGACGAAGTCGCTGGCATTATCTAGTCACACTAATATTATACAGGCGAAAGTTTGTATGTATGTGTGTGTGTGTGTGTGTGTGTGTGTGTGTGTGTGTGTGTGTGTGTATGTTTGTTACTCCTTCACGCAAAAACCACTGGACGGATTTGGCTGAAATTCAGAATGGAGATAGATAATATCCTGGATTAACACATAGGCTACTTTTATCCCGGAAAATCAAAGAGTTCCCACGGGATTTCAAAAAACCTAAATTCACGCGGGCGAAGTCGCGGGCATCGGCTAGTAAAGAATAATTATGGCAACACAGACTAGAAGCCCTGACCTTTCTAGATAATCCACGTGTTATAAAAACTACAAGGCCATATTAATAGGTAAATATAAGAAATATAAAAATTAGTTTCTGTTAGCTCCATTTTTAAATGTATTTTTATTTTCCTATATTTTTAACCGACTTCCGAAAAAGGAGGAGGTTCTCAATTTTTTTCAAATCTTTTTTTTTACATGTTTTTTTTTAATTTTAAAATTTAATTTACTCATTGTATCTGCCGCATATTGTGTTTTTGAGGGTTGTATTTTATTGCCTGAAATAAAATTTTGCTGTTGGGCCGTGAAAACGTAGCAGACAGACAGACAGACAGACACACGTTCGCATTTATAATGTTAGTATGGATAGCAGCCGATGACATTTCCGTGACAAAAACTTTATGACGTACGGATATGTACAAACATTACACGGTGCACTTCGCGTGGCTGAATGCGGTAATAATGTGAGGGGTCACGGCGAAGTCATCTCTTTGTATGGCCATCGGCGGTCAGGTCCTAGGTCAATCATTTTAGGGGTCATACGTACAAGTACATTACTCATTACTTCGTTAAAGAAATTATAAGACCTTGGTATTTTGATCAACTTTTGATGTATGCTTTTAATTTTAGTTTCATTTCAAGACAGATATGTTTATGTATGTAACTTTTTTTAAATTGAAGCTACGGCTAAGCGATAATTAGATCTAAGTAGGAATACGCTTGTATAGAAGATGCGTATTCTGCACTCTTTCCTTGATTACTTATATAATTGAGGGATGTGACTGGCTATGATAGCAACATTTTCAGAGAGCTCATAGTTTTTCTAACATAGTCCTTAATCCACTTAATTTAAGTTTCAAACAAAAAATCAAAAATCTTGTTCTATGAAACTTTCGAAACTAGTATGACACTGGACATCAATACCCAAATTATAAATGTGTTCGTTTGTTGGTTTATTTGTCTATTGGTTTGTCCTTCAATCACGTCGCAACGATTAAAGATCTGGAAAGTCTTTATTTTATACTACTACTTTTATACTTTTTATCCCGGAAAATCAAACAGTTCCCACGGCAAAAAAACCATGCGAATGAAATCGCGGGCAATAGCTAGTCAAGTTATAAGCCCAAACGAGTTCCAGCCCCCATTTATATTTATTATGTTTATTATTATTATAATATTAAATATAGGTAGGTATATATAAGTCATTTCGAAATTCTTTGCGACTTGGTACTATCCAACACTAGCTTCTCCTTTCAGCTAAGGTTGCCCGGTAAAGATTGCTCCAAGCTATAAAGCCGCCTTTGCACACAATTGTTTTTTCTGATTTCTTCTTTCTGTGTTGTGTTCCATTACATGTTTTTGGTTGCAATAAAGTGTTCTATCTATCTACCTATCTATCTATTTTTAGTCCCGTCTTCCCGTCCACACTGACTGCATAGAGGGCGTTAGTAAGCTCCATCTCAAAAGTTATAGGCATAACTTTAGGTAGGTACCTAGTTCATTGATGCCGAAGATCTCATCGCAAGGTTTGCAAAATAACAAAAATTTGCATTGAATGAGTCACACGGAAAAATCTTGCGTAAAGAGAAAGTGCAGATTTTGTTTAAATAAAATACCGAAACTGGAGTGGTAATAATTATGTCTCCTTTTTAGAGATATTTTATTTAATAAAATGTTATGCTTATAATTTACGATTTCTAAAAAAAATTTGGTTCTTAAATTCGTGCGAAAAAATTTAGTTCGTTTTTATAAATGGATACTTAGTTCTTTATAATTCAAGCGCCTAACTTCTAGACCATGTCAATACTACATAGTAAGGATATCCCGTCATCGTCGTTAGCAAGCGATAGATGTCCACTGCTGGACAAAGGTCTCTTGTAGGGAGTTCCACACTCCACGGTCTTGCGCCGCCTGAATCCAGCGGCTTCCTGCGACTCGTTTGATGTCGTCTGTCCACCTAGAAGAGTCCACCAAAGATGCATTTTCCATCGCGTAGTTGTCATTAACCCCCGACCAAAAAAGAGGGGTGTTATAAGTTTGACGTGTGTATCTGTGTATCTGTCTGTGGCATCGTAGCTCCTAAACTAATGAACCGATTTTAATCTAGTTTTTTGTTGTAAAGGTGGCTTGATTGAGAGTGTTCTTAGCTATAATCATAGAAAATCGGTTTAGCCGTTTGAAAGTTATCAACTCTTTTCTAGTTACTAACCTTCACTTGTCGGGGGTGTTATTGTAATTTACACTTGTCTCTAGTACCTTGAGATCTCAATGACTATCAATTTCTCATGATGATCAACCCATAACCGGCTCATTACTGAGCACTGACCTCCTCTCAGAATAAGAAGGGTATGGTTAAGGTCTACCACGCAGGCCAAGTGCGGATTTTCAGACCTTTGGGACCTTTGATCATTATGGAGAATTCTCAGGCATGCATGTTTTCTCACGATTTATCATGGTTTACATATAATTATGGTAGGTAGTAGGTACTAATTAATGGTTAAGGCCAACCGTATGAAACCGGGGCGAATCAACTAGTCATTCATAAAGATGAAATTACATAACTAGTACAAATTACTATGTCTTACGCTCACCGGTATCGAGGGCATTGGTTAACGATGGTTAACGCCAGATGGTCTAATCACCGTATATGGAGGCATGAAAGGCAACTCTTCAACTGAATGTATTCTAGCCTAATACGGCCAAGACAGAACTGTACCAAAATCCTTGTATCCATATCCATACTTAAAATGCGAAACTGTGTCTGTCGGTCTGTCTGTCTGTCTATCTGCTACCTTTGCACGGCGCAACAGTTTAACCGATTCTGACGGGTACAGAGTTAGCTTATATCCCGGGAACGGACATAGGCTACTTTTTATTCCGGAAAATCAAAGAGTTCCCTCGGGATTTCTAAAGACCCACCCCCTTAACCGATTTGTATGAAAGGTACCGAGGTAACTTGCGTCCCTGTAATTGACATAGGCAACTTTTTATCCCGAAAAATCAAACAGTTCCCACGGGATCTTCAAAAACCTAAATCCACGCCAATGACTTTCTAAGCAAGGACATCGCACTGGCGCGCATAACAAGGGACCAAGTAAGTGTGCTTATACTCGGTGTAAGCACACTTTCTTCATTAGTCGCATGTTGACTGCAAAGCTGTCAAGACGCCTAAATGCGCGATCAAAAAGTGCCAAAATAATACGTTAACGACGCAGAAAAGAGATGGTGTGACTTACCACCGGTAAGTTAATTTTATTTACGTAAGATAACATGCGAAAAAGTGTAAAATATTTAGTAAAACCATTGAAAACACTAGAAATATCTAAAATTATTTACAATGTTCCCATTCCTTTCTCTCACGCACATCGGAAAGAGACAGATGGAAGGGCGCGTCACGAATGTCGGAAAAACAAAACTGTGGAGTAGCTTTTTTTTGTTCAATGTAAAATCTATTAGCCATTATTGTATCACATTTATTTTATTACTAGCTGTGCCCGCGACTTCGTTCGCGTGGAATAGCTCTCAGCGCACTTTATATAGCCACGGACGCTCAGGCGCCAGGCGTGTATCTGTACGTTAAAAATGTTTGCCGTGATTCTTTAAATTGACATAACTTTTTTATTTATGAACCGATTGACATGAAATAAACACTAAATGTTAAGTGAAGCTTACTACAATATATTAGTGACAACCGTATCTAAATCGAATAAGCCGTTTCTGATATTAGCGTGCACAAACACACAGACAAACAGACAAAAAAAAAATTTATAACAATTTCGGGTTCGGCATCGATAAAAAAAAGTAGCAGGGGTTGTTATTATTAACAACCCCTGCTCCTTTTTTTTATATATTTCCATTGTACAGACACCACTTTTCTACAATTTTATTATATGTATAGATAGATCTTTTGACGACCTCCAGTGCGCAGTGGTAACGCGGTGGATTTGTATGACGAGGGTCCCGGGTTCGATTCCAGGCTGGGCCGATTGAGATTTTCTTAATTGGTTTAGGTTGGCTGGTGGGAGGCCTTTGGCCATCTTGATTCAAGGCCCATCTTGAATCCGCCATTTTGGTTTTATTTTTCAGCTCCCTGTCAATTGGATGAAGTTCTGAGTGACATTTGTTCGAGCACCCCCCACCTATCTTCAATACCCTGGCCGTGCTCCTCACCGAAATCCTCAATCATCAGCTCTATCCATATTTTTCCTCCGAATCATTTTTTGTCCTCTATACGAAACCATCGGTAAAAAAAAAAACATACAAAATTTTACAGAAGAGGTGATCAAATGAGTCAGTCAGTCAGTCAGTCAGTCAGTCAGTGAATCAGCACGAGCAGAATAGTATATAGTATAGATATAGTATAATAGTTTCATATTTACAAAAACGAAAAATCTCTCAAAGAAATAACAAAAATTAATAGTGCTACACTACTCCATTCCATTTTTTGTTCAAGTTTGCTTCTAAAATCACCTTATTCAGCTTCGAGTGCATTAATCGATTTACATTGCGGCTTAATCACTGAGGTTAGTTTACAGGACTTGAATGTTAGCGGGAATGTATAAATGGAGCAGTTGAAGCTACATAGGGTGAATTTAGAAACGTGTGCCATGTTTGGGCTCTTGTGTTGTATGCCACGATGTGTCCATGCTTAGAAAGTCATTGATCCACGCGGACGAAGTCGTGGGCATCCTCTAGTTACATATAAATGGATTGAGAAAATCACAAAAGCATCCTAGGGATGTTGCCTCAATCTATGATATGCCAGGGCATGCGTTTTAGAAATCTCTCGCATCCCGAATGCGTTTGACGCATGAATAAACTTTGTGACATATAATCGGATTGTGAATGTGATTGTATTTTTTAAGCAACTGAATATCACTGGCTAGAAAAACATCGTGAGGAAACTTGCATACGTGATGGCCTAAACAGTTCTCATTCTAAAAGGAGATTCATCGACTCCCTATACCTAACTCTAATGTCATCTGTTCACCCAGTAGGCCTGAGTGCTGACAATATTGTATTTGCCTATGTCGAAAATAAATTATTCCTCAGTGATTATTAAATAGAGGTTGTTCCAAAATATGTAAAATGTCCTTTGTTAGTTTTAAGTGTAATAAACCATTTTAAATCATCGATTTAACTAAAAAAGCAGGTCAAATCATTGTGACGTCACATGCCAGTATTTCATAGAAGCTCGCATCCTAAGTGCATTTTTTGACATTTGATATAAGATACTGATTTGACTGGTGGTCAAACACCGGATTAAGATAATTTTTTGCGATTTTTGAATTCCCAAAGTAAGCAAGTAATTAAATATTAGGTATGGAGAAAGCGGTCGTACCTGTGTGGCGTGTAAGCGAAACGAATAGACACTTAAAAGCTTAACAAATATGGTGTTATGTGGCCATCATCCTTTTTTCATAGTTTCTCTTTTATGGCTTTTTGTCTGGGATTAAGATTTCTTTACGTAACAACTTATTAATTAGTTGACAGGATTTTGATTGATAATTTGGGCAAGGGATATAATTTTATGAATGGAAATAAAAGTAATAAGTTATCATTCCATTTCAATAAGGATAAAATTATTGTACTTTTTAACTACACTAAGTAACTATATATTTTTTTAATTTGCATGGCATCCATTTTAAAATGCGCCATTTTTATAATTTGTTATTAGAGCGGCAACAAAAATACACACTCGGTGAAAATTTCAACTCTCTATTTTTTACGGTTCATGAGATAGGTATCTGACAGACAAACGAACGGACAGCGGAGGTCTAGTAATGGGTTCCCTTGGCACCCTTCGGAGCCTTAAAATCGATGAAACTAATAATTATTTTAATTCTGTGAATTTCAATCCATCAATCAATTCAGCCTGTTTGCGTCTATTGCTGGAAATAGGCCTTTTATTTAGAATTTAATTAAATTTAATGAAATGAAACGTACTAACAGCTTAGCTTATTACTAGCCGCTCTCACATCGCAGCTTGAATAAGCTCCGAGCTTTACCGGAGCGAAAGGCTAAACACTATTACATCACTGCGCCCAGCCTAACGTCTCCCATACACTTCCTATTTTATATAGAGTTACGAATATTTAGAAGGGGCACATAAAAAAATAAATAATTGCCCGTTCCATATGAGGCTTGCATCCTTGCACAAACTAATAAACTCGGAGCTTTATCGGAGCGATTTATAATATTATACAGAGCTACTTAAGAGTATTTAAAAGGGGCAGCTGGTATAAATATCTTACTGCTGAATTAGTTTGACTTCTAGTCTTGTCGGGCATACTTCAAATAATCTCGTGAGTTCAGCCGTAAGATTCCTAAAATATCGCTCACGATACTTTAAACGCTTAGAATAATACTTATCGAAATGACAAATAGTTAAAAACATTTGATAAATTATGCCTGTTTAAGTATATACGCTATAATGAAGGCATGTGTTAATATTGTTAGGACAATCTATCTGTGACTTTTATAACTCTATATGCAATGAACGATCAATCTAACATTACTTTTGATGGTCTAAGGTAACGAATGTGTTGGTCGAAATCCATTTTAGGAAAATTATCAATTTTAATAATTAATTAATTATTTAGATTAATGCGTATACCAAAATTTTGCAATGAAAGTTAATTGCTAAGTCATGATTATGTATGGGTTACAAAAAGGAGTTATCCCATAAGATAAAATGTATAATTAATTGATCAAAAGTAGCTTTTATACCCTGTGTTTTTCCTTCAGATTTTTCATTTCTTTTATCACAATCATCATCATCGTCCATAAAGGCATTCGTTGCCTAATACCTACCTATTGCTTGCTTCGTAGATACATGGTCGACAACCAAACATGCATTACTCTTTGGCGACGATTCTGTTGTCTTTCTCTAAAATAAATTTAGAATATTTACTATGACTCGCACTTGACTGATTTTTTAACCCCCGACCCAATAAAGTTTGACGTGTGTATCTGTGTATCTGTCTGTGGCATCGTAACTCCTAAACTAATGAACCGATTTTAATTTAGTTGCTTTTGTTTGAAAGGTGGCTTGATCGAGAGTGTTCTTAGCTATAATCCAAGAAAATCGGTTCAGCCGTTTGAAAGTTATCAGCTCCTTTCTAGTTACTGTAAACTTCACTATTCGGGGGTGTTATAAATTTTTAATTTACACTTGTGTTAATTTATACTATGTGTAAAAGAGGCGTAAGTCTCATGGCTTGCACCACACGCGATCAGCTGGTCACTTTATAATCGCAACACGTTTTTTTACAAAGATTCTCGACGCATTATCTCGTTTTATGAGGTTTTTATACACAGACGCGTTTTGTGTTATTATTGTTACGTCGTTTGTTTGTTTACGTTTTCACATCAATTTGAATTTTATTTGAACATTGGATTCGATTCATGTTATCTCTAACTAGCGACCCGCCCCGGCTTCGCACGGGTGGACATTTATTTTTTCTATTTTCCGGGATAAAATATAGCCTATACGGATTCAGAAGAATCCCTCTAAGTAATGGTAAAAGAAATTTTGTAATCGGTCCAGTAGTTTTTGAGCCTATTCCATACAAACATACAAAAATACAAAGGTTTCCTCTTTACAATATTAGTATAGATTTGCGTACAAATATTAAATTGTCGCTTACCTATCATAAAAATATCTAGGAAGTATTTTGAGATTTTAGACCTAGTCTACAAGCCTTCGCCAAGTCTTAAGGCTTCGGCCTGAAATTGGCGAGGTCAAAGGTTCGATCCCAGACACGCACGTTATGTGTGTTTTACGCGGTTGGTCGAAACAAATCCCATTTAAGTAGAGATTAAGTAATAAACTACTTTAAACACAAGATTAAGATTAAATTAATGTAATCGCCAATTAAATTTTTGAATTCGTTTCGAACAACTCAGCGTTAAGCAATTAAACAACACTTGCTTTAACGGTGAAGGAAAACATTATTGAGGTAATCTGCATGCCTGAGAATTCTGAAGTGTGCGAAGTCTCATAATTCACACTCAGCCAGCGTGATGGGCTATTCCTCCCTAAAAAGAATCCCGTGTTCAGTAGTGGCCAGCGACGGGTTGAGATGATGATCACACTAGTCACACTTCACACTAGTAGTATTATAAAAGCGAAAGTTTGTATGTGTGTGTGTGTGTGTGTGTGTGTGTGTGTGTGTGTGTGTGTGTGTGTATGTTTGTTACTCCTTCACGCAAAAACTACTGGACGGATTTAGCTGAAATTTAGAATGGAGATAGATTATACCCTGGATTAACACATAGGCTACTTTTTATCCCAGAAAATCGAAGAGTTTCCACGGGATTTTTAAAAACCTTCATCCACGCGAACGAAGTCGCGGGCATCAGCTAGTGATAAAATAAATGATGCAGGGTGAAAGATCAAAATACAGTCTAATACAGACTGACCTAGGGACCTAGGTGTGAAATGTCAGTGTGTGTCTATGAGTTATCTTAGCATTTACCGTCGAAATTACCATACCGAAAAACCATCAATCAAATATAGGTTCCAAGTGAACTTACTACTTAGGTACAGGTATAACTACTTAGGTACTTTATTTATTGAGATTACTTCACTACTCATATTATATTCACTACTCATATTATAAACGTGAAAGAGTGTTTGTTCGTTGGTTTGTTGGTTTGTCCTGCAATCACGCTGCAACGGAGCAACAGATCAACGTATTTTTGCTATGAGCGTAGTTAAAGACCTGGAGACTACATTTTAGGGTTCCGTACCTCAAAAGGAAAAAACGGAACCCTTATAGGACCACTTCGTTGTCTGTCTGTCCGTCGTGTCTGTCAAGAAACCTATAGGGTACTTCCCGTTGACCTAGAATCATGAAATTTGGCAGGTAGGTAGGTCTTATAGCACAAATACAGGAATAAATCTGAAACCGCGAATTTGTGGTTACATCATTTAAAAAAAAAATTAAAACGTGTTTCAATTTTCAAAGTAAGATAACTATACCAAGTGGGGTATCATAATATGAAGGGGCTTCATCTGTACATTCTAAAACGGATTTTTATTTATGTTTATGTATAATAGTTTTTGATTTATCGTGCAAAATGTTGGAAAAATACCTGAGTGCGGAACCCTCAGTGCGCCAGTCTGACTTACACTTGGCCGGTTTTTATTCCATAAAATCAAAGAGTAGTAGGTTAGCGATGAGTTATAATGATGATAATGATAGACTAATAAAAGTATGCTTGAGGCGTTCAAGTTTGTATGAATTATGACGTCAGAATAGATTTTTGCCAAAGCAGAATATAGTAATAATATGTAACATCCGTGATTACTTATACAAATGTCCGGAAATCCTCCGCAATAAAGGCGGTGTAACAAGGCGATATACCACTTTCACCCGGAGACGATGATCATCTCTGATCTTGAAGATTTATGTACAGTGCTGCGATTTTATTTGTGGTAAGTACCCATATCTCTCATTTATTCATTATGTCATTATTACCCTATTTAAAAAATGTTTACACAAGTGTAAATTAAAAATTTATAACACCCCCGACAAGTGACGGTTACAGTAACTAGAAAAGAGCGGATAACTTTCAAACGGCTGAACCGATTTTCTTGGATTATAGCTAAGAACACTCTCGATCAAGCCACCTTTCAAACAAAAAAAATTAAATTAAAATTGGTTCATTCGTTTAGGCGCTACGATGCCACAGACAGATACACAGACTCACAGATACACAGATACACACGTCAAACTTATAACACCCCTCTTTTTGGGTCGGGGGTTAAAAAATAAAATAACACAAGTGTAAATTAAAAATTTATAACACCCCCGACGATACAAAGTATTTGAGTTTTCCAAAACATCATTTTCAAATAAATAATTATATATTTAGGCAACGTCCATCTTGACAGCTTGACAGTCTATTGACATAATATTATGAACCTAACGGTTATCTAACCTTCTTTTCTACAAGAAAACTAGAAAAGAGCTGATAACTCTTAAACGGCTGAACCAATTTTTTTAGATTATAGCTAAGAACACTCTCGATCAAGCCACCTTTCAAACAAAAAAAAGTACATTAAAATCGGTTCATTCGTTTAGGCGCTACGATGCCACAAACAGATACACAGATACACAGATACACAGATACACAGATACACAGATACACAGATACACAGATACACAGATACACAGATACACAGATACAGATACACAGATACACAGACACACAGATACACAGATACACACGTCAAACTTATAACACCCCTCTTTTTGGGTCGAGGGTTAATAAATAACAAAAAAATAAAATAACAGAAACAACAAAAAATAAAATGATATACTGATTATTACTACCCATATTATAAATGCGAAAGTGTTTCTTGTTGGTTTGTCCTTCAATGACGTCGTAACACCACTGTTTCCCATGCACTGAGGAAACAAAAATACCAAATTTGGACCTCCAAAGTCGGTCACCCATGTCATTACCAATGTCAATGTTGCAAAGTTTTATAAGTTCTTTTGGATTGTGAAGTGCATCTACCACTGATTCGGAATGAATTTCCTACTGAGAAGAACCAGTAAGAAACTCGGCGGTTGCTCTTTTGAAAAAATACGATCTGCATTATCGACTGAAATACGCTAAACTAGGCCACACTATTTACACGTGCCTTGGTTCGCCGGCATGCGATCACCTTAATAAAAACCTACGCCGGGAAGGTGCAAGCCCATTCAATCATAGAACGTGACGTAATAAATCTTAAAGCAGCCATAACAAAGTGTTTTATACTTAATCTCAAAATGGAATCTCGGTCAGTCGCAGGATAATCGTAACAGTACGCTTCCTCGTGCAGTTACGTGACTGGTCAACCGCGTACTACGGCATATCGCGTCCGTAGTATGGTCATATGAATGGCGATCATAGACGAGCAATTTGTTCAGCAATTTCTAGTTGCAATTTTTTTGTAGACTAGATATACCCGTGACTTGGTCCTCGTGGGGAACACTTTGATTTTTCGGGATAAAAGTAGCCTACATGTTTTATATCATAGTATGAGCTATATCTGCGTCCAATCCAAATTTCAGCCAAATCTACAAATTTTTGCGTGAAAGAGTAACAAACATATACGTACATACACACACACATGTAAACCTGTATAATATTAGTGTAGTGTGATCTCAAAATGGAATCTCGGTCAGTCGCAGGATAATCGTAACAGTACGCTTCCTCGTGCAGTTACGTGACTGGTCAACCGCGTACTACGGCATATCGCGTCCGTAGTATGGTCATATGAATGGCGATCATAGACGAGCAATTTGTTCAGCAATTTCTAGTTGCAATTTTTTTGTAGACTAGATATACCCGTGACTTGGTCCTCGTGGGGAACACTTTGATTTTTCGGGATAAAAGTAGCCTACATGTTTTATATCATAGTATGAGCTATATCTGCGTCCAATCCAAATTTCAGCCAAATCTACAAATTTTTGCGTGAAAGAGTAACAAACATATACGTACATACACACACAAATGTAAACCTGTATAATATTAGTGTAGTGTGATCTCAAAATGGAATCTCGGTCAGTCGCAGGATAATCGTAACAGTACGCTTCCTCGTGCAGTTACGTGACTGGTCAACCGCGTACTACGGCATATCGCGTCCGTAGTATGGTCATATGAATGGCGATCATAGACGAGCAATTTGTTCAGCAATTTCTAGTTGCAATTTTTTTGTAGACTAGATATACCCGTGACTTGGTCCTCGTGGGGAACACTTTGATTTTTCGGGATAAAAGTAGCCTACATGTTTTATATCATAGTATGAGCTATATCTGCGTCCAATCCAAATTTCAGCCAAATCTACAAATTTATGCGTGAAAGAGTAACAAACATATACGTACATACACACACACATGTAAACCTGTATAATATTAGTGTAGTGTGATCTCAAAATGGAATCTCGGTCAGTCGCAGGATAATCGTAACAGTACGCTTCCTCGTGCAGTTACGTGACTGGTCAACCGCGTACCTACGGCATATCGCGTCCGTAGTATGGTCATATGAATGGCGATCATAGACGAGCAATTTTATCAGCAATATCTAGTTGCAATTTTTAACCCCCAACCCAAAAAGAGGGGTGTTATAAGTTTGACGTGTGTATCTGTGTCTGTTTGTGGCATCGTAGCTCCTAAACTAATGAACCGATTTTAGTTTTTTTGTTCTTAGCTATAATCCAAGAAAATCGGTTCAGCCGTTTGAAAGTTATCTAGTTACTGTAACTTTCACTTGTCGGGGGTGTTCTAAATTTTTAATTTACACTTGTATTGTATTTTGTTTAATCTTATTCTAGACTAGCTGACACCCGCGACTTGGTCCTCGTGGATATAGGTTTTTAACCCACGGGAACTCTTTGATTTTTCGGGATAAAAGTAGCCTACATGTTTTATGTTAGAGTATAACCTATCTGCGCTCCACAGCCAAATCCATCTAGAATTTTTGGCGTGACGGAGTGACAAACATATACATACACACAAATACACACACATGTAAACTTTTACCTTTATAATATTAGTGTAGTGTGATCTCAAAATGGAATTACGGTCAGTCGCAGGATAATCGTAACAGTAGGTATGCTTCCTCGTTCAGTTAGTGACTGGTCAGCCGCGTATCGCGTCCATAGTATGTTCATATGGCTATCATAAACGAGCAATTTTTTCAGCAATATCTAGATACAATTTTACTATATTTTGTTGTATTGTATTGGTGGTCTGCCCCGGCGTCGCTCGAGTACAGTTTTTGAAAATTGACAAGGAGTGGAATTTTTGGATTGAATTGGATACACGTCATATTTCTTAATTTTTAACCGAAAGCCAAACCTCAAATCAAATACGTATCAATTTTCATAACCTATAGAACTTGAAAAATGACAAACTTTTATACAAACATTCATCCACCATTTAAATGTTATCGTCATAAAGGTTAATGTCAAAATTTAAACTTTCAAACCCTATCGTCGCTTTCCGGTTTGAGGTTGCCATTCCTGCACCTTGGGACTCCTATTTTTATCGGTTCTTCGAATTATATGCCTCATCCATTGCTTTTCAGCTTCGCAACCTGTTGATTTATCATTTACTATAGTTCTTCTAAATTTGATATATCATTTCTAAAGATCAAATAGAGAAACTCCAAACATAGCTCTTCCCATCGCCCGCTGAGTGAGCTTGAAGCTTGAGAATGAAGTTTCATAAGAAAGCATTACAAATTGCTGGGCTATAATTGTAAGCAAGATGCAATTTATATAGCCCGTTTGCTTGCAGCTAGTTGGTATGTAAAGTGCGAATCAGGTTTTATCTCCACGTGAAAACAAAATGACGTGATCATAAAATTAAGATGCTAGGTGCACTGATGCCATTAAATCTTGATACTAAATCCACTTACGTCATAGACATCAAACCCATCAAGACTGCTAAGAGTGGCACTTTCATAATCGACACTCATAAAAGGGAGTTATGTGAAATGGACGTTGAATGTAAAATTACAATTAAGTGTCATTATGTACAACGTGCAAATCTTTGGTAGAACGTGGCTCATTCAGTTACACAAGATTATAATTTATAGATCAATAGAAAGACAAAGCAAAATCACAGCTCGTAGATATTTCATACAGCAGGTTGAGGTTGTACGGGAGCTGTGTCTGTATGCTCGACCGAAGCAATAGGGAAATTTCCCAACCGAGCGGTGTTGTGCTCGGTAGCGCCAGCTGGGCCGACGGTTATGCGTTGAAACTTCTATATATAGTGCAATTTGGTAAACGCTCTGTCAATGCGATTGGAAGTTGCGTGTTTCTCCTTGTATGCCAATTAAGCTACCCGTGCTGCCATCTAGGCCGTAGGTCGTGTATCGAGCGTTGTTGATTGATTGAGTATAGAAGCGACATCTTCTTGCGAATGTGGCAACCGCTACATCACTCCCCTCTGAGACGACGTCGTGGTGTGAAGTATCGAAGAGAGGTGGCGTTGTTGTGCATCCAAGGGGAATGGCGCCTGGCTTAACCATCCAGAGAAGTGGCGTTGTATGCTGACATCTGCTGGTGGAGTGCAGACCCATTGTGCCCTGATGTGCGATGACGCTTGCTGCGCTGCGCCGTGCGATCCCAAGGGTGTTGCGGTGTGTGCGCGATGCGTCCCTTGACCGCGTTGGTGTGCGCCGTGCGTCAGTGTGCGGTGTGCGTCCACTTTTTGATCACGTCGGCTGTTGCGGTGGTGTGTGACCACGCTTGAGTTGGTTGCGGTGATGTGTGATCCCGTCTTCGATCACGTCGGCTGCTTGTGGTGGTGTGTGACCACGCTTTAAGTCGGTTGCAGTGTGCGATCCGTCTTCGATCACGTCGGCTGCTTGTGGTGGTGTGTGTGACCACGCTTGAGTTGGTTGCGGTGATGTGTGATCCCGTCTTCGATCACGTCGGCTGCTTGTGGTGGTGTGTGACCACGCTTTAAGTCGGTTGCAGTGTGCGATCCGTCTTCGATCACGTCGGCTGCTTGTGGTGGTGTGTGACCACGCTTTAAGTCGGTTGCAGTGTGCGATCCGTCTTCGATCACGTCGGCTGCTTGTGGTGGTGTGTGTGACCACGCTTGAGTCGGTTGCAGTTGTGCGATCCGTCTTCGATCACGTCGGGGTCACCAATGTACGGGAGCTGAGTGGCAGTGTGCTCGACCGTAGCAATAGGGAAATTTCCCACCGAGCGGTGTTGTGCTCGGTAGCGCCAGCTGGGCCGTAGGTCGTGTATCGAGCGTTGTTGATTGATTGAGTATAGAAGCGACATCTTCTTGCGAATGTGGCAACCGCTACAAGGTCTAAATAGAGTAATCTTGTGGGGTGATAGAGGCAAGGCTGGGGAAGGATTATAGGTATTATTGACCGGCAAAAAACGGCAGAACAAACTACATTTCATTTTTCTTAGCATTTTAATGTTTTAACGGTGAAAGAAAATATCCTGAGGAAACCTCCACGCCTGGGAGTTATTTATAATACCTTATATTTATGTATGAAGACTAACAGTCCGCACTTAGCAAGCGCGGTGGATTATGGTCTAAACCTTTCTTATTCCAAGAGGAGACGTATGTTCATTAGTAGGCCGGCGATCGGTTGAGACGATGATGCTGATAGTTGTTGTTAGCACTTGCGTGAAGGTTTCTCAGAGCCATTAACTTATAATAGGCGAAGCGTAGGTTCCTAGATTTGCAACGCATGCCGACCATCAGCAAGACTAGATACCTACCTACCTATATAATAGGTATTATACACCTATATATATATATATATATATATATATATATATAACCATTAACTTATAATAGGCGAAGCGTAAATTCCTAGATTTGCAACGCATGCCGACCATCAGCAAGACTAGCGTATAATACCTATTATAAACATCGTTTTATCACAACCGGTAATCGAATCCATGACGGCTCACTGGGCGGCGGTCAAGCCTTTCTCCTCACGTAACCACCGCGGTACTGTACCTTTGTCTTAGTATTTACATGTCATAGCTAACAATGCTAACTCTACTTGAACTGGTTTAACAGGGCTCTCTCCGTCACTCGTTTCATACAATCGTAGTTCCAATTTCATTTGAATATTAAGCAACCAAAGTCCATGAAATTTTGCAGACATATTCTAGAAACTAATATCTGTGTCTGTGGTGTTTTGGATTTTTCTAAAAATATGTAGTTTTAACATTACAGGGGCTCAACGATTTGTATGAAAATTTTTAAGACCGCGTAACTTTGAGACCGAATATTTTAACAGAAATCTGGAAAACCACAGACATAGATATTAGTTTCTAGAATATGTGTGCAAAATTTCATGGACTTGGGTTGCTTAATATTCAAATGAAATTGGAACTACGATTGTATGAAGCGAGTGACGGAGAGAGCCCTCTTAAGTGTTGCGTCACTTGTATCAAACTGAGTTGAATCGCGATCTTTTTCGAGTTATGTCATGGTGATATGATATGATTACAAAAAAAAAAAACTGGTCAAGTGCCAGTCCGCACACGAAGAGTTCCGTACCATTGTAAGCATAAGATATAAATACATTATATGACAATTTTTTTTTAGTTTGCATTGCGGCCATTTCGAAATTTTAATTATTTATTGTTGTAGAAGTTATATACGGTGAGAAAATTTCAATTCTCTATTTACTTCGATTCATGATAGACAGACAGACATACGGACGGACGGCCAGACGGACGGACAACGGAGGCTTAATGATAGAGTCCCGTTGGCAAGGAACCTTAAAAATATATCTACAAAATGAATCGAGATCTTTTATCGAGGTGATCTGGTATGATTAAAAAAAAATTATGAACTGAAGAACGTCTGTGATCTTGTCGATATAAATTCTTGTGAATCCCGTGGGAAGCTTCTGATTTTCCGGGATAAAAAGTAGCCTAAATATTCATCTACAGGATAGACCTACAAACTTCCAAACATCCAAACTTTCACATTATAGGAAATATTTTTGCTGCTTCTTATTATTTCTTTCAAATGCAATCAAAATAGGTACTATTTTTCGTTAAAAAATCTTGAATCCATGACGTCAGCAGCAACGGTACCTGAAAATGAAACTCCTAAGGTATTTTTATTTTTATTTTGGAAAGTTTTATTTATCAAAATGAGAAACAAAGAATGGATATGCGTTTACGCAACAAGTGAAGTGAACGTACCTACCTACTGACCACATGACGCTCTGTTCTAGATATTATATGACGGATTATCTCAACCAATCTCAACTTTATCTTTATGAGACATTATGTGAGATGACATTTTATTGTATTCTCGCATTCAAGTGAATTAATTAAATTATTAATCACTTTATTGTACAGTTTACCAAAAAACGGCGAGAGAAAACATAATTCTTGAGTAATGTTCTCAAAGTCCCAATCAAATTACTTGGTAGACTATGGCCAATAAACCTGCTCATTCTAAAAGAAAACCTACGCTCAGTAATGTATTATTACCCCGTACCTCAAAAGGAAAAATGGAACACTTATAGGATCACTTTGTTGTCTGTCCGTCAGTCTGTCTGTTTGTCCGTCCGTCCATCTATCCGTCCGTTGTGTCTGTCAAGAAAACCTATAGGGTACTTCCCGTTGACCTAGAATCATGAAATTTGGCAGGTAGGTAGGTCTTATAGCACAAGTAAAGGAATAAATCGGAAAACCGTGAATTTGTGGTCATATCATTAAAAAAAAAAAACGTGTTTCAATTTTCAAAGTAAGATATCTATACCAAGTGGGGTATCATATCACATGTACATTCGAAAACAGATTTTATTTTCATTTTTATGCATAATAATTTTTGATTTATCTTGTAAAATGTCGGAAAAAATACCCGAGTACGGAACCTTTGGTGCGCGAGTCTGACTCGCACTTGGGGAAACTTTATCTTTTAATCATTGTGGGAGGAGTAGTGAGACATTTTAGCGACCATCACTCATGCACTCACAAATATTAATGATCACTAAAATGTACCGACCTACGTGCCAAAATAAATTCGCTATCAAAATTTAAAAAAAAAAACATTGAATCATTTATAAAAATCAACCTTCAGGCAAAAATATTTATGATCACAAAACGGTGATTAAATTAATTTCTGAACGACATATTATAAAAAAAAACAATGCCTCTATTTTCAACGATTAAAGCAAATCGTCTCATGCAATCATGATTAATGATCACTAAAGCGCGTGATTGATAGAATTTGTGATTAAATTATGACAATGTCTACATTATGAGTGTTATTACGCGTATTGTTATTGCAGCTATAGAAGGCGATGAAGCAATTTACCGCCGTGATCGGCTCTAGTGATCATGGTTGTGATTAGATTATGACGTGTGATTAATTAGAGATTAATGGTGGTGCTTAGCTGGTTATTATATTGAACTATTGGCATTTGGCAGTGATGTAGATGACTTTATTGTTATAATGAACTCATTATAACTTGATTTGACTTGATGTGATTCTACTTGTCCGGAATTAGGTCTCTCTTATATTATCACCTGAAGAAATACATTTATATTTATTTCTATATTTAAATTTTTTGACTTGTAACATTGTGACATATATTTATTTTATAATTGTGACTCCAGGAGTACCTACCTATTAATGTTTAATTTTCTTTGAATATGACTGTAACTTCTTTTGCTAATTTATATATTGAATTGTTAAATTTTCTATTGATTAAGAATGATATTTTATGTACTTATTGAAAATGTATGTAAAGATAGTAAATTTTGCACGCCATGTCATGGCAGATTGTGATACGTACCTACTTAAAATTTATGTAACATCATTTTTACTTACAATCTTGCAATAAATAAATAAATAAATAAATGGTACCTAAGTATTGGTAAGTATTATTAATTAATTCTTATTTCTGACTAACTCTGGCCCGTGACTAACGGTAGAAATGAATAAAAACCGGCCAAGTGCGAGTCGGACTCGCGCACTGAGGGTTCCATACTCGGGTATTTTTTCTACATTTTGGACTATAAATCAAAAACTATTATGCATAAAAATAAATAAAAATCTGTTTTAGAATGTACAGGTAAAGCCCTTTCATATGATACCCCACTTGGTATAGTTATCTTACTTTGAAAATTTAATGATTTTTTAATGATTCTTTAAACCGAAACCGAACCATAAATTCACGGTTTTCAGATTTATTCCTTTACTTGTGCTATAAGACCTACCTCCCAAATTTCATGATTCTACGTCAACGGGAAGTACCCTAGAGGTTTTCTTGACAGACACGACGGACGGACGGACGGACAGACAGACAGACAGAAAGACAGACAACAAAGTGATCTACGATAGCTACGTTACGTTTTCCTTTTGAAGAACGGAACCCTTAAAATTAATCCAATCATCTGTAGTCTGTCGATAAGTCATAGGTAAGTACTTTACAATATTATATAACATAACATTGTATTATATTTTTCATGACAGATAGATAATATTTAAACCATGCATTCATGCATCAAATTACCCTATGAATCAATGTCTATGTCAAATAAGTTCAAACAAGGTCTAGTACCTTAAAAGTAAGTTGGTAAACACCAAATAACCAATACACCAAGGTTCTTCAATCGATGAAGATCAAATACAGGTTTTTCCAGTAATATGAGCAAATCTGAACACAGGATGTTGATTATCCAACGTAATCATTAGCATTGCAACGGATATTACAAGTTTTACAACCTTGGGTGTCGAGTTATGAGAACGCCAAAGTAAAATGTAAATCGTCTACAAATGTTGATATTCCCTTCTCTGGTTGAAGGCGCAGTCAAAGTAACATGTTTTAAGCCCTCTCTTCACTCATATCACGACTGCCGCAAAAGAATAACGTGGATGTCAACAAAGTCACTCGAAGCATCCGTTCTTTGCAAAGTCGCAAGCTGCGATAGCATCCAAACTATTGTTTCGCAGCGTTCGCGGGTTGTCGAGGCGTGAGTGAAGAGCTGGCTTTACATTAGTGCCCCATGACAGAAATAAAATACATTAGTAAAAACACCAAAAAACATCTTGAGGAAACCTGTACATGTGAGAGTTCTCCATAATGTTATATGTATAGGTGAAGTGTGTGAAGTCTGCCTTAAAAATCCTTCTCATCTGAGATCCGTGCTCAGTAGTGAGCCAACAGTTGATGATGATGAAAATGGCGTGTACAAGAAAAATCGTGAGTCCACAAAATGCCAATGTTAAAGTAAATAAAGTTTTAATTAATCATCAAATAAATAGCCTCAATAGCCCAACGGACTAAAATCCGAAAGGTCGGCGGTTCAAATACCACCCGTTGCACTATTGTCATACCCACTCTTAGCACAAGCTTTACGCTTAGTTGGAGGGGAAAGAGGAATATTATCATTTTAGTGAATATTAGTCATGACTAACATGGCTAATACTCTTTTTAAAAAAAACCTATGCGTCTCAACTTCACTGTACTTACTTACAAATGAGTTGCGCTAAAATTATGTAGGTTTATGCTATTAGTCTTAAAAGAAAGGAAGCACAAGTGTTTATGAAAGTTTTCCTTCACAGAACTTAATCGTAGCTTACATTAGGTACATTTCATTTCCGCGTAAGATTAACAATTTTGTTTACGTGATAGCTAAGTGCAGTGTCGTGCATTCGTTAGATTGAAAAATCATGCCCGCATGTTGTACTTAGAATACAATGATAATATTTCCGTACTGCATCACTAAATTAAAAAAACATTAGTCATAAGAAAGCCTATTATCACCCGACTTATGTACAATCAAAAATTGAGTTGCACGGAGTCCTAAATGCACCGAACTGACGCGAACTATTTTTGTGTGTTCTTGGTGGACCTTGGCCTAATAATTTCTCATTCTAAAAGGAGACCCATGCTTAGTAGTCCGCTGGCAAGAGGTAATTATGAAAGTGAAAAAATTGCAATTTTTCTAATATTGAAATATAAATAGTAAGATATTATTCAAATCACACACTTTTAGCTCACAGACACAACAATCACACTATCACACTAATATTATAAAGGAGAAAGTTTGTATGTGTGTGTGTGTGTGTGTGTGTGTGTGTGTATGTATGTTTGTTACTCCTTCACACAAAAACTACTGGACGGATTGAGCTGAAATTTAGAATGAAGATAGATTATACCCTGGATTAGCACATAGGCTACTTTTTATCCCGGAAAATCAAAGAGTTCCCACGGGAATTTTTAAAAACCTACATCCACGCGAACGAAGTAGCGGGCATCAGCTAGTAGTTTAATAGTATTTTCTAGTTTTAAGTTTAATTAATATTTAAGTTTAATTGTATCTTTATTTTCATTCCTGTTTTTTTTTGTGATTCTGTAATTGAGCTAGATAAACTTTTATTTATTTATTTATTTAAATAAACATTTAAAAGGTGTTTTTGAATCGATGTCCGCGTGAACTGGAAAAATCCCATGAGAATTGGAGCAAATGCTGAGTGGAATCCATTTTGGTACCACACACACATCACACATCTAATTTTATTTCGAGTTTACATGTATATGTTATCTTATTTTTGTGGCACCAAATAAACAGTTTTTCTTTCTTTCTTTCTGTCTTTTTTTATTTCTTTCTTTAAACCGTACGCAAAAGTGCGATACCTGATAGAGTCTTAACTCTAAAGCATTCTGCTTAACACCGGGACGAATAGCGTGAAAATTGGAAATTACAACGCCTCATAATAAATACGCGTAATGCGAGCGCGATGATCTACTGGTAATATCCGTATAAAATATGACCATTATTACATTCAAATTATAATATGCGACTCCGTTCGCCTTTGTTTAAATATGTACAGGAGATTCACATAAGTAGAGACCCACCACGTAAACCTACTTTTATTTTTAACCCCCGACCCAAAAAGAGGGGTGTTATAAGTTTGACTATCTGTGTATCTGTCTGTGGTATCGTAGCTCCTAAACTAATGAACCGATTTCAATTTAGTTTTTTTGTTTGAAAGGTGGCTTGATCGAGTGTTCTTAGCTATAATCCAAGAAAATCGGTTCAGCCGTTTGAAAGTTATCAGCTCTTTTCTAGTTACTGTAACCTTCACTTGTCGGGGGTGTCATAAATTTTTAATTTACACTTGTATAGATTTAAGATTACAGTTACTTTGTTTTGGGTAAAGTGAATCTTTCAAAGGTTTAACCTTTACAAAAATCTCTAAGTAGGTACCTATGTATTATTTCCTTGGATGAATTAACCACTAATTCATCCAAAATTATTTCAATGCGTCAAAGGTTCTGGCCTTGGAAGGTTCTGGCTTAAGATTCCCCAAAGCTAATCCGTCAGACTCGCCCGATATCAGCCTCAAGCCGACGTCACATAAATCTGCCTAATCATTTGAATTATGACGCTCTCTCTTAATAACTATGACGTTGGTGCTTGATATATGGACGTGAGTGATGTGGGCAAATCCCCACATTATCAGTCACCACATGTGACTGATAATGTGGGGATTTGACTAGTTGTACAAAAAGCTTTTAAAATTTATTTGGGACTAGAGGATGCCCGCGATTTCGTCCGCGTGGATTTAGGTTTTAAAAGATCCCGTAGGAACTGTTTGATTTTCCGGGATAAAAGTTGCCTATAGCAATTACACGGACGCAAGCTACCTCTGTGTCAAATTTCGTACAAATCGGTTTAACGGATGGGTTTTAGGAATACCGTGGGAACTCTTTGGTTTTCCAGGATAATAAGTAGCCTATGTCCGTCACCGGAATCTAATCAGCTAATCCTGTACCCGTCAGAATCGGTTAAGCTGTTGGGCCGTGAAAGGGTAGCAGACTGACAGACAGACACATTTTCACATTTGTAATGTTAGTCCGGAAGTATGGATTTCAAATTTGATTTCGGTATGTGGAAAGCTATTTGAAATTACAAGATATAAGTACCTCATCATAATCATCATCATCATCATCGGTGATGACTCACTACTGAGCACGGGTCTCCTCTCAGAATGAGAAGGGTTTGGCTATAGTCTAACCACGCTGGCCAAGTGCGGATCGGCAGGCTTCACGCACTTTTGAAGGCATTCTAGGGAACTCTCAGGCATGCAGATTTTTCACGCTGTTTTCCGGCACCGTTAAAGCAAGTGGCACTAAATTGTTTCCAAACGCGATGTGCGTTTGGAAACAATTTAGAAGTGCCGGGATAGAACCCTGACCTTGCGGCCATAATAAGGGGATACCTACCTAAGGCGGACCTCTTGACCTCTAGGTTATCACGGCTCCTCAGAGCAAAACCTATAGAACTTATATAAAAAATCGGCAGTTTATTAAATCACATTTTGCCAGTAAAATAAAAGAAGATATTGAATTATTTCTTCTTTTTTAATTCACTTAGTACTTTTTATTACTACTTGATGTTTTTAACTTTTCTTGTATAAAGTAGGTAGGTATTTATTTGGTTTTTGTTAAATAGTGTAAATGTTAATAGTTGCATTTTCTGATATATTTTTTTCAAAAAAAAAATTGTATTACTTTGAGTTAGTGCATGATAGCATTAATTTCTTTCATTAGTGCACCTGTAATAGACAACCACACTGCAGTTTTGTATATTTTATAGACATAATTGTATGGAAGTTGTTGGTGTTAATAAAATAAAAATAAGATACTGCAGCGAAAAAAATGGTCCAACAATCCGAAGAAAGCATTAACATTAACATTACATAAGCAAAAGAACACACTGAAAAATTTCATCTCCTAAAAGCGTCTGTGCCGTGCTGCTAATTAGAGCAATAATATTTAAAACAAGCGAAACGGGGACGCTAAGCGATATTTACAACAAGACAATATTAGGCGAGAGGAATGAGACGATGCAATAACAATAAATAGCGATAAATAAAAGGATTCACTCGCTGCTTGTATTGTATGATACTAATCCTGGAAACACAGGGGTGGTATGGAGCTGTATTATGCTATTACTTTTTTTAAAGAACAAGACAGTATTAGACGAAAGCATGACACGATGCAATAACAATAAATAGCGATAAATATAAGGATTCACTCGCTGCTTGTATTGTATTATACTAATCCTGAAGGCACAAGGGAGCTATGGAACTGTTTTAATCTAAATATTATATAAATTGAAAAGCTAACTGACTGACTGACAAGAACTCAGCTCAAACTATTGGTTGGATCGGGCTGAAATTCGGCATACAGATAGCTATTATCACGTAGATATACGCTAAGAAAGGATTTTTAAAATTCAACCCCTAAGGGGGTAAAATAAGGGTTTGAAGTTTGTGTTTACCACGTAGACGAAATCGCGAAATAAGATAGTAATAAAAAAAACATTTATTTTCAGTCATTTTGTTACATAATGTATATTGTATAGGATCTCAAAAAATGTCATTTTGAGTATTTTTTGTCTAAATATATATACAGAAATTAAAAATGTTGCAATGAAGAACTGGCTATCCTTTATATTTAAATATTTCAACCCAGTTGCATCAGTCGTGGTCCCGTCGTCACCACGACTCATGCGAATGGGTCGAAATATCTATAGTAATTCAAAATTGTCATTATTAATCGTGGTATGCATTCGTCATTTACATTATGTACCTATAATGTCTTTAAGAGGGGTCTCTCCGTCACTCGTTCCATACAAACGTAGTTCGTCTCTCATTGGAATAGTAACTAATCATACTCAATGGAATTTTGAAGAAATGTTCCGGGAACTAATATCTATGCCTGTGGTTTTCCAGATTTCCGTTAAAATATTCGGTTTCAAAGTTACGCGGACTTAAAAATTCACATACAAATCTTATATCCCCTGTAATTTTAAAACTACATATTTTTAGAAAAATCTAAAACACCACAGGCACAAGTATTAGTTTCTAGAATATGTCTGCAAAAATTCATGGACTTTGGTTGCTTAATATTCAAATGAAATTGGGACGACGATTGTATGGAGTTAGTGACGAAGAGAGCCGTTTAAACCACGAAATAAGCCTAAAATCAATTCTCATAAAAATATTTTTACAAAAGTTCGACTCCATCGCTCTATTACCCACAGAACTAATCCAAGGCAGCGCCGACTGTTACGGCGATTACTTTAATTGGCTCAATCTCCATTCAAAACCACCTCGCGGGAAGGGAGGGGGCGATTTATGGCGAAAGGGTAGCTCTGATCCCTGTTTATGAAGGAAGATAGCGGAAAAAGCTAGTGCAAAACGAATTTTCCAGACTCGGACGGGTCGGGGATAACTTGGGAGTTGACTCAGTTTATTCTTTATCATAATAAAAATGTAGCTTTTAGTTTTATTTAAAGAAATACTAGAGAATGCCCGCGACTACGTCCGCGTGGATTTAGGTTTTTAAAGATCCCGTGGGAACTGTTTGATTTTCCGGGATAAAAAGTAGCCTAGTAGGCACAGTACCAAGGAGGTGAATTTTGTATTGGAGGTGAGGTATAGACTTGCCGGTTCAGACTTACTTGTGATTACATCAATCAATCAATCAATCAGCCTGTTTGCGTCCACAGCTGGACATAGGCCTTCCCAAGAGCGCGCCACCACATACGATCCTCCGCCTTCCTCATCCACCGTCTTCCCGCTATCCTCTTAAGATCAACAGTCCAGAGGGTCGGAGGTCGTCCCACACTGCGCTTGCTGATACGCGGTCTCCACTCCAGAACACGTCTGCCCCGGCGCTAAGTTTAAGAAATAATTATAATTAGTAGGTACCTAGTACCTACTACTATCTTTTTCTACATCTAATACGGTTTATATTACAAAAAAAATAACGATTGTAAAATAAAAAGAAGCCTGAATTATATTTGTCGTTCTTTCCTACATTTTTGGATTTTGGGAAAAAATTGATGATTCCGAATTGGGTGAACATGTACCTAGGTCATCTACATGTCTTCCGATTAAGATAATACGTTAAAATTGAAAATGTTAAATATCGTAAAAGAATAACAGTCAGTTAAAATAAAATGTAGTTAGGTATATCTCTAAGTTCATCTTTATTCAGAAGTTTAGTTTCTAGTTTGTACCTATCTATTATTCGACGGATCAATACCGTTAGGTTTGATTATTATGATAACATTTTTGTGCAGGGATCCGGCGGTATAGTTGAAGGAAATATGAAGTAAAGCCTTTAGGATAAACCCTCTCGTGATGCCGGGGTATAAATTATTTGTGAACGAAATTGGCTACTTCTACTCTACTCAAGGGTGCGGGCAGTATGCTCTACTTACTTTAAAACAAAAGCGTTTTCAAACGGTTTTATTTAGCGTGCTTCGTCTTGTGTAAGTCAAATCTAGTAGTTTAAAGTTGTGTTGACCGATTGATCTGAAATTTGGTACGCACCTTTAGTTCTGGTAACAATAAGCTACTATATTATTAAACACTAATTAATAATGCCCTCGACTTCGTACGCGTGGATTTAGGTTTTTTAAAAATCCCGTAGGAACTCTTTGATTTTCCGAGATAAAAAGATCACTGTAAATCCAAAAAGGCCGCCACCACATGCACATCTAACTTTCGGAGTTATTTGTGTTGCAAGCAATTAAATTAGCATTTACTAGCCGATGCCCGCGACTTCGCCCGCGTGGATTTAGGTTTTTTGAAATCCCTTGGGAACTCTTTGATTTTCCGGGATCAAAAGTAGCCTATGAGCTAATCCAGGATATTATCTATCTCCATTCCGAATTTTTGCCAAATCTATCCAGTACTTTTTGCGCGAAGGAGAAACAAACATACACACACACACACACACACACACACACACACACACACACACACACACACACACACACACACATACAAACTTTCGTCTTTATAATTGATGTGAAGTGAAGTGTGATTTTAACGGTGAAGGAAAATATCGCCAGGAAACTGGCTTGTCTAATAGCTCACCACAATATTCTCAAGGGTTTGTAAAGTCTGCCAATTTCAAATTCAAATTCAAATTCAATAATTTATTCAATAAAATGTAGGTACAATATGTTGGAATAATGTCTGATGAGCCTTATACATTTTACCACTATAACTGGTGTTTGAATATTATCTTAAATTCAATTAAATTAAATACAAATAAAGTCAAGACTAAAATATTAAGTAAAGAAAGACATACATAGACTTTACACAAGCAAAGTATAAAATAATAGTTAAATAAAGATCAAAAAATGTCAACATTATAAAAACCATAAAAAACATATCAATTATTATTAACAACTCAAAATATGCTTGTCTGTTAGGTAGTGCTTAATGTCAGAATATATTTTGTTTTTTACACATATTTTAAAAATAATTAGACAAACAAAATAAAAATAAAAACTAGAGATATCGAAAAATCATAGGTGCTATTATTTATAAGGATTCAAGTATTCCTTAATCGAATAGAAGCATTTCTCTAATAGCCACTTATTTAAAAATGATTTTAATGTAGTTAATGGCATAACTTTGACGTGGGAAGGAAGCTGATTAAATATGCTTATTGCCATGCAATACGAATTATTTTGGAATAAGCATAATTTTATATCAGGGTATATCAATCTGTCTTTGTGTCTCGTTGCTTTTCCAAGTGCATCTCCATGTCTGGTGAAGAGATCAGGGTTATTTTTTACAAATATGCACATTTCTTTTATATACATACAAGGTAGAGGGAGTATATTAAGGGATTTAAAAAGAGGTTTGCAACTATCCAAATAGTGAGCTCCGCATATTGCCCGTATACATTTTTTTTGTACTTTGAATGCTCTGTCTATGTCAACTGAGTTACCCCAAATTATCAGACCGTAATTAAGTACAGATGATACGTAACCGTGATACGCACTCAAAACAGCGTCTCTAGTGGCTATCTTCCTTAATTTTTTTAAAGCGAACACAAACTTATTGATTCTACTACATACAATGTCAATGTGATTTTTCCAGTTGCAGTGTTTATCAAGTTCAATCCCTAGAAATTTGGTTGATTCCACTTCACATATGACACTGTTATTGTAATGAATATGAAGAGGAATATCTTTAGCTTGAACGCTTTTGAATGCCACAATTTTTGTTTTATCTACATTAAGTTTTAAATTATTTTTATCTAGCCAGTCTATGATCTGATTGATAGTTAGGTTGATGTCTGAATTAAATGTTTTTTCGTTAGTACATTTGATTAAAACAGTGGTATCGTCAGCGAATAGGATGGTTTGGTGTTGTGTTACCTCAGGAAGATCGTTTATATATAGTAAGAATAAAATTGGTCCTAAAATGCTTCCCTGAGGTACACCGGTTTTGTTATGCTTAAATGTGGATTGGTACGTACGTTTTACGCCGTCTACAACTTTTGTTATCTGTGTGCACTGCACTCTTTCCGTCAAATAGCTTTTAAACCAGTCTTGTGCAATTCCACGAACTCCATATCGTTCGAGCTTCGATAGAAGTATATCATGGCACACAAAGTCAAACGCTTTGCTCATGTCAAAGAAAATTGCTACTATGGGAATACGTTGGTTAATGCTTTCAGTTATCAATTTAATTAAATTAAAACAAGCTTTCGTAGTTGAACTATTTTTCCGAAATCCAAATTGCTGTTCTTTTAGAATATTAGTTTTAGTTATAAAGTTATTTAGCCTAGTGTACATAGCCTTCTCGAATATCTTCGAAAATATAGTTATTAAGGTAATGGGTCTATAGTTAGACATTTCAGTTTTGTCGCCTTTCTTAAATATAGGATTGACAACTGATATCTTTAACTGTTGCGGAAACGTACCACATCCAAAAGATAAGTTGATTAAATGACTTAGTGGGTGACAGATATGCACCGCTACTTCTTTAACAATATCAGTTCTTATGTTATCATAACCTACAGATTTTGAATTGTTGAGTGACATGATTAGTTTATATACCTCAAATGGATTGGTTGGCGAGACAAATAGGCTCACGCTTTTGTGATCAATCAGGTTATAAGATTTATTTTTAGTTATGTGTTGTGTTTTATTCGTAATTTCTATGAAGTATTTGTTAAATTCTTCAGCAATTTTTTGTGAATCAGAAATTTTTTCATTATCTTTTTTAATATATTCAATGTTAGGTTTCTCGATGTTATTAGTAGTTGTATTTTTTATAACCATCCATGTTGATTTGCATTTATTACGTCCACGAGAGATCAATGTTGCGTTTTGGATTTTCTGTGATGTATTTATGCATTTCTTCAAAAGTTTGTTATACCCAAAGTATCGTTTTTTATTTAGCGCTTTATCACTTGCTGATTTTATATATTTCAGATAAAGTCGTCTCTTTGTTACGCTTGATCTTTTTAGGCCTTTGGTTAACCAAAACAGTTTTGTTTTTTTACTTATATATTTGATACGTATTGGAGGGAAGCATAAATTATAGAATAATGTTATTAAATCAGTAAATGAATCAAAAGCCATTTCAAGCCTAGATTCAGAAATAACCTCCACAAAAGATAATGCTGATATGGCGTCAACAAACTTACGTCTATTATCTTTAGAGTAGTCTCGCTTAAATTCATACCATTCCGAATTAATATTAGTTTTGACAGCGAACGAAAGTGTTTGAGCAGTTTCATGATCGGATAAGCCTAGCATATGTATATTGCTTTCAACTGGTTTTATATTACTCGCAAATAAATCAATACATGCATTTCGTCTTGTAGGAGCATTTATATGAATTTCTAGGTTGTAGTTATGTAGTAATTCTTTTAGTTGTTTAGTGAATTTGTCATCCTTTAGTGTATCAATATTCCAATCACCACATATAACTATTTGATAGTCTTTATTAATTGAAATTTTTTCTAAGAGCGACTTAAGTTTTCCAAAAAAATCTACTATATTATCATATTTTGGTATTCTATATATGCAGCAGATTATAAGATTAAACGGTAAAATTTCTATAGCACAACATTCAAAAAGATAGTCGCAGGCCAACCCTTGACTGATTTTAACAGATTTAAATTCTAGACTTTTTTCGACTAATATGCACGTGCCACCTCTTTTTTCTTTCTCTCTCGAGTAACAAGCAGCAAGTTTGTAGTTGTTTAATTTAAGATAGTTTTCATATCCCTTTTTTATGAAAGTTTCGCTGAGGCAGATTATATCTATATTTATTTTTTGTTTCCTTAGGTCTTGTAATGCAATCTCAAGATAGTTCATCTTACTAAGTACTGATGCAATATTTTGATGTAGTATAGTTATATTTTTACTATCTGTTTTATTGGCCACGAAAAAACTTACTGTCTAGTTGCTTTGTTGTAATTTTTTTAACGTAGGTCGGATTTGTTTTTATAGGTGAAATAATGGGATTTTGAACCTTGACACTATTTACCTGTTTATTAAAATAGTAAGGTATGGTTCCCTTTTTATACTCTTTAGGTGAGCTACTACTATTTTTCTGTTTAATGAAATAGTATGGTATAGTCCCTTTTTTATATTCAATTTTACATTCCTTACGTGTAATTTTTTCGTTTATCTTAAGTAGATTTTTTATCCCATCATTTTTCCCAACTAGGTATTTGCTTTTATAGTCATCATAATCGATTGAATAATTTATCAGGTCGCTGTATAATTTTGGAGTGTTATCTTTATAGTGTAATTTTGCATCATTTAGTTTTAAATAGGTGACGTTTGAGTGTAGTTTAGCAATTGAACCAATGTAGTTGTTTAGTAGGTCTGTGTTAAGAAATGGATTGTTTAGTACTGGTAAAATCAATACATTTGTGTTACGCAATTTACTTAAGTTCAGCGAAAGTGCATCAATCACACAAAACGGATTTGTATCATTTGCACCAACGGCTAACACAATTACATTTAATGCATTTGGCCCATCTAGTAGACCAAAGTTGTAACCCCTTCTCAATCTGAAAGGAGTCCCGTACAGATGGTGGCTTAAACCTTTTAGTTTTCAAGAAGTAGTAGAGCACACTTCAGTTGTAGTTTAAGAGTTAAGCCTGGATAATTCTGAGGAGCAAGTTAGCGTAGACTGAAATATTGACGCGATCACTACATCATACCAATATTGATCATTACGTCGATGTGATTTATATCAAGGTTTACTCGTATATGGTGAGGTATTACCTACTTTCATAATAGGTATTATATTTTCTTCTCCATTACATACAGGATACATTCGGTACAGTCTGTTGTCTAATGCTTCGATTTTGAAAATGTATTTCAACTGTGGAGTTATTTTACTTATTGTTGGGTTCTTGCCCTGTATTTACATGTTTCATCAACAAATCATCGACATTGTTGACTTGAAGTCGCATATATTTAACTGCCCGTTCACACATTCATCGTGTAGAAACATCTGTTTTGCGAGTGTGTAAAAACACCTTTCGGACTACTGTTTTTAGGGTTTCGTCCCTCAACAGGAAAAAAGAACTCTTTTCTGTCTACCTGTCTATCCGTCCATCCATCCGTCCGTCCTGAAATCATGAAATTTGGCAAGAAACAATGTTATAGCACTCATAGCACAGCACGAGCAAAAAAAATCTATACAAAAAATCCAAAAATCACTAAGAATTGTATCACGTCATTAAAACCGATTACAAGCTTATATTCGCATTTGAAGATACTAGTAATTTAAGCAACAAAATAATTGCACGATATATTATTCCCAATGTACAGAACCTTCGGTGAGTGAGTCCAACTCGCACTTGGGTCTTTCTATCCCTTTCACCCCTTCAGACTGCATTCATATCCCTTCTAAATAGAAAACAAAATCTCCGAGCCAGGGTTGTGTGATCAAAGCGTTATTATTTAACATCCCGGTACAAAACTCGTCTGTCCGTCCGAACTCCGCCCGATATATCAACATTAACGCTGGTCCCGTCCGGTCGCGACGAGACATGGTACTGGGGTATAAAGCCACTGGAAGAGACAACATGATTTCACCACAGCTTTTATTAAATTAAACTTCCGGGGGTCGCAGCTGAAGTGCAATGGACGCGCTGTGGCCCGTGACTTAAGCATCAATACTAAATACTTAGCCCATTTTCTCTTAGTTTGCAAGATAAACAAATCACAGAAACCCTCTTGGAGAAGCGCGTAAGCGGCCGGCTTACACGCTTCGGCATTTGCCCGACACCTTCTGGGGTTAGGTTTTTGACTTGTATCATGGTTTCATTGTCAGGTCACGGTAACAAAATCGTATAGGCCGCGAAAAAGTACGTGAAAATGGATGGCTTCGGATGCACACGTCTAACACAAGGGATCAGGAAGCGGCGCCATGATATACCTTTTTTGTAGTGTTTAGAATTGACCCGTCAGCCGCGACGCGTCCGTCGTCACGCCATTTGTTTTGGCTGCGACTCATGGAAGTCTCCGGTTAGTTAGCTAGTACCTAGGAAAGTTGTGATTAAATAAAAGATTATTTATCAATCCAATCAAATCAAATCCATTAGCCGCATGCGTTCACCTCCTGGACGTAAGTCTTTTTGAGAGCGTGCCAATAACGGTCCTCCACCTTCCTTCTCCACCCACTTTCCACCCCTCCCTTTTTTTTTTTTTGTTGACGCTGGGGAATGCATTTACGCATCCCCCCCCGGAAGCTAGCCAGCCAGCCGTGAGGCAGCCAGCCAGCTGAGGGAGGGTATGTGGGACTCGCCGGCCGAGAGGCGACCGGAATACCCACTAAACCCCAGCGGCGCTACTGCGCGTCGCCTGGCGACTGGGTCACGGGAACGGCCGAAGCAAACAACCGCGACCCAGCCAGCGACGTCTGCCGAGGCAGACCCTCCACCGGGGACCTGCTCGGTCCCTATCACCGCACCTCCGGGACGCACCAACGAAGTGCGTCCCCCGACCCTGGGACGCGCACGTCGCCCGTGTCCCGTCCTACGCTTCGTCCACTGTGCCCTCTGCTAGTCAGAGGGACACGCGGAGAAACCTCCCCCCGTGCCAGGTCATTAGCCATAGCCAACAATATCTCCGAAGAGAAATTATTAGCCATGTTACCGGGGCGCACCGGCCCGAACACTGCTCTTCCCCTCGGACGCATCCAAAAGGGACCAGCAGCATCCAGGCACACTGGGAGGTTACCTGGCTTGGTTACCCCTCCCTTGTTAAGGTCTGTTATATTGTCACTTCTGTCCACTCTATGTTCGCGTGCTCACCCGTGGGACGTCAAAAATGAAGATTTAGTCCCTCGCCGCGTCATACGTTAAGGCGGCTAATGAAAACACGGCGCGAGTGATGAAGTGGACGGGTCGCCTCGCCTTACTCTCTTCCTTTCCTTCCCTTCCCTCTGTATCTGATATGTACTGAAACAATAGCGTTTGATGTTTTGTTTGTTTTGTTTTTTAACCCCCGACCCAAAAAAAGGGGTGTTATAAGTTTGACGTGTGTATCTGTCTGTGGCATTGTAGCTCCTAAACGAATGAACCGATTTTAATTTAATTTTTTTGTTGTTTTGTTGATCGAGAGTGTTCTTAGTTAAATCGAAGAAAATCGGTTCAGCCGTTTGAAAGTTATCAGCTCTTTTCTAGTTTTCTTATAAAGGTTTTTGTGTCGGGTGTTTTTTAAATTTTGAGTTATTATTTAGGTACTAAAAATTGAGAAATTGTTAAGCCTTAAAAATAACTTTCGAATTCCTTTTCCTTCAACTAGGCTTGTGCTTGGATTATCTACTGTTTTGCATCTGTGTGCTTTTATTATATTGGGTAAGCATAGATAGTTTCTGTAAAATTGAAGAAAAATTCACGCTTGCTTCGGAAACAGGCAAATGCCATTTAGGTAAATAGACGCTAGTGAACCTAGCTATCCCGGATAGCAAAAATTTAAATATACCTGAGTATCTTGGTTTGAGTTAAGTTATTTTTTTTTTAACGAAGTTATTGTCATTTAAGTACTTAAGATGAGCGCCGCTGTATAGGTGCCTGACTATTTTGCTATCATTTTATGCATTATATTTAAAAACATGTTCAAAATATTCATATGATGTGTGGTGGGTAGTTCCTAAAAGAGACCTATGCCTAGCATGAGTAGACATCTACCTATTGGTTGAATAACAAGGCAATTTGAAAACATTTTGATTTCTTTGCATTTATAAAATAAACTTAAGTTTTCGTATAGTTTCCATTTCACAGCAAAGGATCAGTTCACCCATGCTTCACCCAGAATGCATCGCTGTCAGCCCGTCTTGTGTAGAGAAAGACGCAAGGGAGCTCTTCATCACGGCAGTCACTCCCTCCCTGTGAAACTAGTATTTTAAAGTATAATACACAACTACTAAACTCTCTCGGGGTGGTATTCTCATTGCTGTGGGTCGTGACACCTTCCTTCCCATCAATCAACAATGGTAGAGATTTTCTTGGGATAGTAATGGTGGGCTGTGAGATCCTTCCTCATTATCACTCAAAGTATCTATACAGGCTGTAACCAGAACTCTGGGAAAAACGAAGACAGCTGGTAGTACTGATACCATAAAAGAATTACAAAACAATTTAAAAAATCCTGTATTTTTTAAATGTTCACATATATTGCAAATAAAACATTTGACTGACGCTAGAGGTCAATGAACGTTCCGTAAATAGGTTACTCGAAGTCATTGCCGACTCGTTGGGAATTAAATTACAATGGATAACACTTTGAAGAATATGTACCTTTTTCGCATTGTGTTAAACTGTGATTTTCAATATCCCTACGATTTAACCATCACATTCAATTCAGTCAATGTTTTGACAATGAGATTTATAGCTATCTTATAAGTTATAACGTAAGCAAATACCTCGTCCACTCACACCATAGTGTAGCTATCATACAGTTAGAAAACGAATTTGACCATAGGCGACTGCAACCGCTATTTCGCAATTATGTTTTTGTGCCTAAAACAAAGCTTGTCTAGAAAAAAATACATAGAAAACAAAAACACATATTAATTACTATGTACGACTTTGCCCGCGTGGATTTAGTTTTCTAAGATTCCCGTGGGAACTCTAAACTCTTTGATTTTACGAGATAAGAAGTAACATACGTCACTCTCCAGGTTTTTGACTATATTCATGCAAAAAATCACGTCATTCCAGAGCTCCGTTGTAACGTGATTGACAGACAAACCAATAAACCAACACACAAACACACTTGCGCATTTAGGTATAACATGGCTAAATTACGCCCTTTAAAAATGTACGAAAAGAAAACTGCTACCAACACAATTGATCAATTGAATTGAAAGATTTGAAATAAATGTTGTGTAGAGCAAGAAAAAAGGGAACATTCGTCGTCCTACTGTATGATTGTTACTCAGTGATCAGCGCTAACCTGCAGTGAGCGTACGCATAGCACACCGACGCCATCTATCCATCACCGGCGCACATTACACCTTTCATGTATTCCGTCCGCGTGATAGATGGCAGCACGTGTCAACTGATTTATTACCTGTCGATGTTTTTATGCGCATCCCGTAATAACATTAACTTTTTTAAACAAAATTACCGTACGCATGATAAGATTTCCTGCATTCCTTAATGTAATTAATTGAATTGATGCAAGATTTATTCTTTTTATGTATGTGCGGTTTATTGGGATTGAATTGATCGGATCCATTTGAAATCGATTTGTTTGGTTAAAAATAAAAATTGGTAGCTTAAAATAATAAATAAGTACACGCTTGTTTCAAAGCTTGTTTTATTATGTGATGTAAATGTTACAGAGAAAGACCACAATCAGAAAAATATTATTATAGTTGGCTAGAAAAATATTACTATAGTTGACTAGAAAAATATTACTATAGTTGGCTAGAAAAATATTACTTCAGTTGGCTAGAAAATTATTACTATAGTTGGCTAACGGCTGAAATTATCATAAAAGCTAATACAGTTTACCCCAATTTTATCTTTGGACCAGTTTTCAAGCTTTTTCAAGTTTTGTTTCAGGAAAAAAGTCCAATAAACTTCTGTGTTGAACTCTTAATCGTTCAATAGCTTGCCGGATTGTACCAAAAATCGTGCCGAAAGAAGTTCTTGAAATTGGACCCACCTAGCTGGACCGAGCTTCTATGTATGCATGTATGATTTTATCCATGAACTCTGAAAAAAATGCCTGTATAGCTTCCGCAATAAATGGGTTAATCGTTCAATAGCCGAATAATAATTCGTCGTACCGAAAACCGTGCTGAAAGAAGCGTGGTCCGCCCAGCAGCGAGTCCAAATTGTCTCGCAATAGATTTATCGGCCGACGTTACATCGCAACAAAGGCAGTGCCTCATCGCTGACAGCTTTATGATCCTAACAGTTTTTGCTAACAGCCACCCCCGTACTTTATTTATGGCTTAAGTTTTATTAATTAGCCATTTTCTGGAGACGCGGGTTCCTTGATTTTGTCATAACATCTAGTTCTACGCAGTTCACATTTGCAGACACCTAGCATGTTCAGCAATGTGTTGGTGCACATTATCATACACATAAGTGGTACGGTCGGTCTCAGAATTCGAGTAGCAATTCCGCGAAACTATCGCATCAAAAACTTGTCGCACTTATGACCTTTTTCTATAAACACACCACACACTTAACGCATGTGCATAACCGTGCCACGCGAATATGATCATTAAGGTGCTAAACGACTTACGGCCTTTGACTGTATAGTGAGAGGATGTCATGTGATAAAAGCGTATAAAATGCACACAAAATGAGATGTCCTTAATTTAAAGGAGAACCGCACTTTTGACGTGACAGTTGACACATCACACTAATATTATAAGGGCGAAAGTTTGTGTGTATATTTGTTACTCCTTCGCGCAAAACTACTATACGGATATTGCTGAAAGGAATGGAGATAAATAATATCCTGGATTAGCATATAGGCTACTTGTTATCCCGGAAAATCAAAGAATTCCTACGGGATTTCGAAAAACCTGTAGTAGAGTAAAAATGGCAAGCGAGTTCTTATTTTGTACGGATTATAATACCTACTTATATCATATACTCGATCCCGCAATGGGTTTCTGCACCTTGCTGAAATTAACTGTAATTAGCTTATGACAATAATAATTAATAACTCTCGCATAGTCGACAATTACAATAATTTATTGCCAAAACTTGAACATTGTGAAAAGTCAACAATACCCTGGGGATCCTGGAGGGCACGTCGCTTGTCATATCGTCAACCCTTTCGTGTATTTTTTTGTCACCCACGTACTTTATTTTGATTTTGTCAAGTTTATAGAATAATCTGGATTAGCACATAGGCTACTTTTTAACCCGGAAAATCAAAGAGCTCCCACGGGATTTCGAAAAACCTGAATCCACACGGACGAAGTCGCGGGCGTCAGCTAGTCTACTACATAATCTACTGATGCAGCCCGCGACCAGATCTCAAGGCTTTTACACAAGCGATACTGATACTTGCAAGTATCGAGTGTTAACACCGGATATAGTTATGAGATTAGGATGAAATGATTGAAGAGAGACTGAAGCCAAAATAATAAACCTACCTTAAAAATAATGTCAGGCAAGGTTCATTAACCGTATAATGACCCGTCATACAAAATGAGGAATGTGGGCTGAATCAATAATTACGTACGTACACGATATTTACGATTATTTACGATGATCACCGCCCCCGTACCCAACCCTGCCAGTGCTCGGGGAAAAACACCCCCGTATCAGGCCCGAGGCGAGTCGATGTGGCCCATAAATAATAAATACTAGCACGGTGCGTCTGTAGATAATGGTAATTTACGATTCGCTACCATTGGCGTCAAATCTTTGGCAGCGGTCGGCCAGATCGACGTTGGGGGTTTTTGTGACCCGCCCGACTCTGATGAAGTGTTAAATTCGCTGTTTGCTCACTGTGTACTGTGTATTGTTTGATATTGCTGTACCATCTACTTGTGTAGCTACGGTGTTATTTAGTTTTTGTTTTTCCTATTTTATTTAAAAGGAAAACAAGTTTTTTTTTTATGCACATGATATTTTACTTATGAGTTACATCTCGCCAAACTGCACAACAGTTTGATGGCGAGTTAGCACTCATAAAGGATTAGTAAGTAGCTTGTCGCTGAAATGTAAGAGGTGTAGTATGCGCGACTCATACGACTGTTACCCCAAACATAAAATGAAAATAAAATCATAATACGAGTAAAAACCTAACTCCAGAAGGTCTAAAGCGCCGGGCAAGTGAGCTCAGCCTGCTAGAACGTTCAAAAAATCATTCATAAGCAAATATTAATGTAATTCTGACATAAAATCTGTGAAATAATAAACAGATACAGATCCTTTAATAAACAGATCAACTAGGTACCTGTGTAATGTAATTTATAGGTACTATCTAATAAAAAAGACTACCAAAACAATGTTAAACAGAATACCGATACTTTATCAACACCACGGATCACCATTCAATAGCACACGCTTAAACGACAACCAAATCAAAATTGCGCATCTCAAAAGTCTATTATTTCACGAAACCCGCGAGCAAATAACTCACGGAGCGTCGATCGGCGGTAAAATAGGAATAAACGGTGTCGCCCGCCTGGCGGTTCGAATAAATTACAAAGATATATTATTATTAAAATTTGGGCGCGAAGTTTGTGGCATCAAGTCGGGCGATATCGGCCCCGCGCCGCGAGAGGGTTGACTTGTGACTAAACTGCCCATAAATATGCCTTTTTGACAATGTTATGCTCGTATCATTTTAATTATCCCTCTTCATTTTGTATTATGTTTACCTACCGTGTGAGTATATCTAAATATATGTATAGAGGGAAAAGCTCACTGATTGACTGCCTTGTTGTTCTGTTGGCATGAGTGTCTAAATATTTAGGGAAAAGGTGACTGACAGGCTGACTGACCAGTGACCTATCAACGCACAGCTCAAGCTACTGGACGGATCCACTAAGAAAGGATTTTTGAAAATTCGACCCCTAAGGGGGTAAAATAGGGGTTAGAAATTTGTGTAGACCACGCGGACGAAGTCGCGGGCACAAGCTAGCAAAGCTAAATCCCGAGAGCGGATCTATAGAGCTAAGCTTGTTGTTTCTCTACGTGATCCATAGGAGAACCAGAAACATCCCATATTCAAACAAATATACTATTTCATTTCATAACCGACATAGCTCAATGATTTGCGAAGCTAAAGCGGCAATGGACAGAGCACATAGTTCGAAAAACCGACAGTCCTTGGGGTCCCAGCCCCCAAGGTGCTAAAAAGGTGACCTCGTACTGAAAAGCGCAACGTCGTTGGCAGGCCCTACAGAATGTGGACAACGTCATCAAACTGGAGTCCACCCACTTCAAGGATCTCAGTGTTCAGATCGCCAATCTACTAGAAAAGTCTTCTATAAAATTAATGAGGAACTACGTGAGATTGAGCCGATAAAATGCAGTGTAGCAGCCCTCGACCGTGGCGATTTGGAGATACTAACTGCGGAACCCAACTTCCCGGTGTAAATCACAAGTAAAGACGTTTAAGGATTGCAGTCATTAGGAAATTATCTTGGACGAAAATCATTTTTCGCCCAATTTTTTATTTTTACTGTACCTTAATTGATTGGTCTTTCAATTTAGCGTTTCAATTAGAAATTAAAATAAAATTTATTCTAACTCAACTCAATTTTAAATCAATTCTACAAAAAAAAATCTAGTAATTTTAAAAATCGATGATTTTTTATAATCTCATCTTAGTCCATAAAAAAAAGAAACAAACCTCAAAGAATTATTTTAATAATAGATTTATAGATTACAATGCCACCTAGCGTGGTTAGGCAGAACTTTATTGATTTTCCTGGTATTGAAACCTTACAGCCTTAGACCATGTACACTTAGTTTCAACGAAACATTCAATCAAGAATGCCTTGAAACCTAAAAAGCTAACAATACTTCCAACTTAAAAAAGTGACTGTGTAACTATTTATTTTAATCGTTTTTATATGTACTTACTTACTCAAAAAATGATTCAGTGTTCATAATAAGAATAAGGTCTGAAAATCGAAATGGTCGATGACCATATACATAGCGACATCTATCCAAATACCTAATAACTACATCGATAAATAAAGATTGAATAAGAAAATCAACAATTTTTGTGCTTTAATAAGTCCGAAAAATATCCAAACAGATTAAAAACGTTCTTCATAAAAAATGAAGAGCATTTAACGCGTGAAGCGAATGATTTACAGCGAACATTTCCCGCGCAGTTGTTTAACACGGCCGCTAGATGGCGCTGGTCGGCTAAGTGGTGCTATTTTCTCGTGTACTTAGCGCAGCGTTGACCGCGTTGCGTTATTTATCGCGCCATTACTACGGGGAACCCTTAAATCATCACGTGACGCCCTTCCACCATTTCCACGTACACCTTATAGACCTATACATCACGTATAACTCCTATCACTATAGGTATAAAGGCGATTTTCGTTGTAAATCTTGTAGTTGTCGCCCGTACGTGGCCTAATGAATGGCAGACGCGCTGCTGAACTTTTTTTCTCCTTTATGAAATTGTTCGGAGAGCACTTAGCAGGAAAATCTATTAGACAGACGGCGGGAAATAAAAATGAAGTATTCCAGTACGTTCTACAAGCCAGTTGACTCTTAACGATGCAATTTTTGTGAAACAATTCCAAACTTCCACGGCCGCATCTAAATTATTAGTGTCGCTTTTAGTATTTTTATAGGAACTTTTGCTCGGACCTTGTTATGCATTGGCATAGCAGACTGTAGAACCACGTTAGACAAGTGTAAATTAAAAATTTATAACACCCCCGACAAGTGAAGGTTACAGTAACTAGAAAAGAGCTGATAACTTTCAAACGGTCAAACTTTGAACCGATTTTCTTGGATTGTAGCTAAGAACACTCTCGATCAAGCCACCTTTCAAACAAAAGAAACTAAATTAAAATCGGTTTATTAGTTTAGGAGCTACGATGCCACTGACAGATACACAGATACACACGTCAAACTTATAACACCCCTCTTTTTGGGTCGGCGGTAAAAAGTGCCCGGGATCGAACCCCAGATCCTCCAAGTAGGAGGCCAACGTCTCAACCATTAGGCTCGCACTATATAAATATTGGGTAAGCTTTAAAGAAAAAGAAAATGTAGGTACGTAGGTAACCAAAATCCAAATGAATCCTACAAAATAATATTATCTAGGCACAAGATGTTTGAAAAGAAATTTTGCAGGAAACGGCGGGACATCAAAATTCCAACACCCGTCCCGCCTTATGTCATGCAAGCTGACGCGACATAGCGTACCTGATGGCCCTCATGCCACCTTCCATTCACATAAAAACATATTACGTAGGTAGCTATGTTATACATACGTAGGTGTCTTATTTGGAAAATCAAAATTCTGACTCTATCTGCAGACATATCAGCGCCTCATAGATTATTTTCCTTACAACATTTTTATTTCTTACAAGTACTTAGTGAGCCGGTGATGAGTGGATGGTGACGATGATCCACTCATCACCGGCGACGATGGGAGTGATCAGTGACCACTTCACACACCCAAACACCCGATGCGGGCGAGCGCGGGTTACGTGCGGGTGTGCGGGGCGTTCCCCCGCCTCATACCCCGATTGACATCTCAACCTGCTGCTGACTAATACCTTTCCGCATTAAATCTATCAGTAAAGAATAAATCATAAGCGTAGGTAAAATGGAAATTCAAACCACGAATTATTTCCAATACCGTCCACATATCGGAAACTATTGATATCGTGGAAATAACTAAATCCAATCAGATTCCTCCACCAGGGAGTCGCTTGAGGTGGAAATCCAACAGAATCTATCACTGTCCGGATCGCTTACCGGAAGCCTGCATAAATCCCACAAGTATAACAATTTTGACATACCATTGATCTATCAAAACGGGGATCATCTCAACACCTAGCTCCTGTCTCCCAAGGGATGTCAACCTGAACTAAACGACGCTTGCACTATCGATAATACTACCAAATTTTATTGTTTAACATACATTGCTGCTTTCAACCGCTCAGTCAACAATTAAGATGCAACTTGATACGCAATGTATTGCAAATAAATTTAATGATCGAAACTGAATATAAGAAAGTATGCTCTTTATTTAAGAAACAAAACAGGATATATCACAGCTTAACTGCATGTAAAATACAACTTTATACATACTGCAAATAAGGTTGAAGTTCTTATGCATAAAGATACGTGATTTAAGTTCTTAAGTGATTAAGATATAAGGTAGATAGTTTGAAAGACAGGTTCTATCAAGCAGTGACAACTACATATTGTGTATTTTATTCGGTAGGTGTAACCTCTGCTTTGAATATGTAGGTGCTCTATGAAATTGGCTTGTACCGTTTGACAAGGTGTAAATAATAATTCCTTATTGCTTTAGGAATAGGGGTTATTTTGGTTTGTCAAGTGGATGGGTGTGTCTGATAACACATGTTTTGGAAATGTTTCGTACATTACCATCGATGTTACATCATACAAGTAGGTGAAGGTGTTGATGGAGTGATTTGAAATCCAATAGGAAGTCAAAACAAGACATATTTTGTGGAATACATTATAAGTACATATCTACGTATTCGTGGGAGGTAGGTACTTCACACTATCACACTATATATCACACTTATAATATTATAAAGGCGAAAGTTTGTATGTGTGTGTATGTGTGTGTATGTTTGTTACTCCTTCACGCAAAAACTACTGGACGGATTTGGCTGAAATTCAGAATGGAGATAGATAATATTCTGGATCAGCACATAGGCTACTTTTTATCCCGGAGAACCAAAGAGTTCCCACGGGATTTCGAAAAACCTAAATCCACGCGGACGAAGTCGCGGGCGTCAGCTAGTAGGTAATAAATTCATTAAGAGTTAAGTTGGTAGGTAGGTACCTAATACTTTCATGGAAGGTGGCAATCCCCTGGCAGACACCCTTAAACTTTGACAAATCACGATACTAAGTGTCTGGCAATTTATGATGAGATTTCTAATACTACCTACTTATTCCGAAGAAAAGTACTTACACTTATACCTACTTTGATGAAAGATTTTATACACCTTTGCTTATGTTATCTGCCAAAGCCACCATGATCCAAACTTCATAGTCACTGATCGTTTCTCCCTGTGTTGGGGACAATACGCAGAGAAACGTTCAGCTTTTTAAAATAATGAAGGTCTGGCTCTCACAGGCTCTTACTCTATACCCTATCATGTCATACACAAGATAGCCACTGTCATTAAAACATAGGGCCCTGATTTATTCCAAACTACAATGTTATCTAACCCCATAAATATAATCAGGGGCTATGGGCTACGTCGAACCTTGGCGAACGTAACAAAAAAAATTAAAAAAGTAGCAATAAATTTGCCGGTTATCAAGATTGGGCGGGAGTTTAACGTTTTAATAAATAACTCGTTGGTTGATTTTTTCTCAAATTAATAATAATATGGCATAAATCAATAAAAGAATGGAAACGTTTCTGAACTGGCTCTGAATGATTTGTTGTAAGGTGAGCACTCTGCTGCCTGTCCGATATGGCGACTGGGAGCGAGCGGTCTTGATACTTGTGAGATGTTAGAATTATGATTTATATTACAAGCGACTATAGACGGGTGCAAAACAAGCTTTGTTGCTGACTGTGCCAAATAATGAACTTCGTAGCGTGATATCCTTGGGAGATATGCGGACTTAAAGAATTGTTTAAAACTCCAATGTATTTAACAACCCTGCAAACAGCTGATGGCGGAAAGAATCTCATAAAAACTTCTATGAACTCGAAGAACCATTTGAAGGTTTGTCAAGTAGCAGAGACAACGAAATAATTTATGGTGCTACATTACTTACTACATTAGTCATTTATCATGTTATAAAATTTATCAAACACGCTGTATGTACTCTAGGGCCTCGTAGGTACATAAAGTTAGCCCTATATGAGTCGATATCCAGTAGAGTCTAGATGCCGTCCCACCACCAATAAAGTAACATACTATCTAACTAGTACCTATCAATTCTGATACAGACTCATTTTACTCGGGACGGGGATAAATTATGACACAGATATTATGAGCCTTGTAAATGAATAGCTTGTAAATTATGTATATCTAGCAATAATTACAGTTAATCTTTATAGATATTATTGTTTGTGGGTTTTTTTAAATACCTAAGCCTAAGTGTTGTATAGAAGCAGGCGAACCAAAAGCCTGAGACCGGATACAGTCGGTTTAAATTTTTTTAAAGTACCTAGCATTTATAAATCTAAAAATGTCATTCCATTAAACATTCAAGTATCAAGATCTCACGGGCGCGGTGTATAAAGCTAGTCCTATATCAGTCGATATCGAGTGGAGTCTAGATGCCGTCCCACCTCCAATAAAGTGCAGCTATCAATTCTGATGCAGACTCCTTTTACCCCGGGCACGGGTATGACAGATGTGAGCCTTGTAATTAATATTTTGTATTAAACCCATATACCTTGCTGGCTTTTATGAAGACGAGCGTATTTTTTGTCTTCGATAAATAAATGGTTCGCTATTTCTGGAACCCGGATGAAAATGTCAAGCCCCAATAGTTCAAAGGTTTAGAAACTAGAAATTAGAGAGGGTTTTTGAGTGCTAGTTGCCAAGAAACAAAGACGCTTTTTTAGAGGTCCGTAGTATAAGGCCCCTTATAATTTCGTCTAGTGACTAGTCCGTTTGTTTGTCTATCTGTGTGTCACAGCCATTTCAAAAAAACACTTTAAGAGCTGTAAGGTTGACTTTCAGTAGTTATACGAAGAATCTTGTCACAGAGGCATATTTATTTTTGAATAAAAATCAGGATATTTTGAAATCAGTCTGAGGTTTCATAGGCATTTTTTGGAAAATCTATCGTAAATAAGGACCGCCACGCCAAAGTTTTAGTACCTAGGTGCCCATGCCAATTAAATAATACCAATCTAGGGCATGTTAGGCATGTGAATAATTCAATACCGATGTTAATATATTTAATAGGTAAAATCATTCATATAGGGCCAATCTACTTCTAGGTGGACAGGTAATACTTAGTCACAGTTTTTTAAAGAATATTAACCATGTTAATCACGACTAATATTCCCCTTTCGCCAAGTAAGCGTAAAACGAGTAAATAACTACGACAATAGTGCGAAAGGGGTTTGAACCGCCGCCGCCGCGCGACCTTTCAGATTTCAGCACGCACCATCACCGTTGAGGTGAGCTATTGAAGCTGAAAATTCATAATTCCTTCTCCTAATTCCGGTATCTTTAGCCAACTGATCATAATTTTACAGGTTCAATATCGTTATAATAAGATTGAATAGGTAAACCGATATATCTCGGCCACAGCCAGCTCCCGTCTCCTAAGTTCAGAGCCTCAAAGCAGCATTAAATGAAAGCTCATTGTCTCGCGCTATCGTGGGATCGGATCGCAAAACATCGTACCTGAATAACCCAATAATTGTGTACATAAATCATTTGAACGACTCCTGATAATTCTCCCTGCAAAGTAAATTGTCGTTCCAAGTCAAACACCGGACGCGGAATAAGAAAAATTTTATACTTACTTACATTACACACTTAGACTGCATTGACGCATAAATCATCATCAGTCAGCAGTGAGCACGTAAGATCCCAGTAGAATACTAACTTTTAATACCAAAAAAAAACGGTCAAGTGCGAGGTCTGACTCAAAGGTACAAAGATCGGCCGCAATACAGGCGCAGTGATTAAGTGTGAGCATGAGCGTAGTGAGCGTGTGGTCGAGGTGAGAACGACGCAAACGATGCATGCTTTTTGGGGGAGTTGCGCCCCCAAAAGCCCCTGCGCCCGTGTACGCTTGCACACCCTGCACCATAGATAAAGTAAGCACTGAGTGTCTATCCATTCTTGATTTCAAGGTGATTTTGTTATTAGGGGAAAGGAAAAAGATAGTGTTCCGAAGGTCCGAGAAAGCAAATCCCTTAGCCACTGTCCGTAAAATCTCAACCGCAACTGTGTATTGCATGTTAGTACTATCCAACACATCTAGTTTCTCCTTTCACCAAAGGTTGCCTGTTGAAGATTGTTCTGAGCAATAAGGCCGTCTTTGCATACAATAGTTTTCAGTTTCTTTGTTTTGTTTTGTGTGCAGTAAAGTGTTTTATCTATCTATCTATCTCAACTATGTTGGATGACTGTACCTAATGTTTTATGTCATCCGTTGGCACAGCAAAACGCGAATAGCCTGTAACTTGTACCAAGACGGGACGCCCTGAACGTAAGGGTTGGCACAGGCCGGTGATAACACGATACGTGCGAAACTCGACTTTTCAACCTTTTGTTGGGCAAGACGATAATGCCCCTAATATATGCGCTTTGTTGGGGGCCTGTTTTTGCGTTTGTCACATTTTATATTTTCATCTCAAAGGGATCCTTCTGATGTTGTGCCTTAATTCTAATTCATTGTAAGTATTATTTACCCTTTTTGGTTTTCTTTTGTGTTATCTAATTGGGTTGGAGAATCGCGTGTCTCTTACAGGTGCGCTTTATTTATCAGAATACCTACACATTTAACGATCTGTGGGCTTAGTATGAGATTTCACAAGTTGAATTCAGTAACGTCAGGGTGACAGAGTGAAGCGGAACTGAATGTACTTGATTCAAAGTCAAAAACTGGTAGAGCTTGTCTATTTTGAAATGACGCGCCCCACTACATAATTTTGTTGACTTAGATGTGTAAATTGCGGTGGTGGGGCGCGTCATTTCAAAATAGACAAGTTCTACCTACTTTCCGTAGATTCGTCCAACATGATTAGTAGACTAGGTAGGTATCATCAACATGCAACATTTACGCTTGGAGCGATGACTGTAGATGTATGGATGAACTTGAGCTTTAAAACAAGCTTTTACAATGGTGACGATGCTATTGATTCTGAGCACAACTAAATTTTAAAGTATTCGCATCCTCTTTTTACTAATGTAATATGAAAAGGACAAAGTAAGATAACTATACCAAGTGGGGTGTCATAACATGAAAGGGCTTTACTTTTACATTCTAAAACAGATTTTATTTATTTTTATGCATTATAGTTTTTGAGTTAACGTGCCAAATCTCGCAAAAAAAAATCCGAGTACGGAACCCTCGATGCGCGAGTCTGACTCGCACTTGGCCGGTTTTTTGCACTAAACAGCCTTTTTGGCGTGAAGAAAAACTGAAGAGACTACCTAATTAATCCATTGGTTCATATAGGAACCTACGCTTCGTTTTTTAAAGGCATTCTGTCTAAAATTGCATGAGATTTCAAAAATCTATTGTTTGTTAGTAATTAAAAAAATGATCTTCAAGTTGTGAACTTCGATTTTTCCGAGATTTTTCGTAAATATTGACAAATGTATAAAAACCACGCTAGATGGCGTTAGCTGTTTCAAATTTATCATGTCTCTCTCGTTCATTACAATTTTATTATTCTCGTTCATTATTATTGAATCATTTCCTTCCATAGCGACTTTGACGACACAAATTTCAGACTCCCTATTTTCCCCCTTAGGAGTTGAGTTTCAAAAAATCCTTTCTTGATGTCTACGTCATAATATAGCTATCTGCATGCCACAGCCTGATCCGTAGTTTTAGCTGTGCGTTGATATCTATCAACAGTCAGTCAGTCAGTTATAGGTATAGATTTGATGCGAAACTAATTCTCAAAGCTCAAGTTATCCTCAATTAAATATCTACCAGATCTCCAAGATAACCATCTCTGCGCGCGCGCACGATGTACCTAACAAACGATAATGCCAACCCCACAATTAAACCCATCCGTACTGGGATGCACCATTCCACCATGCCACTATTGATTTGTGATTGATTCTATAAATGACCGCTTCTCATTTACAACCTAAATTGTACTCTATCTCAAAAAGTTAAGATTCAAATTTAAATATCAGTTGAATTAAGTCTTACCTGATTGTATGGAATATTGATACCAAGTAAGTTTTGTTGGACCTTATACTCATTTATTCCAGTAGCTGTAATACTTTTAATTTTGAACTTTATTTAATTAAGTTACAGTTTAGTTTCGTATGTTATTAAATTCAAGCGATCAAATAAGGAATAAGGACTTGTTTCTTAAGGCTCTACTTAAAGGGTTGGGATTTAGCGGTTTTGAACTTAATGGTGTTAGGAATAAGGTTGTGAATAGTTCTAGGGTCACGTATGAATAATTAGTTTTTTCATGTGTTACAGTTATTTACTATTTTCTAATGGTCGGAAGAGATTTATTGGATCGGAAGGCGTTACCATTAAGTATGGATGTTTGATGGGCGGTTGATTTAGTAGTATTTGGAACGATTTATTACTAAAGGCTTTTTTACGCCAGAACAATAACAGGCAACAATGCAACATGCTGCAGTAGTCTATTTTACGCCACGGCAGAATCAAACTTAAATATATGTGACGGAAATGTTGCGTCAGTTTTCAAAAAAGTTTTTTGACTTCATCATCATCATCATCGCGTGCCTTCTTTGAAACGAAGTTTGGCGATCATCCTATTTAAAGCCGCCTCGTTCAACTTCGGGTAACTAAGCCCTGTCCACCCTCTTATATCGTCCAACTATTTGCGTCTTTGGCGACCTTGAGTTCTTTTACCTGCGATTCTCCCTTCCAACACTAATCTTGGGAATGAGAATTGTCCTCCTCTCTGTAAATGCCGTCATTTTGACGTCACTGGTGTTCTAAAATAAAATTGAACATTATTGTTACGCTATGAACAGCCGGACCGACGGACAGACGCACAGACGGACAGACGGACAGACGGACAGACGGACAGACGGACAGACGGACAGACGGACAGACGGACAGACGATCAGATGGACAGGCTGACAGATGGACAGAAGGGTTCCGTTTTTCCTTTTGAGGTACGGAGCCCCAAAAAGTCTTCCAAACGCTACATTTTCCGATATGAGGTTGCCTTTCAAGCACCTTAAGGACTTGAGAATTTAAGCACATTCAAGTTGTGTTAGTTTCGCAGTAAACTCATAGAGCGAAGGAACATAAATCGTTCGGTTTCACGAAAATTCCTATGTTTATAGCAATTAACAGTTCCCGACGTCATGTCACTCGCGAGCGCAGCATGATTTACTGCTAGGAGTGGTACACACGAGGCACTGAATTAAATGAGTAGGTACTGTACCTAAACCAGGGCAAATTCTAACAAAATTTTCATGGAGCTGTCAAAATTAGTAGGTAGATGGCTCTGGACGTCAAGTTGTAAGCAAAAATGAGTTGCAGCCCACAATAATAACATTAATTGTTTTTCTGATTGACCCATCTTGTATGTTATGTACCTACTACTTATTTACTTAAAGGTCGATCATATGATTTCGATGCATTTGCATTCAATGCACGATTTAAAGCATACCAAACCAAAATAATGAGAAAGTCCTCAATTTTTTTTTGAAAATCTATACTTAAGTATAATAAAACTGGAACTGAACGATTTCTGTATGTAATCTATACTTAATATAACCTGTGGAGCGTTACTTTTGCTGACCTTAGTATAAGCTTTTTAACCCCCGACTCAAAAAGAGGGGTGTTATAAGTTTGACGTGTGTATCTGTTTAACTGTCTGTGGCATCGTAGCTCCTAAACTAATGAACCGATTTTAATTAAGTTTTTTTTTGTTTGAAAGGTGGCTTGATCGAGAGTGTTCTTAGCTATGATTGAAGAAAATCGGTTCAGCCGTTTGAAAATTATCAGCTCTTTTCTAGTTTTCTTACAGAGGTTTTTGTGTCGGGGGTTTTTAAATTTCGAGTTATTTACAGTAGGTACTAGTGTTATTAATATCGAATTATCAACATAATAATACATTATTATTATACTTAATTTTAGATATTTATGGCTTCAGTACATACAGTACACAATAGCTCAATGTTTACAACATTTAAAAACGCTGTTCAACGGCTGCTTACGAATGCCGTGTCTGTCTGTCTGTCTAACTGTCAAATAGACGAGTACGTTAGCCGAGTGTGTTCGGCTAACTTGTTCTAGGCACTTAAGTTCGCGCGTCTGCCCTAAGCCTTCATGCCCCGCCTCCCGGTTATTTATCGTCGTCTTAATTACGACTTTCGATGTGCCCGGACTTTCTCGTACGTCAGTGGAAATTTCAAACAATCGCTTATATATGGAGAATTGTTTCGAATATCGTAATGAAGATATCTAGTTCTTTTATTGCCCTATCTGTTATTATGTTGTTAGGAGGTCTTATTTATTTCATTTGTCAAACTGAGATAGTCGGCCACGAGGCTGGTGTGTCACGTCCCAAAAGTGTCATAAAAATCAAGATGATTCATTTGAATTCAAATGTAGGTAAAAAAAATGTTTCGGTTTCTATAAAACGACCCTACTTATATAATAAAAAATGACCCTAGATAATGATAATATATTCTATGAATATAAGGGATGATGACTACTGCTCAAATCAGCAACTTTTTACCAAACGTCTAAAATCTAAATTCAAAACCACATCAAAACGCTCGCTTAGTAAGGGAGCTTGTGTGAAAGACAGTGTGACGTCATAAACATTTGACGTAATTTTTTAGTTAAATCGATAACTTATATGAAATGGTTAGCAAACTTAAAACTACCAGCGAAAATGGGTTTTACGAATTTTGGAAGACCCTCTATCTAAAAATTTCTAAAAAATATTTTATTTTCCATCATCCCAATAATTTGTACTAACAATTTGTGCTAGGTATAGAAAACAGACTTGATTAACGGTCTATTGTCGGCATGAATTATTGAGTATTAAATGATACGCTTTTATGAATTTGTGTGAAATACAAAGTTGATTCCTTTGTATGGTAATAAGAGAAACACCTTGGAAAAGAAAATTATATTTTGGATGAAGTACCTCCTACTTACCTACCTATGCGTTGATGAGTAATGCGTTGAAGCGCTTTTTTTATTCAGATACAAGTTAGCCTTTGACTGCAATCTCACCTGGTGGTAAGTGATGATGCAGTCTAAGATGGAAGCAGGTTAACCTGGAAGGGTTATGGCAGTTTTTATTAAACCCATACCCCATTGGTTTCCAGTTTCTAAACGGCATCGTATTGTTAAATCGCTTGACGGTATGGCGTTGCCCTTAGGGTGGTAACTAGCCACGGCCGAAGCCTTCCACCAGACCAGACCAGAGAAAATTTAGAAATTCTAAATTTCCCCTGCCAGGAATCGAACCTGGACTTCCCATTAATAAGACCACCACTGCGCCAGGGAGGTCATTGGGTGGTATCTATCGTAATTCTAACCGAATCACTAGAATTACTAGAACTGGTTAAGAACCACTAGGGTAACTTAATCACTGGGCTAAAGGCTTTTATGGTTTTTTATTCGTAGGGTCTGGGGTTCGATTCCAAACCCCATCTAACTTATCGTAGGTATGTGCCTATGACGTAAGAAGTATGTGGCTTGCCTCAGCGATGAAAAAAATATCGTGAGGAAACCTGCATGTCTAAGTTCTCTACAATGTTTTCAAAGGTGTGTAAAGTCTGTTATCCACACTTGACCAACGTGGTGGAGTACGACCAAATCCCTTCTCATTCTGAGAAGCTCAGAGAGAAGAGAACCATACTCAGTAGTGGGCCAACAATGGTTTTAAGATTGTGATGACAAAGTCCAATGAGTTTGGTGTAAAACTTATGGATTTAATTCCGTAATGCAAATCATTGAGGTACATAATAAGGCATTAATGAATGTTAGTCATAAATCGTAAAAAATAATTGTCCATTGGAAATAAATCAACTTTTAAAATAATAAAATAACATGAATACATAAGTATCAATGTAGCAATAAATATCACGTTTATGAATAAGGTGCAAAGGAAATACTCTATGGCTTATGCTATAAATGGGTAATTCAAGTATTTATTCTTAATTATAAATATTTAATTATAAATATTTCTTGATTGCTAATTTATATCTGACAGACAAATGACATGTTTACCTACACTTGGCCATGAGACGTACCTTACGTTAAGTGCATGTAAAGTAATGACGTTAAAAATAATAAAAACCCGCTAATGAATACTTGCAATGTGTTATTATGATTTTTAATTGTAGTTGAGGACTGAGGTTAATTTTTAAATATCGAACGCACTTTAATATACAGGTGTTACCAGAACGCTAGCAAAAACTAACACAATCCAATTCCAATAACTATTTGCCTTATCTTGTAGTGATTTAGTATTTTTCAAACCGGCATTGTATAGCGTGCAAAACTCGAGTCATTGCCCCATCTACGATGCGGCTTCGAATGACCTATTTGCGGAACGTTTGTTGAACTCTAGCGTCAGTCAGTTGTTTTATTTGCAATTATTGTGATCTTTTCAAAATACGGGGTTTTTTCGTAGTTTTTTATGGCATCTTATCAGCAATCATCAGCACTATCACCTGTCTTCGTTTTAGCTAGCGTTCTGGTTAAGTACACCCTGTATCGTCTTAATTGTAGGTAAGTGATTGGTACTGCATATTTTTTAAATGACATACAAAATATTTTTTTTAAACATCGAACAGTTTTGTTGTAAATTATATGGTAAATACTATATGGGAATTCTAAAAAATCCGGTCTTATTCCTGGTCTAAATCATAAACGGAATTTCTGTGCACGAGCACAGTTGTGCTCTTAGAAAGATGAATTTTTTTCCAAAAAGTGTGGGCTGGGTGTTCATGAAAAGAGCAACCGCCGAGTTTCTTGCTGGGTTTTCTCGGTAAGAAAGGTATTCTGAACCAGTGCTAGATGCATTTGACGATTCAAAAGTACTTGTAAAAGTTTCATTGAATAAAAATATTTTGAATTTTGTTTTTTTTTTTAGTTTTGATGTGTCTCACTTTTTTATGCCTCTATTAAGTATTTAGAATATGAATTTTAAAAATTCTTTGAAGTCCTTACAATATTCATTACCTATCGTTATTAAAACAGACTCGTATTACTACCTATAATTATACAACACAACAAATTTTATTGTAACAAAATATCAATTCCAAAAAAATAAAAAAATGATTGCAATTCATTAAAGAGACCACCGAAGCGCTAATTAGTTTACTTAAACCAAGCAATTGAAAAATATAAATGCCTACTTATTGATATACAAAATTCAAGATATTGTGCTACCTATTTCGCGTAGGGTAAAAATTTCTGAAAAAATAGCTGTAAGATTACTCAACACTCCAATATCAGCGAGATTTTGTTTGTTAAACAGCTAAAGTTAGGTAAAAATAAAAATAAGAACAAGTTTTACTTAAGACAGAGGCGGTGTTGATTTTCATGCGTGTATTTTAACAGTTGATCTAGTCGCTTTAATTTATCATTACAGTTGTTGCATGGAAATGTTCGGCTTTGCATTCAGTAGCTCACAATAAGGTAGTGTAATAATTACATTTATAATTACATTTATAATTAAAGCATATATAACATGTAACAAAATGTAGACGTATTGCAACGTTTTGTTTAAAAGAAGAGCAATTGCTGAGTTTCATGCTAGTTTTCCAAACTGGTGGTAAATTCTTGACATAAGCAGTACAGGCTGTCCTATATCTATACAATTAAGTAAATTTACTTCATTTTTGTGGAACTAATCAAGAAAATCAACACTGAGGTGATTTTTTGGAGTGCTGCGTAGATATCTTTAGGTTTCTATATCATTGGGTCAGCCAAAAATTTACAAAAAAAAAGTAGGTACAATAAGTTAGCAGCATTGAGTGGGCATTACAATAAAAATCATTTCTCTCGGAATCCTTGGCGCAATAATTAACCCACATCGCGGTGAGCGGGTGAGTTTAATAATATTGATAACGTACGGTCGGTAACACAGGTTGACCGACATCAAAATAAATAAATAAATAAAAGTTTATTTAGCTCAACAAAAAAATAAAAATACAATTGATGTTAGGAAAAAATATACTTATCTACTTAAAACTAGAAAATACAAAGAACAATATTTTAGTGTGTGAGCTAAAAGGGCTTTGCTTGAGCATAATGCATGTATTTGACTACTGCAGCGCTGATTTTCAGGCAGAGCCCTGCCACCATAGCCGTAATATCGACTTATTCTATTTATATGTACACCTCAACCACAAAATCACTACCCATATTATTATCACTTCCCATATTATAAATGCAAAAGTGTATTTGTTTGTTAACTTATCGATTTGTCCTTCAATCACGTCGCAACAGAGCAACGGATCTACGTGAATTTTTGCATGGATAAAAACTAAAAACCCGGAGGTTTTTACTTTTACCGGAAAATCAAAAGTTCCTACGGGATTTTGAGAAACCTCAATCTACGTAGACGAAGTCGCGAGCATCTGCTGGTATTTAATAGTACCCTCCACTATTCGCTGTATAACTAATTAATTAAATATGACTTGCTTTAACCGTGAAGGAAAACATCTTTAGGATGCATGCCTGAGCTGTTAAGTAGTAGTTTAATAAACAATATTTTTTTTAATGTTTCTAATAATTATATTTAGCAGATATAAAATAGCTGTACACTATCGCAATAGAACTCCCTGTAAGGGCAGTTACATAGTAAAATAAATAAATTAATCACTTTTTAAATTACAAAACACTGTTGCTCACTGTACTCGATTGTTTACCGATGCATGCCGAAGTTTCAACGATTCTTTTCATCGAGTGATAAAATTTAACGATTTTTAAATTAACACCCAGGGGCGTCAGATTTCCTTCCAAACTATTGACACTTCAAGATTGGCCTGATTGGTAACTGTTTCCATTTCAAAACGACACGAAATAGCAACCAAGTACCGATCGTGATGTCAATTTTCACCCGACTGCGGCAAAGCCAAAAGGAAGGATTTTAGCAATCTATGTATGTTTGTATCCAGATTCTGTTTTCCACCGTAGTGCCTAAACTACTGGGCCGACTTTGATGAATGAGGTGTCAATTGATTCGTTGTTAAGGTCCGGGTGACATAGACTAAAGTATATTTAATACGAAAAAAACCTAACGGTCTCCAAAATTTTTTTTTTTGCTATTGTATTGGGATGCTAAATGAAAGGGGAGAAAATTCTGAGCTCATGAACATACATGTACATTGTAAAATAACATTAAAATATAACGCATATAACAATATGCACGTCGTCGTACCGGAACGCTAAATCTCTTGGCGGCACGGTGTTGCTGGTAGAGTGGTAACTAGCCACGGCCGAAGCTTCCCATCTGACAAATTGGGCTCTAAATTTAGTTATAGCTGGATGAGCATGGTAATACATGCATGGTGGTACCATTATAATGGTAAATACACTGTAACCTGAAAACTTTTGTACCGCCTATTGTAAAACGTGTATTTGCAATAAGTAAATTATGATTATGATTAATTTTAACAATGGAAACAGTCTCAGGTCATCAAACATGGAAGATTTCAAGATCTCAACGACCGACAGCCGTTTGCACGTATCTGCCGATTTTGTGAAAGGTGTCCACTTCGTAATTTTTTAATGACAACCCAGCGAGAGGTCGCCGTGGATCCGTTATGACCCATGTCGCACATTAAATTTAAAAAATCCCGGCCAAGCGCGAGCCGGACTCGCGCACCGAGGGTTCCGTAATCGGGATTTTTTTCGATATTTTGCACGATAAATCAAAACCTATTATGCATAAAAATAAATGAAAATATGTGTCAGAATGTACAGGTAAAGCCCTTTCATATGATACCCCACTTGGTATAGTTATCTTACTTTGAAAATTTAAATGAATTTTAATTTTTTTTAATGATGTAACCACAAATAAATAGGTTCAGATTTATTTCTTTACTTGTGCTATAAGACCTACCTACTTGCCAAATTTCATGATTCTAGGTCAATGGGAAGTACTCTATAGGTTTTATTGACAGACACGACGGATGGACGGACAGACAGACAGACAACAAAGTGATCCTATAAGGGTTCCATTTTTACTTTTGAGGTACGGAACCCTAAAAAACACATAAATATTAAACGTTTAATATAAACTTTTGTATTTAAAATTGAAAATGAGCGAATTGAAATAACAATCCAAAAGGCTAATTGCAAATTGTATCAATCCAAAGGTCAAAACTATTTATTATTGCTAACCATAGATTAACACTATATTTTATAAATCAATTACTGTGGAATCAACTCCCATCGGCGGTGTTCCCACTAGATTACAACATGGGATTATTCAAAGGTCGGACCAGCAAATTCCTGGATCCTGATAGGGGTAGTGGAAGTGGTACCTCTTGTGCTGCAAATGTTCATGGGCGTTGGTAATCACTTAATACCAGGTGATCCGCCTGCTCATTTGCTCGCTGTTTTCAGTTAAAAAAAAAAAACAAATCTTCCCGTCATGCCTTTCTTTCATGCATTTTTCACGTCTCGTCTGTTAACAAAGTAATGGTGCCAATATGATGGCAGGGGACAAGTTATAGTAAACGGTCTGTAGATATCAAGCTTATGGTAGCAAGTACTTTTTCTTTTATCTTTGCGTGTTACTGTCAATGTTGTACTGTCAATAAATTATTCCTAAATTACAATTTACGGCCTTTTGCGCCTTTACTGCTGATCAGCAGGCCGTAAACTGTCACTACATAAAAAAATAAAATCAAAAAACAATCTCCATAATTTGATCGCGGGTCGTAAAATTTTTAACAATCTCAGTTTGTCGACCTCTTTGAGGCGGAGATGCTGCGACGATACCCTTCACCCTGTTACAAGTAAGAGGTTCCCATTGAACTAAATTAGTACTTGAAAGGGGTGTTCAAACAAAAATAGTTTTTAACCCCCGACCCAAAAAGAGGGGTGTTATAAGTTTGACGTGTGTATCAGTGTATCTGTCTGTGGCATCGTAGCTCCTAAACTAGTGAACCTAAGTTACGATCTACTCTAAGATGAAAGCGGGCTAACTTGGATTGGGGTTTGGCTTGTTCCTACCGGGAATTGAACCCGAAACTTCGCACTTATAAGACCACAGCACTCACTACTATGCCAGTGAGGCCATCTTTCAGCAAAAATGACCTGTTGCACTAGATTTCTCTTAAACATCAATATTGTAATACTAGGTGTGCTATTATGTTAGAAATTCTTGTACAGAAACTTTCGACGACCAAGTTAAATCTGTCAAGTTTGACACTTAAAATTGCAGTTACGGGTTACGGTATGATAGCTATTAAAGGTCCAAATATCTTGTTGTGGAATTTAATAAAAAACTGATCTCAAGCATTCTCAAGTCGTAAAATTTTACCAGTCTCAGTAAAAGGTAATTGTTAATGTTGAACTATAAATCTTGACATAAATTGGATTAAATATTGACGTAAATAAAAGAACTTAGTTGTGTTACTCGGTCAGTGTAAGACCTTATTTGATGAGTTACAAGTTACAAAGTAAATTAATTTGATAAAGTAACAAGTGTAAATTAAAAATTTATAACACCCCCGACAAGTGAAGGTTACAGTTACTAGAAAAGAGCTGATAACTTTCAAACGGCTGAACCGATTTTCTTGGATTATAGCTAAGAACACTCTCGATCAAACGATCTTTCAAACAAAAAACTAAATTAAAATCGGTTCATTAGTTTAAGAGCTACGATGCCACAGACAGATACACAGAAATGTTCAACTAGTTACAAGTTTTCACAGATAGAAATTTTCAAAACTTAATTCACACGGAAGTAGGTGCTGTTTTAAAAAATACGTAAAAAAATTAAAAAAATATTTCAACGTAGGTATTGGCATTTTATTGTTCAAGTGATGCGCTTTACAAATATTCCTTTCTAAAGTAACAGGTGTTAGCAACACTGGCTAAAATACTGTTTATTATCAGCAACACTGACCAAATTACTATTTTTATATAACTTTTGTGTAATGAAACAAGTGTAGCTTATTAAATATGTTATTATACCTTTGTCAATATACGTTTCATGACAAGACGTATATTGACAAAGGCAATTATTATTGTCCGGAAGTAGTTGGAGTTTTCTTCGAGAGTCGGGCCAGCCCGCTCAGTCAGTGTATTTTTGTACTCCAATCGAGAAAGTGTGAAGTGGAATATTGTCAAGTGTTAAAGTGTTAAAGTGGCAAATTGTAAAGACAAGTGGTAAAGTATAAGAAATACAGCATTAATTATGAGTAAGTTATGTTTTATTTCACTACTATTAATAATAATAAAATTAAAATCCTGAGATCACAAAATGTAGGTATCTGTTGGCGCGATCTGAGTTAGCGCCAACATTTCAGAAGTGGGTAGAATTAACGCAAAATCCACTAAGATATACAACATTTAAACTTTAAAATTTCTTTTTATCAAAATAAAATAAAATGAAACACACATTTTGTGATTATTTCATTTTGTGATACTAGTTACCAACAAATAAGAACCGTAAACTTGTCATTTATTTTTAAAATACCCATATTTTGTGAAATTGAAATTGATGTTAGTCACGTGACAAATAAAATACCGCATGCTATTCGTTTTTGTTTCAAGTTTTTCTTCAAGGCAAATCCTTGATATAATCGACTTCTTGTGGGTATTGCATAAACATTAAAATTAATTCTCATTAGTTTCTCTGAGTGACTTACTCGTACGTTCTCACGGTGATAGTCAAGGAGAATATAGTCGCGTAATGATCAGAAAAATATCAATATCTGTATTTATAATTCATAATTGAATAAAACTAATATGTTCCACATGCATAGAACCTCATATTTTTTCGAACTTTTACTGCCTCCCGTATCTGGTATGGCTTACAGTGAACCCTCCCGAACAAGATGGTGTCTACGTCTCAGTCCACCGAGATGATGCGGCATCGCGGAAGGAGGCGAAACGCTCCAGGATCTCGGTGGCCACGCCAGCCGGCGCTCACGCAGCCGTTGCTCGGGCAGCCGCGCCAGCCGGCGCTCACGAAGCTGGCGCTCGGGCAGCCGGTGCCCACACAGCCGGTGCTCGCAGCCGGCGTCCACACAGCCGGCGCTCGTAGCCGCGCCAGCCGGTGCTCACGCAGTCGACGCTCAGGCAGGCGCGCCAGCCGGCGCCCGTGCAGCCGGCGCCCACACAGGCGGTGCTTGCAGCCGCGCCAGCCGGCGCTCACGCAGCCGGCGCTCACGCAGCTGGCGCTCGGGCAGCCGCATCGCCGGCGCCCACGCAGCCGGCGCTCGCAGCCGGCGTCCGCACAGCTGGCGCTCGCAGCCGCGCCAGCCGGTGCTCACGCAGTCGACGCTCGGGCAGGCGCGCCAGTCAGCGCCCGTGCAGCCGGCGCCCACACAGGTGGTGCTTGCAGCCGCGCCAGCCGGCGCTCACGCAGTCGGCGCTCACGCGGCCGGCGCTCACGCAGCCGGCGCTCACGCGGCCGGCGCTCGGGCAGCCGCACCAGCCGGCGCCCTTGCAGCCGGCGCCAACACAGCCGGCGCTCGCAGCCGCCGCCGGCCGGCGCTCACGCAGTCGACGCTCGGGCAAGCCGTGCCAGCCGGCGCCCATGCAGCCGGTGCTCGCGCAGCAGCGACAGCCGGCGCCCACACAGCCAGCGCTCGGGTGGCCGCGGTGGCTGGCGCTCACGCAGCCACTGCTCGGGCGGCCGCGCCAGCCGGCACTCACGTAGCCGGCAGTTGGGCAGCCGTGCCAGACGGTGCCCGTGCAGCCGGCGATCGCAAAAATGAGTCTTTTCTTTTCGAGTATTTTTACGAAACGTTTAGATGCCTTGAAACCTAGGATACGCTCAGATTCTCATCTAGTGGGTGAGAATGGCAAGCTAAATTGTTAACTGCGTTACTTTCTGACGAAAATTACGATCGGATGCCATGATAACCGATGATAGCTAACCTTTCCCAATTTGGGGATTCGCTGGAGACATTCTACTAGGGTAAAATTGCTTTAATAAATATTTGTCATATGGATTATGACACAAACCGAAGTAAACCATTAAAAGCGCAGTCCTCAGTTAAAACTATAAATATGCAATCTAAACAGGGCCTGAAGAGCTCTCGTAGTTGTAACTATAAGCTCGAGGGTCACAAACAGACGGCTCGAGGGGCTTGACAGAGCCTTAGTCCAATTAAAAAAAAAAAAAAATGTGTCACGAACTTTGTGTGAGTGTGTGGCAAGTGTGACGTTGCCACGGAACCAAGCAGTACTAGTTCAAACTACTAGCTTATTTTTTATTATTTCTCTTGCATTCATGTTTTACGAGTAAATCATAATATATATTTATATAATGTTACAACATGAAGCCCCGTCGGGGCGTTCCACAGTATAACATTGGTAATTATAATATGTTACAAGTATTATTTATTATTTATTATTATTTATTATTCTATTAAGTGTTAACATTTATGAAAATCATAAAGTATGAATAACAATTAGTAAATAATCATAAAGTATGACTGACAATTAGTAAGGAACAAGAAGTAAATAAATGAAAATAAAATATGACTTATAAATAAACGTTATAGGAGCGGTCATATCGTTAATCAATCTTAAAAGAACTTAAGTATAAAGAAAAGTGCATACATACAAAATCACTATCGTATTATACCCGGTCAGTCAAAGAAAAAAAATAACGGTTATGATAGTTTCAATAATTAATAATCACTTATCGTTTTTTTTATATTAACATCATAAGGCTGTCAGAATAAATCAAATTTCGTTCAAGGCCTTCATTGATTTTGGCAGCGAATGTTGCATAATTAGATATTACGATTTAAATAAAATCCGTAGTAACTAATATACTGACAAAGATTTGAGAATACTGTGGTACACACAGTAAAATAGTTATATTTGCACCCGTCCAGTGTCGCGTAACACACACAAAAGCATACATATAGCACACATAAATATTGAAGTTACAACTACTAAGGACGCCCACATATTATGTAAGCAAAACCAGTTTAGTCAATGCGCATCACGTTGCGTTGGTTAAGTTAGAAAGAATTCTTAATAATTAGAGCAATGAGGATAATATTAATCACTCTATGGATTTAAGGTATCGTCATTCGGGCTAACACGCTTTGCACTTGTGGTGTAACAGGTAGGCCCACGATTAGAGGTTATGAGTTCAAATCTCTCTTGTACATTGTCTTTGATGTTTTGTTATTTGTAGTTTAAAAAACAAAAATGCTAATATCAGCATCGATAAAATGTCTCAAAAAAAAACCAATAGAACAGCTGTTAACAAATTAATAGAAAGGGAGTTAGCTTCCGTAATGGAATTGAGATCCCTGTTCTCTTCAGTAAAGCTAATAAAAGTGCCATATGATACAAGTTAATCGAACAGTTACAGTTATAGACATATTTCTTTCTTTTGTACTTTTTATTATTTGAATAATTACATAGGTCTAAAGACCTAAAAACAAAATCAATTCTTATACATATTAAACTTATTATAAACTAAAAGTAAGAAGATAAAAAAAAGGGGTGTCCGTACTCTTCGATAATATTTATAAATAATTGCTTATGCAGTTTTGCAATACATATGAATTTTATTGAAATGGATGAGCTTTACATTTTATTAACAATATTAACTAAATGAGCCATTGGTGTTATGAATTAACATGATTAAATGAATGAATTAATGAATTAAATAAATAAAATCTCTATTGTTTCTAATGTTACACCTAAAAATTAGTTTGAGCTTCTGATGACCAAACTAAGCTTTATTTAACACTGATGCACTATCTATAACTAGAATTAAAAAAAAAAAAATGTAAATGTAGGCTTAACCTTTTTATAACTCTAGTTTTTATTTTTTTTTTAATCTTAAAATAAATTGATCTTTTTTTTGTCAGCCCTAGCACAGACTACGATCTATTTGCAAATATTCAAACACCAGTCTCAGTTTTAATTATCTAGTGCTTTGGTCTACAACAATTAGTGTAAAATGTTATTTTTAATTAAGTCTTTAATTAAATAAATAAATAAAAATAAAATAAATAAATAAACCCGTGTTATAGGTAACAGTGCTCTCGCCTTACAGACTAGAACTAGAACAATACAGAAATTACACAGATAATTTAATTCAAGATTGGGTGACGTTAGACTGTGTACATTTTAATACACATATCTACATATATACAAACTAGATCACTTTTCTGGGGAGCCCCTCTCTCTGTTAGTATGAGATATTAGGATCTCTAATCTCATTAACAATAATTGTGAAATATTTCTGGCTGGACAGTCACTAAAGTGGAACCATTGTATAACCGTTATACAGTTGCACCGTTCACCCTTGCAGACAAATATAAAAGTTTACTTTATGGCAAAACATAACTAATCTTCCTTCATAATATAATTAAGGTTAATTAAATGAATACATATAATACAAAATACAAAATACAAAAATATTTATTTCAGTAAAAAACAAGTTTAAATATATTTTAAATATAACATAGAAATTGGAACCGTCCCAGTAAGTAACTGGTATTAAACTAGTACTTATGGCGGGCGACCCCGCTCTTCCATTACATATTCTGTTACAATTGAAATAAATAAGTAGTTTCTAACAGTAATAAATTATATAGAATAATATAATATAGAATCTCTTTAATTTTCAATCTATATTTTAAAAATTTGGGTATACTTCTCGTATGATACTTACCAATATCATTAAGTGTTAGGTAGGTTTTGTCCAAACAAAACAAATATACTTGCAACATCGTTAGATTTTTCATAGTTGTGAGACTTGTTTACGTAGAAGAGACACAAAATCACGGGATACAAAATTATGTCGTAATTTCACGGAATTGCGTCTTAAGTAGGTGCGATATAATGGTAGTTAAATAGTTTTTTGTAATGATTTTGAATTGTCAAAATAATATAAAATTATAAATTTATCTGATGAAGGTAGTTAGATAAAATCGATATTTGGCTTATTCGATCTCATACAATCTATTACTAAGAGGCCAACAATATTGAACTTTCATAAACATGGGTGTTTTGAAGGTTTTGGTTTAGTCTCCATCTGAGATTCGGAGCGATATCGCATATTTTCGGTATTTGTATTGTGAACTGGATAATTAGATGTTGTGATAGCAATCACGCTCTAATTAAATTATTAATTTTGCCATTAAATTTTTAAATTAAAACTCTTGAATAAACTCTTCGCATTGAACCTGTGTTTACGTAGGTTTTGGGAGGACATTTCGATAATTCAACAGTATTTAAATAATACCTGCTTTTCTGAGTGACGCTTATAATAGGTTAATATTATTGGTTAAGGGCAGCTCACTTCTTATGCTGAATGCGTGAGATGAGTATATAATACTTTTACGTATAAGTTTCACCTATATGTGCGTGTTAAGGAATTTACAGTTATATCGTTGGTAATATCACACATTCACACGTGGATGCGTGTTGGTATGCCTTGCAAACTTTTGTTGTTTGTACATCCTTATCCCAATAATATAAAACACAAGAAAAAAAGTGTTACTATATATGCCCGTTACAGACTTTGAAACCATCCAACCAATGAGCCTGAAATCAGTGTCATTAGAAAGTTAATGATGCGAAGATTGTCGTAGACTACTAAACCAATGCGTAAGGCACATTTCTTCTAGCATAGTACCATACGCCAGGTTATACGCTGGTGTGTTGTAAAAGCACTGCGTTTGTAATAAAGTTGACGAAGCAAAAGTAGAACTGTTCAAAGTGTTACACATTACAATCGTATACCAGTCATGGTAGGACAGTCCTCAACGGAACAGTCTCATATTGTTATTTAGGATATATGATAGATTGCATATGTCGCAGGACAGTAGTAGTAGGAAGCTATTTTCAATAGACCACATGAACACTGCTTAATGTCTTCCAGTGAATCCTCAGAAAGGGACCCGTAATTGGCTAAACATCTAATTGAAATAAATATCACAACAGTTGATGAATTGACAATTAAAACGTAATCGTTTCATTCGAATCGGATAGTAATTGCATACAAAAGATAGTTCACAATAATATAAAATGCTAAGTAACTAATGGATATGGTTATAGGTTGATGGACAACCCTGGTCCTAAATGAATACATATAGTTCAAAGTTAATGGACAACCCTGGTCCTAAATGAAAATAAAAGGGTCATTCAAAAATATTTTCGTGTTGGAAATAAATGACAATAACATTAAAGTTTTGTTAAATTTAATAAATGTAACACCAAATGAAAGAGAAGAACTAGATTTTTATCAATGGAAAACAACCATTTTTAAATGGCAATCACTAACTTTAAATTCGCTTAATCTGGAGCTAAAATTTCAATCATCAAAATTAACTTTGCAGTAACGGATCGTAAATTTTGCTTTCCAGATAGCTTCATAAGAAAAAGTCAGTGAGGATTAAACCTGGACTCCTCGGTGGCCAATTAACGTCGTCTCGATTACGCTCTTACTGTAGAATTCGAGTCAGTTGACAGGGTTATCGGGATTTATTTCCTGCACGGCAACAGCTTTATTAGAACGCAAGTGTAATGCCTTTAATAATCGGCAGAACTGTGATTTATTCAAATTTAGAGTTTTTGGGACCAAACGCATTATAGTCTTATATTAGCTGAGACAGATGGACATATAGTAGACGGTTTTCCCCGTTCTTGAAGTTCTTATGCAACCCGGTTTTTTGGCCGGCATTGTGTTCCCAGTCCCCTCTTGTGGACGCAATTGAATTTGCACTTAGAACATTATTTTTACCAACATTAAATTAAAATATTTTATTGAGACGCCCAGTAAAGATATATATATTTAAATCCTGATCCTTGTAAAAAGAAAAAACCTGTAGACCTTTCCTCACCCTCTGTTACCTGCGTATGACAGACTACAGACAAAACAGAAACGAAAATATTTCTGAATCACCCTTTAAGGGACAGCCCTGGTCCTAGAATAAAATATGCTGGGACAACCCTGGTCCAATATTTATTTTAAGGACCACCATGGTCTGTGACTATGTTTATAGTTAAAATAGAATTTGTTAATTTGAAATTATTAGAGGCCTGGTGGCATACGAACAACGTTGGTCTTAGCATTTAACATTGGACAACCTGGTCCAATATTTATTTCAAGGACAACAATGGTCCATGATTACGTAAATACTTAAAATAGAATTTGTTTATTTAAATTATTAATTATATTTATAGAAAGTTAGAAATTATTAGTGATACAATAACGTAAATCTGCCATGTTTTGTTGCTTGTCGCTCGAGGTCGACGACCCAATTTGGATGGCCGACTGTTAGCAACACTGGCTAAAATACTGTTTATTATCAGCAACACTGACCAAATTACTATTTTTATATAACTTTTGTGTAATGAAACAAGTGTAGCTTATTAAATATGTTATTATACCTTTGTCAATATACGTTTCATGACAAGACGTATATTGACAAAGGCAATTATTATTGTCCGGAAGTAGTTGGAGTTTTCTTCGAGAGTCGGGCCAGCCCGCTCAGTCAGTGTATTTTTGTACTCCAATCGAGAAAGTGTGAAGTGGAATATTGTCAAGTGTTAAAGTGTTAAAGTGGCAAATTGTAAAGACAAGTGGTAAAGTATAAGAAATACAGCATTAATTATGAGTAAGTTATGTTTTATTTCACTACTATTAATAATAATAAAATTAAAATCCTGAGATCACAAAATGTAGGTATCTGTTGGCGCGATCTGAGTTAGCGCCAACACAGGCAACTTAAAAGCTCATTTTTTTTTAATTTGTACATTTAGAACACAGAGCACACCGTTTTATGTAATGCATTACCATTTTGTTCATACAAAAAAGGTTAATAGTATCAAAAAAACAAGAAGCGAATATCATTACGGGCCATTTTGCTTAAAGATAATATTTTTTTAATAAACAACGTGCCGAATTAATGCCCATTTATCGATATCAAAGTTCTTTTTTCTTTTAAAATATTTTTTTTTTCGAATAACGAACATTAGGTCATCACTGGATAAGGAAAGTATTATTAAAAAGCCTAAATACTCATGGTAAGGTTATAAAGAAAAAGAATATCATTTTTTTATTTAAATACCGGATTTTTGTGCCAAAATTATTATCAAGTTACACCAAAACCTTGTTTGTAAGTTTTTGGATAATTTTCAACTCGATTTAACAGCTTTAATTAAACCCATATTATCTTTAAGCGTTTTCAAATTAATGTCAATTCTATCACTACTGACGAATTAACCTTCATGAAATACGTTCTAAAAATTGATATTTTTTGAGCAAGGTGTCATATTTTTTCTAAGTCACATCCACCATCCAGTAACAAAATATTGAAAAAAGAGGTATTATTTTCAGCTATACATTTTGATAGCTCCCTAATTTTGGCGAAAGTGTAAAAAGAAGCGAGCCATGAATTTTTACGCGCATATAAAAGACATGTTAAAGAGACAGTTACTGGACGGTGCCCTTATATTAAGTACAGTCACTATCAAAATTTGTGATGGAATAAAAGACTGATATTGATAGAACTAATCGCAATATATTTTCACTGTAAAGGTACGCTTACACGGGCAATTGAAATTTTTCGCAATTCCAGGCAATTTAAGCAATCTGAAGCAATTATTTTGCCATAAAATTCTGAATATTTTAAGTATTGTCGTAAATTTCTTCATGGTGGTCGTGACGTCGTAATTGACTAAATTGCCTGGAATTGTGAAATTTCAATTGCCCGTGTACTATGTACCATAAATATTTATGATGTACTTAAATAGGAACTTAAATAACTTAATCTAGCAAAAACCGAGGGTAGGTGCACTAAAAATTAAAATAATAAGTAGATGAAAACTAAACTTTCTTTACAACAATTTTTTCCTAGATTTCTTGCGATTTGTCATCATTTCTAAAAAAATCCGGGCGGGTTCGAGTCGGACTCGACCACGAAGGGTTCCGTAGGTAAGCACCTAATCGTATGAGCTTTGCTTTTCTGGAGTTTTATAATCCTTTAGGAATTTACAGGTTTTGACTGATTTACCAGAATTACAGAAACAATCTCCAAGACAGTTAGGTCCCTTAAAAAAATATCTGAATGTTTTTAATTACTTAAGTAATAATTTTTCTATTTGTCTGAAAAATCTGTAAAAATACTGTTTTCGGCGTCTATCTCCCAATTAATCTGCTCGTAAAAATTCCATTCAAATCTTACAACATTAGGTAGGTACATCCAATAGAGAAATAGGGGGGATTCTAGCATGTGAATGAAGCACTTAGAAAAGTGAATGCATTGTTACGGACATCGTTACGTTTTTATTGTACGTTTTTATCGGGCTGTAAACAAAGATGGCGCCTGGACATGATAATATTACAATGATAACCTACAAATTGACGTAACTTTTGTCTTGAATTAGGTGTAACTACCTACATAATTTATTTTTGAACTAAATACTTTTTAGCTTTTTCAGCCTCGGTGAATTTTGCAATAAGAAAATAATTAGATAGGTGGGTAGATAAACAGATAGGTATTATGGTAGGGACATTACGTCTTGATATTTATTTGCCTATTAGCTGTTACGTTGCTAGTACAATATCTAAGTAGGATTTTTTGTCAAACCCTCCTCTAAGAAAGTTAATTAGGGATGAAAATTTCTATGATTTTGACTTTAGCAAACATAAAGAAGAAATAATACTAGCTTCAGGAGTTTTGAATTCTACTCTCTCACCGATTTTCAAAATTTTCACTCGAACGAGTTAGCCGGGGCGTGTTAGCTAATCCATACTAATATTATAAATGAGAAAGTGTGTCTGTCTGTCTATCTGCTACCTTTTCACGGCCCAACAGTTTAACCGATTCTGACGAAATTTGGTACAGGGTTAGCTTACATCCCGGGGACGGACATAGGCTACTTTTTATCTCAGAAAATCAAAGAGTTCCCACGGGATCTTTAAAGTCGAAAGTCGCGGGCATCCTCTAGTTATTTATAAACCAACATAATAATAATATATTGTATCTAATAGGTATATTGTATCAAATTGTACCTAACACAAATGAGTTCCAAACACACACCATAAAGCTTATGTACAAAGTATATAAACCAGTAACATTGGTCGCTTGGATAGTGTTTTTTTATTTCCCTTACACGAAAAATTCATATTGTAATGTGTGAAAATGTCTTCATATATCATTTTGTGCCGGATCACTTAACTTGGACGCGTGTCCATTGTTGAGGGACGTAGGCTTTTGCGAAAATAAAAATAAAATTACAACCATGTAACTTGTTGTACAAAATTAGTTAGGTTATCCATATTAGATAACATATTTTGTTTATCAAAATTAAGTATTCGATCAACGTTGGGGCCCCAATGAGCTGGAATGGTGACCTCGTACGGAACCCTACTAGGTAGACAAACGACATCAAACGAGTCGCAGGGTGCCGTGGGGTGGATCCAGGAGGCGCAAGACCGTGGCGTGTAGATGGCGTGTGATTAGAATTAAGTATTCATACTAAGAAATGAAAGAACCATCAACGTCATAAAGATGGCTGAGTGAGGCACAATGCACTAGGTGACTAGAGCCTGACGAATAATGACCATCATTCAACCTTCAATATTTTACAATTCAATACTAAATCAGGTAATCAATGACTTTACTAAACTTTAAAGGGGTTGAATCAGTCTCGTACTCACTGATTTATAGTACCATAGTTTTCGGGTGTTACGATTTTCAGATGACGTTAAAATGCCGTGTAACAATGGACACACACATGACACTAGTGGCCATCGTCCGGCCTGCGCTGCCCTGATAGTGGCCAATGATTTAACGCTCAACTTTTGACACAACTAAGCTTTTTGGACATCGCCTCTGCCTATAAATAACGTCTTACGTGTCTAGGAGTGGCCGAGATGTGGCCGGGGGACAAAGACTACCTACCAAGTAGATACTCTTTGACCGAGTTTTGTTCTTCTATTCTTTGTGGAGACCTCGATTCGCTCCAGCAATGCGTGGGGCTGCAATTGCTTGTATAATATGGCATATTATTGTAAATTGAACAGTTGAAAAGAGCAACCGCCGAGTTTCTAGATGGTTCTTCTCGGTAGGAACGGCATTCCGAACCAGTGGTAAATTATTTTGACGATTCAAAAGCACTTGTAAAAGTCTACTTGAATAAAAGTCATTCTATTCTATTCGAGTCTTGCTTACAATCTATAACTACCAACTTAATATCATAATTATAACTATACATAACACTATATATAGGTAAAAAGACTTTCCCTGACTAACTTACTGGAAAACTATCAAAGCACAGCCTAAGCCGCTGGTTTTAGGAAATTTTGATAGTAGGTCCCTTTTGTAACGTAGACACGGGTGGTTTCTAGTTTCGGCATCAATGGTAGGTAGGCACTCACTTAGAATTATTCACCCCTAATTAGAAGAGGTTAAATAGAGGATTCTCATACATTTACCTGCCATGTAAAAAATTTGTATTTTTTTACAAAAACCGGCCGAGTGCGAGTCAGACTCGCACACTGAGGGTTCCGTACTCGGTTATTTTTTCGACATTTTGCACGATAAACCAAAAACTATTATACATAAAAATAAATAAAAAACTGTTTCAGGATGTACGGTATAGCCCTTCCATATGATATAGAATCCATCTTCCATTTGGTATAGAATATCTTATTTTGAAAATTGTCATTTTAACTTTTTTTTTAAATGATGTAACCACAACTTCGCGGTTTTCAGATTTATTCCTGTGCTTGTGCTATAAGACCTACTTACCTACCAAATTTCATGATTCTAGTTCAACGGGAAGTACCCTATAGATTTCTTGACAGACACGACGGACAGACAGACAACAAAGTGATCCTATAAGGGTTCCGTTTTTCCTTTTGAAGTACGGAACCCTAAAAATCGAGATAGAAATAATTATCTATTCAATTATCACCCAGCTATCGGCAAGATACAGTTACATATAGAGTTAATGAGATCGTACATTAAATGAACATAGCATTATAAAATGTACAGACAAGCTCCTTTATTTATGTAAAATCCTTATTCATTACGCAATAGAGTTTGAAATAGTCCAAATAATAACTGTCTTCCGTTATACCATAGTTTAGCAATCATACAGTTTAGAAACGTACGCACATGCTCAAAGCAACGGTGAAAACCTTAGAAATGAGAGTGCCTCCCATTATATCGAAACAAAGACCTCTTTTACGTAATAAGAATTTGTTTATTTTAAGACAGCACTTATCTATACTAATATTATAAAGAGGAAACCTTTCTATTTTTGTATTTTTGTATTTTTGTATGTTTGTATGGAATAGGCTCAAAAACTACTGGACCGATTTCAAAATTTCTTTTACTATTACTTAGAGGGATTCTTCCGAATCCGTATAGGCTATATTTTATCCCGGAAAATAGATAGGATTTTTCGTGGTAGTGAAAATTGTGGAGTAAGACGTCGAAAAAACTGCCGTACGATAACGATTCTCGCGAACGCTGCCTAAATGGTTAGAGATGTATGGTTGACTTCTATAGAAAAGTTGTAGAACTCAATAATGCCTACAAAAAAGTCCGCGATAGTATAAACCAAACATTTATATTTTAGCCATTATAACCACTTTTCCATAGAATAAAAGTAATTAAAATTATTAGCCTATGTTTATTGATCATATTATCGTCAAATACTAATCCTTATCCAAATAAACTATTTATTGAGATAGGCTACTTTTTATCCCGGAAAATCAAAGAGTTCCCAAGGGATTTCGAAAAACCTAAATCCACGCGGGCGAAGCCGCGAGCATCGGCTAGTCTACAAATAACAGCTGATAGACAAAGCACGAAGTACTTAATGAAATCCTTCTTGGTAAATGGATCTTTGGACTCAATTTGAAGACTTCAATCTTAACTTTAAAGTTTCTAAGACATGCCAAAGAAGTGTATTTAGCGCATATTTACGATTTGTCAGGTTGCTGCTAATATGTTGAAGAAACTCCAAGTGTGATTGTTTGTCAGTTTGTGTTTCAATAACGCCGCAACGATGCAATAACGATTGACATTATCTTTTTGCAGGAATATATGATAGACTTCGCCCGCGTGGATTTAGGTTTTTGATATCCCGTGGGAACTCTTTGATTTTCCGGGATAAAAAGTAGCCTATGTGCTAATCCAGGATATTATCTACCTCCATTCCCGGCCAAATCCGTCAAGTAGTTTTTACGTGAAGGAGTAACAAACATACACAAACACACACACACACACACACATACACACAAACCTTCGCCTTTATAATATTAGTGTGATTTGGAGAGAACATAGGCTAGTTTTTATCTCAGAAAATCACAGAGTTCCCACTTTTAGAAATCCTAAATTCGTGCAGTTGAAGTCGTATGTCATCATCTAAATTCTAGTGTGTACATAAGCCAACATTGTAGTAGCAGGGGCTTTTATTAATGAACGAATGAATAAATATACCTACTTTTATTGTACACCACAAAATTAGTACAGAAAAACACACACAAAGCAGAACAAAATATAGGCAGGTAGGTACAATTTGGCTACTATGTATGGGCTAAATAAAAATCCCGACTGTACGATAGCTAAGCTGTGGTTCTGCATTGAAGTCAATTAACTAGTCGGCGATTTCGATCGATTTTCATTACGCGCGTTGAATTATGCGATGGTGTTTCACTAAATTAGGTCCAGCCCTCTAATATGAGTGAAATTATGTTTCGATAATACCCTATTGTATCATACACTGTACAGTTGGTCTAGTACCTAGCTTAATCGTTTGCTATTTCAGGATCATGGTGTCCTGAGTTTGAGTTCCGGAAGGGGCCAACAAGTAATTGAATAGGTACAAGTGTAAATTAAAAATTTATAACACCCCCGACAAGTGAAGGTTACAGTAACTAGAAAAGAGCTGATAACTTTCAAACGGCTGAACCGATTTTCTTGGAATATAGCTAAGAACACTCTCGATCAAGCTACCTTTCAAACAAAAAAAACTAAATTAAAATCGGTTCATTCGTTTAGGCGCTACGATGCCACAGACAGATACACAGATACACACGTCAAACTTATAACACCCCTCTTTTTGGGTCGGGGGTTAAAAATAGTTTAATAACTATTTTGGTGCAATAGCGCTTATACTTTATTTTAAAGTAGAGGTCCAGGGTTCGATTCTCATTTGGCAAGAAAAAAAATTTAAACTAACCGATTCCCGCGACTTCGTTCGCGTGGATATGGGGTTTTTTTTAAATCCTGTGGGAACTCTTTGATTTTTCGGGATAAAAAGTAGCCTATGTTTTAACCCAGGATATAATCTATTTCCATTTTAAATTTCAGCTAAATCCGTCCAGTAGTTTTACGTGAAAGAGTAACAAACATACACGCATACACACAAACTTTCGCCTTTATAAATACGACTAGAGGATGCCCGCGGCTTCGCCCGCGTGGATTTCGGTTTTTTTTAATACCGTAGAAACTCTTTGATTTTCCGGGATAAAAAGTAGCCTATGTCCTTCCACGGGATGTATCCCAAGTCTGCCAAACATTAAAATCGGTTCAGCGGTTGGGCCGTGAAAACGTAGCAGACAGACAGACATACTTTCGCATTTATAATATTAAGTATGGATTAGGTATTAGTGTGATGCATCCTCCACTGAAAATAGGTGCTTAGGTACAAAACTTATGAAACTTGTTTTTTTATTTACTGCAGCAAAGCACAGGGTACTTATATTAAATTAAAACCTTTCAACCAAGTTTTTCAACTTAACAGGGCTCTCTCCGTCACTCGTTTCATACAATCGTAGTTCCAATTTCATTTGAATATTAAGCAACCAAAGTCCATGAAATTTTGCAGACATATTCTAGAAACTAATATCTATGTCTGTGGTTTTCCAGATTTCTGTTAAAATATTCGGTTTCAAAGTTACGCGGTCTTAAAAATTTTCATACAAATCTTTGAGCCCCTGTAATTTTAAAACTACATATTTTTAAAAAAATCTAAAACACCACAGACACAGATATTAGTTTCTAGAATATGTCTGCAAAATTTCATGGACTTTGGTTGCTTAATATTCAAATGAAATTGGAACTACGATTGTATGAAACGAGTGACGGAGAGAGCCCTCTTAAAAATCTCAACGAACATTACGAATGACAGATAGGGGATACAAAAACCGAATCCAACTTGAAAGTTAAAATCGGAATAGTATAATAGTGATGGGAAATAAACTTAAATATACATTATACGTCCATGACGGGATCAAATCGTAACAAAAACCCGCTTTGATATATTTATTGGCATTTTAAGGGAACCGACTTTTATCGTGGAATAAACATCACTATTTAGTAGCTTTTATAAGGTTTTTATGCGTGGGTAGGTTTTTATGGAGACCGACTTTTATATTAAAGTAAGTACCTATAACTTTAATATAAAAGCCCATCTTTAAAAGCGTTAGAAGAAAATAATGCGAATTGTATTTAACATATTAAAAAAACTGACTGACTGATATATCAGCGTCCAGCTCACGCTTGGTCAAGAAGCTTGACCACTAAGTACCAACGTACTCTATATTCTCTCGATACTAATAATGTCCAAGCAGAAGTCTACTAAGACAGAGTTTTGCGAAATTTCAACGGCAGGTATTTTATAAAAAACCTCAGTGGATAAAGTCGTGTCGTTATAATAGAATTATTTCAAGTTTATACTTATACGTGTATACGCGTCCCATTTATGGCCACATCATCACTTTCCATCAGGTGTGACTGTGGTCAAGCGCTTGCCTATAATGAATAATAAAAAAACACTGATACAAGAAATTAACATGATGAAATTGGGTCGAGACCTACCAGCTCAAAAAATGTACTTACATATTTTTCAGGTACTTATTTTATTTTGATGTCTTAATTGTTTCATTTATAAAATTTATATTTTTTTATTATTTTATGGTTTTTGAGACAAACGAAAATATCGATTACGAATACTAGCATTATATTCGTTAAGCTATGTTAAAAGTTAAACTTCCTACTGAATAATTAGGTACATTTACTGAATATTTATTTTATTATTTAAAGAAAATAAGTTTGGCGTCTTTTGTACAAAATAAATACCTATTTGCTAGCACATTGAGATTTTAATTTCCGCCTTTAGTTATCTTGTTTAAATAAAAATATTGAGTAAAAAAGTTCTTTCCACGTTGATTTAGCAGTCAGTGATTACCTGTACACATTGCAGGCAAGTTGATCGTATTGGCCACCTATCACATATTTCTCATTTCAAATTTATCGATATAAATCTCCCCTCTCCCTCCAACTCTAGCTATCTCCCTCGTATTAATAGCGTTAAGCTTAAAAGATGTGAGGGACTTGCAATTTTATTTCAGCTTCTAATTTTATGCTCAAATGATTTTTATGTCGTAAAACTTTTAAGTGCCTTGAATCTCATTGAAGTGAAATACAAAATTATGTTAAATAGCTGATACCTGACTTCATTCGCGTGGATGTAAGTTTTTTAAAATTCCCGTGGGAACTCTTTGATTTTCCGGGATAAAAAGTAGCCTATGTGCTAATCCAGGGTATAATCTATTGCCATTCTAAATTTCAGCCCAATCCGTTCAGTAGTTTTTGCGTGAAGGAGTAACAAACATATACACACACACACACACACACACACATACAAACTTTCTCCTTTATAATATTAGTGTAATGAGAGTCATAAAGTGTTTTACATACCTACTTGCAGTTATAAAATAAATGTCGTCTTTCAAAATATTATCTTCAATTAATCGTAGCTATAGTACTAAAAAATGAAAAAACTAATCTGTTTTTAAATAAACTTTTCTCAGCATTTAAAATTACAATCACATTAAATTAATTTTACTTATGTTTTCTTAGTATAAACAAATGTTTTTAATTTTCTATGTATGATTCTAACTATTAATTACCATGGAAAATTGGCATTAACGTTAAATTTGATTGGAACTAGATGAAATATAAAATAACAGATAAGTAAATACTAGTTACAAAAAGTTAAATTTTTAAATCTACTAGGTAAAAGCCCCCTGGCTTATAGGCCCTAGTGAATGACGTGAGGCGTCGATACTAATGTATTGACATTATTATTGAATTGATTGTCATTATTATCATATTTGAATTAACTTGAATTTACTTAAAAACATCAAACATAGCTGTGGAGATCAACCAATGGATTTTTTTAAATTTTGTATTGTTAGATTACGCTTGCACTTGACGACAAACATGCCTGAAATGAAACAGAGCAATATTGAGGTCTAAATTGGAGAGTGCTCGTTTAGAAGATGCCTATTTACCTATTATTCTCTTGAAGTTATTCAAGTTATACGTGGCAGGAAACATGTACATTCCACACCGGTTTATATCAGACACGTTGAAAAATTCCAATAACAAATGTAAATTAAAAATTTACAACACCCCCGACAAGTGAAGGTTACAGTAACTAGAAAAGAGCTGATAACTTTCAAACGGCTGAACCGATTTTTTTGGATTATAGCTAAGAACACTCTCGATCAAGCCACCTTTCAAACAAAAAAAGTAAATTAAAATCGGTTTATTAGTTTAGGAGCTACGATGCCACAGACAGATACACAGATACACACATCAAACTTATAACACCCCTCTTTTTAGGTCGGGGGTTAAAACAACATTCATCATAATAATAAAGAAGTATTTGGAGACGATTATTATAACAAAAGAGCAGTGTAATATATCGAAGTAAAACGCCGAGTTGCAACAACGGTTTATTATGGCCTGCTTACATCAATTGACAGCTACAATATTATTTCCTAGAATACCCGCATAACATTATAATATACTACACTATCCCCCCCTTTATTATGGGTACATTTTTACTATCCTATTATTTACTTGTATACTTAAAATTAAACATTCCGTAGGCCACTATAAAAAAGTACTCAAAACTATAACTTAATTAACATACCTAAATATTTAAATACAAGGTTTAATACATAAATGCAATTCAACTACAATGTTCAAATATTATCATAACCGAACCGAACTGGTCGGCGTCGGTTCCGTTTATTAAGCACTGGGGATGTTCCAGTACGAGATTCGCCCCCGTCGTCGTCAACCTCATTACCCGAACACGAACAGCTATCATAGTCAGCTAACGCTGCTTGAGCAGATACCGTAGGGTGACCACGACTGTTACTCGACGTCGAATCTCGACTGGTCTCCGCCGAACTAGAACGCAATTGATCTGCATGTCGCGTCCATCGCAAACCATCCTCAGTCTCAACCTCGTACATATTTCGTCCCCTCCTACTCTTAATTATCGCTGTACACCACCTTTTATTCTTGCGAAAGTCTTGAGCCCATACTTTATCTCCTTCTACCCAAACCCTTTCAGTTCCGCCTTTTGCCAGTGCTCTTTTTTGCAACCGATCCGATACCGATTCCACAGCTCCCGATTTTAATAGGTCTAACCGCGATCTAAGGTGACGTCCAAACATCAATCTCGCAGGTGTTTCCCCGGTAGTACCATGGATACTATTACGGTAATCAAGAAGAAATCTTTGCAAAAAACTATTTATGTTAATTTTTTCAGCTTCCGCTTTTTTTAGAGCCCTTTTAACCGTTCGAACAGCGTTTTCTGCTTCTCCGTTAGAAGAAGGGTGATATGGCGCGGACGTAATATGCTTAATACCATTGTTTTTCAAAAATGAAGAAAATTCTTCGCTGGACAGTTGCGGGCCGTTGTCACTTACCAGGATCTTGCAAAGTCCAAAACGGGAAAATATCTCCTTCAATTTTAAGATCGTATTTGCCGCAGTCGTAGTAGACATAGGTACGACTTCGAGCCATTTAGAGTGTGCGTCAACTAAAATTAAGTAGGAAACCTTTTTAAATTCAAAAAAATCTATATGAACCCGCTCAAATGGACTGGACGGCCACGACCACGGCACCAATGGGCTTTTCGGTGGCAAGTCCGCAACGTCTCCACACGTCCGACACGCTGAACACATCCGTTCCAGGTCGTTATCTAGACCGGGCCAAAACACAAAGCTTCGCGCGAGCCCTTTGCATTTAACCATACCTAAATGTGAGCCATGCAGCTCGGCCAACACCGCGGGCCGCAGCGCCAGGGGCACGACCACGCGACAGCCCCACATCAAACATCCATTCTCAACATATAGCTCTTCGCGACGCCGCCAATATGCGCTCATTTCTCGGTCCGCTTCTTTAAAACCCGATTTGGGCCAGCCCGTCCTCACAAACTCCAATACTCTAGATATATATTTATCTTTTGCTGATTCTATCCTAATCTGACTCGAATCAATTGGGAATCTATTTTCAATAAATTGAATAAACGTGTTCGCGTCGTTATTACCTCCCGGTGCTTGTATTGGTAATCTAGATAAGGCATCGGCGTTATTCTCTTTAGATTGAACATACTCGATGTCGTACTGGTAACCCGACAGTAAAATAGCCCATCGAATTAACCGCCCCGACGCCATTTGCGGGATGTCTTTTTTTGAACCGAAAATGGCTATCAACGGTTGATGGTCAGTACGCAAAATAAACCTACGACCGTAAAGATACGTATGGAATTTTTTAACCGCAAATACTATCGCCAGTGCTTCCCGTTGGATCTGACTATAGTTCGCCTCCGCCGAGCTAAGCGTGCGAGACGCGTATGAGACGGGCCGTTCGCCGTCCTCCCCGCGCTGCGACAACACCGCGCCCACCCCGCGCGCGCTCGCGTCACACGACACAATAAGTGGTAACCGCTCGTCGTAATGCATCAAAACCGGACAACTGGTTAGAGCTATCTTAATATCCTGGAACGCCTTGTCTTGTTCCTCACTCCACTTCCATTCGACACCTTTTTTTAACAATGTGTATAGAGGGGCTAATAAAATAGATATATTTTTAATAAATTTAGAATAAAAGTTAACCATTCCGAGAAAAGATTTTAACTCTGACACGTTACTCGGTTTCGGTGCCCTAACTACCGCTTCAATCTTTTTATCGTCCGTCCTAATCCCGTGTTCCGATATAATAAACCCCAAATAACTGACTTCTTTTTCAAAGAAAAAACATTTCTCTTGCCGGACTGTAAGACCCTCTTCCTCCAACCTTTTAAACACTGCATGTAAGTTTTTTTCATGTTCTTCTTCCGTTTTACCGGTAATAAGAATGTCATCTAAAAAAACTGAAACGTTAGGGATCCCAGCTACCACTTGCTCCATAATACGCTGGAAAATCGACGGAGCTGACGATAATCCGTAAACCAGCCTATTGTAAACATATAAACCCCGGTGGGTATTAACGACGGTATATTTCTTGGACTCATCTAAGGTTACCTGGCTATACGCTTCCGATAAATCGATTTTAGTGAACCTTTTCCCCCCGTTTAAGTTATTAAACAATACCTCGGACCTAGGTAACGGATATTTATCAATTTCGAGCATCGGATTTACCGTGCTTTTGTAATCTCCACAAATCCTTAAGGAACCATTGTTCTTTAAAACTACTACTAAACACGAGGCCCAGTCTGAGGATGGTACGGGTTCTATAATACCTGCAGATTCCATGCGCTGAAGCTCGGCGTCGACGTCCCCGCGCAGTGCGAGCGGGAGCGGCCGCGCGCGCCGGAACACCGGCCGCGCGTCCTCCCGCACGCGCAGCGTGGCGCACTGGCTGCGCAGCCGACCCAGCTTGCCACTGAACACTCCCGGGTACTCACTTATAAACTTATTTTTATCGAATCCGCCACATTTTTCTTTACCGATAGCGAGGACCGATTTAGGCACCGTAATACTCATACGCAACTTTATTAACCACTCCCTGCCTAGCAAAGGCACCGCGCCTTTAAGAATTATGTATAATTTAAGGTTTTCACTGATAAGGCCATACTTAACGGGCACTATGATATAACCGACACATTTAATATCACTTCCGTCATAGCCTTTTAGCTTGTAACTATTATCATGTACCTTGTATTTCGAAAACATCTCCGCATATATTTTGTCACTTATACATGATATAGGCGAACCGGTATCCACATGCATGGCCAGCCGTCTATTCGCCACGGTCACTTCGGCCACTACCGGATCAGATCCCGTCAGTCGTACCATGTACAGCCCGCTGGGGCCTCCGACTCCTTCGTCATCATAATACCCAGCCGAGTTCTCACGTTCGCCGTCACTGTCACCGCTTCGTTCTATCCCTTCCACTCGATGTGCTGTATCTAGCCGGAGGACTTGGCCCTCCGCTTTCCGTCCCGCACTAGGGCATACGCGCTGCAGATGTCCAGGCCTCAGGCAGACCCTGCAAGTAAAGTTCTGATAGCGGCAGTCCGGCCTAGTGTGGTCTCTGCTTCCACAGCACAGACACGCTCCGGTCTTCTGTCGATTATTTAGCCCACTTGCATGACGGCCCCTACTTCCAGAACCTTCGTAACGCCGCCGCGACTCCGCGCGCGCGGCGCCGTCGAGACGCGGTGGGCGCGCCCCCTGCGCGTGCACCGCATGCACCGCGCCGTCCGTCGTCGTCCGTTGTTCAACTGCCGCAGCGTCATTCGCGGCTGCTTCCAACGCAACGGCCTTTTTGAAGGCCGACGCGAAGGTCACGCTATCCTCGCAGAATAACCTTTGTCGTGAAGTTTCACTGTATAGGCCACATACAAACTGGTCTCTCAAGTTCTCCTCTAGGTTATCCTTAAAATCGCAATCTCTGGCTAAGTGTTTCAAAGCTGCTGCGAACTGAGCCACCGATTCGCTCTGAGCCTGTACTCGTTTCCGAAATTTATATCTCTCCGCGAGAATCGATGGCGTTGGCTGAATGTGTTTTTTCACTAGGTGGACCAATTCACTAAATGTCATCTCACCAGGCTTCTTTGGAGAACACAAATCCACCATCAGTTCGTATGTTGCGTCACCTACACACGCGAGCAACGTAGGTACTTGTAGGTTAGGTTTCACGTCGTTGGCAAGAAAATATTGCTCCATTCGATCGATATAGGTACTCCACGTACCCGAACTGAGGTTAAACTCGCCTAATTTGCCGACCGACATCTTGCCCGACATTTAAAACTAAGAAAAACTTATTATTTCGACTGCGCCACTGTAATATATCGAAGTAAAACGCCGAGTTGCAACAACGGTTTATTATGGCCTGCTTACATCAATTGACAGCTACAATATTATTTCCTAGAATACCCGCATAACATTATAATATACTACAAGCAGTAAACGCGAAAGACTGATTCAGAACCTAAAATTGAACTGTCAAAAGTCACAGATTAAAAATGGCGCGAAATGAAACGGCGGGAAACCGCAGTCATCGATTGATTCCATTGTTTTAGTGCAGAGACAATGGTCGGTGGAATCGCCTTTAATGCTAAATTTGATCAAGCAATTAAACCTGAATGGAAAGAAAAGAGGTTTAAAGTGGGAAATCCTTATAAATCAAGTCACGATCATAATTACGTTGAGTCGGTTTCGATCGCTTTTATTTGGGGTATTTTATTAGATGGTACCTACGCGGTTGTTTCAGCGAAGGTACTTTGGGATTCCTAATTAAAATTGCGCGTAAAGAAACTTCCAAGATAGACATGACAGACAGACAGACAGACAACGAAGTGTCATAAGGGTTCCTTTTTTGATTTTGAGGTACAGAACTCTAAAAATACATATTATCTAAAATTTCGGCACTGGAGTGCAGGAGAGACACAAGCTCGAATCCTGCCAGTTCCGCAATGTTAGATAATATGATGTATTTAATTTTTTTAGAAACTTCTAAGATCTCTCTCTGATTCTCTCTGCCCAGCTGACTGACTGACAGCTGAAAGACTGACTCTCTGGCCTGCTGGATAAGTTTCTTGTCCAACGTCACGGTCTTACGTCCTCTGGATCCAGCGGTTCCTTGCGACTCATGGAGCCTTACCTTTTAAAATATACCTACACATAACAAAATCTCATTCGACTATATCATTACGTATTAATTACAAAAAAAAAATAACCAATATCAACCTACGAATACAATACAATTAAAACTCATCAATTCAAACGGCCCGAAACCGTCGAACATTGAAACTACCTCAATGCCTAATGAATTAAAGCCGTATTTAGTTCGTCCGTAACGTAATGATAGCCCCCACCCCCTAGGGGGTTGGCGAGGGGTTGGGGGTTCACCCCATCGGCCATTCCGTAATTTTATCGGGTTATAAATTTGAATTTGTATAATGCGCGGCATTAACGCATGATTTATACAACTTGACTCCGCTAAGATTTCAAAGATGAAAAACAATAAATTTTGTACCCGTAACTATTGCGTTTAATGGGAATAGCGATGGGAGTTGTGTGGATGTGACATTATTATCTTTCTTTTTTTGTTTACAAAACTGTTACGTTGTCTGATATTGACTGAGATGAAAGATGAATTTTAACCATTGAAAAATCCAGCTTTAAAAGGAGTCTCTAAAAGACATATAATTTGTTTCTTATATTTTATTTAAAATCTAATTGTCTTTGTCTCTTTGATGTATGAATATTGTGAAAGATATTCTAGTATAGTACGTTTACTATCAAATATGATAAACCTTCTATTGAAGGACAATATTAGAAAATTGCCTCATTTTTACCTAATAATCTCCTTCGTGCCTCCTTCAAGCTACTTGAAACTGGCAAAATGCATTTTGCTTTATTGGCATTACAAAAAGCCACCGCACAAGCAAATAAGTAGAATTTCCAAAGTCAACTATAAAAATAAAAATAAAATCTCGCTGATTTTTGGGAATAATTAGAACTATTTTTAGATAATTATTAATTTCTAGTATAGCCAATTATCATTATTAATTAAAAAGTTGGCTTAAGCGCTTGTACGTGAAAAAGAAAGAAAATATTTCAAAGTCTTATCCCTTATCCACACAGTTCTTTAGTAGGAAAGTTGACGACTTTTTACTTGGTCGAATTTATGCGATACATTTCGGAGGTGCCCGTCGTATACAAGTCAGTTAAATATTTAGCTTTCATTCTAATTTATTCGGCTTATACTGAAAAAGCTTTAGTTCCGCCCCATAAATAGCGTTGATTGATATTCTTTTGAGAAAAAGGTATTTTTGTTAAACTGGTGCCAGCAACTTCGTGCCCCGAGCTCGGACGTTATTGCCTTGCTACTTACCCACTTGCTTAGCAAATGCGTAGTGCGGAAAAATTGTTAGGGAACGTTTTAACTTTTAAGTAAGTAGATACGTATTTTATTTTCTTTAGCTTTTTTGTTATTTCATAAAATAATGTTAAATTATACTTTTTATCGAAATCAATTTAATAAACAACCAAAAAATATAAAAAAAATAATTTAAATTATCTGAATATCTATTTTATAAAGTTAAACGTACTCAAACTACCCAATAATAAACCAAATTGCGGTTTACACTGCTGTATCTTGATTTTGATGAACAAATTATGCATACCTAATTGAAGATTTTTTCTCGTTTGAAAATGGCTGTAAGCAGCCATATTATTACATTTTTTTTTCAAAAAATTCATAGCTTACTCTGGAGGATGTAAAGTTTCTAACAATACTTCGTACATCTAAATTTGACAGGCATTAAGAAGTTGTTGGAATAAAGAAACTAACATAATTACATGAACCCTGAAAACATTACACCCCTTTTTGGGCAGTCGTGTAAAATTACCATTTTTGTTTATTTAATTTTTGCATCAGCTTATAAAAACACATTTCAATGCAAATTTAACCTTAAACTACGCATACTAACTTAACTACGCAACTTAACTTAACTACTAACTTAACGTAACTTAAGCTACGCATTGAAAACTTGTTCGTCAAAAAGTCACACATTAAAAAACCATCTGAGGGAATAAATTAAAAGTGACAAAGCCCGTGCGGGCACCACATCAATCAGAATTAGGAGGCAACCTGGCCGAACTTCGCCCATAACTAATAATTAGCATAAATGAAATATAACAAATATATCCCTGGACGATAAACTGTACCCCTTTTACCTGTGAGTTTAGGATTTTGATATATTGCGATGTGGTTTTGATTTTTATTAACCCCCGACCCAAAAAGAGGGGTGTTATAAGTTTGACGTGTGTATCTGTGTGTCTGTGTATCTGTGTATCTGTCTGTGGCATTGTAGCTCCTAAACTAATGAACCGATTTTAATTTAGTTTGTTTTTGTTTGAAAGGTGGCTTGATCGAGAGTGTTCTTAGCTATAATCCAAGAAAATCGGTTCAGTCGTTTGAAAGTTATCAGTTCTTTTCTAGTTACTGTAACCTTCACTTGTCGGGGGTGTTATAAATTTTTAATTTACACTTGTCTATGCAGAGTTTGTCTCAAATTACGTATCAGGCAGTCAAAATTTCGGAATTAACAGACTTTGCCTTTTTCATTGGCATTAAAGGCAAGAAAACTATGTCCAGCAGTGGATGTCCAGCAGTTGATAATGATGACGATGATGATTTGCGATCTCTGTCACGAAAAGTGCAGTCTTAACATTTCATTCATGCTCGTATACGCCTAATTTAAAAAGAAATTTCACACTCCAATTACAGAGTCGCAAGCGCAAGAAATCACGTGGACGACAGACATCGCCTGTCACACTCTTTGCATTTACACATTACGAGCATGGGAAACGGCTACGATACGATATTTAAATACTACATTCATAGTTATTAATTTTAAAATTCCTATACTCCTATTGCGCTACAATTTTCTTTCTCTACCCAAAAATATCAAACATTTTATATCCATTCAAATAAACCACAAATGCTTAAGGTAATTGTTGATATTTTTCTATTAATGTGAGAAAATCTTTATGAAGCTTTTAATTAAAAAGGCCGGAACGATTTAGATTTATCAATTAAATAAATAAAATAACTTTTTTCTATAATAATAATAAGGTAGAGGGCTTTTAAAAGTAGTGGAATAATAATAATAGACTTGACTAAGGTATCTAGTCTATTAACATACACAGGTACAACAACTAACTCAGTGATCAACACTTAATAATAGCTGGCGAACTCATTCGAAATATATTTGTAATCTATTGAAGATTTTTTAATAAAAGTTATTTTGATGTTACTCAATGAAGCAGCAATGTAGAACCAACCAATGCCAAATAAGCTTGATGGCAGTCATTTAGGCTGAAATTTATAGAGCGTACTTTGACTTAAGACACTGTAAAAACGAGACAGTGCTATATCGCTGACAAAAATTTGTCTCGTTTAACAGTGTCTTGAATCTATGCAAAGTTCGCTCTTTAATCTCAGCCTAGTGTTGATCACCGAGTTAGTGAATCATTCCGCTGGCACAGGTAGATTGCATATTTCTAGTTTTGTGTCCGTGGTCGTGTCGCATCCGTATCGTCGCGTGTAAAACGCGTCAGCCAATATTGTGCATCGCTAATCCCGCGTGAAGGAAGCTATAAATCACATAATTAAGTGTAAAAACGCAAGCGACGTGTGTCTGTGTGTCGACTGTCGCCCCAGCGCGGCGTCGCCGGTGACGTTCCATGCCTTTAATTATAATGGATTGCGATTTTGGGTTCCGTATACATATTTGAAATTGTGTTAATCCATATTTAATATTATAAATGCGAAAGTGTGTCTGTCTGTCTGTCTGCTACCTTTTCACGGCCCAACAGTTTAACCGATTCTGACGAAATTTGGTACAGAGTTAGCTTATATCCCGTAGACTACCTATAAAACCTATAAAAGGAAAAGGTGACTGACTGAATGACTGACCTATCAACGTACAGCTCAAACTACTGGACAGATCGGGTAAAAATTTAGGATGTAGACAGATTAGATATGACGTAGACATCTGGATTTTTGAAAATTCAACTTCTAAGGGGATGCAACAGGGTTTTGAAATTTGTGAAGTCCACGCGGCTGATTATATATAACAAGTGTAAATTAAAAATTTTCAACACCCCCGACAAATCATTTTCAAATAAATAATTATGTATATTTAGGCAACGTCCATCTAGACAGCTTGACATTTGTCAATTGACACTTGAATATTATGAACCTAAGGGTTATCTAACCTTCTTTTCTACAAGAAAACTAGAAAATAGCTGATAACTTTTAAACGGCTGAACCAATTTTTTTGGATTATAGCTAAGAACACTCTCGATCAAGCCACCTTTCAAACAAAAAAAAGTAAATTAAAATCGGTTCATTCGTTTAGGCGCTACGATGCCACAGACAGATACACAGATACACAGATACACAGACACACAGATACACACGTCAAACTTATAACACCCCTCTTTTTGGGTCGGGGGTTAAAAAGGAATAGGTGGCTGACTATCCTATCAACGTGCAGCTCGAATTACTGGACGGCTCAGGCTGAAATTTGGCATGCAGATAGCTATTATGACATAGAAACCCGCTAATAAAGGATTTTTGAAAATTCAACCTCTTAGGGGGTAAAGTAACCCACAGGCGATAGAAGTGAAAACCTTAGAAAACGTCCAGAGAGAATTAATGACCAATCATCCAGTAAAGATAATTTTCCTTAAAGACAACCCGTATAGCTCAGTCCCTGTTCGGCTAACAACATAGCCGTGTTTATGTAGTCAATAAATCCACCGCCATTAGGTTCGAGTCCCCGGCCGGAAAGCATGCGTCTTGTTGATTTGTGACGAGTGCAGATGGATTAAGAAATGGTGGGGAAAACGTGAACGGGCACCGGGATTTTTGATTTGTGGCCTCATTTTTATGACGCGTAAAGATTCTGAATTATTGTGATTTTTTTTGCGAAAGAATAATAATGGTACTGTCTTACGAAATTTGAGGTATGCTGTGGGTATGTTAGATAGAGGTCCCAGATTAGATCCATTTTTCCTAGAGTCTAGACTATCGGCCGAAATTAATGATCAATCCTATCTGTAATCTGTCGATAGGTTACTTAGCAATATAGTAGTTTTTCAAAAATTTGATGGTCTTTTATGACAAAATATAAATCCTTAGCTAGTCTTCTAAATACGAAAGGAAAAGAATGACTTAATGACTGGTCTATCAACGCACAGCTCAATCTACTGGACGGATTAGGCTGAAAGACATGCATATTACTATTATGAGGTAGACATTCACTAAGAAAGGATTTTTGAAAATTCAACCTCTTAGGGGGTAAACTAGGGGTTCGAAATTTGTGTAGCTAGTAACTAGTAGTAGCGGACGAAGTCGCGGGCATAAGTAAAGAAATAATGTAACACAGAAGCTTAAGCCACTTTCAAAATGTTCAAACATCGGCTTGTATCACAGCAAGCTGTCAACATGGCGGTGTTCTCAGGCCGTAAAGAGGCTATTTGCCTTCACTTTTTGTTCTAGCGTATTAAGATAGGGAATGATAACTTGATAAGTCGGCGGAGTTGAAGGGGCGGAACTTTTTGTGCCATCCATTTGCTTATGGCTTTATAAAGCAGGTCTGTTGACTGTCTTTTAGAGTACACCACGTATTTATTATTAGCATTTACTGACATGCCATGTTACAACTTCTGAGACTGGAGTGAACTACAGGGAGGAAATTCTTGATTTCCTCGGTTTTATCCCATTTTGATCCTCAATCGACGATAATATGTCAAATATGTTGAAATCAAAGAAAAATAGTGCTACTTTAGGGCTAACTGCATCAAATGTCATTTCCAACATTTTGTTTCGTAAATATAGTAAGTAACACCCCCGACAAGGTTACAGTAACTAGAAAAGAGCTGATAACTTTCAAACGGCTGAACCGATTTTCTTGGATTATAGCTAAGAACACTCTCGATCAAGCCACCTTTCAAACGAAAAAATCTAAATTAAAATCGGTTCATTACTTTAGGAGCTACGATGCCACAGACAGATACACTGATACACAGATACACACGTCAAACTTATAACACCCCTCTTTTTAGGTCGGGGGTTACAAATTCGTATAATATTGCAAACAGTAGGTATACAGTATACTAGCTTATTATCATAAAATCCAAGTTCTGCAACATTTAAAAATGAGTTTAACTTAAATGAAGCGACGATTTAAATTAACTTCAAACTTCAAAGTGCAAGTAATATTGTCTCGCCTAATGGGAAATCGAAAGGAAATAAAAAACATCCCTCGAGGTAAACCCATGCCATCCATATACCTAATAATAATATTGAAAATGCAAAAGTCTGTCTTGTCTGTCTGTCTGTTACCTTTGACGGCTAAATCGCTGAACTGTTCATACACTCAGTAATAAGAATACTTCAATGTTTGTTTGTTTGTTTGTTTGTTTATTGGTTTGTCTCTCAATCACATCCCAACTGAGCAACGGTTGAACGGATCGACGCTCGGAACGGTTGCATGAGTAAGTAGTTAATTAAAGTTGAGAGTGACATAGGCTACTTTTGAACCCGGAAAACCGTAGAGTTCTCACGGGATTTTTAAAAACCTTAATCCACGCGGACAAAGTCACAAGCATCATCTAGTCACACTATCACATCACACTAATATTATAAAGGCGAAAGTTTGTATGTGTGTGTGTGTGTGTATGTTTGTTACTCCTTCACGCAAAAACTACTGGACGGATTTGGTTGAAATTCGGAATGGAGATAGATAATATCCTGAATTAGCACATAGGCTACTTTTTATCCCGGGACTTTTTACTTTTTACTTTTATCCACGGGATTTCGAAAAACCTAAATCCACGCGGACGAAGTCGCGGGCGTCAGCTAGTAAACTATAATTCATTAAACTTCTTAGCCAGACTTAAAGGGTTCTCACCCCTACAAAACATTTCTTTCGCGAGAGGAATTATTTGATTCACCCTTGAATCACCCCGGCTTGAATGATTCCGGAGTTTTTCTTAGAGCATGCTTAAGAGGCTATAAATTTGCAGTGTTTGTTTTTATAGGTATGTGCCTTCGGTTATTTACTGCTTTTTTGTTCGTAATGTACTTTCTTTATTACGGACTTCCGGAGCGTGAAGTTCGATTTATTTCTGCCATATTGTTTTTGTTAAGGAAGATTATGTTTGTTTGTTAAATAAATGGAAATTAGAATTGTCATTACTTTTTATCATGTTACTAGCTGACGCCCGCGACTTCGTCCGCAAGAATTTAGGTTTTTCAAAATCCCGTGGGAACTCTCTGATTTTCCGGGATAAAAAGTAGCCTATGTGCTAATCCAGGATATTATCTATCTCCATTCTAAATTTCAGCCAAATCCGTCCAGTAGTTTTTACGTGAAGGAGTAACAAACATACACACACACACACACACACACACACACACATACAAACAAACTTTCGCCTTTATAATATTATAGTGTGAAATACGAGAGTGTGTTTGTTAGTTTTCTTTCAATTACGGTGCAACTGTATAATAAATTCACGTAATTTTTTGAATGGATTAACAAGGTACCTACTTTTATCTAGAAAAAAACTTCGACTTTGCCGATAAGGTGACTAGCCACGGCTAAAACCTCCTACCAGACCATATTATCTGAATCAGTTTAGAAATTACTAGCAACCACCCACGGCTATGCTCCCGTGGAAATTTTAAAAAATCAAGCCTTGCGCAAAATTTCAGCTTTCTAAGTTTCTAAGTCCAAGGGCTTGGGCTGGGAACTATTCAGTGAGTCAAGACTTTTCTGTTTATATATTTAGATAAATTTCCAAATCCTGGGGATCGAACCTAGAACCTCCTGCTTATAAGGCCACAGCGCGCACCACTGCACAAAAAGATCGTCAAAGAATTCGAGGACTTCGACTGTGATGGCGTTTGCTGGCGCGCGTGCTGTGCTTGTTTGGAGTGTTTTTTTTTGTTAAGAGTGGCTGGTTTTTGTGTTAGTTGGTGTTTTTTGGTGGTGAAACTGACTGGGAAGCGCTCTAAAGGGGCGCCGCGCGTATGTCGGCGGGCGCCGGCGCAGACGGAGTCCATACTTGTATAAATTCAATAACTTGAAAATATCACAAACTTGACATTGGCTAATCAGAGTAAAGCCAGATTTAAAGAAAAAAAAAAAAAGAATTCGAACAAAGTAAAACTTAAACTTCTATTCAATAAGTCAATCTCAATCTAATTATGCGCGCTGCTTTTATCACCAAATTAAAAGAGCATCAGGGCATTATTAAAGCGCGCTCTGCAGAAAAAGGCGAAGAAACAAACCCCAATAATTATTCATTGTGTTTTTAACAGGCGCGCCAGAAGCCCGCGAAAATTGTAAGAGGCCACTACGCGGCGGCGCGCGCCTTCGCTATGTCGTAAAAATTGTTCTCTCGAGGGTGTGGAGACTTCCGTAATGCTAAAAATATTTTAAAATAATATTTTTTAAAGTAATCTAATATTAGTGTGATCTCTGATCAGTTTAAGATTATCAAGGCGAAAGTTTGTGTGTATCTGTGTGTGTGTGTGTGTGTGTGTGTGTGTGTGTGTGTGTGTATGTTTTTACTCCTTCACGCAAAAATTACTAGACAGATTTGACTGAAACGGAATGGAGATAGATAATATCCTGGATTAGCACATAGGCTACTTTTTATCCCGGAAAATCAAAGATTTCCCACGGAATTGTCAAAAAACCTAAAACCACGCGGGCGAAGTCGCGGGGATCGGCTAGTTAACAATAATTTCTGCCTCTATCCGCACGCGGTTTCCAACTTTGGCAGCAAAGCTCGCTAGGTTTTATCTCAGAATTATCCTTTCCTGTTCTGTTTGTATTAAGGCTATCGTTGTCAACGATCCCCCGTCGATTTCCTACGTATGATATTATTGTTCTTATCTCTATCTGCCCTGGTTCGTGCATTCTCGGTTCCTAGATCGGTACATTTGTGATAACCAAATTTCAAATTGCTGTGATTGGCTGAATTTACCATGTTCTTGCTGCGACAGTGAGTTTGAGCCACTAGCGGAACAATGTTAGCCGGTCAGATATGATTGCAATTAGTCAACCTGTTTGACGTCCGTGTTCTGTTTTCGATTACAAAAAAGAAAAAATTGTTGTTGCAATCATCAATTTTAGCAAATAGTGAAAGAGAGTCGGCCAATCAGAGGTCACAACTACCGTCACACTTTCTGTCACACTATGGCAGTAGGCATACCGAGTAATGAAAACAATTTTTCATTCTGTCTAGGTCGAAGTAGGGTTGCCACCTGGCTCTTTTTGATTTACAGGCTACCACCATCAAAAATACGGGGTTTAGATTTGAAGAAATTTGAAAATTTGAAGTATTTGAAGAAATAGGCGGTGGTTCTCTCTGAAATGCATGGAAAGCCTATTCAGATATTTCAGTTTATTTGTAAGTTTTGTATTTTTTCTCTGTATGTTGCCGTGTCTTGATTGGTGAACTGTGTTTGCAATGTGGTTTTAAATAAAAGATATATTTATTTAAATAGCTTTTAAAAACTCTTAGTGTTGTAAAGCAAAATGTTATACATTTCATGCATACAATATTTTCATTTCAACTTAAAATTACATTTAATTTGTAATTCCACCTTCACAGTATCAATACTATGGCCGTAGCCAGGAATCGATTGCGGGAGAGGTTTTATTAGGGCCAGAACTGAATCCTGTCATGAGGAAAAAAACATTCGCTCAACTTTATGGGCTAATTACCTGGTTAGTGGAATTTCGTCTTTCAATTTGACAGTGAGATAAAATACAACAATAAAAAAGCGCGAGCGCAGTGATCGTAAGTGTTTTTGGTTCAATACAGAAAAAATTAAAGTGAAAGGGAAAAGAGTGTAGCCATAGCAAGATTTTATTTTTAAAGCTTCCTATCCATACTAATATTACGAATACGACAGTATATCTATTTGCCTATCTATTTGTTACCCTTTCACGGCCCATCTTCTTTACCAAAATTTTGGTACTTACTATTCAGAGGTAACTTGCATCCCAGACATTTTTTTTAGGCGGCTTTTTAGCCCGGAAAATCCCCCACGGAATTTTTAAAAATCTAAATTCATGCAAACGAAATTGCGGGGTTTACACCAAGTAATAGAAATTCAAAGCGCGAGTGAAGTGAGCGCGAAATGTTTGATATATTTCCAAAAAAAATTGGTAAGCAAATGCAAGAAATAGTGTAAGTATTATTTTAGGCTTAGGTTTTTGACGGCTTCTCAGGCGCAGTCGCCATTTCAAAATTTCTGGTCTGGTGGGAGGCTTCGGTCATGGCTAGTTATATGGTTAGTATGGCCCTAACGGCCAAGAAGACTGCATCATCACTTACCACTAGAAAAGATTAAAGTCACGGGCTAACTTGTATAAAAAAAGGCTTACATCCTCAAACCAAGCCCCGCCGCCTTGGCTACGACCATGATCAATATCGAGTGGGTTTCGGCTACGCATTGCCGCAAAAGGAAAATATTCTTTCTACTGGACATAACGTCAGTGTTTTATTTCACCAGCCAGCTCCTGCTGAATTTGTAAAAAACCGGCCAAGTGCGAGTCAGACCCACGCACCGAGGGTTCCGTATTCGGGTATTTTTTCCGACATTTTACTCGAGAAATCAAAAACTGTTATGCATTAAAAAAATATGCATAAAAATAAATAAAAATCTGTTTTAGAATGAACAGGTAAAGCCCTTTCATATGATAACCCACTTGATATATGTAGTTATCTTACTTTGAAAATTGAAAATACTAATATTTGTTCATGAACACATGACAGACGGATAGAAGGATAGATGGACAGACGGACAGACGGAAAGACTGACAGAATGACAGACAACGAAGTGATCCTATAAGAGTTCTTTTTTGCTTTTGAGTTACGGAACCCTAAAAATATTTAGTTTTATTTGCCCCGTATTTTATTTTCATAATTACAGGTTTCTGTATCCTGAAATACGGGGTAACCAGTAAAATACGGGGCCTCTGGCAACCCTATTCGGAAAACACTGTCACATTCAAGTTAATGTCAAATATTTTGTTTTCAATTACAGAAAGCTGCATCAATCATTATTACAATATTTTCTTTGTTGTGATTGGCTGAATTTTTGAGTTTCAGCCAATAAACAGACTGTTTGCCAATTAAACGTCATAACAATATAAATGCCAGAAAGTTTAACCAAATAAAACAAACTTAATGAGAACCTAGTGAGAATGCAAACGGCACACAATTTATAATACATATTATGTTAGTCGTATATAATAGATATTATAGTAGTCGTTCACTTTGGTAATAGTCAGATTGTCATCAGTAAAATTGATATTGGTTGATGTATCGTAAATTATTGTTTCGGTGACAAATATTTTTAATATCTATTTATCTTTGAACAGAATGGAATAGAATGAAATGGAATGGAATACAATGATAAATTTTTATTCCTGTAAACTTTTAGGTAAACTTCAAAGTGTTTTTGGATGGTCAGAAAAATTTACCACTGGTTCGGAATGCCGTTCCTACGTTTTCTAGGGTTTCGTACCTCAAAATGAAAAACGGAACTCTTATAGGATCACTTTGCTGTCTATCTCTCTGTCTGTCGTGTGTGTCAAGAAAACCTCTAGGGTACTTCCCGTTGACTCAAAACCATGAAATTTGGCAGGTAACCTAACTGCGTAATTTTGGGTAGTTTTTTTAATCGATAAAGAAAGTTTGCGACATTGTTCAATAAAAAATTTGGATTCCAACTCCTCAATCCTGATGTTGCAGGGGACCTGACTACTAAAGCTAATGGGATTTAAAAAGTGTCGATTATTAATTGATATTGAAGGTATCTATACCAAGTAAACACTTTGTCGTTGACCTCAACCCTGACGCTGTAAGAAATTGCATTCCTAAATCCTGGTGATCCCTCGGGATTTGAAAAGGATCATCCGTTTAAATATTCTTACGTGATACAGAAACAAGTTGCATCCCGGGGACGGGCTATTACGGAGAGACAACTTTTGTTCTGGGAAATGAAAGGATCGGGATTTTTAAAAACCTAAATCCACGCGAGCGAAGTTGCGGGCATTAGCTAGTTGTAAATATATTTAGAAGCTACTATAAGATAATAGATAAGGTACTTATTTCCTTATATTTTTATTGTATGGCAGCGCGCGGTTTTAAATTATAAATTGCACGTCCTGTCCTTTTCTGTAATACATTTTTTTCTCAATATCTACCGCTTTATCTCATAGCAAGAGTCCGTAAGACATAATACTGTGAAAATAGGCAAAATATACAATTTTTGCAGTTTCCACGTCAGTACCTGTCGAATTTTTCTAACAGTGTAAGCAGCAGAGCTGAGTTTACCATCTAGTGTTGATATGTGGGTGTTCCATAGAAGCTTTGCATCTAACATTATACCGAGAAACACGGGGTTCTCCTTTATTTTCAACATATGATTATTTATCAATGAATTTATGTCATTTAAGGTCCTGGTATTGGGCAGTGTGAATTCAACACACTTAGATTTCTTTGCATTTGGAAGTAAATTGTTAGCAATAAATCAGAGAGTGACCTGTGATATGGCATTACATATAGTATACATTGTCAAAAATTATAATATTAAAGCTGTACGTATTGCGTGAGGAATAGGTTGCAAGAGAGTTGCAACTTGCAGGGTTTGATGCATGCGCTATTGCCAGCAAACATGAGACATATTTTTATCTACAGGCAACGTCTGAGTAGGTAACGCATACGTCTAACGCAAGTTGAAATGTACCAGTGTATTTAGTTAGACCTATCGACAAGTTTGGAGTTGGGTGCAGTCTAAATGTGGCCCGTGTGTTTAGACTGTCAGTTTCTGTCAGTTTCACGTGTCGTCCCCCGCACTTCACCACCCCGCTTGCACAAATCGAGACAGCACGAAATTTTCAAGATTTCTGGGTGTAATTTCTGGTTTTCGTAGTTCCCACATAATTATAACAATATAAAATATATAACGATAATTTTTTTACTACATAATATTCATTAAATTTTCTAGGTCTGTGGTTTTGCCAAATTTCATTAAATTGCTTCGTTGTCTAGAAAAACGAGCACAAAGTTGGGCCTTTTTTTAAAGAAAAATACAAATCTTTGAGCCCCTGTAATTTTAAAACTACATATTTTTAGAAAAATCTAAAACACCACAGACACAGATATTAGTTTCTAGACTATGTCTGCAAAATTTCATGGACTTTGGTTGCTTAATATTCAAATGAAATGGGAACTACGATTGTATGGAGTAAGTGACGGAGAGAGCCCTGTTAAGGTGTTGATGTTTCCACTTTGCTCTGGTCGTTTGTGGCATAGTTCAGTGCAGTATTTTAAATCTTGAAAGTCTTGATAGATTATTCCTATTCCATCAATGCTTATTGCATCCGAGAAATCCGAATAAGAGTTTCCTAGATCTGAATCTGATCTGACGTTGGGGTCCCAAGGTGCTAAAATGACGATGACGATTACGAATGACGATCTCGCACCAAAAAATGCAGCGTTGGCAGATGTTCTAGGTACGTAGGTGGTAGGTAGGTAGGTGGGCAGACGACATAGAACGAGTCGCAGGAAGCCGCTGGATTGGGCGCCTATCAGAATTACCTTTTGGCTGAAAGATATTCACGTTGGATGACATGAGAGCAAAGTATCTTGCAAGCCGAAAGACAATTCAGCTAGATGACATAAAAGCAGATTACCCAGTCAGCAGAGAGTCAACTTAGCTGAACGACATTTCAGACGTCACAAGACCGTAGCCTACGTCCATAGCGGACGAGTATCGTTTGACCAGGATGATGATGCAACATTGAAAATCCTTCTTTCCCAACCAAGTAGATATTATTCTTCTTCTTCTTCTTCTCTCTGGGCTGGTTTCCGCACTTAAACGTTTCCGTCTTATGTGCGTGCGTTGCCCCTCCCCGCCGAAGTGTAGATATTATTATTTTGTAAGCCAATATAATGAAGACGTCTCCACAGCTCCCATGTCCGACATCCGAGCGCAACCATCTTCTGACTTGTTAATGCTGGCAGCCTACTATCTTAGCATATTGCAAGCTTCTAAATAACACCATTATTCCCACCCCGTCCAAATATAGAAACGTTATCAGGGAAAATATTTGAAGGAGCAAATTGAATTTATTATTTAGGTCCAATCAACGGGCGCCCCGCCGTGTGCATATTCATGAATTGCCAATTGACGAAGGAGATTCTTTTGGATGGGAAACGATAGTTTTGGGACGTTAGCGTAACGGGTATGGGATTACGAATACGCATATGAGCATCGGGTTGGGTTGTTTGTGACACCTGCTGGTCGATTGTTGTGATTGGCTGAATATATGGTATTCTTGTTGCAACAATGCATTGTAGCCAATTGTGAACAAGCGTTAGCCAATCAGTGGTTGCGATAACGTAGCTGTCATTCTAACGCAATCGAGCCGCTGAATAACTTTCAAACGACTGAACTGATTTTCTTGGATTATAGCTAAGAACACTCTCAATCAAGCCACCTTCCAAACAAAAAAAATTAAATTTAAATCGGTTCATTAATTTAGGAGCTACGATGCCACAGACAGATACACAGACATATGTCAAACTTATAACAGCCTTCTTTTTGGGTCGGGGGTTAAAAAAGTGTTATTTCTTTTACGATGGAACGGAACCCTTCGTGTGCGAGGCCGACTCGCACTTGATTGCCTTTTTATAGTACCTGTAGACAAAGATACTCGTAGATTGTAGAATGATTTATTTTATTTTATGATCCAAATCACAGAATGCTTAATATTTAATAGAACAGGTAGCTGTCTGTACCTACCTGTCCAAACATTTACTTAACTTTACGAAATCAGCTGTCTTTTGTAATAAATCGTTATCAGGCATATTATATTATATTTATTATATTTTTCATTACACAGCTAATACATCTGCGTGATTTATAACACGATCCAGTAAACTTGTCGATTTATAGCTCAGCGTGGGGTCTCCACGCACTGTCTTGTGTACGACTAATAAATCAACTAAGTTGGTGATAACTTCGTCTAAAGCAATATTAATAGGAGACGAAAGCTATTTAGAAGCGTTATGTTTATTAAGAACTGATACTTTTTGCACGCATTATTTGTATTTTTTTATCTCGTAAGGTGACAAACGGACTACGGTTTGTCTGGTAGGAGGCTACGGCCTTGGCTAGTTATCATTGCACCCTACCGGCAAAGCCTTGCTATGCAATTTATTTTTCCGGGTAGAGATTAGAGAAACCGATAGGGGTTTAATAAAACTGCGATAGATTCATCAGCACCATAATCTTAACCAAAAGGCACCTCCTCTTAGAAAGAGAAGGGTTTAGGCCATAATCTACCACGTTGGCCAATGCGGATTGGCAAAGCTTTGAGAACATTATGAATACTCTAAGGACTGCAGGTTTCCTCACGATGTTTTCATTCACCGTCAAAGCATACATATTCAATTGCTTGAATAAAATAGAATAGATTTTTATTCAAATAAACTTTTACAAGTGCTTTTCAATCGTCAAACAATCTACCAGCTAAAAAACAGCCTTCAGTGCGTAAGTGCCCTACAAACTCGCTTCGCCATGTGACGTGTTGGTCGACTTTCAATTATTTGATCCAATTTACCTACTTGTCGAACGGTAACGGGTTCAGGCTGAATTATGTGGCCACTAGGCCTCGGGTGATGGGCATTGGTGTTTTATTGGCTTTACATTGGTATTGGTTTAATTTAGTCTTGATCGGATAATGTAAACCCAACTATTGCATTTAGGGTCAGTTGCATAACAACCGGTTAACATTAAATTAAGCGTCAATAAAAATAAAATGAAGCTGTGATAGCCTAGTGGTTAGAACGTCCGCCTCCTAATCGGAGGTCGGGGGTTCGATCCCGCGACGCACCACTAACTTTTCAGTTATGTGCGTTTTAAGCAATTAAATATCACTTGCTTTAACGGTGAAGGAAAACATCGTGAGGAAACCTGCATGCTTGAGAGTTCTCCATGTTCTCAAAGGTGTGTGAAGTCTGCCAATCCGCATTGGGCCAGCGTGGCAGACTATGGCCTAAACCCTTCTCATTCTGAGAGGAGACCCGTACTCAGTAGTGGGGCGGAAATGGGTTGATCATGATGAAAAATGAAATGGACAGCCAGCGCTCAGTGGCGTGTATATGGTTTGCAGCCGGGTAGGCTTAGATACGTAGGAACTAGGAAATAGGTCTTAACTCTTAATGTAAAATAACCGTAACTCACTGATGACAGTATTTGTTCTGTGGTTCATCTATTGGAACTAAAGTAAGCAGTACTTTTATACCTCTGCGACCTGCACGCCACTGCCATCGCTATGTAGTTATAGGTAAACGTCCTACGTCTTTTTAACCCCCGACCCAAAAAGAGAGGTGTTATAAGTTTGACGTGTGTATCTGTGTGTCTGTGTATCTGTGTATCTGTCTGTGGCATTGTAGCTCCTAAACTAATGAACCGATTTTAATTTAGTTTTTTTTTTGTTTGAAAGGTAGCTTGATCGAGAGTGTTCTTAGCTATAATCCAAGAAAATCGGTTCAGCCGTTTAAAAGTTATCAGCTCTTTTCTAGTTACTGTAACCTTCACTTGTCGGGGGTGTTATAAATTTTTAATTTACACTTGGACAGACATATTGTGTCAGGGTTTGTTAACTTTGGACCATGATTGGTGCTTTGGACCAAAATTTTACTTTTAACCATTATACAGGTATGCGTGCTGACTTTTGCAACGCGTTTTGCTTATTTTCGTGGTCATAGGATACATCTAGGATATAGCATTATTTTAATTTTTAAACAGAGCAAATATGAGTATCTTGCTGGTCCATCTCGGCAACGCGGACCTTCCAAACCAGTGTACGATTAATTTAATTGAATATAATTTATTGATTTTGTAGAAACACATAGTACAATACTTAATAAGACAGGCAATACATTTATAAAACATTCAAACCTTAACTGTGTCCAATGAACTTTTGACTTAACTAGTGTAAATAAAAAATTTATAACACCCCCGACAAGTGAAGGTTACAGTAAGTAGAAAAGAGCTGATAACTTTCAAACGGCTAAACTGATTTTCTTGGATTATATCTAAGAACACTCTCGATCACGCCACCTTTCAAACAAAAAACAACTAAATTAAAATCGGTTAATTAATTTAGGAGCTACGATGCCACAGACAGATACACAGATACACACGTCAAACTTAAAACCCCCTTCTATTTAGGTCGGGGGTTAAAAACACTTGTAAAAGTTTATTTGAATAAAAACTTCTCTATTCTATTCCTAACTTTAGTATTGATTCCAGTTAATTAATAACTGTTTGTTTGAGAATTCTGATACTTTCTACTCTTACTGTGTTCCTTTCTTACCAACCAGTAAGATTTCCAGTTTTAAGTTTAAGTAACGTCCTAACGACAGCTTTTATCAACAAATCATTCCACATAGAGCACTGCAACCGCATTTCTTAGCGAAACTGTAAACTTCATAAATCTGTACCAACATATTTCACTCTTAACTTGAAACGTCGCAGATCAAAAGTCTCGAGTTGCAGTCAAACCCTAAAAAAAGGGCACAACAGGAAACGACCACAATAAATCAATAACTAGACAATATAAAACATTCGACACTAAACAAAAAAAGAAAAAAAATGTGTGTATAGCTGCAAATTCGCAAAAAGAATTACAAGCAATAACATGCAGTAGTGATGCTTTACAAAGAAATGACGTTTACATTTCAAAGTATTTTGACATTTAATGCGAGGTAATAAAGTCGTTATTAGGTGTAAAGGTAAGTTTGGCAGTGACTTAGTCCCTATCGGCCGTCAACCTGATTAATGTTGCTAGTAAATCAGCGAATTACGACAATGCGAGAAATGACGAGTCGCGACCAAATCACTAGCTGTACTCCGGTTGGATTAAGTTACAAGAGAAAACAGAGTTAAGAGTATAAACAGTAGGTACTCATTAAAAAAATAAAAAAATATTGGATGAACAGATTTTTCCTTTTCTCTTTCTGGGCTCATTTTCTCACAAAGGGCGTAGGCAGCAGATATATCAAAAATCAGGAAGTAGCTTTTTGTTACATGAAATTAAATAGCTACAGATTTTTAATCCCCGATTGAACGTTATTTTTATTAAATTCGAATTCTTAAGCTCTATCATATTATTATGGTGTTTTAATCGGACTACAAATTGAAAATACCTAATGCAGATTTTTTATAGCGAGCATTAATTAATCGCTGGGTTAGTAACTGAGGGAGAGGGCTGGCTATCCTTAACACAGATATAAAAATCTAGCTAGGATAGCCAGTCCTTGATCTTGCAACACTCAAAATTGTCTTAATTGTCTTAATTATTTAGCTTAACATAAAAATTTCAAGTAGGTAAGTCTAAATTTTTTAACTAGGTTTTTTGAAATATCATCACGTTGGAGGAAAAATAGAGGACACCTCTGTTCTTCCTTGGACATGATGATCGGAATCTTTTGATAGCTGACATGACTTGATTTTCTTTTTCATTGCCTGAGCACGTTAGACGAAAATGCTTTGTTTTTAAAGAGATTGAAAAACGCTCGTCGCTTATGAATTAAACACCGTTGCACATATCGAATTATTGAGTAAACACGTAGCGTAATCGCTATCGTTTCATTCGGAATGCATTTTGCTAAGGGTCCTAAGAAATATTGCATTAAATAAATCTTACAGTAACTGTTGATTGCTAGTCATAATGTAACAAAAAAAATTCGTTATTGTGTAAGTTATAGGTAGGTAGGTACACTATTTTTAGTGATAGCCATAGTGGGTTGTGGTGATAGCCTATTGGTTACATCAGCCTTCTATTTGAGCCTTCTAGGAGGCTTCGGCCGTGGCTAGTTACCACCCTACCGGCAAAGCGGTGCCGTCAAGCGAAAAAAAATGGGGTTAAGGATTCGATCCCGGGCACGCACCTCTAACTTTTCGGATTTATGTGCGATTTATGACGTAGACATCCACTAAGAAAGGATTTTTGAAATTCAATCCCTAAGAGGGTAAAATAGGGGTTTGAAAGTTGTGAAATCCACGCGAACGAAGTCGCGGGCCTAAGCTAGTTTCTAATAAATAACAGTCAAATTGTTATTTATCCAAGAACTGAACAAGTGTAAATTTTATAGCACCCCCGACAAGTGAAGGTAACTAGAAAAGAGCTGATAACTTTCAAACGGCTGACTGAACCGATTTTCTTGGATTATAGCTAAGAACACTCTCGATCAAGACACCTTTCAAACAAAAAAAACTAAATTAAAATCGGTTCATTAGTTTAGGAGCTACGGTATCACGGACACAGATACACAGATCCACACGTCAAACTTATAACACCCCTCTTTTTGGGTCGGGGGTTAAAAATGAACCCAGGACTGTAACCTCAGTGCCAAAAACGGAAGACTGGGGTATTTGTCATGTTAAGTGTGAAAAATTGAGGCGCAAATACGTTTTGTATGGTGCGCAATTAATTTTCGAAAATTTTATTTAGCAGCTGTCTCTTTTGAAAAAATTTATGGAGATGATTTTATGAGATAAGCTTGATATACTTGGTACAAATAATGAGAATTGAAAATGTGTTTTGGTTTTGTATTAAAAAAACCCCTTTCACCAGTTGCAAAAGTCCAATTCTCAAAAAAATATCTTTCATAATACTAAACAGTTGAAAATGTGCCTATTGGTCATTAATAAAACATTACTCGTTTAGTAATGTTTTATCCAAATATTAAATTCAACGTAGGTGGTATCTACCTACTATTACTAAGTACATATTGAAAAATTAATAAGCAAAAAAAACCATTTTTCCAAAAAAATTACATGGGCACAAAAGGTACTTACCTACCATAGAAGAAAAAACTGACTTAGGTACTGATATAAAATTAATGTAGGTATAACTCAAACTTTTTGCATAGAGATTTTCTATGGAGAGTAGAAGTAGACCCCAAATAAAGCATTTTCAGCACCCGAGTTAAGCCGGGTGGTTCAACTAATATTAAAAACATTAAAAAGGTAATTTTTAACACTGTCCCTTACATTGTTGTATTCATGGTGATTTTTTAAAAGCCAATATAATTTAAGCAATAAATCATAACATATTGTAGCTCGTTAAAACATAATGTGCCCGAAAGAAAAATCATACTCATATGCATAAAAAACTGTCTTTGGAAAGCCAAGTGAAGTGAACATTGAAATATTGTGTCAGCCAAAGATATTTAAAATTTAAAATAACAATAGAGGGTAAAGCGATATAGTTGACATGTTGTTTGAAAGGGACATTTAGCTACTTTTCACTTCACCTAAATGTATAAATTCGTTTGTTGTAATGTTTTTCGAAGTATGTGCCCCATTGCCACTTCAGCTTCGCGACCTGTTGAGCTATTCGTTTACTCTGATTTTCCTAATTTCTGATTTGATCACTAAGCATAGCTCTCTCCATTGTCGCTGAGTGAATAAGCTTTCTTAAGAAGTCCATAGTTAGCGACCATGTCTCGGATCCATATACATAGGCTGCACTAAAAGTATCGGGAATGGAATATTTCCACTGTCCCTGTCATATTAAAATCTTTTTAATTGAAAACTCCTTGGTTTTAAAAATCGAATACCATTTATTTATTTAAAAAAAGATTCTCGGTCTTTTCACAATGTCTTGACAAACTTGTTTAGTCGTTGAGAAAATGGAATTGACTCGAGAAAATTCTAGAGCGATGATTTATTATGACTTTCGAAGTGGTTTAACACAAAAACGGTGTGTTGACCGGATGATTTCTGCATTTAGTGATGAAGCCCCATCCAAAACCACAATTTATCGCTGGTTTGCTGAATGTCAACGTGGACGTGTCAAGCTCAGTGATGATCCCCGTCAAGGTCGTCCAAAAACTGAAGTCACCCAAGAAAACGTTGATGCTGTGCGTAAGCTGATTGAGGAAGATCGACATGTGACATACCGCGAGATTCAGGCAACTTTAGATATTGGCATGAGTCAAATACAAATAATCTTGCATGAACAGTTAGATGTAAAAAAGTTGTTTTCCCGATGGATACCGCATTTGCTCTGTGAAGAGCAAAAAGCGGCTCGCGTTACTTGGTGCGTCAGAACTCTTGAAAGATTCCACGCAGGATCCTCAAATGCTGTGTACAACATCGTATTAGGTGACGAATCCTGGATATACGGGTACGAACCCGAAACAAAAAACTAGTCACGAGTTTGGATGTTCGAAAATGAGTTAAAGCCAACAAAAATTGTTCGTTCACGAAGTGTTGCAAAAAAAATGGTGGCCACGTTTGTCTCCAAAACCGGCCATGTTGCGACTATTCCTCTTGAGGGATAAAGAACGGTTAATGCAGAATGGTATGCTAGCATTTGTTTGCCACAGGTCGTTTCTGAACTCCGTAAAGAGAACTGCAACCGCCCATCATCCTCCATCACGACAATGCAAGTTCTCACACCGCGCACAGAACAAAAGAGTTTTTAGAGCAAGAAAACATAGAATTATTAGACCATCCGCCGTACAGCCCCGACCTAAGCCCTAATAATTTCTGTACTTTCCCTAAAATAAAGAATACATTGCGTGGTCAGAGATTTTCATCACCTGAAGAAGCTGTGGACTCCTACAAAACGGCCATTTTGAAGACCCCAACTTCCGAATGGAATGGTTGCTTCAATATTGGTTCCATCGTATGGAAAAATGTGTCAAATTTCGCGGAGAATACTTCGAAAAGCAATAAATACATTTTTAAATAGTAATGTTGTGTCACTTCCTTGATTCCCGAAATTTTCAGTGCCGCCCTCGTACGCAACACGCACTGTTCGAAGACTTTGGTCTTCAAGCACTGAGGATAAGGTAAATTTCTTTGGTGTAAACTTATAAAAGCTCGTTTGCGTCTCGTGCTCGTCGCAGATCACGAGGCTGTCAGTATCATTAACGGATTGATTTATATCGGATTTAGGAAATCCTCGTCATTTGCCGATAGACATTCATTGCTGGACAAAGGTTTCTTGTAAGGACTTTCACACGCCAAGTTTTTCCTCTAAATCCAGCGACTTCTTGCAACTCGTTTAATGTCGTTAATCTAATCGGGAGGTTTTTCTACTCTATGCTTTCCAGTATGAGGTCACCATTTCAGTACCTTGGGGCTCTTGAGTAGAAAATAGAATGAATAAAACATCAAAAATTTCCGCTCTACCTCATGAGGTAAAACTCTTTGGTGTAAACTAAAAAAAGCTTGTCTGCGTCTCGCGCTCGTCGCGGAGTCGCGATGCTGTCAGAGTGTCACTGACAAATTGATTTATATCGCTGAGGGGGACCCGAGCCGGGGACTTTGCGATCAGGCGATCCACTAGTTTGTACGGGAAAGTTATGTTTACTAAAACGATATGAGAAAATTACTAACGTGTTTTTTTAATTTATACTACAGTAAGCTGATGCCTAGGACTTCGTTCGCGTGGAAATCTCGTGGGAATTTTTTGATTTTCTGGGATAAATAGTAGCCTTTCACACTCTCCAGATCTTTAACTAATATCCATGCAAAACATTCTCCGTTGCGATGTGATCGGAGGCCAAAACAACAAAGGAACCCATATGAACCGAACTTTGATATCTTCTACCTAGTCAGGGGTAGGGGAGGGGAGGTCTGATGGGTAGGTAGTGTATTAGGTAGTAGTTCAATAAAAGTAGAACTTTATTTCTATTGATGCGTTTATAGGAAGGTTCCGCAAAACTTATACTCGGGGTTGAGTTTACATAATTCCTTTCTTGACGGAATGTCTACGCCATAATAGCTTGCCAAGTTTCAGCGTGATCCATCCAGTAGTTTGAGCTATGCGTTGATAGATCAGTAACTCAGTCATTGCCTTTTCCTTTTTTAACCCCCGACCCAAAAAGAGGGGTGTTATAAGTTTGACGTGTGTATCTGTGTATCTGTCTGTGGCATCGTAGCTCCTAAACTAATGAACCGATTTTAATTTAGTTTTTTTTGTTTGAAACGTGGCTTGATCGAGAGTGTTCTTAGCTATACTCCAAGAAAATCGGTTCAACCGTTTGAAAGTTATCGGCTCTTTTCTAGTTACTGTAACCTTCACTTGTCGGGGGTGTTATAAATTTTTAATTTACACTTGTATGTTTTTATAGATTAGGAGGATATTAGATGTAGGAGCTACTTTAGTGAACGTCGCTTGCTCCACAAAACCGCTGGCTTATAGACGGGCAGTCCACTCAACCGCGTCCCCCTAGTCTCGATAATTTATATTCATAACTTTTAATTTTCTCATACTACTATGTGTGTTGTATTCAATACAATGTTCCGTCTGAGTATCCATTGCATACTAATTGAAAGAATTGATTAAAACCGTGTTAGAACGATCGACCGTAGTTAGAAGTTAAAATAATTGATTGCATCGAAGTACCTACTTGCTTAATTAGTACTTTTTATACCGGAAAATCAAAGAGTTCTCACGGGATTTATAAAAAATAAAAATATAAATCCAAATGGACGAAGTCGCGGGCATCAGCTACTCATTTGTAAAAGAAGAAAACAATGAGTACTTTAACAAAACAACAATCAAACATAAAACTTAAAAAAAAAACGTTATTTTCTCTCTTTTAGCCAATCTTGAACTGAATTTCTTAGGATTTTTACACATTTGGTATAGGCTTCGACTTCGACCGAAGGTTGTGGTTATAGCCAATTGATCAGTTTCGACCAGAAATCACTCTGCTTAGACATTCACTACGGCTAAAAAAAATTACGAGACATTTCACCGCGTTCAGTAGCCTCATCGGGTGACAGAAGGGCTAGCTCATTTTTTTTCAACGGATCAGCCTGGCTGTCCAGCGTGGAAATGTATCCAGTATTCTTGGCACCATTCCACGTGGGCATGATTTGTATAGCTAGGTTATTAGATAAGGCTAGCTTTAAGTTTTAAGTTTTATTTTCATTTGTTAATAGACAAAAAAAAAGGCAAGAACTTTTAAGTTAAGCTAAAAGCAAACGGACGAAGTAGAAGTATCTACTTAGTAGACAAATCGGTCAAGGGCGAATCGGATTCGCACAGGAAGGGTTCCGTACCATCATCGTACAAGAAATACCTAACTGTCTTTAATTTTCTCAATTTTCATGGCGACTTTGAAATTTTTAGTACTTGTTGTTATAGCGGCAAAAGAATTACTCATTCTGTAAAAATTTAAGCTCTCTACTTATTACGGTTCACGAAATACAGCCCGCTGACAGACAGACGGACGGACGGACCCTATTACTAACGTATATACTTACTACTAGCTGTGCCCGCGACTTCGTTCGCGTGGAATAGTGACCACGCTTTATATAGCCACGGACGCTCAGGTGCGAGGCGTGTAGTACGTACTCTGTACGTTAAAAATGTTCGCCGTGACTCTTTAAATTGACATAACTTTTTTATTTATGAACCGATTGACATGAAATAAACACTAAATGTTAAGTGAAGCTTACTACAATATATTAGTGAAAACCGTATCTAAATCGAATAAGCCGTTTCTGATATTAGCGTTCACAAACACACAGACAAACAGACAAAAAAAATTACAATTTCGGGTTCGGCATCGATATAATAACAACCCCTGCTACTTTTTTTTATATATTTCCATTGTACAGACACCACTTTTCTACAGTTTTATTATATGTATAGATATAGATAAGTTAGTAATAGAGTCCCGTAGGTAACCCTAAATAGCTAGCTAGTCTCACAACAGCCAACGTGAAAGCACGTCAGTTTGAGGGACATGTTATTTAATATCGCGATAATGTAATATCTACAGCGCGCCGATTAATCAGTCGTCGGCGGTAATTAATGAGATTTATGCGAGCCTTGCATTTTGCGCGTATTATGTTATGCGAATGAGGTCATTGTTTTCCCTGATTTTTTAATAACAGCCTGGCAATACATTATTTTTTTAGGGTTCCGTACCTCAAAAGGAAAAACGGAACCCTTATAGGATCACTTTGTAGTCTGTCTGTCTGTTTGTCTGTCCGTCGTGTCTGTCAAGAAACCTATTACTTCCCGTTGACCTAGAATCATGAAAGGCAGATAGGTAGGTCTTATAGCACAAGTACAGGAATAAATCTGGAAATCCCGAATTTGTGGTTACATCATTAAAAAATAATTAAAATGTGTTTCAATTGTCAAAGTAAGATAACTATACCAAGTGGGGTATCATATGAAAGTGCTTTACCTGTACATCTTAAAACAGATTTTTACTTATTTTTATGTATAATAGTTTTTGATTTATCGTGCAAAATGTTGGAAAAAATACCGGAGTACGGAACCCTCAGTGCGCAAGTCTGACTCGCACTTGACCGGATTTTTATTTTTATTTTGCCATTAACACTGTCCTTACAGGGAATCCTAATACTGTGTACTCTAAGGCTGAGATCCATAGAGCGCACTTAGACTTTGCTCAGACTTAAGACACTGTTAAAACACTGTTAAATTATAAAATTCCAAAGCTCTGCCGGGAATCAAACCCGGGACCTCCCACTTATAAGATCACAGCGCTCACCACTGCTTGAGGTCGTCAAGCGATATTACAGCTGTCTTTCACACTGCTTGGTGTGAACGTAGCTTTTTTAACCCCCGACCCAAAAAGAGGGGTGTTATAAGTTTGACGTGTGTATCTGTGTATCTGTCTGTGGCATCGTAGCGCCTAAACGAATGAGCCGATTATATTTTATTTTATTTTATTTGAAAGGTGGCTTGATCGAGAGTGTTCTTAGCTATAATCCAAGAAAATTGGTTCAACCGTTTAAAAGTTATCAGCTCTTTTCTAGTTTTCTTGTAACTTTGTAACAGACCGTTAGGTTCATAATATTATTCAAATAACTAGCTGTCAAGATGGACGTTGCCTAGATACATAATTATTTATTTGAAAATGATGTTTTGGAAAACTCAAATACTTTGTCGGGGGTGTTATAAATTTTTAATTTACACTTGTCTTCATCTCGCATGGCATTGTAAGCTGTCATTATGTTCGGCAAAAGTTGTTCAAAACTGTCCTAAAGTTCGTGCCCATATTACTTTTAATATGGCGACTAAAATCTTAAATCTGTATGCATACTAATAGTATAAATGCGATAATCTGAATGTGTCTGTCTGTTACCGTGTCACGGCCCATCAGCAGATTTTGAGGAAATTTAGTTCAGAAACACCTGACAACCTACCTGGCGCAGTGGTTAGCGCTGTGGTCTTATTAGTGGGAGGTCCCGGGTTTGATCCCCGGTAGGGGTTTAGAATTTTTTAATTTCTAAATCTCATGGTCTGGTGGGAGGATTGGCTTTGGTTTTTACCGTTCCGTTACGATGCCGCGTAGAAACCAAAGGGGTATGGGTTTAATAAAAACTGCCATATCCCATCCATGTTAGTCTGCATGATCACTTACCACCAGGTGAGATTTCAGTCAGGGGCTAACTTATATCTGAATAAAAAAAATAACAAAATGTCAATACTTAGTTGGGGTAGAATTTACATCGAGTCAAAAATAAATTGATTCAGTTTCAAGGGGCAGAATAGTATCAAACAAAAGCAAAGCCATAAAACAAGAACGTCCATCAAAAATTTTAACAATGTTTACCGACGACCTCTCAAGTCGAGGATTAAATCCCGCGTCGCTGGCATCAGCATCAACTTTAAATCACTCACGAGTGACACTATCAAAAACAATATAGGACAAAACTGGTCAAGTGTGTGACAGAACAAGCTAATGTCGGGTTCCGTATCCATGTTAGATGCTATAAACTTTGGCGATCATTATTTCTCGATAGGTCTTGGACTGAAGTAAGAAAATGATGTGATGTGTCGCATAGCGGTAGCTTATGGGGCTAGAATTCATGAAATGATTTTTTTAATTTAGATTTTTCGAAATTTTTAACTGAATTTATTTACGTCAAGCTGTGCGGAAGGCGCTAATATTTTCAATTTTTTTACATAAAACTACTTTCCCGCAGAAAATACTCTAGTATTTTTACTCTGAAACAACATTGCTTACCGTTCTATGTTTTTTCAAAAACATCTACTATATTTTTTCAAAAATTTCGACAAATGCCTCTATGTAATGCCTCTTGCATAAGGTGATTTAAATAGTTATTGGAATTCTGTCATTTTTTGGCAAGAGCTTTAATGTTTTTGCCAAAAAATGGCAGCACAGCGCAAAAAATAACTAAGTAAATCAGTTTAACTGTCCTTGTGCAAATGGATCTTACAGTCAAAATTTCTGTGGCACACAAACAGACGGATAGACAGACTCTTGTTTTACTGCTGAACCCTAAAAAACCGGCGCGCTTACACTTCGTAAATCCAAAAATTATCTCCCGACGCCCTGCAAGATACCGGCTGACATATTTACTGCTGCGTTTTAGGGCATAAAACTAATCCCGAAGGTTGAGTAAAGGGGGGACGGGGAGACCTTTATTTCTACATTCGTCACATAGTAGCCGTAAATTATCATACTCGGCTATGATATGACGGGGGCCGCCCATTAAAACGCGTTTGATTTAGATGGGGCTATAAAATTGATTTATGCTTTCACGCCAACAAAACCCGTGGTACTGAAGCAACTATTATATTAACATTTTCGTGGATAACCTTTTTGGGTGTGCAAGGTCATATATAAATTGCATGCCACTCCACTTTCAACCCAATTCTTAATCACCCACAGTCTAGTTTTCCATTCTATTGATTCAAGGGATTATATCTTTTAATATTGAAAAAAAAGTTGGTCTCGAGTGGTTGCATGTAAGTTCTGTGTCTGCTGAATTAAACTTTATTTCTCAGGGTTTATGGAACAATTTTGTTTGGATAAGAGCTTGATCGGAACTATTGTTTTTGGGTAGGGTCCTAGTCATTTCGATTATTTTATGACCTAATACAGACCAGAGCTGTTATTAACGTCGATAGAATATCCGTTGATGATACCATTGATTGCTATTGACATCATGGGTTCTGTTTTCATAACTAAAAAACGTAGAAAACATATGGTATCCAATCTATTATAGTACAGCATTAGTCGGAACTTTTCATTCAAGTCAGTTTTTAAAGTTCAAGTTTATAGCTTTCAAATCACCAGAAACCTTTTCAGTGACCTTTACTAGTTTTTATATCTGATTGATTTGCTTTGCCTTCATCCTAGTATTTTTTTAGAACTTTGAAATATTTTGTTACCTATCAAAATACCTACTTAATTTTCTTTTATAAGTATTGATGTTTAGCTATTTCAACTGTCGTCACCTAGGCACCTAGGCTTGACTTACCAGAAACTAACTGACTGACATAAATCACCGCTAAACCGTTGCTTTTAGAAACTTGACATATTTTAGAATGTAGCTTTTCTCGCTAACGCGGACTTCCACTAAGAATTCACCACATGAGTCAAAATAAAAAAGTGAAACCTTATTATATATTTATTTTATGGTAATTCCATGTCGCATCGCTTATCGGTGCTTCACACAAACATATATTATATCATATTCTAATCCAAGCCATTCTCATAAATCAGTGGAACTTTAACAACCCTGCGACATATCGAATCAAATATATTTTTTAACTATAAACTGTCCCGTGAGATCATTATTTATCTATTTTACGAGTCATCCACTATTGGTGATGCATCCCACGACAGAGAAGACCGTAAACCAAAGTCCCTGCGATTGGGTGCCGCACTCTAAATCCAATTTAATGGGTACTTTTATGGTTTTTTGGATATAAAACTTTGAGGTGTCAATTGCTCGGAGGAATCTGAAAACATTTGATATAGATAGGTACATCTGTTTGGTAAATAAACTCTGTTTCGTAATCTTTGTATGCAAGAGACATAAAAAAGAGAACAGCTAGAACCAGATATAGTACGCGACAGGTTGAGATGGCAATCAGGGTATGAGGCGGCGGGACGCCTCACACACCCGTTGGGGGTTTACGCGGGGGTTGAGCGGCGGGGGTGTCCCCACTCCGGTTGCCATCTCAACCATCTCAACCTGAAAACTAAAATTGGAACCGAAATATGGCAGGCACGTCCACTAGGCGGAGATCCGACATCAAACTCTTCGAAGGGAGGCATTGGATGGCGGCGGCGCAAGAGCGATGCATTGGAAGTCCCTATAGGAGATCTTAGATATCGGTTGACGACGATCGACAATCAAATCAGACACACAAATCGCAGCGAAAACACGTCCTCCCATAACAAATCTGCAGCCCAAGCGTAATCAGTACGATATATCTTTCACGCGGATTTTGCATCTGAAAAGCGTTGCATAAAGCATTGTCGCGCGGATCACGCTTGGGCCACTGCATGTAACAGCCAGCGTTCGATAAAAACGCGGTTTTCCACTGACGCGGGATTTTATTTCGCCATCAATCCAGCATTCGGCGAGCGTCGCCTGACGCAGCACGTGATGTAGGTCGTACATCAGCCCATGACACGGTGTCATTCTGTTCCATATAAATAATACCAAGCGTCGATTGTCGGGACGGTGGTATGCAAGATCTGCCTACCTGTAAATGAGCCACTTTTATTTAGTAATGAAAAAATACGCACAGAATGGAATACTTCGGGTCTAAAAATTTGCATCCTCCTCCATAATGGTGGTAGGGCTCGACCTATAACAGCCGTCATCGTATGAATAACTCGTAACAGGATAGGAGGACTCCCGCATATAAACCCACGTGGTTTAATAAGAAAAAATCAATGTACTTAAATATAAAATATCTGTCATGTCTGTCGCAGAACCGACGGCTGATGGGACAGACGTGTTCTGGAGTGGAGACCGCGTGCCAGTAAGTATACTGTGGGACGACCTTCATGTCGCTAGACCTGAAGATAATGGCGGGGAGCGGGTGGATGAGGAAGGCGGAGGACCGTGTTTGGTGGCGCGCTCTTGGGAATGTCATTTCGATCTTCTTCATCAGCTAATAAGGAATAATTTTAATACTGGAATAAGAAATATTGTTATTTATTCACTATCAATAATCAAGCTATGGCAACAGCTACACTAAGTGCGTTCATCGTTAAAAATAAATAGTGAAATTAAAGACAGCTTACACTTACTCACATTTGCATAACCCGGTCCATGGTGATAAAATAAATCATGGGATTGTTTCATTTCATTTTATTATGCCGTGTGCCGTCCAGTCGACTTTACTATGAATCACTAACTATAAAAACGTTATTTTATAGTTTTAATAACTTTACTATGTTAAAGCTAGTTATCATATCAGAGGATTCTCTTTGGCGTGCTTGGTAATCGATATTATTGATTACTGTTTTCTTACAACCAGCCTATAATATTTTGAAAAGAATGATGGAGTATAAAAACCACGCTAACATATATAGGTACGTACCTACTTTATCCATAGAGGCCTTGACTTCAGGATTTTTTAGTCTGGTTTAGTAGGAATAAAAATAAATGAAACTGTTTAGTTGTTAGATTCACTACGCACCTACCTAAAAGAAATTTTAAGTAAGTACTAGTTATCTAAAGAATTAATACTTGCTAAATCCATGACCTACCATTACACCTTTTTCCGACAATACGTACTTATAATACGTATGTCAATTTTCAGATTTAAAACTGAGCCGAATCTCTAGTGAGGATAAATAGAAGACAATTAAAGAAGTCATTCACCAAAGTCGACGTAATAACAAGTGTAAATTAAAAATTTAAACACCCCCGACAAGTGAAGGTTACAGTAAGAACTAGAAAAGAGCTGATAACTTTCAAACGGCTGAACCGATTTTCTTGGATTATAAGTAAGAACACTCTCGATCAAGCCACCTTTCAAACAAAAAAAAAAACTAAATTAAAATCGGTTCATTAGTTTAGGAGCTACGATGCCACAGACAGATACACAGATACACACGTCAAACTTATAACACTCCTCTTTTTGGGTCGGGGGTTAAAACACAAATCAATAACTGTAAAAAAATATTTTACATTTTTAATTATAATAAAATTGGGTAAGTATAATTTGAGCTGACAATTTTTATCAAGAAACTTTTCAAAGTCGCACTACCATGTTGAGGGTTCTCAACACAAGCGTATGGATCGCAGAGCCACCGCCCCCAAAGCACAATATTTTAGCTATTACGACCCATTGATTTATAGGTTATGAATCAACCCCCCGTAACATTACCCTGATGTATCGCCCTGATAATGAATCTAGCTGTATTTTTGCACCATGTGATGGAAATATGAAGGTTTCAGTGAATTATGGGCTACTCTGATGGCCGAGGACTTGATATTATGTGGGGGGTTACTTTCAGGGGGTTTTTTGCCGATTTGTTTAAAGTACAAGTCACCCCAAATGCGTATTTCGTTCTGAGTGGTATTCGCAAGTGAAAATATACAGTAGGCTTGATAGAAGTGACTTTTTTTTCTGTTATCAAAACGTTATTCTCCAAAATTCTTAATCGTGCATTCAAATTGGATACCTTTGTTCACTTTTTGATTTTTTCATCAATTATTGTGGAATTTGTAAAATAATGATATACCTAATGATACGTAATGTAAGGTTATTTTTAAAAAGTTGATTTGAGTTGTCAAAAATAATATAAAATTATTAATTTAGCTGATGAAGGTAGTTTGGTAAAATCGATATTTGGCTCATTCGATGTCATACAATCTGTTACTAGGAGGCCAACAAGATTGAACTTGCATAAATACGGGTGTTTTGAAGGTTTTAGTTCAGTCTCCTTCTGAGATTCGGAGCGATATCGCATATTTTCGGTATTTGGATTGTGAACTGAATAATTAGATGTTGTGATAGCAATCACGCTCTAATTAAATAATTTATTTTAGCATTAGTTTGTTTAGATTAAAACTCTCGGATAACCTTACACATTAAACTTGTGTTTTTTTGTGTTGGTTTTGGAGAGGACATTCCAATAATTCCATAAAAATATTTAAATAATACCTGCTTTTCTGAGTGACGCCAATAGGTATTAATTACGTAAACTTAAAACTAAAGCTACGAGGATTCCAAACGCAGGTCTGAGAAGAGCCCACATTAAACAGTCATTTTTAGTTTTGTCTGATTAACTTTATTGTTGGTGTTGGTGAAAAGGCACAGAGCATTATTTCCCAGTCAGTGTTTGGCCCAAATTATTTAATACACTTGATACATTGTATGTGGCTTGGAGTTCGGACCCATTGCCAATAGCCTAAATTTTTATAATCCGGGTATCTTAAAAACAAAAGTGAATCATCAGGCATCTTCTAGGAAAGTAAATGCGTTCAATCTAAGGCCACATCGTCACTATTTCTATGAGGTGTGATGTGTCTAGCGTGTGTGTGCTTATAAATAATGAATAAAGAAAAGGCTTTCAAGTTTCAAGAAAGTTGAGAATTTGTCCGGCGCCAGCTCTTTTTAGTGTTTGTAAAAGTCCAGGCCATTGCACAGCGAATGCAGAATTCAGAACTCAGAACTCTTGACTTTTCGCTGTAGGAACGACACCTAAAATAATACAAAGTTCTTAAAATTCCCAATTTATCAAACTCCACTGTTATCACAAATCACCTTCACTAACTTATCGCGGCATGAAACACAATTGAAAATAAAAGTCCATTAAGTTTCAACTCGGAATTGACATTTCATTCAATATCTCTATTTGAGTGACGCGCGTCAGACGATGCCGATAAACGTGGCATCTGTAGGCTAAGTAGATATTTTAACGTTGATAGAATTCGATCGTCTTAACTAAACAACGTCACAGTAAAAAAATGGACTTAAATGCTCTTGTTTTAAAGTCGAAAATTCAGTACCATTCGTTTTAAAATCATAAGGTTTTCGCTTGGAATGGTGTCTGTAGATATATAAGCGAATTTAAACTTTAATGTTAAAGCTAACTAAGTCCATTTTACTTTAACGCGAAAGTATTTGTTGCTAGAGTTCTATCAACGTTGATGAGAAGTAAAATTTTGTACTAAGACTTTTGACATTTGACGAAGGATCGGCGATCGAGTGCAGATACTGCTTTCTGCTCCGGCGTCGCTACATCGCGTCTGTTGAGTTATTGAGATAGGAGCAGCTTTATTGACATTTGATACTGAGTTGAATAGGAGTTTCTATAGCCTTCACAGTTCACATCGTAGTGTTATGTTGCTTTCTTTGTATTACTCGTATCTTTTTGTACATTCATTTTAGTAGGAGTTGCAAGTTAAGTTATATTATTTACTAGCCGATGCCCGCGACTTCGCCCGCGTGGATTTAGGTTTCTTGAAATCCCGTGGGAACTCTTTGATTTTCCGGGATAAAAAGTAGCCTATGTGCTAATCCAGAATATTATCTATCTCCATTCCAAATTTCAGCCAAATCCGTCCAGTAGTTTTTGCGTGAAGGAGTAACAAACATACACACACACACACACACACACACATACAAACTTTCGCCTTTATAATATTAGTGTGATTGACAAGTTACCATGTCTTCATCAAAAGTTAAACACTAATTTAAGACTATATATGTCTCTTCTTCTTCTAGAAGTGCCATCTCCTAACGGAAGTTGGCAACCATTAGGGCTATCTGCACCTTGGACGTTGCTGTTAGGAAAAGAGCTCGGGTACTCTTCCCGTACCATTGGTATAAATTGACGGTCTTCTTTTTTGTGGTCTTGTGCCGGCTATTTTTCCCCTGACTAATGAGTTAAGATAGTTTAGATGTGTAGGAGTAGAAACCTGCCCAGAAGGAACAAGTGAGCGGACTGAAATCTTCAAAGTTATGGATTCAAATCTCACCTTTTTTTGGATTCGGATAGGTACTGTCGAAACTACAACAAACAAGCTTACGTCGTTGTCATTCAAAAGCGCAACCTGTTGATGATCCATGTAATAAAAAAAATACATTAGAAAAGAGTTTTTATCATTTTACCACTACGCTTCAGTACCTTCGGTCCAAGAAAGAATAATGATCGCAGTTCAGTACCTACATCCTCCTTCTGTTACTAATTAAACATACTTAGGTAGGTATACTCATTCAAAATATGTATTACTTTTTAAAGAAAAATGACTGTGACCTACGGATAGATAGACTGGATGAAATAGCGGTTTCTTGTTTTACTTCAAAAGTTGAATGCTTGATATCTTGATATATTAATGACACTGCCGCAAAGATTAACAAATTTTTTAATGCAAGAAATTACATACAATCACAATAAAACATACATACAATCACAATAAAAAATATCTACGATTTATAAACGCTCAATTCGAATAGTGATTTGTGAAACTATAAATAGCACCATGGCGATGACACAAAAATTATAAAACCAAAAAATCACGCGGAATAAATAAACACTAATTACCACCATAAAAAGTCATCGAGGATTAGACACAAAAAATCGAAAACCTCGCAAGTCATCGCTGTGTCATTAAATCCATAAAACTACAAAAAATAAACAAAGAAATAGCGACATAAAAGGGAAAGAAGGCCTTCCCGTGCCCTTTCACAAATTCGCGCGCGTCTGACATTTGTCAATCATCCCCTTTGACAGCTGTCAATGACAATTAATGGTCGCCTTTACGGGATTTTATGGATTTTATTGCTCTCGATTGTATGTGGACATGATTAATGTAATCACTAATGCAAATCCTCATGGCCGGGGCACGAATGAAGCTCGAATGGCGGTATTGTGTTCTGTAGTTTTGTATAAAATTGATTTATTGTGGAGTTTTGTGTGGTGCCAGTTACCCGCTTCTGCTTTAATGTCAGTAGGCGGCGTAGAAAAGTTAATGTGATGAAAAATTCGGTTGTTAGTTGAAAGATGGTAACTTACAAAATCCTCACCTTAGAATAACATTTGTAGTACTTTTTAACTTTAAAAAGCTCTCGTGTAAAGTTGTTCTATGGATTCAACATTGTGTGCGTGGCAAAATTTGTTTTTATTTTTGTTGTACCTAAGTACCAGAAAGTTGTAACAATAATGAGAAAAAGAAAGTAAATTTTGCTAGTTTGAGGAGTACGTTGATTTGTCAGTCAGTCAGTTTATCTATTTATTCTTTCATACTAATTAATTATTATTATTACTAGTCAGTTGGGTTAAATGTATGTTTGTTAATTTAATGCAGAATATAATGCACCTGCACTTCCGTCGTATAGTCGCTTTATGCTCGCATAAAGGTGATATTATCTATCTACAATCTAAAATTCCCTATGAAAAAGGTTGGGTTCAAAACTAGTCGGGCTTACGCCGAATTAACAGTGAGTAAAGCTGGATTCTTTTAATGAAAATCTCTCACGATAGTTTAAAATTTAAATACTAAAATCTAAAACTTTATGTTCCAGTATTTTTTGAAGCAATGTAACAAAGATAAAATCACTATTAATTATCCCAGATGGATAATATACAGTGTCATTTCAACTTTAAATAGTGCTTAAATATAATTTTTTAAACAAATGTAATAATTTTTAAAGAACCAAAATGCATTTGCTACGTTTTCACTTCAGACGGTCAATATATAGATTTCGGACACCTTTGTGAGTGACTGATGTTTGACGGTTGGACTTTAATGAAAATGTTGACGTGACGATAAATGATACAGTGGCCCGAAATAGTGGCCCAAAATTATAGGATACGATAATGACTTTGCCAAACGATTCTGTAGTTTTTTGTCACCACTATTCTTACAAAATTGTAAGAAACTTCGAGCATTTAACCTCAAATTTTAATATGGGTACCTTCAAGTCAAGAGTGAAAAGGCATCTAATCAAGCGCGCTCTATCTTAGGCTTATCTAGACATCATCACTTGCCACCAGGTCTAATTGCAGCCAAATTAAAAAAAATGTATAGGTAGATATTAGATTGGATCATTTCAAAGACAGCATATGGACAGCATGTGAAAAGCCTCACACTTTTCTCTACACTTGCTTACCTACCTACTCAAAGTAAACTTTGAAAAATATTGTTGGAAAGTCTCACAGAAATTATACATTTTGATCTCATTTTATTGTAAAAATTTACGCGTGTACATTTATCGACCCAAGCTAAAAAGCGCGCGAGCAAGAACACTCGCATCACTGCGCGTTAGAAAGAAGAAAATTAATATCGTTTGCTACAAGCACGTTTTTTGCACTAAAAATCATAAGTTTGAAATTTCACTTTCCGTGAAAACAAACTCACGAAAGACTCAAAATAACAAGTCAAAGTCAAATAATCTATTCAAATTAGGTACTTACACTTTTTGATTGTCAATTGTTGGATTTGTAAGATGATGTGTAATAGGTGTAGTGGTGATAATTAATTACGTAAACTATGAGGGTTCCAAACGCGCCCAAGCTCAGAATACATAATAGTACGCCCAGGTAGCCCATAACAGTTCAGTTTATATTTTACGGCGATCTCGTATCAACCTGGTATAATATCGCTCCTGCCTAATATTAGATACCTATGTATGAAATTTCCTAGGCGATTTAAAGTAATGACTAAATAAAAATTGCTTTAGTAGTCGGTACTAATCTAAAGTGTATTTGCAATCGACTACCTGTCTAAATATATCAACAAACACTATTATTTCGTAATTCGTAAGCTCATTTTTTGCAACGAGCTATTTTTACCTTCCATACTTACAATCAATAACCAACTCTAGCCTAATACGAATATGGTTTAAAGTGGAACAAAGCGAATTTGTATAGGGCGATAAACAAAGTCACAATTTCATTACCGGCGTCGCGTCACTGTCACGTCACGTCACGTCACCTGTCACGTCAACGTCACTTACCTGTCAGCCGTCACAGCGACAGATTGTTAATTAGAGTATAACATAACGTACTGTGTATGTAGTATGGCGTGTGTATGACAGGCTTAATAAACATTTTTAGGGTTCCGTAAAAGAAAACTGGTGGTTAAAACTTCGGCTTCACATTGGAAGACCCGGGATTCGATCCCGGGCAGGCATTTCTAAGTTTTTGGAATTATATGCGACTAGCTTATGCTCGCGACTTCGTCCGTGTGGAAATATAGTACTATGTTAAAATACACGAAGTGACAGAAAAACAATTATATACTATATCGGCAGTTCGCGTGTAGTTCTCGGGTTTTAGTGTTGTTAAACTTTATCTTTGTGGTCTTTAGGCCCAAGGAAACTTAAACTGATATACAGAGTTACGTATTTCTGTCACTTTTTGGCAAGAGCATCGTGCGGTGCCCAAAAAGTGACAGCATGAATTTTTTCAACTTAAGTTAAATTTTAAGTGACATCCTTGAGCAAGTGGGCCTCAGTTTCAAAATAGCAGACAAAAGCGATTTGTTTTTGTTTTGAGGTGGTTGAATAATAGTTCAACAAATATTTTAATACGTTTCCTTACAATGTACGGAGCCCTCAGTCCACGATTCTGTTCACACTTGGTTTTATATACCATATTGAAACCAAGTATGAAAAGGCTTTTTGCACCTGCCTTTGTTTATAGACGATGGCAATTTTAATGAATGCTCTGGTAAAACAAAATGTTAGTTTCAATTTTGGTTTAGTTTCATCGAAAAAAAAATGTCGAATGTAGTCTCAATTAAGAGGGCTCCTCCGTCACTCGTTTCATACAATCGTAGTTCCAATTTCATTTGAATACTAAGCAACCAAAGTCCATGAAATTTTGCAGACATATTCTAGAAACTAATATATATCTATGTGTGTGGTTTTCCAGATTTCTGTTAAAATATTTGGTTTCAAAGTTACGCGGTCTTAAAAATTTTCATACAAATCTTTGAGCCCCTGTAATTTTAAAACTACGCATTTTTAGAAAAATCTAAAACACCACAGACACAGATATTAGTTTCTAGAATATGTCTGCAAAATTTCATGGACTTTGGTTACTTAATATTCAAATGAAATTGGAACTACGATTGTATGAAACGAGTGACGGAGAGAGCCCTGTTAAGGTTTCATAATCGTCATCGTCATCTCTACCTTAGATATCTCATCTCATAATGAGAAGGCTTTTGGCTTTAGGCAATAGTTTACCAGTACCGCGCAGGCCCAATTTGGTTCGGAAAACTTCACACACCTTTGAGTATGACCAGTATGAAGAACTCTGAGGCATGCAGGTTTTCTCAGGATGTTTTCCTTTGCCGTTAGAAAAGTAATATTTCTCAAAAAAGTTAGAGGTAGGTGTTACCGAGACCTCCCGAATACTTGGTCCAACTTACTATTTTTTGTGACATAAACTTTTGTAAAAATCCTTTGACGACGTGAAGAGGCTTTAAAATTAATTATTTTTTATTGAAAGCTCTTTGGATCTTCTCTCAAAAAGAGAAGTTTAGGTCATAAGTAGCATATTACGTCTACCAGCCTGATGCCTGAAAGTTCCCCATAATCTTCTGAAAGAAGTGTGAAGCGCAGCGTGGTGGCATGTGACATTGTTATGGATTGATGTAACAGGATCAACGAATTATCTCGGCGAAAATTGATAGTAAACCCATCATAAAAAGCACCATACCACCCGTCTGTCACATCTTTAGCAGCTGTTAACTATTACAAGTTGGAAATAGATCAAAATAAATAGTTCTTTTCCCGCTAGAGGCCGCTCCGCTCCCGCAAGCATGGCCCAACTATTTTGGAATGATATATCGCCGAGATTTGCCTCATACACTTGTCGTTATTCTAACAGAGTTGTCACTTGGTTTAAATGTTTCCACATATACTTTTCTTACAAGTGTAAATTAAAAAATAACACCCCCGACAAGTTAAGGTTACAGTAACTAGAAAAGAGCTGATAACTTTCAAACGGCTGAACCGATGTTCTTAAATTATAGCTAAGAACACTCTCGATCAAGCCACCTTTCAAACAAAAAAAACTAAATTAAAATCGGTTCATTAGTTTAGGAGCTACGATGCCACAGACAGATACACAGATAAACACGTCAAACTAATAACACCCCTCTTTTTGGGTCGGGGGTTAAAAAATATCCTTCAACTATTTCTCGACGATAATATTGGAAGTAGAAAGATCCGGTCTAGGTGATCAGACGACATTAAACGAGTCGCACGGTGCTGCTGGATTCAGGCGGCGCGGCGCAAGACCGTTGCGTCAAAAGAGCCAGCGTCGAGATGATGGGAGGATTCTAACGATATTCCATACCGCCCAAATCTGTCCAGGCATTTAGAAGTAAGTAGAATAAATTAACTTTCATACATGAACCCAGAAAACAAACGTTATTGTCTACTTACAAAGTGAGCCCTAGTTGCTCTAAATAAATATTTAAAAAAAAAAACAAACGGCGAAGTGCGAGTCTGACTCGCACACGAAGGGTTTTGTAACGTAGTGTAACGTTTGTAGTGTAAAAAATAGCACTCTCAATTTTTTTTAATTTTCACGGCAGCCATTTTGAAGTTTTTATTATTTGTTGTAATAGCGGCAATAGAAATACATACACATGTATGTGTACGTATTTTTATTCGTTTCACGAAATACAGCCCGCTGGCGCTGACAGACAGACTGACAGACCGACGGACGGACGGATGGATAGCGGAGACTCAGTAATATACATCGATGGTAATGTGGTTCCATTGGCACGGAACAAGGCATGTACTCCTTTTTTGGGCCGTCATGTAAAAATAATGCAAAATTGAATTTAAAAGAAAAAAAATATCCCCATGACAAATAACGGCAATTTTTAGCATGCCTCGTGTTGGCGACCAATGCTTTGACACCCTCATTTATTGCGATCTGTCATGAGTTTCGCGTGTAAAACATTGATGGATAAAAATGGCTGCATTTACGTTTTAAACTTGCGTAATTGGCTACAATTAAATTGTTTTCTTTCACTTTGACACCTTTTTAGAGTTCCACAGTGAAACAAGGGACCCTTAAATTTTTATTTAAGTATTGCTTATATTTAGTAAACTTGTACAGGGCATTTTTGTTACATTCAGTACCACAAAAGCCACAGTCGGTTTTACTCTCTCTTAGGTATCCCGGAGCGCCTTTGACCACTAACTAAGCTACGGTCCACGAGTTCCAGTTCCCAATTCCGTCTGTCCGTCAATCCGTGCGTCACAATCATTTAGAAAAAACTATAAGACCTGTAAAGTTGTAAGTAAAGTTATAGAAACCTACTATAGCTAAATTTTGACAATTAAAAGAATGAGTGAAAAAAAATTTTGGTTTACCCCTTCAAGGGATACCTTTTAAATAGGTAGGTATTTTAAAATAATTATGGTTTGGTTTAAAATTAGTTTTCCACAGTGTTTGAAAAAAAATACCGTTTAAGAATAAATAATGACCACCAAAACTTCAAGAAACGGTAACTTGGTTACGGGACTCTACCTTAAATGCGTGTTCTGCTGACTTCTGATTTGCACTTGGCCAAATTTTTTTATGGACATATAAGCCTTTAAGATCTTTTGGCTGTTGAATTTTTAGTTTGTTTCGTGGTTTCATAATACTTTTGTACCTTATAAGCATTGTGTACTGTCATAATTACCGCATTATACCAATTTGCGTAATCATGAACTTAATAATACCTTTGAAAATGAATTTACCTTGTCACCTCAGTATTAAGATAACTTGTCACCTCAATATTAAAGTATATTTCAAAATTGTTTTACTTATATTTCACGACCTTTGAGGTCTAATCTTTGACCAATATTTGATCCGATAAACAGGGTGAAGAAATCATCATCATCAAGCGATAGATGTACACAGGGACTTCGTCTATGTTGGTGTTAACTGGCGGGCGTGCTCTGCCTTTTTGGAGTGTTTTTTTTGTTAAAACTGACTGGAAAGCGTTCTAAGGGGATGCCGTGCGTGTGTTGGCGAGCGCCGGCACAGACGGGGTCCATACTTGTATAGTTTAACTAACTTGTTACAAATAACTACAAATTTAACATTGGCTAATCTTTGTAAAGCCAGGAGAGGAAAAAAAGATGTACACAGCTGAACATTATCTCTTGTAGGGACTTCCACACGCCACGGTCTTACACCTGATCCAATCTGAATCCAGCGGCTCTGTGTGACTTGTTTGATGTCACCTGTCCACCAAGTGGGGCTACCAACAGTCAACACTGCGCTCTCAGCACCTTAGGAGTTAGGACTCTAGGCTATGTCGTTGTTTCTGGTTCTCCAACAGATCTCTTTCTAATTTGATCACGTAGAAAACTCCAAGGTTCTCCATCGCCCGCATTCTTATGAGGCCCATAGTTAGCGACCATGTCTCGGATCCATATGTCATCTTCTGACTTCGAAGGAAGACACGTAGGTATTTAACTGAGAAAACCAACGTCATAATTTTTGGCTATATTTTGTTCCGAGAAGCTGGATGATACACATGCGCGCGCGTTGCTTGACGGACATAAATCAATTGTCAAAGCCGATGGCACTAATCTAGAGATACTGAGATGTTGCGACTTCCACACGCCATGGCTTTGTGCCGCCTGAAACTAGCGGCTCCCTACGACTCGTTTGATGTTACTGTCCTCCTAGTGGGGAACTACTGTAGTTCTTCTACGTATTTTATCATTTCTGTGTGACTGCGTTTTGTATGGAATTGAAACAGCGCCATCTAGTGACAAGAAGATGGCGCTGTTTCAATTCCATACAAAACGCAGTTAACTTTTACGCGATCGAATAGGTTAAAAATCTCCCACTAGGCACACTGATCACGTAGAAAAAACTCCAAGCATAGCTCTCTCCATCGCCCGCTGAATGATTCTGGGCTTTCGTATGAGGCCCGTAGACCATGATCCATACTACATAATATGTCAATATAGTCATCACTAGTAGTACACACACGGTTCGACTTTGAGGAAGGATCGCGTAGGCATTTAACCGAGAAAGCCAACGTTATAATCTTTGACAATATTTTGTTCCGAGAAGCTGGTTGATACACATGCGCGCGCGTCGCTGTGACGTGGCTTGACGGACATAAATCAATTGTCAAAGCCGACGGCACTAATCTCGAGAGACTAATAGTGCGACGAGCGACGTGTGGAAGCGACTTTTTATAAACAATGGATGATTTCTCTTAAAATGTTCGGCGTTTTGGACTTGATTGTCTATTTTAGGTAAGTAGACTAGTTGCTGCAACCTCATACTCCCGGTCGAAAGATTCCCAAAATCTTCATATTAAGATCTTCTTTTGTAATTTTTATGCAATGCATTAGATTAATTCACTTAAACTTATTGGTTCTATCAAAGCTGTTTGGCAACTCATTCCCAAGCTTTCTTATCATTTACACTTTAATTTCTTTGCATTTTAATAGGATTTTTACGTTTTATGAAACTTAGACATCTCCAATACTTATGTCTTCTGGGAGCTTATTATAAAACGTACACGATTATTAATATTATAAATGCGAAAGTGTGTCTGTCTGTCTGTCCGTCTGTCTGTCTGTATGTCTGTCTGTCTGTCTGTCTGCTACCTTTTCACGGTCCAACAGTGTAACCAATTCTGACGAAATTTGGTACAGGATTAGCTTATATCTCAGGGGCGGACATAGGCTACTTTTTATCCCGAAAAATCAGAGTTCCCACAGGATCTATAAAAATCTAAATCCACGCGGACGAAGTCGCGGGCATCCTCTAGTTGCCAATAAATGAATTGTTAACTTTAAAAAAGGAGAGACAATACAGCATGGTTATAATATAATATACTGTAAGACTTATACGCGTTTGAAAACAAACAATCTATTTTTATCTATGTTTGAAGTTTACCTTTCCTTTTTTCAGGAGTTTATACAGTAGGTACCTACAACTGGTGTAGTTTGAACCTCCATGCATTTGGATTTTAGTCAGTTTATTGAAAGTTATCTATTACTAATGACTTTTTTTTAGTATAAGCCTAGAATATCCACATCAACCTCGCGCTATCAAAAGAGCTATAGCGTCTGTGTTGCCGCCACCGCTTAATAAGACCAAGTGGCGCTATAACATTACAAAAACTGTCGTTAAAACGCACCATAGCTCCCTCAGATACCACTATACCACCAGATAACTGTATGGGAATATAGACTTTACGAGGCGGTCATATAAAGGGGATTTCCGTGTGATTAATAAGTGGCTGGTGTTAGATTTGTGTGGAAGTGTGTTTCAGCGGTCGTGGGAGCCAATCGATTAACTCGTATGCAATTAATACTACAAGTGATGTCATGTGGTTTGGATGGATACAAAATGACAACATGTCACTTTAGAATTCGTTTGGAAAATATTTTCTTTATAAATGCCGACTTATAAAGAAAGTGCTTATCAGTGACCATTACATAATTGTATAGGTATCTTCTTCTTTAATTCAACAGTTGCTTTGTCACTTTTTTGGGGGCATTTACTTATAGGTTTCAAAAATTCTTTATCGGAAATTACCTGGGAAAAAGAAGAAAAAATGCCTAAGTTTCAATATAAGTACATAATAATTTCAATATACATAGTAAGCACTATTATTACTGAAATGCAAATGCAGTGCTTTTTCCAGGTTTCTTTTTCCAGGTTTTTTTTTTTCTGGTAAACTACCTGATATTTAACGTTCAGGGTCCTTGAATTAACTTTTTTCAGGTTAGTAGGACTAGCTTACGCACTTTTCGCGCATTAGGTATACGTAGGGATTCAGCGTTCCGGTACGGCTGTATAGAAACCAAAGGGGTAGCTGTATAGGTTTAATAAAAACTGCCATACCCCTTCCAGGTTAACCCGCTTCCATCTTAGACTGCATCATCACTTACCACCAGGTGAGATTGCAGTCAAGGGCTAACTTGTATCTGAATAAAAGAAAAGGTATTTTTCTTCGATAAGTAGTTTTTAGTAACCCTCTTATTCGTGCGCGTGTTACAACGTCTTGTGTGTTCAACTATATCGCTGTTTACGTAACTCCGTACCCCAACTATGACTGAGGTGCAATTAATAAGCGATAGCGTGGATATAATCCGTCAATTTTACCCTTATAAGTACTTAAAACGCAAACTTATTGAACACTTCAATAGATGACAATGTATACAAGGAATCAAGAGCTTACTTTGCTATCATGCACTGAAACAGACAAAGCTGTATGTAATTTTCGCGGATGCGCGAGTATCCGCACGGATGTGCAATTGTTTTAGTTATTATTTCAATGAAGGTCGATAGTATTTTGACTGTGAAAAATGCTCTGCGCTGCGCTCCGTCATATGTGCGCCGGCCCTTACTGTGTTTTTTATTCAGATACCAAGTTAACCCTTGACTGCAATCTCACCTGGTGCTACGTGATGATACAATCTGAGATATAAGCGGACTAACCTGGAAGGGGTATGGCAGTTTTACTTATATTTTTAACTCTGTCTGTACGAAAAACGCTTCAGCTTATGATCGGCTCCAACGGCCTTGCCCACCCTACTTTCGTGCACACGTCAGTCAACGCACATCAATCACTGTTGGCGGCGACTGTACCACTCATATTTCAACGTAAAAACACCCACCTTATTTGTATAGGGCTAAGGTTCAAAATGACCCCTATATTCTATCGCCGCTGTTTCGGTCAGGGGTAGACTAGGTGTATTTTCAATCGATTAAGTGCTATGGTAAATTAACTGGTTATGAATATTGTTTTAAATAGGGCGCGGTTGGCGTTGGATTTCAATTTTTTTAAATAACTGTTTAGTTATTAGGGTTCCGTAGCTGTTACTACAAAAACAAACTGAGATTGTACAAAAATCTATTTTGTGATACATTTCTACGTTGGTGTACAGTAAAGAATATTTTACTCTACTTTACTTTTTATTACTAAGCCTGCGCTGTCCGTCCATCTATCTGTCTGTCCGTCTGTCTGTCAGCGGGCTGTATTTCACCGTAATAGGTAGAGAGTTGGAATGTTAACAGAATGTGTATTTCCATTAGCAATTCCATCCATAGCAAAATCCATGGCAATAAATAATATTTTTCAAAAATGGCCGCCATGTAAATTCAAAAAAAATTAAAGTGTTATTTCTTGCAGATGCTACGGAACCATCGATGTATATGGATGGGCCCTTCGAAGATAAAAAACGTGCTCAAAAAGTCAAGAGAATTTGCAAAAGTCTCTTGACTTTGTCAATGACGATGACGTAAGATTCAAGCGTATTTTTGCGGACGGAATTGTATGGGAAAGGCTAATCCATATACATCGATGTACGGAACCCTTCGTGTGAGTGTCCAACTATCTAGCACTAGACCGATTTTTTAACTAACTGTTTAGTTTTTTTTTTAATCTGACAAAGCAGTTCAGGTGTCCAAATAAATGAAAGCAATTATTTATAAATCATACAAAAACTTTTGTGTTTAGAATAGGTACGTAGTTTTCCTGAAAAAGTGACTTTGAAGATACATCCATCATAAATCATAATCATCATCATTATCAACCGATACCCGTTCACTTCGGGGAGGGGGGGGGGGGGGGGGGGGGAGACTGGCTGGCTGGCAGCAGTGGTTTGTCTATTCTACTCTATCCTTCTCTATAAGGCTTTAGTATCACAAACATGAAGATTTTTTGCCAATACTTTTTTATGTAGAAGAAAACATAAATCTATTGTCCTTTTCTCCTACATATCCCCGCTAAGCTGCGGGCATAAACTAGTATGTTATATGATGTTATAAGTCAATTTTCATATTTTTCAACCCCCAGCCCAAAAAGAGGGGTGTTATAAGTTTGACGTGTGTATCTGTCTGTGGCATCGTAGCTCCTAAACTAATGAACCGATTTTAATTTAGTTTTTTTGTTTGAAAGGTGGCTTGATCGAGAGTGTTCTTAGCTATAATCCAGGAAAATCGGTTCAGCCGTTTGAAAGTTATCAGCTCTTTTCTAGTTACTGTAACCTTCACTTGTCGGGGGTGCTATAAATTTTTAATTTACACTTGTGTCATTATTTTCCTAAAAATGAGTCTTGCGCTTTGTACCTACCTTGCCTACCTAAGTATAGGCTTTTTTGTCGTTCGTCAATGCAGCAAGATACGAAGGTCTAAAAGAGTGCTGGCCGCAGCATTCCCAGTCACAGAATAAAAAATTGCATTAAGTATATAATCTAGACTGAACGAAGTTGATGCAAGCCATCAAAAATATTTCACTAGCCACATTAATTATTGCTTAACAATGTCCTTTTACGGTTTGCGCGTAATTAAATACTTAAATCACGTCAATCCGTTTATACCTACCTTTTAAGAATTTATTGTTATTTAATTACATGGGTTTGTTTCATTAATTTTTAAGTTTAAAGAAATAGTCATATAGAGCTATAAAAATGTAATTACTCATTCAAAAATTGCCTGAAAATGTGAAGGACAGTCTTATCCCACGATACTGAAACTCGTATTCTTATCTCTCCGTCACTCGCTCCATACTTTTTTTTCTTTTCTTATTCGGATACAGGTTAGCCTTTGACTGCAATCTCACCTGGTGGTGAGTGATGATGCAGTCTGAGATGCGAGCGGGCTAACATGGAAGGTGTATGGCAGTTTTCACCTCTGGTTCATCGTACCATCGTACATGCTTTATTTCAACGCTTAATCGCTTGGCGGCACGGCTTTACCGGTAGGGTTGTATCTAGCCACGGTCGAAACCTCCCACCAGACAAGACCAAAGAAACTATAAAATTCCAAACCCCTGCCGGGAATCGAACCGGGATTTCTCACTAATGCGACCATAGCGCTTACCACTGTGCCGTTGATGTCGTCAAACCATTCTGGGAGAACGATTCTAGTCTGTGGTTTTCCAGAATCCCGTTAAAATATTCACTTTCAAAGTTATTTACATACAAATATTTAAACCCGTGTACTAGTTATTTTTATTTACTTACAATAAAAATAAAAAATAAATAAAAGTAAATAATTGTATTAAATTGTAATAATTGAATGGAATTTCAGTAAATAAAGGCTACATTATTATTATACTAGTTATTTTTACGGAAAACTAGAAAACCACAGACATAGTACCTAGGTAGTAGTTTCTAGAACGTATCTACAAACTACATCGTATTGAATTGAGATCCAATCTACGTTTGTATGGAAGAGACGGAGAGACACTGCCGTTAAAAAAACCGGCCAAGTGCGAGTCAGACTCGCGCACTGAGGGTTCCGTACTCGGGTATTTTTTCCAACATTTTGCACGATAAATCAAAAACTATTATACTTACATAAAAATAAATAAAAATCTGTTTTAGAATGTATACCTAAAGCCCTTTCATATGATACCCCACTTGGTATAGTAATTATCTTACTTTGAAAATTGAAACACATTTTCATTTTTTTTAAATGATGTAACCACAAATTCGCGGTTTTCAGATTTATTCCTGTACTTGTGCTATAAGACCTACCTGATCGCATGATTCTAGGTCAACGAGAAGTACCCTTTAGGTTTCTTGACAGACACGACGGACGGCCAGACAGACACACAGACAAATAAATAAAGTGATCCTATAAGGATTCCGTTTTTCCTTTTGAGATACGGAACCCTAAAAATTGAAATCCGATCAAATTAAAAACTCAAACGTCCAATGTCAGACAAAACCCCTTTCACCGTCCCAGACGCGCACCTGATTCTGTCACAATAACTAAATGGTCTGAGGGACCCAACTCACTTCTCAATCAGCTGTCATCGAAATGTCGCTCGCACTGACGGGTTAAGAAGTTTCGGACAAAAATACCGTGTTAAGAATAAAATATCGGGTGTTGTAATGGTTGAAAACTGGTGCGAGGGTTTTTATTTTGATTTCCTTTTATTTCGTACAGATAGGTAGTTTTGTTTAAGTTATCACTGGAGAGTATTTTAAATTATTGCTAATTCGAAGAAGATTAAACTTATTTCTAATTTACGCTAATACGCACATCTGTCTATGCATACTTCTCTTCCGGAGACTGTCTATAAATATTATAGATATTATAGGTATAGTATAGTATACTAAAAATAATATTACAAAAAGATAAAGTTTAAGTTTTGATATAAGAGGTAGTAGGTAAGTCTATAAGTAATCTTCGAAATTATTCACCCAATTTCAAAAATCCTTTTACTGATAAATAGTATTCTATAACAATGGGTTCAGGGGCTGCCGCGCTGGTGCAGTGCATCACAGATGTTCGCAGAGGCTCATACAGACGACTTTTACGCAATCATGAGAAAAAGAGCTGCATCTGTGATGAGCAGAGTGCGCGGGTGCTCCAACAGTATTTTGAACACATTGGCTGCAAAGTGGGAAAACCCCTTTATGAAGCACTGGGTGTACATACATATGAACACCCAGTGGTCCCGAAGCTACATGAATTAAACCTAATTTGACAATTAATAATAATGTAATTTAATTTGATTTAATTTAATTTAATTTGATTTAATTTAATTTAATTTAATTTAATTTAATTTAATTTAGTTTAATTTAATTTAATTTGATTTAATTTAATCACTAACATAGTTCATAAGGCCCTGTTACTAACACTATATGGATGAAATTTTCCGAAATAAATGTTTATTATTGTTATTATTATTATAACCCCGAGTGCTTTAGATGAATATCTATCTCTACTATTCTCTACACATCACACACACACCACACACATCTACAAAAATATACTAATACGCTATAAATTATGTAATTATGTTTCACGTACGAAGATGCTTGCAAATGCTTGTAACTAATTTAAGTACAATTTGAATTACATGATGAATTTGAATTTTCATCAATTTAATTCATGAAAATACTAGATTTCTATAGATTTCTATTGCACTATGTCCCTTTTAACAGTCTAATAAATATCTAGTTAGATTACTAACTATTAACTAATTAATTTAGTTTAAGTTTAGCTATTTTTCCATAACAGCAAATATTTTTAACCCATGCACTGGCGAATTCCAAATAAAAACTTAACCCTCTACATGCGATGTATGTATAATATCATTCACGTCACACATGCTTTGTCCGAAAACACCCGTGCTCGCTTTCAACCCGTCAACGTCACGAGTGATCGACGGGCGTGTATCTCGAGCGGTCTCGGCGGCCCCGCGCGTCCGTCATCCGTCACCGTCAAATGTGCACACTTAAGGTTGGGCGATAAATAACGGCAGCTGTTTTACGAAATACGGGGACAATTTTTAATACTCTGTGCTAGCTCTCCACATAACTAATATAATCGAGTTTTTTTAATTATCTCGTGTTGAATATGTTAAGTTTAATCGTTAGAGTAGATGTGTATGTATTTGTAGCGACATGGAAACCAAAAATATATTTTTATGGAGATGAGATGAGTCTTTCAAACCTACGCTTAGTTTGATCAAAATCAAATTATTGATTACCACCCAATTGCTTGATTCAATTTACTTGAAAATACTATGCGTATATTCTGTGATGTGGGCCTTGCTGTGCCAAAAATATTAAGACAGAAAACCGTTCATTTATAGATTTCTGTCACTTATTATAACTTTTTTTTGACGAACTTCGATATTGTTCGATGCGTATCCATACAATATATTCAGATTATTCAGAATATTCACTCATCTTTGTTTTTTTACTGACAAAAATATAGAGGATCCAAGATTTTTCTGTAAAATAGTCTTCATTGCCAGCATACCATATCAAGATAGAGAGTGATGGTGATGATACATGTCGTTAATAATATTTAAAGCACTTAACACTAAAATGACGATGTAAAACAGAGAACACTCCGTCACTTAACCCTCGACTGCTGCACATTTGACGCGGGCGGATGACGGATGGACGCGCGGGGCCGGCGAGACTGCTCCAGATATATTTGTGTCGATCAATCCAAGAGACATTGACGTATTAAGACGTGCACTATTTTCAGTAGAAGTATGTCTTTCCCGGATAAAATTAAAGTTTACCCACACCGTTACTCATTTGACTTCTAGTCAAGCGTTTTTCGATGCCTGTTCAACGGTTTTTAATCTAATCAAACAGCGCTGAAGTAGTGTATCCACGTACACTACTACAGCATTATGCTGAGGCGATTCCCTTTTTGGGACAGTTTGGCGCCACAGACACGCATTCTGTTTTTTACTATTATTTAGATTTTATAATTGTTTATTTTTAGATTTAATATAAGTAGATATAAGATTCATTGAAATTCCATGCAATTCGGCTCAGAGGATCACCGTGCCTTTGCAGTACAAGTTTATTATTTATTAGAACTACGAAATAGCGGTGGTCGTCTCGGCCGAAATGCATGGAAAGCTCAGTAAGTTATGTTTTAGATAAATATTTAGGTTTTTAAGTTTAATTTATTAGTTTTTATGTTTTATCTGTTTTCATTCTATTTACTGTGTTTGCGCCTAACTTTATAGTCCCGAATAAAAGTATATTTATTTATTTATTTATTTATTATTTATTTAATCAAGTGCAGCATCTTCGTTTGATCTTTTGTGGTTTGTTCGTGATGGGTTAATAAACATAAATAGGGTAGTTATAGAGAGTTATCAAGTGCACTTAACACTATAATGACGATGTAAAACAGAGATCACTCCGTCACTCAACCCTCGAATGCTGCACATTTGACGCGGGCGGATGACGGATGGACGCGCGGGGCCGGCGAGACCGCTCCAGATATATTTGTGTCAATCAATCCAAGAGACATTGACGTATTAAGACGTGCACTATTTTCGGTAGAAGTATGTCTTTCCCGGATAAAATTAAAGTTTTAAGTAGGTATAAAGAAAATCTTTGCATCATCGAATGAGGATGTAATAAGTCTGTCTGTCTGTCTGTTATCTTTCACGGGTCATCCACTAAACCCGTTTTGGATGAAATTGGTTGTAAATTTATCCTTGATTATTTTGGTACCTCTAACTAAAATATTGATGACCAGACAATGTTGCTTTTCAGAATCGGTAGGTACAATGACGTCAGATTATATTTTTTTTTATGCGAGCAGTTTTGAAACGTTATAATAAGTATTTCATTCTATCTCTAATAATAAATGTCCAAAATTACATTGTAGATTGTTAATGATGTCAAAATCAAAGGTCCAAAACTGCCCGCATCCATCCATCAGATGCATTAAAAAAAATCATCAATGCAAGATTTACGGCACGTTACACCAAAATGCAATAATTTGATTAATGACGTCATGACACTTATCTAACTTTTTTTGATAGCTTTTGTCCGAAGACCGTTTGCATCCCTCAATAATGTGTCCTGGATGAGCCAAGTATAAAAATATAGTTTGACCAATTAGACCAACATTGTGGCCAATGTTGTACACGATCCACGATCTCTAAATTCATAAAATGACACGTCTAAATGTAAGTATTGCTATCTCTTTCATAATAGTTCTTATGGAAAACGATAGCACTATATTAAGATCTATCAATTTTACTTCAGAAATTGTCTACAATAGAATTACTAAGCCACATCGTAGGTACATAATATACCTACCTAATAGAATAGTGACTTTCAAATGCGTGTAAAATAAATATTGCTATTTTAAAGCTACAAATAAATTAGAAAGCGGAATCCTAGACAAAATTTTAATCCATAGTTCTATACTGGATTTATAAATGCTAAATTAAATTAAATGTATTCTCTGTCTGCTAGCACTTCATGGCATCCAAGGGAAGAACATAGATTAGGAAAATCAAAGGGTTCCCACAGGATTCTTCAAAAAACTTAAATCCACTGCACGAAGTTGCGGGCATCATCAATTTGGCATAGAGATAGCTTGCATCCTGGAGACGGGCATACGCTACGTTTTATCCCGGAAAATCAAAGAATTTCCCTAGGATTTTAAAATGCTAATTCAACATGGGCAAAGTCAGAGCATCATCTAGTTTTAAATGAAAATGGCAAACAGCCTTCTGAAAAAGTAAGTCTTCAAAGTAGTAGTTTATCTACTCACTTACAGGCTTTACCTAGACCTACCCCTAACAAGTGTCTACAAGGCATCGCCTCAGCGTAGGTCGCTTATTGTTACAGTTTTGCCATTTGAAGTCGTAACCGTCATGTAAGGTCTGAAAAAAATTTCGAGACATTTAAATGTCACTTTGACATTTTCCTACAATTACTTTTCGGCAATTTTAACATTTTAGAGGCAACGATTGGAGAATTTGTCATGTTATTTAGGCAGAAATGGCAGAAACATTATAATATAAATATATATGTGTATTGTGTACGTTACTGCATGTTTTTAATATTAGTTATATTAATTTATTCTCATTTTTTCAAAAAAATTGGTTGTCTGTAAAGTCGGTTTACTGACGATAGTTGAACGTGACAACAAAGGCCGATTGTGCTTCTTTGTCGCTCGTTCTGCGCTCTCGCTTGCACTTCAAGCCTTACATGGAACGCCTCAGAGCGAGGTAACGCCGCATGAGTCATGTTTATTCGTGCGTGCAGCCGGCTCTATCGAATTATAAGACGTTGTCACGTCAAAAAAAAAAAAAAAAACAATGTAGCCAATGTAGCATCAACATTATTTTAATAATCTCTGAAAAAGTAAGTCAACTCTGTTTCGGTGTCCATATTGGACCAATGCTTACCAATATTGGATCCAACATTTTTCATGTCCATCTATCACTAATCCAGCCAACAGATGGCAGTGAGAGCGCGTTTGTTTCGCGAATTATGGCGGAGTGGGGTGCAGGGTGCAAAGTTAACCCGAGTTGAGCATGGTTTACAACTTGGAACGTGCGAACGAAACTTAAGAAAGCTACGTCATAAAACTACTAGCTTTGACGTACATAGCTTAGTTATGACGTAGAACATTTTTGCTTGACTTTGATAATAATGATAATATGTTTGACATATACACATCCATACTATCCAACTACTGACTGCAGATAGCAAAAGCTGACTGACTGACTGACTGACTAACTGATCTATCAACGAACAGCTCAAACTACCGAGCTGGTTGGCATGGAGACAGCTATTGTGATTTGTGACGTAGACATCCACTAAGAAAGGCTTTTTGAAAATTCTGCTCCTAAAGATGTAAAATAGGGGTTCGAAATTTGTGTTCTCCACGCGAACGAAGTTGCGGGAATAATCTAGTATTATTATAAATGCGAAAGTCTATCTGTCTATATGTTAACTTTTCACGGTCCATCTGTTTAACTTATTTTGACGTTTGATTCAGAGATAGCTTGCATCCCAGGGACGTTGAGAACATTATGGAGAACTCTCAGGTATGCAGGTTTCCTCACAATATTTTCCTTCACCATTATAGCAAGAGATATTCAATTCATCGAACCCCAGAACTTACCTAATTAAGCTAAATTATTATTATTATAGCATATATTCTAGTATGTATTAATTAATTACTCTTTATCTATCACTCGTTAATCAAATTACAAATCACCGAAAGGCCCACTAAAGCCAGTTTCCCTCAAAACAAAACATCTGCCCGCAGTTAACCCTGCCGAGACAAATGACGGCCGTCTATGGACATCAATCCACTTATTACCGCGACCTCAAAGTAAATCATTTATTGTACCAAATCTGGCTATTTACTCAACGAGGGGTCAAAGCGACCCATCACTCAGCGAGCTGTGAGCTCTTTTGTACCGCTGAAATTGACGGGTTAGATTTTCTTCACCTTATGGTCCGATCTTAGAGAGTTCAATGGTAACCAATTTTTCAGTTTTTATTTATTTTACTTTCCATTTCATCATTCCCGGGCCACTACTGAGCACGGGTCTCAGAATGAGAAGGCTTGAGACCATAGTCCACCATGCCGCCTAAGTACGGATGGATTGGCAGACTTCACTCACCTTTGTGGCTCTCTAAGGCATTTAAGTTTCCTAACGATGTTTTCCTTCACCTTGCAAGTGATAATTATTTGCTTAAGATGCATATAACAAAATAGTTACGTGCCCAGGACTGAACGCCGTATCCTTGACCGAAACCGACGTTAGCCTATCACCATCTATCGTACAAATTTAACAATTTCGACCATCAAAACGAGTACAATTGTACCTACTTTGAATAAATGATTTTGACTTTGACTTTAACCATTTTAGGTATGGTACGTAAATAAAGGAATTTGTTCACGCATCCCCTGCAATTAAAGGAAATCTATCAAACATCAGTGCCCTAACCATAAATTAATGAACTAAAAAGGTGCAAAGTATAATTAAATGGAAAACGTAAAACAATAATTTCATCCGTTTCCATAAAGATGATAAATGGCGGAATAAATCAAACTATCCATCGCGAACCTTCGCATAAATTGACGTCTCCCTGTAGTGATGTAACACTTCGACTTTGTCTAGTCGACTACAGAATATCGACTTGACTGTATACTCTGCTATAGAATTGTGAATTAGTCAATCCATGACGATCAATACTTGGTTTAAGTATATTTAATGATTTATGCAATAGAAGAAATTAGCAAGTAAGAGAAAGTTACGAACATGATTTGCAAATCAAACTCTTTATTCCATGAAGGCAAATCCAAGGCAAAAATCTCTCGCGTTACTCAACAAGAGTCATAAAATCTACTTATAAAAGAAAATCGGACTGACTGATCTATCAACGCACAGCTCCAAACTACTGGACGTATCGGGCTAAAATTTTGCATTTTAGGCATACTAAACAAACACTCTAATAGGTACATACTATATAAAATGAATATATAAAATAAATATACTTAGGTGAAATCGAATAGAAAATTTGACTATACCGTCAAGTCAAGTGAAGGCCCATCACTTTCCCCCTGGGGGTTGCGGTATTCATTAATTTGATGATATAAAACAAACCGTCATTTTAATTAGCGGCCATTAATAGATGTACAGTGACAGACAGGCGGAAGGGTTGTGGCGTCAACGGTGTTTCCTGGAACGGAAAATACGACGCGAAATATGGTGCGTTTAGGATATTCCTACTTTGTTTCCATTATAATGTCACTTATTTACAGTGTAGTAAGTTTTTTATAACTAGTGTAGCTTTAGTTTTAAGTTAACGTAATTAATTATCACCAACACTTATTACAAATTCCACAATTGAAAATCAAAAACTGTACAATGGTAAGGTACCCCATATGAATTTGAGTTTATAGCAAGCAAACGAGTAGCCGATTAAACCAGATTTTAAAATTAATTTTGGTAAGTTAAAATCAATCAAGAACATTTTTTTAATCTGATGCGAAATCTCCCCCGTATGTTTACACTACCTGTCGCAAAGGTAGTTTGTGTTTAGGGGTTGACTGACAGCACTCCCAAAGCTATAGGCATGACATTCATTTATCGCAGTTCAACTCAAAGCAGACAAACTTTGATTTACTTGATTTAATTATTTAAATAAAACCAATCCAGTAGTAAAGAACAGCTTGTGTCTAGACTTCCTTCATATAAAACGATTCAACCCTAAACTGCTCACAATTGTTACAAGACTATAAACAAAACGTGTCGTTTGTCGATCTGTCACCACAAGCTGTGTCACTGTGTGAACGCGTGTCACGATGAATGACGTCGTTACAGTGATTGAGACGAGGCTCCGTGACGTGAAGACTTCCAAAGTACCTACCTATAAAGTACTATGGTAGAGTTTGTCTATTTTGAAATGACGCACCCCACTACATAATTTGTGACTGTGGTAGTAATGTGTAAATTGCGGTGGTGGAGCGCGTCATTTCAAAATAGACAAGCTCTACCTATGCTATTTTACTTACATTCTATAAAGTATCTATAATTTTATTTGGAATCTTTACATAGGTAAAGTAAACATATTAAGATGTGTACAAACCCAAATGTTACCACTAGTAAAGAACAACTCGTGTCTAGACAAAATTTTCGTTCATACAAAACGATATAACCCTAAACTGCTCACGAGTGTTACAAATAGATAAATAAAATATGTCATTTGTTGATCTGTCGCCACAAGTTGTGTCACCGCGCGCGTATCACGATGAGTGACGTCACAGTGATTGTGACGAGGCTCCATGACGGTAAGACTTCCGAAGTAGTATAGAGTACTATGGTACCTTTTTATCTGCTTTACCTACCTGTGCTATTTTACTTACCTACACATTACATCAAGTATCTATAATTTTTTTTAGAACCTTTACATAGGTTACTCTATACGTAAAGTAAAGTAAACATATTAAGATGTATACAAAGTCAAATGTTACCAGTAGCAAAAGAACAGCTTGTGTCTAGACAAAATTTTCGTGCACACAAGACGATTTAACCCCAAACTGCGCACTCACGAAACTGTAACCCACGAGTGTTGCAAGTAGATAAATAAAATATGTCATTTGTTGATCTGTCGCCGCAAGCTGTGTCACCGTGTCACGATGAATGACGTCATTACAGTGATTGAGACGAGGCCCCGCGACGTGAAGACATCGGAAGTAAGTACAAGTAAACTACAAGAACCTAATTAATAGTAAGTAGTAGGTAGGTAATTAATAGGAAGTAGGTAATTACTTTACCTTTATTACCTGTACTTTCAAGTTATGACCAATCAATCACTCAAAAATATTTTCGAATGGTTTCAAAGAGCTTGTAAGTTTATTTGAATAAAAATATTTTTGAGTTTGAATTTGAGGTAGCGTCTCTGTAAAATATTTGTGATTATTATTGAATTTTCCCATCTGAAGCATATAGAATGATGATGTCAAATCTCTTAACATATTTTATGGAGTCGCTGCAATAGATTTAACTTTTGATAAAGTTATAGTATTTTAATCTATCTTACTAATGATTACACCTTTCTAGTGGTCAAGACTAGAAAATTACTAAAAATTACTTATCATACCGAGAATCAAAACCTCTAAGGAATTTCTTGATTCCTATCATGTCATCTTTGTTGTTAAAAGCGACTAACTCCAAAAAATGTAGTTTTTGAATTATCACCTAAACATGGGAAATTTCAAAAATGCTACGACGCAGGACCAAGTTTTTTAGTTTGGTCCTATGCGTAGCAAACTTTTTTAAGAATATCAGATTTTCTAAATTTTTTGATGATAACTCACAAACTAGAAGGTACTCTTGTAGTTAGTCGCTTTATTTTTAAAAGTTTTTTTTTAGTTTAGAGATATTTGTTGCCATAATTTACCTTGGGTAGGTATATTGAGGATAAAATAAAATACCTTTGTAGTATTTAACATATATATTTCTTTGAGCTTTTAATTGCATTTTGAAATACAACATAAAATATTAAATAAGATTATTAAATTTGGTAAAATCAATATTCAACACCATTTTTCATTTTTAAAGAATGAGCAAAATTCTCTCATCAGAGCTAGCGTATACATAATAGTATTTGTCGTATGTTTTCAATTATTATCGTTAAAATGATACTTTACGATTTTCGTTAAAATTTTCAGTATTCGGAGCGCGTTTCACAAAGTCTTTACAAATTTTTTAGTGACAAAAATGACTTATTTAATGAATATGATATCAACACATGATACTGTTAATATTTACTAAGATTTTATCAAAGGAAATACTGCTAAACCAAAAGCATTTGTATACAAATCTCTATGCTAAATTAAATTAACAGATCGTAAAATATAATAGAGCCATCTTGTTCAAAAATACTCCTTTAAAATATTTAAAACACAATTTTTAGACCTGTGCAATTTAGTTTAGTGATTTGTGAACTGAAGCATTAGCAATATCTGAAACAATTAAGTTTAATGCGCAGCAAATTCCTTCTCAAATAAATTCTAGTCTATACAATTCTAAAATCGGCATTAACAACGAAACTTTTGAAGATAGACATATTAGGCAAAAGTATTTTTTTAATCATTCATTTTCTGTCTCTTTTTTATATTGGTTTATGCAATCACGATTGTGATAAGTGAACTAAATGTGTATGAAATGTGTAAATACTTTGTGAAACAGGCTCTACAGGAGTGGTAATCTTCGGAACATGACTGTAGTATACATGAACTTTAATAACGACTATATCGAATGATTAAAAGTAAGCAAATAATTTCCTATTTTACTTTAAACTGCATCAAAAATCAATCTACAGTCATGCTCCGAGAGTTGAAATCCCATTGTGTCATTATACACTGATATCGTTTGAAACTTACAATTATACAGTTTACAATATTTTTTTAATATATAAAAGAGCTTTTCCACTCACAATTACCGTATATACATCATCGTATATCTGTTGTTACAACTGGAAGAAACCACGTTATACAGTGTCCTAAACGTATACGAATGTAGTCGTCCTTTTAAAGAAATAATTGTATAATTTATCACTTTATAAATACAATAGGTTGATTTGGACAACCGATGAATGCGCTGGTACAATGGTATACATGTTTTCACAGGAGAGTCGCTTAGCTTACACTTAACACTAAATAATAAATAGCAACCTCACGAGGAGAGCGTTCTAGATCAAAATTTACACTAAGGAGATTGTAATATTGCATGCTATGACACTGCGCCGTATGTAGTATATGTACACGAACTGCTTGAGATTTGATCTCCGAGATTGCGGGCATCGACGGATCTCAACGCCTGACGAACAGATGCTTCAAAATATACATAAAATAAACTAAGAACCATGCTAACCCTAACTCTGATTTACATAAAAAATTAAGTAACACAAAAATGATAATATTGCAACGAATTTTCATTAAATACTGACAGACTTACACGATACGACACGACGGCGCCGATACGTCGTGCGAGCCGATCGCGTGCGCAGCCAAGATTACAAACGATTTGTCTCGTTTTGGATTATTAGCAAAAAATATACATTTACAAGAGATCGAATCGAACTTTTAAGACTTAATGCGACTTATAATATTTACAAATATCGAAATGGAATCAACGTAGTGTGGAAGATAGCCGCGGCCGCAGCCGACGCCGCGCGACTCCGTCCTCTCCTAAAGGCAATATTTTGAAAATATTCTCTTATCCTAAACGAACGTAAGACGTTTGGCGTATACTTATGTCGCTAGTCGTTAATTACACTAACCGAACTATGCGGTGAACTCTAACGATTACCTAAATAATTAAATTGGCAAAGAGTTTCGAAATACTTAACGTCGCGTCGCGACCTAACGACCCTGGACAGGGTCGACGTAGCAGGATATGGTATCATCACAACTGATGGCGGCCGCCCTCGCCTTACACGTACTTGCTGGACAGCTGCTTCGCCAGCTCCGTGTACTTGAGGAACTTGGAGTGAGGACTTTCGTCGAAGGATTGTGAAGGACTCCGTGGGTCTTGCGGCGAAGCAGCGTTGGACCCGCTGCTTTTATGCGCACCCGGAGACGCTGCAGGCGGCGGGGCCTTGACCGGGACAGGCTCTGGTAGAGCACCGTCCTTAACGAAATGCATCTTGGAAAGATGATGCCGATACGCACCCTTCGATATAAATGGAGTATCGCATAAAGCACATTTCATGATCGAATCTGTGACCACAGCGTCGTTGCAAGCCCAACTGAAAGTTAAAATGCTCGGTGGACCTGCAGGGGACGGTGCAGGGGGCGGTGCGCGAGACGAATTAGTCTCAGTTTTGTCGCAAAGTTTCTGCAAGGCAGCCAGAGGATGACTGCCACCACGTCGGGAAGAACTAGGCTCATTGGAAGATCCACCACCAGCGAGGCTATCGAACATGGATGACAGAGCTCCTAAACTGGAAGCCGGCTTCCTATCAGCACCAGGAGTGGGTGCGGAACGATCGCTAGCCGGGCTACGCGGACTTGGGACTGGGCTCGGACCCTCGCTTTCCCGTTTAGGAACGGTTGGCTTGTCTTCTTCACCCGCACTATTCGGTCTCGCGTGTTCCTCATCATCATCTACTTCAGTTTTAACCCTAACTGGCTGACTACTCAGATCTACACATGTATCGCGATCTTCTTCGTCCGTGATCTCTTTCTTTATCCTAACCTCTGCGGGGCGATCTTCTGACGCAGGAGTTTGAGAGCCGCGGGTGTCCGGGGTGGTACGCGGAGTCATATGATAAGAATCCAACTTTCTATCGGGAGTAAGAGATTCTACCCTACTACCACCCCTTTCGGACATGGAACTGGATTCGCTACCACTACGTTCTCGACGGCCATATCCTTGTTGGTGGTGATAATTTCTTAACATGCTCATAGTCTGTGCATCTACCAAAGGTTTAGTGTAGTCTACGCTCTCGTCTATACCTAATCTTTTCAAAATACTAGATCCAATCGGAGCATGGGAAGTCCCACCGGGCATACCGGGTACTGAATGCCGGGAACGAGTGTCGAAACTCTTTTCTATTAATTGTTCTATGGCATTAAGTACAGATGGGGACGAACTTTTTTCATTGCTAGGGTTGTGATCTTTGGAACTAGGAGAGGAATCGTTAACTGAAGAAGGGGAACGGTGGTGCGTTGATCCCGGAGAGGGAACTTCGTCATTGATACTCTTACGTCCATCGCGACTGGTAGGAGTGATGTGGCCGGGAACATCGGGTGGAATAATATTATTTGAAAGAAGAGCACTTTTTAGAAAATTCCTTTGGCTATTTGACATGGGTGCGCCTATGCATTGTCGAATATGTTCTACGAATACAGCAGTCTCAATTTTATCACCACATTTCTCACATGTTATGCGGCTTCCAGCCCCGAAATCCCTAATCGGTTTCCCCATAGGAACTCCGTTGCCCTCCCCATTTTTAAACTCGTGCTGGGCTCTCTCAAGCTCGAGAAGTTTCCTTACCGGTAAGGACTTCTTTCTCTTTTCTCGCGTTTGTCGTCTCCTACCACCGCTCTCAGTTATAGAACGCATAATATGCTCTTTATAGTGAGAGTTCTTAACCATATGATTACTTAATTCTTTTAAGGAACTAAACGCTTGGTCGCAAACTTTACAAGTTAATACAGCGCTAACGTGACTACTCGTTCCTGTCGTCGGAGGAACTGCATTGTTGGTACCGGGAGTGCTGGAGTTGGACCCCTTGGCTTCATCGGAAGACTTCCAAGAGATAATCTGCTCCTGTGATATAATATTAGTATAATGCTGTGTGCGCTGCATGTGGCTTGTCATCTCCGCCAGGGAGCGGAAACTCTCCGCGCACCACATGCATTTAAGTATTTGTCTAGTTTGTTCAGCCCCTTTTCCTAGCCATACATCTTGACCGCGGACTAATTTCCTAGGTATTGGCATATTTTCCTTAATGAGCATATTAAGATCATTATGATTCGGTTTGGATGATCCGCTTGAAGAGGAGGAATTATGAGATGGTGTTGAAGGCGAACTAGATGGCGGTAAAAGCGATGGAGGTATCGGTCCACCGCCCGATGGAGGCACTGGCACGTTCACGCCACAATGCTTGGCTTCTTTCATATGGACAGTTAAATCAGCAAGCGAATTAAAGCTTTTCTTGCACCACACACATTTCAAAACGTCTTTTGTTTGATCAGCTCCTTTGTTTAACCAATGCGACTGCCAAGCAGAGTGGCGAGCCGCAGCATTAGGGGTTAACCCAGCGCCTAAAGCCGCGCTCTGAACAGATCTGAAAAGCTCTTCTCCACCTAACCTGCTCAATTCACTCATTTTTTCCAGGGCTTTAGTAGCATCGTTCGGTGTAGGTGTTCCATGTTTTAATTTTCCATTCCAGTCATGTGGAAGGCCACCTTTAGGTGATAAGCTAGCTGCGGCGACAGCTGCTGCGAAATAAGGTAGATGTGGAGCAACGGGTGTCGTCCATGGTGTAGAAATCGGTTTAAAGTCAGACGTTCGAGAACTTTTTCTCGTCGGTACGGGTGATGGAGAATCTTCTGGAGCACGTTTTCGGGTGCCAACTGATAAATCTAATGGACCGTTTTCGTTCTTGGTAAGGTTGACAGCGTCGTCGTCGTCATCGTCGATAGGGGATTCACTCCGCTTTGTGCTGAAGTCTAGTACGGCATCTGCGCGTTCAGAGTCTGTCATGTCTTCTTGGCAGGACATGAGGAGCCTTTGTTGGGCCGCTGCGGCTGCGGCACCGAGGTAGGCCGCCACGGCTGCGGAGTGGGGGGGCAAGAGCGCTGCGGGCAAGGCGGCCGGCAGTGCCGCTGATAGTGCAGCTGGCAGGGGCAGGCTCGGCGCGCTCCGACCCGAATACACGGAGTCGTTGGAGGGACATCGTGGCGCGCCTGACGACTCCCGTGACAAACATCTTGGACTCTCTCTGCGAACAAACAAAAACATGTTTAAACATCTCTTTTCCAGAAATTTGTTAAAAGATTTACCCCACAACAGTTTGTCACTGTAAAAAGTATTTCAAGTTTCTTTGCCCGAGCACTCTTGAGCTGTGGGCTTCCCAGTAAGTTACGATGTCAGTAAAAGCCAACAATGGCGAGTGTGGGACTATATATTGCATTTCGTCTAAAATGCCGCGCCTCGTACAACTGCAATAGCAGTTACTCTGTGCAGTTGAGGAATATCTTACGCCTATTCACAGAGTACTTTTGGATGGAACATTCAGTGGTAGAGAAATAATTATATAGATCCATAACGGTTGGTGCCCTAATTTTTTGTGACGAATTGGATGCCATATCTAATGTAAAATATTGTTTCCTATAAAAGCCGCTCGTGAATTGTAGGCGTTTCATACTGAGTTTCGTTCGCAGTAACATGTGCCTATGCGTCATATGGGTAATTAAGATTTATGGATTGAGGGGGCTGGCCAATACGCATTGCATGTTGAAAATACGAAACTAAAGTTCTTGGTTTTTATAACAGCTTATTCGGAAATTCGAAGAAAGGTGTGAATAAGAAAACTGTTGACCTCGATATAATATTTGGTGCTACTCACCTTGATATAGTCATTAAGTCATTTATCATTTCAAATAATAGTTCCTTTTCTAAAGTGACCATTTTTATTATTATGGAAGTCCATATAATATGTTATCTGACAAAAAGAACGATAGATTTAAATAAAATAGTTTTCCTAATTAGTGACTGTTGGAGAAGGTTTCGCGACAAACAGTAATTTATCGAATTTTCTTTTAGAAACCTATTTAATGAATAAAAGTCCAATAAATCTTTGAATATTGCGATTCACCTTTGCACTATGAAGCCGGTTCCTAATAATTTAATATCAATAAAACTCTGTCCTACCATACTATCTTTTGCTATTATATCTGAATAGAAATAGTAGCATTAGCAATTTTTTAATATTTATTTGAAGGAGATTGACAAAAATGAATAATATAATACATTTAAATGCAAATCGTAGATTGTTATTACCATTCTTAAAGAATTTTTTATCATTTATATTAAGTAAATAATAAAAAAGACAAAAAAAAACACGTGCTTTGAAGTTTTAACGATTCATTACACCCACCTACCTAATTAACTTTGAATAGACAAGTATAGTATATCTTGATTTAAAAACCGGTCAAGTGTGAGTCGGACTGGCACACGAAGGGTTCCACAGTCGGTACATCGTAATTTTTTTTTGTGATGTAAGCACAAATTCACGGTTTTCGGTTTTTACCTTTTAATTTTGGTATAAAACCTACCTAACTACCTGATTCTAGGTCTGATTCTAGGTCAACGGAGTCACGACAGACAGACAGACAGACAATAAAGTAATACTATAAGGGTTCCTTGTTTCCTTTTGAGGAACGGAACCCTAAAAAACAATCAACGTAGCCGATCTTAAAACAAGTATTAATAAACAAAACAAATAAAACCCTGACAAACTTAATTGAAAAAATTAGAACTCCGAAAATTATATCAATTAATATCTAGATATCTAATAAAGCCCAATTAACATAAATCATTCAACGATACGACAAAGCTATACAATAATAATTCAACAAAAAAAAGAATAGTTATTTATGACAATTAAGAATTCAAGGATCGAAGATAATTCTTTGATAAACAACGCTTTGTAACAATGAGGGACCACTTATCGATATATCGATGTGTCTAATCGATGAAATTTATAGACACTGATTATAATACGACGCGACGATGTATCTACAACAAAAGCAATAAAAATAAATCTTGTCTAGTGAAACTACTAAGATTACTTAAGTTAATGCAGTATAGCTAAATGAATAAGTATTGAAATAATAGATACATGAAATAATATATTGTCAGTTGTCACCAATGTTGCTTCATTTATTATATCTAACTACAAGCATTGTAGTTCAAAAAAACATTTAATTGAACATAATAAAGATAAGATATAATCGACTTGCAATTTCGCTGAAACAGTTTTCTAGATAGCGAAAGTAATGAACATAGAAACCGATCTTTATCAATGATAATTTCAGTATTATCAGATTGATGCACAAAATTATCAAAACGAAAGTTAAGCTGAAGACAAAATACATCGTGAAAAAATAATAGATTTCTAAGGAAACAAAAGAAATTTAATACAAAAACAAAAAACTGTTCTATAGATACAATTTAATAATTCTAATTACAAAAACAATGAAAAACACTTGCACAAAGAAACCCTACCTCACGTGGTCGGGCTCGACGATCATTTTGGACGAAATCTTTTCAGTTTGATCCAAACTGTCGATATCGAAACGTTCTTGGATCCATCAATCAAACAACACTCGAGTTAAAATCACTTTTTACAAGACAAAATGAACTTCCCAGGAGTGAATGTAAACACGTCGCGAAAGACGCGCCGTTTAGCCGGCGGTCGGGAGGGAAGTGCGCGGTGCCTGCGGCGGCGGCGGCGGTCCCGCGTGGAATGAGACGCCGCGTGATTTACGACCCGCCTGCAGCGCCCCCTCCCCGCACGCCCCTCTCTAGAGCGAGACGGCTGCTCGGTTAAGCAACGAATCAGCGCGGAGAAGAGAGATAGGCATATACACACCTCTTCGAGGGGTGGTTCGCTGCGTAATGCAAGCGTGCGTGCTATGCGCGAGGTGGACGTGCAATGACGGGCGATCGTTTCGATGACAGCCGCTCGACAAGCGCGAGCTCCTTCGCATAGCTGACTCACCACAGTGACACCAATGGCAACTAGACGACTCGCGATGACCAATATAATTACTATTTATCTATGCTGTAATTTGATTTAAATAAAATATCGTAAAGCTAATCATGTAGTTGATTGATCCATTTATACGTTACGATACTTTTAGTTTCAATAGTGATAATAAATAGATAATATCTATGCCGCAGCCCACAATCGACTAGGATGAAAAATAATACCATTTGACGATAATTATTATAATTGTTATTTCTAATGCTTGGTTCTAATGGTAAATATTCTGAGAGACGTCAAAATAATATTAGGCACAATAGGCAAAAATTCGGTCTGGAATCTAATAATTTTCTGATTGGAAACTAACTATAATTTGGAAATCAGTTGTCATTTTATTTCTTTTTTTTGTCTGGTCTTTGTCATATTTTTAGGTAGGTACTTAGATACCTATATGACTAGGATAGACTACAATCAAATGGTTAGTGAATAACTTATTTACTAGGTTACTATATCTACCTAGATTATCTAGTAGGTATAGTAACCTAAAGTGATTAATAACCCTACTCTAATTAGGTAAGTAGGTAGGTACCGTAGGTACTTACTAGACAAAGTGATTAAAAAGCTCTACCTACCGACAGACGAATTATTGTTTCTATTTTTGAAAATTCATTTACCCTAGGAATTACTGTCATGTAGGATCTAGGAAATAGGTACTGATTTGAAAGATATCTGTCATCAATTTGTTATCAAATTTTTTTGATTTGTAAATTCTCATAAATTATTATTTGTTGATAACACGTGTACAACTATTTTACAAAGAATAACAACTATTCTTGTCTAATGCTTAAATTACCATTTAGCCTTGAAAGGATTAGACTAGAGTAGTCCGACGTTGTTTTACAACAGGACATGTCCCGATTTCAAAATCGATCGAATTGATTGATTTTGCTGCAATTTCACCGAAACCCATAATAGAGAGAGAGCCTGTGAGGGCAACACCTTCATTATTTCTTAAAAGCTGAAAGTGTCTATACGCATTGCCAACACAGGGAGGAACGATCAGCGACTGTGAAGTTTGTATCATGGTGGCTTTGGCAGATATTATAATAGAATAGAATTGAATACACATATTTTTATTTAAGTAGACTTTTACAAGTGCTTTGAATCGTCAAAATAATTTACCACTGGTTCGGAATGCCGTTCCTACCGATAAAAACCAGCCAGAAACTCGGCGGTAACAATGCTGTATGAAATTTTTACTTAAAGTATAAAGCGTTTTTTTTTATATTTTCTTCGAAATCATGTAGATATCACGACTTTAAAATGTTTTTATAAATGATAAAAAATTAAGATGGCTCTAACTCAACTAAACTATGGAATCCCTACTCAATCGACACACGATAAACGCTAAGTAGGATTCTCATTTAAAAAAAAAAAACGTTACGAAATATTCACAACCGCAGCTGTTTATTGCTTCCGATAAGCATTAGCCGACTGCGGGTCAATCAATCACTCGTATTTATGTGACATTTTGTGTTTCTTTCCTTTTCACTCGCATATAATTTGTGACATTTGTTTGTTTCCTTCCTTTTCACTCACGTCACGTCACGTCACGCACGCTATCAAAAATAGTGCTAAAATATGCCACAGCCTAGAAAATCTATACATACTTAAAACAGTGCGCGGAAGAAAATACAAAATCCTAAATTTTGCGATTAATAGGAAGAATTCACAACCCAATAATTTTTAGTAAAAAAATGAGCTTTTAATCTATGGTTCTAACTACTTGGTACCAAAAAATTGCTGACGCGAAAAATATGACGTACCTACCTATGATTACATCCGTCCAAAAACGTTCTAAGTTACTCCCAAGCATGTCTAAAGTCGTGTCCAAAGAAGTTCTACCTACTTCAAAGTATCCTTAAATTCTAAATCTGATTAAAATCTACGAATTAGTCGATTCAAAAACTTAACGATAATAATTAATCAATTACCGGATTAACCGGTAGATTCACACAGTTTTTAGGCTGTGAGGTGTGGTGTAATTTAGGATTGTCCCAACTCCCATCACCATGAGTTTAGTTTTGCAAGGTGCGGGTGTACGTCAGTTCTGTATAAATAATAATTTCGCATTTACAACGTGAATTCTTACATCACACACAAACCATAAATTTCAAGTCTACGAATTAAGAAGCCGGTTCAAAAAAATTAAGGACAATAATCCGAGTATAGATAAAATAGACGAAATTTGAGATTTGATTTACCGGTAGGTTCACGTTTTTAGGCTGTGGTGTAATTTAGGGTTGTCCCTGCATCTCGAAGGCACCGTGTTTAGTTTCGCATGGTGCGGGTGTGTGTCAGTTTGGGGACACCTGATACTGTATGAATAATTTCGCAGTTACAACGTGAATTTTAAAACCGGCACAGATGTCTACCAAGCAATAAGGGTGCGGAGTTTTTTAATACCTAAATACTATATTGTACTTACTTATTTGAAGTTTTATTATAAAATAAAACTAGCGTATGCATGCGACTTCATCCGCGTGCTACACGGGTTTCGACTGATATTCGTTTTTAACCCCCGACCCAAAAAGAGGGATGTTATAAAGTTTGACTTTTGTATCTGTGTATCTGTCTGTGGCATCGTTGCTCCTAAACTAATGAACCGATTTTAATTTAGTTTATTTTGTTTGAAAGGTGGCTTGATCGAAAGTGTTATTAGCTATAATCCAAGAAAATCGGTTCAGCCGTTTGAAAGTTATCAGCTCTTTTCTAGTTACTGTAACCTTCACTTGTCGGGGGTGTTATAATTTTTTAATTTACACTTGTAACCTATAGGAACACACTTAAGTATATTACGTAATTAAGAGTAAGAGTGAGGCTTATAGTCGACTTCCTACCTAATTCGACCCGACTTCACTTGCGAGGAATTTCTGAAAATATTGTTTTATTAGGGGTCTGATTGCGTGAAAAATAAACTTGAAAATCATTCAAAATATAAACACCAATAAAGTACTAATTTTAGATCTAGCTAGCAAAAGTTTATTGACTTTTCCATCAATTTCATTCACGAACGAGACGAGACGAGCTATATTAGAAATATGAAACTCGAAAATCTAAACAATAGACCCTCAGGATGGATGCCCCGGCGCTCAGTAGAGAATGTTTATGATTGATGGAGACTCCTTACTGCAGCTAATTGACAGTGATGGAACAGGGACGGAACTGAGCCAATACACTACCTACACTTCAAAAACTTTACATTTCACATAACTCCTTGACAATAAGATCGATATTCCCCCACCCAGGTATGATATCGACTGCATTGTACCATTTGTACCCGCAAAAAGTATCCTACCTGAGAACTAAAGTCCAGTTTTTGATGCTCTAAAGATATATTGGAATCTTAATTAAGTTGTTGGGAATTAATTTTTTGATATAACTCTTAATAATTAAATAAAAACGGGTGCAGACTAATCTATCAAGAATAAAGATTTTTCACTTGAAAGACACGCCTATGTTACCGTCAAGTAATGATGTAATTAAAAGGAACTTAAAATAATGGAAGAGGCACTTATAATTGTGGCATCTTAACCCTCAGTTTGATACACTAAACATTACCAGTAATTTTATTTAAGTACGAGAAGAATAGATTAGAGTTGATTAAAAAATTTTTTGATAGAAAATACCGGAGAGAATGGCATCTTCCGCCAGAAGAACTAGAAATTACTGAAATCAGATGCTGTTAAAGATTAAACTCAGTTTAATCGATTTAATGTGCTTTTATTTAACTTGTTTTAATTTCCCAAAATCGCCATTGCCAAAAAAACATCAGAGAGTTCTTAGAGACCAACATAATCGACTACTAGTCAACTGTCAAGAAACTTAAGAACGTGTATAGATCAAGACTCAATCTAAAAATCTAAAAATTAAAATAAATATCAAAATTCGAATCTGCAATCAAATTTTCCCTCAATTTTCAGTATCAATACTATTCCCCTGAGACTTATAATACCAACAGTCCTCAAAGCACTAAATTATGTCTAAAAACGTGACAAACACTACCAAAGTCAATGGATTGATGCGTTTTTTCACGGCCGTATCAAGAATGTCAACAATTACTTACGTACCTACCTCCATCAATTTATTTGGTTAATGTATTCCAACTGTTCCAATATTAACTTCCTCGACATTTTTATAAGAGCAAACAAAAGGAAAAACTACCCATATGCCATAATGTCGTGGTATGCCATGTTGTATGCAATATTTGGGTCAAAACGGCCATCTACATTGGAAGTGTGATTGGGGTAGTGTATTCCCGAAGTGGATTGTGCACGTCGTGTCCACACTCCACACTGAAAGAAATTCTGCTGACGAAGCTGCCCTACGCGGCCTTGAGATTGATATAGGCATACACATAATATAATATGATACTTTGACGAACATCGAAGATTATCTAAATATCAAAACAGCTTGGATTTGGCACGGCACGGCGCTGCAGTTGCTTGTATTCAGTATGGCATATTATTGTAAATTAAATATGTACTTGAAAAGAGCAACCGCCAAGTTTCTTGCTGGGTCTTCTCGGTAGTAACGGCATTCCGACCAGTGGTCGATTTTTTGACGATTCAAAAGTATTTGTAAAAGTAAAATTAAATAAAACCATTTTTGAATTTGAACTTCCAGAGAAACCGTAGAATTTTGACTAGATTAGAGTTAAAACTTTAAAGCAAGTGTATGGACATGGATACTTTCAAAGCCAGTAATTGACAATAAAATTGAAGAGATGACGTTGTTTGCAGAATCCTAGATCCACTTCAATTCATATCAGAAAAAAGTTTCACTATTAGGGGCAGGCTTGGTATTTTGGTATATTGGGATAAGCAAAGAGAACTCCGACCAGTATGTTAGAAAGCGGTAACAACTCACGACACACTATCTGAGAAAAAGGTCACATTGACTATAAGGAAGAAAGAACAAGGTACCTATTTAGGTAATCAAAGCCCCCCCATTAAATCAATTGTACTATGCAGGGGTCAGTTTTTGATTCTTTTTATTTAAAGACAAGTTAACCTTTGACTCCGATCTCACCTGGTGGTTACTAGGCGTCATCGTGGTAAATAATGATGCAGTCTAAGAGGAAGCGGGCTAACCTGGAAGGTGTATAGTGAATCGTACTGAAACGCTCAACTAACAGCATGGCTTTGCCAGCAGGGTGATAACAAGACAATACCACATATGACTATCAATAACCAGACTAGATTTGAGTCAATGAAAGCATAAATTCCCCCTTCCACTGGTAACCGAACTCAGAACCATCCACTTATACGACCACTGTACTTACCAATGTGACAAGGAGTTCATCAGCCCTTTCTGATTACTGGACCCTGTCTAATACCAATCACTAGAATAATCTATAGTAGTAGATTACAACGGTTCGCAATTATAGTAGGATTAAATTCACAAAAAGATCATTAACGCAGCGTGATAAATCATACTTGAAAATAGTAAAAAAAATCTACACCCATGCTTTATCTTGGCGATAATTATAGCTCGCTTGTGATCCATCGCATTCGCTGCACCGTTGAGTTTAACTATAAAACATAAAACAGATATTGATGGAGTGTCAAATGAAGAATTCTTGATCATTTTTAGTGTCACTACCTACCAGCCGTCACTATCGCGAGTCCATTCATTTCACACGTCGACCGGTTACATAAGAACCTTCGCTTATTCAAAAAAGAGCTTTAGAGCTTCGTGATAAGGGTTGTTGTTGAGGTCTTTGTGATTGGTTGAATCAAGTCCGTGGACAGCAGTTGACAACTGATCATCGAAAACAATGGGATCGTTAAAGTGGACACTACGGATTGAAGCCGAGACCACCGTCAAGTATACAATGCGCTCGTGTCAGAAGTGTTATGAATGTATCGGAGAAGATATTGTGATATGGTGGCATTCGGATGTTGTGATTTTAGTGAAACGTGGTCTTTATCTCGGACTCCTACTTCTATAGTTTATTTTCGCTTATTTTGGTTCTAAGGTTTGATCTAGCCGTGACATAGTGGTTCTGGGCTAATGGTCAAGACGTCCACCTCCTATTCAGGAAGTCGGAGGTTCGATCCTGGGCACGCATTTCAGGGTCTTTGGCTTTGGCTTATGCAATTGAGCGTTGAATGGGTTTAATGAAACTGTCATACCCCTGCCGAGTTAGCCCGCTTCCATCTCAGACTGCATCATCAATTTTAGATTTTATTAAATTGAATCTCGTCTGGTCTGGTCATTAGTGGGAGGCTTCGGCCGTGGTTAGTTACCACCCTACGGTCAAAGCCATGCTGGCAAGCGATTCAGCGTTTAAGAACGGTGTTGCGAAGAAACCGATCAGGGGTACGCGTTTAATCAAACTTTCATACCCCTTCCAAATTAACCTACTTCCATTTTAGACTTACCACCAGGTGAGATCGCAGTCAAGGGCTAGCAATTAACATGACATCGAAATTTAAAAAAGAGGCCTTATAAGCTGGCCAGCTTTTATGGAAGAAGACCTTCATGTTCCATAGCCCAGTGAAAGAAGGAAGAATTTTCTAGAATAAAGGATATTCACCTCTCAGCATTGGGGTCCTGAATGAGGGTAGCCGGTATACTGTGCTCGATGTCCCGCTCGTCGGGCGGCGGGGAGGCGCGGGACGCGGGGGACGCGGAGCGCGACTCCCCCCCACCACCCCGCGCGCCCCGCTCCCGCTCCCCACGCTCCTTCACGCCGCCTTCTGGACTTGTTGCTTCTTCTGTGGACAAAGAGAACAGAAGATCAGATATGTTTTTGAAATGAAAAAAATACCTAAAAAATTCATTAGAACGTGATCAGTTGAAAAGTCCGCCCGTGGTTGCTTTTGGGCCAAAGGTGCCATCAAATTGGCATCATTGCCACGCTGAATAGCGATGGATGGATGGATCGGGTAGGCCCCAGAGTGTGGATGGCAGCTCCTTTTCCTTAGACAACGGGTTTGTCGCTTTTGTTTTTAACTAGGTATAGCATAAGGAAACGAGCTGCTGGTGTAATTGGGATGATTTTAAGTGATTAGTAATTAGCATATGATGATATCAACACGTGGATGGCAAAAGGCAACGTTGGTAAATCTCTACAAGGTGAAAGGCCATCCACAATCTTAAGAAAGTAACTGGGTGCTGCTGGACAAAGTGGCACAAAACCATGTCATGTAGTAATTCTTGTAAGATTCCGTCCTCCAACAGTGACCATCTTTCATCATATCCAGACCAATCCAATCCAATTCGGCCGACCATGATTTAAAAATTGGAAGAATAGCAGCAATACGATGAAAAAGCTGCATCGATCATTGCTGTCAATTGTTATAATTGGCAGAATTTATAGTATTTTGCTTCAACAATGTATTTTAGCCAATAGCGAGAGAGTGTCGGTTGGTGATTGTGATCGTCACTGTAGGTGTCATTTTACCGTAATCTAGCCACAGGCATTTAGGTGACGTGACGTACGATCACAGAAATCAAGATGGTGTCTTTGCAAAATGGTGGTTTTTAAATTAACTATTGATTTCTTTCAAAAATCTAATTTCTAACCCAAAAACTTCCGCCACGGTAGATCCAATCAACAATGACGGGTAAAATGAACCGAATAGAGTCCACACTTGAGTGAAAGGTGGCGCATTATCATCGCAAGACCTATTTACGTTGTTGCGATACAATCAAGATTCCTAACTCCATTGCGACTCGCTGAGTTTCTTTAACGGTGTCATTCATATCGCCAATCGACGTTTTATCATCCACGATCGAATATTATATCGATTTCACGGTGAATTCTGGTGAAATTAATCCATTGTTTCCATTTCCCTCTGAAAAACCGTCATCTCACCGTCCTTTCGAGCGGTTTGAACGGGCTTCTATTCATAATGATCATCACCATCGTCAACCGATAGATGCCCACTGCTGGACATAGGTCTCTTGTAGGGACTTCCACACACCACTATCCTGCGTCGCTTGAATCCAGCATCTCTCTGCGACTCTGTGGGTTTCTTCCAACGCTGCCCTTTCCGGTGTGAGGTTGCGATTCCAGCACCTTGGGTCCCAAAAATCTATCGGTTTTTCCAAATATGTGCCCTGGCCATTGCTACTTCGGCTTCGCAACCCGCTGATCCATGGCCTACTCTAGTTCTCCTACGGACCTCCTCATTTCTGATTTGATCACGTAGAGTAGCTCAGAGCATAGCTTCTATTGTGACGCCTGTTTTCCGATTGGCTACAGACATTCATCTGATTAAGTACGAGCGTATTACATGGTTTTGCCCGATGGCGGAATACGATTCCGGCCAGCACGCTCGGACAGATGACTGTTGCACGTATGAAGACACTGTTTAGCAATCATAGAACTTCAGTTGGATTACGAATGTACACATCATAAAAGGAGAAGAACAAAGAAAGCGATTCACTAACTCAGGTTGAAATCTATAGAGCGCACTTTGACTTTGCTTAGACTTAAGTTTTAGTAAACGAGACAGACTTATGCGTTATAACGCTGTCTCGTTTTAACAGGGTCTTATGTCTGAGCAAAGTCTATAGATCTCAGCCTCAGCTCATTTATTCAAAGTAAGTACTATTGTACACTTTTTGATGGTCAGTATTCTTAGATATGTAAGATGATTAGTGTTGATAATTTATTACGTAAACTTAAAACTAAAGCTACGAGAGTTATGTGCTGCCTGCCACCCCCTCAGCCCTCTGCTTTTGCGCCGTACAAGCATAATTTCTAAACTGAGCGCTTGCTATACTGTGGCTATCGTTAGGCACAGCGCGTGCCATAATTCAAAAGCATCACGATAGCGCCACGCGTCATTTAAATTAGACTTTAGAGAGCGCTCAGAGGCAGACAGGAGCTGTGAGCGCTTCCTTTGATGTGAATGGAGCCGGTTCATTCGATTCTGGCACTGCACTAGATCGCCCGGGGCGGTCGGCGCATCTTTAGCGTTGCGCACACAATTGCGATGCATGGCTTTTTATATATTTTCTTCGGAATAGTATTAGAAATCGCGTCATGCATTGCCAGACACTTAGTAACGTGACAAATCCTTGCCAGACACCCTTAAACTTTTATCTCCCAAAGACACCATGATCCAAACTTCATAGTCGCGGACCGTTCATCCCTGTATTGGGGACGATACGCAGATAAACTTTCAGCTTTTACAAAATAATAAATAATAATACAATCCATTAAGGAACATAATGCACCAAGAACCAGAATGAACTACCAGAACCATAGAATAGAATAGAATACAACAGACTAGGTATATTTTTATTCAAGTAAACTTTTGCAAGTGATTTTGAATCGTCAAAGTAGTTTACCAATGATCTGGAATGCCCTTCCTACCGAGAAGAACCAGCAAGAAACTCGGTGGTTGCTCTTTTCAAGTTTTCAATTTACAATAATATGCCATAAGCATAGATGTACAAACGCACGCCCAAAATTCGATGCGTTTGCGCGATCCTTTCGTCCGTCGGATTGACATGCTGCGTTTTAATCAATTAGCGTGCAGAAACGTGGTTCACGAGCCATTGGGCAGTGAAATGAGCGGACCACGGACCGCGCGGGCCACCGCCGTGGCGCCGCGTTTTTGAACGCTCTCCGATTTCAACAAAAAAAAAAATTTGTTCGACCGTTTTTGGATGATTATGAAGATATGTAACGGTTTTTAATGTGTGACAAATAGGACATAGCGGCTAAATAAAGATGCCAATTGGCTACATACTACGGTCTCAAATCTGTCAGAATCCGACTATTTTTATAACAGTCCTAAAAATAACAGTAGCATTATCAGTATGTGCCGAATGCTCAGAATAAACCGACGCGTAAGTACTTTTAGATGTGAAGCTCCATTATTTCTTGTGTCAACAATCATACGATATTAATTATTATTTTAGACAGTACGATACAACCCATATTTTGTGTTAGTAAAAATATATCAATACCTTACTAAACTAGAATACTTACATAAGATTTTTGTTTAATTCAAATTTATTTCGACAAAGCTTTTGAATGGTCAACTGAATTATTTACCACAGGTTGGTTCTCAACTCTCAATGACTTTCCTTGGAAATCAATAAAACGTGACATCAAAATTTTGATACGAAAATAATATGACAATTGCTCGCTCTACATTTTGACTCTCTTTGTATGATAACTTCATAAGTTCATAATCGGAGCGAAAGTCGGTCTCGATTCACTTTTTTTTTGGTTTTACAGCTCGTGGATTTTTTGGTCGGCCGAATGGTTTGACTTGGTATTAGAAACTTGATATGAGAGATTGATGGATTTTAACTTGATTAATTAATAAGTATGGATTTATTCATAACTAGCGACCTACTTACCTGACTTTCATGATTCTAATTCAACGGTAAGAACCCTATAGGTTTTCTTGACAGACACGACAGACGGACAGACAGACAGATAACGAAGTCAGATAGAAGTTCCTTTTTCCTTTTGAGGTACGGAACTCCCAACCTCCTGAATAATAGGCGGACTTCTTTACTACCAAGTTATCATAAATTTTAACATAAGTAATATAAGCTTACCTAGTTAAATTCAATAAAAATAGTAAAATGGGGCCACTGTGGACAGACGGTTGCGCAAACAGAATGATTAATGATTGATTGATTATTATGTTAGTCATCGAGCCGAAGCAATTATTCAAACTTGGTTATCAACTGACATAATTTCGTTAAATCGATAACACCGATATTTCTACATACACTGGAAGTCTTATCGTATCTACAATTACAAATACACTTAGGTACTTATATTGTGATTATTGTGTTACTATAGGTAGGACTATAGATATCGATAAAGGCAAGAAAATAATAGTGTAAGGTTACTTTTAAAAATTAATTTGAATTGTCAACAATAATATAAAATTATTAACTTATCTAATGAAGGTACTTTGATAAAATCGATATTTGGCTCATTCGATGTCATACAATCTGTTACTAGGAGGCCGACAAGATTGAACTTGCATAAATACTGGTGTTTCGAAGGTTTTAGTTGAGTCTCCTTCTGAGATTCGGAGCGATATCGCATATTTTCGGTATTTGGATTGTGAACTGGATAATTAGATGTTGTGATAGCAATCACGCTCTAATTAAATTACTTATTTTGGCATTAGTTTGTTTAGATTAAAACTCTCTATAACCTTACACATTGAACTTGTGTTTTTTTGTGTTGGTTTTGGAGAGGACATTCCAATAATTCGATAAAAATATTTAAATAATAATACTGGGGAAGCGAAATCTTCGAGTTAAACCCCCCCCCCCCCCATAAAACATATTCATGGTTAAGTTATCCAGTTATCGTCCAGAAATTCTGCCCTTTGATTAGTTCATTCGCTGTTTGACCTTTTTTCACAGCCATTCAAAGGGCAGAATTTCTTGACGTTAACGAAAGCCATGAATATAACTTTTCTTACACAATCGGGGGGCAGATTGCAACCAAGCCCTAACCAATTAAAAAAAAATAGTTGCAAAATTTTCAAATTCAATACACTCAATGATATTTCGGAGTCAATAGCTGGGTGGCTGGGCCCCACAGAGTATAGGTTTAGGAGAGTAAATGACTAGTGAAACACCAGTGAGAGCTTTTGTAGGTATAAAATATAAATACCTATTGTTGTAGGTATAAATTGCAGGTAAGAATATCATTGAGTCCATAAAAGATTTTAAATGAATTTGTCAAATTTCTTTAAAACAGTAATCAACAAGTGAAAGAGTGATTGTGGGTAGATAACAGCAAAACTATCGCGGTTGCGCGCGCGCAGGTCGGCGAATCAAATTAAAGAACAAAAAAAAAGTTCTGAAACCGATTGCCCAAGTGTTAACAGACGCACAATGGATACAATTGATCTTGATAGTACGTCACTAAAGAATTTTTGGTTGAGTTTAATAAGAAATCTATACCTACATTCATTGTAACTTTCATAGTAGCCTATAACAGCATTTGTGGTGGTGCGCTCTCAAAAAGATTATGTCACAGTTCATGACTGATAGGGAACTTCTAACAAAACCTAGAGGCTTCGACGACACTAGCAGGAGTCAAATGTATGGTACGAAATGGTTAGGTATGTTACATGGATCCTCCCAGAAGAGTTCTCGCGCGACACCTCCCAGAAGGTGTCGCGCGAGAGTGTTCCCTCTTTAGAGTTCCCGGAGCTTATATGTGCTGAGGAGGGCCAGGTTTTAGTGGGTAGAAACCCCGCATAACCCGAGCGGGTATCTTTAGAATATTTCCCCCTCGAAAGTATGTTACATGGGATGTCATAGCAGCATGGCGAGACAAACAGTTTCAAATATTATAGGTACAAGTGTAAATTAAAAATTAATAACACCCCCGACAAGTGAAGGTTACAGTAACTAGAAAAGAGCTGATAACTTTCAAACGGCTGAACCGATTTTCTTGGATTATAGCTAAGAACACTTTCGATCAAGCCACTTTCAAACAAAAAAAAAACTAAATTAAAATCGGTTCATTAGTTTAGGAGCTACGATGCCACAGACAGATACACACGTCAAACTTATAACAGCCCTCTTTTTGGGTCGGGGGTTAAAATTTTTAAATCATAGGGTTCACGGCACCCCTAGTACTCAAATACCTGATTGCCTAATATTTGACAGATGTCGATTCAGGATCAAATCGAAAGCTCACTCACTCTAGTTCTCTCTGTCGATGTCAGGCTTATCTACTGATCAATCAAACGGCAGATGGTAGCTAATCCCGTGTGTCAGCTGATAACACGGGTGGCAGTTTTGGCATAATATTCTGGTTATCATGTGTATTATCACGGAACTTTAGTTATTGCTAAACTTTCAATATTTACTTTACTGATATAACTGTCGTCCTATAACCAAAAGACGGTTAACTTAACTAGAAAAATTAATTTTGCAGTTAACACCAGAAAAACTAGTTAAGTTGCAATAAAAAAAATCCTAGGACGAAACTAAAAACTAACTAAAACTTTGGTATTACGCAGCATTCTTTTTCTACTGAAAATACAATACCAAAGGTGGCCAGTAGTTATTAACAGTTGATAAGATCTATTTAATTGATTACTATTTTATCATTTAAAGATTACTCAAATAATTAGACATGATTTATTATATTTAGCCTCTTATAAAGTGTCAATCAAAATGATAAGACAATTTTAGAATGTGACCTGATGCGACACCGTACCTATAGCTATTAGCACGGACCTTACAGATATATGCCTTACTTCGCTAAAATCTTAAAATGTAATCGTGTTAACTCTTATGGAGTTTTTCTCTCATAAGGAACACGTGCCGCCGAAGAGGCGAGCCGCTGCCGTAGATAAACAACGCCAGCAAAAACGAAGACAGGTAGTATTGATGATTACCGATATGGTACCATAAAAAAACTACGAAAAAAAATTAAAAAATCCTGTATTTTTCAAAAGTTCACAATATGTTGCTAATAAAATATCTGACTGACGCTAGAGATTCGTCAGTTGTTTTTTTAGTTACTTTTTGATTGATTGATTTATTTGGGCTTATGATTTTGACATTCCTTGATGACATTTATCGATTACACACGAGTATTTAAGAGGGCTCTCTCCGTCACACGTTTCCACTCGTTTCATACAATCGTAGTTCCAATTTCATTTGAATACTAAGCAACCAAAGTCCATGAAATTTTGCAGACATATTCTAGAAACTAATATCTATGTCTGTGGTTTTCCAGATTTCTGTTAAAATACTCGGTTTCAAAGTTACGCGGTCTAAAAATTTTCATACAAATCTTTGAGCCCCTGTAATTTTAAAACTACATATTTTTAGAAAAATCTAAAACACCACAGACACAGATATTAGTTTCTAGAATATGTCTGCAAAATTTCATGGACTTTGGTTGCTTATTATTCAAATGAAATTGGAACTACGATTGTATGAAACGAGTGGAAACGAGTGACGGAGAGAGCCCTGTTAATACGTTAATCCAAATAATGAATTAGCGATATTACCTCGTACTCACACAGAGACCCTAAGTACCTACTACCTATTTAACAATGAAAGATGATTTTGAAGAAATAAAAAAATCTTATAACAGTCTAGTGTCACTAATACACTTGGGTTTACAAAAAAAATCTAAATACTACTTAAGTAAAAACAAAGGTCTTGACTCACTGACGGACTCACCAATGCCCATCCCAAACAGATTTTTTAAATTCCCACGGGATAGGGAATAAATCAGATTTATTTTTTCCGTTCAGTCGCTAGTGTAAGGTTATTTTTAAAAATTGATTTGAGTTGTCAAAAATAATATAAAATTATTAATTTATCTAATGCAGGTAGATTGATAAAATCGATATTTGGCTCATTCGATGTCATACAATCTGTTGCTAGGAGGCCAACAAGATTGAACTTGCATAAATACGGGTGTTTCGAAGGTTGTAGTTTAGTCTCCTTCTGAGATTCGGAGCGATATCGCATATTTTCGGTATTTGGGTTGTGAACTGGATAATTAGATGTTGTGATAGCAATCACGCTCTAATTAAATTATTTATTTTGGCATTAGTTTGTTTAGATTAAAACTCTCGGATAACCTTGCACATTAAACTTGTGTTTTTTTTGTGTTGGTTTTGGAGAGGACATTCCAATAATTCGATAAAAATATTTAAATAATACCTGCTTTTCTGAGTGACGCCAATACTAGAAATTTGATAATGTTGTAACATCTTATGAAAAAATAATAAAATTATATTGACCACTAGGTATCTTTATTCTTTCGCTTAGTTTTATATCGACTTAACGAGTAGATTATAATCATCGATTAATTTTATTTCTAAATCGGTAAACACTATAAAAACATAACAAATCGGTTCCCAGATAAGGTCTGCTTGATATTTGATATTGAATTATTAGAAAAAACCAGTGACACTTTGTATAGTTCAATCAGGTATCAGCTAATTAGTCGTTGTCAAAAATCGATACAGCAAAATCGATTAAGTACCTACCTACATACAATATGGTAGCAATACCGAGAACTTGTTTTGCCTGTAATTTTACGTAATATTAAAATTGTAATAGGTACTTAGATTAGATGCAAAGTGAATTCATCTGCAGTTTCCATCATAGTATGAAGTTAATCAAGATAATTATATCTTAGGCCGCTGGGTCTAGAAATTTGAGACTAAACATGTAGGTTTTCTCCATAAAGTCGACTTCTCACTAAGAAAGGATATAATATGTAGGTACAGAGACACCCGAACGAGGTCCAGCTAATTCCGTATTGTGTGAAAAGTGTGATTTTATGTAATGATTTGGTACGGTTAATTTTAAAAGCCATACTGAAAATCCCGATCTTAGTTTTTATTATTTGTTGTGAAACAATCTGTAAAAAATTGCAACTCTCTACCTATTATTTATCGTTCATGAGATACAGCCCGCTGATTGACGGACATATAGAGACAGACAGACAGAAGAGACTTAGTAATAGGGCTCCGTTATTCGTAGTTGGCAACTTTCGGGTACGGAACCCTAAGAAAGTAAAGTAAATAATTACTTAAGTTCTGTAAAAAGAAAGTTTACTACCAAGTTCGAATATCTATTACACTATCTTATTTATATACAACACTCGACTCTTGCACGATGTTAAAAAATAAAATAAAGCCGCATCCTTGCAGTAGGCATTCACTGCATTAAGATTAAAGCCTTCAAGCTTCCTTAGGAAAAGGTCTATTCACACTGTTGCTACTTGTTGCGGTATAACCGCGAGTAAAAACTCGACAGACGCGACGCTGACAACAAAAATTGCAAGCCCGATTCGGCGGATCCGACAACCGGATAAACTATCTGGTTTTATTTTTGACTAAGTATTAATGATAAATTCACATTTTATTATGTGCACTATCAATCACACTACAAATTAAAAAAACACTATCTACTTAGCGGTTGATAGAGTCGCTTGACGAATTAAAAGCACTTTGTAAAAGTTTAAAGAAATAAAAAACTTTCCTAATTTTTACTCAATTTTAATGCCAAACAGAAAAGAGACGAATATTCTAGAAAGATAAAATTGACCTTTCCATAATCACTCTCAATCGTACAAAATAATATGCGCAAGAAATCCTTATAAAGCATTTATCAAATTGCTCGTAAAACGTGTCACTAAAAATGCATGAGCGTACTTCATTAACAATTTCAGCTTGACCTTAGATGCCCCTGTTAATCGCTGCGTGCGTTTTATCGAACCGCACGTTATAGAATCCGTAGTGCGCGTGGACCCTTGTCGTCAATAACTCCAGCTTGACCTATCTCGGCTTCCACTATTTATCGGCAGAGGCGCCGCGGACAACCCCGTATCTGACATTTTACGATCCCCCCACAGTGCGTTCAATTACCTACTGCGATAGTTCCGATGCGATTAAAACCGATATTATGGGTATTATCACTGACCTCTACTAATACACGTACATAGGTATTAGGTACGCTGGACTTGCTATTGCCAACCTGTTTTTCTTGTGGTAAGTGATGATGCAGTCTAAGATGGAGGCGAGCTAACCTAGAAGGGGTATTGCAGTTTTCAATAAACCCACACTCCGTTTGTTTCTACACGGCATCGTACCGAAACCCTAAATCGCTTGGCGACACGGCTTTGCCGGTAAGGTGGTAACTAGCCACGGCCGAAGCCTCCCACCAGACCAGACCAGAAATTTAGAAATTATGAAATTCAAAACCCCTGTCGGGAATCGAACCCGGGACCTCCCACTAATATGTGCGTCGTGTGGGCGTTTGATGTCAGTGATGAGACAATTAATGTCAACATTCATAGACACAGTGTCAATTTTAATTCCCAGTAGGTTTTCTTGACAGACACGACAGACGGACAGACGGACAGATAGACAGACAGACAACAAAGTGATCCTATAAGGGTTCCTTTTTCCTTTTAATGAACGGAACCCTAAAAATACGTCCGCCTCGGTTCTGCCAGTAGGTATGTCTTGCGTTTTAGAGTTTAGACCCAAGTATGATGGATGACAACCAATCGCAGCAGGTGACAAACAGTTGAAACCTTTATTCTAATCAGATCCGCGCCAAATTAATTAACATATTACTTAATTAGAGATTGTTCTGATAATACCGGTGTACATTATTTAGGTGAGCAATTCATTATGCTTGTAACTTTTGAGTACCTACTTATTCTATGTTTTTTATTCCCATACAAATTACCCCTTGACTGCAATCTCGCCTGGTGGTAAGTGATGATGCAGTCTAACATGGATACAATATAGCCTAGATGTTACTCAGGAATAATGTGAATTTCTACTGGTTAAAGAATTTTCAAAATCGGATCAGTAGTTCCAGAGATTACCCTCAACAAACAAACTTACAAACTTTAACTCTGTGCACGGTGCATACTCTTCCTTCATGTTTTAGAACACACAAGATAAAGTTGAAAACTAAAACCCGACTACGATCGTCTATAATAAACTCTGAAATAATATGAGAGTAAAATTGTTTTTCTGTCTCTTGGTATATTTTAATATTGTTGTACATATTTTATACTTATGAACTCAGAATTTTCTCCTCTTTCATTGACATCCCACTCGATACGATAGCAAAATTTTTGGAGACCCCCACTTTATTTGATGTAACATCCGTTAGGTCAATTTTTCTGTAAGTATAAAATATAGCCTATGTCACCCGGACCTTTACAACGAATCAATTCACCTCATTCATCAAAATCAGCCCAGTAGTTTAGGCGCTACAGTGGAACACACAGAATCTGGATACAACCATACATATACATACATAGACTGCTAAAATCATAACCCTTTCTTTTGGCTTTGACGCAGTCGGGTTAAAATGGCTCAACATTTTGTCGCTACTCGCTGATGTGACTTTACGGGACAAAATCACAGTCAGTGAGTTAGTCACGGCGACTGGGAGACAAATGGCCGCGGATCCACAGCTAAGCGGGTAACGAACGACTGCGAGTGATGTCACTGTGACGTCACGAGCAACAAGTTGCCCGAACCTCTAAATGCTAATGATGGCATGCTAGTAGTACTTGTTACTTGCTCTAGTCATGACCAAGTCATCGCCGGGCCACTACTAAGCATGGGTCTCCTCTCAGAATGAGAAGCCCGCACTTGCCAAGAGTGGAATGGCGTCACACACTCTTGAGAATCTATACTAATAAATAAAATTGGAGTGTCTGACTGTAATTTCGAAATAACTACCTCATATTAAGCTCATATGGTTATTTGAACGATACCATAACTGAATCACACGTTTTTAAAATTTTTGTCTGTCTGTCTGTCTGTCTGTCTGTCTGTCTGTTTGAAAAGGCTAATCTTTGGAACGGCTAAACCGATTTTGACGGGACTTTCACAGGCAAGTAGAGGATTGACCAGGGCGTAAAATAGGCTACTTTTTAACCGACTTTTAAAAAGGGAGTTGTGTTTTTCTACCTATGTACACCGAAATCTCCGAGATTTCTGAACCGATTTGCGTCATTTCTTTTTTAATCGATAGAGGAACTTTGCGACATTGTTTCATAAAAAATTTGGAGTCCAACTCCTCAATCCTGATGCTGCAGGGGATCTGACCAATCCACGCGGGCGAAGCTGCGGGCATCAGCTAGTATTATATAAAACTCTCAGGCTTACAGGTTTCCTCACGTGTTTACCTTCACCATAAGTAAGTACCTCCCTAATATACCTACTTACATTTGCTATTTTTTTTTTTGTATCTTGAAATGGAACAATTCCTTGAGTTTCAGTAGGTAAGTATTTAAAAAAAGTTTTCAACAAAGTTTTCTTGCATATCCTAGTTATCTGGTAGTACGTATTATTACGTGTGGGTTTGAAAAGAAGTCTATTCTTTGAATTTTTTTTACTTTAGAAAGTAGGTAAGTATATATGTATGTAGTTGGGCATTGGAAACAGTCAAGGTTTGGGTGTTTTGTAATGCCTGACATTTAGGTATTACACTGTGTAATAAATTAAAAATTTATAACACCCCCGACGATCCAAAGTATTTGAGTTTTCCAAAACATCATTTTCAAATAAATAATTATGTATTTAGGCAACGTCCATCTTGACAGCTTGACATTTGTCAATTGACATAATATTAAGAACCTAACGGTTATCTAACCTTCTTTTCTACAAGAAAACTAGAAAAGAGCTGATAACTCTTAAACGGCTGAACCAATTTTTTTGGATTATAGCTAAGAACACTCTCGATCAAGCCACCTTTCAAACAAAAAAAACTAAATTAAAATCGGTTCATTCGTTTAGGCGCTACGATGCCACAGACAGATACACAGATACACAGATACACAGATACACGGATACACAGATACACAGATACACAGACACACAGATACACAGATACACACGTCAAACTTATAACACCCCTCTTTTTGGGTCGGGGGTTAATAAAATAAATTAAATTAAGTATTATAAAGTATCTCTAGGTATTTATTTTTCAAGAATCAACAACTCAAAAAATACAAACACATCTCGTCAATCACTATTCCACAAGTAGTCACCCCACGTTATTTTTGGTGGCGAAAACAAGAAAAACGTCCGGATCAGCGATCCAATCTCACCTCTACATTAGTATAAATGGAGTGGAGTGGAGGCTCTAATGAAAATGATGTCCAGACGTCTTGACTACGACGCGTACGGATTGAGAGCATCATTCTGTAGGGATTTTAGTAGGTAGTAAGTAGGTACCTACCTACCTGTATAGTACATCATTGGGGAGTTTTCACCGTACATACTTACACAGGTGGAACTAACCCTTCTTAGTGGAGTCAATGAAGCCGTAAAACACCCAATTTTTTAATAATAAGTATGGAGTTTGGATTTTTGTCAGTTATTAGATAGCTGAGAAAATGAAGTAGTTTTGAAGATAATTTGCAGGCCAAGAACTTCTGTAATTTTTTGTAGAAAAATAGCATTTTCTGAGGATAATCGAGGAAAAGGCTTCATTGACTCTACTATCTGATTCTTAAAGATAGAAGAGCCGTGCTCGATAGGTACCTATTAATCGGTGGACTGGCACTGGTGGTAGTAGATGATGATTACATGCATTTAAACAGAGTAAGCAAAAGTAAAAATAGAATAAGTACCTAAGTAAAATTGTCTAGGTATGTATTTTTGAGATACATTGAAGATGCTACTTAGCTCAAATCTATATAGGTAGATAGGATTATACTTAGTTAAGTATTACCCATAGAGGTTCGACGAAGCCACCCAGACAGCAATTGTGCGGTAAGGGGTACGAGGGGGTGACCCGATACGGCCCCCGTATTTCTGGGACCTATAGTGCAGCGTCGTGCATTTACCACGAGGTCGAAGGCGTCGGACAACTGTGTCTTTCCTTATACTGTGACTCAGCGTGGGGAGCGACTGACAGCTACAAATGGTCACTTGTTGCGCCCGTACTAAGTAGCTACTACAATATAGAGCATTTTGTAACGATCTCACTATTAAGTATTCTCTCCCTTGCCGAAAACAGTCTGTAAAGGTTAACTCTTTCATTTTTAGGGTTCATTACCTCAAAAGGAAAAACGGAACCCTTTTACGATCACTTCGTTGTCTGTCTGTCTGTCCGCCCGTCTGTCCGTCTGTTGTGTCTGTCAAGAAACCTATAGGGTACTTCCCGTTGATCTAGAATCATGAAATTTGGCAGGTAGGTAGGTCTTATAGCATACGCAAGAGGAAAAATCTGAAAACCGCGAATTTGTGGTTACATCATTTAAAAAAAATTAAAATGTGTTTCAATTTTCAAAATAAGATAACTATACCAAGTGGGGTATTATATGAAAGGGCTTTACTTGTACATTATAAAACAGATTTTCATTTGTTTTTGTGCATAATAGTTTTTGATTTATCGTGCAAAATGTCGAAAAAACGACCCGAGTATGGAACCCTCGGTGCGCGAATATGACTCGCACTTGGCCGGTTTTTTTCCACAGGAACGTTGAAGTCGATTAATACCATATGTTTTACTTATAGCTCATTGTAACCAATCATAACCACATTAAACGTAACCTACCACATAGTAAGTTCTAACCCGTTAGTACGGCAGTAGCGTGGGTCGCGACTGACATCTACAAATAGGCACTTGTTGCTCTCCCGTACAACACGGGCGTTTGTTAAACGTTTGTCTAACTACAGATGCTGAGTGAAAACATTTTGTTTGCTACAAACATTTACCGTCTGTCATTCTCTACTGCCACTGACTGTCATATCAATGTACTAGCCGATGCCCGCGACTTCGTCCGCGTGGATTTAGTTTTTTTCGAAATCCCGTAGGAACTCTTTGATTTTCCGGGATAAAAAGTAGCCTATGTGCTAGTCCAGGATATTATCTATCTCCATTCCACAGCCAAATCCGTATAGTAATTTTTGCGTGAAGGAGTATCAAACATACACACGCACACACACATACACACAAACTTTCGCCTTTATAATATTAGTTTGATAGTGTGATTGATCTATAAACATTAGGTCTAACAAAGGTTAAGGTGTCTCTCAAGAAAGAATTCAAGAACTAACCAACAACTAAGCACAACGTTGTTGATTGACATTGGCGGAATTATTGCGGAATATGAAACCGCAATACGAAGAGCCATAGAAAAGAAGAGAAGAAGATGAGGTTTTGCTTATTTCTTTCTGTATCGTAGAATCAGAATCATTTATTCAGTCAGAATTTTTGTTTATAAGCTTACGGTTGAACGCACGTTTCTGCTTTTCTTTTTCTCTTGGTTGGAGCTCCATGTACATTATATCAATAAAACACTCTAGGTACGTAGATCAATCAAACAATGAATAGTAATAATAATCGATAAAAATATCAATACAACTTCAACAGTATTGCATTCATTTTTAACTCCCGACCCAAAAAGAGGGGTGTTATAAGTTTGACGTGTGTATCTGTGTGTCTGTGTATCTGTATATCTATCTGTGGCATCGTAGCTCCTAAACTAATAAATTTAGTATTTTTTGTTTGAAAGGTGGCTTGATCGAGAGTGTTCTTAGCTATAATCCAAGAAAATCGGTTCAGCCGTTTGAAAGTTATCAACTCTTTTCTAGTTACTGTAACCTTCACTTGTCGGGGGTGATATAAATTTTTAATTTACACTTGTAATATATCTGCTATCGATTATATATTCAACATCGATTATATTATAGAAATTATCTACTCGCACGAGTACATCGGATATGAATAATCGATACGGACGGAGGCCGCGGGGTAATTATTCGAGTATATATCGCATTAATATCGATAATATCAATCAATGTCAGCGGCGAAGTTAAATTAATACCTTTATGAATCGAGTGTCGTCACATCAATCAGCTTGTCGCGTGATTGATGGGTGATGGGTGCGAAACAAAATCCCTGGATGTGATATCGAAGGGGGTTGGGGGGTTTGGGGGTTTCCGAAGGGGGGTAATGAGCTTTGGTTATGTGATGGATAATTTGGGGCTGTCATAATTAATATGATATGAAAAATAGGGGTAGCCTTTTAATTCACACTAGTACTAGGTATATTAATTAGATTGGGGGGGGGGGGGGGGTTTGGGGGTTTCGGAAGGGGGGTAATGAGCTTTGGTTATGTGATGAATAATTTGGAGCTGTCATAATTAATATGATATGAAAAATAGGGAAAGCCTATTAATTCATACTAGTAATTTATTAATTAGACTTTATTATAAGGGCGATCACACATCACAGACATTCAATAATTTGAGAGGCTTTATGACGCAACTGACGTCAGAGGAGTTAGAATTCATACCATTCAGACAAGATTTTTATACGAACTGGGCATTTTAATTTACCCACAGCTATATCACTCAAGGATAATGTAACTACCTACAGATCAGAGAGTATGTTAAACAGTCCAATTTTAATTAAATGATTTCCCATCAAAGCTTAGAATGGGATGATAAAAATTTGAATTGAAATGCTGTCAAGTGACAAGATCCAAGTCAATTCATAATAAAATAACATATTCCTGTCATCCATAATGGTAATTTTAAACAAGGCTAACGACTCTGTATGGCTTCATTTAATAAATTTAATAATGCTGAAGATTGTACGTCATAAATTGGCGCCCGCTGACATGGTAGGCGTTATAACTTTGTGATGTTTATGGGGAATGACACGCCATAATAAGAATATTTTATTTACAAGTCCTCACAAAGTAGACTTAGGCAGACAATAGGCTAGTCGGATGGGACTATGACATTTAGTCGACTAACCCTGTACCCAGATTAAAATTAAAAAAAAAAACAGCCAAGTGCGAGTCCAAGCCTCACTCTTTTGGAGTTTTAAAATCAAATTCAAATCATTTATTTATTCAAAATAGGTAACAATTTACTCTTTTTGATGATCAGAACTGTTAGATTTGTAAGATAATTTAAAGATTGTAGTGGTAATAGTATTTTTAGTAAGAATATTAGCCAAGTTTATCATGCTGACTAATATTCCCCTTTCTTCTCCACCTAAGCGTAAATTTAAGCTTATGCTAAGAGTAGGTACGACAATTACAACGGGTGGGGTTTGACCGGCAACCTTTCGAATTACAGTTCACTCCTTTAACCGAAGCTCTACAAATTTTTCTTCTTCATTCTTTTCAAAAACTATAGGGACTAGTAGTACGGGTGTGGTTGTGAAAATTTCGTCGCATCGTCAATAAAAAGTCTGTAGTCTGTAGGAGACCTTACGGGAAATGACATACCATAACAAGAATATTTTATGAAGACGACAGACCGTTTTACCCTTCGAGGTCAATCAATTTCAAAGTAATTCTCTATTATTTAAATCTAGTCAATGTAACCATGATGTAACTTCAATACCTCCTCCAGATCTTAAAACCATAACTTTGCTTAAGCTAAGCAAAAAGTACCTATTACTTATAAACTCTACGATTCAAGTAAGTAAATTTATTATTTCACAGCTTACGGAGTTTCTCAAGCGTCATGTAAAAAAAGTTTCCGGTTAAATCACAGACGAAAGAAAAAGATGGACGGAGTTCTCGCAAAGAAATCTGTTTAAAAAGTCAAGCCTGTTTGCATAAATGGCTTGCTATTTACGCACACAGCATAGCTTCCTGCAATTAATTATTCCACATACAAACAAGCACTACCAAAAGATTAAAAATTTATTCGAATGTGAATTCACCATGTGAATATCTTGCTTGTCAATGATAACGTGTCTTTATTCTGAACCTAGAATCTACGCATTTAATTAATAATTTATGCTTCAAGATAAAATAATGTCCTGACGCTGAAAAATTACAATCTTCGGTGAATGACCTCAGCTTCATGACATTTACCTATTAGCAACTTCGTGGATTGAGATTTTTAAAAATCTCTTTTGATTTTCTGGGTTAAAAAGTAGCTTAATATGTTACTCTCCAAATAAATCTCCATGCAAACAATCACATCAACCCGTTTCCCTATTACGACGTGATTGAAAGACAAACTTACAAACATACTTACACACTTTAGCATTTATAGTATGGAGTATATTTCTAGTCTATGTTTTTCTTTAGTCACAGGCGAGATTTTATAAGTTTTTTATTTAGTCATAAAATTCGTAACTGATGTCTGACAAGACAAACGCTTAGAGAATAATAAAATTGTAATCTTGTTATGGTGTTCAATTGTACGAATACGTAGCTTATAAAGTTAATTTACTATGAATCGACATGTTTTTTATTCCGACTATAATAATGAATTGAAATAAAGGGTTGTATTTGACATTTTAATAGTTTTAGCTTCACGAAAATTCCGTCCGTTTATCCTTTTTATGCTGTTGACTGTACACGAACACATTTACGCGCCACATTACCCCCCATCCACACACTGCACTACTCGCGCAATTAAGAGGGCTCTCTCCGTCACTCGTTTCATACAATCGTAGTTCCAATTTCATTTGAATATTAAGCAACCAAAGTCAATGAAATTTTGCAGACATATTTTAGAAACTAATATCTATGTCTATGGTTTTCCAGATTTCTGTTAAAATATTCGGTTTCAAAGTTACGCGGTCTTAAAAATTTTCATACAAATCTTTGAGCCCCTGTAATTTTAAAACTACATATTTTTAGAAAAATCTCCACAGACACATATATTAGTTTCTAGAATATGTCTGCAAAATTTCATGGACTTTGGTCGCTTAATATTCAAATGAAATTGGAACTACGATTGTATGAAACGAGCAGAAACGAGTGACGGAGAGAGCCCTGTTAATCGCGACAGCCGACACCGCTGCACTAGGTCACTTGCCTTTGCAACGTGATGGACGTCGAAACTGTGGCAGCGTGCGCGCTATTGCATACCTACTTACCGACAAAATAGGAAGCGATGGGCATGAACGAGGAACATGCGAGTAACGCGGCCACACTACGTCTCAGCCTCCGTTCCTCGCTCCTTCCCATGCCACACGGGTAGTGTGTGGACGGGGGTTTACGTGCAAGTATAATAAAATACGCTAATATATTTATGTATGTCTGTATATAGCAGGCTGTGAGTACGAGTAAGTAACATAAAACATGATGTACAGCTGTAAAGACGCGCACTGATCTATGCGCTATTCACGCGACTCAGCTTGTACCGACAGCAAAAACATAAATACTACTTACTAATTTTTAATTACTTTAAAAAAATCTACTTAGTATGGGGATGATGTCTATGTCAAAAATAAATTATTTCTTAGTAACTATTTAATAGAGTGTTTGTTTTAATTTTTAAGCCACATTCAATGCTAGTTTTAAGTTTTCTTAACATTTTAAATTATCGATTTAACTAAAAAAGTACGTCAAATTACGTCAAATGTTATGACGTCACATCTGTGAATTTCATACAAGCTTCATTACTAAGCGAGCGTTTTGATGTTTGATAAAAAGTCGCTGATTTGACTAGTAGTCATCATCCCTATTTTTAATCCCCGACCCAAAAAGAGGGGTGTTATAAGTTTGACGTGTGTATCTGTGTATCTGTCTGTGGCATCGTAGCTCCTAAAGTAATGAACCGATTTTAATTTAGTTTTTTTTTTGGCTGAAAGGTGGCTTGATCGAGAGTGTTCTTAGCTATAATCCAAGAAAATCGGTTCAGCCGTTTGAAAGTTATCATCTCTTTTCTAGTTACTGTAACCAACACTTGTCAGGCGTGTTATAAATTTTTAATTTACACTTGTCAACTTAACACGTTTATGCAGTTTGAAAAATTTAAATCGAGAGTCTTATTTTAGTGCTAAGAATTATACCGCTAATAGGTACTTATTTCAGAAGTGGTTTTAACGGAATATGAATTTGTACTTCTTCCGTTAAATAATATAGCACACGATTGTTTGTTGGGTACATTATTTTACTAGATGTTTTTCACTTTGTAAGCGGAGTCTTAAAGTTATACTTATCTAAACCTAATCAAAGTTACAAATCTTGAAGATCTAACAAAGTTAAAACAAGAATTAGGGCATGTTTAATCAAATATTAAATTCGGTAAAATACAACACCTGTAAACTGATAAGACTTCTTTTTATGTAGGTACTTATAAGTACCTACTCGTTAACTGATAACCTCCCTTTGACTCGCCGAAGTCGGATAACAGATATTTTGATAAAATTTTGTATCTCATTATCTTGATTATAATTATTATTTTTAGCGAAAATTCCAATTAATTATGTCAAGGCATAATTCAATCAAAAATAAGCTATCTAATAGTAAAGGTTGATTATCTTATCAGTTATATTTCAATACGATTATTTATTTATTATTTAGGAAGGACCAGAAAATTGTAATACCCCAGTGTTAAGTATGCCTCCTATTCGGGGGTCGGGGGTTCGATCACGGACCTCTACTTTTCGGAATTACTTGTAATGTAAAAACTAACAGTCAAACTAAACTCTAACCGTGCATTTACACATTCACCCTCCCATCCAACTTCCCGCGCGCCGCCGCTCACCGCTAGGGTCGATTCGCACTGACATAGAATCAAAGTGAATATACACGATCAAGTTTGCAGCATTCTTAAAACGGCATCCAGTAAACTTGACGCTGCATGGCTAACTTGACGGTAAGCCAGCCATTATGACAACTTAAAATTTTGTATACACACTCACGTTGTCTCTATTTGTCAACATAATCCACTAACTACCAGCACATTCGATGAGGAATGATGTCAATGACAGGATGAAAGACCACACGTAGGAATTCATTCTTAATATCATTGACATGTTTTGCATAATCTTGCAACTGCGTGAGTGCGAGACATGACCTGGGACGAGTTTGGTGCAAATGTGTAAATACACCTTAAGGCCTCAGGTATTCATACCTCAGATAGTCTGCCATTTCTCATTCCGTGTGAAGACAAAAAGTTTAAAAATGCCAAACTCTCATTGCTGACGTTACGTTTGATCCAATCCAACTTGCCAATGCCAAGTACCTGCTCTAACGCCGACCGCTGCAAGGGGCGGGGACTGACTCTCGTTTTGACCAATGACTCCGCTCCGTTCGAGCAAAACTAATTATACTGATTTATGCTCCCATTGTTCATTGTTGTATGTCTTTCTCGGGCTGTATTTTGCATGCATATGCATCGTGATGCATCGCCTATCAACTTTTGTTTTTCTGACAGTAGTTTTGCGAGGCGATAATCAAAGTTCGAATGGCTGTTTTTGGCTGATTTACTGACTTTAAGTCCTAACTTTGATGCTAATTTGGAAATATCTAACGCTGTCTGTCTAATGTGAACTTATAGTGTCAAAGTTCAGGTTTATTTACGTTTTCTCTTCTATCTGATGTTTTGAAACAGAGCAGCTAGTGGATCTAAACTTTGTAATATTAGGTATGTGATTGTTCTAATAATGAATGAAATAAATCTACCTAAAACGCTAATAATGATGTTGAAATCCCAACAATTGACAAAAAGCCGTGAAGTGTAGGAATAAAAAAGTCAATGATACTTTAGTTATTATAAAAAAGTCAATGATAATTTAGTTATTATTGTCAACTGTCATTTAAAAATTATGATTTATCAAAAATGGTTTGCATCATTGATAAGTATAACAATTTCGTTCTACATTATTTAACTATCTTTGTACAGTTTTTACGTACCTACAAAATCTATTGAATCATAAAAATTATTCCAGCTATAGGTATGTACCTATAGGTCTCCATCCCAAACGTCCGTTAAAGCTTGAAAGCTAAAAATGTCCTTCCAGATTTAATTTATTACCTAATCAAGAGTAGATAACTATTTAGGCATAACATTGGAGGCAATACCTAAGCTTTACCTACAATCGCACCATCAATTTGAATCAGCTAAGTACAATTACATTCAAGTTGCTAATAAATCAATAACATTTTACTACTTCCAAGAAACCTAACGATCTCTTGAAATCAGCCAAACAGACTTGTGAAATCGGCTAGACGCAACTACACTATCAATTGCAGCAGCTATAGATACCTATCAATATTCGCTAATGTATTCCACGCCGCGAAAACAGAGCAATCGTAAACACCGGCTGCGCCCGCGCATTCACCTGTCGCTCGCACGTGGGCGGAGCCAGGAATTCGTATTTACAAAAAAAAAAAAAAAAACTTTCGCGCTTTTTTCCCTTTGCCTGTCATCAACCAGTACCTTAGTATGAGTTTTCTCTCTGAACAACGTGAAAGTCACTGAGTTATTAGTTTTTAAAGTCGTAAATTCGGTGTAATTTTTATAATTTTGTCCTCTTTCATGATCGAATTTCGGTTACGGCATCCAAACTCAACGGGCAGTAGTTAACTATACAGGAGATATTATAGAGAACAAGTGTGTGCACAATCACAGGTGCAATCTCTATTCTCTCGCTCTCACAATCCGATTGCACGAAAATCCGATACGGCCGACAGGAATAAAGCACAAGACCGGTTACTTTACATGATTTCCGAGTCATGATTATATAGCTTCGCCAACGATTTTTTATTGAACAAGTTTTATTGGTTTAGCGGTGAAGGAAAACATCGTGAGGAAATCTACATGCCTGCGTGTTCTCCATGTTCTCAAAGATATGTGAAGTCTATGGCCTAAACCCTTCTCACTTTGAGACCCGTGCTCAGTAGTGGGCCGGCAATGGGTTGATCATGATGAAGTTTTATTGAACAACTTGAATCCTTGAACAAGGCAACTTAGGTCACTTTACTTTGACGTTACAGAGCTTTAATACTCGAACTCTATAAACGTTTTCGAGCTCGTTCTAAGGCTGCAGGGGAATTCGGGTGCGATATTTCCTTCGTTCGGAATCCGAAGGCTGCGCGAGTTGAGATATTTATTCCTTCAGTCGCCGTCGTGAGATTTATGTGACAAGTTGGACTTTTTTCCGTATTGAATTTATTTGAAGGGTTCTTAATCCAGGTAGTGTACCGGATGGGGCGCGTTCTACGTATTCGTTACTGAATGCGGTTTGATTGTGGATAGAATTATAAAACAACTTTAGAAAGAAATTAAAAGGTTTTCAAAAACCCGACTATAATTTGTTCTAGATTGGGTCTGGTGTTTGATAAGTGAAAAACATAATGTTGAACTTTCTTTTTTTTTTAATAAAAAAAATGTGTGAAAATACTGAATGAACTTTTTCAAAAAAAAAATACAGTGTCACTCGGGATACCCCATACAACTAAATACATTGAAGCAGTTAGAAGTTATGGATGGGATAAAGAATCTCACATACATACATACATAGATACATACATACCTATACATGAACCCGGAAAACATTGCACTCCTTTTTTGAGCAGTCGTGTAAAATTCTACATACCTATAGGGGTAAACCTTGAGGAAACAAAAAATGCCATATTATTAGAACAGGAATTATGGAAAATTAAAGTACCTAAGTAGGCTAATGTAAGATATTTGACCTAAGTTGTGAACATTATACTCCTTTTTTAGGCATTCGTGTAAAAATCTATTACATTACATAATTAATGGTCCTTGAAGAAACAAAAAAATGGCATATTACTACAGGAATTATAGAAAATTAAAGTACCTATGTAGGCTAATGTATAAGCAACTTATATTTGACCTACAGTTGTGATCCAATTTTCACCCAAAAAAAATCATTATTCATAATAATCGGTCAACGATCAATCTTGCGTCGCCGTCGGAAGCCACTCAACCTCGCCCCGTTCCGTGGGTTTGCCTGTTATTGTTGTTTGCACACGGACTTATGCCCACTGTTGCCGCCTGACCCGTTTTCACTTCGTCGGCACGCGATCGCATGGATGTGAATTTTATTGCGTTCAGGAAACTTGAAATATTTTCTGACAGCCGATTGTATCTGTGACGAATTAGAATTCAATAGCTAGGTTAGGTTTTGTTATTTCTCTCATTTACCTACCTAACTTTAATTCTCAACTATAACTAAGTTCAACTATTTAAATCAGTATCTTTTTATCAAACGTCAAAACACGCGTTGAGTATGCGAGCTTCTATGAAATACTGGCATGTGACGTCACAATGATTTGACGTGCTTTTTTTTAGTTTAATCGATAATTCAAAATGGTTATGATACTTAAATCTAACAAAAAAGACGGAAGACCATCTATTTGATCATCACTGAGAAATAATTTATTTTTGATGACAAAGGCTAATACCGTATTATGCAATATGTAAGGTACACCAAGATTTTTTCTCAGCTTTGAAACTAAATAAACTTTATGAAAATAACTTTAAAATATGGGAGCAATATTTTAAACAGCCACTAAAGAATCCAACACACATCTAACAACAAAGGGTTGAGCTATTCGTGGCTGGAGATGACAGAATTAAAGTGGACCGACCACCGACGCGACGCAAGCCACCATCAAGATCAACCGCTTCCTGTGTCATCTTACGAGTCACTAATCAAAAATAGGAGCACACATCAATGGGGTTTGATCTTGATACTTACTTTTATTAATAAATCGTGATAACGCTTATAATTGGTTCCTTATTAATATTGTGCATAAATCAAACGTTTGAAAATGTTTTATTATTTTATAGCTGTTAATATTATATATTTATTTTAATTTATCCTTGCTGATTTTATGTTAATTTTCTTTCACTATTTATCGTCTTTCACTAAAAATGGTTTATCACAGATGAATAATTTGGTTAGGTAGGTACCTATGTGATATTTTTAGTCTCTACATGATGTAGTTTATTGCCACATTAAATAAAAAAGTAAAGTTTACATTAAATTAATTAAGTAGGTACAATTTTATAATTATGTAGAGTTGAGATTTATGTAGAATTGGACTAAAAAGGTCCGTTCTAATTAAATAATAAAATAAATAATTAATTGAGATACTTAGTTACAGTTTTTTTTTTAATATAAATTCAGAAACGGAATAATTAAAAGAGAAATTATATCGTGCTTATAATAATAAATAACGTATACGCAATTAATTAATAATGATTGTTGAAAAAAGTAATAATATAAATAAAAACAAAATTGCAAGAAAGTGATTTTTTAAGAGAAAATGTTAAATAAGTATAAAATATGCAACTTATTTATAACCAATAATATTATTATACATAATAACTAATGATTGTAAAACCGCGATCTTAACAGGGCTCTCTCCGTCACTCGCTTCATACAACCGTAGTTCCAATTTCATTTGAATATTAAGCAACCAAAGTCCATGAAATTTTGCAGACATATTCTAGAAACTAATATCTATGTCTGTGGTTTTCCAGATTACTGTTAAAATATTCGGTTTCAAAGTTACGCGGTCTTAAAAATTTTCATACAAATCTTTGAGCCCCTGTAATTTTAAAACTACATATTTTTAGTAAAATCTAAAACACCACAGACACAGATATTAGTTTTTAGAATATGTCTGCAAAATTTCATGGACTTTGGTTGCTTAATATTCAAATGAAATTGGAACTACGTTTGTATGAAGCGAGTGACGGAGAGACCCCTCTTAAAAGATAAATTAAGATAAACCAAGTAATACGGCAGCAAAATGCGAATGCAAACAATACATGCTCATACATAGATGTTTTTAACCGCCGAGGCGTGACTTAGAAAACTGATAACGATTCATATTTACATTGCCAGTTAAGATAAGATGTTTCTTTTGTTTAAGCCGTGCACTTAGCTAATTTTCAAAGTAATCCTTGCGTAAAACCACATATACATTTCACTGTGGTTTTTTTAAATTCAAATTCAAATTCAAAATATTTTTATTCAATTAGACTTTTACAAGTTCTTTTGAATCGTCAAAAGCATCTACCACTGGTTCGGAATGCCTTTTCTACCGAGAAGAACCAGCAAGAAACTCGGCGGTTGCTCTTTTCAAAGATTTTTACAGTTTCAAGAAGTTTTTACAGTTTCTTTAATTTAATGTAGACAAGGAAACTTTGTGACGAAATGGTTTTGATAATTCTATACTTTGCCGTGGGATTTACCAAATCCCTGTTAGATATTCTTGGAAAATTTTCCGTGTTTTACCGTTGTTTCCGTATTTGAGTTTCGCCTACGTGATTTTTGGGTAAATATTGGTTAATCATGTTAATTTATTAGTTTTTTTTTTATTCACTATAGGTAAGCGCTTGACCACAATCACACCTGATGGAAAGTGATGATTATTAACAATCGATTTATTGTACCTACATATTATTAGATCGATACCTCATCGATAGGTAATACTAACACATAATGTGTGAATCACTTAAACATTAATTGTCTCCAATGAAAGATTTACACTTATTGCATAAATTATATGCCTACAACTGAATAATTAGAGAGAAGATTACGAAAACGAAAAAAAGAATTACAGTATGTTACAAAAAGATAAAAACAAACTAAAACCGACTACTGTATAGCTAGCCAGTTTTTGACAAGATAATCCTTAATTGCTAATTTATATTTGGGGAAAGAGAGATGAAAAATATATTTTTTCCGAGAATAACTGATTAAATTGGTTGCAATTACATTGTAATCTAGAGGTTCTAATTCCGAAAATATAACAGGTAGGTTCGCTGATTGTACCTAAATCGTAGCTAGTGTTAATCGGGTTGATTACGCGTGCACTAGACACAATAAACTAATTCTAACATATTCAGAGTATTATTTGGTCACCAGGCCAATGTTTTTACCCGACTACGGCAAAGCCGAAAGGAAGGGTTATGATTTTAGCAGTCTATGTATGTATGTATGTGTGTATGTATGTTTTTACTATGTTTCTTTCGACTACGCCTCATCCTAACATGGCTACAGTCATCTTCTATACTTAATATGTCATACACTACATAATACGAGTAATTATTACAGTACTAGCTGATACCCGCGACTTCGTTCGCGTGGATGTAGGTTTTTAAAATTCCCGTGGGAACTGTTTGATTTTCCGGGATAAAAAGTAGCCTATGTGCTAATTCAGGGTATAATCTATCTCCATTCTAAATTTCAGCCCAATCCGTCCAGTAGTTTTTGCGTGAAAGAGTAACAAACATACACACACACACACACACACGCACACACACACATACAAACTTTCTCCTTTACTAGCTGACGCCCGCGACTTCGTCCGCGTGGATTTAGGTTTTTCGAAATCCCGTGGGAACTCTTTGGTTTTTCGGGATAAAAAGTAGTCTATGTGCTAATCCAGGATATTATCTATCTACATTCTAAATTTCAGCCCAATCCGTCCAGTAGTTTTTGCGTGAAAGAGTAACAAACATACACACACACACACACACACACACACACACGCACACGCACACACACACATACAAACTTTCTCCTTTATAATATTAAGTGTGATGTTTAGTCAGTATTTGAAGTTTTATTTTAGGCGGTTTATAGTACCTACCTAGCTAATAAGCTAGTAGACAGAATATCTAAAGGTCACATTCTCACCCGCTGAAAACGTCAGGCGCGGTATAATCGAGTGGCGGTCACACTGCGTCCAATTTCGGATTCGATCTCATTACCATAACGCGAGTGCCCGCGCAATGCACTGCCCCATCGCGACACACGGCTTGGAATTACGACGAGCAAAATTACAAAGATACTCTTAAAGAAGTCTAAAGAGGGACACAATTAGCTCATGTTACATCATCATCATCATCAGCCTGTGGACGTCCATTCCTGGGCATAGGCCTTCCCTATAGAGTGCCACCACACCCGGTCCTCAGCCTTCCTCATCCAGCCACTTCCCGCCAGCCGCTTTATATCATCGGTCCATCGTGCTGGAGGGCGTCCCACACTACGCTTGCTAAAACGCGGTCTTTCCGGCTCCAACGGCCATCGCCTCTACGACAGGCATGGCCTGCCCACTGTCACTTCAGCTTGCTAACAGTTTGGGCTATGTCAGTGACCTTGGTTCTCCTGCGAATCTCCTCATTTCGGATCTTATCCCTATACTATCATGTTACATACTACTATACAATAATTATGTGACTTTGTGGTTAGCATTATTAGTTATTATGGTATAGTAAAAACATAAATAAGACGACATAAGTAAGATTATGCTGCATAGATTAGAGGTATGGGTATAAAACTTTAAGTCCTCTTCACTCACACGAAATCGCACTGAGTCGTCATAAAATTAAAAAGTAGTATTTTTTCGTTTTGATTCTTGTAAGCCTAGCAATGAAACTTGCAAAGTCAATGTCAATTATTCTGTAATGTCACGTCAAAATCTTCAAGTTTTAGGTTTTAGTATAAAATACTTGCAGAAGATGACTTGCTGCAAGTGTTTAATGTCACACGTGCAAGTGACTTGCCTGTGTTAGTTTATGCTCTCTGAACTAGGCACCCCACCCACTCAAGGTAATGTATTTTTTAACCCTCGACCCAAAAAGAGGGGTGTTATAAGTTTGACGTGTGTATCTGTGTATCTGTCTGTGGCATCGTAACTCCTAAACTAATGAACCGATTTCAATTAGTTTTCTTTTGTTTGAAAGGTGGCTTGATCGAGTGTTCTTAGTTATAATCCAAAAAACTCGGTTCAGCCGTTTGAAAGTTATCCGCTCTTTTCTAGTAACTGTAACCTTCACTTGTCGGGGGTGTTATAAATTTTTAATTCACACTTGTTTAAAGTCTAAATGGCTATGTGCGTCGACTTATCCGTCAGTAAGTCGCACAACCTTACAATGCACGGAGTTTAAAATATTTAGATGCGCATTAGGAGTCATCTTGAACTCGGAATGTATATCGAGTTTCATTACCATATGATAGTCCTCTCGAGGACACTTCGCTACAGGCGCGCACGCTTCGCGCTTACACGGTCTACGCGACACGTAGATTGCACCACCGCTTAGCTACCATACAGTTAGGTATCGATTGCACTTCGTCAGATCAACTGTAGATCCCTTGCGTACAAACGTAGTGCCACATCTCAGACACGTGTAAATTAAAAATTTATAACACCCCCGACAAGTGAAAGGTTACAGTAACTAGAAAAGAGCTGATAACTTTCAAACGGCTGAACCGATTTTCTTGGATTATAGCTAAGAACACTCTCGATCAAACCACCTTTCAAACAAAAAAAACTAAATTAAAATCGGTTCATTAGTTTAGGAGCTACGATGCCACAGACAGATACACAGATACACACGTCAAACTTATAACATCCCTCTTTTGGGTCGGGAGTTGAAAATTAAACTGATTTTGGGAATAACAGCTGAGAACGTGTTCTGGTGGGTATTCACTCACAATCAAGGTCTCACCCAACTATAAGAGTACTAAACTGAAACACTAAATATAAATAGTAAAAACAAAATTAGAAATCCAAGAGTGAAGCTCGCCCGACTTCATACCTAGGTACATTACATGTGTAGCTAAACAAAAATTATTTTCTACTTTTTAGTGTTTTTGGTTTTTGAAGTCGGTTTTATTTTTCTTTTGAAAATTTTTTATTTCACAATTTTTAGTGGCCCTACTGTACTATAATATGCTATGCCCAGTTAAAACCCTACTGTTTACTAAGCTATTACAGTGATCGCGAGCAATTTGCTCTTATCCATTGAGGAGTTCTGTTCTCCATCTCCGAAGATATTCATCAGATCTTCACCAAATTTATATGGGACCACCTGCACAGTATACCCTTTCAAACAAAAAAAATATTTCCAAATCGGTCCAGGGGTCTTTGAGTAATCGGGGAACATACATAAAAAAAAAAAAAAAAAGATCCCGACGAATTGAGAACCTCCTCCTTTTTTGGAAGTCGGTTAAAAATAGCATGTATGAGGTATCCTTCAAAATAGTCTAAACCTAACCTTTAGACAAGCAGTAATTGAAAACAAAGAGAAAAGGGTAGGTTGGGCAGAGTTGAATATAAAGTGTTACGGATGCAACGATTGCCGTGGGTACGACTCCACCGCATTTTATCACCCACTAATGATCTCGAAAGGAACGTAATGAGGAAGGTGGGGACCTCGCACCGCCAATAAGGTATTTATGAGAGGTCTTGTAATGGAACGTGTCACCCCCTATGATATTACCGTTCAGGGTAAATTAGAGACGGCGCTTGTGGTCAGGGATACTAATATATTTGGACACTAAACTGTATGCATTAATGTTGATATCATTTTTGTCGGACTACGTACGAGATTTAATGAATTCTTTAGTTACACTTCGTTCAGATATCTTTCGAGACAATTATGGGGTCTGTCATAATATAAACTTAAATCTAAGTTCTACTCCTATTTTGAATCGTTGGACAGTTTTGTATTTGATTAATTTGTCTTTAAAAACCTAAACCATCACATAGAATAGATGGAAGGATATCTATGATTGAAGGGGTTAAATTTTCAGAAAATCTTTCTTAGCGGATGTCTACGTCATAATAGGCTATTGGCATGCAAAACGGCCCGATTCGTCCAGTAGTTAAAGCTGTGAGTTGATAGATCAGTCAGTCAGTCAGTCAACCAGCTTTTTCTTTTATGTACCTAATTATGTATCATCATCATCATTAACCTATCACCGCTGGCGCGAAATAAGATTTTATTAAAAACCTTTACAACTTATGGTAAGTACCCAATAGGACAGTTGTGATGTATTTTTAGCCGCACAGAAATCTCCAGTAGACGCTAATTGTCTAATGAAGCTGTCCCGGGCGAGCAGTGCGCTGCCCCGTGAGTTATTCGATCGTGGAATACGAGTGTCCGGTTATGGGAACGTTCTAAATAAAGGAAAAGGACAATAGCCGATCGCATGTCGCCGTACGCAGAATGCGACTCGTTAAGTCGCCTCGGACGCGAATTTAAGAGACAGCTTCTAAATATCCAGTGGCGGCGTGCGCATGCGTCGGGAGATGTGTATCGCGCGCACAATACCGCGGCCGGCCGTCACGACGGTCGGGGGAAATATGGACGGCCGCATGCCTGCTTGTTTTATGTTAATGCGGGTACGGCTAGCGAAAATATCGCGAGTGATGGAGCGTAGGATATCAGCGCTAAAAGTAATTATAATAATAAAGAAAACACAAAGGTTGAACAATGAGAAACAAAATAGGAGACGACCCTAAGAAGTATATAGACAAAACAGACGAAGCCAAATGCTCGCTAGCGAAAATATCGCGAGTGATGGAGCGTAGCATATCAGCGCTTAAAGTAATTGTAATGAAAGAGACTAGACTCAGAGATTGAACAATGAGAAACAAAATAGAAGACGACCCTAAGAAGTATATAGACAAAACAGACGAAGCCAAATGCTCGCTAGCGAAAATATCGCGAGTGATGGAGCGTAGCATATCAGCGCTTAAAGTAATTGTAATGAAAGAGAGTAGACTCAGAGATTGAAGAATGAGAAACAAAATAGGAGACGACCCTAAGAAGTATATAGACAAAACAGACGAAGCCAAATGCTCGCTAGCGAAAATATCGCGAGTGATGGAGCGTAGCATATCAGCGCTTAAAGTAATTGTAATGAAAGAGAGTAGACTCAGAGATTAAAGAATGAGAAACAAAATAGGAGACGACCCTAAGAAGTATAGACAAAACAGACGAAGCCAAATGCTCGCTAGCGAAAATATCGCGAGTGATGGAGCGTAGCATATCAACGCTTAAAGTAATTCTAATGAAAACGAAAACACAAAGGTTGAAGAAAGTAAGGCTAGCGAAGAATAGCGACCGGGAGATGCAACATCGGACATTCATTGTAATGAAAGAAATAAGCACACTCGGGTACTGTATTATGATTCCCATAAGTATAAGTAATCCCACTGTAAGAAAAACAAGGGTTTTCAAGGGTAAATCTTGTGCAATCGTTTGATAGTCCAAAAGGTGACTGAACGATTTCGAAGGTCGAGCTTCGAGGAACGAGCTCAAAATCCTTTTTAATCGTAGTGACAGCTCCAGTAACTTTTTGAAGCTTTTTTCATATATTTTTTTTGTGCATGTCGCATGCTGCATGTTGCACCATACAGATTTCTTTGGTTTGGCGGATTGTAGCAAATTAAGCTTTTAGTTCCTTGTATATCATGGACTTCCGCAACATAACGCCTGCTTCTAAACTACATTTTAAATAACGAGCAAACGAGAGGGCGGGTCACCTGATGTTAAGTGATTACCGCCGCCCATGAACATTTGCAGCACCAGAGGCACCGTCGATATGCCGCCGTATTTCCGTTTTAGCAATTAAATATCACTTGCTTTAATAGTGTATCATGATTCATGAATAAACATTGGCTATCACAGAGTACCTACATATTAATAGACGGTACCTATCATAAGATAATCGAAAAGAGTGTTCATCGGCCAGGAATGAAAAAGAAGCAAGAAAAGAAAGAAAGAGAGCGCACATGTTATTGTGAGGACACGTCACACGAGGAAGTGGAATAATTAACGAGAAGTCCTCGACGCAGCGACGTGTTCCCACTCGCACTATCTCGCCTGTCGATCTGCGAAATTCTTAAACCTAATAAGTCGCCCGAGTCTCATTTGTGCAGGCCTGGGAGTGGACTGGGAAAAAGGAATATCGATAAACGAGGCGGCCCCCAATAATTTAGGGTCATTGTTTCTACCGTTGATATAAATGCCACGGATACGCAGTTCCTTGGAAATGCAAGGACACCTGATTTATGTAATTTTTAGGAAAAACGGAACCCTTATAGGATCACTTTGTTGTCTATCTGTCTGTCTGTCCGTCTGTCGTGTCTGTCAAGAAAATCTATAGGGTACTTCCCGTTGACCTAGAACCATGAAATTTGGAAGGCAGGTAGGTATTATCTAACACAAGTAAAGGGAAAAATTCGAAAACCGTGACTTACATAAATAAAAATAAAATGTGTTTCAATTTCCAAAATAAGATAAAGTTTTAAACCAAGTGGAGTATCATATGAAAGGGCTTTCGATGTACATTCTAAAACAGATTTTATTTATTTTCATGCATAATAGTTTTTGATTTATCGTGCAAAATGTCGGGAAAATACCCGAGTAGGGAACCTTCACTTGGCCCGGTTTTTTAGACTCACTTTTTGGCAGCCTCTTTATGGGAAGCTTATTTGTATTTTGGCTCACATTGACTAATCAAACTCAATGGAAGACACGTGTTAGAAACGTAGACAACGGTAGAAAATAAATTAGTGTCTCTGATTTGCCAGAGTTTCACACAAAAGTGTTGCTACAAAGTTACATGATCTCAAGAATGTATACAAATCTTTAAAACCATGTCATTTTAAAAGTGTTTTTATAACACGTATCTGCAAAATTACATCAAGTTTGATTGGAATGAGAACAAACTTGCTCTATCATTATTTTGTGATGTACAACAGACATGTTTTTAACCCCCGACCCAAAAAGAGAGGTGTTATATGTTTGACGTGTGTATCAGTCTGTGGCATCGTAGCTCCGAAACTAATAAACCGATTTTAATTTAGTTTTTTTTGTTTGAAAGGTGGCTTGATCGAGAGTTCTTAGCTATAATCCAAGAAAATCGGTTCAGCCGTTTGAAAGTTAACAGCTCTTTTCTAGTTAGGTACTGTAACCATCACTTGTCGGGGGTGTTATAAATTTTTAATTTACAATAGTCATTCATTTATTTAACTATTGCTAACAATATGTATTAAGGTATATATGTTTTTGTAAGTCTATTTTAATATATAAATATTTGTAAGTATATATTATAACATAATATCTACTTTATTTATTTTTTATTTTTCATGATTACTGTCTATCTTTGCTGTACCTATTCTACTCCATTTACAACCTCTCGCACTGCCAAGGGTCACTGGTAGAGATCTCTTATAGAGATAAGTGCTTCCCTGTCCACTTTTTCTTTCCTTTTATTTATATTGTTACAACTTTCTGGTACAAATAAATAAATAAATAAATAAATAAATATGATTACGCAGCTTACGTCAAATGTGTCTAGGTGTAATATCTTGTATTTGTATATCAGTGGTCCAGCTCCTTAATTTATGGAGTGCGGGAGTACGATTGATTTGTAGGTTTAGGAGGGTACTGTTAAAAGAGTGGAGGGATAAGCACTTTTAAATCCTACAGGCTTGATCAGGCGTCTCAAAGCTTCAAGGCGTCGAACAGAACAAGGGAACCAATTTCTTTACCGACTTTATGGTAAAAAAAGTCCTTGGACAGACGGACTGGAAGAAATCCAGTTCGTCTGTCCGTCAGTCCATCTGTCTGTATGTTACAACCAATTTAAAAATAAATTGTCACTCGTGTAAGGTAGGAAAGTTCCATTATAAAAACCTAATACCGTTATATAGAAGCATGTTAAAATTTTGCAAATAAAATAAAATAACAGGACACCCTGTAATTCGACAGTGTGAGTCGAAAACATTTGATTCTTTCTCAAATCATAGGTCAATACCTAACCTTTTTAAATAGGTAGGTACTTTAAAATCATAAAGGTCCCTAAGACAATTTTTTTTTCAGAAAACTACTGACCGCCTTAGATCTTAGCAACTTAGCATGGGTTACAGAACTAACTTTATGCGTGTTCTGACATTAACCAGCTTTTTTTAAGTTTCTATGGCTAGAGCAGATAAAGTTATCTAGCCCGAAATAAAGTCTGAACTCTATAGTTTCAATAATTGAAATAATTGTAAATACCTCGATTTGATTAATAAAACTTGGTCTAGCAATAAACAACAATTTCGGGTCGTGAAATTGTCTATTATAGCACTAAAGACAGACTTAAAGGTGGACGTTTGAACACCTATAATTTAGTGGCACAGCTTGCCACCCGCGTTTTAGGCTGATTACACACAGGCTATATAATTGCCTGAGCAATTGGTTGATTTAGCAATTTTATAGTTCAATAGAAGAAGCAACCAGCAATCGTCTAATTTGCTTAGTCTCTACCCTAGTTCTTGTGGTAAACTTCGCATCTATACCCTGTATGCCTAAAAGTGCTCCATAATGTTCTCAAAGGTGTGTGAAGTTTGCCAATCCGCACTTGGCCAGCGTGATGGACTTCGGCCTAACCCTTCCCATTCTGAGAGGAGTCTCCCGTGCTCAGAATGAGTCAGAAAGAGGTTGATAATGATGATGGTAATTACCTATTTATGTAAAACCCTCCTGATTTTAAAGACAGAATAAAAGAGAATCATTTTTGGTTTTTAGTTTTAGTTTTAAGTTTTATGGATAAAATAGTGCCTGTTTTTTATCTAAGGTCAATCCCGATGTCAACAGTTTCTTTCATTGATGGACGTACCTAGATCAAACCCCTTTATCGACTGGGCATTTCCTCTAGACCGCGATTCTACAACACTAGACATGATGTCACATTTTGTGTGTATGTGTGTGTGTTTGTATGTGTGTGTATGTTTGTTACTCCTTCATGCAAAAAATACTAACCTTTCAGCCAAATCCGTATTTGGCTGAAATTTGGAATGGAGATAGACAATATCCTGGATTAGCACATAGGCTACTTTTTTTCCTGGAAAATCAAAGAGTTCCCACGGGATTTCGAAAAACCTAAATCCACGCGGGCGAAGTCGCGGGCATCGGCTAGTTTAAAATAAAGTAAAGCATGTCTTAGTTTATAGTATGCAGGCGCTCTTAGTAGAACAAGGTGCCATTACCACCCGCGTTTAATACAACACTTGCCTCAAGGCCCAATAATTCCTTCGCGATCCCATTGTACATTCAACGTCCTACCGAAGGGACTCTCACGATCAGCCGTCATCGCCCGTCGTAATTCCTCCACGGCATCCGATCCATGTAGAGGCCTAACTTAATATGTGCATCACGATGTACATTGTAAGCGTATATGGACTGCACCCCGCCCAGGCCCACCGGCCAATCCTATCGCGCATTTTAATGCTCATTGTATGTATATTCCCGGAGACGGAGGGAATAAATTGAGTTTTCTGAAACGCATTGACGGTTCGCGACGCCCAGTGATCGGGAATGAGGGATTTAAAGGCCCAACAATAAGCTTACAGGCAAGGCAAGAGCCAACTGGTATCATTAATGCCAGGCGCGAACCAGAATATACGCGGACGTTCTGTATAATATGTTTCAAGAAGAAGAAAACTTATTAGATTAAAATATAAAGTGGATTGAAATTAGAATTACGTGAATAATGTTATTCAAAGGTTATCCGCAAACAGAGAAAACTCATGTCCACAATCATGCGGAGGAAGCTCGCTTTTTTGGACATTTACAGGTAGGACCCTAATTCTCATTCCAAAGATTAGTCGTAGAAGGAAAAATTGAAGGCAAAAGGGCTTCACGTCACCATAGACGTAAATGGTCGATGTGATGCATGGATACAGTTGGAGACCTAGAGAGTGATATAATAGGCTTTTAATCCCGAAAAATCAAAAAGTTCCAACGGGCTTTTCAAAAACCTAAATCCATGCGGTCTAAAAATGAAATCTTACGACAATGGGACGATAGAGAAAGCCTATGTCAAAACAGTAGGGTATTAATAGGCTGTCCTCTACTTCATTTTATTCCAGAAAAGGATTTCCACAAGATTTTCAAAAACCTAAATCCATGCTGATTAAAATAAAACCCTTCCCTACGAACGGGAAGATATAGAAAGCCTTTGTCAAACCAGTAGATCATTAATAGGTTGTCCCCCTAAGTTGGCACGCAAAAACAAGAGAAATCCACGAGATTTGTCAATTACCCGTCGCCGGCCATCTTGTAAATGTCACCGGCTCGACCAATTACGTACCGGCGCGCGCGCAGCCGTCAAGCAACAACGCACTGCTCTACACCCTCTGCCATTTATAGAGACGCAATCTCACATCGCTAGCGCGTTCCAATTAATGCTAATCCGATATTGAAAGGCTGAGGTATAAATTGTCGACGAAGACGTATCGCCAGGCCGGCTATCTATTGCGAATCCAGCCTTTCAGAAAGTCTTTTATACTTGTACATACCTTGAAATTGGTATATCTGTGTACCCACTGAGATGTGATTACAAAATATATTGATGTACCTTTTTATTAATTCATTAAACCACGAAATAAGTCTAAAATCATCTGCAGTTAAAGGTTAAAAAAAGGCGTTCTTACTTTAATTAAACTTGGAAACTGCCATGACAATTAATGAGACATAATGACAAAAGAGAATAAAACGAACTACATAATGTTATTTAGGTTATGGTCATTTATTAAATCATCAATGCTTCGATCAATCCATGTAAAATTTGGACACTCACTTAGGTACTTTGGGCCTTACGAGTATAATAATAAATTAATTAGGATTCCAGAATCCAGATCCTTATTTCTGTAGACTCTAAGATTGTGAACTGGAATCGACCTTATTGCATTAATTTTATCAGGCAAACCATTATTTTTAAAGATGTCACCATAAGCAAAACTGCCAATTCTCGCGTAAACCAATGACCAGTTTCAGATTTACACAAAAACCATTGAAAATCAAAAGAAACTGCAACATATTTTAATATTAAATACCACGAAACTAGTTAAGTATGAGGTTAACCTGTTACTAGTTACAAACTTAGACGACTACCTCTAAAACTTAAAAGAAACTGAAACAAACAATTTTAGATATCACAAAACTAGTTAAGTTGAGGATTGCATGTAAAATTCCTAGTGTAATTACGAAACACGTAGTTAAATTTGTCCGGGAATCGAACACGTCACCCCGCGTTTCCGAGAAGCTAGCTTATTAGCAAAAGAAACGTTTATAGGAGCGTCGCATGCAACCAATTATTTTAGCCTGGCTTCTGAATTGTACATAGGTAGGTTGATTGTGCCAATGTTTGAACAAAGATGACATTCGATTGAAAGTTATTTGAATATGTTGACAACCATATACAAACGGTAAACAAGTGTAAATTAAAAATTTATAACAGCCCCGACAAGTAAAAGTTAGAGTAACTAGAAGAGAGCTGATAACTTTCAAACGGCTGAACCGATTTTCTCGGATTACAGCTAAGAACACCCTCGATCAAGCTTTTTTTCAAAACAAGTGTAAATTAAAAATTTATAACACCCCCGACGATCCAAAGTATCTGAGTTTTCCAAAACATCATTTTCAAATAAATAATTATGTATTTAGGCAACGTCCATCTTGACAGCTTGACATTTGTCTATTGACATAATATTATGAACCTAACGGTTATCTAACCTTTTTTCTACAAGAAAACTAGAAAAGAGCTGATAACTCTTAAACGGCTGAACCAATTTTTCTAGATTATAGCTAAGAACACTCTCGATCAAGCCACCTTTCAAACAAAAAAAACTAAATTAAAATCGGTTCATTTGTTTAGGCGCTACGATGCCACAGACAGATACACAGATACACAGATACACAGACACACAGATACACACGTCAAACTTATAACACCCCTCTTTTTGGGTCGGGGGTTAAAAACTAAATTAAAATCGGTTCATTCGTTTAGGAGCTACGATGCCACAGACAGATACACAGATACCTACACCCGTCAAACTTATAACAGTTAACGACACAGGTCTCTTCTCAGAATGAGAAGAGAAGTTCACCACGCTGGCCAAGTGTGGATTAACTGGCTTCACATACTTCTGAGAAGATTATGGACAACTCTCTGGCATACAAGCTCCTTAACGATATTTTCCTTCATTGTTAAAGCAAGTGATATTAAATTGCTTAAAACGCACATGTGGAGGGCGAAGTGTTATCTAGGTTATATTATTGGTAGATTGTTGAAGATATATTTGCGACAATAATAAAATTTATTTAAGTTAGAGAAGCAAAAAATTGAAAGAAAGCTGTTGAATTGATCGGACTCAATTTTAGCAGAGTTTTAGGCCGTTTTGTTTGGAATGACTTCAAAATTATATTCAGTCATCGAACTCGCGAGATTCAGACTCGAATTTAGCACAGTTTTAGAACGTTTTGCTTAGAATAAGTTCAGATTTCGTATTAGTGCACCAAAAACAAGTGAATAAACAGCATTTTGATTAGAATTAGTTCGCCAGATCCTCAGTTATAATTATTACAACTATAAAGCTGCGACCACACTGGTGATAATGATTGATGGATGGATTGTCAGAGGATCCATCATGCACGCGCCGCGCAGTCGCCAGCCGTCTTGATCCATCAAACTCTACGGGACAGGATATTGGGAGTGCTTTTTGTGTCTCTGACATAAAAAAGGTTGGTATGCCAATATTACCTTACTTAAGTAAGTTCTCATTATCAACAAACCTGTCGCGTTAAAGGTTTGAGCTATTATTTTTTAATCTTTTACAAGTTAGCCCTTAATTGCGATCTCACCTGGTGGTAAGTGATAGTGTAGTTTAAGATGGAAGCGGGCTTGGGATATGACCCATAAACCTTGTCGGTTTCTACGCGGCATCGTACCGGAACGCTAAATCACTCGGCGGCACGGCTTTGCCGTTAGGGTGACGAAATTATAAATTCCCAAATCATCCCTGCCAGGAATCGAACCTGAGACCTCCCGCTTAGAAGACTGTCGGGAGCTGTTTGATTTTCCAGGACTATTCGACCCCGGGATGCAAGCTATCTCTGTACCCGGTAAAATCGGTTTAACGGATACGTCGTGAAAACCTAGCAAACAGACAGACAAATACACTTTCACATTTACAATATTAGTATGAATAGCATTCGAAAATAAAGTAGATATAGCTACTATCAATGCAAAAAAGTCAAAATTTGGATCATACTCGTAAGTTCCCTAGTACATACCTAACATGCAAGCCTCAATAGTTCAACGGTTATAGGAGCGGACTGAAATCCGAAAGGTCGGCGGTTCAAACCCCTCCCGTTGCACTATTGTCGTACCTACTCCTGGCACAAGCTTAACGCTTATGTGGAGGGGAAAGGGGAATGTTAGTCACGATTAAAATGACTAATATTCTTTATTTAAAAAAAACTCACAAACAATCACCTCTTTTTTGGGGGGATTAAAAAAAATAAGTTTTAGAAAACTTGTTAAACGAACTTAGTCTAAGCTCTTATCTCTACTCTTGGTTCCAGCTAGTAGATATATCTATGTATAGAAGAGACTGAGACATAGTAAAGAATGTTTCCTAGTAGAATAGCGTGCATAAGCTACTAAGGACGGAGTAGATTCGATCGACGTTAGAGGTGGAGCGTGAGTTATGAATGACATTGAAACGGGCTCGGATGTAGAAGAGATGGATATGGTATTCCTAATGAGATTTTCTTGTTTATGTACTGTTTAGTGCTAAGCGAAAAAAAAATCTTTACAGAATCACTTTGTTATGTCTGTCTTTCTGACTGCCTGTATGACTGTCAAGACCCGTCAAGGAATTCAAAACCTAAGGGTACTTCCCGTTGACCCAGAATCATGAAAATTGGCAGGTAGGAAAAACCCAAAAACCGTGAATTTGGGGTTACAATGAAAAAGTGTTATTTTTGTACAATGTTACGGAACCCTTCGCGTGCAAGTCTGACTAGCATTTGACCAGTTATTTTAGTGAAAAAAGACCTAGATAAGTTATTACGCAGAAGACAATTAATTTGTCTGATATTTTTTAAATAAAAATAGAGCAAACGAGCGGGCGGGTCACCTGATGTTAAGTGATTACCGCCACACATGAAAGCAGCACCAGAGGAACCGCGGATACATTACCGGCCTTTCAGGAATCATAGTAAAATGCGGTAATAGTTGACCAATGACCTATCCTATTTGGTATTACCTACATCCTTCATTTTGTCATGTTACATGTTATCAAACACGCAGACAAATAGTCCTACCTTAGTTGCTAAGAATTCGGCCTATATATAACTATTTTGTATTTACATCCTTGACCTGTCATACTCATGACTCATGTTACATGATTTTATCAAACACGCTGAACAAATAATACCACATAAGGATACCGCCTCCATAAGTGGATTCGCAATTATTTCGTACATCTCGGAGCACCGCTTCTCTGGAGCCGGTCCCACAATAATAATAATACGTCAACGCCAGCACACTATCTAAATGGTGTTTGAATTGTTTCCATCAATAAGGCACCGAGTGTGTATCCCTGTACGTTGACGTTTGTTTTTATTTAATTTATTGCACTGTGTCGGTCTGTGTCCGACTTAAGGACAGGCCACTGACTGAAAGAAGTTATCAGTGTCCCTTATTTTGTTACGGAACCCTGAAAATGCTCGTCCGGACTGACTGACTGATCTAGCAACGCATAACCTAAACCGATGGGGTTAGAAACCTAAAATTTTAATAGTAGATAGGTTTCTTTTATGACGCAGACACGCACTAAGGACGGATTTTTGAAAATTCTTTTCACAGAGTATAAAAGTCAACTTGCAAGTTAAATTTGGTTAAAAAAAAAAGAAATGCGTGTTTCAGGATTTTGTAAATTTCACTCCTACGCCGATTTTCCAAATCCAACTCGAGCGAAGCCGCGGCAGATTAGCCAGTGTAGTCCTATGCTTATTTATGTAAAGAACATTTTAAGCATAAACTGTCTCTTCGTATTCCATACTGAGGCTTTATAGAAAAATCGATAAGGTCCGTGCATCGGAATCTCCTTGTTCAAGTATAGTAGGAGCACATACAAGCATACGTTGTATAGTAGGGTGACAAAGCCTTGCATGTCTGTGGACAATGTACAGGACACGCGGACAGCGTGTTCACACAATCAGATTGCGTTGCTTTATAGCACCGAGTGGGCCCCATTAGTACCGGGCCCTGCTTGAATTGCCTAATTAGAATTACACGGACGGGCGAGGACCGGTTTTTAGTTTTCGCTATTCGATCGCGATTAGCGGCCGAGTGAGAAGACTCGTAGCTCCTTATTAGGCGTCCTTTATGCTATTCCTGGTTGGAATAGTTAAAATCGATTCCCCACTAGCATAAAGTTCTTATTACTTTCGCTGCTTTAGTTTTGTTGTTTTACCAGCTTTTGCCTGTGAATGTTTTCGCGATACTTATAAAACCTATAGCACTCGGTAATAATGTAGCTCTCTATAAAGGGAAGAATTTTCAAAGTCATTTATTCAAACTGGGTACTATTGTGCACTTTCTGATTGGCAAACAATGATGTAGTTTTTGAAATCGGATGAGTAGTTTCGGAGATTAATATGTCCAAATCCACTTACAAGCTTTGCCTTTTTTATAATATTAAAAAAGAATTTAAAAAAAAAAATTTAATGGAGATCTAAATAAGAGAGAGCCTAAATAAAATATAATTTATTTCCTGGCCCTTGGGAGTTTCGAAAAATCTGGCCTTAATTTTTTGTCTACATTCTAAAGAGAATCTCAGCTTTCTAGAAACTCTTGAAGGGTTTGGAATGAGCATTTATGAGTCAGTGAGTAAATCAGGACTTTTCTTTTTATACATTCAGATTTAGACTAGCGAATCCACTCAGATTTCACTCGTGTAGTATTTCATAAAATTTTCTCTTAATGGATGAGTAGGTTACAGAGAAACCAACCTGTAAAGTCTCAAGTTTTTAGACCGTTGATTTGATTTGTAAGTTACTGATGTATTTTTTATAAAAATGATAATTTATTTATTTTGATGGTCATTCTTAAAATACGATTATTACTAACTAAAATATCAAGTAACAAAATATAAACCACCTTTATATTTTTTTATTATATCTAAAAGCGCGTGTCATAATAATTAAAGTCATAATTTATTTCGCTTAAAAATATAAATTCCAAGCCCTCGCAACAAACACACTCATTTGATTCCAAAATGATAACTTTTCGCCTCACGTTCAAGGTCCTTGACTCGCTTCCGATAAAATGATCTACACATCGTAATGTTATGAGAGTGCCACCACATCTTGATACATAAACTTTATAATTTATCGTTGCTTTATTTTATCGCCACAAATAAACGAGACACCCCGCAATATAACACTTTATGCAGGCGCATTCGTAAGTATGGACGTCCGAGAAATGCGTGCATAAAGATATCTGTTCCGTAACACAAAAAAACATTATCGCTGAAATATCGATACAATTTCCTTGATCCGTAATATAAAATCGCGCGGGTTGACGTTTTGTTTAAATTTACGCTCGCGCGCATCGAGCGCTTGTCGTAAAATTGAGGACGTTATGGTCGCTGATAAGTGCGATGTCGAGTATCGGACTGTCCGGCGTGACATGTTTACTGTGGACACCCTACGAGCGGACTATTTGAACTTTGCAGTTTTTTATTAGGCACCGTAAAGTTTAGAGGCTCGTGGCGAATAAAAGTTTTTAAACCTGATTTTATATTAAGCTTATTACTAGTATCCAGAGCTATATTACAAATTCCAAAAATGTCTGTTGTAACCTATCGTTATCATGGCTCAAAGAGTGCCCGTACTCAGTAGTGAGCCGGCGATGATTTGGACGATGGTGATGACTCAATCTATTTGCTGAGCTGATAAAAAAGCTGTATTGACGTGGTTCCACGATACATCATAGTTGACATTTGGCGAGGATACGCTTGTATTGACACTGCATCAATCATACGGCAACGGACGCTTATCCTAGCCCTTTAATTGCTATCGGAACACTACATTTTTGACTTTATTACTTCACGCCAACCAAATTTCAACTTTAATACTCAGTATTAAGAGTTGTTTTTGGTCCAATACAAATACACCTGAAAAGTCTGAGAGCTGGTAATCAAAATACATAGACTGCACGAACAAGCTAAAAGTTACAGCTTTTTTCGTTTTTAGAAATGTTACTTGAATTATCTTTCTACGAGTGCATTGTGTTTTGTTCGCATTCGCTATGTATATTCTGTCATTTCGTATACTTAATACATATATTTCTACTTGGGATTAAAATTGAAATAGGTATGCATTATTTTATAGCAATTCAAATGAATTGAACGAACGGGTCTTAGTGTAACAGCTTTATTTCGCAGAAATATGTTTTTTACAATTTCCTAAGAATAACCGGCCATTGACCGGCCTTTCTTGAACATAAAGCAATAATTTGATAAAATATAAGTACACATTTTTAGTAGTAGTTGCATTATTACTATTTATTAACTAGAAAAAAAGTTGAAAAGTTTTGAACAGTTTCCTTGCTTTGACGGTCGCTATCTCTTGAACTATAGTATAGACATTGATGCACGTGTCAGTAAAAAGTCGGTAGGTGGCAATTAGAGGGCCATGTTATTGTTTACCTGCCTCAAGTGCGAGATCGATCGATCATCGATTAATGCAGATAAAGATACTTACATAATTTAATATGCCTATGAAAAATACAAAGGTGCAACGGGTGACCACATCGGCCATAGTACGCTTTCGCAGGCACTTAAAACATACCTCATATACAATTTATTTATACTATTGACTGTGATTTCGCTCATGCTAATATTATAAATGCGAAAGTGTGTCTGTCTGTCTGTCTGCTACCTTTGCACGGCCCAACAGTTTAACCGATTCTGACGAAATTGGTACAGGGTTAGCTTATCTCCCGAGGACAGACATAGGTTACTTTTTATCTCGGAAAATCAAAGAGTTCCCACGGGATTCCCAAAAACCCATCCGTTTAACCGATTTGTATGTTTGGTACCGAGGTAGCTTGTGTCCCTGTTATTGACATAAGCAACTTTTATTCCGGAAAATCAAACAGTTCCCACGGGATCTTAAAAAACCTAAATCCAAGCGGACGAAGTCGCGGGCATCCTCTAGTATGTATTATATAATATCTTTTCATTCCCTATTCCGTGGGAATATCTAAAAATTTGGTTTTATTTCCTTTTCTACCTCTGGGAACCTTAGTACAAAATGGTTTTCTAGGTCCAGTGTTTGGGATTCCTGCACAGGTTTCCTCTCAAAGTGAGGGGGATTTAGAACATTATCCACCACACCCATGTATGGACGCTCAGTCAGAAATTATAAAATTCCAAACTCTGTCGGGAATCGAACTCGGGACCCCCCACTAAGACCACAGCGTTTACCACTGCACTTATGAGGTCGTCAAAAATGTACCAGTTTCAAAATTATCTAACAGAGTTCACAAAAGAGTCTGTCAAATTCCTATCTTTATGGCCAGATAGATACAATTCCCAATAAATTCAGAAGAAACATCATGAAAACAATGAAAGCTAATCGGCCCAACTAAACTTCCTACAAGTATAAAAACGTCGTATTAAAGTTATTGTGACTATAAAAAAGGCGGACTATATCCGATTTCTGATCGTAAAAAGGCAGTAAAAGTTTTTGACGGGTTCTTAATAACCTATTAAAAGTAGTATAAAGCTTAGTGTCAACCGTCCATGAATATACAATTTGTGAATATTGATAAGGCATCCATCCCACAAACTTCAAAGTTTAGAGCTACGTCAGAGTGAACGAGAGTGTGGTAGCTCCTGGGTTGACCTTGAATTAACTACTGCCAAGGAGAACTGGATTATTTCACAGGTTGCAAATGCAAGAATTTATTTTGGCAAATCATTATGACTTGTACTGTTTGTTGCTGGCTAGTAAAATTATCATAATCAGTGCTAAAATTTATTTTGGTTTGTCATACCTACTGTTATCAATTATCAATCATGCATACTCATTATTAAATTACGTATTTGGCAAAAAGTGGCTAACCTAATAAATTTTAAAATATAAAAAATAATTTTTAAAGACGATTCTTCAATGATAGTAAAAGTAAGATGACTTTGCAATCATATTGTACATTATAAAATCAATGTCTTATGAGTATGTCGTAGTAACACGTACTCGTAGGTACAGTCAAAGGTCGTAAGTCGTTTAGCACCTTAATGATCATAATATTATTCGCGTGGTACGGTTATGCACATGCGTTAAGTGTGTGTGGCTTGTTTATAGAAAAAGGTCATATTAAGTGTGACTGGTTTTTAGGGTTTTGATGTAATAGTTTCGCGGAATTGCTACTCGAATTCTGAGGCCGACCGTACATACTACATAGAGTTGTGTTTAGAGTTATTGTGTTGTTGTGATAGTACGGGCTTTGCCTTCTGGAGTCTTATGTTTTACTTTTACATACTAAAATTTAGCAAATAATGAGTTAGACCACTTTCCTTGCTACTGCTGGGCTAATTTAATAAACAAATATCTAAGATTGATTTATTGATTTTAGTTGACTACGTCCGGGTAACTTTTATCAAAAGTAATCAATTATAATATCTAATTTTCTTTAAAATGTGACGTTTTGGACATCGATTAATTTAAACGATCGATCGTCTATCACGAGTTTTGTGATATTTGTCTGGCGACCGTGATTAAGAGAAGTTTCCCAGCGTTCTCCATACAAACGTAGTTTGGTCCTCCTTTATTTCTCCTCCATATTTTTTAAAATAAAAATAGCGAGTAATCGAGCAGGCGGGTCACCTGATGATAAGTGATTACCACCGCCCATGAACATTTGCAAGCACCAGAGGAACCGCCAATTCGTTGCCGGCCTTTTAGGAATTTGTTGGTCCGCTCCTTGAAAACCCACATGAATATCTGTCTGGTTCGCCAAACTTCCGTAAAAATATACCTAGTATTAAAATTACACGGATTTGAAGATTTATATGTAAGCCCGTGAGCCTCTCAATATTTTGACAAAATCTACTAAATAAGCAAATAAAGCATTTTAGCAAAAATCTCGTAAAAAACAAAAAAAATCCTGTGTAGTAGAGTAAAATATATCTGATTTCAAACACTTGTTTGACGCTTGCCATCTCGCAATAGATCGGTCTATTTAAATAGATATTGGTAAGCGATAAAAATTCTAACCGAATTAATTTTATGTGATCGTAAAAATCCATATTTATTTAACTTTATCCACATGCATAAAGACGAGGTGTCGAAAAAGCTCACACATCTAATAACAATCAAATTAATAGTATTCTAAATAATAAAACTGATTGAAAAAAGATGCCGAATTAGGCCGAATAATTTAGCCAAATATGATTCACAGTTATGGCCGTAAAATTTAAATAGAATCGGCAAATGTTTGACGATAAAATATAAATTGAATCTTCATATTTTAAACATTTACGATCAATTTTTGCATAATTTAGATGTATTGTTATAATTCGTTTATTTTTTTAGTGAAGTTTCTCTATTTTAAAAGTATAATATAGGCTTTTTCTATTAGCGAAAGTTATTTAAAAAATTAAAAATGTTTTCAAAAGAATCTTGTCGTAACTTTTTTAACCTAACTTTAAATACCCCAACTAAAATACCTTATCTAATATCAGATAAAATATTCGTTTGTAATTATTATATACAAATATGTAGTACGGAAACGATAACGTTTTATGAAAAACCATTAATTTATTCATTCATTCCCATAACCCTCCTTTGGGCTTCGCCGCAGTCGGGTAAACACGGATTTATTTCTTTAAAAAAATTAAAGTATAAATAATACCTATAATAAGTATAATTTTCCTTTATTAAAGTATGATTTTGGTGCATAATAATAAGACAGTTGTAGGTAAATCAATAGTGTAACAGTTGACATAGCAAGGTGTGGACGATTAATTTATTTATTATGACAAATGATAAATATAGGATCACACAATTAATTAAAATGATACCGTTCAATCAACTGCGGGACCCAGGACATGGCGCCAGAGACAAAAAAGGGCTTTCATCTTGGGAATGATAATGTTAAGAAAAAAAACCGGCCAAGTGCGAGTCAGACTCGCACACCGAGGGTTCCGTAGGTACTAGGGTAATTTTTCCGACATTTTGCACGACAAATCAAAAACTATTATGCATAAAAATAAATGAAAATCTGTTTCAGAATATACAGGTAAAGCCCTTTCATACGATGTCCCACTTAGTATAGTTATCTTACTTTGAAAATTGTTCACGCATTTTAATTATTTTTTTTCGTGATGTAACCACAAATTCACAGTTTTCAGATTTTCCTTTACTTGTGCTATAAGACCTACCTACCTGCCGAATTTCATGATTCTAGGTCAACGGGAAGTATCCTATAGGTTTTCTTGACAGATACGACGGACGGACGGACGGACAGACGGGCAGACAACAAAGTGATACTATAAGGGTTCCGTTTTTCCTTCCTTTTGAGGTAGGGAACCCTAAAAACCCGTAAAGGGCCGGAAAGGGCACGTAGCGAGTCGACAGCTTCATACCAATCAAGTGATGAACGAATAATAGTGATCGCCCGTAGAGCGTGGAATTTGAAAGACATGGCAGCAAAGTTATTACAGTTTTATGGAGAATTATAATACCTTTATTCATTTTTTATGCATTATTAAATGTAAGTTTTTACATTTGAGGTATAGTTGTCCAACTGTGAGATATCTTAACTTTTTACAAGATGATCTTCTGCCTATAAACAGTGAATCTCATAATATTGCTTAGTTAGTTAAGAAATAAAACTGACTCTTAGAGTCGTATGACGAATTCGTCGTAACTTTGGCGAATTTGTCAACAACTCTGTGATTACATTTATCGTGTTAAAATGTAAAAAAATATAGTTAGCTATTACAATAATTTGGATAAAGTACCTAATCTTTTATTTTATTTACACATTTGTTTGTACCTGATCAACAAGCAACATACGAGTATTTACTAAACAACTTTACAGGATTAAGTATAAAATATCAGCTAGCATAATTTTAAGGCATAACTAAATAAAAAACATTTTACTTTATTAATTACAATATTTAGATCATTGTCATTGATTCGATTAATCCTTGAAATTAAATAAATTTGTACTTTGTACTTTTGTTTATTATTGCTTATGTACATCTTAGTCCAAAATTTTCAAAGCCGGGAGCTCTAATAGCATTTAGAACTCTACCTTGTTAATTCGTCAGTGGATCTATGAGCGTGACAAATTTATTAGTTATGGTTTTTTGTACCCCCATGAATCTTGGTTTCCGGCGACAGCGGCCATCGTCTGTCTGTCATCGAGCAGATAATATTGTGGGGATTCATTCACTTTGTTCATCCTAAATTTATTCCCTCTCTCGATTTTTCGGGTTATTTTTGAATGATTTAATACGTGTGTGTATATTTCTACCATATTTTATATTGCGATATTTTTCGTCTATTCTTCAATTTATTTGACACAGTTTTATCATACAAATATTCTATTATTGATTTATTTCTTTTTCGTAGAAATAATGTACATAATTCAAAATTTATTTATTTCATGTACGTACAAAGTGTCTCTGATGCTACGTCTGTGACTCTACCACCGTTTCTGAATGTAGATTCTACTGAGAAGAGCCGGCAAGAAACTCAGCAGTTGCTCTTTTCAAGTCATAATTAGTAACAATACGTAACAATACATTTACACCATCTTGTGGGCAACTAAAAGCTAAATTTTCCTATACTACTAATCTAGTAATTTAGTAAACTTAATTGGATTTGCTTCGTGAATCTTTTTGCTTTGTTTTTAAAATATAATGTAACCGTAATAAACACAAAAAACATCAATATAACATGTATGTTAAAAAAACTGTTAATATTTTGAAACTTAAATACTTATAATATAAAAAGAATTTTAATTATATCAACAAAAATCTTAATTTATCTTGCTTCTTGATTTTTCTATAATCATGGCATATTTAAAAAATATGCCCCGCAGAGCCGCCGTGGGCTGACCCCTAACCTCTGACAGTAAAAAAACTTTCCCTGGTCAATCCGTTATTTCATAATCAACTAATATAATTTAGATTTTAGATGGTCAAGTGTGAGACGAGTATTCAACCTGAGAGATCAGTACAAAGATGTTTCTGTAATACTAATGTAAAAAATCGGGAAATAGTCTCTGATTCCGGGCGAATTTTCGCTTTTGTCTGTCATTCACTCAATTCGTACGTATACTTATCTGTCGACCGTTTGTCCGTCTGTCAGAATCCCATAACTTCTGATTTGCATTATTTACAAGGTACCGTTAAGTATTCTTTTTTAGAACGTATTTAAGACGTAATTAGTATTGAACTACAATTTTTTTGCTTCCAAAATATAGGTATAAATAATAGAATATGTAGAATAGAATAGAATACCTATACTAGCAAAAATATGATAAACAAAGTAAACTAATTAAACAACAGAGTGATATAAATTAAACCATTGTTTTCAACGCCCTTTTATCAAAATTTTCTTAAGTAGCTGTTTAATATTTTTTGGTTTAAGAAACTTTTATAGAGCTTTTGATTTTTTTTAAATCTCGTACGGAATTTTAAAAGTTTAAACTTCATTAATATCCCTTAATTAAGTACTATGTTCTGTCTCAATGATTTTACAGTTAGTTGACTTAAATCAGCGGAAGAAACCACAGGAGGCAACATGTCCAAATACACCAAATGATATTATTAGTTATCATTGTATAATTTATTCTTACAATTTATTTCATTCGTTTTAATTTATGCTTATACATGGACAGGGTGTCGAAAAATATTTATTGTATTATCGATAATTTTCATAATGACGAATTTAAATGAAGATGTTCTGATTTTTAGTGCTAAATTAATATTTATTCAAATTATGGATACACATTGAATGTAAAATTTTATATGAATCCATTTCAAATATAGACACAAATGCATTCATATAGATTATAAAAATCTTTTTTTAAACAGTAAACATAAACAATTACAAATCAAAAATATACAAATTTTATATCATATCTATCGAAATATTTAATTTTAGTGATACCTAAATATTTATGCCTAAATAACATAAATATTTAAAAATAATGTGAATAAATTGACTTGACAATGACATTAAAATTAATATAAATCGCAGCTGTTTCCTGCCAAAAAATTGTAATTATTCTTTTTAACCCCCGACCCAAAAAGAGGGGTGTTATAAGTTTGACGTGTGTATCTGTGTATCTGTGTGTCTGTGTATCTGTGTATCTGTCTGTGGCATCGTAGCGCCTAAACGAATGAACCGATTTTAATTTAGTTTTTTTTGTTTGAAAGGTGGCTTGATCGAGAGTGTTCTTAGCTATAATCTAAAAAAATTGGTTCAGCCGTTTAAGAGTTATCAGCTCTTTTCTAGTTTTCTTGTAGAAAAGAAGGTTAGATAACCGTTAGGTTCATAATATTATGTCAATAGACAAATGTCAAGCTGTCAAGATGGACGTTGCCTAAATACATAATTATTTATTTGAAAATGATGTTTTGGAAAACTCAGATACTTTGGATCGTCGGGGGTGTTATAAATTTTTAATTTACACTTGTTAGTGTTGCGGATTAAAAATTGATTTATCTAATCTTTAGAATGAAAAAATCTTTTGCAACAATCATTTAACATCGACAGTAACTCGATCTATGTACCTATAGACATGTCGACTATAGACAAGTCGACATGGCAATCGGGGTGCCTAACGCATGGCGCGGGGGACGTGCGGGTCACCTCATACCCCGATAGTCATGTCGACCTGTCGCAGACTATAGGTATTTTAAACTAATCACACTATCACACTTAATATTATAAAGCAGAAAGTTTGTATGTGTGTGTGTGTGTGTGTGTGTGTGTGTATGTTTGTTACTCCTTCACGCAAAACTACTGGACGGATTGGGCTGAAATTTAGAATGGAGATAGATTAAACCCTGGATTAGCACATAGGCTACTTTTTATCCCGGAAAATCAAAGAGCTCCCACGGGAATTTTAAAAAACCTATATCCACGCGAACGAAGTCGCGGGCATCAGCTAGTTATTATTATTTTATTTACTGTCAAAGTACCTAGCTAAACAATCCCTCAAATAATCAATAGAACAATTTGATCAAGAACTCTCAGTAGTCAGTAAAGTCGTCGAGTAATCAAGTTAAAAAACTGCCTTTTGCGACTTTCCCCTCAGTCTAGGGCCTAATTGTTAAATTAGTATTCCGGCAAAGTAATGTCCAGCCCACGAGCCGCCGGGCCTCAAGACGTCGCTCATTTGCTGAACTACACACACGCACATTCTACTAAAACTAAACTCGATAAAACTACAGCCTGACAAGAAATCAATATTGCTGTAATATTTTCAACAAAAAAAAAAACAGTTAATTTTTTTTGAAGATAAGGTATCACTTTCATGTACCAGTTATGCAGTTACTTACATTCTCACCATTAGTATTTTTTTAGGCTGTTTTAGTTTTTAATTCAATCAGTTGAAATTTTAATTGCAGGATTAGATTAATTAATTCCCACTATTCATTGATCCATAATTATCGCCAGTCAAGTTAATTTTTCGCAAAGGTAACCGAGCAGCGTTTCCGCTCGGTTTAGTAATTAATCTATCACATTAGTCGCCAACCATTATTTTTATTTGCACGATTTATTATATCCTTTTAAAAATACACTATTGAGGTATTGAGTCCATGACAAGAAAATAATGAAAGTACTACATAAGGATATACATAGGTATTCCTTAATGTAGGATCATTAAAAGGATAATCTCGGCTTCATCAACATTCAGCGGCGATAGTATTCCCATCAGCTCGTGGACGTGACGTCACTAGACAATGGGGGACATGCATCGCGCAGTAATTATCGACTAATCGAAATTCAATAGATGCGTCTTAGACGTCCCTGCAGCGAGCGATCACGTGATCCCACCAGGTGATGACGTACAGACGTAAAGGCACGTAGCTCTATGATTAGTGAGTTAATCCATACTAATATTATAAATGAGAAAATGTGTCTGTCTGTCTGCTGGCTTTTCACGGCCCATCCGCTTAAACGATTTTGAAGATATTTGGTTCATCTCTGTGCTAAATGTCAAAATCGTTTAAGCTTGCATTTGGGGGAAGGATATAGTGACATAGGTTACTTTTGGTCCCGTAATACGAAAGAAATGTGCTGGCGGGGTGATCTCTGTACCAAACGTCAAAATCATTGCAAGCACCATGTCCGGGTGCCCCCCCCCCCCCCCCCCCCTCCATTGCCATGTCGACTTGTCACGTACTGTACCTACATAATAGTATACGTGTTTGAGAACCTGTCGTATTTAAACGCGTTGTTCTAGATAGCTAAACCTATAAAAGCCATGGTACACCACAGTCGTACACCAATCGAAGAACACGGCCGCAAGTATTCATAGTCATTAATAATGTATAAGTACCTACTCAAATCAGCCGCATTATCCAATAAACAATACAAAGAGCTGACTTATACATCGTTAGGGTCGCGACCGGCTACCGGACACGATCGAGATGCCCGCACAAGATATGCGCCCGGCGATGCTCGCATTCAGATACCAGTATGGTAATCGCTGGAAGCCTTACGGTAGGTCAGCTACATGAATTTAAATTGGACAATAAAACACGAGCTGACAATCTGTGCTGGCCAGTATCTTTGGAAAATCCTCTGAGGCTGTCTCGATTAAATAAGAGGTGTGTAAGGTATTCAATGAGGTATAGGTGAGACGACACGCATTGTGAGGAGATTCCTCACTCTGGAGCCTTGACCACTGGCAGCTTGGGTCCTACCCACCCCGTTGCTAGTGGTGATAAGGTCGCCCTTATTTTTAAGCCTATCCTGTATTTTTGGCCCCCGACCCAAAAAGAGGGGTGCTATAAGTTTGACGTGTGCATCTGTGTATCTGTCTGTGGCATGGTCTCCTAAACTAATGAACCGATTTTAATTTAGTTTTTTTTTTGTTTAAAAGGTGGTTTGATCGATAGTGTTCATAGCTATAATCCAAGAAAATCGGTTCAGCCGTTTGAAAGTTATTAGCTCTTTTTAGTTACTGTAACCTTCACTTGTCGGGGGTGTTATAAATTTTTAATTTACACTTGTATTTACTGTCAAAGTACTTACCTAAACAATCATGTCAATTAGTAATCAATAGAACAATTTGATCAAGAACTCTCAGTAGTCAGTAAAGTCGTCGAGTAATCAAGTTAAAAAACTGCCTTTTGCGACTTTCCGAACGAACTGAATTCCGAAAGGTCGGCGGTTCAAACCCCACCCGTTGCACTATTGTCATACCCACTCCTGGCACAAGATTTACGCTTACTTAGAGGGGAAAGGGGAGTGTTACTCATGATAAGCATGGCTAACATTCTTTAAAAGAATATGTGGCCCATGCCTGGGCGCCCAGTTCGAAGGAACCCTTATTAGAAAAAAAATATTTGAAAAGTCGCGCTTTGTACCTAAAGAAGATTTTACAAAGCACTAGAAACATTGCCAGAATTGTGGTAACGTTACATTATGCAGTCACCCAAAAAAAAGTGCAGTACATTATTAAACCGCAGAGCATAATGATCAGACATTCCTTTAACGTCCAAAACTAGCAGACAGCAGTCACGTGCGCCGATCGCTGATGAAGTAAAAAGCTGGTCAAGTGCGAGTTGGATTCGCGTACGAAGGGTTCCGCACCATCGTACTTTTTGTTTATTTTTAATTAGACTCGCGACTTCGTCCGGGTGGATATAGGTTTTTTTATACCACGAAAACTCTTTGATTTTTCGGGATAAAAAGTAGCCATGTGTTAAGTCAGGATATAAGTGATTCCAAATTTGAGCCAAATCCGTCGAGTAGTTTTTGCGTGAAAGAGTACACACATACGCACACGTACATACAAACTTTTGCGTTTATAAATTAGTGACATTTACATGGCAGCCATTTTGAAATTTTTATTATTTCTTTTTATGACGGCATTAGAAAATACACTCTCTGCGCAGCTCTCTACCTAGTTCATGAGATATAGCTTGCTGATAGACGAACAGTCTGACGAACAGCGGAGTCTAAGATTGAAATCTATAGAGCGCACTCTGACTTTACTTTGACTTAAGTTTCAGTTAAAAATATTTGTGTTTGTGCCGATATAACGTTGTCTTGTTTTAACAGTGTCTTAAGCAAAGCCAAAGTTTCTCGTTTTAGCATCTCAGCCCTAGTTAGCTTAGGTTCCGTTAGTACCTTTTGGTTACGGAACCCTAGAAATCCGCCGCAAATGAGCAGCATGCACATACAATCACAAGTCTTCGAGGCACTGAGTTCATCAAAAGAAATCCAAACAGAACCAGGGGGACAGACCGGCGCTGAATACAAAGAGGTGAACTTCAGGCGAGGGGGAGAGGGGGGGGGGCTGTGGGGAGAGGGGGGAGGGACAAAAAACATTTGTGGAACTAACGAAACAATCGCGGGCATAATTGATTTTAACTTAGACTGCAAATGAAGTCAAGTTGGGGTCATCCTTTATTTGGGGACGTTTTTGATGAGAATTGGGTAGACCAGCTGTCTTGTTTGTGTTGTGACGTCATAGGATTTTTATAATTAGATGTTTTCAGACAACTCTCATACAGAAAATGTATTTTTATTCGTTAAGAGGGCTCTCTCCGTCACTCGTTTCATACAATCGTAGTTCCAATTTCATTTGAATAATAAGCAACCAAAGTCCATGAAATTTTGTAGACATATTCTAGAAACTAATATCTATGTCTGTGGTTTTCCAGATTCCCGTTAAAATATTCGGTTTCAAAGTCTTAAAAATTTTCATACAAATCTTTGGAACTACGATTGTATGGAGTAAGTGACAGAGAGAGCCCTGTTAAGCAAAGAATAAACTCAGCAGATCTATATCGTAATTCACGAATGCCTAAGCTTCAATACTAAACTATGCAGGTGCAGACTACAGACTGGTCCTTTAATCAAGGGGGCTCATTTAAATAAACACACCGTCGCCTATGTCGGTTTAATCCTGATTCATTACGATTTTGAAAGAGTAAGGCCCACTTGCAGGAGGAAACTTGAACTGATTTAGTTAATTTTTTTAGTGCTGTCACTTTCTAGCACACGCTTATCGATCTTGCGAAAAAGTGACAGCATTACAAAATTTAACACACATTATTATTTTGTTTAAAAGTTGTATTTACATTGTAACCAATGAGGTAATAAGAGCACACTAGCGTCATATTGGTCGACAAAATGTTGCTAAGACCAATGTATGTAGTGTGGATAAATATGAAGCTGCAGACAGTGACAAAATATTTTATCATCCAGCCAAACCACTAGTTCTCTGTGATACATTCTAATTGAAAAATATACAGCAAAGATTCAACAACAAACAACGGTGATAGTGTTAAGAGTAGGTCTCCTATCCAGAAGATTCGTGGTTCGATCCCGGGCGCACACCTTTATCTTTTTCGAGTAAGGTGCGTTTTAAGTAAGTGTTTTAAGTAAACGGTGACGGAAAACATCGTGAGGAAACCTATATAACGTCGTCAAAGGTGCATGAAGTCTGCTAGACGTGCTGCCCGGCTAGCATGGGCAGTAGATAAAAATTATATCCCCCGATTATATCCACTGATATCATAGAAATCAGTGGATATAATTGGGGATATAATTTTTATCTACTGCCCATGCTAGCCAGGCTGGACTATGACTTATTCCCTTCCCTTCTAATTCTGAGAGGAAACAATATGCCTTTTTGCACAAATTCACAATTTTAATTTAGTTAAATAATAAATGGTTGGTTGGTAGGCTTGACAAATTATGTTATTTGTGTCACTATCAATCTCTGTAATTTTGTTGTGGCAAGTCGAACTGAGAGAAGACACGACAAAACAGCCGCTTATGTGTTCCTACCCTAAGTCGCCGATGTCCAATATCCGTGCATTCATTATGCAAACGGCTCTTACAAATAGAAATTCTTTTTTCGTCCGTTTTAATTTTCAAAATGTACGTGTTACTGACTGTCGATGGAGATTAAGGGAGTAAACAGCAAAAAAGGTATTGGAAGTAAAGTAGGGAAGTAGCTTTTGAATGTTTTTGGAGCAATTAGGCCTGAAACAAACACACAGCGAGATATATGTATATCGTGAGTAGAGACCGGACTATACGCCTAAAAAGCTTAAAATATGCATCAAAAAATCGGCTAAGTGCGAGTCGAAGTCGCACACGAAGGGTTCCGTAATCCGTACCATCGTACAAGATATACCACTTTTATGCACTGCAAGTCAATGACGGACTGTGCCATCAACATGACGTGAATATTTCGTGAACACATTTAAGTTTTATTTTGTGATGTGATCCGAAAAATTCATATTTTTCGGATTGTTTCTTTACCTGTGCATTAAGACCTACCTACCTGCCAAACATGATTCTAGGTCAACGGGAAGTAGTTTTTCTTGACAAACACGATAGACAGACAGGCAACAAAGCAATCTTACAAGGGTTTTTTCCTTTTTAAGGTACGGAACTCTAAAAATGAGTAAAATATGCATGAAATGTGTCAAAATATGCAACATTTAAAAAATATATAAGACGAGTAAGGCGCGATTAATTTTCAATCGTCCAATAATACCTAATTTTATCTGAGAAATAAATTTTAGGATTTCTGTAATTGCCCTAAGTATGCTATATCTATCGCCTTGTTTTTAGATCAAGTTGGATAACAAAAAGTTACGTCTATGGATTTTGTTTTGCTTGGTGGAAATGTGCTGCGTCCGTATAATAGCCGGGAACTAGTGTTGTCCGTTTATCGGCAGCGTCCGATATTTACGGTTTTTAATTAGAGCCCCGCGCTAATATCGACACGTGATGCGGTCGTGCCTTGCCGTCGATTCCGTTTTGTTAGCGAAATCTGCACAATTTTGTTTGTTTTAGTAAAAGGACCGTTAATTTTGGGGACGGGGACGTGTATTTTGTAGTAAAAATAAAGTATACTATCGACTGGGCTTACGAATTTTTACACAACTGCCCAAAAACAGGAGTGTAATATTTTAGGGTTCATGTATCTACTCGTATGTATGTATGTGACACTTTATCTCACCATCATTACTTCGAAATGTCTAAACAGATTTGGATGCATGGAGTATCGTTAGAATCCTTTTACATAGTATCCCGAATGACACTGGCTATTGTTTTTTTGAAATAAAAACAATATGGCGGTGTATGGTACTATTTTCACAGTTGATAGGAAACACAGATTCCGGAAGAGTCGATAACTTTAGACTTTGAGGTGTACTTATTCGCTGTTATAATAAATCTCAAATGAAATGTGATATTTTATTTACAAATACAGATTTTTGCAATAGGTAAGTATATGATTCACTTAACCATTTTTGTATACTTCATTCATGACTACATATTACAGTAACATGTAGGTTCTTACTTTAAAACCTGTCCAATCCTCAAACATAAGTGCAAATAATTGAAATTAATTAATAAATTTATTGCAAATTAAACGAAGTTGCAAATAAAAACTGTATTTACGATAAACATAAGACATGAAATAAGAGTCCAACGCTATACGCGTCACATAATATCAAATGAATGCAAGTGGGTTGATTTTAATTAAAAGCCGTAAATGTCCGCTGCTATCGATAATTGCACGGCACTTCACTAGAGTTCTAATGTCGGCGTCATAAAATTTTTACTCTTTATTAAATTCTTGACCTGCGATATTGTATGTATGTTTTGCATTAAGTATACCTAGGTATTTAAACTTTTTAAATAGGTACTTACTACTACCTCTATCTAATACTTAATACATAGAGGACTTAGTCTACTTCTACACTATTACATTATAAAGAGGTAAGGTTTGTAAGTTTGTTTCTAGAGGGTAATCTCTGGAACTACTGAACCGATTTTGAAATTTTTTACATTAGTAGTGAGCTAGATTATTCCTAAATGGCATAGGCTATATTTTATTTCAAAAAATTAGAGATCCTTACTAAAATTGTAATAAGCTACTCGTGCGAAGCTGGGGCTAGTATAAGAAAACTAACTTAAATTTTTAGCATTATATAGTATACTTATCATTTGTTTTGTATGTAACGTGACATATACAACTGTATGTCTGTCTTCACAATAACGAGTACTTTCATTATAATTAGTCATATTCGCGACGGAAACTTATACCTACCATTTCTATACCATTTTGAATTCTGTGCTACAAATCCAAAGTCAGTGGTTTACTTACTATAAAACGAAAGTTGTGATCAACCATGAGACATACCTGAAACAAAAATATTTATGTTTAATACATCACCATCGTCATCTCAATGGTCAATAAAGTGATCCTATAAGGGTTCCATTTTTGCTTTTGAGGTACGGAACCTTAAAAAAAAATCATCGCGATCGAACCCCCTTTCCCGAATAGAAGGTCGGGCGTCTTAACCACTAGGCTATCACCGCGGGCGGCAATTAGAAGCCATAAACTGGGGACATTAAAGCACACGAGTGTTCCGAAGGGACCTTCCCTAATCCATTTGCGATATAAAGAGGTATAAATCAAACTTAATACACGGCTACACGTGTTGATAAAGTCCGCTCTACACTCGCCGACTTGGGCCCTTAAGCTGGGTGTACACGAATCAAACTTGCCGTAAAAATATTAGAAAAAAAAACATGCAGATAACTTCTCTAAAAGTTCAGAGAAAGACGTCGTTTAACAAAGGACGTATTGAGTTTTTTTTTTTTTTTTTTTAATTATATAGACTAGCGCTTGGCTGCAATCAGACCTGCTAGCAAGTGATGATGCAGCCTAAGATGGAGCGCGCTTGCCTAGAAGTTGCCTATTCACTCTTGACTTGAAGGTACCCATTTTATAGGTAGAAGGGAAAACTGACACCGGAAGGGCGTTCCATATCCTAGCGGTTCGAATTAGGAAAGAGGAAGCAAATCGTTTCGTACGTGTTCGAGGAATGTCGACTACTTTTTTTGCAAATTAATTAACATTTTTTAACAAACTTAAGACATTTGAAATTGTATACAGCCTGATATGTTTGAGCTTGAAATGGAAATTGAAAATTGAAATATGCTTCAATGTACACCATCATAAAAAAAACATAAAAATAAAAATAAAATAAAATAAAAGCGTGATTACCTAGGAGATGCCTATTTATTCAAGCACTTTATGTATGGAATTATTTACATTTCTTGCAGGTTTTGGACATAATAACTGAAGCTAAACTATATCTACACGTGTGTACCCAGCTTTACACATGATCTTAAGAGTCGCGCACGATTTTTATCTTTCCTGCTCGGGATTAAAACGGATGCTGCGCTACTCATCTGTGAGTTATGGCGCTTTTTGTTTCGTGGAGATGTGGAGATTTTTGAATGAGAGATGCTAAGTGGCTGATCTTATTTCCAACTTATTTCTTTCATCTTTAGCCGTTTTCAGAAAAACTGATAGGTTAGTGGGTAGGTACCTAACTACGAGTATTCAATTTAACGAAATTTAACCGAAGAGTAAATAATATGGCAGATTGGTTGTAGTCTCTGGTTAGGATTATTTGAAATTTTCATGACTGAATAGTAAAAATTGCATATCGGTTAAAATAAAATAAAAAATAAGATATTTTGCTTCTTGATCCTTGATTTCTGGTAGGTATTTTTAACCCCCGACTCAAAAAGAGGGGTGTTGTAAGTTTGACGTGTGTATCTATGTATCTGTCTGTGGCATCGTAGCTCCTAAACTAATGAACTGATTTAAATTTAGTTTTTTTGTTTGAAAGGTGGCTCGATCGAAAGTGTTCTTAGCTGCTATAATCCAAGAAAATCGGTTCAGCCGTTTGAAAGTGATCAGCTCTTTTCTAGTTACTGTAACCTTCACTTGTTGGGGGTGTTATAAATTTTTAATTTACACTTGTTCCATAAGTTTTCAAGTTCAGTTTTGGTTTCTAGTTCGGATCAGAAACAATCCCATCTTTATCTAGTTTAATTATATTATGGCATTGTTTTATGGGTTATGGCTGAAATTATATTATCTCTTGGTGAACAACATAAATTAAAAAGAAAGAGACGTGTACTGTACTTAATGTAAAGTATTTCCATATTCAATAAATAGTTCTTAGCTAATAAACTCAACATCTTCTTAATCTAATTCATGGGAAAGGAAAAAATATACATACCCTACATGTTATATTAAAAAGCCTGGAAACACTCGATACAGATCCGCTTACCCCGCAGATAAGTGTTGCTAGTATCAGACAGGTATCATTATGCGGGCATACTTAGCCGGAAGGTAGGGGGTGAAATGGGGAGGGAGGAGGCAATTTAATTCTGTCCACGTTCTAATAATGACCGTCATAATTCGTTCAAAGTGTCCGGTCTGGGACACTTTGGCCCCCGCGCGCGTCGGGTGATTCCTTTGCATTTTACCCCCTCTCACCCCCCCTTTAATTCCATTTTCGCACCACCTTGCACACTAGGGTGCAAGATGTGTGTGTGAATGTGTTTTGTCTTTAGGAATCGGGAAAGGGTTGGGAAGAGGTTCTTGCTTATATGTGGCGATTATTATCTGTACAGATAGTTCACTCTTGTACAGACTTGTATTGAGTAGTTAAGGCTTAGTTTAGAAATTTAAATTACGAATACATCATCATCATCATTATCAACCGATAGACGTCCACTGCTGGACATAGGTCTCTGGTAGAGACTCTTCCACACGCCACGGTCTTGCGCCGCCTGAATCCAGCGGCTCCCTGCTACTCGTTTGATGTCGTCTGTGATCACCTATTGGGGCGTCTTCCAATACTGCATTTGCGGTGTGAGTCACCATTCTTTCATCACCTTGGGACCCCAACGCAAGGTCCATTAGTTTTCAAACTACGAACTGCCCATAACCACTTCAGCTTTGCTGAACTACGCTGGTTATTCTGGTTCTCCTACAGATCACCTGATGTCTGATTTCATCACGTAGAGATGCTCCATGCATAGCTCTTTCCAAAGCCCTTACTAGGTCCTAATATACACTAATGCATCTATATCTATATCTGATATGGATAGTGTCTGTCTATATGTGCAAAATAAACAATAGAAACATTATCAAATAGAAAAACACCTAGTTAGCACAAAGAAGCCGATCTAATCCCTAAAACCAATAAACTTCCAACAATGAACCTCAAATATTTACACGTAACGGCTTAGATGCAATGAAACTAGATAAAATAACGCGCGTAAACTCGCTAACATAAAGCACACATTAGCGATAGATTAGCGAGTGGATGGTTGTATCAATACACGGCACAATTGCAGATTTGCTCTAATCTCGGCAAACGCGGTGAGCGATAAATGAAATATTTACTGCGCGGTTCGAGGCATGAGCGACGAGCGGGTTTGCTAACGCCAATGCTCGTAAACTCGCTAACATAAAGCACACATTAGCGATAGATTAGCGAGTGGATGGTTGTATCAATACACGGCACAATTGCAGATTTGCTCTAATCTCGGCAAACGCGGTGAGCGATAAATGAAATATTTACTGCGCGGTTCGAGGCATGAGCGACGAGAGGGTTCGCTGACGTCAATGCTCGTAAACTCGCTAACATAAAGCATAAATTAGACAAATTAGCTATAGATTAGCGAGTGGATGGTTGTATCAATACTCATGTCGCCTGGCCGATGGGGCAGATATGTTCAGAAGTGGAGACCACGTACCGGTGAGCGCAGTGTAGGACGACCACCAGCACACTGGACCGATGACCTAAAGAAGATGGCGAAGAGCGGGTAAATGAGGAAGGTGGAGGACCTATGTGGACGCATGCAGGTTGATATGTTGTGGATAAAGCTAAGGACATGACTCATTTTATACCCTGCAATAATCCTCGGGTGGATGAGGAAGGCGGAAGACTGTTTGGTGGCGCACTCTTGAAAAGGCCTATATCCAGCAGTGGCCGCATACAAACTGATGGAATGGAATGGAATTCTCGCTTCTGTTTGTAACTTAGACCACTTTAGCACCGATACCGCGTGCATAAAGTGGGCAAGTTAAGACAAGCCCCTCGATATTGCTAACATGTGAGATATTGTAATCGTAGTTGCTTCTTCATTATCTGAATTAAAAGTCATCTAAATCTATGTTTTCAGAGTTCATGTATGTTTCTTTATTCCACCATAACTTCTAAATGTCGGAACATATTTGGATGTATGGGGTGGGGTATCTTTAGAATCTTTACATAATTCCAAGTGACACTTGACTATTTTTTTTTTTGAAAAAGAAATCAATATGGCGGCTGTATAGTGCCATTTTGAAATATCGAAACTTTTACAAGTTTTTGGGCAAAACAGTCATGTTTTCCTTATTTTTCTTTAAATAACGACGTGTTTGCGTAACTGACGAATTGTGTCCCAAATACTTTAAAACTTTTCAACTTCAATATAAATATATATGTAACATAATATCTATTAAGCTTTTTTCATGAATACTATCTATCTTTGCTGTACCTATTCTACTCCCTTTAGAACCTCTCGCACTGCCAAGGGCCACTGGCAGAGATCTCTTATAGTGATAAGTGCTTCTTTTTATCTTTATTGTTACAAGTTTCTGGTATGAATTTAAATAAAACAGTTCCCGCTTTCATTTAAATCTCGGACCACACATCTGTAGATATGGGTAGTGTATAAAGCGAACAAGTTAAGACGGGCGCGGCGAGATTGCCTACCTGTGAGATATGGTAAATATCGGTTATTCCAAACAATGGGATTACGGCTATTTGCCTTTTTATTGGGTCGTTCGGTCAGCTAAGTTATCTGTGTGCTGAACTGTACGTCCGATAAGTGTAATGCGCTGAATTAATTAGACTAACCTTGGATGTTGAAGATGTGTAGGTAACTGTTGGTTCTGTGTGATATTTGTTAATCTCATATCCTGTTATCTATATTACCTACAAGTGTAAAATAAAAATTTATAACACCCCCGACAAGTGAAGGTTACAGTAATAACTAGAAACGAGCTGATAACTTTCAAACGGCTGAACCGATTTTCTTGGATTATAGCTAAGAACACTCTCGATCAAGCCCAAACTCTCGAAATTGAAAGGTTCAAACAAAAAAAAACTAAATGAAAATCGGTTCATTAGTTTAGGAGCTACGATGCCACAGACAGATACAAAGATACACACGTCAAACTTATAACACCCCTCTTTTTGGGTCGGGGGTCAATTATTAATAAATGTACCTATTAGGTATATAGCGTAATTTACATTTAAATAAAAAATAATTTCCCGCTACTAGTCTTCTCAGTGTGGATTAAGGTCATTAAAATTCATTATGAACTCTTTAATTTTTCAGGCCAAAAAAAAAAAGCCTACGTCCGTCTTCGAGATGCAAGATATCTCTGTACCTTTCGTCAAAACTGGTTAAACGGATGGGTCCTGAAAAGGTAACAGACTGACACAAAACATATTTTCGCATCTTTTATATCTAACTAGCCGATGCCCGCGACTTCGCCTGCGTGGATTTAGGTTTTTTGAAATCCCGTGGGAACTCTTCGATTTTCCGGGATAAGAAGTAGCCTATGTGCTAATCCAGAGTATAATCTATCTCCATTCTAAATTTCAGCCCAATCCGTCCAGTAGTTTTTGCGTGAAGGAGTATTAAACACACACACACACACTCACACACACACACACACATACAAACTTTCGCCTTTATAATATTAGTGTGATCACGTCGATTCGCTACTCCGTTGCATGATTGAAGGACAACCCAACAAACAAACACACATACACAGCATTTATCAAATTATACATTAATAACGTCACATATTTTAATAAAAACTGACAGCCCGCGCATGTATATAAAACAATAAAAAATAATTTGCCCGTCTCGCCACATAAAATAGTCATTAAGAGGCGCATTCGACACAATTACATCGCGGGCACGGTAATGGTATGTATACAGTATTCCAACTTCATACAAACGGGCGAAATGCAAGCTATACCTACGCACCTCGATGTCGGCAGGCGCTCGACACGCAGACAGTCGCGACTGTGCCGCAGTGACGAACGGGCGGTGTTTTGTTTTTCTAACAATAACCACGCGATTTTTTCGTTGTATGTGAAACCCGATCAAAGAAACCACAATTTCAGCTCAGAATGTCGGTATTTAAGGTACCGGGACTACAATAAGATTAATTCGCAAACTTTTTTGATTGTACCCAGCGATGATTTTATGAAATATATGCAAAAAATGGAGAAAATATTCCGAACTTCATTTAAAACCAAATATATAAATTGTAAAGTAACTGCAGGTATCTATAACCAAGGAAAAGATATTCCATTTTCTCCATCTTGTCCATGTCACCCAAAACAATTTTTGATTAAAAGCTTTATACTAGAATGCGGATTTTTTAAACTTTAAAATTTAATAATTCGTAACGTTCGTTTAATTTCCTACATCTCAGTCGAGGCGCAAATATTTTTCGGTCTCGAATGTATAAGACCGATTTGTTATTCAATCATAAACATGATTTTTTAATTAAATCTACCAATCAAAAAACAACACGCATTTTTATTGGACATTTCCTATGCAATTCACAAAGTATTTTATTTGTTTATATAAAAAAGTATATTTACAATCACAAAACTAGATGGAAACACAAAGTAGGCAAAAATTAAAATGCTGGCGGCAGGCAGCCCTATCGCATGTTTACGTACCGCGCAGCTGTAGGTATTAATTTCAAAGAAACGGCCGAGTTAGAATACTGTATAGATAATATTACCGTGTCGCGGGGGTGCCGAGTTAAAAATCATATTCTAAGGGAGAGTGCAGGCTGGCTATGGTAGCTGTGTTGCCACATTTTATTGCTATTTTTAACCCCCGACCCAAAAAGAGGGGTGTTATAAGTTTGACGTGTGTATCTGTGTATCTGTGTGTCTGTGTATCTGTGTATCTGTGTATCTGTGTATCTGTCTGTGGCATCGTAGCGCCTAAACGAATGAACCGATTTTAATTTAGTTTTTTTTGTTTGAAAGGTGGCTTGATCGAGAGTGTTCTTAGCTATAATCTAAAAAAATTGGTTCAGCCGTTTAAGAGTTATCAGCTCTTTTCTAGTTTTCTTGTAGAAAAGAAGGTTAGATAACCGTTAGGTTCATAATATTATGTCAATAGACAAATGTCAAGCTGTCAAGATGGACGTTGCCTAAATACATAATTATTTATTTGAAAATGATGTTTTGGAAAACTCAGATACTTTGGATCGTCGGGGGTGTTATAAATTTTTAATTTACACTTGTCTAACTCACATCAGTGTTGAGTTGCGACTTTTTATCCGACTTCGGCAAAGCCAAAAGGAAGGGTTGTGATTTTAGCAGTCTATGTATGTATGTATGTGGGTTTGTATTTATGTGTGTTCCACCGTAGCGCCTAGGATACTGAGCCGATGTTGATGAATGAGGTGTCGATCGATTCGTTATTATGGTAACGTTAATTCAATGGAGACAATCTCAACAGCACTGTCGTTACCTATAATTAATTACCCTATACGCAAGTGTTTTCAAAATTGCACTACAGGTACAGTTACCCCACTCACGAAACCGCCGAGTTTCTTGCTGGTTCTTCTCGGTAGGAACGGCATTCCGAACCAGTGGTAGATTATTTTGACGATTCAAAAGCACTTGTATATTATGTGAATAAAAATCTATTCTATTCCCACACGGAACCACATTAACACGGTTAATATACAATAAGTATTGACCAATTTATAACGATATTTTTTTCAGATACAAGTTAGCACTTGTCTGCAATCTCACCTTATGGTAAGTGATGATGCAGTTAAAGACGGAAGCAGACTGGAAGAGGTATGGCAGTTTTCGTTAAACCCATACTCCTTTAGTTTCTACACGGCATCGTACCGGAACGCTAAATCGCTTGGCGGCACGGCTTTACCGGTAGGGTGGTAACTAGCGACGGCCGAAGCCTCCCACTAGTTATGATACTTATGTAACAAAAGTGACATAACTTCAGTGGAAATAAAAGTGTCACTAGGTAAATCGAAAACACCTTAACAAAACTTGATACCTTGTGTTTCGTTTGCCCCTACACACGAGTGTTTCCCAAGTTGCACTGCACGGTTCCCCCACCCCCACCCGGGGCCCCGTTAACACGGTTAATAATAGGCTCCTTACCCCCGCCTTATCTGCAGTATTAACCCATAAAACATTATAATTTACAACGGTACGTCGCCGCGCTATGACGGCGCGCAGTCGGAGGCCGGCGCTCCTCAAACTTTGGCAAATAATTCTCAAAAGAATACACACAACAATCGTTTGCGTCGTTTTAAAGAGTTTCAAAAGTTATTCTATGATTAACGTCGGTGTTTTTCTTATATTTTATTGTTTAAGTTTTAAAAATATAAACGTTCTCTGTTCTACTCTAATGCGCAACACTCGTAGATTTTAACTTTTAATGAAATGTTCTAGTATCGTGACCAATTTAGAAAACAACTAGCTGATACCCGCGACTTCATTCGCGTGGATGTAGGTTTTTAAAATTCCCGTGGGAACTCTTTGATTTTCCGGGATAAAAAGTAGCCTATGTGCTAATCCAGGGTATAATCTATCTCCATTCTAAATTTCAGCCCAATCCGTCCAGTAGTTTTTACGTGAAGGAGTAACAAACATACACACACACACACACACACACACACACACATACAAACTTTCTCCTTTATAATATTAGTGTGATATTACGTATTTCCTTATGAAAAGCCACTTGTTAAAATAAAGAAGGAATCTAAACATATGTAAAAGGAAAAACTAACTGACTGATTTATCAACGCGCAGTTCAAACTACTGAACGGAACAGGCTGGCATGCAGATAGTTATCATGACGTAGACATCAGTTTAAGAAAGTAGTTTTGAAAATTCAACCCCTAAAGGAGGTAAAATAGGGATTTCAAATTTGTGTAGTCCACGCAGACGAAGTCGCGGGCATAAGCTATATAACCTAATAATTTTGCATATTTTATTTACAAGTCGCTAAAATAAAACCTAAAATAATAATAAAACTAAAATTGTCATCAAAGTTCTATTTTTTTGCACTTACAAAGTTACAAAATCTGAATTAGATGAGACGATATCGAAAAAAGGCATGCCTATGTAGTAATCACGCAAATTTCAAATGCACAATTCTACAAAACATGAGTTACCTTACTCCTAATGATCTCAACTAAATTTTACTAATCAACAAATCAGATACACTGTAATGAATCGACAACCAACCCCCTGAAAACTTTGGCAGCCACTGGAGGGAGATACTTAAAAATAACGAGATTCTAGCAAATATTGTAATAGCCGCTCTCCCCGGGTATTTAGCGAGCACCGTTTGTTTTAACACGGTTTCTTCGCTGACTGCGCGTTTTTGCCCCGCGAGTCGATAGAGTCGACATATTTACCGTGTTTACCTTCCATTGATACAACGTCCCATCTCTAAATAGGTGATTGTTAGGTTTTGTGTTAGGGCTCTACCACAATTGATACTTTCCTGTGATCGCGAACTTTGATAGACTCGACAGTCGACATATTAATATTTACTTTGTTTACCTTCCATTGACACAACGTCGCATCTCGAAATAGGTGATTGTTAGGTTTATACCTCACTTGATACTTTCCTGTGAGTCGCGAGCGTGGATTGACTCGACATATTTACCTTGTTTACCTTCCATTGATACAACGTCCCATCTGTAAATAGGTGATTGTTAGGTTTTGTGTTAGGGTTATACCACACTTGATACTTTCCTGTGAATTGCGAGCGTTGATAGACTCGACATAATATTTACTTTGTTTACCTTCTATTGATACAACGTCCCATCTGTAAATAGGTGATTGTTAGGTTTTGTGTTAGAACTCTACCACACTTGATACATTCCGGAGTTGGGACTACCTCTGGGTATACAACTCCGGTCTGGGTTGAGTGTAGATTTTGACATATTTGCTTTGTTTACCTTCATTGATACAATGCCCCATCTCTATAATAATTAAGTATGTTAATATGTTGTTTAATAATTATTAACAACTAGCTGTGCCCGTATATAGCCACGGACGCTCAGGCGCGAGGCGTGTAGTACGTACTCTGTACGTTAAAAATGTTCGACGTGATTCTTTAAATTGACATAACTTTTTTATTTATGAACCGATTGACATGAAATAAACACTAACAGTCTTATTCATAAAAATTTGTAGAAGCTTTATTAGCTTGTTATAAGCAAAGTTCTCAAAAACATCATTCATAAACGTTCAATAGTGCTAAAAGTGTTCAATAACGGCTCCATAACTTATAACAGGCTGAACCCTACTATAAACCCTTATTAAAGAACAACATGGCTGCCGTCTTGTCTTAACAGCTGATAATTTGTTTGATATGCAAGATTGAATGAAGTGAGGTTATTTTGTTTTGGTTGATTCCAGTGTCATTGCATTGTAATTATTATTTGTACGTTATTTATTCTGGATTCGAGAGGCTGTGGTAATTAACCAGAGTAGCAAGTTTTAACTGCCATAAGATGCTAGGGACGTCGTAAAGTAGGTTTTTCATGTACTTAATCATTCCTTTACATAGGTATGTGATTTCTTCTAACGTAAGAAATATGGCGGTGATGCAGCTCAGTACCTAACTACATAAACCGAGAAGGATTTGGGTAAAAAAAGGGTTGGCTCATTTTTTGCGCAAAGGATCAGCCTGGCTGTCCAGTGTGGCAATGCAGCCAGTATTCTTGGCACCATGCTAGCTTTAAGTTTTATTGTAATATTTTCAATTAAAAAAAAGGATTTTATTCCATGAATGTCCAGGTACTCTATCTAGTTAATACATACTTTTACCTAATACATGTTTTTTTTTCTTTTTTAAATAGTATAATAAAATCTAACGCTAATTTCTAAATTCCTTCCTGTTTCCATTTTCAATTAAATAAATCGGAACAAAACTCCGAACGATAATACCTAACTATCCTTCAGAACTCAGACAATTGACCGAAAACAATTGTCACACCTGCGTCACTTTTCTGTGTAGAGCCCAGTTTTTTTGCAATTTTGTCTATGAATTCATCAGAACGACAACATAACAAAGCGAAACTAACCTATAGCGAGAATTTAGTTGTGAGAGGTTTATTGAACCTTTATGAATAAAGAAAGTTATGAAACGTTTAATAGGCTTAATGAGCATTTTAGCTAATGCACGTTTTAAACCTATAATAAGGGATTTTTATGAATAAGACTGTAAATGTTAAGTGAAGCTTATTACAATATATTAGTGAAAACCGTATCTAAATCGAATAATCGAATAATTTCTGATATTAGCGTGCACAAACACACAGACAAACAGACAAAATAAAATTAATTACAATTTCGGGTTCGATCGATATAATAACAACCCCTGCTACTTTTTTTTATATATTTCCATTGTACAGACACCACTTTTCTACAATTTTACTATATGTATAGATAAAACTGTGACAATGCTCTACAATTTTGATCGCGGTAAAATATCGAGTGTGCTAGGGTCCTTTTATTTGTTATGTTTTGTGTTAATAGAGTCGGTTAATGGTTATTGTTGGGTTAGAATTAGTGTTGTCAGTAATTTTGTTCGTTTGTGACGCTCGCCCGGATTACCGCGCGTATTTATTGTGTTAGCTAATTTTAGATTGTGTTCATTTAAATAAGAGACGGTAATGGCGGGATTTGGGTGTTGTTTATATTATTCTTTATGTTTATTGAAGTTGATAATACGTTGGGACCTATTCGCTATTCATTACAATATGGAAGTGAGAGGAAAACGCTAACCTACTGCTGTCTCTACGTGTCTCTCTACGTGATCAAATCATAAATGAGGAAATCGATAGAAGAACCAAGAAACCGACATACCTGAACGGGTTGAAAAGATGAAGTGTCAATGGGCAGGGCATATAGTTTGAACAAGTATTAAAAATGTATAACACCCCCGACAAATGAAGGATACAGTTACTAGAAAAGAGCTGATAACTTTCAAACGGCTGAACCGATTTTCTTGGATTATAGCTAAGAACACTCTCGATCAAGCCACCTTTCAAACAAAAAAACTAAATTAAAATCGGTTCATTAGTTTAGGAGCTACGATGCCACAGACATACACAAACACAGTACACGTCAAACTTATAACACCCCTCTTTTTGGGTTGGGGGTTAAAAATAGCATTGATCTACAATAGTTCAACTATTGTAAGCCCGCATCGTGGCATCATAATAGCTGTATACAATATACATATACAAATGTATAAATCGGCGCGGTTTGGCGATACGTCCTTTTGGCGGATATTTTTGCGGCTCGCTTCAATCACGGTTGAAAAGTTTATAGACCAATAATCGGTCGTATAACATATCAACGTAAACGACAGCCTCTGGTACAGTGCCATCTTTTTGCCTCGCCAGTACAAACGTATTGGGTCCAATTCAGTTAAGATTATCACTTAAAGATTTTACTAGTACAACCAATCGATTTAACCAGGAAGAGATCACGAGGAAACCTGCATGGCTCAGATTTCTCAATGGGTTGATCCTGATGATGATGATTAATGGTTGAAGCTGCTTCTTCTCTAATTTTGGTGGCTAGTCCTATCATTTCGGTGGCTAGTTTTACCATTTCGGTGGCTAGTTCTATCATTACGGTGGCATCTAAATTTGAAACATGTATTTTCATGAGTTTACAAGACACATTTTGATGGCATAAGAGCATAAACTATACCAAGTAGAACAATAAACCATAGTTCAAATTTCAAAAAACTTAATAAAAAAGTCCACCGAAATAAAAAAAAAACGACTCTGTTAAAATTGGCCTAATAATGTTTTCGACCAATCCCGCACTTGGCCAGTGTGGTAAACTATGGCCAAACCCCTTCTCAGCCTTGAGGAGACCTCTGCTCAACAGTGAACCAGGCGATAGGTTGAAGACCTAATTATTCCAATCCCTAGATATAGCTCAAAAGCTTTTTTTATTTAGACACAAGTTAGCCCTTGACTGCAACGTCACCTGGCGGTAAGTGATGATGCTTAGATAAAAGCGGGCTAACCTTGAAGGTGTAATGGCGCCCCTCTAGGTATGCCCCTTTGGTTTCTACACAACATCGTACTGGAACGCTATCGCTTGGTGGCACGGCTTTGCTGGTAGGGTGGCAACTAGCCACGTTCAAAGCCTCCCAACAGCTAGCATCTAGGTACATGTCGATGACTTTGTAACTTCATCAATGAAAAGAGTGTATTTCAAAACAAGTATAAATTGTTAAATCCGCACGACCACCGGCAAGCTGTAATGAAATCGTAAATCCGAGCGCGCGTCCGCGAAATTATACTGAAATATAAATCCACGCGGTTTGGCGTCACCGATCTTTTGGACGACGATTTTTGGCGGCCGAGCATTTCAATCACGCTTTGCGATTTTATTATTGGAATAATAATACTCTCATTTATCTATTACATTGTTATCATATTAAAAAAAAAACAGAATCAACAAACAAATAGGCCCCTAAGTACCAAAATTTTTTACTTTAATTTACCTACCAACAAGTACAATTCTTAGAACAAATTAAGGAAGAAAATTTTCAGTTTTGGAATAGCGTGGTTCTTTGTTTATGGACTACTCAAAGGGATCTGAATGGGATTCAAATAGCTCATAAAGAGGTGTATCTATTAGGTATTCTCTACTCTACAGTATACGTAGTTGAGTCAAGGAGTCTAATGTAACTTTGTAATAAGTTACCGTTCACGATACGTAGATCTGCCATTTAGGATAAAGCTTTTGTTTATGAAAACGTCGTACTTTGCCGTCTTTATTGATTTTAGCGACAATCTATAATTTTAGCGACAACACGATGGCATGTTAGGAATCAAAATACATGGGAAAACAAATCAAATCCCACGTTCACGCAGTGAATCATAAAATCCGCCGCACTTAAACTATGACACGGACAAAAAAGCGAAATTAAATCGGACTTAAAACGAAAAACGACCGGCGCAGCGGTAGATTTATAAACTCGACCGACGCTAACACACTTTCACATGTCAATGGATCCGCGTAAAAGCCTAAAAAGCCGAAAAAAATTAAAAGACAAAAAAAAGCCGGAGCACAAACGCCGCGTGTACATGCATCTTTTGCACCCGGCTGACAAATGGCTGTGAAACGCGGGATGAGTCGGTCGGATGAAAAATCATTCACAAATTCTGACGCCACTCGCTTAGCCGGCCCGCCCCGGCCACTTTTTAACCGAGCGCCATCAATAAAAAGCCAAAAAGCGGAGAAAAAACGCCGTGACGTCACGAGGTACGTTGCCTACGTTCGCGCCGACACCGGTGAGCGAATAAATCAAGAGCTGCGCGAGCATGGAGTCGGCTTCGGCCGAATTGTGGCGTTTTATGGCCTTTTGATTTACACGGCCACTATTGCCGCGTGTTTTAATGCATACGATAACCCGTGTTGTGCGGCTGTAAATAAAATGGAAAAATCGCTCAATGAAACGCGCTTGTTTCGATTTGTTGCGTCGGCGTGGGCTCCCCGAGCAGCCGATTCATGTGAATATACGAGCGCGTGTTACGCTTTTGAAATGCATTCTTTCGTGAATCATTTCACGATTTCAGCTGATATTTAAATTCAAGGTTTTTGGTTATGGGTCATATTTTCCAACTTACAGAAAGCTGACTTACAAATATCATTATTGTATTCAGTTCATTATGCGAAACACTAGATTCTTTAGTAATTAAGTATTTTAAAATTATTTTGGAACAAATGTTTTTGTACCATCTCGTTTTTGCCTAACGTGATGTCCAATGTCATACTAATTTTGACTGCTTCATAGTACCTACACGATTTTTGTTTGTAATAGCCTTCCCATAATCCATGCATATTATGCCATGCTACAGACATATTAGGAAAAGCCTACAAGCGTATAAAAAGGATACCCCTCATTTTGCGGTTTAATTTATTTTCAATTTCGGTTAGTTTAATAACTACTTAATTAAAGTATAAAAATGTACTTCTTATCATATTATTGCTATCCTAAAAGTAAATCCATACAAAAACCCTGTATTTTTCTTTTTAAAAGTCCTTACAAAATATACACTGAAAAGGAATAATAAATTAAGGAGCTCCTTTCCACTGTAAGGAAGCCGTTGACTTTGACGGACACGGGTGCATCATGCCCGATCAACTGGTGTCCCGTGGCCCAGCGCTCTCCATTCACTCTTTCACTCAACCATTCATTCACTCACTCCGACGGCTTCGAGTGATCACAGATCGGCTTTCGACCTTTTTTATACGAAACTGAATTCAGAAAAGTGTTTTATACGGCCTTTTCAAGTGTTTATAATTTGCTTTGGTTTTAGTGACGTAAGTGATTCAGACCTTATTCAGACCTTATTCAGACCTACCAGGTAGATTCCAATATTTTTTGCAAGTGTCTAAACGGCCACAAACGGTCGTGTGATTTAAAAAATTACACAAAAATTAAGTTACTACTTATTCGTTTTTTAAATAAATAAATAAAATATCCTTTATTCAGCCAAAAGTTTACAGATGATATGATAATTATAAACAGATACCCGCTGGGCCGATGACCTGAAGAAGGTGGCGGGGAGCGGGTGGATGAGGTAGGCGGAGGACCGTGTTTGGTGGCGCGCTCTTTGAAAGGCCTATGTCCAGCTGTGGACGCATACGGGCTTATGGAATGGAATGGAAAAACAGATAGGGTGATATAGTTCCCGAGGAAGCAAGGCCAAGCCGACCAATGTTTATGTTCCCTGATTCCTCAAGACCCAGGCACTTAGTTCTTAAAACTAGCTTAATTATCTACTTTGGCACAAATATTAAAAAATTCAATATGGCCGCCACATGAATCAAAAATGAAAGTGCATATCCAAGTCCAACGGAACCCTTCGTGTGTAAGGCTGACTCGTACCTACTCGGCGGGTTTTTAGGGTTACGTACCTCAAAAAGAAAAACAGAACCCATAAAGGATCACTTTGTTGTCTGTCTGTCCGTTGTGTCTGTCAAGAAAACCTATAGGGTACTTCCCGTTGACCTATGAACCATGAAATTTGGCAGGCAGGTAGGTAGGTCGTATAGCACAAGTAAAGGTACATTCTAAAACAGATTTTCATTTATTTTAATGCATTACAGATTTTGATTTGTCGTGCAAAATGTCGGAAAAAATACCCCAGTACGGAACCCTCGGTGCGCGAGTCTGACTCACACTTGGCCGGTTTTTTTTTCTAAAACTAAGCTTTAATAAAAACTCAAATGAATTTCAAAAGCAATAACATCCAGACTGCAGACACTCAAACCAACAGCACACACACACCTACTCGATCAGCAAGCAGTCGTCCCAATAGACGTCATAAGAAAACGTCTTAACACCCATCCCTTCGATTCCTCTCACGTTTGCCCGAACTGATTGACACGAGACGTCCGCGCCTTACCCCCACACCCCCCAAACACTCCCCCCAGGACCCCAGACGCCCCCCTGGAGGCAGGGGGAGACTTGACCTGCGATCCGAGTAAGAACATGTGAAAAATGTCATTAATGCACTCCTAGGTTTCTGTATTGAGCTGACGTTGTATTGAAAGGTCCGTGACAGTTTATTTTTATGGACCATTACAATCTTTTCATAAGACTTTACAAAATATATTTTATAACAGTACCTAGTATATTATTTTAGCAAGTTTAAAAACTGGCCAAGTGCGAGTCGGACTCGCGCCCCGAGGGTTCCGTTCTTGAGTGTTTTTTTCGACACTTTGCACGATAAATCAAAAACTATTATGCATAAAAATCTGTTTTAGAATACACAGGTAAAGCTCTTTCATATGCAAAATGTCGGAAAAAAAAACCGAGTACAGAACCCTCTGTGCGCGAGTCTGAATCGCACTTGACCTTTTTTTTATTCAGATAATACAAGTTAGCTCTTGATTGCAACTTTATCTGTATAATGAAAAGAGTAATTTGTTTCACAAAGAGAATTAAACTACGTTTGTATGAAAAGCACTAGCGAGGCGCTAGAGAAACTTGTCTTATAAGATCGATGTATGACTCCAACAATTAATTCCGAATCACTACTCTATCGACAGTTGAGTACGCCAAATGAAAGCTTAAAAGAAATAAATGGAAAACACAAACCGAAAAAAAGTGACTCAATAAAAAGACAGAACCATCAATCAGCTAAAACCGAACGAAATTAACATGTAGCGAAAAAAAACTGGGCAAGTGCGAGTTGGAGTGATCGGACTCGCATACGAAGTGTTCCGTACCATATAATGACCATACCATTCAGTACCATAATATACTATATGTAATTTTCTAATGACTTCATGGCGGCCTTTTTGAAATTCGCCAGTTTGGTCATTAATTGTTGTTATAACAGCAATAAAAGAGTAGATTCTCTGTGAAAATTGCAACTCTTTACTTATGTTTCTGTCATTCTCCTGGATGCAACTTATCTCTATACCAATGATATAATGTCCGCAATCGACCTTGCCTACTTTGATTTAAGTTTTAAAAAATCATAGAAGAACTCTTTTTTGGATTTTTTGGAACCAAAAGTAGCTTATGTCTTTCCCCGAGATGTAAGCTATCTCTGCATCAAAATTCGTCAAAAGCTAGCAGACAGACAGACAGACACACTTTTGCATTTATAATCACACTTCACACTAATATTATAAAGGCGAAAGTTTGTATGTGTGTGTGTGTGTGTGTGTGTGTGTGTGTGTATGTTTGTTACTCCTTCACGCAAAAACTATATACTCTGGATTAGCACATAGGCTACTTTTTATCCCGGAAAATCAAAGAGTTCCCACGGGATTTTTAAAAAACTACATCCACGCGAACGAAGTCGCGGGCATCAGCTAGTTTATAATATTAGCTCTTTACTCATGTGTGTAGTATGGAATTAGGTATGGGTTTTTGAAATTGTCGCGACAGCAACAGACAGATTGGATGAAACTATAACGATTTCCTATTTTACTACGGAACTCTAAAACGACAGAACCATCAATCAGTTAAAACCAAACGAAATTAACACGCCATGAAAAAAAAACCTGGCGACAAAATAAAAGCGACAAGGCTAAACCCGTCAATGTCGACTGTATTCCTTTTCCAACGATGCCTCGCTTCGGTCCGAGAGACCCTTCTGTCAATCACACGTCAGCGGCTGGATTTCTGTCCGTCCGTCTGTCCAAAATGCGTAACCCGACTCTAGAAATCCACTTAATCTTTATTGACATCGCATCCCGGCGCCACAACTATTTGGCACTACGTCGCGCAAAAATATCCCCTATTAATTAAGCTATAGGGTTCAAGGTGTTGGTATTATTAAATTTGCAAAGCGCGTTGAACGCTGCGTTCATTAGTAGCCCGTTTTCTTAAGCAGACAACGTCTGTTATTTTGATTTTTATTGATGGAGTTCGTGTTTACTTTTTTTTTCGACTAGGATATAAAGTGCCCTTCTTAGCTATCTAAGTGTCGGGATTAATAAAAATATCGCAAGTACTATAATAATGCTTGGTTAATGCTCTGACAAGTACCTACCTACTCGAAGATATACAATTTATAAATTATCCACTACAATTTTACATGGTCAAAGCATGTTTTTTTTTTGTATTAAATATTTTAGATTCTCTTTTTTCATTTCGAGGTGTTGCTATAATTTTTCATCCGTAGCAACACAAACAAGCCTTAGACCCATACATATTATGTAAGTATGTATTTTCAAAATCCATGATTTTTTTAATATATACCTAATGTTAACATATTTCGTAGACGAAATCACTGATAGGTAAAAGTTAACCATAATTTTAATCTCTAGCTATATCAGTCAGCGCAATAACTTTTAAAATTCAAGTAAAAAAACCGAGTCAATCAAAAATCTTAACAATGTACCTACTCAGGAGCAAAACATAATAAGCCACTAATTTCGGTAATCTAATTATCAGATAATTGCCCCGTTTCTAACGAACCACCGTAAACCGGAACGTGTCGAGCCGCTAAGTATGAGTGACTCGTCAATACGTCATCGCTGTCTTGTGTGGTCCCGACGGTTCCGAGAAACGGAACGTCTTAACATTTAGGATTCCATATTATTAGGTACCTATTCAGTAGCCGGGCAAGGTTAGACAACTTTGTAGGTAAAGGTGAACCAAATAAAGCCTCAATAGCTTAACGGTTATAGGAGCGGACTGAAATCCGAAAAGTCGGCGGGTCAAACCCCACCCGTTGCACTATTGTCGTACCCAATAGCACAAGCTTAACGCTTAGTTGGAGGGGAAAGGGGAATGTTAGTCATGATTCAAATGGCTAATATCCTTTAAAAAAATGGTTATTTCCATTTTTTTTTTAATACCTACTTACGAGTATTGGGAAAGATAGCTTTTTACGTAATATTATGTAGATAACGTAGATAAGTGCAGGAATTATTTAATTTTAATCAAGCACAATATTATATTATTTTTGGAATTATTTAAATATAAAAAAAATCATTAACAATCTAGGCTACGTAAATCTGACAAAATATTTTGAAGTTTGACTATGATTAAGTATGATTAACTTTTTTGCACTTTTAAGTGCTCTTCGTTTCTTATTTTGGGTTATTTTGAGTAAGTTACCTGTGTTTGGTTATCTTGGTAATAAAATAAATGAATGCAAGTAAGCAGCTAGGTATAATTCCCTTCCCTTCGCATTCGCTTCTTCAAAATCCTCGCTTCTTGATCCGTTCATTCGCCAACAGTTGACCTTTAGAAAATCGATGTGAAATGACGCGAGCTAAAATCCAACATGACGGAGGCGAATCGGACCCGGTTTGAATAAATAGTACGGTTTCGTACCAAAAACGGGATTTGATTGAGGGATCACTGGATGCAATTGTACCGGGATGAAATGGGGAAAAAATGTTTATTTTTAGCGAAACTGCGGGATTTGTGATATATTGATGGCCATTTATTTGGGACGTTTTTATTTCAACGGACAAAACGGCTATTTGTATATCTCTATGGAACACAATAGATGAAATGGTCAATCGAATTATGGTGGAACTGTTCTGAATATATTATATTATGGTCCTGTATCGGTCCTATATACGTATGTTGTGATGAGAACCTCTTCAGCGTAAGGTACCAAAGGGATTTTATTTTTCCCAGAATACACAATGTTAAAAAGAATGTTAAAACAGCGAAAAAAGGCAAAAAAAATATTTTTATCTTTGTTCCCTTCACAGAATTAAAAAAAAATCACAGTTGATCAAAGTAAAGTAACGGCATAACCAGTGGTAAATTATTTTGACGATTCAAAAGCACTTTTATAAAAATCTATTCTATTATATTCTAGTGTCAACTTGAATAAAAATCTATTCTATTCTATTCTATAGTATGTCTCCAGTTTTAAGTTTTGGTAGTACAATTTAAAACTTTTGAGCGTTTTTAAAAATGACCAACAAGTTTTCTTTGACCATTGTGGCTTTGCAATCCCTCTAATCGTTCCAATTTGTTTCCAATTGTAATTTTTTCGCGATTTCGGGTTTAGTTTTAGTTCCATTGATGGAAGTCCAGCTTAAAGAATGTTTATTTATTATGTCGCCCGACCTATCATACGATGCGATCACCCAATAAAACTGATGGCACCGATATAATAACCCCCCCAACCTCCGTTATTAACCATTTAACCGAGCACAAAGCCGGCCAATCAGTGAGCGATTCTTTGAGTTTCCAGCTTCACGTATTTACGTCACATTTCTTCGATTCTCGCGGCACGTTCTGGACGTAATAAGCGGACGTCCCCGGTCCGTCACCGGGCGGGGTAGGGGTCTGGGCGGGGTAGGGGTCCGGCCGGGAAGGGGTCCGGAGGTCCGGGGGTCGGAGTTAATGAAGTTTTCTCGGCCGCGATTCCCACAGGTCGTCACATGGCCGGAGTTTGCGGCACATATTGTGCACGTCGCGATGGGTGATATTGCCCGGGTGAAATGTTTTAATAAGCGCATCCCATAGGCCAGCGTTATTCGCTCTTATTAATGTCTATTGTTTGGAGTTTTGCGTTATTGCGTCTCTATATTGACGTGGTGTTTGACGCAGCCTGTCTGTTATTAGCGTCTACAGTCTTTGTAACATTGGTATCGTTAGGAACGTAACTATAGGCTCTAATGGAAACAAAAAGAGTAGGTATTTCATGTTACTCTATTGTAAGCTCTACTTTTTAGGGTTCTTACCTGAAGGATGTCAACACGGTTTGTTCATCCGTCTGTCTGTCAGACGACTGTATCTCGTGAACTAAAATAGGTAGGTAGTGGTGGGTAGTGGTAGGTAGAAGGTTGAAATTTTCAAAGGATGTGTATTTTTACTAGCCGCTATAACAACAAATGATAACAAATTCAAAATGAACGCTTTGAAATAATAGAGTTGTTTCTTGTACTGTATAGTACGGAACTCTTCGTGTGCAAGTACCCTATAGGTTTTGATTACCTTGACGGGTCTTGACAGACAGACAGACAAACAGACAGACAGCCAACGAAGTGATCCTCTAAGGGTTCCTTTTTTCTCTGAAGATATGGAACCCTAAAAACAAAGTAAAAAAACCGTTACAGGCGTCACCAGTGACGTTATGCTGTATCTCAGTGGCACACTAATTTCGTGAAAATTTCTAATAATTAAATGTCAAACTCAAATTTTCTATTCGCTAACGTCAGTTTTTAACCAAGATGACGTCATAGACAATGACTCTCGATCATAGCCATTAATGGGATGGAATAGAAACCGGAAATGCTTTTTCACGTATGTTTTCGTATCGATAGTTTTTAAAACTCTATTCACTAAGCAAAAATGACAGTTTGTAGTTAGAAACTTTATTAGGTGCCTACGATCGTTTTAACACCTAGTCGGGACCAGTGTTTTGCAACTCGCCACTATAATCCGTCCGTTTTATAGAGGTAATAATTTTATAGCAATCTCAACGAATGTAGAGATGTTTTAATTTCGAAGGATTTTTATTAATTACAAATCGGCTGAATTCCGCTCGGTTTTTCAGAAAAATATATTATAATAAAAAATTGATACCTAGTACCTAGGTACTTACCTATTAGTTGTAAAAAGGTAAGTAATATAAAGTAAGGTTGGTTCGTCGGAGTTAAATTATTGTTATTTTGTAAGCAAGATAATAATTTAAAAAAAATATGGCTCGTGCCGTATTGATGGGGCATGCTGAAGAGCAGCGCCAACAAAAGGCGCTACGGGTCCACAGGCGCAGGCTGCGCGATATGTATAACCCAATGGAGCTGCCAGAAACAGAGTTCATTGCGAACTTTCGTTTGAGCAAGGCTGGCTACCAGCAGGTGTTAGAGGAACTCGGGCCTCACCTCCAAGCCGCTCGACGAAGGACAGCTGTTCGCATTGAACTTAATGTAAGTCTCATGTTACCTACATGAGACTTACCTTAAGTTCAATGCGAACTAAAGTACCTATTTCCTATCTTTGTACCTTTTCTACTCCCTTTACAACCTCTCGCACTGCCAAGGGTCACTGGTAGAGATCTCTTATAGAGAGATAAGTGCTTCCCTGTCCACTTTTACTTTCTTTGTCTCTTAATTGTTACAACTTTCTGGTACAAAATAAAATAACAAATAAAAATAAAATTCTGATATTTATATTGAGGAAGAAAATATTGAGATTAATTTAACACAAAAATTGGATTTTATATTTATTGCAGATCCTAGCAGCTCTGCATTTTTATGCCACGGGTACATATCAGCGCCCAATGGGGACATCACATCGTGCAGCCTGGTTTCCTAGAGGCCCTCCAGCGTATCGACCCATCGCAATATCGCGATGGGTCTCAGCAAACTCGACCAAGAGTTCGAATTGGCGCACAGAGACTTTTCTTCTTGGAGGCATCTAAATAGACAAAATATGCTTCATGATTTCGTTCAAATTGTGTGCTGAAGGAATAATTAGGTAGGTACACAATAAAAGCACTCAAGAATACTGTAATTCTATAGTCATTCTATAGTCATAATTCAAAGTTAGGTACTACAAAACACTAATCTATGCAAAACACAAAACCGTTTAAATTCAAGTCAAAGTTCAAACTGATGTAATGTCAATGTCAAATGTCCATAGATAATAATTAAAAACTAGTCGAAGTCGTACAATTTAAAAAGTCTTACATTTCTACTACGCTACCTGTCAGGCAGAGATATTTAATTTGGCCATATAAAGTCGATAAAATACGCTACTATGTTAATGTTGGCCAACTGCCAAGTGTTAGATACTCGTAATTAGTTAGCCACGCATTCGATACGGAATAGAAAAACACGTGACCTAAATTTCATGGATTTCTAACTGGACTCAGTGTCTAACGAAAACTTTCAAAGATACTGAATAGCCCTGCAGGTCGGTCTAGCTATTCTAAACTGCAATTCAAAGTTACCTACTTCGTTACGTCTGTCGTCCGCTGCGTACGCATTCCGATAGCTTCGCCAAATTAACTAACTTCCATCCTTTCGCTCGGTGACTCGACCCGCTTGCTTCGACGTTTTGTATCGATTTGTTTTTCGTAGAGTTTCCACTTGTAATTTTATTACATATAAACTGTCATTTGACTTTAATTAATTTTGATTAACAACATTGGACCCCCGGTAATCCGGCACACCCTGTAATCCGACATGTCTATTATCATTGAATTTACTAAATTTGACATACATAGTGAAGTACGATTTGTACTTCAGAGCGTGTATAACATGTAGAATCTTATCATTGGATCGGAATTGTAATTTGTCGGATTACAAGGTACTCTTTTGTAAAAAAAAACTGGACTATAGGGGGTCTTAGGCAGTACTCTATAATCCGACAAATTCGATAGTTCGATGATGTCCTGCAAAACGTTTGTCGGATTACCGGGGGTAAATTATTGTATTGCGTTTTCTGGCCTAGTGGTTAAAACTTCAGTCTCGTCCTATCTGGGATTCGATCCCGGACACAAACCTCTAACTTAACTGTTACCTACTATTACTATTCGCTTTAGCGGCGAAGGAAAACATCGTGAGGAAACCTTCATGGTGAGTGTTCTACGTGAAAGTCTCCACACTGTGGCTGTCAGTCAACCGTAATCGGGCCCCAGTAGGTACCTCGCCAACGCGCGAAACGCATCGCGGCCAATCCACCTCTTTTGGACAAGGTCTAACTAAATCTTCCTAGTCCCCCGTATATGCATATTCGTATTCTGCTGGGCATTGCTTTGAGCAATAAGGCCGCCTTTGCATACAATAAATTGTTCTTAGTTTTTTTCTATTTCTTCCTTTAGTGTTGATTATTTCATGTTTTGTATGCAATAAAGTTTTTATCTATCTATCTGTCTATTCAATGTACTCTGTGGTCTCTACCAAACATCCATCGGCGGAACGCGGCGCGTCACTCCGCCTGTCGTGGTGACGGACGTTTGAATTGAAACTGTAAACGCTGGTGTGTCAAAAGTGTTTGTTGGTACGATTTCAACTATTTCTGCCACGTTGAAATGCAAAACTTGTTGTTTTAACCTACAAATTTCAGTGTACATTGTTAAGTATTGCTTGCTTTTCCTGCTTCTTTAGTAGTAGATAAGTGAGCGGGTAGTGCATATCGTATGGCACGTCATACCATAATATTTTTTTTTAATATTTTGGCACATTATAAGCAAACTAGAGGATGCCCGCGACTTCGTCCGCGTGAACTTAGGTTTTTAAAGATCCCGTGGGAACTGTTTGATTTTTTTCCGGGATAAAAAGTTGCCTATGTCAATTACAGGGACGCAAACTACCTCGGTACCTTTCATACAAATGGTTAAGCGGATGGCTTTTAAGAATCCCGTGGGAACTCTTTGATTTTCCGGGATAAAAAGTAGCCAATGTCCCTCCCCGGGATATAAGCTAACCCTGTACAAAATTTCGTCAGAATCGGTAAAACTGTTGGACCGTGAAAAGGTAGCAGACAAACAGACACACTTTCGCATTTATGATATTAGTATGGAAGTATGGATTAAACTTAAAGTTCCTTTGAATGTCATGGGATTTCGCAAAATAATGCCTGCAGGCATGCTCCTATCCAAGATTTGTCAGCCAATCGGATCCTGTTAAGGCTTTGTAGTAGGTACCATGAAGTTTGTTAATACATACAATATTACAACTATTTCTGCCACGTTTAAATAAACACATCGTAAATCGCTGCTTTAACGTGATTTCAAAAACAAAGTTGCATGATGGAAGCAACGGGCTGAGTGAGCTACATGATTTTTTTTAAAGAATGCCTTGCTAATCATGACTAATACTCCCCTTTCCCCTCCAACTAAGCGTAAAGCTTGTGCCAGGAGTGTGTACAACAATAGTGCAACGGGTGGGGTTTGAACCGCCCACCTTTTGGAATTCAGTCCGCTCCTCAACCGTTGAGCTATAAAGGCTCTAATTTTGATATTGACTTTGATTTTGATTTTATTTAGACAGACCACCCATGAGCATTGTCCAAATGCCTGCTAATTAACAGAAGTGTTTTTTTCTAAAATTAAATGCATTTCGTTCAACATCAGTTTCTTGGCACGTTCGCGCTTGGCAGGTGTCAAGACCACCGCGAGCGCGTGTCACTGGTCGTCCGTCATCAGCCATCGGTCACAGGTTCGGTTCCGTCTAGTTAAATTGTCAACCTGCTAACTGACAGCTGGTAATTATGCAGTAAGAAAGTGCTTGGGAAATATTGTTTTCTACGACGTGTTATATGAATGTTTCTTTTACATAATTTGAATGTCTACTAATATACTAAAACACATAACACTAATATTATAAAGGCAAAAGTTTGTCTGTATGTGTGTATGTGTAGAGGCATGCAGCCTCTTTTAAGACCGGCAGCTGCGAAGAAAGCAACACACTTTGCAGCTGTCACTTAGAGAACACAATTTGGATACGGAACGATTCAAAATATCCTGCTGGCCTGGACGAACTCCGGGCAGCGCATTCACCTTAGAAACATCAAGACCGCAACACCTCAGTCTAGCATCAAGCTCCGGCCCTCGTTTTATACCACAGTTTTTATTATAACTACAGCCATATTGTAAATAATTGTTCATATAATACAAAGTGTAAATATGTAAGCAGCATTTCATTTATCAGTCACATTCGCTGCTACATATGCTTGTTAATCTTGCATACCTGAGAGTTCTCCATAATGTTCTCAAATGTGAGCGAAGTCTGCCAATCCGCAATAGGCCAGTTAAACTATGGTCTAATTCCTTCTCATTATGAGAGGGAACCGAGCAAAACAAGAAAAAAACAAAGACAAAACAAGAAACTTTAATCTAAAAACGAAGGCAAAGGCGGCCTTATTGCGGCTCAGTAGTGAGTCAACGATGGGTTGATCATGATGAAGACCATTAGTGTCTCTCGTGGTCCGTCAGTCCACAGTCCACACCCGTGGAGGTTCGGCGCGAGGCACAATAAACACTACACGAACAATCGTGTGCTCCACGACCTTAGCTCTCAACACGTATTATCCGAGCTTTTTCCTTTCCGTTTCACTTTAGCATAGTGTGGACCTTACTTTGATTTCAATAAAAATACGTGATGAATGAAAACAGATGAAATAGATTTAATTTTTAAAGGCCCAAGTTTAAAGTTTTTATCAAACTAGTTGATGTTCGTGACATTAGCCTTTAAACTACCAGACACTAATTTTTTCAGGTTTTTAGATAGTACATGGTATGTACCTAGTAGGTAAAAGTTCACTATATACCTACATTTGAAAAAAATGTTGCAATTCATCGGTGATTTTTTAAGGGACCTAAAAATACTAGAATTAATATACAATGGATATTGGATACTTAGGAAAGAATATAGTAAAGTTTCGACAATTTCAGTCAGCGATATAAAATGTCTTTGAGTTTTTTAAGAATAAATGCACTTATTTCAGAAATAATAAGAGGCGTATCCACACCGTGCCGTCACGTCGAGCCAAAATCAATTTTTGGCTCAAGTTTAACATCATCATCAACATTGATTGATTGATGTTTGTTCGGGCATTAGTGGAGCCTGGAGAGCCTACCTGCGCCCGCGCTTATTGATATTAAGATGTTTGCCGAGGTGACTGTTAAGGCTGCGTTCACAATGAACTTGCCAACAGTCTAACTGGAACTCGCTAAGTGCCGATTTCACCAACGTTGAGTAACGTTTAACCGAGGAATAAATTAGACGCAATGAGTTTTATATTGAAAAACTGCCGAATAAAAAAGCCGGTTAAGTGCGAGTCAGACTCGCGTACCGACGGTTTCGTACTACAATCGTATTTTTTCGACATTTTGCATGATAAATAAAGAACTAATCCAAAAAGATAAATAAAAATCTGTTTTAGAATGTGCAGGTATACTGATAGTGCCATCCTTTTGCATTATTGCTTGTACGGTGCCGTTTGCCAGAACTACACCACACTTTAATCAAAGGGAAGAGTTTTTAGCAATTTTATTCCATTCCCGCTGTCCCCGTTAACGGGGATAGAGAACGGGGACAACGGGATTGACTTTTGATAATTTTATTCAATTCCCGCTGTCCCTGTTAACGGGGACCCGGCTAACGGGGACAACGGGACTACACCGCTTTTAGATGATCCTCTTGTGTCTCAGATCTATAATGTCATCATCACTGGCAACACGCACAAGTTATTATTATATATTATTATGAGTTCCTAACTCAAATTATTATTATAGTTCAGAAACCTGTTGACAAAATGATAATACGTTCGGTGTAAACGAAGCCTTATTCCGTCCTAATTATAATATTATTCATCACGCTCGAAACCTGTTATTAAATCTGACAGCACTCAGTCAATCATGTCCCGATGTTCGGTGATTACTCGACCCTACAGGGCTGAGGTGTTGACTCCAAATTGAATCATCTATTGCTTCCAAGCTACAACAGTAATGATCTGATCAGGTGGTCCCCAACTTGATAGATGGTTGGGTCCAAAAGTTATTTTTCATAATTTCGTTAACACTTTACCTTAATAATAATAAATAGGCAGGTCGGTAATTTGATTGATGGCTCCATTATTTTTAAGGAACTTATGATGGGCTTATAATTTTAACAAAAAATGAATAGACATGAGGATTTTAAGATTTTTAAACATCTTACTCAAACAGCTTATTAGGGTTCCGTTGTAAAGAAGGAACCCTTATAATTTTGCCATGTCCATCTGTCTGTTAATCCATGGCGCAACTCAGAGACATTAGTAGGTATTAGGAAGCTGTAACTTGGCATAAGTAGGTATACATATTAATTTCTTCTTTTTTATTAAAATAATGAATCCACGCGGGCGAATTCGCGAGCATTAGCTCGTCTCCTATATAGACGGAGGGCTATATTATTATAATCTCAGTTGAGATTAGCTGCTAAGGCCAAAATTCGGCCAGTAATTTGGCTAGCCTCCTGCCAGACCAGATCAAAGCTAACCTAGGGCTTGCACAGACAAGGCACAATTATCCGCAGAGGACAGTGTCCCTCATCTTTTACTAAGGTGTTTCGCCGTACTATCAAGGCCGATTCACACCAATTGCATACAGGTGACACGTTCGTAGTGACGCGCGTAAACCTCTAACACACCGGGTTACGCATATGTCCACGCTTTACGCAAGCGGTGGAGCATGTTTCGTAGTTCTATACATTACAACGCAATGGTACGCGCTACGTCTACGCTTACGCAGCCTGTGTGAACAATTTATTAAGCCCATCGTGTCCGTATAATTGCTAGCTGCTATTTTTCATTTTAATATCAAAATTTCCCTGCCAGACATTATTTCCACACACATTTAACAGATTATTCATAGTGGCGCGTAATCGGCACAATCTCATCATACGAGGCGTTATCCGCGGCATCTGCCGGACTCGAACCTGTACCCTCGAGCGCCGCGCTGACTGATGGACGGTGCATATCTACTGATGCACAGGGCTGTCAACACTAACTAATAAACTTTTTAAAGATTATACAACGATCAGGGGAAAAAACACATTATCAGTTTTTTTACAGTCACATTTTTAGTTTTTTTTCTACTGTCAATTTTAAGTTACCTATAGCAGGGGTGTTCCAACGCTGCACTTCGCGGTTCAAGGTCGCCAATCCAGCACCTTGAGACCCCAAGGTCTATCGTTTTTTTCGTAGTAAGTATACAAATAGAAAAAAATACAAAAACATTTATTTCGGTAAAACAATTTTACATAGAACATAGAAATTGGGACCGTCCCATTAAGTGACTAGTATTACTATTAGTACTTGTGGCAGGTGGCCCCGTCTGTACTGCAAAGTCGAAAGTAGTTAAAGTATAGCCTGCATGAAACAAAGTGCAACAAATAAACGCTGTGATGCGGTCAAAGCTTCGACCCTTGATAACGTTTATGATTTGCGAACCGGATTATAAATCCGAATGACCTTATATGCTTTCTTTAAATATAATACCTACTAGATTATAGGTAGACACGAGTTTATGAATAAATAAAATAATAAATAAAATCGTTTTATTTCAGATCCTAGGGATCCATATAAAGCATGACTTACACTAACAGTTTAAAACTATTACAAAAAAAATGTAGAACATAATATTAATTATTATGTGTACACTGTACATATTATTTTAAAATTAAGCGAAACCATAGAGATTATGTTAGTTTGAAGATTACGTGTAACCAAGAATTAATCAAAAACTAGACGATGTCCGCAATTCAACTGCGTGGAATTTAGTTTTCTTCAATATCTCTGCTAAAATATAACTCTATATAAAACAATTTTAAAAATACTGTTCAAAATCTATTGATTGGCAACCCTGAAGCACAGAGTCTTGAATAGAAATTCATAAAGTATAGCCTGCATGAAACAAAGAGCAACAAATAATATGATGCGATCAAAGCGTCGAACCTTGATAACGTTTATGATTTGCGAACCGGATTATAAATCCGAATGACCTTATGCTTTCTTTAGCTATGATACTATGAGGATGCATATGAGTTTATCCATATAATATGCAAAGAATTTATTAAAAACTAAACGAGGCCCGCGACTTCGTTCGCGTGGATTGAGGTTTTTTGAAACTCCGTAGGAACTTTTTGATTTTCCGAGATAAAAAGTAGCTTATTTGTTAATCCAGGGTATAATCTTTCTCCATTCCGAATTTCAGCCAAATCCATTCAGTAGTTTTTGCGTGAAAGAGTAACAAACATACACACAAACATTCGCCTTTATAATATCGCACACCCAGAACAACACTGCACTAAGTCTAAAAAGCTCATTTTTCAGAATCGACGAAAAACCGTTATCTCATGTTATGTGACAGTTATTGCGAATGTCATGCACATTGCATGTAAAGAATCCAATGCGTATCAGCATTATCAAGTTCAGTTGATTGTAAACGCATTAATAATGCAAAATAATGCATTTTTTGACTTAATTCACTGTTGTGTAATGACTGAACGAAATAAAACATAATTATTTTGAGTTACGTCCTTTTTACTGATTGATTCTGAAATAATGCACTATTATTCTACTGTTTATTTATTGAAATTCAATAAAGAATAACGACTCATTTGTTTTGTTTTTAGGAATATACCAATTAAAAATGAAATAAAAGACAACATTTTACTAAAATCAGTAGGTACTTATATTTTGAACATAAACTAGTACTCTTTTTGGACCCTTATAACATGTAAATCACAAAAAAATTTGCTCTCGGAGGGTTTTGTAATCTCGATGCAAGTCTGCCAAACACTTATCACTTGAGATATATTCTCTTGTAGTTTGAGCTCTTGGATAATGAGACTCTATTCTAGGAATAGAATTTATGAAATCAGACAAACTATTTTTTATTTCAGAGTCTATTTTGCGGTGATTACCATGCTTCCCACGTGCATCAGATTCCATAAAACCACCATCTGTTTTCTTTGAAAGGGCCGTCTTAATATACTTGTCACAAATGCTCAGCGTAGCCTTAAAAAACTCTTTACATACCCTAATCCTGTTGTTATCTTTTTCAAAACAGTAAGGCGAATTCAAAGCCCTCAATTTTTGAGAAGTGATGTACCTATATTTCGGTTTGATTTCTTGTGTATGCCGTACTATGAATTCTCTTTGCCTCTCCAAATCACCACCATGCATTTGTCGCCAAGGTGTCGACAAGGTGAACGGATTTGACGCCCAGCGATCAGTTTTGCAGGATTTGTTAAAGAAACATACTCTTTTCCTGTATTCCGCAATGACTTAGCAATTTTGGACTTCCAGCCAGCAGGGTTTCGTATTCTCTTTCTACTTATCTTGGGGTAGCTCACTGATGGAGCAGTGTCACTGGCAGAAAAAGTTGAGGGTGCGTTTGTCGGAGTAGCATTGGAATTCCCTTGAATATTTGCTGTAGATGGACCCGGTCTATTGGATTCATTATCAGATGAACTATTTGAGCTGCTGGAGCTTGACGATGATGAGCTTGAGTCTGACGAGGAGCTCGAGGAAGAAGAACAGGATAATCTTCTAAGGATTACAAGAGGCCGAGATATTTCTTTAACAGGTACTACAAAAGTAGGATCCGTGTCCGAATCATCTATAAAATCTTCTTCATCGCTATGATCAGATAAAATAGAAATGGGTACCTCCCTATCTGATGCTTTATCGGCTGATGCTGTCTTCACTGACGTCTCATCGGTTGATGCGGCAACGGTTGTATTTTCGACATCCTTTTCCACGCTGCTTTGTTGAACAGGTCCGGTTTCTTCTGTAGTTGCTTCCATTGCCATTTTAAGTAACAGGAGACCACGAGCTCTCATCATCTGCCAAATAACAATAACAAATTTAATTAATTCAACAATAGTGCATTATCTCAAACAAAATTATTAATCTTTTTGTAAATAAAGAACAACACAAATTGTAAATATATTTCTTTTAATTTACAATGTAAGTAACAATTATAAGTATAAAAAAATATTTATAATGAATTTTTAACAAAATTAGGGCATAATTTATATCTACTATCAATAGTGCATTATTTAACTGATTTTCACCTTTTACGAACAATACAGAACCATTTTGAAATAATACAAAAAATCTAACATACCTTCGTCAACAACAGAGTACTATTTCGAAATAGTATCAAACACGTTGTATAAGCACAGTCAACAACACTGAATTAAAACTAAATGATTCGGAGTATTTTTTATGACACATTCAACAACACCGTATTATCACAAAATAATTCACTGTTGCGTAAAGGATCCCTAAGGTGGACAAGTTGCAACTAGAAATAGTTTTGTGTTCGCGGTAAGGATCTGGCTGCGCATCTTCACCAATAGAGAGTTAGCGCGTCATCTGTTGGACATTTTTGTAAATATAAATACGCCTGTCTTCGTGGTATACGCGGCAAATTTTCGGCTATTCAATTATATTTACAAGTCGATTTTGAGATTTTTCGACATAATACAGTGTTGTTCTGGGTGTGCGATATTATAGTGTGACTAGTGACCCACCCCGGCTTCGCATGGGTAGCTTATTGCAATTTACATAAGGATCTCTAATTTTTTTCTCTTTTCTTATTAGGTAGGTTAATCTAAAAGGGTAGTTATGTAAAAGGATAAGTTACTAGTTTTAATAGTGTTTTTTTCTATTCAATCATCCTCCTTTTTCAAAAAGTTTGAAAAATACAATTTGTTTATTTTGCCATACTAGTACTCGACGAACGGGACCAACTTCAGAATGCTGTTGGCTCTTTCAATGAGTGCATTCAAACATATGAGGACGCTCTTAAAAAGATTTCTACATTGGAGGATGAATTGAGCAGAGCTCAAATAACAATTGAGGACCTTCAGTCTCAAATACAAACTTATGAAACTCGAGCTACCTACAGTTTGTATGATGAACTGCTTGCTTCATCCTCTACACCACCGGTGTTGACTATTGATTTGACTTGTGACAGCCCTTCCCCAAGCAGTAATAAGCCACTTAAAAATTCTAATTTAGATCTATATAGCCATAAAAAATTGAAAAAATATATTAAAATTAGCAGAATAATTAAAAAAACCAAAAATTTGATAAAATTGCAAAACGCCCATACTAAAAACATAGCATTGCGTAAGGAACGTTCACATCTGTTAAACAAACTTAAATCTTATTGTTCAACTATAAGAGACATTCAAGAAACATATTATGACTTGAATGTTCAATGCCTAAATGAGAAAATTTCAAATTTGAATGATTCTTTAAAATATATTTCTGATAAGTATGAGCAGTCACAAAAACAGATCCATGATCAAATACTGGTGGCTGACGAGTTGTTGGCCCTAGGTGCACACAACATGGCTCGTTTTGAGTCATTAACAAGTAAATGTCAATGTACTCAAGGTGTGGCTATGGTTGACAATCATAGTAATAGTATATTGCTTACGGACAATTTGTATACTAGTCCGGGGCAATGTACACCAAGTAATGTAGAAATGCCTTCATCTTTGGATGCAAATCTTTCTTTGAAACCTAAGAGACAAACTATAATCATATCGGATAAGTTAGGTAGTGAGTTTGGATCCCTTTTGAGCTACCATGTTCAACACTCAGTGATTAATAGATGTTCACCGGGGGCTAGTTTGGACTACTTAATTGATAGTTTAAAGGAAGAAAATTTGGACAGCAACACAAACATTATTATATTGTTTGGGGACGGTTTAAGGGTCAAAAATTATGACATATCAAAATGTTTTGGAAAATTACTGGAATTACATTCCAAGACGAACTGTAAATTTATTATGTGTGCTTTTCCTTACTCTAGCACACTAAGTAAAAAACAAAACAATTATATATACAGATTGAACTTAAAACTGTATAACTTGACAAACTGTCATAGTGACACTTTATTTTACTTTGATACAAATAAGTTTACTTCTAAGTTTCAATTGATCGGTGATAGTATGTATCTTCCGAGAAAATGTAAGACAAGGATAGCGTCACTATTAGCATATAATTTAAAGGAGCCAGTTACAAGTGTTGTAACTAAGTCTTTTGACACTTTTACAAACTGTACTTCTAGTACTAATATTCTTTGTATTGACTCGAGTACTTCTAGTACTAATATTTCTATTATTGACTCAAGCAATAGTTTATGTACTATTAGGGACCCTATTGCTTGTTTAAACTAGATAGTAAGACAACGGAGGAGCTCTGTAAAATGAATACTGTGCATCAAAACATACAGAGCCTCACCGGCAAAGATAGCCAAAATTTAAAACTAAGTAGTGATACAACAGACAAGCACTGTATTATTAATCTTGTACACCAAAATATACAGGGCTTGTCTGGAAAAGAATATGAAATTGAACTTTTTATAAAAAAATTAGATATTGATATTCTATGCCTTACTGAGCATTGGCTCAATAGTTATCAATTAATTGTCAATCTTGGAAATTATTCATTGTCAAGTGCGTTCACAAGAAAGAAGGCTATTCGCGGAGGATCTATGATAATAACCCGCAACAACATTAATTACAAGGAACGAAAAGACATTCTTAATCTTTCGGTCGAACGCACTATTGAGCTGTCCTGTGTTGAGCTGGAGCGATATATTATAGTTTGCGCATACCGACCTCCTTCAGGTGACTTTTCTCTGTTTGAGGACGTCATGGAGGAGGCACTGAGGCGGATATGTAGGTCATCAAAAAAATTATTGATTTGTGGAGACTTTAATATTGATATTTTACTTCACACCTCCTTTACAGATAGATTACTTAACTTATTTAAAAGTTTTAATTTAGAAAACATTTTTGTTGAGCCCACACGTGTAACTGCAACTTCAGCTACTTGTATTGATAACATTTTTGGTGATTGTAAAATTATTAAAAAATCCATTATCACCAATCTTAGATCCGACCACTGTGGACAAATGATATCTGTTCCCAGCTGTCAACTAAATACAATAAAAGTAGTAAAGTATAGGCCAGTCACTACTAAAAAAGTAAAGCAATTCAAACATAATATTTTATTCACCTTACCTTCACTTGACCTTACACAGGGTGGTCCGGATGAACTGTATAATGCTTTTTTTAACTTAATAAATTCCCAATTTAATTCTATTTTTAAAATCATAGAAAAAAGATTGTTTAAAAATCTTAAATTTAGTGAGTGGGCTACTGTTGGCATTTATAAAAGTAGGAATAAGCTGTTTGACTTGTATGCAGAAAAGCAATATAATTTTACTCCAGCCTTTGTTCAATATGTAAGAAATTATTCAAAATTATTTAGAAATGTTTGCATACAAGCTAAGTCAATTCACATAAAACGAAAAATTATTAATTCAGATAATAAAATAAAAGCAGCTTGGGAAATCATCACAGATGAAACTGGGAAACATAAAATGGAAAATAATAATAAATTGGAACTTAAAATTAACAATCACATTACTGACTCTGACATAGAAATTGCAAAGACATTTGAGGACTTTTTCCGAAACATCCCAGTTACCACTACTAGTTCCCTTAACTCGTCGCCAACAGAAGCCTATAATCTTCTTAGGGGCAATGTTTCTGAGTGCAGTGTACTATTTAAGTTTGAACAAATTACCCCACATGATATTATTAAGGTATTCAAATCTTTACAGTACAAAAAAACAGGAGACTTATGGGGGATATCAGTAAAAGTAATCAGCAATATTATTGATATTGTTGCTCCATATCTTGCTCTAATTTTTAATAAGTCCGTAGAGTCAGGATCCTTTCCAGATCTTATGAAATACAGTAAATTGATTCCTCTTTTCAAATCGGGCAGTAAAAGTGACCCAAATAATTACAGGCCAATTTCGATTTTGCCGACTTTTAGCAAGATATTTGAAAAAATTATGCTCAACCAACTGCTCTTGCACTTTAACTTGAATAAATTACTTCACTCGGAGCAGTATGGTTTTACTAAAGGACGATCAACAATCGATGCGGGCGCAATGCTTTTAAAGCATATATTCGATGCGTGGGAGAACTCACAGAATGCCGTTGGAATTTTCTGTGATTTGTCTAAAGCATTCGACTGCGTTGAGCACGAGACTCTCTTAGCTAAATTGAGCTATTATGGAGTCAAAGACACTGCGCTTAGTCTTATTGCGTCTTATCTCAGTGATCGTATACAAACAGTATGTGTAAATGATGTGAAGTCATCCGGATCAGCCTCATTAATGGGTGTTCCTCAAGGCTCTATCCTAGGTCCCTTCATGTTCTTGGTATATATAAACGATCTACCATATTTTGTCCAAAATACTTGCGATATTGTACTATTTGCTGATGATACGTCTTTGATTTTTAAATTAGATAGAAATGAGAATAATTATGACGATGTAAATAGAGCCATATCGCAGGTCACTCACTGGTTTACTGTTAACAATTTGCTTTTAAATGCAAAGAAAACCAAGTGTGTCGAATTCGCACTGCCCAATACCAAGACGACAAATAACATAAAATTAATGATAAATAATGATATGTTGAAAGTAGAGGAGACCACCGTGTTCCTGGGGATAACTTTAGATGCAAAGCTTCAATGGAACGCCCATATATCAACACTTGCTGGCAAACTCAGCTCTGCTGCTTACGCTGTTAGAAAGATTCGACAGATAACTGACGTGGAAACTGCAAAAATTGTATATTTTGCCTATTTTCACAGTATTATGTCTTACGGAATCTTGCTATGGGGTAAAGCGGCAGATATTGGAAAAATTTTCGTTTTACAAAAAAGGGCAATACGCGCAATTTATAATTTAAAACCGCGCGATTCCCTACGAGAGAAATTTAAGGAAATAGGTATTCTTACAGTAGCTTCTCAATACATTTACAATAATATAATTTTTGTACGACAAAACATCCTCAGCTACAAAAAAATCGGTGATTTCCATGACAGGCCAACTAGAAATCGTAATAAGCTCGCAACTCCTACGCTCCGCCTCAGAAAAGTGGGAAAGTCATTTGTGGGAATGAGTGTAATATTTTATAATAAAATTCCACAGTCAATATTAGACTTGCCTTTACCAAAGTTTAAAAAATCCATTAAAAGTATGCTCCTGGCAAAAGCATATTACACAATCGAAGATTATGTAAATGATAAAAAAGCATGGATTTGACTCGCTCCAGCAATGCGCGGGTCTGCAATTGCTTGTATAGTATAGAATATTATTGTAAATTGCACAATTGAAAAGAGCAACCGCCGAGTTTCTTGCTGGTTCTTCTCGGTAGGAACGGCATTCCGAACCAGTGGTAAATTATTTGACGATTCAAAAGCACTTGTAAAAGTTTATTTGAATAAAAATCTATTCTATTCTATTCTATTCTATTCTAAACTTTTAAGAAATTAAGAATATAAGTACATTTCAATCAAAAACAGGTTTTGTTCTGGAAAAAAGTGTCCTTTAACATAAACAAAGTACAGTCTACAAAATAAAATAAAATCGATAAAATCGTGCAGCAACGATTAAACTCGACGCAATTAATCGGACACACGAAAAAACACGAGAATCGAATTAAAATTCAGCAAGTTATCGATGTCGCCTTAAAAGGAATGAGACATGGAATAAGACGTGAAGATGGATTGGCTCGTCGAGGATATTGCAAATAAATCAATAAATCATAGATATACGTTGATATACAAAACGCATAGGTAGGTAGTAACTAGTAGTAGGTAGTTTCTTAGAAAATTGTAAACTCTCTCTTGTAAAGCTTGTGACAATTGTAAAGCTCTTAAAATTTACAGAATATTGCTTGGTTATTAATTATTATTATAAATGGTGTATTAGTTAAAATGTATGGGTATTATAATAAAAACGAAAACTTGAAATTTGAAATACAATTGACATAATTTAAATTGACTTATACACTTTTGAATCGAATAGGTCCCTATTCGATTCAATTATTAATTCGTTTAGAGGTAAAATGTACTATTTACGATTTGTCAATCAACAATTTTATTAATCGACATAAATTATTAATTTTTATATGCAAGTCTCTATCTATTGGTAAATGATTAACCACTGGATCAGCAAGTCGATCTTATTGAGTGCAAAATAACAAAATACAAGGTGGTCCGTTATATTAAGAACACTCTAAAATTAATGTTACAACTACTATTACTAATTTGAAACAAAAAATAGTTTAAAAAATGTGAAACGTTTAGGAGTAAATACCTGCATTTTTTTGATTAAAATTATTATATTTTGTACATTACAAATAGCGAGTTACTAGTTAATAGTTAGGTAGTGTTTCCTACCAATTACAATCCGGGTATCTTTAAAACCAGAGTGAATAGGCACCTTCTAAGTAAACGCGTCCCATCTTAGACCACATCATCACTTTCCATCAGGTGTGATTGTGGTCAAGCGCTTGCCTATAGTGAATAAAAAAAAATAGCGATTTAACGTCACTTATACAAGTAACCTTATACGATTTTTTCTGTGTATCTTGGGAAGTGGTATATCAGTGTAGACATCACATTTCAAGTCCAAGTCGAGGCGGCCATGACTCAGCCGCCTCGCCATCAATCAGATTGATAAAGCCATTTATTGATTGCGTCATTCAATTACCGAGGCCAACTACCAAAACGAGATGTGGCCGGAATGGGATGTTTTAATTCAGAATTTTAAACACTTTCTATAGATTTTCAAAACTACTTAAGTATATGTATTTTTAACCCCCGACCCAAAAAGAGGGGTGTTATAAGTTTGACGTGTGTATCTGTGTATCTGTCGGTTGCATCGTAGCTCCTAAACTAATGAACCGATTTTAATTTAGTTTTTTTTTGTTTGAAAGGTGGCTTGGCTTGATCGAGAGTGTTCTTAGCTATAATCAAGAAAATCGGTTCAGCCATTTGAAAGTTATCAGCTCTTTTCTAGCTACTGTAACCTTCACTGGTCGGGGGTGTTATAAATTTTTAATTTACACTTGTTACTAGATGATGCCCGCGACTTCGTCCGCTTGGATTTAGGTTCTTAAAAATCCCGTAGGAGCTCTTTGATTTTCCGGGATTGCAAGCTACCTCTGCTGTACCAAATTCCATACAAATCGGTTGACCATAATGACTTTTTAAGTTTTTAGTAGAGGTGTTTAAAAACACACACACACACACACTAAAAAGTTTTTAGTGTGTGTGTGTATGTTTGTTACTCCATCACGCAAAAACTACTAGACGGATTGTCCTGAAATTTGGAATGGAGATAGATAATATCCTGGGTTAGCACATAGGCTACTTTTTATCCCGGAAAATCAAAGAGTTCCCACGGGATTTCGAAAAACCTAAATCCACGCGGGCGAAGTCGCGGGCATCGGCTAGTGATTAACATTATCAATATTAATCATGTTCAGAATAACAAAGCTAGTATGAAAGGCCATTCAAATAATCACAATGTATTTTTTCAATGTTGTGAGATCAGACAGAATTCAGAATGCTCTAATGTTTACTCATAAATGTCAGGGTTTCAATCAATCTTAAATTAGAATTGATGGATTAACTTCGTAATACAATACTTAAGGTTACACTTCATACGCATTTGTATTACGCCTATTATTCCATTTATTTGTTATCCTCGATCTATAACTGAGACAGATATCGATTTATCTGTTCATTATCTATGCTCAAAAATACTTATAGTACCTACTTTATTTAATATCGAATACCCAGCGTGTGCTGCTACGCTAAAGATAAAACCCAGTGTTCATATCAGTTTCAAGTCAAGTTTAAGTTAACGTGAAAAAGACTCAGCTCCATCCCACTCCGTCAGTATGCGTCGGCCCTTAGCGAAGATGCCAAAACAGGTATCTCTACAGTTTACTGATTCGCTAGTAGCGGATGCCTTTCTGCCTCTAAGAAGTGTCGGGAGTGACGCAAAGCTGTGACAGGCGCCGCTTTGAACTGAGCACTGAGCTTTAGTTTAGTTGACCGTTACCTATCTACTTGATTAAAGGAAGCCTGACTGACTTGAGGACTGACTTTAAAATACGTTTAAAGTTGGAATTTCAGTGAAATCCTATTTTTGTGGGCATCTAAAAGTACCTTAGTAAAACCAAGAACTCTCTAGGTACTAAATTTTAATATTGTAGTACCAGTCCAGTCTGGACGGTTTGTTATGTCCCGGCCACATTAACGTCCAACAACGCGATGTTCAACTGCGTTTTCTTTTAAACGTAGATATAGCCACGATCAACGGACAACGGCATTTACAATGCCGTTTGGCGTTAGGCCATTTTATCAAAAATTCAATTGGCATTAGACGTTAATCGTTTAAGTGTGGTCACTCAGTTTTTAACATTAACGTTTTAACAAATTATCACGTTGATCATCCTGATAATTATGGCGTTGTTGGGCATTGACGTTAACTTCCGGTAGTTCACTCTGCCGGAAGGTAATAGAAACAGAAAGATTTTTTTATTCAAATAAACTTTTACAACCCTTTTTTGTCATAATCTTCGGTTGTTATACTATGCTTTTAAGGAGCATAAGTATACTTTTAATAGATTTTTTAAAGGTAAGTCTAACGTTGACTTCGGAATGTCCAATATAGGCTAAATGAAAAATATCAACGTTACGTAACTGCTAATCAAATAAAAGTTTCCAAAAACTTTTATTTGATTAGTTTGCTTTACAGAAAAACTGGACTTTATCATTGCGTCTGTGTTGCAAGATATAGTTCAAAGGGGATACCTCTTAGAGGCGTCTAGAATGTTCGGTAGGGTCACAGATCAAGTCAACTGCATAGACATGCAAATGAGTGCACTTCTTTAGCGACGCTTCATCGTTACGGCGCCCGCGGGACACCTTGGCTGACTGTAGCTAACGTGGACCCGGCATCCCGTTCAAGCCATTTTCTTCGCTGTTGCTTAAGAATAATTAATACTTCAAATGTTTAACTATAGGTAGATTTCTATTAACTATAACTATACAACGCCATAATTATAGCGATAATCAACGCGCTGACTGGTCACATTAATTAATCAGTTAACATCTAATTCCATTTGAATTGGGATTAAAATCGCCGAACGCCAAACGGCATTGTAAATGCCGTTGTGAGTTGATTGTGGCTACATCTACGTTTAACGGGAAACACTGGTAAACAACGCGTTGTTGGCCGTTAATGTGGCCGGGACAATACAATGTAAAGGATTAATTACATGATAATAAAGCGTAGGAATGATGATTTGATTTGATTCGATTTAAAAACGAATTAAACTGAGAACCTTATTTAATGAAGTTGATGAAAACTATTATCTAATACGATTACAAAACCCCCAGAATACTCCCTAGAATGGGGGACACACAGTTTCAAAGTAGTAGTGTGCATAGAAAATGCAAATGGATGCAGTTCCTTGCCGTTATGTCGCTCGCGGGACACCTTGACGGGCAACTTCTAATGTGGAACCACTATACTGTATCCGCCATTTTGTTTTTTAACTACCGCCGTTGAAGTAACGATCCAATTGTCTTTTACTTCGCTTGCTAACAAAGGATAAAGGATTGGGCGCCTTTTAGGTGCAGTGGTTTAAGCTTTATCTAAGGTCTACAATTCAAGTGGGTCAATTTGAGATGTAATATTTTTTTTTTTTTCAAAGAATATTAACCATGTTAAAAGACTAATATTCCCCTTTCCTCTCCAACTAAGCGTCAGGCTTGTGCTAGGAGTAGGTACGACAATAGTGCAACGGGCGGGGTTTGAACCGCCGACCTTTCGGTTTTCAGTCCACTCCTTTACCGGTTGAGCTATTGAGGCTCTAAAAATTATTCAGATCTGGTGGAAGGTATAGCCATGATTCGTCACCGTTTGAAATTCGTCATCCATTGTGGGACCAACTCCCATCAACGGTGTTTCCATTAGATTTCAACATAGAGTTATTGGTCAAGGGGCAGATCAAGAAATTCTTGAAAAGCCAGCAACGTATTGGTGGTTCAAAAGCGATAGTATAACGCGTCCACACTAAGCAAGGGAAATCCTGTGCGCCATATTGTAACGTCTTAGCTAGAAATACATTTTGATTCAATATAATATTTTTATCAATGGATTTTGTAGGACGAAATGCAAATGTTAATGGTTTTAATAAAAAAATATGTTTTTTTTATATTAGACTAAACTTGAAAACTTATCATCAGCAATCTCAACTAACTGTCATTTTATTTTCATTTTATTCTGACGTAAAAACTTGAGCCCTTATTTTTAGGGTTCCGTAGCCAAAGGGCAAAAAATGGAACCCTTATAGATTTTTATTATTTTAGGTGTCTATGTTGTCAATATAGCACACGTGCGAATATACGAGTGTATCTCGGCACGCTAGAGCGCATGCGTTGGCGCCGCTAATCAACTCTGACGCAGGAATGATGCGTCAGATTGCAGTGCTAACCCGTCAGATGAAGCCGAGGATACATTGCACAAGCGATTTCATTAGTTTATTACCCACAGAATAAAATTTATTTACCGCTCCTCTTATGAGCGTGTCCGTAGCTCAATCGCATCGCTCCACCTGCGCGAGCCGTCAGGAAGTCTTGTCACGTCACACAACGCGGACAGACAGACGGCTTGCTACAATATTATCTGGCTATCACAACAAATATTATATTGTCCGCTCCTCTTATGAGCGTGTCCGTAGCTCAATCGCATCGCTCCACCTGCGCGAGCCGTCAGGAAGTCTTGTCACGTCACACAACGCGGACAGACAGACGGCTTGCTACAATATTATCTGGCTATCACAACAAATATTATATTGTCCGCTCCTCTTATGAGCGTGTCCGTAGCTCAATCGCATCGCTCCACCTGCGCGAGCCGTCAGGAAGTCTTGTCACGTCACACAACGCGGACAGACAGACGGCTTGCTACAATATTATCTGGCTATCACAACAAATATTATATTGTCCGCTCCTCTTATGAGCGTGTCCGTAGCTCAATCGCATCGCTCCACCTGCGCGAGCCGTCAGGAAGTCTTGTCACGTCACACAACGCGGACAGACAGACGGCTTGCTACAATATTATCTGGCTATCACAACAAATATTATATTGTCCGCTCCTATTATGAGCGTGTCCGTAGCTCAATCGCATCGCTCCACCTGCGCGAGCCGTCAGGAAGTCTTGTCACGTCACACAACGCGGACAGACAGACGGCTTGCTACAATATTATCTGGCTATCACAACAAATATTATATTGTCCGCTCCTCTTATGAGCGTGTCCGTAGCTCAATCGCATCGCTCCACCTGCGCGAGCCGTCAGGAAGTCTTGTCACGTCACACAACGCGGACAGACAGACGGCTTGCTACAATATTATCTGGCTATCACAACAAATATTATATTGTCCGCTCCTCTTATGAGCGTGTCCGTAGCTCAATCGCATCGCTCCACCTGCGCGAGCCGTCAGGAAGTCTTGTCACGTCACACAACGCGGACAGACAGACGGCTTGCTACAATATTATCTGGCTATCACAACAAATATTATATTGTCCGCTCCTCTTATGAGCGTGTCCGTAGCTCAATCGCATCGCTCCACCTGCGCGAGCCGTCAGGAAGTCTTGTCACGTCACACAACGCGGACAGACAGACGGCTTGCTACAATATTATCTGGCTATCACAACAAATATTATATTGTCCGCTCCTCTTATGAGCGTGTCCGTAGCTCAATCGCATCGCTCCACCTGCGCGAGCCGTCAGGAAGTCTTGTCACGTCACACAACGCGGACAGACAGACGGCTTGCTACAATATTATCTGGCTATCACAACAAATATTATATTGTCCGCTCCTCTTATGAGCGTGTCCGTAGCTCAATCGCATCGCTCCACCTGCGCGAGCCGTCAGGAAGTCTTGTCACGTCACACAACGCGGACAGACAGACGGCTTGCTACAATATTATCTGGCTATCACAACAAATATTATATTGTCCGCTCCTCTTATGAGCGTGTCCGTAGCTCAATCGCATCGCTCCACCTGCGCGAGCCGTCAGGAAGTCTTGTCACGTCACACAACGCGGACAGACAGACGGCTTGCTACAATATTATCTGGCTATCACAACAAATATTATATTGTCCGCTCCTCTTATGAGCGTGTCCGTAGCTCAATCGCATCGCTCCACCTGCGCGAGCCGTCAGGAAGTCTTGTCACGTCACACAACGCGGACAGACAGACGGCTTGCTACAATATTATCTGGCTATCACAACAAACATTATATTCAGCGTACAGACAACTGTATGCCGCGAATGACGGGCGACAGCGGCACATGATATTACGGATAAAACTATTTTCATACTGAAATGTATTATAATTTAAAGTTAGAAAAAAATATTACTAGGTATAGATTTTATCATTATTAATTACTTTATTTATAGGATCATAATTAGTTACATTCAATTTTAAAAGTGGCGGAAAAAACTTACTGTCCAAAACAAATTGCAACCGGTGAACCTCTCATCGCACTGTAGTTAGAAAACAAAAAAAAATACGAATAGGTACTAATGAATAGACAATCGTCTTCGTCATCATTATCAACCCATCGCCGGCTCATAATGAGAACAGTTTCCCTCTCAGAGTGAGAAACGCTTAGGCCGTAGTCCACCACGCTGGCCAAGTGCGGATTGGCAGACTTCACACACCTTCGAAAATATTATCGAGAACTCTCAGGTATGCAACCTGCACGATGTTTTACTTCACCGTTAAAGCAAGTGATATATTTAATTACATAAAACGCACATAACTCCAAAAAGTTATAGGTGCGTACCCGGGACCTGCCAAATGGGAGGCGGACCTTTTAACCATTAACCTATCACGGCTCTAGTAAAAGTCTTATCGGTGGAAAAATCAAAAATGTACAGTCCATGGGGCCGCTGAGATTTGAGAAAGTCTGTCGAAGCGAGGGAATTAATTCGGCCATCACAATATACTGCTGATAAGCAGATAACGTGATTAAAACGAATTGCACGCTGGCTATTCTGTTATCGGTGTATGACATTTACTATACTATTGATTTATTTTTGATATAGATCTTATCTGTGTGATTTTTGAAACACCAACAAAATTATACACATAAAATTTTTACATAATTTAAGTCTTAGGTGCTAGGTGAACATTATAATTACATTCACAGGCGACTACAGTATGCAAAGACTGCATCATCACTTACCACCAGGTGAGATCGCAGTCAAGGGTTAACTTGTAACGGAATAAAAATAAAAAAAACATCAAATGAGTCGCAGGTACTTAGCCGCTGGTTTAAGGCAACGCATGACTATTATTTTGATATTCTTAAAAATTAAAATTCATTTTTTACAAAAAAAAAAACTCTTTTTTACTTAAACCTAATACTTCATAATATTATGGTGTAAAACCCCACAACACAAGTGTAAATTAAAAAAATTGTAACACCCCCGACAAGTGAAGGTTACAGTAACGATTTTCTTAGATTATAGCTAAGAACACTCTCAATCGAGCCACCTTTCAAATAAAAAAAACTAAATTAAAATCGGTTCATTAGTTTAGGAGCTACGATGCCACAGACAGATACACCGATTCACAGATACACAGATACACACGTCAAACTTATAACACCCCTCTTTTTGGGTCGGGGGTTAAAAAAGCAACACTTTTTAACCCTGCAATACACACATTGGTCTTGACATTGACCCTCTGACCCCTGGATTGAATGCCCGCGTGATTGACGCGCGTACCTAATTAGCCTACGGGCTCTTTCGCCCCGTTAGAAAGGGGTTTGCTTGTTTACAAACATCAAAGTTTTGTGTCAAATAGCTTACAGGTTTTTTTATCATTGTAAAGTTAAAACACAGATAAACTAAGAACTATGATGATGATCATGGTGTTCATGATGATACTGCTTTCCATAGCCAAGATCATCATGGTTATCATCATGATTCTCAGTTTACCTGTGTTTTATGTTTCACTAGCTGATGCCCGCAGCTTCGCCCGCGTGGATTGGTTAGATCCCCTGCAGCATCAGGATTGAAGAGTTGGAATCCAAATTTTGTATGAAACAATGTCGCAAAGTTCCTCTATCGATTAAAAAAAAATTACGCAAATCGGTTCAGAAATCTCAGAGATTTCGGTGTAGGGGAGACCGGGGATGGTTGACTATAGGGGTAGGTAGACTAACCGCCAAAAACTCGCCAACGATATGAATATTGGGTCATCCCAGCGAAGTCGCGTATCACTCTCGGGCCCCCGCTCAGTCGTCCAAAGCGCCGCGTCTAAGTAATATTTTTACATTGCATATTTTTTGATCTGATACCTACATATTTTATGTTAACCATTTATCTATTAGTCAGAGTGTTTCATGAGTCCATATTAATCATATTTCATGTATTATTTCTTAAGTTGATGTCAGTGTTTAGGTTATACATGCCATCGAAACTTAAAATGGCGTTTGGGGTTGGTAGACTAATTTATTTCGGGGCTGGTTGAATAGTTAGTCAACCAACCCCAATAAAATTTTGAGTTTAAAATATCTCCGAGATGAACCTTTTATTCAATTCTTATAAGTATATTCATTGTTTTGATACAGTACTATGAGGACCTATAAAAGAAGAACTGAACGAGCTGATACAAGATCTTTGAGTACTGAATGTGAGTCACCTTCTCCTTTTGACGAAACATTACATTCTGTATATGAAGCGGAACTAAGAGAAAATCTCAAAACCCCAGAAAACGTACATCCTCGAGAAGTAAATGTGCCTCCACCTTTATACAATGTAAACCTGGCGACACTTGAAGAGATAAGACCCTTTCCCAAAGCGGCGCCACTTATAAATAATAGAACAAATATTAGAAAGCGTAAAAGTACTATATATACAGACACTCCTGAAAAACAAAATCTTATAAATATGAAAAACAAAAGAGAAACTTATAAGAAAAAAAAACAGATACAAAAAACAGAATAGAAAAAGGAAAAGGAATGAACAAAGGTAAGGGCAAAGAAAAAGGAAAGGGTAAAGGAAAAAGGACGGATAAAGTAAATGAAAATGACGATGCTGTGGAGTCAGATGATGAGAGCACGATTTGTTTAGAGTGCACTGAATCCTACGCTGATAGTGTTCCTGGTGAACAATGGATTCAGTGCATAACTTGTAAGTTATGGGCTCATGCCAAATGTGTAAGAGGTAATTTAATGTTTTTCCAATGCAAACATTGCATTTCTGATAATGAAGACTGATCACTTGACTGTTTTTTTTATATTTTTAAGTATACAAATATTAATATGTGTTTTAAAATGAGACTGAAGAAGAGTTTAGTTTAAAAAATTTAAATACAAAAAACAAGTGCTTAGAAATTTAAGTAGAGCAATAAAAAGTGCATTTAATTTCTAGCGTAAGAAAAGTTAATTTAAAACTGTTATATTAATATAACTAATAAATGTTTAAATAAAAAAGTAAGAGTTGACAGTTTTGTTAAAGACTTATAAAAGATGTACCTGATTGAAATTGCTTTTGAATAAAGAGCTCAAATTGAAAAAAATAAAATGTTTTATTACTTGACTCTTCTCATAATTTGTCGCTTATTGATACGTAGGTCTACTTACCCCGGGCATATAGTCAATCTACCCCGGATCCGGGGTAGATTGACTAAGAGTTGGTGATCTGTAAAATGCATTAAAACATGATCATTATATTGAATAATGAACTAGGTTTTAATTTTTTTTATTAGTTTAATGGTTCTTCTATCCATTAATGCGATTATATTGTCTGTATGTATGAAAACAAAAAAAATATTTATGATTTAGTAAAAAATTAGTCAACTATCCCCGGTCTCCCCTACTTAGGTAGAAAAACACAACTCCCTTTTTGAAAGTCGGTTAAAAAAGTAGCCTATGTTACACCCTGGTCAATCCTCCACTTGTCTGTGAAAATCCCGTCAAAATCGGTTCAGCCGTTCCAAAGATTAGCCTTTTCAAACAGACAGACAGACAGACAGACAGACAAAAATTTTAAAAACGTGTTATTCAGTTAAGCTATCGTTCAAATAACCATATGAGCTTAATATGAGGTAGTTATTTCGAAATTACAGACAGACACTCCAATTTTATTTATTAGTATAGATTACTATGATGATCATGATTATGGTGATGATACTCATTATCATCACCATAGTAAAGATATTGATAAAATACCAAATTTTTGAAATGGGCTACGCCAGAAGACTCGCTCCGTCCCCATTGCCTACTTGACCTCCGTTTCGCTGCGGAAGTTGCCGGCTCGCTTCACTTGCCTCCTCCCCCGTTCGCTCTACCTCGGTCTTGGAAGCTCGCTTCATTCAGGGCCTCCTTCATGAGCTTCTGGCTTCGCGCATTACAATAAACAATCTAGGGTAAGATGGATCAGACTGCGTGGAGTTAGGGTGCTCAGATTTCGTTCTAGGCCACATTATTTTGACCCTTATGCATTACTAGTTGTCAAACAGACAATCATAATCGCATTGTGTAACAAGTGTAAATTAAAAATTTATAACACCCCCGACAAGTGAAGGTTACAGTAATAACTAGAAAAGAGCTGATAACTTTCAAACGGCTGACCGATTTTCTTGGATTATAGCTAAGAACACTCTCGATCAAGCCACCTTTGAAACAAAAAAAACCAAATTAAAATCGGTTCATTAGTTTAGGCGCTGCGATGCCACAGACAGATACACAGACACACAGATACACACGTCAAACTCATAACACCCCTCTTTTTGGGTCGGGGGTTAAAAAAAGAGAGACGTAATATTATGCACTGACAGAATAACGAACTATCAAGTAGCTCTACCATATTAGCTGCCCCGCTGGCCAGGGACGTGCGGTCGCTTCTTAAAATGTGTTAATATTGTTATTGTATATATGATTTGTGTTTTTTTTTTTTATTTTTTTATGTGTTATGTATGCATTATAATTGTTAATTGTTGAACCTACGGGGGTGACATAGTCTTCTTAGACTAAACCCCCACCAAAAAAAAAAGAAAAAAAAAAGTAGCTCTATAGGTGTTAAAAATGCGTCAGTGACCCGACGCCCCCTTGATTCAATCAGCGCTTGACGGACAGTTGACATAATTAGTTAACAGCCACGACCCGCCGCCGCCGGGAGACTTGTTAATAGTTTTTTAGGGTTCCGTACCTCGACTGGATGAAAGGGTTAGAGTTCCGGCTGGATTGGTTTATAAATCCATACTAATACTAATGATATAAATGCGGAAGTGTGTCTGTCTGTCTATACTCTATTAACTTTTCGTATCCGTGTAACTGATATTGACGGGTGCAAAGACAGCTTGCATCCCGAAGACGAAAGGCTTCTTTTTATCCAGAAAAATCATTGAGCTTTCAAAAGGCATCTTTAAATGACTTAATCCCACGCGATCAATGCCGGCTATCATCCTAAATTTTATTTTTGTCAATACTAGCCCCGATGCTTAATTTTTTAATAAATATTATAATGGCATACAAAGTGGAAACTTGCAATATGAGTTTATATGAAAAAAAAAAAAAAAACGCCGTTTTTTGATTATTTTCTTTTCATTTCTTGCACCTTGTCAGTAGCTCTGTTGACATTTGATGATATCAATAATAATATCAATAATAGCCATATTATGGCTATTGGCCCGATTGGCCCTAATTATTTCTCGGCCATAATAGATTAGGGGGTCACAACTTTGGTATAAAAAAATATAACGATCACCGATATAATAGATAATAATCTAAAATCTAGCTAATTAGTTCAATAGCAAAAAGATCAGCTAAAGCATTTTAGGAAACAAAATTATCATTTAGTCGATCAATTATCCTTATCAATCAATCGATCACTTAAGAGGGCTCTCTCCGTCACTCGTTTCATACAATCGTAGTTCCAATTTCATTTGAATATTAAGCAACCAAAGTCTATGAAATTTTGCACACATATTCTAGAAACTAATATCTATGTCTGTGGTTTTCCAGATTTCTGTTAAAATATTCGGTTTCAAAGTTACTCCGTCTTAAAAAATTTCATACAAATCTTTGAGCCCCTGTAATTTTAAAACTACATATTTTTAGAAAAATTTAAAACACCACAGGCACAGATATTAGTTTCTAGAATATGTCTGCAAACATGGACTTTGGTTGCTTAATATTCTAATGAAATTGGAACTACGATTGTATGGAGTAAGTGACGGAGAGAGCCCTGTTAAAAGTTGCTCAATAAAACAAGCATACAGTCCCGGCTGTGAAGTACCTACCAGGCGCAAATAAGCTATTAAGAGGTCGCAAATTATTCACCACTTAGCAAAAACCCAGTGCATTTACCACACACGTTATGTTTATTCACTTAAAGTTCAATTTTGTGTAAATTAATAGTTTTGTAAAGTTGTTTAGCGTGGGAGTGGGACACGATGATCCTTCGACAATTTGATTCGGAATATATCGCTCGAGTAGTGTTGTAAATAAGTGTCGTAGGTGGGTGCGTGTTCGATTCCCGGCGACGCGCGGTGTTGCCGGCTTAGTGTGTGGCTCAATAAACTACGATTGGACACTGTTTAGACGCTTGCGTTTATGCCGAAGAGAATTTGCGTCTTCTGGCATTTTATTTAACAGGGCTCTCTCCGTCACTTACTCCATACAATCGTAGTCCCATTTGAATATTAAGCAACCAACCAAAGTCCATGAAATTTTGCAGACATATTCTAGAAACTAATCTGTTTCTGTGGTGTTTTAGATTTTTCTAAAAATATGTAGTTTTAAAATTACAGGGCTCAAAGATTTGTATGTGAATTTTTAAGACCGCTTAATATTGAGACTGGATATTTTAACGGAAATCTGGAAAACCACAGGCATAGATATTAGTTTCCGAAACGTTTCTACAAAATTCCATTGAGTATGATTGGTTAGTATTCCAATGAGAGACGAACTACGTTTGTATGGAGCGAGTGACGGAGAGACCCCTCTTAAGTAGAAAGGTATATAAAGTGTGTTGAGTTAAAGACAAGTTCTGTGTTTTGCATTGAGATGTTCTGGGCTGAAATACAACATTGGTACCTACCTGATAACTCCGTGGTTTTCATTACTTCCTTGTGAGTATACTATGTATAGGAATAGAAGGATATACGAATATCTAAGTTATGGTTCACTACTATGTAAGTATATAAATACTTGCACTTATTGATTTTTTGTATCGCAGGGAATAACATAAGGTAATTTCATGTCAAAATATCAAGCAGATTATAGAAATAATAGCGGTACCTCATACCTCGGACATATCAGAATTCAGAAAGCAACTTGGACCATCCCTTGAAGGGACGGCGCAAAGATAAAGCACCGGACCAATGGGTCCAAAAAGGAATACAGAGGACCATTCATTTTTACAAGAGAGCTTGAATTTATTTTGAGTTATGGCAATTGATTGAGATCTCACCTCACAACTAGGTACTTACGTACGTTAGTAACGAAACAATCGCAATGTAAGATAGAACCAGGCATAATTTGGAAGAAGTATCGAAGCACACTTATATCACTAATCAGTTTCTTAGTAACACCAAACTGGAACAGTAAGGCCTGACCAATATTGAGCCAAGCAAGTAAATGTCATTTCCTGAACTGAAAAGTTTAGGCTATGGTACGCTCACCTTCACTAGGGCGTTAGTATTCCCAGCATCAACTTTGATAGAATTCAAGCGTCAAAACACAATAAAATCAGTATAAAGTGGATCTGAATCTGATCTGAAGATTTAATAAGACTACAGAAAGAGGTTGTTAAACTATTGTGAGTTAAATTGCAAACTCTTAACTCTTCACATATAATAATATCGCTATGTCAACTCTTAGGCCTGTAACTTGATGGACATATTCCTGGAGACGTGCTAGGAGAGCACAAATAATAATAAGGGGCGTACTAAAAAGCTCCGGCGGATCACCTATCTGTCCGTCCGTGTCACAGATAATACGTTCTAATCGAACGAGATGGCTATGTCAACTCCTAGACGAGATGCTTGATGGACGTATTACTCGAGACGTGTTAATAAAAAGAAACACATAATATAATAATAAGGGGCGTAATGAGAAAAACTACTGCCATACCACGGCGGCCTCTCCGACCATCAATATGGCTTTAGACAGGGTCGGTCCACGCTCATGGCTGTAAGGAGAGTAACGGAAACCGCCATGAAGGCAAGGCAAGGCACAAAGAATACCAGAAAGCTATGTGCGCTGATCTGCCTTGACGTGAGAAACGCTTTCAATTCAGCTTCGTGGAGGGAGATCCTTTTAGAGATACGGATGAGAGGTTTCCCAGGCTACATTCAAAACCTGCTTAGTAGCTACCTGGAGAACCGATACATTGAAGTGAAGGATAGTAAGGGTTTGGAGGAGAGGATCCAAGTTAGTAGCGGAGTCCCACAAGGATCCATACTTGGCCCAACACTGTGGAACATTCTATATGATGGCGTTTTCCAAATAACGCAGGAAGAAGGCACAGAACTAGTGGGGTTCGCTGATGATTTGGCTCTGTTAGTCGTGGCCAAAACTGAAGCTACCCTCATGACACGGGCAAACACAGCACTTGACCGAATAAACACCTGGATGAAAGGAAGGCAGCTCTCCCTAGCGCCGGAAAAAACTGAAGCGATAGTGTTTAGTGGAAGGCGAAGGCTAAATCCCATTAATTTTTTGATCCAAGGTGCTAGAGTGACACCAAAAGAGCACATTAAATATTTGGGAATATGGCTGGATAAGAGTCTTAACTACAAAAAACATATAGAAGAGGTAGCTAATAAAGCCCAGAAGCTGACAGAGGCACTATATAGACTTATGCCTACAAAAGGAGGGCCAAGAGCGAGCAAGAGGAGGGTGTTGGCATCTGTGGCCCACTCCATAATTCTTTACGGGGCACCAATATTCAGGGAAGCTATGAAGGTGGAACTGTACAAGAAGAAATTGGAAGGAGTCCAAAGACGACTGGCTATAGGTATTTGTGGAGCATATCGAACAGTCTCCACTGAAGCCGTGCTGGTGATAGCTGGGCTTATCCCTATAGCGAAACTGGTAAGCGAACGCGCTAAGCTGTTCGATAGCAAGGAGCAAACACTTATAGAAGTGCGAGAGGACACCTTGAAGGAGTGGGCAAACGAATGGTCGGGAGCAGGAAAAGGGAGCTGGACCAGAGAACTCATCACCGACTTGGAAAAATGGCACACTAGGAAGCATGGGGAAGTAGACCGCTGGCTGACACAAGCGCTCAGCGGTCACGGGGTGTTTAACACCTACCTCTTCGCAATTGGGAAAGCACCGAGCGAAGGCTGCTACTTTTGCGGAGAGGAAGACACCCCGAGACACGCAATATTCGAATGCCCAGGTAGTGCCGACCTAAGGGCAAAAGCGCTTCGATCGACCGACGCGGAGGACTTGAATGCCGGAAATCTTATGGCGCGCATGCTGTCGAGCGAAGACGCCTGGCTTAGATATAGCCAAATGCTGAGGGCTACCATGATGCGAAGGGAGGAGAAAGAAAAAGAAGAAAAGAAGAAGATAGAGATTTGGGAGGTCAGCATGATGTAATGCCACGCAGTTCCGTGCTCACCTTGGCAGACATGGGGAGGTTATTTTAGTCCGTGCAAGTCGGACACACCCTGCCAGCAGGCAGATGTCCGTAGGGATTTTTTCCTCCCCCGAAGAAAAAAAAAAAAAAAAAAAAAAGGGGCGTAATGAAAGGCACCGGCCGGATTACCTGTCTGTCCGTCCGTGTCACAGATAATACGTTGCGTGCTCCAGGTCCGTCTTGCGATAAACTTATTGCGAATAATACTATTTATTATTACGCACTAATCGGTTATTTAGCCAGAAATAAATAAAAAAAAGATTCCAAAAAAAAAAATTTATAGGGTACCGTACCTCATAAGGAAAAAAACCCTTATGGGATCACTTTTCTGTGTTTGTTGTTGTCAAAATAAGACGACATAAATCTTTGCTAGGGTTCCAAACCTTAAATGGAAAAGGAACCCTTATAGGATCACTTCGTTGTCTGTCATCTGTCTGTCTGTCTGTCAAGAAGCCTACAGGGCACTTCTCGTTAACCTAGAAACATGAAAATTGGCAGGTAGGTAGGTCTTATAGGTAGTAGGTAGGTATATATTATACAGGTTTTTACGCTGAAGTGCTCATTGCCTCTTCAGCTTCGTAACCCTGGTTCTCCTACGGATCTCCTCCTTTCTGATTTGATCACATAGAGAAACTCCAATCATAATAGCTCTCTCCATCGCTGAGTGACACTGAGCTTTCTTATTTAAAACTCATCCATATTATAAATGCGAAAGTGTGTCTGTCTGTCTGTCTGCTATGTTTTCACGGCCCAACCGCTTTTTAATGAAATTTGGTGCAGACTGGGGATACATCTCGAGGAATGACATTTTTGCAATGGAATTCTAGCATTTTCAAGGACAAAGCAACTTTTTATCCCGGAAAATCAAAGAATTCCCACGAGATATTTCAAAAACCTAGATCCACGCGGTCATCATTTAGTATGTAATATAGCGAACAAGATGAGAGTATGAACTATGAAATAACACCATATTCCGTAACATGATACCTAATTGCAAACACCTTGCGGAGCGCATTAAAAACAGCGAGCTATATTTTAATTCATAACACTGCATTCTACTTTGTAGTACAAAGCAAACTTATTTTCATTAAAATCGCAAAGAAATTACAACCCTATGTACAGAAGTGTAGAGCTACAAATTGTTTAGATAGCACATGGAGATAGGATATTGTAAAGTATTTTCATATCTTGCCCATAGTGTAGAAGATGACTGCAAAGATCTTTACGCGGTCAAAACATTACGTAATGTTGACTTAGAATTGATTAAAATGCTTTAAAGAAGACAGTAATAGCACCTATTTAATGTGAAGTTAGGAGTGATTTCATCATTTTTTTTCCAAAAGTGTTAAGTGGTTGTAAGTTAGGTTAGGTTTAGATTGCTATAGTGTAAAACTCTGCTTGTCACGTTGCCACGTAGATGTTAGGTTAAAATTTAAGTAGTGACTCCTTCCTATTAATCACATAATGGTAGGAGTTCTCTTGGTACCTATAATAATGCGAGAAACTAAGAGAAGAAGATTTCAATTCTTAGGTTTTACAGTTATTTTCAGACGTTAGTGATAATAACTGGGACCGACGCGCGACGGCTTAAACTATAGTTTGAATCAAATTATTATCTGTTTCATGCCGCAATGCCTCTGTATTCAATAGACAGTAAATCTTGCAGCCATCTCTGGGACTGCAGCTCGCCTGAGCGCATTATACCTCGAGTCACTCTCAATCACTCAAGCTGTCGGCCTGTCAGTCATAAGCAAGACGAACGGGGGGACGGCGGCCTCCCCCAGGCCCCAGGCCCCTGGCCCCTGGCCCCCGACGCCCGGCGCCCCCTAGGTAAGGGGGGCGGTCAGCTCTTGAAGACAATTTACTGAGCGAGCTCCAGTTAGATCGGTATTTATTTGAAGGAGCGCGTCGTATGGGCATTTTGTAATATTGTTGGTGTTCCCACCTGGCTTTCTGCAGTTCATCGTATCGATCTGAGATGTTGCAGTGGACATATTCTTTGTTTCTTTGTTCAATTGGGGTAAGAGTTAATGTTAGAGTGTAGTAGTTAAATTTGTGAAGGAACAGTTACTGTACGATCGCTATAGTATATTGGGGATCCTAGTTCAGTTAATTTTGTTCACGATATAAAAATATTTGTCCTGACTGACTGGCCGATCAATCAACGCACAGCCACTTATAAACTGCTGAGGTTAGTTTGAACTTTGAGATGATAGTAGGTTCTATGACGTAGGCGGAGGTAGGATTTTTGGAAATTTCATCCCTAAGGAGGTTTAATGGGGGATGAAAGTCCGTTATAAATCAAGTTATATTGAATATTGGTATTTGGACATTAAGAAAAGTGTTTAGGATTTTTGGGAATCATCATATTTGATGACGCTGAACCCACTGGGACGATTTGAACAAAACAATATACTTACAGGAAAATAATATGATCTTATTAGTACATATTCTGTAGTTGATGAAGAGGTGGCGTCATTGAGAAGTTAGGTCTAGGCCAAGGTCTAGGCTTGATCCAGACGTCAAATCAGGTATCAAAGCAATTTGACGTAGGTACCTAATATATGTAATTTGACAGAGGTGTAAAAATATATAAGAAATCGTATTGATCGGTGAACCTCTTATCTAAGCAGTGCCAAATTATGCAGCGAACTTTACTAGAAATCAATATGTAAAGAAACAACCGCTAAGATAGACTATCGACAAGACAAAGAAACAGAACTATACTCACATAAACTTTTACAGTGGTTTTAATTAGTCGAAGGTCGTCAACGTCTTTAAAGAGATGTAACTATAAAGAAAACAAGAAAAACGATACTAATCAAGGAGCAGCTCCTTAAAACAGTCAAAAACGCGACACAGCCCTGGCGAGTTAACATCATTATCGGGCGGGGGGGTCGGGTGGGTTAGCCGGGGGGGTTGAGGGGGGGTTCAGGGGGGGTGGGGGGTCGACACACGTCGCTCAGATGTCGCGCGCAGACGGACGTCTTTGTCCGCCGCTTTATTTACCCGCGCCTTTGTAAAGGATAGAGGCGTCTATATTTTATTTTTTTCTGTTACTCCGATGCTCGGTGGACGTTTTCTTGTTGGACGTTCCAGTTGAGATATTTAAAGTTGTACGAATCATTATTATGAAGAATCTACTCGAAATTATTTCATTGAGAGGCGATTTCTCAACTGCCAAATTACGGCACTAATTCCTATAGTACTTTTCTGTCTACTTTAGTCACGTGATCATAAACGACTGTGATTGGCTGAATGGTTGATGACGTCAACTGCTTGTAAACTCGTAGCCTCAACAGTAGTCAAAACCCAAAGTTTAAGAGCAGGTGACGTCACGATGACGTACGCGAAAGCTTTTTCGCGGGATATTTAAATAACCTTTTTTGATTTCGTTTTTTCTTACAATAATATTTTTTTAACAAAATAGACTGGCGCTTAAATGTAACCACACCAAACATTAGGAGATGATGCAGCCTAAGGTGGACTTAAGTTTAAAGTTTTGTTAAGAAATTATTTTAATGTTAAATGAGATAAAATATTAATGTAATAAGGTAGTAAATAGCTATTAGGTTATAATTCATAATCCTTTCGGATTGGAAAGTCGCTCGTGACTCGCTGGGTGGCTAAACATTGTGTTATCTGTGGTACATTGGTACATTGTGGACCCCTTGCAATAACTCGGACACAATAGATACGTTCACCGCGATTTATATTTACTTTCCTTTATGTGTAAACTGTCCGTCGATATTCAATGTAACTTACTGAGTAGTTGGTAGTATAATAAAGTTTTATTGTGTTTAAAATATTGCATAGGAAGTATTTAGACAAAATCCCATGTAAATTGAATATTTAAAAAGAGCACCCGCCGAGTTTCTTGCTGCCTTGCTGGTATTTTTCGGTTAGTTGAGCATTCCGAATCAATGGTTGAATTTGCTTGACGACCAAAACTTGTAACAGTTTATTTAAATAAAAAACATTATATTTCTTTTAAAAATAAAAAAAGATTCAGACGAATTGAGATCCTCCGCCGTTTTTGAAGTCGATTAAAACGCCAGACTGGGTCATATATACATAGATTTTGATGTTTCGAGCGTGCTTTCCCATTCACTAAAACTAGTCATTAGTGAACTAAAAGGAAAAACTGACTGACAGGTATGTCATTTTGCATGTAGGTTTTATTTATAATGTTTAATCTACGAAAAAAAAATTGGGAATTCCACCCGATCAAAGCATGTGTAATTGAATAAAAATTTATTATAATATGAGAGAAGGCAGTTTAATTTGCCACAATTATTAGACAAAATCCAGCTAAGAACCTTGTCGCCAAAATATCAAAATAATATATTTTCGTACCGATATTATAAATAGCAAATAGGCAATGATTAATTAGGTACATTTATTATAGTTAGAATATACATGCCACCTCTATGACACTCCAATGCCACGGCGACGTTGATTCAATCACTCTTGACAGCTCAAAGTCGACGTGGGTTGACGTGGCTGTAGCATCGATTTTCTTAATAATTGTTTATTTGCTATTAATCGATGCCTATACGTGCTAATAAATTCGCATACCTTATTGTAATGTTCATGCTGAGTGATGTTTTAACAATAATAATTTATAGAGAATTTCGTTTAATTTATTTTTCACACTATCTGTAATTTAGTTAGAATCCTTATATCATTCCAAGCTATATTTTTTTTGAAAAAAATACAATACGTGTTTTAATATTTTGAAATAATATTTGTTGAATAATGAAGTAATCATTTATTTTCCACATTATTTGCAATTTTTCATAAGTTATGCCACTTCTGAGAGCTTTTAAAGCTGCAAAAAGTTGATAAATCAACAGTAGTTGACAATTTGACAATGACATCGATTTTTCTAAATCTAATCGATTTCCCTGATTACAATTATAACGAACTTATATAATTTGCATATTTGCCAGCTCTAGGAGATTTCAAGGCTACAAAGAGTTGATTCAATCAAAGTTGACAGCTCAAAGTCGATGTGGGTCGGACAATGTGCCCATCATCGATTTTTCTCCCTCTGTTTGTGTTAAATAACTGGGATTGCGACTGACGGACAGACAAACCAAATATTACGTACTTACATAATTAGGTTTGTGATGTAGATGTTTAGCTTCAATACTAGATGAACCACCCCGACTTTGGTCGAGTGAAATTTCTTAAAATCCTTTCATGATAGGGGTCTATATGTAAGAGTAAGAGAACTAGCTCCAATAAAACTCGCGCCATTGTTATTATTCATCACAGTTTATTATCAAACTTTTAACCATCTTTAATATTACTTTTATCCAAATAAACCTTTACAAATACTTTTGAATCATCAAATGAATCTACCACTGGTTCGGAACGCCTTTCCTGCCGAGAAGAACCAGCAAGAAACTCAGCGGTTGCTCTTTTCAAAGATTTGATTTACAATAAGATTCGATTTACAATATTTTAACCGAAATTACATTTAACCGTCAAACTTTAAACGAACAAATTTGAAAGAAGTTAAGAAACTCAACATTTAAACCAAAGTTACAATTAACTGTCAAACTAAACCGAATAAATTAAAAAGGTAGACAAATTCAACGTGTTATTACTTCGACTGTCGATAATAGAATGCCGCTCCGCTGGACCGCTTCGCTTTTAAATACTATCGTGGCGGTGGGGTTCGGAAACGTCGACGACGTACGATGCGTCATTGAGGATTCTACTCGTCATTCGATCTATGAATGACGTGTCTCATTATTGCGCCGATACGGCCATACTGATCATAGGCGCGTCCCTGCGCCTACTCTCGTCCTTTTTCTCTGCAATAAAGTGCATAAATTAGTAAACCAACATCACACACACATAAACCCTTATAATTTCGAAATCAAAAATGGTTCCTCAACACTCTTATCACGTTAAGAATCTCATAGCCTCAGGGCCTCGACACCCATATTAGCTTTCACGTTAACTCATAGCCTTCACGTAAACACATTTCAATTATCTTGGAACACATAAGTGATAACGTCAGAACCTCATAGCCTCAGCGCTAATTTTGGTTCAGCCTCAGAGCCTCGGCGCTCATTTTAGCCTTGACGTTGACACATGAATTACAAGACAATTGAAAACACATAGGTAAGTGATCATCAGAACCTCATAGCCTCAGCGCTAATTTCGGTTCAGTAACCATTTTTTGCTTTTTTTTTTTTTTTCACATTTCAATTATCTCAAAGCACAAATGACGTTACAACCTCATAGCCTCAGCGCTAATTTTGGTTCACACATCAAATGGACTTTAAGGATAATTGAAACCCCAAGTGATGACGCCAGAACCTCATAACCTCAGCGTTAATTTTGGTTCAGCCTCAGAGCCTCAGCGCTCATTTTGGCCTTGACGTTTACACCTTCGGAGAGATAGTAAAAAGTGATGACGGCGGAACCTCAAGCCTCAGCGCTAATATTGGTTCAGCCTCAGAGCCTCAGCGCTCATATTGGCCTTGCCGTTTACACTTAAATAATGGAAAAGTACTTAACTTATAAAAGCACGTCAGTCTGCGCGTCAAATCCTCACTTTGCCGTACTATTACGTTTACTCATAGCCGATACGGCCACATTACTTTGTACTTCAAATTTTGGTACGCTTTCCAAACGTTCGTTAATCGTGGCAAACTTTTCTTCTGGTCCCATTGGTTTACTTCGATGAAGTTCACGTCTATTGTACAGTAATATTCATATTCAGAGGATATTCTTACTTCAGCTTTTACGTTAACATTTTATACAATATTATTATCAGCTTTTTTTTTTCTTTTTTTTTTTTGCATTGTTTATCTTTTTGTTTTTTTTTTTTTTTTTTGCGGTATTACCCTTTTTTTTTTTTAAATATTTATCCTCTTTTTTTTATCATTACTATCCCATTGTTTTTTTTTTTTTTTTTTGTATCGTCCCAAACCGACCATCTAGCCTAGCTACCACAACTAGTACTATGACCTCAACCAACGGAAACCACATAAGGTAACCACAACTCTAAAACCTACAGTAAGTACGACAGACCGTGTCTACTGAGAAGTGTCTCTGACCAGAGCCGCAGAATTATGAATCGGTTTTGATATATACAACACCCAGCGTTACGAATTCATAAAACACCACGGGATTCTATAACTAGATCTGATATGTATCACCGACCTGTAGAACTCTGATTATAATAACAACAAGTAACTGGGCGACGGTACCCTACACTAGATTGGCTCCATCGTAACTACTATCTCAACCGTCTAATCAACATTTCTAACCAATAATATCCACACGTATGTAAATTCACATTATCTGTACAAATTGGAACGAACTCACCAATTACAACTGCAACTTAAAATCACTTTCACAGTACTGACTCAAGAAGTCCTTTCACTACTTCACTCTGTCGAAACACCACACGTAATGAATGCCGCTCTGCCGCTGGTTAGCGTGTCTACCCCAAAATTCTCCCTACCACTTCACGCCATTTTATCATAAAAATACCCGCGCCACTTGCTATTGGTCGATTCAAACATATCACAAGACTGCCAACATAAAAAATGATATTGCCAATATTGTTAAAGTTGCCACTTGAAAATAATATTGACTATGGACAAACACGATTTACTCAAAACTTTGAATAATTATGGAATTATTAAACAGTAAATTTAATCGAATCACGACAATTGTAATGTTATTATCTGTTCGTATTTGGTTGGTACCAAAAATTTGTAACAATAAGAAGAAAAAAAGTGGATTCGCAAACACATCTCTTTATGAGGTCTGTACTATTTGGTAGATAATAGGAACACATGGAAGCACTTAAATTATAAAATCGCGTCAACACCTTGAAATTAAAATTTGGATTGCACTACAGGAACAAGTGAGGTCTGTCAGTCAGTCATCACCGATGTGGTCTCATTGATTTCTTGGGTGAATTACATAACTTGAGAACATGTTCGGCCATTCTGCCCATGACAACCTTTTCTCGTCGGTAGACAATAAGTACCTCAGATATGCCGTGATTAAGTCAGTACTTTCATCTCTTTTAGGATCGCTTTATGGTGTGATTTGATGTATTCCACTGAAGGTTTGATTAGACATTTTTAGCTTTCTCGTAAAGCTTGAGCTTGATCTTAATATGGGATGGTGTTATTAAAACTGATTTAAATTGTCTGTCAATCGTCCGAGTAAATTACTTAGTAGAAAATTCTTTATAATAATGGCCTTCTTAATGAACCAAACTTATGAACATTCAACAAATTTATGACTACAAGACTCGTATCTTGGTTGAAAAATGAAACCTTAAAAATTTATTCACTACTATCATTTAAGACAAAAAGGAAACTGGGATACCGGTTCTACGTATCGTTGATATTTGGCATTGGCACGCACAACACACGGAAACGTTTAAGTGCGAAACTTGTAATTAGAATAAGTCTGAACCGAACGAGAAACTCGAAAGAAATGGCCAATACGAAGATGTTCCAGTAAGTCTTTAAGATAGCTTGGATTCGGGCTCCAAATACCTAATCGAGCAATCCATGTACCCACAAATGTTTAATCCGCCAAATGCGGCAGTGGTCTGAGAAACACGCGGAACAACTATTAAAATATCAACTTAAAAAAAAATTAAAAATCTCTGAGATTAAATCCTACAAAAGATATTCATAACCAACGGCCAAGAAAGACAATTTAGTTTTCCCAACAACACTTCCTAACGGAGCCAATACTTTTAACGGAAATGGAAAATGATCAGCAAATCACCAAAGCCGTTGAGTCACCTCGCACAGACCCGTCAGCTCACCACAGAGTTTGTCAAAGTTATTCGATAAACCTGTATTACGAAGAAAACAACCGATTCTATATGACACAACATCCAGTCAGTAGCTTGGTCCTTGGTAATAGTATTCCACCATAAAACAGAAAACGTTGAAAAAAAGGAACACTGCCGATCAGTGTCTCCCACCATAAAACAAGCCCTTGATCTAGTACGGTATTAAGGATCACTTAAAAAAACAAAACTACTATGCTATTATGACCTCTCAAAGTGACTGCTGTGAAATTTAAGAATATTCAACGGTTCGCCATTAACAGCGAAATCTACGAATAATCAAAAACGATTTTGAAGACAAAAAAAAAACGGAACTATCCAGAAACACAACAGGAGTCCGATAAATTGCTTAAACCCGTCTACTATCATCTTGGGACCACGAAGTAGTAAAGTAAATGTTTTCAAAGAAATACACCTGTGAAGCTTTACAAAACACATCTGCTTCTAATAGCGGCCTACCACTGGAAAAATAAATAAAGATTATGATAATAATAAATGAAATGATGACAAATAAAACAGCTCACACCACGCCAGGCACGTCATCTTCTGTCGGCAACTATCTTTGAAATCTTAGGTTTGTATCACGTTCCAGACTTTGGATACCTTCGGCCATTATTTCACTTATCCAACATCATACGTATGCCAATTCACTCAGGTTATACTCCTTGGATTGATTGTTCTAAAACTGGTACTGTACTCCGTGTCGTGGTTTTAAGCAAACATTCCCACGATTTTACTGCTCCTAAAAGAGCGCTAGCTGCTTTCAGTCGCACTTCGTTGTATTTTAAATCATATTCATTTCTTTCACATCAGGGTTGAAGTTTGACAATAAACGGCTAAAATCTATTCATTATTTCTCAATCTATGTCTCTAAAGTATTATCCAGAAATGCCGTTGCTATTAGCAAGGCGATGATGGTAATTGGCGTTGATTCATCCCTTCTTCTGATGTAAGAGTAAGAGAACTAGCTCCAATAAAACTCGCGCCATTGTTATTATTCATCACAGTTTATTATCAAACTTTTAACCATCTTTAATATTACTTTTATCCAAATAAACCTTTACAAATACTTTTGAATCATCAAATGAATCTACCACTGGTTCGGAACGCCTTTCCTGCCGAGAAGAACCAGCAAGAAACTCAGCGGTTGCTCTTTTCAAAGATTTGATTTACAATAAGATTCGATTTACAATATTTTAACCGAAATTACATTTAACCGTCAAACTTTAAACGAACAAATTTGAAAGAAGTTAAGAAACTCAACATTTAAACCAAAGTTACAATTAACTGTCAAACTAAACCGAATAAATTAAAAAGGTAGACAAATTCAACGTGTTATTACTTCGACTGTCGATAATAGAATGCCGCTCCGCTGGACCGCTTCGCTTTTAAATACTATCGTGGCGGTGGGGTTCGGAAACGTCGACGACGTACGATGCGTCATTGAGGATTCTACTCGTCATTCGATCTATGAATGACGTGTCTCATTATTGCGCCGATATATATCCATACTAATATTATAAATGCGGAAGTTTGTCTGTCTGTCTGTCTGCTATCTTTTCACGGCACAACAGTTTAACTGATTCTGACGAAATTTGGTACAGGGTTAGTTATATCCCGGGGACGGACATAGGCTACTTTTTATCCCGAAAAAACAAAGAGTTCCCACGGGATTCTTAAAAACCCATTAGCTTAACCGATTTATATGAAAGGTACCGAGGTAGCTTGCGTCTCTGTAATTAACTCATAGGCAACTTTTTATCCCGGAAAATCAAACAGTTCCCATGGGATCTGTAAAAATCTAAATCCACGCGGACGAAGTCGCGGGCATCCTCTAGTTATAAATAAAACCAACACGCGACAACTCGAGATGTTAATCGGGGCATGAGGCGGGGGGACGCCCCGCACACCCGCGCGTGCCCCGCGATATCCCGCACGGGGCTGTGCGTGTTTGCGGGGCGTCCCCACTCCGGTTGCCATCTCGACCTGTCGCGTACTATACGTGCAAGTTTCTAGACTCGACGGGTTTTAAGATGTAAGTTGAAGTAGGTATGTTAGTCAGTCAATTTACTCTTTTACATACTTTCTTACTATCATTTTAATTTTCAGGGTTCCGTCCCCAAAGGGTAAAACGGAGCCCTATTGATGTCACTCTGCTGTCTGTCTGTCTGTCTGTCTGAAATTTTGGAGCACTACGAATACAAATTATAGTTTTAATTCAAATGTAGACTAAGTACCTACCAAACCTACCAGAAGTTACCAAGTTACAACAAGTTCGAAAAGAAAAGTTTTAAGTAACCTAACTAAATCTACCTATCTACATCAAACTCCTAAATGAGAGCTAACATTTCATAATCAGAACGTTTTCTAGACTTATAAGGCGAAATTAAAAAGTACCTACGTCAAAAAGTCACTCGGAGCGAAAAAAAAAGCTGAAACACTACAGGAGCGTATCTTCAAAGTAAATCTGCATCACTGCACTCAATCATACACAAGACGTACTGAGCGCTCGACTATTTAATTGACGGGCCACTCCATCAAAACAACCTTGAAGATACGCAAATGTACCGCGAACTTACCAATCAACCCATAAACAACCTTAACACAAAGGATTAAAAGCTCTTCAAACCGCAAAAGTTAAACTTGCAGGAGCGACTGACGAAGACTAAGTTATTCGAACTTTGAATTTAACAAAATTAAACTTTAAAGTCAAAGGAGTAAGGTGTTAAAATCTGCAGATAGTTTAAAGCCTCAGCTGTCAACTCTAAACGTCACATGTCACAAAGAAAGTGTCAAAGCAAAGATGCTCCTCTGTCAATAGAAATCTTGGAAATAGGTGGAGAAAAATTGTAAAGGCGCTATCATAGTTGCAGTGTTGGCGGGTGATGAAAAGGCAATGTAAAAAAAAAAACCGGCCAAGTGCGAGTCCGACTCGCGCACCGAGGGTTCCGTACTCGGGTATTTTTTTCGACATTTTGCACGATAAATCAAAAACTATTACGCATAAAAATAAATAAGAATCTGTTTGAGAATGTACTGGTAAAGCCCTTTCATATGATACTCCACTCGATATAGTCATCTTACTTTGATAATTAAAACACATTTAAATTTTTTTATTAATGATATAACCACAAATTCACAGTTTTCGGATTTATTCCTTTACTTGTTCTATAAGACCTACCTACCTGCCAAATATGATTCTAGGTCAACAGGAAGTACCCTATAGGTTTTCTTGACAGACACGACAGACGGACATACAGACAACAAAGTGATCCTATAAGGGTTCCGTTTTTTCTTTTGAGGTACGGAACCCTAAAAATTAAATTGATAATTTTACTCTATGGGTCACGTCAAAAGTACGGTTTAACTTTAAAATAAGGACTAAAATCGTACTTTTGACGAACGGACGGACAGCCGAGGCTTAGTAATAAAGTCCCGTTGGCCTGTAGGGACGCGTACGGAACCCAGTGAATATTCATGTACGTTAACCGCAACGTAGTATGAAAATTCCGTGAACGAGGTGCGAAGTGGTGCTCGTAAGGCGGACCCCCCACTACGCCGCGGCTCGCGACATCTGCTCGCTATTTGTCAAACATCGTTTACTATTTTCGTCGGAACTCGGATACTTTGTCAGTTGCAGCGGGTACATGGGACATTGCGTTTTTATTTTCGGTGTAGTCTTGTTTTAGATCGGGAAGCTGAAAACGTATAGCACCATGTTCGAACGGTGTAATAGTTCTAGATAACGCAGATTTTCACGTAAACGTTTTCTTGTGGGAGGTTTCAGCCGTGGTTAGTTACCACCCTACTGGCAAAGCCGTACCGCCAAGCGATTTAGCATTCCGATCCTGTGTATAACCAAAGGAGTATGGGTTTAATGAAAACTGTCATACCCCTTCCAGGTTAGCCCGTTTTCATATTTGACTGCATCACTTACCACCAGGTGACAGCCAAGGTGTTCAAGGGCTAACTAGTATCTGAATAAAAAAAACAAAAGCCATAGTAATATGACTATGAAAACCGAAAGTATGTCTGTTTGTTTATCTACTAGCTTCTCACGGCGTATATCGGTGGCGGACATAGATAGCTAGGTCCTAGGTACTTTGGTCCTTAAAATTCAAAGAGTTTCCACGGGATTTTTAAAAAGCCTGATAATTACGGGAACGAAGTCGCGGGCATCATCTAAGTATCTGGTATCGAGATGGCTTGCATCCCGTTCCTGTATACGGATATAGGCTTCTTTTTATCCCGGAAAATGAAAGAGTTTCCTTGGGAAAAAAAAACTAAATCTACGCAAATTCACGGGTATTAGCTAGTCCCTAATATACAATATCACAAAACATTAACTTCTAACCAGATATTATATCAGATACATCATTATTATGATCCAAATCAAATCTGACCGACATAGAAGGCCATAAATTTCAAAGACGCTCTCAGAATCGATATATCAATCAATAAATCGTGCTGAAGATTGAGATATTTCACTCTAGAGGGAAGGGGGGTTATTGGGTGAAAATGTAAAGGGTGATGATTCACACTGACAGCGTGACGCGACGTGGTAAAATTAAAACCAGGCAAATGTGAGTTGGACTCCTTCTCGAACCTATTCGGACTCACATACGAAGGGTTCCGTACCAACATACTAGATATTATAACTCTTTTATGTAGAATATTAGATTTAATAAATATTTTTCGTGAAAACATTTTTTTTGTGATATTGCAAATACAAATTCACGCTTTTCGGTTTTTTCCTTTACCTGCCTTCTTTTCATGATTCTTGGTCAATGGGAAGTAGCCTATAGGTTTTCTTGACAGAGATGACGGACAAATGGACAGACAGACATACAGATAGATAAGGATTCCTTTTTTCCTTTTGAGGTAGGGAACCCTAAAGATGTGAATAACGTTGGTATAAAAGAACTCTTCTAGGTGGGAGGAATTGGGATGTTTACGTGAGACGGATATATCCCGCGTAGACAGGCGTCAATCATTCGAGATAATATGATGGGAATTAATATTTCTCTCGTCTCGAGTGTTGCAAATATGGTTCGTGACGACACGCCGCTAGTGTGAAAGGACTCTTATAGGGGGGAGTTAGGGGATGTTTACACGTGACGGATATATCCCGCGTAGACAGACGTCAATCATTCGAGATAATATGATGGGAATTAATATTTCTCTTGTGAGTGTTTGCAAATATAGTTCGTGACGACACGCCGCTAGTGTGAAAGGACTCTTATAGGGGGGAGTTAGGGGATGTTTACACGTGACGGATATATCCCGCGTAGACAGACGTCAATCATTCGAGATATGATGGGAATTAATATTTCTCTTGTGAGTGTTTGCAAATATAGTTCGTGACGACACGCCGCTAGTGTGAAAGGACTCTTATAGAGGGGAGTTAGGGGATGTTTACACGTGACGGATATATCCCGCGTAGACAGACGTCAATCATTCGAGATATGATGGGAATTAATATTTCAGCTAGAGTGCGACCGAGGCGTCTTGATCGTTTGTAAATAGAATAGACTAGACGAGGCTTTAATGACATATTATTACGTCTACTAGTTCATTGAGTGTTGTGATGTTACGTTAAGAGGGGTCTCTCCGTCACTCGCTTCATACAAACGTAGTTCCAATTTCATTTGAATATTAAGCAACCAAAGTCCATGAAATTTTGCAGACATATTCTAGAAACTAATATCTATATCTGTGGTTTTCCAGATTTCTGTTAAAATATTCGGTTTCAAAGTTACGCGGTCGTCTTACATACAAATCATTGAGCCCCTGTAATTTTTAAACTACATATTTTTAGAAAAATCTAAAACACCACAGACACAGATATTGTATGAAGCGAGTGACGGAGAGAGCCCTGTTAAAACTGTAGTATACCATGTTAGGTATGTGAGATAAAGAAGAGTGTGCCGTAAATAATTCATTCATTCGTTCATTTTTTTCAAAATGCCCTTTGTTTTTAATTCATTTATTGATTTTACTGTAGGAAAAATTGAATTTTAGAACAGACTTTATTAAAAGCTTTTGAATAAAAGATTAGAAAAAAACTGGCCTGATCAAAATTGCCAAAATCTTTCCAATCGTTTACATCATTATATACCACTATTTTAAGGGTTGTAATCAATACTAATATTATAAATGCGAAAGTGTGTCTGTCTGTCTGTCTATCTATCTGTCTGTCTATCTGTCCGTCAGTCTGCTACGTTTTCACAGCCCAACCACTGAACCGATTTGAATGAAATTTGGTACAGACATGGGATACATCCCGGGGAAGGACATAGGCTACTTTTTATCCCGGAAAATCCCGCGGCTTCGCGCGGCACGCGGGCGAAGCCGCGGGCATCCTCTAGTGCCACATGAATATATTTTCAGATAAAAAAATATTCTACCCTCAAAACGCATCAACGTTTGAAAGACGTGCGTGCGTGCGTCAATAAGGAATCAATCAAGTTGGACCCGAGGGGGTGGGGGTTACAGGGGGAGGGGTGGCGGTCCTTGACCTGTCCCTGTTTACCTTTCAGCCTTGACGTTTGATGGATTGGACGTTACGTAATGTTTGCTGCGGAGTACATTTGCTATAATATGCTAGTATGATACTCTAGTACTTTATTTGAATGATTATCCATACTAATACTATAAATGCGACAGTGTGTCTGTCTGTCTGACTGCTATCTTTTCACGGCCTAACAGTTTAACAGATTCTGACAATATTTGGCACAGGGACGGACATAGGCTACTTTTTATCCCGGAAAATCAAAGCATTCCCACGGGATTCCTAAAGACCCATCCGCTTAACCGATTTGTATGAAAGGTACTTACCGAGGTAGCTTACGTCCCTGTAATTGACATAGGTAACTTTTTATCCCCGAAAATCAAACAGTTCCGACGGGATATTTAAAAACCTAAATTCACGCGGACGAAGTCGCGGGCATCATCTAGTTAATTATAAATTAAATATATTTATACTATTTAGATATACGTTATATTAGGTACGTTACGTTATTATGTTTTATTTCGACGTTATATTTATTATTTACTGTCGTTATTTTTTAACGTTAAAATAAAAATGTTATTCAAATGCGTCAGTTTACAAGATTTGAATAAGAATTCATTCTAGACGCGTAAAAATCTATTTAATTAAAAAATATATTTATTATAACAATAATATTTGTTTCCACATTAGAGATAAGAATAAGCAAAAAGGCATGATCAAATTAATTAATTCAATATTCACGATATTTTATTTGTCCTAAACGATCAATTCAGGACTGTCCAGCCACAGAATTCCCGCAATTAAAAATGTATGATATATGTCAATTAATGCTAAAATATGTCAATCAGCATGACAGACGGACGGCGAGTGCCGGATTTTATATTATTAATCAATCATGCGACCGACAATCCATTATTAATTGATAATAATTTGGTTTTGGTCGAGTTCGGACGTTTACCTTGCCAATTCGGTTTTCAATCAGCCTTTTTCCTTACCTGAAACAAAACACATAAATGTTAATAAATCTATAAAAAAACCCGATCAAGTTTGAGTCGGACTCGTACACGAAGGGTTCCGTACAATCGTAAAAAAAATAACATCTTTTTTTGTGATGTAAGCACAAATTCTTGGTGTTCGGATATTTTGCTTTACTTATGGTATAAGATCTACCTCCTGCTAAACATGATTCTAGGTCTACGGGAAGTACACTATAAGTTTCTTGACAGACACGACAGACAGACTGACAACAGAGGGATCCTATAAGGGGTTCTTTTTCTTTTTGAGGAACGGAACTCTAAAAATTGATATTTATAGTTATCCACTTCCTTCCTTTCGTTCTAACATACCTGTATAAATATAGTATAATTATACCTATGTATATATAATTATACATAGGTATAATTATACCTACTCGAAAAATAATGTAATTTAACTAATGCTATGTAAGGTATATCAGTCCATGATTTCAACAATTTATTGAGACAATTACATCCTATCGTAATTTATGAAGTTATTTATATATCAATATCACTAACTTATCTCAGAATATAATAGATCTTTTCCTTGAAAAACAAGTCATTTAAATAATTTAGTAAACGCCATTTTAATGCTTCTTTTCTAAACAGGCGATTAAAATTAGGTACGTTACAGTTACGAATTTAACTTTGAGCACTAATAAAAAGTAGGTCAACTGCATAATTTAATATTCATACTCGATGATTAAGATTACCGCAACAGGTTTTTTAATCCAAAGTTAACAAATCCTGACTTGTGTTTAACCGATTAAGCTCATATTTTACGGTCAAATAAATTTATTTCAAATGCATATTGTTACGACCTTTCAAATTTCAATTGGCCCCTAAACTATTGAGTTATAGATTTCAAAATTAGACTTGATTTTTAATAAAATTTTCCATACACTCGTTTACATAAACGTACTTGAAACTCAAAATGAAAGAATTCAAAGCCTAGCGCAGATTCCATAAAAAAAGTCCCCATTCGAATCCAGAATTATAGTCACTTGCTTCGTTATTGCACTGACAAAATGGTCCATCTTGCGTCCCGCTCACACCTTCGGGAGAGAGCATAGAACAATGCGGGAGTGCTAAAATTTTATTCGCGGCACACGTGGGCCTGCCGAGCCTGCATTATGCAGACTTACTTAAACTAAAAAGAAAGATAAGTGCATATTTATACCATCCGAACGCGATATTTCCACGCGACCGTCACTGTAAAGTGTTCGATTACGATTTAATGTCGCGGCGAGTCCAAATTTAAAATCTCTACCCCTTTCCCAATCACACGAATTTCAACCTTATTTTCTAAGTGCTAAAGTCCAAATTAGATTGATAGTTGTGATGAATATGTGGCTAGGGAGTCGCGGCGATACCGCGTCGAGGTCGTTTCGTTACTGTAACGGAGGCTAGAAGCAGTCAATGGAATGGGGCTGCTATATTTTTTTTTTAAATAAACCTCTGTGTAGAGCTAGTCTGTACTGGCTTCAGTGTCATTACGCTTTACGATAGGAACTAGGAGAATGTGGAAAGTTCGAAGTATCGTTAGTTTTGCATGTTTATTCCGTCTAGGAACGGGGAGAAGAAAAGCGAGCGTGTTCATCGCATAATTCACCAGAAGGAAAAATGCATTTTACAGACTCTTTAATAGATATAATTAAGCGCATAAGCGTTTTTAAAGATAAGTTTACGACAAAATCACACTTCACACTAATATTATAAAGGCGAAAGTTTGTGTATATGTGTGTGTGTGTGTGTGTAAGTTTGTCACTCCTTCACGCAAAAACCGTAAGACAGATTTGACTGCTTGGAATGGAGATAGATAATATCCTGTGTTAGCACATAAGCTACTTTTTATCCCAAAAAATCAGAAAAGTGAAGGTTACAGTAACTAGAAAAGAACTGATAACTTTCAAACGGCTGAACCGATTTTCTTGGATTATAGCTAAGAACACTCTTGATCAAGCCACCTTTCAAACAAAAAAAAAACTAAATTAAAATCGGTGCATTAGTTTAGGAGCTACGATGCCACAGACAGATACACAGATACACACGTCAAACTTATAACACCCATCTTTTTTGGTCGGGGGTTAAAAATAGTAAAAAGTGTCACATACCTAAAAATAATATGATTCAGGTGACTAACATAATATCATGCTAAATTAATATTCGAATGTGTCATGTCATTTGTGGAATTTTCTAGCGGTTTTCTACACATTTCACGTATAGGTATTTTAAACTGACATCCTGCATGACAGATATGGTCATAATCGCGTTCTATTTGACCCAGAATGCGAAATTTCTGTGACATGACTGTGACACGGTATTGACTATTCCGGGTGTAAAACAGCTATGTTAATGTCTATTTACCTTTATTTAAAACTTTTGGGTAGTGGTACTTGTAGTATACGATACACTATGACTAAACTTTTCTCATGGTGGTTTCTTCTCATGGTGTGATTCTCACATACTAGCCAAGTGTGGATCGGGATTGGCAGACTTCACAAAACACTTATGGAGAACTCTCAGGCATGCAGGTTTCCTCACGATGTTATCCTTCACCGTTACAGCAAGTGATATTTAATTACTAAAACTCACATATTCTCTCCAATAAGACCTACCTTACTCCCAAATTTCATGATTCTAGGTAAACGAGAAGTATCCTTTAGGCTTCTTGGCAGACAGACAAACAACGAAATGATCCTAGGGTTCCCTTTCTCCTTTTGAGGTACGGAATCCTAAAAAAAGAGAAATCTCCGCAGAAAATCCCATAACCATAAACAATAAACTTATACTTATGCGATTCGAGCATAATATTCCTTGCGGAGATCGTAAACCCGTCAGAAGATGACGGATCATAGCTTGTTGTTTGATTTGGCACCTCCAATGCTCGAACTCTACTCCCACGCATAATTGCGTCAGCGTATTTATCAACACTAACTTATCTCCGGTGTCATCTTGAATTTTTAGGGTGACGTATCTCGAGAGAAAAAGGAACCTTTATAAGAAACCCTAAAATATGGGCTCTCCTCTATTACGCGACAGGTCGAGATGGCAATCGGGGTATGAGGCGGGGAGGACGCCCTGCACACCCGCATGTCACCCGCGCTCACCGTGTAGTTTAGGCACCAGGACTCTAAACCGAGTTTTGAACAATAAATATTCATTTCATTTAAAAATATTCATTTCATTTCCTTTCATTTCATAATAATTTGATCACTTCGTTTCGACAGACGTCTATCTGTATTTTATGGCCAAAGGAATCAAAACCTATACAGTGTCTTTTTATAATAATATAGTATCTAGAAGTCTTTAACGACTTGAAGGTTGGTGAAAGTTAAAAGAAATACATGACTTAAGTTAAATAAGTAATGTCCTAAGACCAAACATACATGAAGAGAGATCACACATTAGGAAAGGTTGGCGCTGACGTGATTTCTGATGATGCACCTCATACATCCATTGGTGCTGCTGATGTCATTCTTCGTCGAAAAAACTTGCGTCCTTCTCTTTGTAAAAGACGTCTTTTACACGAATACACTAATATTTTGTAGTTGTGACACTATTCTTGGATATCACACCCACGCATGATTGCGTCAGCGTATTCATCAACATCAACTTTAACCTCAATAATCAAAAACGGAATGTCCGATGTCATCTCGCTCAGACAAAGAAAGAATGGAATACAAACAGTCGGACATGATGATTTTTCATGTGAATAATGTCACAACTACAAAAGATAGCGCAGTCTTGTGTTAGTTATGACATTTACATATTACATTGTATCATGAGCACATCAGTTGATTATTTTATTTCGAGAAAAAGCATTCTGAAGCATGCTGTTTTATGACTTTATTCATAATATCAACATAATTTATAAGATCTGCAGTGAGAATCAGACTATAAAAAGTACCTACTGTTTTGATGATATTCATTTACATAATAAGTTCTGTTATTTATTGATAATAAGTAAAGTTTTGACATGAATATATAGTACATCCATGCTAATATTATAAATGCGAAAGTGTGTCTGTTTGTCGATCTGTCTGCTAGCTCTTCAAATATTTCACTCATCCATTCATTTGATCGATTATGATGTTTCGGGGGAGGACATAGATTACTTTTCATCAAGGAAAACCAAAGAGATCCCTAAAGTTTTTAAAAAAGCTAATTCCACGCGAACGAAATCGTGGGCATCATCTAGTTATAAATAATGTTACAATTCAGTGAATTTAATTAACAAAAACTATAGATACTTTCGTCATAATAAGTAACAAAAATAGACCAAGTTATTATTAAAATGATAAGAATTCTAAATAGCAAGTTCACTGTTAGCTTAACAGGGCTCTCTCCGTCACTTGCTCCATACAATCGTAGTTCCAATTTCATTTGAATATTAAGCAACCAAAGTCCATGAAATTTTGCAGACATATTCTAGAAACTAATATCTGTGTCTGTGGTGTTTTAGATTTTTTTTTAAATATGTAGTTTTAAAATTACAGGGGCTCAAAGATTTGTATGTGAATTTTTAAGACCGCGTAACTTTGAAACCGAATATATTAACAGAAATCTGGAAAACCAAAGACATAGATATTAGTTTCTACAATATGTTTGCAAAATTTCATGGACTTTGGTTGCTTAATATTCAAATGAAATTGGAACTACGTTGTATGAAGCGAGTGACGGAGAGACCCCTCTTAAAATGTAAACAAAATGACCTGTACACCTAAAACATCTTAACAAATCCTAATTGTTGATATCGTAGGCGTACAAACATTTATTTATTACCACAAAATTAAACACGATTCTGTCATAAAACAAGAAAAATAATACGTTATTCTCAATAATATACGGCCCAGTGTAGTGGGCGAGGAGCACAATAAATACTGACGACATCCCGTCGACTGTCGACAACTCTAGACTTTGGCGTGTATTTTTATAGCTTCAAGATTAAAGGTTTTCGCCCATTACACAGCACCGCACGCCTTACGCTATGCTATGAATTTTATCAATATCTGTATGCAGTAAATCTATATACATATTTGTTGGTAGTGTACAATGGAATACGTGTATTCATTCATTCAATCATTCATATATTTTAAGAAAAATCATTAGGACTGTGATTTACTTATATTTGACGAGATGATGCCCACAATTTCGTCCGCGAGTATTCAGATTTTTAAAAATCCCGTGGGAACTTTTTGATTTTCAGGTGTAAAAGTCTATATCAATGTACAAGATATAAGCTAACTCTGTACCTTTCATCAAAATCGGTTAAACTGTTGGGCTGTGATAAGCTAGCAGACAAACAGTCAGGCATACTTTCGCATTTATAATATTAAGTATGGATTAGTTCTAAGTAATTATTCGTACAATTTCTGCTTCCAGCCACAGCCTTTGCCAAGACTTGCTTTAAAAACGTCTGATATCATCATGACTCTGTTAATCCCTCAGAATTCAACAACCTACAGAATTTCTCTGTTATTTAGGCGTAGGTTCGACCTAGGTATTTTAGACGTTTCTTTCCGTCCTGCACATGAGGTGCGGCGTTAACAAATATGCGACCACCTGAAGACTTCAGCGTGTATTTTTATAAATCTACGATTTATAAGCACTTTTAATCAAAGAGTAATGGGCAATAAAGGCTGAATAACGGGACTGACGACGAATGATCCTAGAATTAGAGCAGCGCGACGGACACATGTCGCCCGGATATACAAATACTAGCTAATGCCCGCGACTTCGTACGCGTGGATTTAGGTTTTTCAAAATCCCGTGGGAACTCTTTGGTTTTCCGGGATTAAAAGTAGCCTATGTGCTAATCCAGGATATTATCTATCTCCATTCTGAATTTCAGCCAAATCCGTCCAGTAGTTTTTGCGTGAAGGAGTAACAAACATACACACACACACACACACACACACACACACACACACACATACAAACTTTCGCCTTTATAATATTATAGTGTGATACTACAACCAACTTACCAAGTAGTTACCTACGTTATGCAGATATAGAGAGATGTAATATTTTTATAATCCATTTGATAAGTCGATGCTATCCAGTTCTTCGAAAACACAGACCTAATAGGTAGACTTAAAAAGGCTAAGCTTTTTGAGCTAGTGTAGTCTTAGTGAAAGTATAGTGCAAGTGCAATTCAAATAACACAAGAACAAAGTGAAAGTATGTATATAGTGGTACAATTTAAAAAACTTGAACAAAAGTGTCTTCCAATAAAAACTCAACATAAACTAAGTCAATGGACCGATTCTTAGGTATAAGAACGTTTATAAGATAACATCCTTTGGGTCAATTTTTTTCGTATAAAATGTAGCCTGTCACCCGGAACTTTACAACGAATCAATTGACACCTCAATTATCAAAATCGGCCCAGTAGTTTAGGCGCTACGGTGGAACACACAGAACCTGGATACAAACATAGATAGATACATACATACATACATAGACTGCTAAAATCATAACCCTTCCTTTTGGCTTTGCCGCAGTCGGGTAAAAAAACTTTCCTTTTGACACCTGTCTAGACATTGGTATGATGGACTCCCTTTTTACCCGACTACGGCAAAGCCGAAAGGAAGGGTTATGATTTTAGCAGTCTATGTATCTCTATAAAGTTTTAAGTATAGGTATATGCTAGCTCTAAAAAGAAGCTCATAACAACCGGGTATAACCAGAATACGAGATTTAAACTTTAGTATTTTTTTATTTTTTTTATTCACTATAGGTAAGCGCTTGACCACAATCACACCTGATGGAAAGTGATGATGTGGTCTAAGATGGGACGCGATTACCTAGAAGGTGCCTATTCACTCTTGTTTTAAAGATACCCGGATTGTAATGGGTAGGAAACACAGATCGCGGAAGAGTATTCCAAACCTTAGCCATGCGTATGAGGAATGAAGACGCAAAACGTTTATTTAAGTAAAGACCTTAGTAGACGACTCAAGCAAACAATTTGGCCATACACCCAAGTAGTACGAACTACGAACGCAATCTAATACCCAGTTTAAATTGGACGAGGTGAATTCATGCCGGCACTACCATTCCACTCCCTTTAAAGTATGTCGATGTTTCAAGGGGATGCCCCTTAAAGCTGTCATTTTTAGCAGCTGCTAATGTCAGGGGTGACTGGCTCGCGGCCAAGAGGCAGTATTGAACATACCGATTCTTAATTTATGAACCGGTGCCCGGACTATGTGAGGACCTAGTTCTGACGCTGTGTTGGCAAGGCACACCGACTTGAAGATTGCTAACGAATGAGATGTGACTTTGAATTACTTCAAAGTCACATCTTTACAGATTGGGTGGCAGGGTAAAGTGTTTATTAACCCCCGACCCAAAAAGAGGGGTGTTATAAGTTTGACGTGTGTGTGTGTGTATCTGTCTGTGGCATCGTAGCTCCTAAACTAATGAACCGATTTTAATTTAGTTTTTTTTTGTTTGAAAGGTGGCTTGATCGAGAGTGTTCTTAGCCATAATTCAAGAAAATCGGTTGAGTCGTTTGAAAGTTATCAGCTCTTTTCTAGTTATTACTGTAATCTTCACTTGTCGGGGGCGTTATAAATGTTTAATTTACACTTGTTTTACTACTGTTAGTGGCTAGTGCCGATACTGTCTTTGGAAAGTTATTAAAAAACCTGGTCAGGTGCGTATCAGTCAGAATACGGACAAGATAGGGTTAATTACGTAGTCATGCTACTTAACCTATTGCAATAAATCCATACTATATTATAAATGCGAAAGTGTGTCTGTCTGTCTGTCTGTCTGCTAGCTATTCGCGGCTCAACAGTTTAACCGATTTGGATGAAATTTGGTACAGAGCTAACTTACATCCCGGGGACGGACATAGGCTTTTTATCCCGGAAAATCAAAGAGTTTTCATGGGATTCTCAAAGGCCCATCCGTTTAACCGATTTAAATGAAATTTAGATCAGAGGTAGCTTACGTCCGGAAAATTGACATAAGCAACTTTTAATCCCGGAAAAGCAACGAGTTGCCATGGGATTTTTAAAATCCTAAATCCACGCGAATGAAGTCGCGGGCGTCATCTAGTATTAATACTATAAGTATGGATAGTATGGATTATAATTTCGTCAACATAAACATCGCCGATGACTGACTCTGCATTCGCATATTTACTCAGGTCCTGCACATCCTCACTCCTCAGTGCATCGTACATCAGCGGGCACATAAATCGAGCCACCTGCTTCGTTTCACTCGCTCCTCACGTGCATGTTGCGAGACGATAAAAGATTCAGCTAACAAGACGCCCAAATACATGGATATTATAATAATATGGTTATTGTGGGGCAAAGGGCAAGTCACTTAGAAAAACCGATAGACGTCTAGCGTCTATCAGTTTATTGAAGACTTTGGTCTTCAAGAACAGAGTAATTTTAGACGAGACGACATCTCGAAGCCGTTGTAGTTGCTATAGTCCATTTTTCTTTAATTTCCTTGGAAGGTATACAAAACGCAGAAACCACGGAGACCCACGTAAGCGACGCGATTTGCCCGGCGCTTTTGACCTTCTAGATTTAGGTTTTGAGAAAGTTGAAGGTTGTTGAGGTTTGAAGAAGAAGAATCATATCATGATTTCATTTTCAGTTCGCGGTAACAAAGTGGAATGGGCCGCGTTTAGTGTATCCTATGAAAGCGCCTCTTACGCATTTCAGTGAAAATCTACTTGTTTACCTTCTAAATAAACTAAAGAAAACTAAAGCACCTATAGTTGCTACGACCAAATAACAGGAGAGCTCGTATACAAGGACTAACTAAGTTTTGCTTGCATAATCGCGGAAGGCGCCGCAGGTAAACACTAGTCTAAATCGTTCGCCCACGACAACCGGCGGTAATAATAAAATTCTCATAATAAGGTCAGCGAACTTCGACATCTCGGCGCTAATCAGTTTCAATCTATCACCAAATATAAAAGTCGAAGCCGCTTGGTATTCATAGCGATTTGAATATAAATGGCGTCCGTCATAATCGCGAGACGTGTGAATTATAGCTTTGTTGTTAGTTACGTTTTTGTCATCTTGTTTGTAGATCAGGAACTGGCGGGAAGTTTTAAGGCAGTACCTACTTGATAAATTTTGTTTGGTTGGTGATCAAATGAGGAGATTCGCAGGAGACCCAGAGGTCTACTCATGTACCCAGAGTAACCGACATAGCTCTACGGGTTGCGAAGCATAATTACAACAGGGTTGAAGGGTTGATAATAATTAATTAGTAATTACTAGTCAAATCAGCGACTTTTTATCAAACGTCAAAAAGCTCGCTTAATATATACCTAGCTGTATATATGGAGCTTGTATGAAATACACAGATGTGACGTCATAAACATCCGACGTAATTTGCCGTACTTTTTTGTTAAATCGATAATTTAAAATAGTCAGCAAACTTGTAACTAAAAGTAGACGTTGATTTTAGGAATTTCTGAACACTCTTTATTTCATAATTATTCACTAAAGTTGCCTTCAAATTACGGAAATACAATATAAATATCGCTCACGTTACTTTGAAATGTCACGTTACTTTGAATATTATATTACATCTAAGTGTGAACTTAGACGTAATATTATATTACATCTATAAGTGTGAACTGTTATATACAATTACATTATAGTTATATATTATATTGAAGGCAACATTAGAAATAATTTGTTTTTGAGATAGGCATCATTCCAATATTTACTCATCTATGATCCCAATTAATGGCAATGGGCAAGGCACATAGTTCGAAAAATCTATTGACGTTGGGGTCCCAAGGTGCTGGAATGGCGACCTTGCACTGAAAAGCGCAGCGTTAGAAGGCCCATACTAGATAGACAGATGACATCAAACGAATCCCAGTGAGCCGCTGGATTCAGGCGGTGCAGAACCGTGGCGTGTGGAAGTCCCTACAACAGTAACGAGATCTATGTCCAGCAGTGGACGTCTGTTGAGTCCTCGTATAAAAAACTTTGAGTTTTTAATAAGTAGGTAAATATTTCTACCAACTCTTTGTAAGAACTTCACGTTTTTGTCAACTCATTTGCCAATCTCTTCTCTATTATTATGAGATTTAAAGACTATTTTTAATGACTATTTTGACGAGTTTAACTGATTTATCATAATGTTACTTTTCGTGGTAATTTTGAATTAATTTTCTAGGAGGATGGCGCCAGGACCGTCGAAAGTGAAATTAATTTGAATAATGTCTGTAATTTTAGAAAATAGTAGAAAAATTGTAAGTTCTAAGGGGCAACGCACACCTTCGGATTGGAACGAAGTCAAGGCGAAGCGTCATTTCCGTTACAACTTAATTTCTCTACCACGACCTCTCTTATTTCATGCAGAGCACAGCCTGTGCCACTTATAAGTCAAGATTCTACCACTGGAAAGTAGATTCTACTTTTTAAGAGCAAAATTTACAACAGATAGGTTTAAATATTATACCTACATAAGCGATTAAGTACAACTATTATAAATTGGTCAACACAAATAATTCACCTTCGATGATACAAACGTGATTGTTGCAGAAATGATCCAGCTCAAAGCTTCTGGTTTGTGTCTAGGTATTCCTTTGATACTTCACTAGCTAACGACTGACAGACAAACGCTGTTATTATCTGATTATTTAGTTTATATAATCAGTGGTCTCTCAGTGATGGAATCAGGTGCTTTACCTAGAAGTTATCTGCTACAAAGTTGTTCTCAGAATTATTTTACAATTTATATACTTTTGGGTAAGGTAGGTAAGTATTAAGAATTGGAATTGAACAAGTTCTAAGGTTTCTTGTGGTTCAGGTGGTGCTGGTTCTTCTCAGTAGGAACGGCATTCCGAACCAGTGGTAAATTATTTGACGATTCAAAAGCACTTGTAAAAGTTTATTTGAATAAAACATATTCTATTCTATTCTATTCTTCATCTTGTTCATCACAACTTGTTTGGGTATAAATAAATTATAGTAATTGCGTACTTAAATAAAAATAGCTCATTGTACTTATATGTAGAATTCATTGTGAAATGATGAATGTGACAGTTAAATTGACGTTATGTATATTGATTAATCTTACCTAAACTTAAAACTAACGCTATGAAGGTTCCAAATGACCCCCTGGTCTAAGAAGAAGCTTACACACAAACTCTACATTAACCGCCCGTTCTGTAACACAAATAGGTACTTATTTTCTCGTATCTATCACAAAGTTAAAATACAAATCTGTTCCCCCCATGAACCGAATGTTTACCTCAAATATTGGGTCAGCTCAAATTTAGTTTTTACGACGTGTAAAACGTGACGATTTAAAATATCACCTCGCTTCACATTCCTCAGCTAAGAGGATCTTACGCTCGTAAAACTGGATTGGGTACAACCATGTATAAATAAGTATTAAATCCTAGATGTTTCATGTTTCCAAATCAGGAGGAAATTCCTCCTGATTTGGCTACACTTACGGCTTTTACCAGGCGCGCTTTAGTGGCAGTGGCAATGGATTCTGATTTGTTTTCCTAAAAATTCATTGTCATGTGTAAAATTTAGCATTTTTCGTGGGTAGAAAATATTATATAGGTATTTTAGAGCATGTTGATTTTTAATAGGTCTGAAAAATTATACAGTACCACCCAAGAATATTTTTGTAAAAACTAAGATAGGCAAAGGTAGGTGAAATAGGCCGACTCACTCCGAAACATAAATCTCTTCTCTAAATTAAAAAATATGATATACTTTAATACATAGTAAGGAAACCTGCATGCCTGAGAGTTCTCCATAATGTTATGAAAGGTGTGTGAAATCTGCCCAATCCAGACTTGGCTAGCGTGGTGGATTATGGCCTAAAACCTTTTCGTTCTAAGTGGCAAAGAATAATTACGGTAAATATTGCATAATGCATAGAGATTAGATCAGATATGTAATTCTACTAGGAATAGTACCTCTAATCTTCTAACTAGAATTTTGGAAGAAACCTTTACATTCTGGTTGGAACCTTATGTCTCGTCGCAAAAATTATACTCCTTTCAGTTATAAAAACACATTATTACTAGGGTAGATATAGTTTACTTTCATACGACTAATAGTAAAAGCCATAACACTACTACAGTAAATAATAAATAATTAAACACAAAACAAGGTGGGTGTCCACGCGCAGGTAGTTCGTATGCGGGACATGAAAAGTCAATTAGTCGACGGTAGCGCCATCTTTAATTGCACTTGACAGCTGCGCGAGCGCAATGGGTTTAGTTTAGACTTTAGATTGTGGGTGTCCTGCCGGTATTCATGAGTGAATACTGATCAGCTTGTATTTGAAACTCTTCGAAATCGCGTAGTTTTCTTAGGTAGGTATATTGGGGCTTGTAAAATGCTAATAAAATGTTGTTTCTAATTAAATAACGAATGTTGCCAGCCAATTTGTATGGACAGTGCTTTTATATTACGAACTACCTGAGTCTCCCTTAACTGCGCTTAGAAGCTATTTATAAAAATTCTCTCTATTTGGAGTCTACATTAGGGAAAATCTCAAATTTCTAGACCCAGTAGTTTAAGCTCCTAAATTCTTATCTAAATATATGAAAGAAAAAGTTGACTGACTGACTGATCATCCACGTACAGCCTAAACCACTCGACGGATCTGGCTGGAATTTAGTAGGCAGATAGTAAACGTCCGCTAAGAAAAGATTTTTGAAAATTCAACCTCTAAGGGGGTGAAATAGGGGGATGAAATTTATGCAGTTCAAGCGGACAAAGTCGCAGGCATAAACTAGTTTCATAATATGGATCCGAAAAATTTCTCAAGTTCCCTCAAATTCATTTTTTTTTAATTTAGCGATCGTATTTTCATCCAACTAATATTATAAATGCAAAAGAGTTTTTACAACTTGATAGCTTGCATTTTGGAGACTGACAGAAGCTATTATGCCAGAAAATCATAATCGGATTTTTAAAATCCCATCAGATTAACTGGTTTTGGTGAAATTAGGTATATTGAGACGAAATCCTGAGCATTTATGTTGTTAAGTTTCGTATAAAACTACGAGTAACATTACCTAAACGTTGGTTGTCTTAGTAAATAATTCTGTTTGCATGCAACATAAAAAAAATCAGTTTCTTTATTCAAATATCGTCGATACTGCGTTGCGCACGCGTTGAGTCAGGACTGTCTTGTCCCCATTTGAATGTGCCACCTATCTCCCCCCCACTTTAGAGGGGGAAGCCCTAAAGAAGACGTATCTCGGCACCACAATCCATTGTCCATTGTTTTTGCTCGATGTTATTTATGACGGACGACATTATTCCCATCTTCCTCCTACTCCTCGGAGTAAAATCTATCTATCCCGCTCTTAGAAGCCTTCCGTCCGGTAATGCCGTGGCTAATAAATTACATTTCAAAAGATTATTTATTAGATTATTCATGGAGAGGTATTCTTGTGCCGTATTGGTTTGAAGGACATTTAGTGCTTCGGCTTCGGTTTTTGGACTTTTTTCCTGATTGATTTGTGGCACGGCGGCGGTCGGACAATGGGGTGGGACGCGTCGGATTGCATTCGTCTTGCAATGTTTGATTCATGGGGACATGTTTACTAACAACAGACTAGCTCCAGGTTTTATGGAGTTCTCAAATAAAGGATTTCTAGATGCTCTTTTGTTGCTTTTACGAATACATTTTTGAAATAGTTTTGGTTATGGATTTAGTGTTTTAAAACAACGTCACTATATTTATGATGGATATCACTCACGATTCTTTAAACGCTAAATATGAATATACTAGATGATGCTTACGACTTCGTTCGTGTGGATATAAAATCTTGTGATTTAATAATAAACTCTTTGGAACTCAATTTATTAAAAAGTAGCCTTTGTCCATCTCCAGCTACCTCTGACCATTTCATGAAATCATATTTTAAACGGATGGGCAGTGAAAATTTAAGTTTGGATTTCTGTGTTGAATTCAAGTATGAAGTTATGGATCTGTACCCGTACCAGATATAAATGATTTTCCATATTAATCTAATTAGAATCTGAATGCGTGAGAATTGAGTCTTACATATTGCAAGGTTAGCATGTTTTTAGTATAGAAACTATACTATGATTTAATAGTACAGTCAAGCATACACCTGCCATCGATAAAAGTATATAAAACCGACAGATGTTACATTCTAATGTGAAAAAAAGTATTCAAAGAGATTGAGAAGAATCAAGCTCGCACATAAATCGTAATACGCATTTAGGTCCGTCAAAAAGCCGCCCGAATAAAGATATCCATCCCATTATTAAGCGGCCATTAATTAACCTACACGAAAGTTTTAATTAAAAAAAGGAACTCTCTACAAGAAAGGAGCGACACAGACGCGCCGACGAATTCAAAATCCCCCGCGTCTCAACCGCCATAAATAATTGGAACAAAAACCCACCCCCGGCCCCCCCGGATAAGTGTCTAAAATTTTCACAATCCGGCAATAAAAAGATAATTTATTAGAATAGCTCTTATTGTTTTCGTTATTTATGTGTATGGAGTAATGTAATCTAGCCGGCCCTAAATAAATAATTTCACTTTAATGTCCCTCCTTGCCTAATCTCCTCAGCGGTCCGCGAGGTCCGCGTTTTCGAGCGGTAATGGCCACCCGAGGTATTTTTAGGTGTAAATAAATATGATTTGTTGTTGCGCTTATGACAGAATTTAATTTCGCCCCGTGAATCTACGGATATTTTAATGAGTCCCCCAATTCGCTTGAGGCCGATAATGTACCTTTTAATCGACTTCGAAAATGGAGAGGTTAATTTTTAGTATTAAATTTTTTTTTTGATTTTTATACCAAAAGTTTTTTGGTGTCAAAAACTTTTTATGTATTCTATATCATTTTTATAACTAACTCAAAAGCTTAAAATCTGTTGTCTATGTTATTTTAACAGAGTAGAATACCTTTTCAAGAAGCTTGTAGTTTTTGAGAGCCCGTAGTCAAATATTTAAAAAAACCCAACGTAAAAACTAAATCTGATTCGATGGACTCTTTATTAAATACAGTCAGTGGCTGAATAAGGCAAACCACAAATAATTTGGATGAAAAGTTATCACTCTACGACTTTAACCCAAAAAACAAAATCCATAATGATAGTCCAGATATTACGGTCTGTTGGTATGTCTGTCTGCTAGCTTTTCACGAATGGTACGGAGATAGCGTGCATCTTGGAGACGGATAATATAGGTTTCTTTTTATCCCGGAAAATTAAAATTCCCATGGGAAATCAATGCAAACCAAATCGCGACATAATATGTTTTTTTAACTACTTTTTAACTCATATAAATTGTTGCAACAAACATGTCAATTGTCAATCAACCTACCTTACAGACGAAGTCACGATAAAAAATTAAAAAAGACATCTTTTTAAATTCTACGGAACCACGATTCCCGAACTCGACTCCACAAAAATATATTTGAAAAGTAAGTAAGTTATTAAACGAGTTACACGGGGCTCGTTAGACCCCCGCCCACTCACCTGCCCCGAGGCCTCGGAGATCAATGAAAAGGCCCTGATGAGGTCGGATGTTCACAACGCACCATTCACTAACATTCAATAATTGGTATTTTTTGCGTTTGCGAAATTTTTCTTACTTATTAAACTGTGAATAATAAAAATAACATTGTTACCAGGTATAATATACGCGACTACTCGCATGGATTTGTGTTTTAAAAAATCTTTGATTTTCTTTGATTTTTTTAAAAAGTAGAGCACTCTCTAGAGAGTCACTCTCCAAATCTCCAAAACTGCAATAATTCATTGAACAACGGCAAAGCCGTGTAGAAACCAGAGGGGTATGGGTTTCTATTAAACTCCATACTCTTACCAGGTTTGCATCATCACTTACCACCCGGTGAGATTGCAGTCAAGTACTGTATCTGAATAGAAAAAGCAATATTATACAATTAGGTAGAACCTTTACCTAATTAAAGTACAGCATAAAAGAAAAGATCGCAACCCACTGCAGATACCGTGAACTGTGAAGCAGAACTTCTGGGGTGACCATTTTCTGAAAATTAGTGGACGTGCGGGGGGTGGGTGGCGCCCCCTGGCGGCGCATGATTTACGCCAGTCCCGTATTATGTTTTGACTTTAATAAACAGAGCGTTTGTCACGCAGACGGGACGACGCCGCGCCGCTTCTTGTACGGACGGCGACATGGTATTTAATAACGGACACGTTCAATTATTTTACAACTACCTTACTTTAATAGATATAAAAATAAAATTAGTTCATAACGGTTTTTTTGACGGCCCCCCTGGCGCTGTGATCTTATTATTGGATGTCTCGGGTTCAGTTGCCAACAGGGGTTTAGAATTTTATAATTTCTTAATTTCTGTTCTGATCTGGTGGGAGGCTTCGGCCGTGGCTAGTTACCATTTTACCGGCAAAGCCGTGCCACCAAGCGATTTATCGTTCCGGGACGATGCTGTGTAAAAACCAAAGGCGTATAAAAACGGGACGACGACGCCGCGCTGCTTCTTGTACGGACGGCGACATGGTATTTAATAACGGACACGTTCAATTATTTATTTTACAACTACCTTACTTTAATACATACAAAATTTAAAATTAGTTCATAACGGTTTTTTTGACGGCCTCCTGGGATGTCTCGGGTTCCGTTCCCAACAGGGGTTGGGAATTTTATATTTTTTTGATTTCTGACCTGGTCTGGTGGGACGCTTCGGCCGTGGTTAGTTGCATTAAAGATAATCATTAATTTGATTTAGAGTTTCATTAGTTAGTAGTGGCTATGCTACCATATCAAACTGTCCTGAAATCGACAAACATTTATTGACATGGTTTGGTTACCCTACTAACAATCTGAGCTAAAATTGAAGTGTCAATGAAAAAATAGTTTTTTATTAAGCTTGAGATTATTAAGACAGCTTTTTATTAAGACAGGTTGAGATGGCAATCGGGGGCCGTGCGGGTGTGCAGGACGTCCCTACCCCGGTTGCCATATCAACCTGTCTGTTGTGCACTATAGGTATTTTAAAATAGAATAATATAACATTTTACTTCAAACTTAATGTTTTCATTTATTTCTATTAACGGAAACATAAAGTTTTAAACAAAAATATTAACAATAGGTACTGATTTTTAGTTAAGTACCTAAGTACCTAATTCTCCGATTCCTACCAAACTTTCACCCTTAACCCTTTATACCTATATTTTGAAACATGGATTAAAAATATACTTCAATAGTAAGAACATCATCATGATCAACCGATAAACGTCTACTGTTCCACACGCCACGGTCTTGCGCCGCCTGAATCCAGCGGCTCCCTACGACTCGTTTGATGTCCTCTGCCCACCTAGTGGAGGGGTCTTCTGACGCTGCGCTTTCCAGTGCAAACTTAAGTTTTTAACATAGTTTTTAAGTTTTTATTGTTACTAACACTAATAATGGATCTTGTTGTCCGTTAAATAAATGAATTGAATTGAATTGAATAATAATATCCTTCAATAGTTCCAATCCCAGGTCGCCATGTATACCCCAGTAGCTTAGCGTTCGCGGCCCGCAAACGGCCCGGAGTTCCGTCCACCGTATAGTTTCACCCCAGCTTTTAATTATAATACTTTATGGCCCAATAAATCACCCCCCTCGCACGCCCTGCCCGCGCACCACCCCGCCCGCCTTTGAAGGATATCAGTTCAATTCTCGCTAGCAATAATTTATAAAGAAATTATTCCTTTTCCGTTTGCTTGGGAGCTTAGGAATGGTTGTGACGTGATCTTCGGTTATGTGCGTCGAGCAGGCGATAGGGGTTGGGGGGTGGATTGTGAATCAAGATTATAATACTTTGATAAACTCTCTGGCATTATGTGTAGCTAGTACACTCACCTCAGTAGGAGTAGGCAAATCCTGTCATAGTTACTTAGAACAGTAGGTATATTATTAGACTAGCTGATGGCCACGACTTTGTCCGTGTGGATTCAGGTTTTTGAGAATCTCTCAAAAGTAATCCCTGTCACTATTCAGGCCTTTATTTATTTTAACCGATAAAAGCGCGACTGTTCAGTTGTGCTGAATTTTTTATTTTTCAACATATTACTTATCTACTAATAAGTTTGATTTTAGCATCTTTTTGATAAAATGACTATGAATTAAACGTATTTTTAACTTTAACATTTTTTAATAAAGTGCAGACCTACTAATAAATCACACTAATATTATAAAGGACAAAGTTTGTATGTGTGTGTGTGTGTGTGTGTGTGTGTGTGTGTGTATGTTTATTACTCCTTCACGCAAAAACTACTGGACGGATTGGGCTGAAATTTAGAACGGAGATAGATTATACCTTGGATTAGCACATAGGCTACTTTTTATCCCGGAAAATCAAAGAGTTCCCACGGGAATTTCAAAAACCTACATCCACGCGAACGAAGTCGCGGGTATCAGCTAGTAATTCATAATGGATAATAATTTTTAGTCAAAACTAATTTTTTTTTAATGACCGCAAAACTTTTGTCTTTTTTTTCTATAAATAATGGAAAAATCAGTACCAAAAGTCATATCTGTTGAACATTTTTTCAGAAGTGACTCTTCGCTCGTCCCCGTCACTTAGCGGGCGACCTCTGGAACTGCGCATAATCAATCACCCCCGACGAGCGACCTGCCGACAGATTTGCGGAACAAGTGAATTCGCACTCCAAACTTTATCACCATTTGCATCAATTTATTTATTATTTATCAGGTGTTGTCAACATTTTATTAACTTGTTTTTTGTATATTTTGGAATATCTTAGATGGATGAAGTCCACTTTTATTCCCGTTTAAATACGTTTCAAACTATGGTTAAATACTATGATTATGACTTTAAAATATTAGATGATGCCTACGAGTTCACCTGCGTGGTTTTCAGTACTTAAAACCCCATGGGAATTCTTTGATTATCCGGTATAAAAAGAAGCCATGTCAGTTTCTAGATCTCAAAAAATCACGTCGATTCTTTGCTCCGTTGTGGATAAATTGAAGGCCAAAATAATTAACAAACTAGCTTTAAAATTTATTGTATTTAAAAATCCCGTGGGAACTTTTTGATTTTTCAAGATAAAACTTAGTCTATCCTTTCATACGGCATACCCCATAGAAGTAAGTCAACACAGATAAACATCTATTGTTTATCTGCGATTCTATGCTAGATTCCAAACATTCAAGAACTCGCAACTCGAATAACGAACAAAGCAGTCCTACACAGCACCCGCCAAACCTGACAATCGATACGCGAGCAGACGAAACCAACCGCGGCGGACCATTATCGTATTTTTGAAGCGCACAGAGCTCCAGCACTCATAAACATCAGACAAAATGAGCACTAATTTCCCGCTGCCTTGCCGCGCACAAAGGGGCCCCGCTTTACATAAATTTGTCATATTTGCACGCACCCCCCAACGCCGTGCCAAGTTTTAAGCGGGCGGAGAGCTTCGGGTGACGGAGAGATGCGAACGGTGACTTGTCTTTGACGGATTCAAGTAATATCTGACACTTTGAACTTAAGATGAACAATTTTTTTTAAAAAGAATATTAGCCAAGTTTTTCATAGTGACTTATATTCAACTTTCCTCTCCAACTAAGCGTAAAGCTTGTGCTAGGTGTGAAAAAATCATGCAAAAAGATTCTTATAATGTAACACTTGCTACCTTACTTAAAAATATAGACTATTACAAATCACGGAGCAAAATGACGACAAAGTTCGGATTTTTTTTACATTTTTTACATTTTGATCCCGTCACGCTGCCCAAGTGCGGATTTGCAGACTACGTAAACCTTTGAGAATGCAGGTTTCCTCGCGATGTTTTCCTTCACCGTTGAATAAGTCATATTAAATTGCTTAAAACACTCATACTCGTAACTCCAAAAAGTTAGAAGTTTCAGGATCGAACCCCTAAATTTCCAAGTAGAAGATGGACGTCTTACTTTTAACCACTACATATAGTATCATGGCGAACTAGCATGCCAATAGATATATAAGTAAATTAACTATTTAACCTTTTATAAAAACAATAATTTTGAACTGACTAAAACAGTCTTGCCTCTATTCCAGTCCCACGTCCGTCGCCCATGTGTTCCAACCCTTACATCTGACAGAAGTCGGATTTATGTGTTTACTATATAAATCATGGGCGTCACCGTCTCCGCGGCTTCTTTTTTCGTCTCCAGCTCGATGTATATCCATGATATATGTCATATCTTGCCTTTACGTCTTCCGCGCTCACAGATTTTACAACTTTTTCATACTGATATAATAAATCAAAGATACACTACTCTTTAAGACTCATAAACAATTAAATATTCCTATAATTTCATCGTATATTTTTAATATTTTATGCTTTTCGTAGGTGCATATTATATTATATAAAACCAAAATATTTTAAAGTTATAGCTAAGTACAATATATACTTTAAAGTTTTTTCATGAATAAATATCTAATTTAAATCCACTCAGCGACCGTTTATTATTCTAAAACAATTTACTCAATAGCTAGGTACCTGAAATTTGTAGCCTTAAAAAAGTCTAAAGTGATGCTCTAAATCATAATCTAGACAACATTATGTTCTAGTAAAATCAAAACAGTATAACCTATACCTAGTAAGAAAAGGGGTCAGACGATGATTTTTTTTTGCAAATTTTGTTTTTTTGGATATCTTTATCGATTTTACTAGTTACCTAGTTAGTAAATTAGTCCCTAATTACCTAAGGAGTATAACGTTTTAGGTTATTGAAAACCTCACGTGTCTTTCCACTATGGATACCTCCAATCCGTCATACAGTTTCCGGTTTCTCGCGAAACGGAAACGTTGACTATCCCAGCCCAGTCCATTCTCGGATCTTCCTAAGCCACGATCTTCCTCTTCTACCGACGTCATAATATCTTGGGATCTGTATATCAGTGGTTTTTACCTACAATAATAATAGATAGCAACATTCAGAACCGCAGAAATATAAATTATAACACTATATGACATTTATTGTTCTAGAAATAGGGACTACGGTATATCATGTGTCACACAATTAGCGGTGACCTGAAAATTTGTCATTTCTAAAGTTTCTAAATCCTTTATGATTTATTTGTATTACTTTTAGAATCCGGATTTAAAACTTATAAACATGACCATCACTGTGACCCTTTTCCTTCAACTATATAATAACACGTGTAAATTAACACGTGTAATTATCCCCGACAAGTGAAGGTTACAGTAACTAGAAAAGAGCTGATAACTTTCAAACGGCTGAAGCGATTTTCTTGGATTATAGCTAAGAACACTCTCGATCAAGCCAACTTTCAAACAAAAAAAACTAAATTAAAATCGGTTCATTAGTTTAGGAGCTACGATGCCACAGACAGATACACCGATACCTACACACGTAAAACTTATAACACCCCTCTTTTTGGGTCAGGGGTTAAACACACGCAATGGATAAGTTTCAAAACTGCAAAATCTTTGAAGTAGCAAAACTATTAAACAGATTACGATTACAAAATGGTGAGCCACGTTGAAGACTCATAGGAACAGAATGAAGTAGGATCGGAGGAGGTCGGCACTCGGCAGTCGTTTGATGACAATAACGTGTGTTTTATTGGAGTCGCCCGTGTGGGTGAGCTTCTGTTTACGACATTATCGCTCGTCACGTGAATGAGGACCGGGAAGCACGGATACGGTATACCAAAGTCTCCTTTTTAACCCCCGACCCAAAAAGAGGGGTGTTATAAGTTTGACGTGTGTATCTGTGTATCTGTCTGTGCCAATGAACCGATTTTAATTCAGTTTAATTGTTTGAAAAGTGGCTTGATCGAGAGTGTTCTTAGCTATAATCGAAGAAAATCTGTTCAGCCGTTTGAAAGTTATCAGCTCTTTTCTAGTTTTCTTATAGAGGTTTTTGAGTCGGGGGTTTTTTTAATTTTAAGTTATCAGACGTTCAACGTTCCATCTTCTTTTTTTTTAAACTGAAAACAGCGGGCAAATGAGCAGGCGGATCACCAGGTATTAAGTGATTACCACCGCCCATGAACATTTGCAGCACAAGAGGTACCACTTCCACTACCCCTTTCAGGTTCCAGGAATTTGCTGGTCCGACCTTTGAATAACCCCATGTTGTAATCTAGTGGGAACACCGCCGATGGAAGTTGATTCCACAATTTGCATATGTTTGGAAAAAAATCAGTCATAACGGGGCACCCAGTCGGTGAACTATCTCCAGTCAAGTATTGACTTCGAAAGCGGCTAAATCACACTAATATTATAAAGGTGAAAGTTTGTGAGTTTGTCTGTATGTGTGTGTGTATGTTTGTTACTCTTTCACGCAAAAACTACTGAACAGATTTGGCTGTTTGAAATGGAGATAGATAATATCCTATATTAGCACATAGGCCACTTTTATCCCGGAAATCCACGCGGACGAAGTCGCGGGCATCAGCTAGTTCTTCATACACGCAGCGATATCTCAGTACCAGATCCATCCAATCATTTCCGTAATCCGGGAGAGTCTTCACGAACTATTCTCGCAGTGTCCCAGCGAACTATAAATATAGTTTATAGCTCTATCAATCCCATACACAACAGCTGGACCACTCGTTAAGCGGACGATGATGGATGCTGTCGCACTCGAGACGAATATTTTCGGGCGAGGATTAGGTAAGAGGATTTATTGTATCTCTCGCTATAAGAATTTGTTTCGTGATCGGCGGGGTTTGAATTCACCATTTATACGTTTCACAGTCATTGCTCGCATTAGCGATTTCGACAATTAAATAGTATGTTCGTACGTTCTATAATAATCTAGCAACCAGGCCGCAATTTTTTTATTTATAGACTAGGGCTTGGCTGCAATCAGACCTGCTGACAAGTGATGATTCAGCCTAAGGTAGAGCGCGCTTGCCTAGAACTCTTGACTTAAATGTACCCACAACGTACGGACAAACAAATTATATAAGCACTAGATAGGTACATAGGTACACATACAACTATAAACTCTTATATGTTCAAAGTAAAATACACTAAAAACAAAAAAGGAGCTTCTAAAACATAGAGATCAAATATGTAGCTTCTAAAACCAAGAAATTAAAAACATAACAACACAAGACAGAAGCAATCCCCATCATGTTCACTACAAACCTGTAGTTGTTCCTAATTCTTTACGATCAAAGTATAACCATCTAAACTGACTAGACCAGAACAAATCCATAAACAAATTCTAGAATAGACGCTAGCGTAAATCGTTCGTCAAAATTTAATTAAACACCGATTTAATAATGACCTTAAACAAATTCCTATATAGCTTCTAAAACAAAGAGATCACAAACAAAACAACATAAAGTGGAACAAAGCCTACGGCATTCCGAGCCAACGGTAGGTAATGCATTTCACGACTCAAAAGTAGCTAAGTACTTGTAAAATACTTGTAAAAATTTATTTAAATACTAGCTGACGCCCGCGACTTCGTCCGCGTGGATTTAGGTTTTTCGAAATCCCGTGGGAACTCTTTGGTTTTCCGGGATAAAAAGTAGCCTATGTGCTAATCCGGGATATTATCTATCTCCATTCTGAATTTCAGCCAAATCCGTCCAGTAGTTTTTGCGTAAAGGAGTAACAAACATACACACACACACACACATACAAACTTTCGCCTTTATAACATTAGTGTGAAAAAAAATCTATCTTAAATCTTTCTAGTTAAATATACCTGCGCAAATCCAGAAAAAATCAAGTCAATTCCAAAATTTATCCTAGCGCGAGTCAAGTTCAGAAAGTTCCTCATAATTTAATTAACAATCCGTTAAATAATGCTCTGAAAACTAATAGCTTCTAAAGCAAAGAGATTAGAAACAAAACAACACAAAGTAGGAACAACCCCCAACATGCCCACCACCAATACACCTACTTTTATACGTAAATGCATCCAGCTTTAGCAACTTCCTCGTGAGTATACCGTCCGCCCGATCCACTGCACTCCTTGACAATCGATTGACGGGTGAGACCTGGGGGGTACCAACCCCCCTTGCACCGCCCAGCGCACTCGTCTGACCCACATAGCCGCCATATTTATAATAATTGAACCACGCCAGCGAATTCGAATGAGTTATAAATCGGGCACATTTACTATGGTAATGGAGTCTGAAGTTTGGAATCTAGCTTATCTAGTGTCTTTATACAACTTCAGTCCGAGGATCTTATAACCCTACTAGATGTTTGCGACTTCGTCCGCGTGGACTACACAAGTTTCAAACCCCTATTTCACCCCTAAGGTGTTGAATTTTGAAAAATCCTTTTTTGACATAATAGCTGCCATCCCATAGTTTAAACTGTGCGCTGCGTTGGTAGATTCAGTTAGTCCTTTGTATACCTATTTAGATTATTTTTAACCCCCGACCCAAAAAGAGGGTGTGTTATAACTTATAAGTGTCACGTGTTTATCTGTGTATCTATCTGTGGCATCTTAGCTCCTAAGCTAATGAACTGATTTTAATTTAGTTTTTATTTGAAAGGTGGCTTGATCGAGAGTGTTCTTAGCTATAATCTAAGAAAATCGGTTCAGCCGTTTGAAAGTTATCAGCTCTTTTCTAGTTACTGTAACCTTCACTTGTCGGGTGTGTTATAAATTTTTACAGAATTAGTCATCAGACAAAGAAAATCAACAAAGCACATAACGTGATTCTATCACACGGACCTCACAAACGTGTTTACCCAAAAATCCTTGGGAGTTCCAACCCGTCTTATACGGACGGATGAATTATGTGACACCCGGTGAATTATGGAGTCAATAAAAATATTGATGTAGCCATCGTAAATTACGAGACAGTGACTGAATACCAATCGCGCAATGTCATACCCTGCCCGTCGCATTGCTCCATCATTCATTCCAATGTTATGATTCCTATTTCCTACTAACGGTACCTATTTAAATCGAAGACGTTGCACTGAAGATAATATCATCGTACATTTACTTATTTTTAACCCCCGACCCAAAAAGAGGGGTGTTACAAGTTTGAGGTGTGTATCTGTGTGTTTGTGTATCTGTCAGTGGCATCGTAGCTCGTAAACTAACGAACCGATTTTAATTTAGTTTTCTTTTTGTTTGAAAGGTGGCTTGATCGAGAGTGTTCTTAGCTATAGCTATAATCCAAGAAAATCGGTTCAGCCGTTTGAAAGTTATCAGCTCTTTTCCAGTTTGTGTAACCTTCACTTGTCGGGGCTGTTATGAATTTTTAATTTACACTTGTTACCAATTAAGTAGTTAAATTATTGATCGGCAAGTAGCGAAACAAGTGGCTAATGATCCGTCACCAAAATGTTCTACAGAACGAGTTATTTCATCTTGTTTACGATTAACATGTATCATTTTGGGGCTGTCAAGTTTTTACGAATGATTTGCATATATGAATATGTAAGTGGCTAGTATTCTATTTATCTAAACATATTACAGAATGGTTTGTTTTGAATAATGTCCGTTCATTGTTCAAAACAAGCTATTCAACGGGGGTTGAATAGTGATTGAGACGTTGGTATTCCAGGGTTCGGAGATTCGATTCCGGGCATGCACCTCTAACTTTTCGGAGTTAAGTATGTGCGTTTAAGCAATCACTTTAACGGTGGAGGAAAATATCGTGAGGAAACCAGCGTGCTTGAGAGTTCTTCTTAATGCCCTAAAGGTGTATAAAATCTGCCAAAACATATTTGGCCAGCGTGGTGGACTATGGCTCAAAGCTTTCTCATTCTGAGAGACCCGTCCTCAGTTGTGGGCCGGTGATGGGTTGATCATGATGATGGATTGCTAAATGCGGGCTAATTTTATAAATGCGAAAGTGTGTATCTCTTTCTGTCTGTCTGCTTTTCACGGTCCAACGGTTTAACTGATTTTGTTGAAATTGGGTACAGAGTCAGTTTACATCCCGGGGACGGGCATGAGCTACTATTTATCCCGGAAAATCAAAGAATTCCCCCGGGATTCTTAAAGGCCCATCCGTTTAACCGATTTATATGAAATTTGATTCAGAGGTAGCTTGCGTCCCGGGCATAGGCAAATTTTTATCCCGGAAAGTCGAAGGGTTTCCACTGCATTTTTAAAAAACCTACATCCATGTCGGGTCGGAGTCGCGTGCATCATCTAGTTTTTTTTTTTAAGAATACTAGCCAATGCTAACCATGACTAATATTCTCCTTTCCCTTCCAATTAAGCGTAAAGCTTGTGCTAAGAGTGGGTACGACAATAGTGCAAAGGGTGGAGTTTGAACCGCCGACCTTTCGACATTCAGTCCGCTCCTCAACCGTTGAGTTATTGAGGCTTTTAGTAATAAATGTAAGTGAATGATATTAGTGTAGTATTTTCACCCTTTTGTAATGAATGCCGTACAGATTTGAAACAAAGCAATACCTAGTATGCACTACATGAAAGTGTCTAACTTAGATGTAGCCGGTATATCGGAGTGTCGCAAAGTAAATATCCCCCTCCCCCCGGCGGGGGTGATCACGTCCCGAACATAATTTAAGACGAGTCAAAGGGAGCGCGCGTCCGTCTGTCCGTCACTGGCAGCTGCAGCCTGATTTGTTGCGGATTCTTCGTGTTGTGCTAACTGAGAATGATTGGGGATACAAAATACTTATTTGTAGACACGAATGTTACTGTATTTTTAAGTAAACAAACGTCGCTTTATTGGATCGATTAATATTTTGAGAAACAGACGCTATTTACAAAAGTTCATCATAATCATCAATAAAACCTACTAATAAACTATCACCGCTTAATAGATTATGGATTTAAATAAAGCATTGTGTCTGTTCTATTAAAACTCAGCGTTTCAATTCACTCGTCTAAGTTTTATAATTAACTCTTATTCAATTTTAGACGTACTTATCCCTTTCAAAATATAGTTCTATAGTACTTAAACAAAACTATTTACCAACAATGTAATGTTATATAATTACATACATATTAAAGTAAAGCATTATGTTATTTTTGCCAAAGTGCTAACCCTTCATTGCCCACGTCCAAGTTTCATAAACTCTCATCCAATTTTAGACATATCAAATATCAAATATCAAATATCTTTACGTACTCCTTCAAAATTAGGTAGCTAAGCTATAGAGTGAAAAAAGTATTTAACAACAAAATAATGTTATATAACCATTAAAGTGAAAGTTAGGTATGTTCTTACTGTCAAAGTGCCAACCCTTCATCGCCCATGTCCAATTTTTTATAAACTTATACGATGTGAGACGTCTCATATTAAATGTCGTTGAAATAAGCATGTCAACAAATAGCTCTAAAGTGCAAAACAAAACAATTTAACAACAAAATAATGTTATATAACTAATAAAGTGAAGCATTATGTTCTGTCTGGCAACCCTTCATCGCCCACGTCCAAGTTTTACAAACTTATTCGATTCTAGACGTAGACATTCTTTTGGGAAATCAAAGGTTACTCGAAATGCCACTTAACAGACCCGCTGACCGGATTGACTCGATAAATCTACGACTCTGTCGTATTTATTGCTGTTTTCTTTTTATGCTTATCATAATTTTCGTTATGATAGACGTAAATCGATTATGGGTTGATTTAAATTCTCCTTAGATGGTGACAGTCGTGTATTTATATTTTATTTTACTGTGCACCATCTTCATCATGCATGCATGGATATAAAATAAAATATAAAGATAATAGCGTAGTAATTTTTTTATAAAGACCATATTTTGTCACGTTTTCTTAAGTACGACCAATATTTTTCCTTATATTTTTTTGGCAGTTCGGCAATATAGCCAAACGAAAAAAGCTTTTGAGTTCTTTCGTACGACTAGTCATACTAATAGGCTAATGGATATACGCTATACCTCTGCCTATTACCTATTACCTATTGATTTTGGAGTGTTTGTTGGTTACCTATGCATTCGCACATAGTTCATCCGATTGAGTAGATATTTTGTACTGTTGTTATTGGCACTTGCGTGAAGGTTTCTCTTATAGTACTGTCAACATAAATGGTAGTACGTGAGTCACTCAAGAGGCACTGCACCGCTTGCCGAGTATTACATAGGCAGCCTTACAATAAAAAAAAATTGATGGTAATTTTTCTCTTTCAATTTTTTTTTCAGGTAGCATGTAACAGTATAGACGACTCAATTGGGACAATACTTTCTCATCAGTCTTATCACGGGAGCTATATTCACCGAGGGCTACTGATAACGGACATTTTTTCATTCGGACCCCAACCCTTTTGACGTTATCTCAATGACGTCACGGGACGTCTTGTTCCTGCCCTAATGCCAGGTTTCTAAACAATTGTCAAAAATCACCACATTTTTTTTTTATTTTTTTGTAACACTCCATTGAAATAATTTTCATTTGAAAAATGTATTTGTCGAAACAATAGGTAGGTGGCAATGAGTGATAAAAAAATAAGATGGCTTTTGCGGAGATTTTATTAAGGTAAAATTAAATTAATAAGTACATCATTCAAAACTAAAAAGTAATAATTATGATTGATGAATATAAATCAAAGATTTGAATATTTAGTTTTTGATGTGTTATTTTGAATCACTAATAAGAATATTAAGAATAAAAGGATAAATATACTTACATATACTATAACCACAATTTCACGATTGTGCTATAACTATAAGATTGGAAAATAAAGCTATTTTTATTCCATTTTTTTATAAATTAAGTAGGATTAAAATGTAAATAATTTTCAAACTGTGAAATCTTGCTTCGTGTCTCGAGAACAACAAAAGACGAACATAAAAATAACGTACTAAGGCTTCTCACGGAAGCTTTTGAGTGATTTTCAAAAATTACACAAGTAATATAGCCAAAACAAGTGCATCTTCAATACGGTTACGTTGAAGTTCACACGTAGCGCAGCGGCGGAGGACACGGGGGAGGCTGGGGTGGGAGGGACTCCCCACGGAAGCGGCATTAAAACTTTTGAGTGATTTCCAAAAATTACCTAATTGATAAACTGACCAACATAACCCATAATGTAAGTCATTTAAAAACAAGTGCATCTTCAATAAAGTACATTAAGGACACAGGGGAGACTTGCAGGGACTTCACACGGAAGCGCCATTAAAACTATTGAGTGATTTTCAAAAATTACAAATGTAATATAGCCATAATAAATTCGCAAAATAAATACTTAAATCATTTCATTTCATCATTTCATTTCATTTCATTTCATAATGTAAGTAAGTCATTTCAAAACAAGTGCATCTTCAATACGGTACACGTAGAAGTTCACACGTAGCGCAGCGGCGGAGGACACGGGGGAGGCTGGGGTGGGAGGGACTCCCCACGGAAGCGGCATTAAAACTTTTGAGTGATTTCGCTCAGTCAAACGCTGCAAGACGGGCGAGGTCCGGTCGGGACGTGTCCAGATGTGGTGACCACACGTTTTGTTTATCCAGGACGAAATTTGTTTTTGTATCATTTTGAGATATATCAGTTTTTCTTTAGATCTCACACAAATACTAAAAGTAAAACATTATTTTATGAAACTAGCCAACCCAGCCCGGCTTCGCTTGGGTTAAATTCCTAACAAACCTGTCGTAGAAGGATTGTACGTTATGGACAAAATGAAAACCTGCAAGAAAACTCTAAAACTAAGAATGTCTAGCGGTTTGAGCTGCACGTTGATATGTTAATTGTTAGTAGTATGAATCGACAATATTTTTTCTACCGAAAGTAAAGTGCTACTGGCGTATAACTCATTTTAAAAGTTCTTTTTAATTTAACATTCAAACAAACAGTTTTTACAGTTGAATGTATATTCTGCTTATGTGGTAGCTTGAATAAAGATAATTTTCAAGGTGCGAAATTGAAAATTTACGAAACAATCTCTCTAAATCCAATGTGGATTTTAAAAGTCAATTTGAACTCTAAGTCAAAGTCATTTATTCAAATTAGGTACTATCTATTACTAGTACTAACTACTTGGTTATCTAAAATCCTTTATTCAAATTTAACAGTGTTAATATACCTGAAATAACTCTACCATAGACAAATCGTGGTTTCGATTTTCAGGTTGGAACATGTTGAAACAAGTGATATAGTCTCTCGGCAAATAGCAGCGTGGTCACCCCGACCGGGCCGGATGTGGAGACGGGTCGAGTAGGAACGAGTGCTTCACTAATTTGTGACCAGTCGCCCGATTCAGGAATTATAGTTCTATCTGCTTTAGTATCGCTGTGTTTTGCTTGTGTATGTTTATGTGTGTCTGAGATGTATGGGATAGAGATGTGAATCTATGGAAGTTTTACAACTCAGAATTTCTTCCGTCATTTGATATCCCACTCGATACAAAAGAAAAAAAATTTTTGGGCCCCCCCCCCCCCCCCCCGCTTTTTTGGATGTAACAGTCTGGAGGAACTGTCTAACAACTGAAGGAAATGTAATCTATGCCACCCGGACCATAATAACGAATTAATTGGCATTTCATTCATCAAAATCGGCCCTGACACTTAGCCGCTACATAAACACAAATGAATACAAACCTACATACATATTATATAGACTGCTAAAATCATAACGCTTCCTTTTGGCTTTGGAGAAGTCGGGTAAAAAGCAAATTAATAGAGACAACGATTTCTAAAACGACAATGACACAACTCAAAGACAGACAGGACGGGCTGTCTCGAGAATTAAAAGTGCAGGTGGGGCATTGATCTGTGTGAAGACGGGATGAAGGGATGGAGACGTCCCCCCGACGTGTGGACGGTGGCCGGTGGACGTCGGATTGATAATGGCGGTCGAATGTATTTATTTTAACTAATAGGGGAGGGGATGCAGTTTGATGGAGACAGACATCGACTTCGACCAACGTGATGTAACGGGGAAACTTTATCTTCGTTAAATGATCGTAGATTATTTTTCTACACGTGTATGCAGTTTTATAAATACTTTTAACGATCATAGTAAGTAATGTTTTTCATATTTGACTGTAATATTAGATAATAAAACTCTGCAGGAAGAAAGGCTTTGAATAAGTTGCAGGATCTTGACTTTCGTAAGTGCTTTTATAAGTCTGAAACGAAGAATAAATAAATACAGAAATAAATACAGGTTTAATAGTGTGGTAGCTTTCTTCAGAATGTGTGCTAATGAAATAATTTACACTATTATACCTACCTACTATCACGTAGTTACATTAATTAACGAAGGTGAGCAATCTTGATATTATTACATCTCACTTTCTCGCTTTCTCTGTCTCTCTCTCTGCGTCATTGTCATTGTTGAGGGTCGTTTTCCCCTTTTCATTAAGCATATATTATGACGATGAAGATTTTTGGGATAATAATGCGGCTGATTTCTCAGTCCATTCGCATCTTTTTGGTACATTTTACTATTGATAGTCTTAATTATCAACATAGGACAATAAAATCATATAAGTGATTGCCAGCTAAAAAATTAGAAACCACTAAAAATATATAGCTCAGTTTATAAGCGTATTAACAAATTTCAGCGAATAAACCATTATTTATCATTATTTACTTATTTACCTATTAAAAGTTTGAATAAAAAGCTGATTTAAAATCCCATTAGAAAATGGTTAAAATATTATTCCATCGTTCACAATAGTGAGAATTGCGAGGAGCCACAATCATATTTTCAACAAGAGAAGCGCGTGAATATTCACAAAAATGCACTTATTATCCGAATGGGGAGATCCCGTGATCCCGGGATGATTGGCAATCCCCGGCCGGGCTAAGGCGGGGGTTTAATGGGCTCACCTAGGTGGTGACGTGCGCTTAATTAAAAAATAGTAATGTGGAAATATTATTGAGACTTTTATTCGATGTTGACGATTTTCATCTATTGTATAAGCGAAATACTATTCACTGACTATCTATTATTAGGCTTCCGTACCTCAAAAGGAAAAACGGAACCCTTATAGGATCACTTCGTTGTCTGTCTGTCCGTCCGTCCATACATCCGTCCGTCCGTGGTTTCTGTCAAGAAAACCTATAGGGTACTTCCCGTTGACCTAGAATCATGAGATTTGGCAGGCAGGTGGGTCTTATAGCACAAGTAAAGGAATAAAATCTGAAAACCGTGAATTTGTGGTTATATCATAAAAAAAATGTGTTTCAATTTTCAAAGTAAGATAATTATACTAAGTGGGATTAATATGAAAGGACTTTACCTGTACATTCTTAAACAGATTTTTATTAATTTTTACTTATAGCACTTTTTGATTTATCGTGCAAAATGTTGGAAAAAATACCCGAGTACGGAACCCTCAGTGCACGAGTATGACTCGCACTTGGCCGGTTTTTATTTTAGTCCAAACAGCTTTCCACTTACCTGTAACAATAAGAAATCAAAAATAAATCAAACATTATAATAAATATTTACTTACATCAAATTCCATTCATATTAGTGAATAGAATTTAATGTAAATAGTGATTTAAGTCAAATTGAAACTATTTCATACGCAAACGTGAAAACCGATACAAGTCAAAGGTCCCGTAGGTGACCGCAAAATAGGTAGCAGATGAAGATTATTTAGTGTCCTTTGTTTCGCGGGGACGAGGGGCCGGGCCAGTCCATTGGAATTCTTTATAGAATGGAGTGGATTTAATATCGCGCCGGAATGTCGCACTGAAAGATAGTGTCCTGTCCGACCGCGCCTCCTCACTCCTTGGGGAGTGCAGACGTGCGACCACGACTAGCGTTTGTTTGACAGTCGTAAGTTTAACTATCTTTACGTCACAACCCTTTTTTATCCGGTAAAAGTTATTTTTGATAGAAGAAAGGTTCTGGAAATTAGAGAATGCGTTCAAACTAAGATTAGGACTATAGTCTAAACTCTAAGTCCTTTAGTTTCCCGAGGAGGCCCCTGCTGAGGTGGAGATGATGATGATGATGATCAAAATAAAATTACCTCTCCCAATTTCTTTGTTGTTCATAAATTTGACACTTTGACAGATTCCCAATACAAAAACTGTCATAACGTCAAATTTATTTGCTAGAGAATTAGTTTATCTGGAGATTGTGAAACAGGCTCTTATTATAGGTAAGTATATAAAACTTAATAACTAATTTCGCCAATAAGAAAACTCAATATTTTTGTCTCAATATTATTATCTCTATAATCTCAAGGATATTTTTTTATTTTATTTTAATTACATACTTAATGAAAGTGAACATAATAGTTATATAACAAATATATAATAGTATAATAATAGTTTTTATAAATAAAAGCGGCAATTAAAAATCAATTTATTTATTTATTGCACACGTGTTACCCCGTAAGTAGGTACACACTGCACAGATATTTAACCCCCGCGAGCGTGCGGAAATTTTATAACGCCTCCCAGGCCCGTGATCGAATTTTATTTTATGGAGTGCCAACTTTTTATTGGGGCCAGTTACGAACACCGTAGTTATGGTTTATTTAACGCCAGCCGGATTTGCGTGGACGATACATATAACAGGGGATTGCCATTTGAAAGGTACATTTTTAAGGTTTTTTCGATATTGCTTTTATGTTACTGTTCGTAAGTTGATTTTTTGTGATATTGTTAGGAAATAACTCTGTTTTATGTTCGTTTTATTGGTATTGATAATAGACAGTGCAATGGTGCAATTTACTAATCTATCAAAAGGGTAGTCTATTCTAGGTCCTATAGAGGCAGTTTTTTTTTTTGCAAAATTAGCTCGGGGGTGTGGACTCGAATTGATAAGGAAACTAGTTACTATTGTATCGTAATATATATGTTATATGTGTATTATTTGGTATATTATGTAAAAGAATCAAACTTAAGTATTGTGAATAATTATTACATATGAGAAGGGATATTATACGATATGAAGATCATTTTATTTTGTAGGAGATGAACTCATTATCAACCCAATCTCTACTCATTACTGATGGGTCTTCTCTCAAAATGAGAAGGGTTTCGGCCATAGTCTATTATGCTGGTCAAATGCGGATTGCCAGATACTGCCATTGAAGACATTGTGGAGAAGTGTTTGTATGTTATGTTTCTGTTTTGTACTGCATACTGTGTTTGCGTTACGGTCACAAATAAAAGAATATTTATTTAAGTAAGTAATTATTTTATTAATCAACATTTTTTTTAATAAACTCAGTATTATCACTCACCGAGTCCCATAGCTCGCGTGTCCAATAACACGCCAGAGCAAAAAGGCAATCGCCGTCAACGTCAAGTCTTTAAACAAGTCAAGACACTCGGTGTAAACACAAGCAATATTGTTACCCGCCGCAATCCCGTATCAACCGGCCAAATAGCACGAATACATATGTAAATCGGCCCACATCCGAGCTTATTGTATATCTAATTTGATTTCTTTGCAATACCGTGATAGGATCCAGCGATTCAACGAATATTGGTAGTACCTGCCCGTCTAATACCGCCGGGGTCGAAAGTGCCCCACGAAGCAGATACAGGGTTAAGCGGTCGGTGATACGGATAGTTTTGCCGGGCTGAGTTTTTAAAATATTTATGAGGGAGTGACGGTGAGACCCCGTTCGCTCTGTAATCCAATTTCGGGTTATGTCTTTGGGAAGTTACTTATTTTGCGGGGGTGCTTTTGGTAGGGTCAACGACGCTTTTTATAGCTTTTAATTAAAGGGTATATTCATACGGAATTCGATTTGTGGGAGAGGCACCAGGTGGGATCTGTTTAGCCAATAACACGCCTTTACCTGGGACGACATTTATGGCTAATGTTAGTGATATGTTTGTGAGATTTGAGAGCGGTTATGTTTGGAATTGAGATTGTTTGTGACGTCCTACATCGTACTTTTCAGAGTTTAGATGCGTTTTAACTTTGAAGCAAATATCTTTTGCTAAAACGGTGAAAGAAAATAACGTGAAAAAACTGGTATATATGAGAATTCTCCATAAACCTGCCAATCCGCCGTGGACTATGCACTCGACAGTGAAAACAGATGTAAGATGTAAATGATTCTCGACACAAACACGTTTATAACACTGTCATAGCGATGTAAGTGTCAACTGCATATATGTATTGGCCCGACAAACAGACCATTTCAGAGAATAGCAAGGCAGTTTAAAAATAGCCCCCGAAAATGCCTTTGAAACGGGAAAAAGGAGGCAAAACAGACCGGACGGCTGCTTAGCAATATGTCTTATATGTCACAGTCCAAAGAGTTAAAAATTTAGCCAAACTTCGTCGAGAAATACCACGTTACGTTGTTTCCACTTGTCTCGCTAAGTGAGTCTTCGGATATGTCTATTACGGACCAATTATTTCCAAAATAGACTTTCTGCTAATCTGCTTTGTGACTTTTAAATGACTATTTGAAAGATGTTTGTTTATATTTTTGGAAATTGTGAGTTCACTTTGTAATAGAAAGAAACAAGTTATTCTTTGAAAATTGAAAATTGTGTACCTACCCAGGTACAACTGGTGATATGACATCACCAGTTGTACCCAGGTTATCTCGGCGCCTCTAATCAATCAGAAGTGCCGGAATAAACTGTGTCATGTATGGCACAACCCGTAAAAGAAAGGTCCCAACTCAGCATGATGCTGTTATACCTATGCCTTGCACACACAAAAGCATACACCACTTGCTTTCAGCCACAATTTTCAGTAATGTAACAAGTGTAAATTAAAAATTTATAACACCCCCGACAAGTGAAGGTTTACAGTAACTAGAAAAGAGCTGATAACTTTCAAACGGCTGATTCGATTTCTTAGATTATAGCTAAGAACACTCGATCAAGCCACCTTTCAAACAAAAAACTAAATTAAAATCGGTTCATTAGTTTAGGAGCTACGATGCCACAGACAGATACACAGATACATACGTCAAACTTATAACACCCTTCCTTTTGGGTCGGGGGTTAAATAGTCATACTAAAATTACTAATGCGAAAGTCTGTTTGTTACTTTTCATGTCCCGTTCTTCGGTCTCGGAAAATCAAAGACTTCCTACAGGGTTGAAATTGATTTTCATAAAAAAAATATAGGACTATTAAAAAGAACGCCGTTATGGAGTATACTTTGAACAAAATAACAACATCAACACTATAAACCATGACGTGCAAGAAAACATTTGGAAAGTTAACACGACGGGGTGAGCGGCGCGCGCCGGCCAAAGTTACCAGGAAAAACGAACAAGAACCCCTGGAGCACGGAAATGCAGCTCATTATGACCGGGGACAGACGGTCAAACGGGGACAACTCTGCCCAGGGTGTACACCCACTAGTTATTCCAACTTCAAGGACGTTGATCGCATTGGCATGGATTACAACTAGGGGTTATTCAAGGGGCGGACCAACAAATTCCTGAAAAAAAAAAACTTCAACCCGTGAATTCAATGAAACCCGTGAATGTATAAGTTCAATAAATAAATTATTAACAGGGCCTTCTCCGTGACTTACTCCATACAATCATAGCCCCAATTTCATTGAATATTAAGCAACCAAAGTCCATGAAATTTTGCAGACATATTCTAAAAACTAATATCTAAAAATATGTAGTTTTAAAATAACAGGGGCTCAAAGATTTGTATGTGAATTTTTAAGACCGCGTAACTTTGAAACCGACTATTAAAACGGAAATCTGGAAAACCGCAGACATGGATATTATTTCCCGGAACGTTTCTACAAAATTCCATTGAGTATGATTGGTTCGTATTCCAATGAGAGACGAACTACGTTTGTATGGAGCGAGTGACGGAGAGACCCCTCTTAAAGTAAATTAAATTCTATTATGTATTCTATTTTAATGTAAATAATTATATTCTAGTATGCTATAACATCTAGTAGATGATTGAAATACAAGACATGTGAGGTCTAAGTAAGCAATGCATAGTGCGCGACAACCCTCAAGCGTCACCCGAAATCACTGGCGCTGGAAAGTTTTCAAATTAAACTTGGGGCCAAATTGATCCCGCCATACAATGCAGGATTAGTGTATGAGTGTAGACATTCCCGATCTATCTAATACGGTATTTGCATATGTCTAAAATAGATAGATAGATAGAAGATACATGTAAACGAACGACACAGAAGGAAGAAAACAGAAAAATAAATTATTTCTCAGTGATTAAATAATAGAGGATCTTCCAAAATACGTAAAATCCACGTCCTTTGTTACTTTAAAGTGTAAAGATCATTTTAAATTATTATCGATTAAACTAAAAAGCACATCAAATTATTGTGACGTCACATGCCAGTATTTTGTAGAAGCTCAAATACTAAGCGCGTGTTTTGACGTTTGATAAAAAGATACTGATTTGACTTTGAGTTATCAAACACCTCAAAATTCCCCAAAGTCCTCAAACTTGGGAGTCAATGCGAGTAATTAAGGGTCCCGTTTTTCCATTTGAGGTACGGAACCCTAAAAATACTAAATATCTCAAAATTACCTACGGCCATGAAAATTAAAAAAAATTAAAAAAAAACTATATTAAAATCGGTTCATTAGTTTAGCAGCTACAATGCCACAGACAGATACACAGAATCACAGATACACACGTCGAACTTATAACACCCCTCTTTTTGGGTCGGGGGTTAATTAAAATAGTCGTAAAAACATCTGAATTTTATACAACACCTGAACTTTATTACATTCTTAGCCAATGCTACTAGTATTAATGCTAGTAGTAAGTACTTGTATTTAGTACGAAAACGCAATTTTGAAGAAATTCCTTCAATATAAACGTTCATTAGTTAATTACTTTTCGCTCTGTATTGACACGGCGAATGGAACTTATTTTTCCATTCACAATTTGTAAGTAGCTTGTTTTCATATTTTCGAACTGTTCTTTCGTTACGACAGCTCGGCGCATTGCTTGGTTCACGTACACAGGCGGAGCGGTTAGCGGAAAGATCAATATTTCTCTTTATTTTATTTACAAGGAAAACTTACAGCTTACAGGAAAAAGTAAATAAGAACAGAAGAAAATCAAAGCTAATAACAAGATACTTTCTAGCTTCTACCTTACCTTTTTACCTAAAATTAAGACAGATACATACTTTATTATTTCGTTCGTATCGTGACAAAAATAAAATGTCCACTGAGCCGATGCCAAGCCAATAAGAAAATAGGAGACACTTAATTTAAAATCATGATTTTTCTTAATAGTCCAGTTGAAAATTGGAACGTACCACATAGTTATACGTCAAAGCGCAAGCAATTGCGTCAAGAAGTCCACAAAATGATGGATCTAATTAAAAACCTATGTTTCTTTTCACATCCATGCACAGAATAATTATGTTCGAAAAGAAATTTTTATAGCGCATACTCAACTATGGTTCCACGCATTTAAAATAGCTAGAATAAATTTAATAAGAGATTTTTTATTGCAAGATAGACTTGCGTTTGAGGCCAACCATGCCTTATGGGAAGCAATGATAAGCTCTTGCCTCGAAAGTAATTTTTATATGACAGTAAATACTACGCTGAAGGGCCATTCCAAACCATCCATCATATCAGAAATATCGAACAGAAACGTTTCAGATATTATGTTGAACATGGATGGGTCATTCCAAATCATATTAAATCATTTCAGAAATATCGAACAGAAACGTTCCAGATATGTTGAACATTATACACTTAGTACCTTTACCTTTTTACAAATCGCTTCCCGCTCCCTCCTAACACCGTACCAACCAGCTCCGATTTTAAATCTCCAACTTTTCGCTGTTTTAATTAACTTGACGTCGGGCGTTACAACTGTGTTGATTCGTTCGCGAGCGACGCCACGCCACGCCACGCCACGTTCGAGTTCGAGCGATTTGCGAAATGCATTTCTTTAGTCCTCCCTAACTAGCCAAAGTTTACTCTTTAATATTGAGTTGTAAGGTTTATTTGCTACGTCGATTTAGTGCAAAGTTTTCAAATTCTTAATTACCTACGTTTAGGTGCGTATGTTTTCTAGGAACATGTAATAGTTAGTTCCAGGAGAACAGAAATTTTACTAGAAGTAGGCTTGACTCTATGATCAAGTTGTTATAAGCAGTAAATATTACGTTAACTTAGTCCACCAAATAAAGCATAGGTGAAATTGACATCATTAGCGATACTCTCCAAAAAATTTAGATAACGTCTGAGACTGGGAAAAGAAATTAACCCTCCTTGGAAACACATCCGGTCTACCCGACCACAGACAAACATATCAAAGATGATAAATGATATAATTCAGTTGATCGGGCATTGCAATTATGACTTCAATAGATCGTTGCTGAACTGGCAAATCACAATTCTATGTCAAAAAGTTTTAAAGTTACAAAAACTCTTGGACTATAGTATTACAACTAGCTTTATAAACGCAAAAGTCACGCAACATGCAATCAATCAAAGAAATAAAAAATTCTTCTTCAAAGCCTTCAATAAATGTTTATTACATCTTACAAGTTATTAGAATCAACATCGACATTCTACAAAAGAGCTTGGACGTTGACAAGGTCCGAGATTTCATTGCGAAAATGAAGAGAAATTAACAAGTAACCCCCTCACACAGCCGGTCGCTCCGAGCCACAGAAAGACATATCAAAGAAGTCCTCACGTATGCACTTGATCGGGCGTTGCACTAACGTGACGTCCATCGATTGTTGGGGCGGGGTGGGTGGAGGCTGGGGCAAAGAAAGCTTTAAAAACACAGAGAGCCAGCGGCGTCTCAACGACGGCCCAATACGTCCCCGGCCGGCCGTCGATTACGAGCACCGCTGCATACGCTACTGGAGGGTTGACAAAACAGGTGCCATGACATTTTATAAAAAAAAAATTTGGGTCGAGTAAAACTGTCTTACTCTTATTCAGGTTATATGTCTTTTTATATACATGGCTCATGAATACATCCACCTACTCGGTATGTAATATGTACGAGTGAGATTCTTTCAATTAATCAATCAATCAGCGTGTTTGCGTCCACATATGCCTTCCAAACACGCTGATAAGAGCGCGCCACACGCTTGAACAGATTAAGTGACACTGGGTAATTTTTTTTAAAACTAATTCTCAAGAAAAATTCAGTAAACCTAAAGACAGATGCACTTTTTAGGGTCAAATCTACTGCTACTTCTACAATACATTAATATTATAAGAGGTAAACAAGTAGTTTCTCGCTGAAATGCGTAAGAAGCGCATTATGTGAGGCCCATATGACGAACCACGAACTGACAATTAAATTAGGATAGAGTGAAAACCTAACTCCAAAAGGCCAACAGGGTAGAAAACAAAAGTATACCTACAAATATTTTTAGGAAATTGATAAAATATTTCTAAGTTTTATTATTTTTCTGCGGACGGTACTGGCAGCTGGGTGCACACGGAAACACACGAGCATCGGTAATACAACATTCGTTATTTTTCGCCACCTTCAAGCGTATTGATTAGTGCTCATTGGCGTGTTGGCGCTTTCAAATCAGGTGGCGCATACCACCACAGCACAGCTGCTACATACGCGGCACTCTTTTGTTAAGTCAAAGTCATTTATTCACAAGTGTAAATTAAAAATTTATAACACCCCCGACAAGTGAAGGTTACAGTAACTAGAAAAGAGCTGATAACTTTCAAACGGCTGAACCGATATTCTTGGATTATAGCTAAGAACACTCTCAATCCAGCAACTATAACTATAACTTTCAAATAAAAAAAAAAAAACTAAATTAAAATCGGTTCATTAGTTTAGGAGCTACGATGCCACAGACTGATACACAGATACACACGTCAAACTTATACACCCCTCTTTTTGGGTCGGGGGTTAAAAATGCTCTATTGTACACTTCCTGTAGGAAAGCGGTGAAGGAGAACGTCGTGAGGAAACCTGCATACCTGAGAATTAATAATGACTAAACCCACTAGACTCTGTAACTCTCTCTACTCTACCCTACTCTCTATTGACTCGTGGGTCTAACTCTAAGGTTAGACCCACAAAGCAGGTCTGTAACTGAATAGGTCCCTGCGGTAGTGGAGCGGTGCGGGAGGTGTGTGATGACGTGACGCGAGAGCTCAGTGATTGGTCAACTTATGACAACTGTCTCCCCTCACGCACCGCTCCACTAGCACGATCCTACTCTGTTATGCGTTGTGCCCATAGCATAGTATAATATTAGCAGTAAGGCCACTCGGTCGCATGCCAGTGACAAGCTGTCACGTCAGTTGCAAACCGCAAAGTCCCGACGTTAGCGAACTACTCACCGACCATGCGCCATGAGCCTTAACATTAAAAACAATGCTTTTTAGATGCCTTTGTTAAATAAACTCTTCGTCTACTAGCAAGTATTATGAACTAGTTGACCCATCCTGACTTCACTCGGGTGTAACCTATACAAATTCTTTCCTAGTAGGGATCTACGATATAGAGAAAATCTACATACAAAATAATCAAGTTTCTAGACACCACGAATGGTTTAATTTGTTCATTAATATGACGTCAGTCAGTTGGCCATCATCTAGTTCCTTAATCTTCTTTTTATTATTTTTGAAGAAAGGAAACAATATCGCAGTTTACTTAGTCAACGTCTCGTAGTAAACTTTAAACTTTACCTGACATAGAAAAATTAGGTTAAAGTAGTTCGCAAAATGTCACGACTTCGCAGCTTGCGAATGACGTGACAGGCTGTCGTCGGCATGCACCTGTGACGTAATGTACTGTTGATGTTATTTTGCTACGTTACACAAAAATAAGAAACATTGAAATCAAAATATATGAAAGGAAAAGGACTAACTGACTGACTGACTGATCAACGCACAATTTCAAACTACTGAACGGATCCAGCTGAAATTTGGCATCGTCATAGAAAAATTAGGTTAAAGTAGTTCGCAAAATATCACAACTTTGCAGCTTGCGAATGACGTGACAGGCTGTCGACGGCATGCAGCTGTGACATTATGTTTTGTTGATATTATTTACGTTACACAAAAAATAAGAAACATTGGAGTAATATGGTTTACCATCTACATATAACAATTTGGAATCCAGAAGTCTTAGTCAAGTCGTATGCGGAATGATCTGGGAGACCTTCGCAATATCATACCAAGATTAATAAAAAGGTGTCACAACCCTCAGAAATGAATACAGCGGAGAAAGAGAGAGACATCTTGTCCGTGATTTTGTCCGCGTAAAAGGTTAGTAAATTTTCTGTAGGAACTCTTTGTCCTCCTTGAATAAAGTATCCATTGTCCATCTCAAGTCTCCACGAACCAAGCTATCTCATGCTTTATTAGATAAAGGGTAACAGACAAACAGAGCAGCAGAGTATTCCAACTTTGGGCTGGTTGAGGACAGAATACACTAACGGATATAAGGTTTTAGTTTATATAGTTTTACTATATTAAAAATAAGTTATATTTAATTTCCATTAGTTCATGCTCGTAAGTAGTTCGCAAACATGGCGGTTAGCGAGTGACGTGACAAGTTGTCAGCGGCATGCACCGGTAGTGACATACTCGTGCCGTACTGCCACTGTTATTCCATAAACTTTACTTCTGACTTGCTGACGAGTAAAATGCATAGAATGCATATTATATACGCCACACACACGTATTTCAAAAAAGATTTAATAAAACATTTATTAGAACCTAAGTAAATAAACATTTACTTAGGTTCTAATAAATAACCTGAGTTGAACCTAAGTAAATAAATGTTTATTTACTTAGGTTCAACTCAGAAAAAAATGGATAGTCAGTGGGGAATATCCATGTCGACAGGAGTGAACAATTAAAACTAACTATGTAATGAAAGTGGTTTTTTTTGGATTGTCAAACTTACAAAATTATAAAAATATTGAAATTAAACAGCTAAGATGACAGTGTGAAAAGGTAAAAATATTAATTAATGCGTAAAAAATAACATTCCACTCGCCATTTTAAATTTATGTGTCAAATATTATGCCAAAAGTACGATTTAAGTCCTCATTTTAAAAGTGAACCGTACTTTTGACATGACAGTTGACCCATAGCGTTAAAATGGTGCGTGAGAAGTCATTTTGTTCGGACTATACATACGAGTACATATATTATGTATTTTATCTTTTTCCAGTTTTCATTTGATCTAATATTGACATATTAAGGAATTAATTGAAGAAACAACAAGCTATAAAGTCGCTTGCTGTCAATGAGCTTTGCTCTCATGGATAAACACAATATTATAAACCAATACCGCACAAATAGAGAAAACTAGTTATAAACTTGACTTCGCAGTTCGTCAAAATGGAACCCGTCATCCGGATCGACGTTTATATGCAATCAATAATAAACGGGACGGAAATAAACGAAGACGGAGCAAGAAGCGGTGGAACAATTCAGTCGCGGGCTGTCATCGCCGGCGAGACAGTCGGCGACGTTGACGTGACAGCGAGTGACTTGGAGAGACTGGTGGGTGTCATGAGCGTAAGCGGAGTAAGTTGTTTTATTGACTATAATTTGTGATAGAAGAAATAAAAACGGAGCACAGAGCGGTGAGCAATTTCAGTCGCGGGCTGTCATCGCCGGCGAGACAGTCAGCTACGTTGACGGGACAGCGAGTGACTTGGAGGGACTGGTGGGTTTCATGTCATGAGCGTAAGCGGAGTAAGTTGTTTTATTGACTATATTATTGTGATAGAAGAAATAAAGATGGATCAAAGAACGGTGGAAAAATTTAGTTAATTTTATAAATATAGTCAGTTAACATAACCATTACGATGAAGGTAGAAAAGTTAACAAGACTGATAAAGATATTTTTGTTGAATCGTTGGTATATAAATATTAATATGATTCATAATTTAATCTATATAGCAAGAACAAACTTAGTAATTCTAGATGTTAATATCCAAGTTTTAAAACGAAACAACGAGATTAATCATTTGATTAAAGAAAAATAATAAAATGCACGAGAAACGCATTAAATATACTTTTGATGTTAGATCGTAGATTGTATGCTGTGGAGACAGTCAGAAACACTGACGTGACGGGACTGACTTAAAAAAATTTTCAACACCCCCGACAAATCATTTTCAAATAAATAATTATGTATATCTAGGCAACGTCCATCTTGACAGCTTGACATTTGTCAATTGACATAATATTATGAACCTAACGGTTATGTAACCTTCTTTTCTACAAGAAAACTAGAAAAGAGCTGATAACTCTTAAACGGCTGAACCAATTTTTTTGGATTATAGCTAAGAACACTCTCGATCAAGCCACCTTTCAAACAAAAAAAACTAAATTAAAATCGGTTCATTCGTTTAGGCGCTACGATGCCACAGACAGATACACAGATACACAGATACACAGATACACAGATACACAGATACACAGACACACAGATACACAGATACACACGTCAAACTTATAACACCCCTCTTTTTGGGTCGGGGGTTAATAAATGGTACAAATCATAGGCGACAGAGAGTTAACAATAAAAAGAAAAAATAAAAGATTTGACACGATGGGATTACTGGAGATCAACAGATACTAACTGACAGGATACCAGATGCGAATGTGAAAGGAAAAAGAAAACATTATGATACGAGATTATTACCTGAGCAAGTGGCATAACAGAGAATTCAATCACTGTTCAAGGCTTTAGAAGTAGTCGTTTACATACTTACTTACCAGATTACTTTTGGTAGAATTATTTTTTAGTTAACTTTTCTACAGGACGTACATTTTTTATTTTTTTTTATTTATTATTATTTACATTTAAAATATACAGAGAGTTTTTATTACAGTCAGCGCCACAAAAACCACAGTTGGTTTTACCGGGCACTGAGTTTAATATTAACATAATTTTAAAGTGCTGATTGGAACAAAGATATTCAAGAAAGAATAGAGTGCCATCATTTGAATTCAGGGTCAATATCTTTTGATTCACTGAGCCAAAGAAACAGAGTGAACTACGAAATCAGTGCGATATGGCTTGGTACATTTTGGCATATAATATGGGCCAACTCAAGAGTTTTTGGAACGTCTCTGCGTATAACTTGGCCCGCGCCCCGCCAAGTCTAGAGTGAAATTTCCAGCGGAGCAGAGTAAACTTGGGGACGTGGGAGTGACAGCGCTGGCGTCATCTCGATGCAAGTTGATAATGCACAGCTCCAACTCCACTAAAAGCCGACTGACTGACAAAAACCTCACGTCACAAGTTAAATAGTCGTACTTTTCAATTAACAAGGAATTTTTAGGATCCTTTACTCTTTCATCATGATCAACCCATCGCCGGCTCACTACCAGAGCACGGATCTCCTCTCAGTAAGTATGAGAAGGGTTTACCAAGACCTGACCAAGTGCTGATTGGCTGACTTCACACACTTTTGAGAACATTATGGAGAACTCTTAGGAATGCACGTTTCCTCACGGTATTTTCCTTCAACGTTAAAACAAGTGATATTTAATTGCTTGAAACGCACATAGCTCTGAAAGGTAAGAAGTGCGTGTCTGAAATCGAATCCACGACCTCTCAAATAGGCAGCGGATTCTTAACCACTAGGCTATCACCGCTTTTTAACTCTGTTTAGTGATCTCGGCATATCAGGATTTGGGATGCAATCTGTTGGAGGCACACTTTTAAATGATAGTTCTTCGTAATTTAGGTATTTCATCTCAGTTCAGCTATCTTGACATGAACCATTGAATCATAACTGTTGTAAATATTTCTATGATGTGTTTGCTCTATGGATTATTAATTGATTCTGATACCCAGAATTAGAAAATTATTGTAAGTATGAGTATAATGAGCAAATTATTAGCAAGGATAGTGTATCTATTCCACAAATTACCTCTGTGATATGGCTAAATTCTGTGATACGTAGTCTCTTTTTATGGCTAAGGTTCGGAATACTTTTCCGCGATCTGTGTTTCCTACCAATTAAAATTCGGGTATCTTTAAAACCAGAGTGAATAGGCATCTTCTAGGTAAATGCGTCCCATTTTAGGCTACATCATCACTTTCCATTAGGTGTGATTGTGGTCAAGCACTTGCCAATAATGAATTTTCCTATCCTTTTTTCCCACTAGCATTTTCACTACCTGAGCAATAAAAGGACTACGGGGTTTTGACGTCATATCGCTCTTCTATAACAAAGTATTATATGCTCTACAGCTTACAAAACTCTTTTAAGTACAAAGACGCATATTTTCTCTATTCCTTAATAAACCCTTTGATTAATCTTTTTGATTCGCGAAAGATGGCATTCAATTTCCCCACCAGCATATTCCAATACCTGAGCAACAAAACGACCAGTGGGGTTTTTTATTTCCTCGTATGCAATCGCTCCGTCTTACGTCTGCTCAGTGCAATATCAATCCATCTGGCGGGCGGAGGGGGGCTGGCGAGGGAGGGGGGAGGCGCCCCCACCACCCCGTGTCAGTCTTAAATGACTGTCACGGGTGCACTCGGGCGGCATTCGCTTCAAGAACGTCGGACGGACGGCTCTCGCTTTGATATTGCCTCGTTATTTGTTATTGTATTGCGCTTTATGTTTATGGAGTTCTAAATTTTAACATTGTTCCGTGCTCCGGGCTAAGCATCTAGACTTTAAGTCTTTTGACATCTTTGTGTCCGTCTGTCTTTGTCCTGTTTATCTGGACGTTTTGATAAGATCGCGTATTGTTTTGGTACGGATAACTCGGAAACGGACAGCAACTACCGGCAAAATATTCTTGACCATTTATGCTTGAGGAAACTTGCATGCCTGAGAGAATGAAAGGAAGGTCCAAATGTAGATTTTGTCTCACTCTACTTACCTCATTTTAAAAGGTGCTTTTGTGTCCTCTCAGAAAATATTAACATCCCCCTCCCTAAAATCAATTTATTATCTTTATAGACACCCCTCGGAAAGAATTTTAAAAACTTCACCCGACTGAAGTCGAGGCAGATGAACTAGTTTTGCATAAAACAAGGAACCGAGCATAAAAATTATATTACTGTTACAAGTCCAAAGTCTACATAATAAACTCGGTGTCAACGTGCAACCCTACGTCACTTTCGTTACATTTTCGTAATACCAAAGCCTTATTACGTAACACCAAAACCCAATTTATATAATTGCTCGTATAAAAGTCGCATTCGCTACAGATTCTTACGCACGGATCCTACCCGGAGCAGTAAAGTTAAGCGCGCACTACGAAAAAACTTCGTTACGAAAAAATCTTCCATCAGATCTATGAACCCATCAGATCAGAATACAAGAGCATTCACGCATTACGAAAAAAACGGATGCGATTAAGAATCGCTGATGCGATTAATATTCGTCTTGTTTTCATGAGTCATATTTACTGACTTCAGTCGCCTGTACCTACCTGCTTCGACAGTACTACTACTAAGATGATATATCGTGGCGCGCCTTGGAAGAATAATTTTCGTATTGCGATTTTATTCCGCACTAGCATCAGCTAACTTCGTTCGCGTAGATATAGGTTTTTTGAAAAGCCCGTGAGAACTATTTGGTTTTCCAGGATAAAAGTAACCTATGTTTTAATCAAGGGTATAATCTATCTCCATTCCAAATGTCAGCCAAATTCGTCCAGTAGTTTTTGCGTGAAAGAGTAACTAACATACACACAAACTTCCGCCTTTGTAATATTAGTGTGTTTTTTTTTTTAATTTTAAATAATAAAAAATACAATTTTGAAGCGTAATTTTTAAAACCAGCTGAAATCACATAGGTTTATTTGCCTGGATCCTAAAAAATTTAAAAATCGATGTAAAACCCCGATGCAAAAATCTTATCGTAGTGCGCGCTAAGCCTAACCCGCGATCGTATATCGCACGTGTCAGTTTACATCGCGTGGCACTCACTTGTTTTTGCTCGCTCTCATTGAACTGTCATTGTGACGCTTATTCTACGTCACTCCGAACCCGATGGTGTTCAGAATAACTCCTCGGACTTATATGTTTATTTTATTGTGCGCGTTCGATTTCTGCACCTGATGCAATTCTGAGGGAAATTCTAAACGAACTTTCGCTTTGTATTTAAAAGGAATAAGGTTGAACGTTTTCGCGGTAATGTGGACGTTTGAATTTAGAATGGAACGAATTTGAACAAAAACGTTTCGTTCAGTATGTTCCTTTTAAAAGTTACTGTAAATGAATTTAAAAGGTGAGTATTAACTTTTGACTAATATTCTCAGCATTCACATTTCGAAAATGATAATTACTATCAGCTATAAATCTTCTTCTTCTAAACATATAAGAATACAAGTGCAAATTAAAAATTTATAACACCCCCGACAAGTGAAGGTTACACTAGTAACTAGAAGAGACCGAAAAGACCTGATAACTTTCAAACGGCTGAACTGATTTTCTTGGACTATTCCGCGCCTACGATCTAAAGTATCTGAGTTTTCCAAAACATCATTTTCAAATAAATAATTATGTATTTAGGCAACGTCCATCTTGACAGCTTGACATTTGTCAATTGACATAATATTATGAACCTAACGGTTATCTAACCTTCTTCTCTACAAGAAAACTAGAAAAGAGCTGATAACTCTTAAACGGCTGAACCAATTTTTTTGGATTATAGCTAAGAACACTCTCGATCAAAAGCCACCTTTCAAACAAAAAAAAGTAAATTAAAATCGGTTCATTCGTTTAGGCGCTACGATGCCACAGACAGATACACAGATGCACATATACACAGATACACAGACACACAGATACACAGATACACACGTCAAACTTATAACACCCCTCTTTTTGGGTCGGGGGTTAAAAAGGAAAATGTGACTGATCTATCAACGCACAGCTTCTAATGGACGGATCGGGCTGAGACCTGCGATAGCTATTAATGACGTAGACATCCGCTAAGAAAGGATTTTTGAAAAAGTGGTTTGGAATTGTGTAGAGTTTACGGACATAAGCTAGTAATCAGATATTACCATTATTCAAGCATTTTTTCTAAAACACCAAAGCAACCCACATTTTTGAGAACGCACACCAAGGCGACTCCAACCCCCTTATTATCCCGGGTGGGTCACTTCCCACCCCGGGAGGTCCGTCACGTCACTGTCCCCGGATCGCCGACGTTCGGGCGTCTCGTTTGTCCCGGGCTTGAAGGGTTGGAATAAATTTGCGGCCACATTTGATGTTAAAATGAATTCGAGGAAATGTTTGGTGACAATTAAAGTAAATGTGACTTTTGCGTCATTAAATTTTGTCTCTTTTCTTTAAAATAAATCATAATGTTTTAGGCAAAGTAGGTTTTTCATAAATCCCGTGGAGCTCTTTGATTTTCCAGGATAAAAAGTAGTTAATCCAGGGTATAATCTATCACGATTCAAAGTTTTGGCCAAACCCACCGTGTAATTTTTGCTTGAAAGAGTAACAAACATACACACACATATACCTGTAACCTTTATAATATTTATAATAACTAGATGAAGCCCGTGACTTCGTTCGCGTGAATATAGGTATTTTAAAAATCCTCTGGGAACCTTTGATTTTCCGGAATAAAAAATAGCCTATATCATGTTAAGCCAGACCAATAGTTTTTTCATGAAAGGGTAGACAACAAACACACACACCCACACACACACAAACGGTTGCCTTTATAATATTAATTGATGACAAATGTCAAATATATGAAATCTCTTGTACATCGATGCCTTCTATAGATTCTAATTTAGTTCAATGGCCTAACCTGAATTCCGGGCGGGCGAACCCGATAACAGAGGCCAACATTAACTTACTCAACTTACTCCGACGTCACGTAGTCTCACTATTTTCTGGTCGGCAGTTAGTGACGTGACACGTCCGCGACACGTCTCACCTGCATTTGTGGCACGTCAAAGAAGTGGAGGGGGTGGCAGGGGGGTGGGGGTAGGTCCGTCTTTGATGTTGTTTATTTTGTGCGAGTGACGTGAGTGCTGCGACAAATATACTCGTAGATACTTTTTAATACACCTTGTCAATGGTATAACTATGGTTTATTACTGTTTACAGTTAGACAGAGTCTGAAGGAAACTGGTGCGCTCAACTTTTACCATGTTGTACACCATCATCACCACTATCCTAAGAATTCATGATCAAATCCAAAAAGCAGTACCTAAGTCGACCAAATGCAGATGTATTAGGTACATATTATAGATGTATTACATATTGCGCGGGAGATATTATAGGACAAAAGTGTGTGCGCAAACACAGGTGCACGCTCTATTCCCTCACTCTCATAGCCCTATGGGAAGGAAACCCGACACGACCGGAGAGAGATCAGGACAAGACCGAAGACTTTACATCATCGATGTATACTTTACATGCTCGGGAGTGGAGCATCGTCAACTTTCTTACCCCGGGCTAGTATACAGAGAATTTCTTGACAGAAAACCCCATTACCTAACTTTTTTATGACACGACCCGGAAGTCGAACCCAGGACCTCGACATTTACAGTCGAACATGCTAACCACTGAACCAACGAGGTAGGTAGTCCTTTCTGTAACGGCAAGCCAACTCGCAGTAAGACACGAGTTTATAAATCGCCATTGTTCCGAGATCGCTGCCCGCTCACCTGCAGTCGAGCAATATCAATCCATCTGCCGCGGGCGAGGGGGGGGGGGGGGGGGGGGCAGCAAGGGGGTGGGGGGTTGACGTCTTTGAAGGATATTTACAGCGACGTCAAATAGAAAGAGTTTTTACTAGTGTTATTTGACCACTAATAATAATTTTCTTTAATAAAAAATTTCAAGATAAGCAATACTTATATGAGTACATCGATGTATGAGTATTATCTTCATCATCATCATAAATCCATCGACAGTTAACTACTGAGCACGAGTCTCCCCTAAGAATGAGAAGGGTCCGATCATAGTGTACCACACTGGCCAAGTGCGGATTGGTAGATTCATACACATGAGAATAGGTAACTCTCAAGCATGCAGATTGCAGGTGTTTTTCTTCACTATTAAAGGAAGTAATGTTTTAATTGCTTCAAATGCACATAGCTCCGAAAAATTAGAGATGCGTACCCGGGATTGAATCCACGACCTACCGAACAGAAGGCCGACGTCTTCACTCTTAACCACTAGGCCTGTTTGTACAAGAGAAGAGCAATATACCTACCTATATTAGCGTGAATTAAAGCGAGGAAACTCTCGGTTTGATCCTGAATCGACATCTGTCCAATATTAAGATAGAGGTGACGTTAAATCAAAGATACCTACTCGTACCTATTCGTTTCATAGCCTACTACATTTTGATGCCTACCAGTGTAGTTGAAGCGTTGACGATCTGTTACTTTCATAACTTTCGTGAACTGTGCCTATACATCATCCAAAATAGCATATATGGTATCACAAACACATAAACTCCGTCAAAGCGTAACCCCCACATGGATACCCATTAATATGTTGACACTAACACTCGGCACTAACCGAATCACCATCAAAGGAGAGTCGTAATGAAAAAGTACCCTTTTAAAACGGCATTCCCCACCAAAGTAACGGAAACACGATTGACGTAAATTAATAGCCGGACTTAACGAGACTCCAAAGTCCAAAAAGTGAAATACCCTCCCATTGAGCGGACCTCTCACTCACACCCCATAAAACCTGACAGAGACACGTGTCCTCCCTTATTATCTTCAATTAAGAGACTCTGATAACGCACCGCGACATATGGTCTAAGAATCGATGGAAAATTTTGGGAAGGTGTTTGATAAATTAAAAGTAAGTATTTTCGTTATTTTTCCTCGACGAATTGCTAAGTTAAAGTGGCAAAGCAAATGGGAAGGCTAGGTCTGTCGCAGAACCGACAGCCGCTGGGCAGATGTGTTCTGGAATGGAGACCACTTACCGGCAAGTGCGCAATGGGACGATCTCCAGCCGCTGGAGTGATGACTTTAAGAGGGTAGTGAGAAATGAGTGGATGACGAACGCAGAGGACCGTGTGTGGTAGCGCGCTCTTGGCTCTTGGCAGCAGTAGACGCGAACAGGCTGATTGACTGATTGATTGAAGCACATATCCGTTTTTCCTGCCACGTATATACCTTCTATGTATCCGAGACATGATCGCTAACTATGGGTCTCATAGGAAAGCGTAGAGAGCAATGCTGGATTCAGGCAGCGCAAAACTATAGCGTCTAAAATTTCCTACAAGAGACCAAAACAAATTATTCATTTATCAAACATTGATCATGTATTTTTCGATTTTTAAATATTCGAACTTTTCCAACAGCTCCTTGCCTAATACGTTACACGTATCCAATAAACATCGACCTCCAAACATACTTGAAATCCCTTACTACCTATCGAATTTCCTTCGCAAACCAAGAGGTGGTGGAGCTCTACATATTTTGGACGTCTCTCTTCAAATAACTCCCAATAACTCAAGTCCAATCGATGTTGAGCTCTGTTTCTTTGATATTAGCATTCAACGCGAGAGTCTCAATAATTTGGTAGGACAGTGCGGAAGAGTAAGAGATGGTAGACAAATTAATATTAATATGAATCCTATATAAGGACATGAAAATAATAAATAATTAGAAACTTTTATGAACATCTTTGACCGGTGTTACCGCTAAAAACTAAATCATGAACAATTATACTCAACGATGAAACTAAAGTCATAAACTATAAATGGAAATAGGAACAAGTGTAAATTAAAAATTTTCAACACCCCCGACAAGTGAAGGTTATAGTAACTAGAAAAGAGCTGATAACTTTCAAACGGCTGAACAGATTTTCTTGGACTATTCCGCGCCTACGATCCAAAGTATCTGAGTTTTCCAATACATCATTTTCAAATAAATAATTATGTAGGCAACGTCCATCTTGACAGCTTGACATTTGTCAATTGACACTTGAATATTATGAACCTAAGGGTTATCTAACCTTCTTTTCTACAAGAAAACTAGAAAAGAGCTGATAACTCTTAAACGGCTGAACCAATTTTTTTGGATTATAGCTAAGAACACTCTCGATCAAGCCACCTTTCAAACAAAAAAAAGTAAATTAAAATCGGTTCATTCGTTTAGGCGCTACGATGCCACAGACAGATACACAGATATACAGATACACACGTCAAACTTATAACACCCCTCTTTTTGGGTCGGGGGTTAAAAAGGCAGATTTTTCATTTAAATTACTAGTGCTGAGTTGAATCGTCAACGGGATCTAACAGAAAATGAATGAATGCTACACGCATTCTGTAACAACTTGTTTAAGTCTACCTATTCCCTAAATTGCCTGGGCTAATATAACTAATAGTGTTGAATCCTTCATAGTTTTGACGGCGTACTCTCAGACTATAAAGCTTGAGTGATGCTCGGGAGACGTTGACGGACGACAGACCGTTACATGTGATTAGTGGAGACGGTACGTTTCCGCAATCAGACGGAATAATGAGTCGTGATAGATATAATCGCTGTATCCCCTACACACGCGCCGACAAGTTGGCACCCGACATTTTCCAACTCAGTTGACAGTTATAACTAATTACGTCGCCAATTGAGTCGGGCTCTTTTGTGAACCATCGTACAGAAGACGCTGGAAAATCGTGTACAGTGTACAGTACAGTACAGCTCCACTCTATCGCAGTGTTACTTTATGATCTTTTACTTAATTTTTTTTTAATAATAGCTATATTTTTACGTTATAGTAAGTGTGTTTAAAAAAGCTAATTCAAGCCAAGGAACGTTGGCCGTTAGAGTCAAAAAGTCCTAGCAGGGAGACCACGTACTGAGCCTAACATTTTGCGTCCTCCGACACTATAGATCGACAATTCATAGGGAAATGATAACAGCTGTAATTTAGTTAGAAGCGTAGTCAAAACTTTATATTTTTTAGTCTTGAAGTCGACTCTTCAAAATCTATTCACGGTTCTAAAAAGCTGATTCGGGCTGTATAAACTTAGGCTGTATTACCTTAACTGTATTAACTTAAAATTCGGCATCCAGCCTAAATTCGAATCGGAACGTCTGTAGAGGCTTTTTAGGGACCGCATCGTAGCAGGTATTGGCAGATGTCGTTAAGAAAAATAACTATAATCGCTTACCATATATTACTGAGAACATTAAATGCTAAAATTTCAGAAAATGGATGCTCATTTATAAATGTGAAAGAACTTTATTCCGTGGAATTTTGAACAACCCAAGATTGTAATCTTTCAAAACTTCAAATGTATTAAATCTATCAATAATCTAGAGGATTACTTAATTTAGGATATACTAAAAACTGCTCAGCCAGATATTTGTTATTTTTAATTTACAGACTAGCGCTTGGCTGCAATCAGACCTGCTGCAGTGATGATGCAGCCTAAGATGGAGCGCGCTTGCCTAGAAGTTGCCTATTCACTCTTGACTTGAATGTACCCATATTAAAAGTGTGAGAAAAGGAAGGAAATTTTCTGTTTTTGATTTATTTTCTAGGTTTAATTCAATAGTTTAAGACTTCACGTTTCGTAAGATACCCCTACACATACAAGGTTTTTAATTTAGCGTCATATCGTGCAGGAATCCAAACAAGGGGTGGCGACGACGTTTCGAGTAAACACGTTTCATGTGGGAGTTTTTCTCAAAGTTCTTTTACCTAATTTTTTAGTATAAACCATTCGGACGACCTCCGCGCGGCTCAAAGGCCTTCCCGTCCAGCCGTCAGTCAGCTCCCCCTAACGTAAATAGCTAAAAATAAACCCCAGTGTATGCAAGCGTTTCTTTGCGAGCAAGTTGCTTTGAGGCGATTTTAATTCGCTTATTTCGCTGCCGGGAAATTGCTAGTGTGTTCCCGAATTAAGGTGTGGGGCAAGGTGGTGAGCGAGCGCGGAATTATAATATGAGCGCCTCCAAGATATGTAAAAACATAAACGCAGAAATATAATATCCCCTCAAGAGTCTCCACCACCTTTGTCCAAAACTTAAACTTTCTAGGTCTAAGAATTTGAGGTGGGCGTTGATGATTCATTCAGTGTAAAGCACGTCTTTTCTTTTTATATCGTTTGAGGATAGGGCCTTGTGTCTTGAAATAAAAGGTTGTATCTACCTAATTCAATACCAATTCCCACATTATAACTATTTCAGCGAAATAGTCAGAAACAGCAAGTAATAGGTAGGTACATATTGTAAATTGTGTAATTTAAATTGGAGACGATAAATTCTTAAAATTCTTGTAATATTTACAAAAAATTACTACAAGGACAAAAATGTTACAAACGTTGCCCTATTAAGATAATAATTATTATACTTTTTGTAATAATACCGATCTTATGCATGAGCAAATATTAGTAAAACGCTACCGCGTATCACCATGGTATAGCCACCACAAAAGTATGTAAAGGTCTGGCAGCGTCAGCTCAACGATTGTAAAGGCGCAAGGCGATGCCAGTGTGAGCTCAGGGCTTAACAGGGCTCTCTCCGTCACTTACTCCATACAATCGTAGTTCCAATTTCATTTGAATATTAAACAACCAAAGTCCAGGAATTTTTGTAAACACATTCTAGAAACTAATATCTGTGCCTGTGGTGTTTTAGATTTTTCTAAAAATATGAAGTTTTAAAATTACAGGGGCTCAAAGATTTGTATGTGATTTTTTAAGACCGCGTAACTTTGAAACCGAATATTTTAACAGAAATCTGGAAGACCACAGGCATTAGTTTCTAGAATGTGTTTGCAAAATTTCATGGACTTTGATTGCTTAATATTCAAATGAAATTGGAACTACGATTGTATGGAGCGAGTGACGGAGAGAGCCCAGTTAAAAATATAATTTTTCCGCACAACATAGGTAGATATACACTCTGATATGAGCGCAGCGCAAAATTAGCCCGGGATAAAGAACACAACCTCTGTTTGTGACTTGCTTGCTCACATTTCATAATGCATTAGGTGTACTGACTACTTTTCTAGTTTATAATATCTTCGCATTTTATTTCATAATCATAACCGCTATTTAGATGCTCAGAAGTAATCAAAGTTAAATCATTTACTAACCCCCGACCCAAAAAGAGGGGTGTTATAAGTTTGACGTGTGTATCTGTGTATCTGTCTGTGGCATCGTAGCTCCTAAACTAATGAACCGATTTTAATTTAGTTTTTTTTTGTTTGAAAGGTGGCTTGATCGAGAGTGTTCTTAGCTATAGGTACCTAATCCAAGAAAACCGGTTCAGCAGTTTGAAAGTTATCAGCTCTTTGCTCTTTGCTAGTTACTGTAACCTTCTCTTACCGGGGGTGTTATAAATTTTTAATTTACACATGTAAATTTCATGGTGTAGAATTTTATGAAGTAACATATATTAAGTAGGTACTTCCCGATTCCTCAAAGTATGCCCATTGAAACACGCCGCGTCAATAAATAATCATAATTAATAACCAGAGGATTAAATAGGGCAAGTCGAAGCCGGTAACAAATTAGCGCGGTGTCGTCTGTCGTTAATCACGCCCGCGCCACGTCATCTCTCATCCCGGTGACGCGCATCCGTCGCGGTGACAGGCCGTCTTCCGTGTTATGTTTAAATACTTTAGCTGCTCTCGGTATCTAGGTCTTTAGCACACTCCTAGGTGTTTAGGTCACAAGTTCCGTGGATAGATAGAAAACTTCATTGCTCACAAATCCAAACCCCACTCGATACAATAGCAAAAAAAAAATTTGGAGACCCCCACTTTTTTTCATGTAACATCCGTTAGATCAATTTTTTTGTATAAAATGTAGCCTACCTAGGCGGTCCCATAATGAATTGGCCTAGCTATGAAATAGTCAACAAAATGAGATGAAACCAATTTTATTTTTCTATGTAATCTCCACTAATATAAACACACTTTTGACTTCTGAGAACTAACATCTCTAAACCTTCATAAAAGTGACTTCAATCTTTGTCTTCAAAATGACTTAAGACGGCCGCCTGCAACTCTTCATCGTTTGAAAATTTCCTTCCTCTTAAGCCCCGCTTTAAATTTGGGAACAAATAATAGTCTGACGGGGCCAGGCCTGGACTATACGGTGGATGTTCCAGTTCCGTGAACCCGCATTCACAAACTGCAGCCTTCGGAACACCGGCAGTGTGAACGGGTGCGTTGTCGTGGAGCAACAGGACGCTTTAAGACAACTTGCATCTGCGCTTCTCCTTAATCGTGTCTCGCAGTTTATATAGTAATGAAGCATAATATTCGCCGTTTACGATTGTATTACGTTTTTTAAACTCTACCATCAAAATCCCTTGAGAATCCCAATAGATTGTACACAAGACATTTTTGGTGGATTTTTGCACCTTTGCCTTTCTAGATGGCTTTCACCCTTGTAACACCATTCCATTGACTCGCGCTTGCTTTCTGGATCATGATATAAGACCATAGTTTCATCACCAGTAAGTAGCCGCTCGATTACATTCTTTGGGTTTTCGTCCCAAAGACCTAAAAACTCGGTTACACAGCGCACTCGCTCCTGTCTTTGGACAGCTGAAAGAAGTTTCGGAACTCATCTTGCACTAACTTTTTTCATACGAAGATGGTCATGGATTGCACGATGGATGGCACTTTTAGAGAGCCTAAGTCTAGCTGCAATTACTCTAATCTTCAAACGGCGGTCATTTAAAACCTCCTCTTCGATTACAGCAATAGTTTCAGGAGAGAACACTTTCACCAGTCGACCGTCATGGCCGAAGCCTTCGACCGTTTCTCTCCCGAAGCGAAACTCTTTCCTCCAGTTTCTTACTGTGCTATACAAGGGGAAAGACTCCTAGTACACATCATCTAATCGTTCTTTTATTTGGGCGGGAGATAAGTCTTCATTAAACAGAAACTTGTGACGCTTCGATATTCGGTTTTCGACATTTCCAAAAAACACGCGAATCTTGATGTTCAAACCACTGCTGAGCTGAGACTACGCTTTTCATGTCGATGCATGTTAGTATATAAATTAACACGATAAACGTATTGTCCGATATAACATAACATGTATCGATATGTTGGTTAGAACTATATCAGGCCAATTCATTTTGGGACCGCCCACGTATGTCACCCGGACCTTTACGACGAATCGATTGACACCTCATTCATCAAAATCGGCCCAGTAGTTTAGGCGCTACGGTGGAACACACAGAATCTGGATACAAACATACACGCACACACATACATATGTACATACATACATACATAGACTGCTAAAACCATAACCCTTCCTTTTGGCTTTGCCACAGTCGGGTAATAAAATAACGAAGGTCTGGCGCTCGCGGTCTCTTAGTCCATACCCGTATAATGGTATAAAATAAACTATCGAGGTTAAACAGCCAAGACACTTAAATTCAATATTTCGAAAGACGCCCAGTCCTTCTGAAACACTTTGAATTTACCATCGAATCGCAACAATGGCGAATGTGCCTCATTTCCCATTTCGAAGGTAACTCTATTATTCCTTCTAATTAGCCAGCATTTTAAAATCTGCCAGCTGAATAGCGGGTGCTCTTTAAAAAACGTCCACGCTCTCCTTTACACGATTATCGGGTGGGGGTGCCCGCTGCCTACCTAGTGGGGGGTAACAAATGTACATTCGCTAACAAAAATCGCTCGATTTTTAATTAGGAGCCCGAGGCAGTGGGTGCACGTGATCGGAATGAAGCGATCGCTCATTGCATACTTGCTGCGACGCTGTACCGACGTGTTAGCGCTGACCCTAACCTACGACATGTCGCTCGACATAACATCGCCACAACCCCACCCCTTTTTACATCGGACGACTAGCGACCCTACTAATGTCCGGGTGGATTTAGGGTCTTAAAAATCTGTGATTTTCCGAGATAAAAATTAGCCTGTGTGATTGCAGTAGAATGACAGCTACAATGTCACTATCACAATCACCTCTGATTGGCTGACGCTCGCTCACATTGGCTATAATGATTGTGGAATAAAGTAAGCAATCGCTGACAATGTCAAAACTTGTAGCCTGTTAAAAACACGAGCTTAAGAGCGGTCTCTCCGTCACTTGCCTCATACAAACGTACTTCCAATTTCATTTGAATATTAAGCAACCAAAGTCCAAAGTCCAGTCAAAAGTGAAATTTTGCAGATATATTCTAGAAACTAATATGTATGTTTGTGGTTTCCCAGATTTCTGTTAAAATATTCGGTTTCAAAGTTACGCGGTCTGAAAAATTTACATACAAATCTTTGAGCCCCTGTAATTTTAAAACTACATATTTTTAGAAAAATCTAAAACACCACAGACACAGATATTAGTTTCTAGAATATGTCTGCAAAATTTTATGGACTTTGGTTGCTTAATATTCAAATGAAATTGGAACTACGATTGTATGAAGCGAGTGACGGAGAGAGCCCTGTTAAGTCAAGAATAATGGAATTAACATTACTTGATACGAAGAATATCCCCCCCGCGCCTCATACCCCGATTGCCATCGCGACCTGTACGCAAGCAGTGGATGATGACTATAAAAGGATGAGAAAACCTATGATAACAATGAAAAATAGGCACAATATTTCACAGTTCTCTTATTCAATGACTAAAATAGTCTCTGTCGTGTCTTAGTCGCAAGTGTGCGCGACATAGAAACTGGACATAAAAGTCGCTCGTGAAGACTTGCGTATTAGCGACGAAACTCAGTTAACTCCGACTTGACTGTCCAATCAGCGATTGTGCTTAATGAGACGGCACTCTTTCTATGTTTATTCCGTTTGATCAGGTTATCGGCGAGTCTGCCAAATTCCGCTTTTCGATAAGTTTTGGAAACGTTAATCAAAGTTGAATCAGTATTCCGAACCGGCATGCGGCAGCAGAGTCGTTGCTAATATCTAATAAGATAATGTCTTGAGTTTTAGACAGTTTTAAAATCAATTGACTGAAAACTGAAGTAAACTATTTTTTAAGAAAAAGAGGGGTGTTATAAGTTTGACGTGTGCATCCTGTGTATCTGTCTGTGGCATCGTAGCTCCTAAACTAATGAACCGATTTTAATTTAGTTTTTTTTTGTTTGAAATGTAGCTTGATCGAGTGTTCTTAACTATAATCCAAGAAAATCGGTTCAGCCGTTTGAAAGTTATCAGCTCTTTTCTAGTTACTGTAATCTTCACTTGTTGGGGGTGTTATTAACTTGTGATAGAACATTAATTGACAATTTTGTACGTAGTTATCAAAAATAAAATAAAAAATAAAAAAAATATGTAAAACGACTTCAATAACCACAAATACTAAAAAGTAAAACATAATTTAATTTATTACCTATACAAGAGGTATATTGTAGTTCTGTAATAACATTTTTTGGAGCCGGTGCCCTGTTTGTGTCTCCACTTTGGCACCTCATTTCCACCGACCACGATTTTAGTCCTTAATTTAAAGGCAAACCGTACCTACTTTTAACATGACTAATATGGCGAGTCCTTCCTCAAAATATATGCATTATCATAATAGGACAAATGAATGACTTTTTACGTTTATTTCCACATATATCACCTTGTTCACGTCAAAACATAATACATAATTATGAAAATATAATCGCACACTTTAGCAAACACACCAGGAAAACAAAACAAACAGTAGGTGAGAGCATAAATTTAGTATGTACTAGATCAACAATGACAGATTACCGGTGTTACAAAAAATGAAACGTAAATGTGTGCGTGAAATAGAGTTGTCCTGACTTTAGCATTTGTATTATCGATAGTCTTACTGGCGAAATCATAGGACACTAATGAGTTAGTTTAACGAAGTGAAGTAAAAAGCATCTTATAATTTTAAAAAAGTCAAATACATTTCAAATACACAAATAGTAACAAAGCTAAAGCTAGGTAACAGATTATTATTTATTAATGAAATGACTTGGTGCAGCTACTACGAAATAAACGATTGATAAATCTATATGTATAGGTATATAACGTTGTCAAGAATATAAATGCGTAAGTATGGATGTTTCTGTGTGTTTGTGTTTTTATTACCTCTTCACGCCTTTATTTTTTTAAAGGGTGCAAGTAAATTTAATTTGATTAATTACAATAACACTGTGATATAATGTCTAAGTGACAAGTTAATAAAAATAAATAGTATATATGGCGCTCAATTCATAGCTAATGACCTCCCCGATAAGCACTTAAATACAGTAAGTAATGTACGGGGTTACCCTTAACCCTGTATATGAAATCTAAGTCACGCTAAATAAAATAAAAATTAGTATAAATATTTATTTCGTTCTTTTCTTTTATTGGAAAGTAGTGTTTTATATTGTATTTTACATACATCACATGAAACCTATCACATCAAACCTACCGGTAGACACGATTATCGACTATCGATACTTGTGACGTCATTACTTTGTCAATCCTTATCGTAAACAAACGTTTTTAAATTTTACACAAAATATCCAAAAATTCTTCATTTAGCAATGTAATTTGATGATAAGTCTTAAGGGAAACCTATCATCTAAGCTTCCAATAGCTATTTTGCCTTATTTTCAAACAACAAATGATGAAATAATGATTATAAACAATAAGTATAAATAATCAGTAATTACCTGTGAAACGTGTATTTACGCGGATTATAACGTCTTGTAACGTCACATTCGCTCACTGAACAAGACACCATGGTGGCAGAACATAGATTTTACGTTTTAATCGTAAAATTATTTAGTAAATGCAAAAAATCACCTCGACTTGGAACAGGCCGAACTCATAAGGACCGACACTCACGTAAATAATGACTTATCGGCATCTTGTTTCGCTATCTCGCTTTCGCTCGCGGCAGTGGGTCTTATCTAACTACTCTCGCTCCCTCGCTTTGTCAGTCTTTGAGCGAAGCGAAAAATCATAGGTCTATGGGTGAGAGAGATAGATAAATATATTATTTAAGTCAACGACCTTCAGGTATACTCGAAACAACTTGTACAGTATTTCTTTACGGCCTCCCACCCCCCCTCGTCTGAGGCTCATGCTTACAAACTGTCGCATTACGGGCCATCCCTAGCACAACAAAGCCACTCGCCACAATTCAACTGAACAACCGAAATAAAACCTTGCGACCTTCGAAATAAAGACGGTTTGAAATGCATAAGAAAAGTTTGTACGGTCAGCCAATATTACATTTGCGTACGAATTAGGTCATTTTAAACCTTACGCCTTTGGGATACAGAATTCTGATGGGCAGTTCTTTATTTAGTAAAAGTAATGTTAATTCTGAGCTAATGATATGAGGTTATGGGATAGCGTCTTTTTGAATTGCTTCGTCTTATTTGCACAAATGGACAACATCAGCTAGGCTTTGTCCTTTTTTTAATATTCCGTGGGTGCATACTACTAATGAATAAATAACGTAAAATTTAAAAAACCCCCGACACAAAAACCTTTATAAGAAAATTAGAAAAGAGCTGATAACTTTCAAACAACTGAACCGATTTTCTACAATTATAGCTAAGAACACTCTCGATCAAGCCACCTTTCAAACAAAAAAAAACTAGATTGAAATCAGTCGATTCGTTTAGGAGTTACGATGCCACAGACAGATACACAGATAAACAGATACACACGTCAAAGTTATAAAACCCCTCTTTTTGGGTCGGGGGTTAAAAATTAGGTACAGGTCATAGAGATGAAAGCGTAGTGCTTAATACTTTGGGTTTCGGGTTACAACCCCGGGCACTCACCTCTGGCAACTCACAGCTAGCCAAGTGAGGATCTTGGAATACTTCACACACGTTTGAGAACATTATGGATATCTCAGGCATGCAGCTTTCAAGGCTCCACACGATGTTTTTCCTTCACCTGTAAGGCAAGTGAAGGTGCATGCTTGGGGTCAAACCCTGGGGCCCCCGAAGGCTACCACCTATCACCAGATGCACTAGGCTTTCACCGATCAGATAGTAAATAATATAAAATACTGAATTAAATACATTTGCATAACCATAATATACCAACAGAAGATAAATTGGCTATCCAAAATACAACCATAAAGTACCCCTAACCCTGCGAAGTGAACACATATTATGAGCCCTCAGTAGTCAGTAGGCAAGTTTATCGCTACGCAAGTCGATCGCAATAGACATAATCGCAGAACAAGGCATTGCACTACTCCTAGAATAAGTGCAAGTCGTTGCGGGCGCCCAATCGCGCTGAGTGAAAACTGCCATAAACGCCGCACTATTCCAAAGAGTAAGTCTTGAGTAAGTGCACAGACGGTAACCCCCGCTCTGCAGATCCGTAGACGACCCTCTCAGAGACATTTGCGTACTTAGCAGTAACTAAAAGAAAATGCCCTCTTTGTCTCGTATAAGAATTTACCATAAACGTTTTCGATGCTCGTAAAAAGTTTTGTTACTTGAAGTTATTTTATAAAGCATAGTGTACAATAGCAGTTATGATAAAAGGTAAACTAGAGATCAGTTGAAATATACCTACCACAATTATTGAATATACAATACTTTTTTCTAACTATTGTTTATTCAGGCAATAACAATAATTCGAAACCTACAATAATATGTAATGTCAAAATCAAATAAAATAAATAAATCAAACCCAATAATTCAGAAATATCCGAAGAAACTTGTTGTGTATGATTTGTGTAAAGAAAACTTAATTCGATTTCTGAGAAACGAATTAAGTTAAATTAGAACTCGAAAATGATAACAAAAAGAAAGCGAAAAGATTAAATAAGTACGTTTTAACAAGGAAACTCAGTAGCTCTAACATTTAATAAAGTGCCACTTTTATTTCGAACGCAAATGGAATGGGAATCAAAATTTAAAGTCGTCCTCGTAGAAATTTAGGGACATAAGAAAACTGCACAATTCTGCTATTAGTCGTAACTTATTAAAGACAATTTCCTACGCTCTAGCGCGACCAATCGGGCTGAGTGAGAACCGCTATAAAGGAAACGGTTAATAGCGAGTACCGAGTTACGGAGCGGAACGGGATTAGGAGTCGGAATTTAGTTCATCGTAGGTACAAAACGAACTGCCAGCTCTGCGTCTGTTTTATTCTTTGCCCGTTTTCGCGCTTAATGTTCCATTGTGATGCCAGTGTTGGTACAACGGGGTCTTTGACTTGGGTTAATCTTTCGTTCGATTTGTTTATAAAACCAATGCGATAAGGGTCTAACTAATTAAACGCTGCTAGGTACAAAATAATCTAACGTAGGTCTAGGGTTGGTACATTGATGGAAAGTTGAAATAATAGGCTCGGTCTAGCCAATTTGGGAAAATCAACTTTCCTAATTTACCTTCGATTTGGGTGTACCTATTTTCAAATTTCAAATTACTTATTTAGTTACAGTAATGTTTTTAGCTTATTATTTGGGTAGTTATAGTAGTAGTTAACGACTGCTATTGCCCGCGACTAGTATCTCCGTTGAAATTTCTTAAAATCCTTCGTTAGTCGGGGTCTAGTCGTTTTAAAAAGAACGTACGTGAAAAATCTCAAGTTTTTGACCTTGCAGTTTGTCCAGTAATTCAATTTCTTCTTTTGCATAAATGACTAGATCCACAACTTCGCCCCAAGGATTTACGATTATTACGTTTTTAAAAACTGCGAACTCTGTTATTTACTGGGACAAAAAAGTAGCCTATATCAGGATCTAAGCTAACGCTGTAGCAATTTTTGACAAAATTGGTTAAACAGATGGCCCGTGAAAACGTAGCAGACAGACACACAGCTTCGCATTTATATTATAAAAAAATTACGCTCTATTCAAAGGTGCATAGTATAACTTTGCTTTAGCCTGTACACTAGTGCAACTTTTTTTAGGTGCCACTATCGACTTTATTTTTTCGAAAGTTTTGTCTTCATACAAAAGTCTAATTGGAAACAGAAGCGATGACATCAGAATAAAGATCAGGGGAAAGAAAGCGAACATAACAAGGAGATGTGATCTACATCCATTACCTGGTCTATGGGAGCAAACTAATACGCCATTAAGATATCAATCAATACAAGCCGGGGTTTATTGTGCCTGAGATGGCTCGTAACATTAGCATGGAAATGGTCACGCCGCCGACGCCCAGTGCTTTGGTATGTTGATGATACCATCGGGTGATCTCTGAAGACTTCTCACAGGTGAATTGAATCTTGGGTGAATTTAACAAGTTTTAAGGCCCACCAGTGAAGAAAACGAAACTGTTCTATACAAGTACCGTTTCCTACCAATTACAATCCGGGTATCTTTAAAACAAGAGTGAATAGGCACCTTCTAGGTAAACGCGTCCCATCTTAGGCCACATCATCACTTTCCATCAGGTGTGATTGTGGTCAAGCGCTTGCCTATAGTGAATAAAAAAAACCTACTTAATTCAAAAACTCGACTGCGGTTTGCACTGCATCATGTCTGGTGTTTAGAGTATTAATTTAAGAGAACTACAGATATTTTTATAAGTATTTGTGATCTATACATGAAATAAATCTATTTATATTAATGAATGAAGCGATATCATCATACAAGCACAAAACATTGGCACAGCAAAGCGATAGACCATTTGAATTAGTGGCCATACATCATCGCGACGCAGGATTTACGGTCCATCGGCCCATAAAAATGATCAACAATAAATAACCGGCGGAATTAATTAAGATGACCTCATGCACGTATGTTTGCCATTTGACGTGTTTTAACGTCTTTTTACCCGACTACGGCGAAGCCAAAAGGAAGGGTTATGATTTTAGCAATCTATGTATGTAGGTTTGTATTTATGTTGCACCGTAGCGCCTAAACTTCTGAGCCGATTTTGATGAATGAGGTGTCAATCGATTCATTACTATGGTCCGGGTTACACGGGCTACATTTTATAAGAAAAAAATGACCTGACGGATGTTACATCCAAAAAAGTGGAGGTCTCCAAAAATGGATTTAAAATTTTGAAAATCCCGTGGAAATTGTTTGATTTTGGAGATAAAATTATATCCATCCCATTTCCAGGATTCAAGTTATCTTTATGTCTTTCGTGGGGCTGAACTGTAAAATATTTTTAACTAAGATTAATTAAACTAGATTTCGTCCGCATGAATTTAGATTTTTTGAAGCTCGTAGGGACTCTGATTTACCAAGATAAAACTAAGAGAATATTATAGAACCTTTAGATCTTTATTTACATATATCTATATCCATGCAAACAATTACGTCGATAACACGGCGTGATTGAAGGTCAAACCAACGAAGACCCTTTCGCATTTATAATTAACCCAAAAAGAGGGGTTTTATAAGTTTGACGTGTGTATCTGTGTATCTGTTTGTGGCATCGTAGCTCCTAAAATAATGAACCGATTTTAATTTAGTTTTTTTTTGTTTGAAAAGTGGCTTGATAGAGAGATAAATTAAAAATTTATATTTTTAGTTTACACTTGTATAAGTACTGGGATAATATTAGTACAGATATGTATATTAAGATAGACAATTTTAGCATTGCGTGAATTTATTTAACATTTATATTCACATAATTTAAGAGTCGGTTTACATTGCGTTGCATAATTGAAGTATTTACGAACAAAATCAGTACTCCTGTAGGGTGACCATAAAACTCTAGTATGCGGGACATTCCCGGTTAGCCGCGTTAGGATGAGAACGGTCGTTTTGATTCAGTAATGGCCAGGATGATCGCTTAGAAAATGTAAATTGCAAATGTCAGTGTCGTCGTCAGAATGTTTACATTTCCATATTAACAATGACTATGAAAGTAATAAGCAATAACCTTTAAGTTTCATGGTCTTGTTAAAACTGATCTACGGAACAATAGAGTGGAATGTTTGGTATAAATACTTCTCCATTATAATATTAAAGTTATGGATTTGCATAAACTGTGTTAGTTGCGATTATGACGTGTGAATAATATGCGAAGGATCTCGAATACGTACTGTCGTGGTGAATATAACTTTCAATATTTTTTAAAAAAAATGGAAGGCTAATACAATACAATACAATTCTAAGGTTTGCTAAGATATATACTGTTAATTACAAAAGTCCTGGTTATAAATAATTCAACACGTTGTTTGTATGTATATTAGGGAAATTATTCATCATCATCATCATGATCAATTCATCGCCGGTATACTACTGAGCATGGGTCTCCTCTCATAAAGAGGATTTCAAAATCACCTAAACATAAACTCCGGATTTATAGTATGCCGTGTAAGTATTAACTCCTCTCTAGAAGATCTATACTGCGAACATTTTGAGAACTAACTCACCATATTCCTCTAGGTATGTGTCAACTGTCATAGCAAAAGTACGATTTTTGTTCTTAATTTAAGTACTTAGGATAATTACATAGGGTAAGCACATACGGTGAGTGAGTTCCCATTTATATAATGAGCATAAGAGCTAGCGCGCACCACGGTAAATTTCCGAAGGTTATTTCCCGTAAAATCTGTGAATTACACACTACTATGTGTGTGTGTGTGTGTGTGTGTGTGTGTGTGTGTGTGTGTGCGTGCGTGTGTGTGTGTGTGTGTGTGTAGTGTGTGTGTGTGTGTGTGTACGCGTGTGTGTATGTGTGTGTGTGTGTGTGTGTGTGAACTACATAGTAGCGCGCGCACTCCGGATTTAATTCCGCACGGGGCTTTGATTGATTTAAATTCAAATATACGGTTTTTAAAACGCACCGCAGTGCACGATATCTCTTATACCATATTAGATTTGCGGAAAAATTTAATTGCCGAATAATTAGAATATCGCGTGTTAATTGCTTTCAACTACTGCACCAAATGGGACAGTCCCCATCCTGCGCTCGAAAGGGTCGCACCAATGTCATAAATCTCTTACGGACAGACCCTAATATATTACACGAATGATATTTTGTAATTTAAAACATGATAGTTAATTTCATATTCGGTTGTAAATCAAACGTTTAATGGCGCTGTGGGACGAACTGTGGATCGATGAGAAATGATCGCCTGATTAGATTTTTTAACGTGATTAGTCGATATTTTAATGGAAAGTTTGTATTTAACTTCTTATGGCTTGTGGGCTCAAATCGATTTCCCATTTGGATGTTTAACTATGCTTATGTGCTATGATATCGATCACCATGTGACCGAGTCACGATTATTGAGAGAGCTAAATCAAAGTCAAACTCATTTATTCAAATTGGGTATATTTACTCAATTGTACACTTTCTGATTGTCAAACAATAATGTAGTGGTAATAATTAATTACGTTAACTTAAAACCAAGGCTTCGAGGTTTCCAAACGCGCCCAAGTCTGAGAAGAGCCCACAACAAGCATAACGAAAGAAGGCTATGAATAAAAATAAGTATCAGTGCTTTCGAATTAAATACAAACACTGAATGTAATGGATATACAATACATACACCAAAAGTGTCTAAGAACTGGTCTGATATTATGATGAATCAATCACACCATTTTAAATGACATTTCTTATCAAGTAGGTTATAAGGACCTCCTTGGCGCAGAAATGATGTGGCACTGTAGAGTATTATACTCTACGATTGTAGTTTTAAAAGTCGTAGGTTACAGGTACGATTACCGGGTGGGTAAATTTGGAAACTTTTAACCTACCTGTCAGAAAATGAACGGCCTAGATAGAGTCCAAAGCAGAATCTTCACAAAATGATACTTACTCTGTTTCGCCAATTTTATTCACTCAAAAACTTACTCACAAGTGTAAATTAAAAATTTATAACACCCCCGACAAGTGAAGGTTGTAAGTAGAAAAGAGCTGATAACTTTCAAACGGCTGAGCCAATTTTCGAGGATTATAGCTAAGAACACTCTCGATCAAGCCACCTTTCAAACAAAAAAAAACTAAATTAAAATCGGTTCATTAGTTTAGGAGCTACGATGCCACAGACCGATACACAGATACACACATCAAACTTATAACACCCCTCTTTTTGGGTCGGGGGTTAAAAAGTAAAATGCCAGTCCAAACCACTGGACTTAGAAAGCTGAAATCTTGCATAGAGTTTTCCTTTAAGTATAATGCAGATAAGGAATAAGATCAGTTTTTCTATAAAGATTTTTTTTCTTGTAAAAACAGTTTGCTGTTATCAAAAGCCTAGCTCACACGTCCGAGTAATTTACAACTTACAATGCAGCAGTTTATGGGCAGCGCCGAGCGCGGTAGATCCCGTATCGAATATCTCGCATCTCAGGCGTTGAATGGCGTATCTAGATATTGAGTTACTGTGCGTAGACGTTACCGAGTTACGCTGAACTTATTGCACAAGCGAGTGAAACTTACGAGTATAGTTTATGTAAGTCGTTCAGCCTTTTCTTAGACATTTCTTATTTATAGCTGACTAGCGACCCGTCCCGGCGTCGCAGGGTAGTTTATTAAGAATTTCGAAGGGATCTCTAATTAAAATATTATATATAATTAAGTTTTCTATTGGTGAAAGAATTTTCATAATCAGTTCAGTAGTTCCAGAGATTACTTCTACAAACAAACATTTATAATATTAGTATAGACTAGCTGATGCCCGCAACTTCGTGTTACGTTTTTTCTCGAACGCTGTCTAGCTGAGTTAGATTAGAGGGTTAAGCTCGCAGCCAAGTCGCACAAAGCCTCGGATTTGCTACGCAAGACTGTGTCATGTGGAAGTACCTACAAGAGACCTATGCCCAGCAGTGGACGCCTATCACACTAATATTATAAAGGCGAAAGTTTGTGTGTATGTGTGTGTGTGTATGTTTGTTACTCCTTCACGCAAAAACTACTAGACGGATTTGGCTGAAATTTGGAATGGAGATAGATTATATCCTGGATTAGCATATAGGCTAATTTTTATTCCGGAAAATCAAAGAGTTCCCACGGGATTTCGAAAAACCTAAATCCACGCGGGCGAAGTCGCGGGCATCGGCTAGTCAGTTGATAATGATGAAGTGAGGACAGTAAGATCACACTTTTACTTACTACTCTGTAACACTGGCTATTACCTATTTACTTCTAAGAATCACACTGGCTATTGGTTACTCATAAGAAAGCTCAGTCACTCAGCGAATGGAGAGAGCTGTACTTGCAGAAATGAGGAGATCCATAGGAAAACAAGAGTAACTGAAATACTGCCATTTCAGCTTCCTAATCCATTCAAATATAGGAAATATCTGAACGGACTGGGAAGCTCAAATGACAATGGGCACATAGTTCGAAATACCAATTGACGTTGGGGTCCCAAGGTGCTAAGAATGACGACCTCGCACCGGAAAACGCAGCGTTGGAAGACCCCCTAGGTGGATAGACGACAGAAAATGAGTCGCAAGGAGCCGCTGGATTGAGGCGGCGCAAGACCGTCTGGAAGTCCCAACAAGAGACCTACCTCCAGCTAGACGTCTATCTTGACAAGGATGATGATGATGATGATAACTAGTAGTACGTGGTTCTAAAGCTTTTCTTCAACTTCATCGCTCCTATAACAAGCATTTCACAAACTAAATCAAAAACAGACACCCATCCATCGGCGTCCGGGCGAAACACTAAGAAGTTTAATTATCTAATCGCGCACGCAATCGCCGGCATAATGAGGGAGGGACCGATCGCGCCGTCCCACATAAATCTGTCATGCGCCCGCGCACGACGCCCGTAACGCACACATCTTGATGCCACAGCGGCGCGCAACATTTTACACGAGAAAAATACTGTGTCGACTGTAGAGCCTTAGCACACTTGGTACTTTTGTATCAGCGACTAGCAATTTCTTGTCATAATGAGGGACCGATCGCGCGTCCCACATAAATCTATCATGCGCCCGTGAAATGGCATAAACTGGGATTTGGTCATATCCCTCATGGATATGGCCCGAAAGATGTTAAAACGACAATTCGATTCAGTCATTTCCCTGAAGAAAGTCAGTGATTTGGTCAACCCCTAAACTGTTTTAGTGAGAAGGTGAAATAAACGATTCAAGAGCTTGTTCCCGCTCTTCACTACAGCTTTACCACACCCCTGCGGCGTCTATCCGACTGACTGACTGGCTGATTGACTGACTGACACCAAAACGCATATTTAAGCGATACAATGATCATCAGTAGATAAATGCCAGAGCCTCACTTGATCGTAGCTGCTTTAATATTAGTTGCAAAGTTATTGCGAGCAATACAGTCGCCGATCGCTGATACTAAAATTATCGAGTGTGTTAGGAACCTTAGCTGTACTCGAGTTTTAACAAGAGTGCTATAAACTAATAAATAGGGAACAGAGATTAAACACTGTTTAAAAAGTAAGTCTTTTTGGTTGTGTCGCTGTAAAGTTAATTATTATCTAACTAATGACAGTATAATGGAAAAGAGACCGATCTCAGCGTCCCACATAAATCTGTCATGCGTCTGCGCACGGTAACGCACACATCTTGATAACAAAGGGGCGCGCAACATTTTACACGGGATAAATAAATAAATAAAAGGTTTATTGTTATCCCTTACGGACTAATATTACATTTAATCTATAGTTTACTCTAGTAAATTTCTTATTTTTAACCCCCGACCAAAAAGATGTGTGTTATAAGTTTGACGTATGTATCTGTGTATCTGTGCTGTGTATCTGTCTGTGGCATCGTAGTTCCTAAACTAATGAACCGATTTTAATTTAGTTTTTTTTTGTTTGAAAGGGGGCTTGATCGAGAGTGTTCTTAGCTATAATCCAAGAAAATCGGTTCAGTCGTTTGAAAGTTATCAGCTCTTTCTAGTTACTGTAATCTTCACTTGTCGGGGGTGTTATAAATTTTTAATTTAAACTTGTTATTGTTAGGTACTGAATATCTACGTTAAACAGTTTAAATGACCTAATCTCTACAATAAAATAATATTAGGTAAGTACATTACCAAATAACTCATTTAACTTCTGTGTAAAGGTCACCAGTGACGGTAAAAGCCACCTCCATCATATTCCATACTACTCCTATCTCTGGCCGTCTTTCCATTTTTAGGGTTCCGTACCTCAAAAGGAAAAACGGAACCCTCATAGGATCACTTTGTTGTGTGTCTGTCTGTCTGTCGGCAGGTAGGTAGGTTTAAAAAAATACCCAAGTACGGAATCCTCAGTGCGCGAGTCTGACTCGCACTTGGTCTTCCGGGTATTCGCTTCGAATTCGAAGGGTACTAGTTTGTTACGGTTTTAGTCCATCTCTCGTCTATGTAGAAATACGTTTTAGTTAATTTAGACTTTTTATAATATGTACCTACCTAGTAGATGCGACAGCCCTCAGCGCTTGTCAAGGTTAAGCAACGTTGACTCAAGTCGAGATCGCAGTTCAGGTCTAATTTGTCATAAAATGTTGTTGTAATGTTATAAAAAAGGGTTGGTCGAGTGTGTGCTCCCGCCCTAAACCTCTATTTTTAGGTGCCAACCAATCTGACGAGATGAATGGAATGATGGTAGAATGACGTAAGATGGATGTATCATCGTGACTTGACACCAGGATGCTGAGTACTGACCTACAATAATCTCTTAACAGGGCTCTCTCCGTCACTCGCTTCATACAATCGTAGTTCCAATTTCATTTGAATATTAAGCAACCAAAGTCCATGAAATTTTGCAGACATATTCTAGAAACTAATATCTGTGTCTGTAGTTTTTTAGATCTTTCTAAAAATACGTAGTTTTAAAATTACAGGGGTTCAAAAATTTGTATGAAAATTTTAAGACCGCGTAACTTTGAAACCGAATATTTTAACAGAAATCTGGAAAACTACAGACATAGATATTAGTTTCTAGGATATGTCTGCAAAATTTCATGGACTTTGGTTGCTTAATATTCAAATGAAATTGGAACTACGTTTGTATGAAACGAGTGACGGAGAGAGCCCTCTTAATGCTATTAAATGCCATAGTGAGGTTAGATGAATACTCGCGTGCAGAGCAAGAGGTCTCGGATTTGAATCCATGACAGGTCAGTTTATAAAATGTTAACATGAATATTACATGATAAAACATAAAACATGTTTTAAAAGGCTTGGACCGAGATAATCTTTGCAAATCCATACTAATATTATAAATGCGAAAGTGTGTCTGTCTGTCTGCTACCTTTTCACGCCCAACAGTTTAACCGATTCTGACGAAATTTGGTAAGTACAGGGTTAGCTTATATCCCGGGGATGGACATAGGCTACTTTTTGTCCCGGAGAATCAAAGAGTTCCCACGGGATTCCTAAAAACCCATCCGCTTAACCGATTTGTATGAAATTTGGTACAGAGGTAGCTTGCGTCCCTGTAATTGACATAGGCATTTTATCCCGGAAAATCATACAGTTCCCACGGGATCTTTAAAAACATAAATCCACGCGGACGAAGTCGCGGGCATCCTCTAGTACTTAATAATAAAACATTTCAAGATGTACCTACTGCTTTACCTAAACTTGACTTTACTCAGGGTGGTCCGGATGAACACTATAATGCTTTTTTTGATCTCATAAACTCTCAGTTTAATTCTACCTTTAAAATTGTAGAAAAAAAACTGTTTAAAAATCTTAAATTTAGTGACTGGGCTACTGTTGGCATCTATAAAAGTAGAAATAAGTTGTTCGACTTGTATGCAGAAAAACAATATAACTACACTCCCACATTTGTTGAATATGTAAAAAATTATTCAAAATTATTCAAAAAGGTTTGCATACAAGCAAAGTCACTCTGCATAAAGCAAAAAATTATTAATTCTGATAATAAAATTAAAGCAGCTTGGGATATCATCACGGATGAAACTGGGAAACAAAAAGTGCATAACAATAAATTGGAGCTAAAAATTAATAACCGTATTATTGACTCCAATATTGAAATTGCAAATACATTTGAGAATTTTTTCCAGAACATTCCAGTCATCACTACTAGTTCCCTTAGCTCTTCACCAACAGAAGCCTATGATCTTCTCAGGGCCAATGTCACTGAATGCGGTGTGTTGTTTAGGTTCGAATACGTTACTCCATATGACATTGTTAAAGTGTTCAAATCTTTACAAAGCAAAAAAACCGGAGATCTGTGGGGAATATCAGTAAAAATAATTAACAATATTATTGATATTATTGCGCCATATCTAGCCTTAATTTTTAATGAGTCTGTGGATACAGGCGCTTTTCCAGATCTCATGAAATGTAGTAAATTGATACCTCTCTTTAAATCGGGTAGCAAAAGTGACCCAAACAATTACAGGCCAATTTCAATTTTGCCAACACTGAGCAAGATATTTGAGAAAATCATGCTCAACCAACTGCTTCAGCATTTCAATTTAAATAAGCTACTCCATTCTGAACAGTATGGCTTCACTAAAGGTCGATCAACAACCGACGCGGCCGCAATGCTGTTAAAGCATATATTCAATGCGTGGGAGGGGTCACAGAATGCCATTGGTATTTTCTGTGATTTATCCAAGGCATTTGATTGCGTTGAGCACGAGACTCTTTTAGTTAAATTGAGCCACTATGGAATCAAAGACACTGCGCTTGGTCTCATTGCGTCCTATCTTAGTGATCGTATTCAAACAGTATGTGTGAATGATGTGAAGTCATCCGGATCAGCCTCACTAATGGGTGTTCCTCAAGGCTCTATTCTAGGTCCTTTCATGTTCTTAGTATACATAAACGATTTACCATATGTAGTCCAAAATATTTGCGATATCGTACTATTTGCTGACGATACGTCTTTGATTTTTAAAGTCGATAGAAATAAGGACAATTTTGACGATATAAATGGTGCCATATCTCAGGTAACTCACTGGTTTACTGTAAATAATCTACTTTTAAATGCAAAAAAAACTAAGTGTATTGAATTCGCACTGCCCAATACCAAGAACACAAGTAACATTAATTTAATGATAAATAATGATATTTTGAAAATAGAAGAGACTACTACATTTTTGGGGATAACCTTAGATGCGAAGCTGCAATGGGGCACCCATATATCAACTCTTGCTGGCAAACTAAGCTCTGCTGCTTACGCGGTTAGAAAGATTCGACAATTAACTGACGTGGAGACCGCAAAGATAGTATATTTTGCTTATTTTCATAGTATTATGTCTTATGGAATCTTAATATGGGGTAGAGCGGCAGATATTGGGAGAATTTTTGTATTACAAAAAAGGGCAATACGCGCAATTTATAACTTAAAACCACGCGATTCACTTCGAGAAAAATTTAAGGAAATAGGTATCCTTACCGTAGCCTCTCAATATATTTACAACAACATAATTTTTGTAAGACAAAATATTCTTAGTTACAAGAAGGTTGGCGATCTACACAACAGGCTGACTAGACACCGTAACAGGCTTGCGACTCCTACACTCCGTCTCAGGAAGGTCCAAAAGTCATTTGTGGGAATGGGTATAATCTTCTATAACAAAATTCCTCAGTCAATTTTGGACTTGCCTTTACACAGGTTCAAAAAATCTATTAAAAATATGCTCTTGAGAAAAGCATATTATACTATCGAAGATTATGTAAATGATAAAAAAGCGTGGATTTGAACTTCGATTCGCTCCAGCAATGCGCAGGACTTCAATTGCTTTTATACATGGCATAATATTGTATATCAAATCTTTGAAAAGAGCAACCGCCGAGTTTCTTGCTGGTTCTTCTCGGTAGGAAAGGCATTCCGAACCAGTGGTAGATGCTTTTGACGATTCGAAAGAACTTGTAAAAGTCTAATTGAATAAAAACATTTTGAATTTGAATTTGAATTTGAATACAACCCAATTTCATAAAATTGTAATGAAAATGAGTACCTACCTAAGAGCAGCTTTTTCAATAAAGCCATTTTAACGGATTCTCAACACAAGTTCTCAAAATGTCTTTAAATTCAACATTATTTGAAAACTGAAAGATTGGCCATAAACCAGTAAAATTAGGTGTCAATTTAAACAACATTATTAGGCTCCAACAATCTGTGAAAAGATTCGCTATATATAGGTATAGGTACTCTAGATGTCAACTGTCATGTCATATCAAAAGTACGGTAAACCCATGTACTTTTGACTTGATAATTAATTGACACAGAACAAACATGGTGCGTCCTTTGTCAGCTAGTACGCGTTTTACCTACTTATTCAAAGCATGATACAAAGTAGCAGTAATTAATTCATAGAAATTACATCCTACATTATTTACAACATGCATACGTCAAACAAGCATTTACAAGGGACACGCAGTTAATAGCGCGTGTTAGTAGCATACGTAAAAAACCTGCGTACATACGGCACACATACAATAAACTCATCTAACCTGCGCAAGAGTTGAAGGGTGGAATCCATCACGCTGACAACGTAAGAAAAAACCCGACGCCGGCCAATCGCGGGGCGACGTTTGAATAATTGTTCCACCGGCCGGCCAATCGCGTGCGCCCGCGGCGGTCTTATTCTGGACCTTTCAATGATTAATGCGCACCGTCGACGTATTTACGACTCGTCCGATTCGAGTTTGAATGATTTGTCGGCGTCACTACGCCGGATTTACGATCGCGTGTCGATTCATAAGTCGATGTTTCGCTCTATGTGTATCTTTAAGTACCAGTGTTATGGCTTAACCCGCCTGGGCCTGTACGTCATCGCGCGTTAGGTCATACGAAATATTCTGCCAATATAATATTATTTTTGAGGTTTCACTGTCGTAAGCCAACAAACTGCTGTGCAGTTTCTTCGAAGAAGGAATTCTCGTGCTTTATGATAATTATAATTTAAAAAAAGTGTCGGCAAACATGCTCATGCAAACTGATACACAAATAATATCCACCTAAACATGCAATAGAATTCATCCATGTATTATATTATGAATGCGAAAGAGTCTCTGTTCGTCTGTCTGCTAGCTCTTCGTGGCCTAAAATTTAATGAAAGATAGCTTGCATCTCGAGGAAGGACAAAGGCTACTTTTTGTCATGAAAAATTAAAGAGTTCCCAAGGAAATTTCAAAAAGCTTAAATCAAGACCGAAGAAGTCATGATATTATTTGGTACAGAGAAAGCTTACATCCAGGAGACTGATATATAGCTTACATTTTGTCCCGGAAAATGAAAGATAAGAAACTAGCAGACTAAATTGCGGGCATCATGTATTACAAGATAAAACCACAACAATACTAACATAAAATTTACAACATATCAGCAATTCATTCGTACATTGATTTGTAACACAGGCTTTCCTATAGTAGAGTGCCAAAGCGAACTATTGGGTTTCCACATTTATTGTGTTTACCTTTTCTGTATATTTAAGGAGTTGTTTTCACGTGAAAATTTTTCTTGTTTAATAAATATTATTTATTTATAAAATTGATGTATAATGTTCGAATTGATCGATTGATCAATTAGCTCGGCAGAATCGTCTGTTGCAGTTTGACTGGTACAGTTCCACAGGACGTTCGCGTCGGTCTTCGATGTGTATAAATAAACTGATGGAATTACTCTGGACGTGCTTATTCCGATATTTATTACGAGAGATCGTGCGTTAAGGATGTTTCATCACTCGCGTCGATTATGGGAATATCTCTTGATAAGGTCTTGGGCAAACGAACAGCTTTACTCGATGAAAGCTTTAGGCATCCTGTGTCCGTACGTTGAAATTCCTCGGACGCGTACGAAGCGATTTGCTTCCTCGTTTCTAATCCAAACCGCTAGGATATAGAATGCCTTTCCGACATTAGTTTTCTCTTCCATTTTTAATATGGGTACCTTCAAGTCAAGCATAAATAGGCAACTTTTAAGCAAGCGCGCTCTATCTTAGGTTGCATAATCACTTGCTAGCAGGTGCTCCAGTGCGGACTGGTAGACTTAACACACCTTTGAGAACATTTGTTTTTTTGTTTTTAGGGTAAATGAGTTATCAAAGTTAGGAAAAACGGAACCCTTATAGGATATATAAGGGTTCCTCCTCTACCCTACTTTCCTTTGTCGTAGATTGTCTGTCGTGTCTGTCAAGAAACCTATAGGTTACTTCCCTTACTCCTTAGAATCATGAAGTTTGGCAGGTAGGTAGGTCTTATAGCACACATAAGGGGGAAAATCCAAAAAAGTGATCTTTTTGGAGCAACATCCGTTAGGTCGATTTGTTTCGTATAAAATCTAGCCTATGTCACCCGAACCATAACAAAGAATCGATTGAGATCTCATTCATCAAAATCAGCCCAGTAGTTTAGGAGCTACGGTGGAACACACTGAATCTGATATACCTAAATACCTACATAGACCGCTAAAATTATAACCCTTCCTTTTGGCTTTGCTTTAGTCGGACCTGCCGCCAAAGTTACCTAGTTATTAAGTTATCGATAAAAACGAATGCAAATCAGCATTTTACGCGATAAAGATATTGGTTTATGGGTCCAACCGACATGGCGTTGAGAATATTTAGAAGCCGTAACTTTTTTATGGCGAACCATAATAGTTTAATGGCCACAGTTTAAGCGATCCTTAAGTAGCGGCAGTTGTTTTATTTGACCTTAAGCTTGGGGCACACTGAAGAAATTATTACACTACCCAAACAAAGGAGCGTAATGTTGTCAAGGTGAATGTCTGTGAGCTAATTTTTAAATGCCTGAACAGATTCAGTTGTATGACCGAATGACCCTGCCAGAATGCACTTAAACTTTAATAAATTGCTAAAGTTTAGGAGTGTCTGGCAGGGGTTTGCCACAGTACTATGTGTCTGGCAATGCATGATGTGATTTCTAATACGATTCCGAAGAAAATGTAAAAAAAAATCGTTTTAAACTTTGACGTAAGATTTTTACACCTTCGTTACCTGTTAACACCATGATCCAAACTTCATAGTGGCGAATCGTTCTTCCCTGTGTTGTGGACAATACGCAGAGAAACATTCAGCTTTTATGAAATAACGAAGGCCTGACTTTTACAGGCTCTCTTTACTACTTTGTCTTAAGTTAATTACGTCTCCAGTGTGTCCCATACTTTACAGACTCTTTATTCGTCGGCGCCTCAGATGTTAAAAATAAAACCAAAACGTGTTTTAATCGTTCATTATATTACTAGTGTGTAAATTAATTATTAAAGTACCCACACTTAAAGTCAGTATAACCATATAACTAACTTATCAATTAATTAACTTATTATTTATATTCGCTTACCACTTTATCACCAAATCAAGCTTACCTGAAATCAAAAACAACGCTAATCAATTTTATTATTATTTAACAAAAACCCATTCATTGGTATTTAATCTATCACTGGTATATACAGGGTTTGCTTATTTACTTGGAAGATTCAAAAACAAGTCATAATCATTAAAAAGTCGGCCAAGTGCGAGTCGGACTCGCATACGAAGGGTTTCGTACCACCGTACAAGAAGTAATACTTTTTAATTTTTTTTTCATTGCGCCATTTTGTAATGTTTATCATTTGGTGTTATAGCGGCGACAGAAATACACATTTAGTGAAAATTTCAGGTCTTTATCTATCACGGTTCATAAGCTGACAGACAGACGGACGGACGGATAGCGAAGTCTTAGTAGTAATAGAGTCCCGTGGGCACTCTTCGGGTACGGAATCCTATTTAAAAAATATGAATGCCCTGCGAAAAAAAAACACTTTTCAAAACTGCACCGCACCATAGCTGCCTTATTATTTTTCTAGTTAAGCCATTGTCACTCGGGATAATATAAGGATTCTAACGATATCTGTTCAGGCCTTTAGAAGTTATGATGGAATAAAGAAACTCACATACATACCTACGTACATGAACCTTGAAAACTTTACACGTTCCTTTCTTTGTCGTGTAAAAAAGATTTTTATTTGGCTTAACAGAAAATGTAAACTTATCTAGACATTCCTTTCCATGTTTAATTTGAAACACAGAAATAACCGAGAACAACAAAAAGAAATGTTATTTTCCAACGGAATTAATAAGAATTTCTTATGCAGATTACACTCTGTAACTACTCCTTCGAGCCGCGTGGAAAATTTACAAAAAAATAGGATATATTATAAGGTTCGGACTACACTACACCACTGCAATCAGTGGAATGCTGGTTATAGAAGCGTAAAAGCACTGCCTAGCCTAGTTGAAATAGCACTGTTCGTTTCATTAAATTATCTAAGTACTAGCCATCATCATCATCGCCAATTTTGTTTTGGGGGAAGAATTTGTTGTGGGATTCATTACGAAGATGCTGATATCATTGAGAAAAATAAAGTAATATTAAAGTATTTTCTTAAAGTTCGAGGTTTTTAAAGCCTAAATCGACGTGGACGAAGTCACGGGCATCAGCTAGTAAAACACTCTTTAAAATATTTCTAACTTTCAAAGGTGATCGTAGGATTTTCAACCTCCGACCCAAAAAGAGGGCTGTTATAAGTTTGACGTATGTATCTGTGTATCTGTCTGTGGCATCGTAGCTCCTAAACTAATAAACTGATTTTAATTCAGTTTTTTTTTTTTTGTTTGAAAGGTGGCTTGATCGAGAGTGTTCTTAGCTATGATCCAAGAAAATCGGTTCAGCCGTTTGAAAGTTATCAGTTCTTTTCTAGTTACTGTAACCTTCACTTGTCGGGGGTGTTATAAATTTTTAATTTACACTTGTTTTTGTTCTAGAATCGAGAGCAGAGCTGCAACGGGACAGTGTAGTCCCGCCCTAAGCTAGACACAGGCAGACAGCGAAACAAATTCTACGTCCAAAAAACTCATTAGCGGCATAGCATCCGAGCAGAAAGAGCGACAAATTGGGGCAGGCGGAGCCAAGAGCGTTTAATAGTCTGTGACAACTGCATTAAGACTTGAACACTCTGGATGCATAATTTTGGAGCGAAAATAAACAATTGAGACGGCGGAGTTCAAAGGTTTTGTGTATGCAACTTTTTCTTCATAGAATTATTTTTTAGCCCGTGTTTCTACTCTTACGGTTTAATAGTATGATTCACCTGTATTCCTAAATAATCTACCTACGAGATCTCAAAGAAAAAGTATTGTTACAACAGTTACAATATTTTTTCTTTTAACTACTTACATTTAGTGACGCAAAACTTCATAACTCTATCTATTCCTACCAATTACAATCCGGGTATCTTTAAAACAAGAGTGAATAGGCACCTTCTAGGTAAACGCGTCCCATCTTAGACCTCATCATCACTTTCCATCAGGTGTGATTGTGGTCAAGCGCTTGCCTATAGTGAATAAAAAAAAAAAAGATTGTATACCTACTTATTGCATAACAATGTCAAGTCATATCCTCTAGACTTGAAATTAAACGTTGTAGCAGCCCATGCATGCTAAAGCATTACATTTTTTTTTTTTTTCAGTTTTATAGTACCGACATAAAAATATTATATGTAATTTAAAAAAAATGACTTTTTTAAATCAAAATTTTTTAATGAACTAAAAAGGAATGTTACTTACTCATGAAAACAGAATAAGAATATAGGTTTAAACTAAACTATTCTACCACAGTATAATATGCCATTAAAGAGTTCCAGTACCCATCTTCCATCGTCATCATAAAAAAAATTTTTTACGCTGTTTGTCCGTAATGTGCAATCATCATAAAATGACGCATACAGACCACGGGCGCCAAGACATGATTATGTGTTCACACAAACCCATAAAACTATAACCCTTTCTCTTTTGAACAGCTATTAAATATTAATAAACAAATATTCGAGATATCCGATAAAGCAAACTTAATTACTATGACATTCAATATTAATTCGATAGCGCCGATAAAATTAACGTTAAAATTATAAAGCCCGCCATAAAAGTGGAGACAATATCAAAAAGAAATCAAAGCTGTGACTTTGTCTTGATGTTGCGTGTTTACGAATGATGACATCAAACAACAGTATTTACAAACACTCAACTCAGCGCTGTTGCAGCGACGAATTTTTATTTTTATTTTTTTTAATTCACTATAGGTAAGCGCTTGACCACAATCACACCTGATGGAAAGTGATGATGTGGTTTAAGATGGGACGCGTTTAAAAAGACTTTCATTGTTAAAATAAACGATTTTTCTGGTGATGCAGATGTTCGTAGACGACTTACCGTATCCATATTATAAGAACAGAACTACCTGTGTTTTTTTTCTGTTTTAGAAAAAAGAAAAAAAAACCGGCCAAGTGCGAGTCGGACTCGCGCACCGAGGGTTCAGTACTCGGGTATTTTTTTTGACATTTTACACGATCAAAACTATTATGCATAAAAATAAAATAAAAATCTGTTTTAGAACGTTCAGGTAAAGTCCTTTCATATGATACCCAACTTGGTATAGTTTTCTCACTTTGAAAATTTTAACACATTTTTTTTTTTTTAAATTAATTGTAACCACAACTAAGAAAGAATGTAGCTTTCTATTGGTGAAAGAATTTTTAAAATCGCTTCGGTAGTTTCAGAGATTACTTCCTACAAACAATGTTACAAACTTTATTACCTCTTTATAATATTAAGTATAGATTATTATATTAAAATCTTGTTCTCTATCTCACTCTTCGTATAGGCAACAATTAGCACTGCCCAGCCAATCGTTGCAGTGGTTCGACCTTTCAATCGTATAACTTTTTGTAAGTTATAACCCGATCCCAAACGTCTAATAAGAAGCTTCGGTTCAAATTTTGCATCTTGTTTTTAAGGGCGATCTCAACGCTGAAGCGATGTTGATGTGTGATGATGATCAGTCTACAATAATTCGGTAGGTTTTAAATGTAGCTAACTAAGTAGGTACTGTGAAGTATAGTCAGTAGTGTGCCAAGTAACGCTAACTAGGCTACAACGCAGTCTCATAGCCAATCGGCAAGATATGTCCACTCTAGTTATTTCAGTAATACAACTTCCATCTTAATTTGGTCTGTACACTGAAACACTAGAGAATTTACAGAGCCAACAACCACTACTACTAGTTCACGATAGCATTTCGCTAGGCGCTGATCATCGAGATTCTAGTGGCCATAGCGTCTAAAGAAAAAGCTCAAGCCCATAAAGCTATATTAATTAGGTACTTATCGATCAATAAGCGTTTATACTTCATTCATATTATATGTATAGCTCGTATAAATTAAACTAGGAATCTATTAAACTGTTAGTATAAATAAATTTAGGATTTCTTAAATAACTGGCCTAAATACATTCTGCCTATAATTAATAGGTAGTTTTGATAAATTAAAATATGATAAATTCAGTAAGTATTGTTTCAAATGACTTTGAATGAGGTTAACTGAATTCCTCGAATTCTTCCACAAAGATGCCTATCAAGAATTGGAGATTTTAGCATATTTAGTAAATTAATTATAAATATGCTAAATAATGGAGTAGTTTCTAATGAATTCCCTCGAAAATATTTGAAATGTTAACCGTTTCGTGTAATTATGTCTCTACCATTGATTGGAATGTGTTATGTGATATTTTTTCTATTCATGTTTTTGATCTTCTATCTACACATATAAAATTCTCAATTTAGTTTCGTTAATTCACGTATTCATTGATATTGACTCTACCATCAAGCCTTTATTATAAAAATATATTATGAAAGGTAAAAGAAAAGCATAAACTAAGAATCTCAACATTTTATATCACAAAATAAAAACTTTTCGTACTTTCGAGCACTAATCTTACTTATGTAAATATTTATTTTAAGTCTTGCAATGCCTTTGAATACTTTACAAAACATATAAAATCGTACAATAAAAATATTCACGTCCTAAGTTACGCGTTTTACATTTTTCGATTGAAACTTCATTTAATATCTCGCTTTCAACTCGAATTAATCTCGATGTAGCTTTCAACTTCAACCGAAACGTATAGTACGGGTGACGGCAGTATTACACGAAACGGGATAAGATCAACACACATTAGCTCTCAGACTTGACCCGTGGTCCATTATTTATTGACGCCGGCGACAAAAATACTTCGTCACGTCGTCTAGACAAATCGGGAGCAATCCCGCTCATACACGCCTGCACTCCGAGCTGAGAATATTTACTGAGGGTGTAATTGACGCAAGCCGCTGCATTTCTGATGCAGGCCGTGTAGAGCGTGGGATGGATCTATTACGAGTATGAAGGACCTTCGATAACTTGACAGCATATATTATACGGGTTGAAGCTAAAGTAATGTTTTTTTACCCGACTGCGGCAAAGCCAAAAGGAAGGGTTATGATTTTGGCAGTCTATGTATGTGTGTGTATGTTTGCATCCAGATTCTGTGTGTTCCGTAGCGCCTAAACTACTGGGCCGATTTTGATGAATGAGGTGTCAATTGATTCGTTGTAAAGGTCCGGGTGACATAGACTATACCTATTTTATAAGAAAAAATTGACTTAAGGGATATTACATCAAAAAAGTGGTCTCCAAAAATTTTTTTTGCTATTGTATCGAGTGGGTGTATTGTATGAATGTACAACAACATTAAAATATACCAAGCGACAGTAAAACAATTTTGCTCTAATATTTAAGAACAATAACAAGTTATTAGAACAATAGATTTCAGTCGGGTTTTAGCTCTCAACTTAATCTTGTTAAAATTCCATTACAAGTTTCTATGCAACTATAAAATGTACATCGATGATGTAATAAATAATAATAATTAGTGCAAAGTTTATTTCCTGCAGAGACAGACCTACGTCATAATTTTCAATATAGTCAAAGCTAGTAGCTATGAACAAAAGTTTTTTGACCAAGGCTAGGACGTATGTACTAAGGTACTAGGCAATCATAAACAACGAAGAGGTAAGTATCAAGGTTGATGTCAGACGACGTCCTTGTGCGGTGACAGCGGGATTGCGGCGCAAGGCAAGACGTGTGCCCCGGACAGTGGCTTACTGCGCGCGATGACTGCCCACTGCCGCCAGTGCAACACCTGTCAACGGTTGATAAGCCGACCGCATGCGTGTGTAATTGCCACTATATCCATTTACAAGTACAATTATCAAACTAGATCATGATATTCTACTGTACAAGATTTCATCAACTTGAAGTATATCTGTTGATAGAGATATCAAATTATAGGACCCCTCTTAACTGAGACTGCCTGTGGATCGTCTCAGTGAATAGTATACCATTAGAATAGATAGAGACCTTACGAGACAGATAGTAACTTAAGATAGTCAGTTTTAGCGATATGCACATTGCACGCTAAAGTTATATTTTTTTTTTAAATTGATCTGACTGAAAACCTAATTTGAAAATGTTTACGTTTTCTATGATAGAGTTCTTAAAAAATTACTATCGGTAACTTTATGTTCCAAATATAATTAATCATAACTAAGGTTTAGGTACTAGGCAATAATAGCGACGAGGATGTAAGATATCAAGTTGTGTGATGTCAGACGATGTCCTTGTGCGGTGACAGCGGGATTGCGGCGCAAGGCAAGACGTCTGCCCCGGACAGTGGCTTACTGCGCGATGACTGCCCACTGCCGCCAGTGCAACACCTGTCAACGGTTGATAAGCCGACCGCACGCGTGTGTAATTGCCACTATATCCATTTACAAGTACAATTATCAAACTAGACTCATGATATCCTGCTAGCATTTACATAGTTTTACTAGCGACCCGCCCCGGCTTCGCACGGGTGTTCCGGGATAAAATATAGCCTATACGGATTCGGAAGAATCCCTCTAAGTAATGGTAAAAGAAATTTTGAAATCGGTCCAGTAGTTTTTGAGCCTATTCAATACAAACATACAAAAATACAAAGGTTTCCACTTTATAATATTAGTATAGATAATCTTAAGGAATATAACTGTTGATAGATATATGAAGGAAGATAGGTATTAGGTACCTTCAGTGGCGTGCACAAAGTTTAAAGCCAAGGTAAGCATTAAGGTATGAACTTATTTTCAGGCAGTGTGTTTATACTACTATGAGCCGCACGCCACTGGGTACCTTACACAAGGTAAAAGTAACTTAAGAGACTTAATTTTTGTTAGGCACAAATTTTGCACATGACGGCAAACTAAAATATTTTTTTTTTAAACCGACCCAACAAGAAATCTAACTAGGGAACGCTTCTTTAGTTTCTTTGCGATAAGTTATTATCCCTGAAATCAATTGGATACATAATACATAAATGTATTTCAAATTAGTTTAAAAAGTTCGTATCATTATTATTGCGTAACTGTTCTAGCTGATTTCCTCGAGTTCATCCAGGTGGATTTAGGTTTTTAATGATTCCATAGGAATTTCTCAAAATCCTTAATATGTGGGTCTAGATCTGCCGGTTTAGGCTATGCATTGGCAGTCAGTTAGTTGCTCGCGGTACTATTTCGTATACATGGATGGATTAATGGATTCAATGATTTCGACAAACGTTTAGTAAAGTTAGATTTATGAACAGAATACCTTTAAAAATCATTTTATGGTATACAAAATAGCAATAAATAATACTTATTACTATTAGTCTATCAGAAAATCCGTCACAGCATCTTTTACTTTGCGACGAACATAAAAACTAAGTCCCAAAGTCGCATTTCATCAATCGGGAGTCGGGACTGGCCGTAACGTATTTCTCGGGCCTCATTGTGTTATTTCTAATAAACTATCTCTGGGAGATAGCCCTGGACGTTTATGGCCGTTTCTGACATATTTGTGATGGTCCAAAGATCGGGAACCCGGCATAGATTTATCGATTCCGAGCCATTTCTTCCGAGTCGCCAGTCTATGCGGTCATTCTTCGTGGATTCGTTTATTTTTTTGGTGTTTATGATTTACTGTTATGCCCCCGCACGGATTCGTTTTGTGTTGTGACTTATGATAAGCAGATAACATAAATCGCATTGCTGTGATTCGATATAATGACAATGTCTGCGTAAAATACATATCTCTATCACAAATATACAATATTACAAAAAGCCGCCAGTTGTACTTAAACTCTATATACCTCTATATTTTCTGTACCTTAAAAGGAAAAACGGAACCCTTATACATTTTTAAAGAATAGGAGCCATGCTAATCATGACTAATACTCCCTTTTCCTCCCCAATTAAGCGTAAAGCTTGTGGTGCCAGGAGTGGGTACGACAATAGTGCAACGGGTGGGGTTTGAACCGACAACCTTTCGGAATTCAGTCCGCTCTTCAACCGTTGAGCTATCGAGGCTCTATTTTTTTTACCTTGTTGTCTGTCTGTCTATCCGTCCGCGTCATGTCGTGTAGAAACCTATAGGGTACTTCCCGTTGACCTAGAATCATGAAATTTGGCAGATAGGTAGGGCTTATAGCACAAGTAAAGGAATAAAATCTGAAAACCGTGAATTTGTGGTTAGATCACAAAAAAAAATTAAATTAAATTCACGAAAAAAATAATTTGCTAAATCACATATTATTATAAGGTACAATCGTTTGCGTAACCTAAGCATACCAACCCACACACATTCACACACACCACATCACACAAATACTTTTATTTATTTATTTATATTAACTTAATCTTAATTTCTTTACTTCTACTTAATCGTACCTTATCTTAACTTAAATTAGAGCAAATGTAACAGGGAAGGCACTAACTCCCATGACACAGTTTTTACTTTTTTGGGAGTTAGAGGTCCAAAGCAGTCTATGTCAACATAAGTTTTTTTGTAAATAAACATTATCTTTGACATCTTTGCCCCAACATTTAGTTAGAACATCGTGTTAATCGGGCAAGAGTAAAATGAGAGTGGGAATGTCTTAGGGCAAGATCGGGGCAGAAAGTGATTGCTGGGGCACGGCGGTCGGCGGTCGTCTTGATAAATATAAATAGGCGCAATTAGCGTTGATTTATTCGCGGGCCGACGGATTAGTGTCGCCGATTAATTCTGACATCTGCGCCGATCGATCGTCTGACCTTTAGCTTTCCTCCGTGACTGTACTTAAGCAGTTAAGGCGCGTGTCCCATCGCCGACGATTGGCGAGTAACGAGCTATGCTACAAGTGTAAAGTGCAAATGTTACAGTAACTAGAAAAGAGCTGATAGCTTTCAAACGGCTGAACCGATTTTCTTGGATTAATGCTATGCTAACACTTTCGATCAAGCCACCTTTCAAACAAAAAAAACTAAATTAAAATCGGTTCATTAGTTCAGGAGATACGATGCTACAGACAGATACACAGATACACACGTCAAACTTGTAACACCTCTCTTTTTGGGTCGGGGGTTAAAAAGTAGAAATGAGTTGACGAGCAACAAGAAGTGAGTATATGGTTGAGATACTTTTGTCGCTGGGCTACATAGAAATACAATGCTCAAAAATTGAAATAAATGATTCAAACGCGACCCGAAAAATAAGAGCCAACAGTCCTTATTTCAAATAACTCAAATTTTTAGACTTATTGCTCAGGTGTTCAGTATAACTTATAAGAAGAGTAAATATTTTGTTCACATTTTAAATTTTTTAATTTACAGTCGTTTTAATTTAAATATAATATTTCACTATTAATATTAAACTTTATGTTCAAGTGTTAAGGTTTATAATAAACTGAAGTTGTTGATATGGTAACACTTTTTTTACATTTCATAATAAGAAACATAAATGTGTATGTGTGCGAGTGTTTTGATCGCCTGGAAAGCGTTGCTAAGCGAGGCTTTGTTTTCATAGTTCTTGTTGCTGCGAGTAGAAGAGAGAGAGAGAGAGAGAGAGTCCTCGCCGACAGTGCGCAAAGTCAGCGATTAATACATTTTATCTCTTTTCTTGAGATGGACCATACATCGATTGTAGGAGAAAATAGTCGGTAGCTAGTTGCTTTCTCGTCTGCAGTACGACAAGTGCCTTAAGCAGTTTATTGCGGTGGGCATTTGTCTCTTGATTAAATTCAAAGTGTTTTAATGGGTCGCGAGTATTTTGCACATTTTGTAGGGTTTGAGGGATAAATGATTGCTGGTTGTGTGCTTTAATGAGGATTAATTACAATCTATAGTACGCGACAGGTTGAGATGGCAACCGGGCGGGGGGGACGGGCACCCACGACGACGACGACGACGACACCCAGCACACCGCACAGACCTCGCGCTAATCCACTGCGGGTGAGCGCGGGCGACGTGCGGATGTGTGGGGTGTCCCCACTACGATTGCCATCTCGACCTGTCGTGTACAGGTAAGTAGGTACTAGATACCTTCCCAATTAATCAGAATTATTACTAACAATAATTAAAAGTCTATTGAATTAGCTTATTTCAGTAGGTATTAGCTAAAACTACTTTTAAAATTATTCATTTACTATTGAAATCGCAGCATGTCAAGTCCGAGAACCAGTTGAACAGATTATGATAATAATCTTTGATTGAGATCATTTCAGTTTATTCATGTATCAGCTAACACTTGCGCCACCTTGCCGACTGATCTTGTCACGTCAGAGAGTAACTAATTACGCAGATGCAACAACCCTTCCGTTACCAATCATTGCCTAACTTTAGCCACACTTTAGCGTATCATCGTACATTTCTCGTTGATTGAGATCACTTCGGTCCGGTCATGTGTCAGCCAACACTTGCGCCACCTTGCCGATTGCTCTTGTCAACCTGTCGTATCATAGAGTAACTAATTATGCAGATGTGATAACTCTTCCATTCAATCATTAACTGCCTAACTTTTGCTAATCTCTCATTATTCGTTAATTGAGACCACTTAATTCGGGTCATGTAATATCAGCCAACACTTGCGCCACCTTGCCGATTGCTCCTGTCATCTCATAGAATAACTCATTACGCAGATGTGGCAACCCTTCCGTTGAAAATCATTGTCTAACTTTAGCGTATTCGCTCATTCTTCGTTGATTAAGATCTCTTTAGTCGGGTCATGTATCAGCCAACACTTGCCGATTGCTTTTGTCACCTCATAGAGTAAGTAATTACGCAGATGCGAAAACTTTTCCATTACCAATCATTTCATGCCTAACATTAGCGTATCATCGTTCACATTCTTCGTTGATTGAGATCACTTCATTCAAGTCATGTATCAGCCAACCCTCCTGCCACCTCACTGATTGCTCTTATCAACCTATAATGTCACAGAGTACCTAACTAATTGCGCAGATAGGACAACCCTTTTATTACCAATCATTCAATGCCTAACTTTTATATATCATGCCTAATTCCTCGTTGATTGAAATCACTTCAGTCTGGTGACGGGTCATGTATTAACCAACACTTGCCCCACTTGCCCCGATTGCTCTTGTCAGCCTATCACATCATAGAGTAACTAATTGCGCAGATATGCCAACCCTTCCGTTACTAATCATTTAATGCCTAACTTTTGCGTATCATTGCTCATTAGTCTTTGATTAAGATCACTTCATTCGGGTCATGAATCAGCCAACACTCGCGCCGTCTCGTCGATTGCTCTCGTCAACTTATCAGATCATAGAACAACAAATTACGCAGATGTGACAACAGTAATCTCTGATCAATATTATCGTTTAAAATATAATTTTTACTTCAATAAAAACAATACAAAAATTAAAGTCGGTAATGAATCTACCAATAATTCAAATGACGTGAAATAATCGTATCAATCGAATATAATTGGTGTAGAATAAGCACGCCCACGAAAAGATATCACTTATCAGCCGTCAACTATGTCTGCATATTTTCAAACGTTATTATTATACCTAAACAAACAAAAATTGAACATAGATTTTATAAATCGATACCAACTAGCAAATTCTATTTCATCTAAAGTGAATCGTAAACCGATCATGATTTGTCCAACACTCGCCTTGACATAGTATTGTCGTCTGCATTTATAGCTCTAATTAAATATAGGATAATCTACAGCGTGTCCGATCTCAATGTCCTAAGACTAATAACTGTCGTTTCTTCGACCGATGCCATTATTTGCAACGAACGCGGAATTTGTCTTCCGACAATCTAGACCTGGGACCGATAAGGAGTGATACTGGCAGGTATTTACAACCGTCTCTACGCTTTTTAGTCGTGCGAACTCTTGCATTGAACTCGTGAAGTTATAGTTCTTGGATACTGTGGCTGATTCTGCTCTGACATAATCTCTAAATTATACCTACTAAATCTAATGCTGTCCTTTTTCTCAAAAAACATTACGAAAAGGATAGCAATAGATTTAGACATGCCAATTTTGTTTAGTTTAGAGAGATATTACTTATTTTTTACTAACAACGTTGTAAAAATTCTTTAACCACAAAATAAAATAAAAACCAGCTAATTGCGAGTCAGGCTCGCGCACAGAGGAATCTGTACTACAGTCGTATTTTTTGGACATTTTGCACAGTAAATCAAAAACTATTATGCATAAAAATAAACAAAAATCTGATTTAGAATGTAAAGGTACAGCTCGTTCATATGATACCTTTATTTGGTATATTAATCTTACTTTGTAAGTTGAAAATTTTTATTTTTTTCATGAACACGTTTTGTTTTTGTGATGTAACCACAAATTCAGGGTTTCCGAATTTTTTTGCCTTAAGTATGCTATAAGACCTACCTACCTGCCAAATTCTCTGATTCTACGTTAACGGGAAGTACCCTATAGGTTTCTTGACAGACACGACAGACGGACAGACAACGAAGAGATCCTATAAGGGTTCATTTTTTCCTTTTGAGGTACGAAACCCTAATAACTGCGATTCCTTTAACAATTTACCAAGATTACCTATCGTACAATAAAACAATTTGTCAAGTTTGTTTATGTTTTCCATACAAAATGGAATACATTTTTGTGATTGACGTATCGCGATTTGATCTTACCGTTAGGCATAATTTGACGCGCAACCGCGCCACGTCTGTGTAATTTATGCAATTATTCTAAGGTGCGCGCTGAAATACGGATGGTTTGATGCCTAGCGACACGGCGCGACAGCTGCGCGACAAAAATAGTCGTTGGACGCGCGATTCCGCGTTTTTCACTGTCCGTGCGCGCATCAATTTCTGTCCGCATTTGTTAGCGAATGACAGATGTTTTACGCCTCTGACAGCGTCACCTTTCCCCATTTTTCGACCGTCGCCACCTCTAAAGCAATAAATAAAGTCGAAAATCGCTCGATCGAAACGCATCAGTAAATTAGTGTTAATCCACAGTCAACGCCTTGTAGTTGTCAGCGTGATAATGACGGTTGTGCTAAGGACGTATTTATGTTAACCCTTTGAGAAATCCCAATTTAGAACGGAAATATAAACAAAACAATCAAACTCACTAATCCGTCAAAATCAAGAACGAACACAATTAGAACGATATATACCGTGAAAATATAGTTTTTAGGGTTCCGTACTGAAGGGTGCCAACTGCCAACGGGACCTTATTACTAAGACTCCGCTGTCGTCCGTCTGTCAGCTCTAACTCGTGACCCGTAATAGGTAGAGAGTAGAAATGTTGACAGAATGTGTCTCTATTGCTGCTGTAATTTTTTAAATGGCCGCCTTAAAAATAAAAAAAAATAAGTCTTATTTCTTGAATGGTGCGGAAGCACGGAACCCTTCGTGTGTGAGTCTGACTCGCATTTGACAGATTTTATGATATTGTCATTGTCATCATGACTTATATATTAAAAAGGTGGATTCAAATCTTTTTTTTAAAGACACAATTTTGTGTTGGATGATTCCTCATTAGGTGGACACTAGTCACTACATCAAGCGAGTCGCAGGGAGCCGCTGAATTCAGGCGGCGCAAGACAGTGGTGCGTGGAAGTCCCTACACGAGACCTATGCACAACAATGGACGTCTATTGGATGATATTGATGAGGAGGAAATCATTATGTATGACTAGCTGACGCTCGCAATTTCATCCGCGTGGATTAAGGGTTTTCAAAATCCCGTAGGAACTCTTTGATTTTCCGGGATAAAAAGTAGCATAGGTGTTAATACAGGGTATAATCTGTCTCCGTTACGAATTTCAGCCAAATCCGTTCAGTAGTTTTAGCTTAAAGGGTAACAAACATACACACATACACACAGACTTTCGCCTGTGATTAAATCACCAAGACTCGAATGCAGATCACTCATCGAGTTGCACAATTCGAATCACCGCTGCATAACAATCATAATCTCTTGATATAGTGAACTTAATTGTATACCAACTAATAAAATAGGTAAAGCAATAAAGTAGCGGCTTTAATTAAAACGATGCATCAAACAGAACGTAATTATTATCTTCTTTATGCGCATTAATTAATCGGGATCATCATGCATCAGTTGCGAGTAGCAAGGCGTGCCATCTTTGGCACTAGCATTTCGCGGATGATCTAGTACACAGCATAAACAATTAAGTATGACCACACTGTTTGCCACCCAATTTCAGTTTTATTTTAATTTTATTTATTTTAATTTTATTTATTTTATACTAGCTGTGCCCGCGACTTCGTTCGTGTGGAATAGTAACTTTTCGGGCAGCATATTATGAATTACATATACCGTCGTTTGGGTAGTACGTTAAAAATGTTCGCCGTGATTCTTTAAATTGACATAACTTTTTTATTTATGAACCGATTGACATGAAATAAACATTAAATTTTAAGTGAAGCTTACTACAATATATTAGTGAAAACCCTATCTAACTCAATAAAGCCGTTTCTGATATTAGCGTGCACAAACACACAGACAAACAGACAAAAAAAATATTACAATTTCGGGTTCGGCATCGATATAATAACAACCCCTGCTACTTTTTTTTATATATTTCCATTGTAAAGACACCACTTTTCTACAATTTTATTATTATTTATTTTATATCTAATTAGAACGGGAGTACCACTTACACTTACTATTATTATAATAGAAAAACGAAGGAGGCAAAATACTAAAAGATAAAACAAATGACACAATAAACCTCAAAATAGCCTTTCTTTGTATCAATACTTACTTTTTTCCAATCAATTTTTGTATATTTTTAGATACTTTTACTTTATTCTTTACATCGCTTTAACGATTTTTTTTTTGCTCAAAATTATAATGAAATTATCCTAGAATTTTGATAAAAAATATGACAAGTGCAAGACATTTGTCATATTTTTTATCAAAATTCAAAAAACAGATACTAGAGCATGAGAAAGATTGAAGTATCATTTCACAATGACATTCACTCACTTACAAGTAGGTATGTAGTAGGAACCTACGTAAGAACGTTCTAAAATTTTACTTTCCGAGGACAAATTCATTCGATACATTAAACTTCAACATGGCCCACAGGACACATGTCGTACATGCAGCTATGTACCGACCCCTACTGCTCACGACATAAGAGCTACATCACATAATATGCAGTAGGCACACATAAGGGGCTGGATGGACGGCGTCATTCTCAGCCGCCCGCCGATAAACAATAAATTTGACTTAGCCGCGTGGAAACTTATTATGTCCGGACGTAAGTTCGGATGATATACAGGGCAATAAATTGGTTCACGACATCGGAATCTATGACGGTCGAAGACAGGTACGGACGAGAAGATGTGGACATAAAATTAAATTAGATATTTTTCGAGCGACTCTCTGAGAGCTATTTATCTTCGGATGTTTTTTTGTACGTGCTAGCATGTGCTTGATTGGGAGTCACATTGACCATTTGTTTTCGGTGATTATCGTAAAATATGACAAAGGTAGAAACTAAAAAAATAAGTTAATTAAAAATTATTACTGTAGCCTTTCATTACGTTATTACAGGTAAAACTTCAAAATGTTGCTCATTTTTAATTACATGATTTGATTCTGACTTATGTCGATAATATTAGTAGCATTTTGATCATCATCTTCCGATCTTGCCACATCTGGGCATAAAGAAACGTAACGGGGACGACGGGACTACACGAAAAGAGAAAAGACCTCTTTATTAACCAACTTCCAAAAAGGAGGTGGTTCTTTTAATCATCATCTTTAATCGATCCTGCCACATCTGAACATATAGAGAGAAACAATAAGAAATTCGGCGGTTGCTCTAACATTTTTTTTTCATTGCAAGATAGGCTTACACTAAAAAGCAATGATGAGGTGTAGCTTGGAACGCGCTTGGCTAGAAGATGCCTATTCACTCTTGCCTTGAAGATATCTAGGTTAAACATGTCAGGAAAACGGATTTATTATTCCATCTCCATTAAGTTCATAATGATGTATAATGATTATCTCCTAATCGCAATAGAACTTTCCTCACGTGAGTCATGTATCAGCGATATTTATTGCGACAATCGGGTGGTCGTCATTTGAACGCATGACTAATGTAGGTTAAATATCAATTTCGTTTGATATATGCAATCAAAACTTAAGACAACACAACAGGTGTTGAGTATTTCTATTACTAGTCTGCAGAAAAGATTTTTATCCCGCGCGACTTTGTCTTTGTGGCTTGTGGCATTTTCTGCAGGATAACTTTGCTTGACAAGGATAAAAAGTACCTCATATCCTTTTCCAAGTATTGTTTAAGCTCCGTGCCAAATATCGTTGAAATCTGTTCGATAATTGCGCCGTCATGTTAACAAACTGATGTAGTTTCAGATCACACTAATATTATAAAGGCGAAAGTTTGTATGTGTATGTGTGTGTTTGTTACTCCTTCATGCAAAAACTACTAGATGGATTTGGCTGAAATTTGGAATGGAGAAATTATGTAGTGTCGATATTTACCCATGAATGCTCTTCTATTGAGTCACTTTTTGTTTTCGTGGTAGCAAATATAATGTGTATTGCAGGTAAGCTCCAAATACAAAATCAAACAAAATTGGTGATCTACTTTTATCTAATCAGCGCTCTATATTTTAGAATAGTTTGGACCATGGACATCAAAACGTAAATTATTTTGAGCCATGACTTTTGAATTTAACATGAAAGTGCTGAAATTGCAGAAGAAACTAATACATAACAAGAATGTAAATAGTAAGGCCAAAAAGCAATATGTTCCAAACCTGGCACGGTACATAACTAACAAACCAAAGCCATGAATAATAAAATAAAATAAAACTCATATAAATTCCCGAACCAATCAATAACACTCACGTTTATAATATAAAGGAGCGACAATAATAGACGCAGGTTGGTTCTGAGCGCAAGATGGCGCGTATAAATTTAAAATATTACGATGGGGCATTAATATTTGAATAAACATGTCGGGATCCGCCATAAAGCATTTACAGATGTGCCAACACGTCAACGGCTGTGTCGTTCTAAGCTAGATAATTAAATAGGGCTGAGTTGGGTCATCTAACCTACCTACTTACAATTGCTCAATAGCTCAACCTACTACAATTGCCTCAATAGCTCAACGGTTATAGGAGCGGACTAAAATCCGAAAGGTCGCCGGTTCAAACCCCACCCGTTGCACTATTGTCGTACCCACTCCTAGCACAAGCTTAGTTAGTTATGTTAGTCATGATTAAAAATAGCTAATATTCTTTATAAAAAAAAAAAAAAATTAATGTGCCAACCATCACTATCATCATCATTGACAACTGATAGATGTTTACTGCTGGACATAGATCTCTCGTAGGGACCTCCACTTCCAGGGAGTGCAAATTCGTCGGTTGAAAATCTTAGGAGATATTGACAAAATTGTAGTCAAAGAAGTGGTTACCTCTAGATCTGTGAATTTAGTTCAATCTATATTATTTTCTGTTAAGTCTTTGTTTATATTAATAATTATATCAAAGCACGGGCTTGAACAAGTATAATATAGTTATTAGTAACAAGTGTAAATTAAAAATTTATAACACCCCCGACGATCCAAAGTATTTGAGTTTTCCAAAACATCATTTTCAAATAAATAATTATGTATTTAGGCAACGTCCATCTTGACAGCTTGACATTTGTCTATTGACATAATATTATGAACCTAACGGTTATCTAACCTTCTTTTCTACAAGAAAACTAGAAAAGAGCTGATAACTCTTAAACGGCTGAACCAATTTTTTTAGATTATAGCTAAGAACACTCTCGATCAAGCCACCTTTCAAACAAAAAAAACTAAATTAAAATCGGTTCATTCGTTTAGGCGCTACGATGCCACAGACAGATACACAGATACACAGATACACAGATACACAGACACACAGATACACAGATACACACGCCAAACTTATAACACCCCTCTTTTTGGGTCGGGGGTTAAAAATTAGGATGTCATAATTTTGGTAACTCACGGATATGGCTAGTGGCATAGTAAGGCCCAGATTGAACTAAAATTCTTGGTTTGACCCTGAGTCGACGATTTGACAAATATTCGGCTATGGGTGACGTAAAATCAAGTATACCTAGTCGTTTTATTGGTTTTAAGTTATCAAATATGTCACAGTTGTATTTGTCCTAATTTGGACGAATGTTGACTTTGTACGAGTAGATGTTATTTTAAGACATAGAGTAAAGCTCAGGCCAAAAATCCCAACTAACCTAGATCTGCCAAACAAAGTTGGAAAGATATGAAAGTAGGCATATCTGTAGAAGCTGAAATAAGTTTAAAATATTACGATGAGGCATTAATATTTGAATAAACATGTCGGGAACCGCCATAAGTCTGTCGCGGCGTGACACACGACAAGTGACGACGATATTGTGGCGACTGTTTAAGACTTCATTTGCATGAGGCTTCTCGGCGACAGTTAATATGATGGCCTTAATAGCGGTCTCTGCGTCACACGCTCCATACAAACGTAGTTTGGCTCTAATTAGAGTATTGACCAACCAAACTTGATGTTATTTTGAAGACACATCCTAGAAATTAACAATAATGTCTGTAATTTACCAGATTTCCGTAAAAAAAGCTAGATATCAAGTAACATGGGTTTAAAAATTTGCAGGTAAAATCTTGAAGCCGTGTAACTTGATGAACAGCTAAAGTAAACTTTAAAACCGAATATTTTAACAGGAATATGTAGCTCGATTCTGTAAAATCTGCATCAATCATTATAACAATCGCAATTGTTGTTACTTGCTATGCTATTCTTGTTGCAATAATGCATTGTAGCCAATAGTGAGCGACCGTCAAGCAATCATAGGTGATTGCGATTATGACATTGTAGCTGTCATTCTACCGCAATCAAGCTGCTGTGCAACGAATATGAAATAGAGCTGCTGAAAAACCTTAGACGTGTGTAGATATTGGTTCCCAAAATGTATCTACAAAATGTAATTGAGTTTGATTGCTTAGTATTAAAATGTGAGCCAAATTACGTTTGTATAGAGCGTACTACGAATAAACCTATTATAAGACTTCATTTGCATGAAGTTTCTCAGCGACAGTTAATAAGATGGCCTTAACATAAAGGTAAATAATGCTGATTGGTGGTACTCATTCTTTGGGGAAGAGTAATTGCGACGATTTAGTTGAGAAATTATCATTGGGAAGATTTTTTTAATGGTTAGAGATTTATTTTTAACCTATTTACATTTTGTGTAATCATAAGTTTTTGTATCCGATGGAATACAACGTAATCTTGTAAAGAAATGAAGAATTATGAGGAGTATTTTTTGATTGTACTTAATTAATAATGCAGTTTGAGAATTAAAACCTATTTTTTTTTTTAAATTCACTATAGGTAAGCGCTTGACCACAATCACACCTGATGGAAAGTGATGATGTGGTCTAGGATGGGACGCGTTTACCTAGAAGGTGCCTATTCACTCTTGTTTTAAAGATACCTGGATTATTATTTATGGATAAAATATTACTTACTTAAAATTATTACTTAGACATCGTGATCACAAATCCAAAAACAATTTAAACTAAAGACGAGGAAAGATATTGAATCATATTCAGATCTTTGCTAGGTTGAGAAAAATGCAAAATTTTTGCATACCAATTTCAAGTTAAAATTTACAAATTCAAAATGATGACGGGTGACAAAGTAGTTAAAGCTTCGGCTTCCTATTCAGGGATCGTGGATTCGATCCTAACCTTTATATGTTTTTCGGAGTTTATTTATTTATATTTATTTTATTTTATTTTAAAAAAGAATATTAGCCATGTTAAATGACTAATATTCCCCTTTCCTCTCCAACTAAGCATCAGGCTTGTGCTAGGAGTAGGTACGACAATAGTGCAACGGGCGAGGTTTGAACCGTCGACTTTTCGGTTTTCAGTCCACTCCTTTACCGGTTGAGCTATTGAGGCTCGTAGTTATGTGCGTTTGGTTGCAATATTGAATATCACTTGCTATGAAGGAAAGCACCATGAAGAAACCTGCATACCTAAGAATGTTGAGAACATTAGTGATGGAGTATGTCCTAAACCCTTCCTATTTTGAGAGGAGACCCGTCCTTAGTAGTGGGCCAGCGATGAGTTGAGATGATTTTAAAAGTTTAAGTGAATTCGTCATAAAAAAAGTCCTTAGTAGTAAGATAGTAGTAGTAGCCTGTTAATAATGAGATTAGATAACTATAGATATGCCGTAGTTAGAGCTTAGTATAAAATACTGGGAACATACCAGAACGACGTAGATAAAAGTGAAGCCACCTAAAGCCCAACTAAGGCAAAGGTTGCGTGTATCGGGCTAAGCTCATTAGGGTTACCATCCGTCCGGGTTTCCCCGGATTAGTCCTAGCCTGAAGCGTGTGCAGGGAGCCTCCGGGCGGCGTTTTCTTCACTGTCCGGGTTAATTTCTGATGAAAAATGTGTTTATTATGTTGAAAATGATTGTTTAATTTTTAATAATTAAAATTTGCATATTTTTACCAAAGTTTAAGGTAATTTCTTTAACATTATCATCATCATCAACTGATAGAATGACCATTGCTAAATATAAGGCTCTTTTAGGGACTTATACATGCCACGATCCTGCGTCGCCGAAAATGCATTTCACACCTTAGAGGGCGTATCAGAAACGTTAAGCAAAAAGTTTCGTACCAGTAGATTGGATGACGATTGTCAACCACATAAGGTTGCCAACGTTCACAGTTTCTCGCTGTTCTGTGGTAGAATAGTGAAGTTCCTGAGTTTATTGATGTTAAGGATGGCCACCCTAGCATATGCAGGCACCCGATCGGGCATATATCTTCGCGTCTCCTTATAAATGCGAAACAAAAGCGGCGCATCCCGTGCCATACTCCGGCTGAGATTTATTCCAACGATATGATTCAGCGACGTGTTGGCGCTGCGAGCCTCCGCAGCCTAAACCAGCAGCAGACCAGCGATAAGCGTAATCAGAACGATTTCACTGTGTTTAAATTAAAATGCAGTGTAATTTTGAAACTTGTTTCTATTTTGTATAGAGGCAGGCGTTATTTTGCGGAAGTCCATTATGCACATGGAACCAAAGCTTAATTCGCTATACTCCCATTACAACATGCAGCATGCGATATGCATCGCCCGCCCTCCCACTGCTAAACGTGCAGGAGAAGCCAGCCACCAATTATATATTTTATTTAATAAGCAATTACTTGCAATACACATATTATTCTACATTTCTTACATACTTACGCACTATAACACATACTAAAATGTATATCAATGATACGCGATGACAGTAAAACACAACGGCCATTATAATAATATAAAATTTATTTAAACATATCCCTTCTTATTCCTAGGACTGAGTGTAAACTTTTCATTTTCATTAAAAAATTTCAAATCCGCGATCACAGCACTTTCAAGGATTGGTGGCTCCCCGCGTATTTCAACCGAACTTCCCGATTGCACTTCCATGATCCATCGAGGTCGACGTAGCACGCGGAGCCAGTGAGCTTACCGCTCAGCGCGGCTGTGGCACGCGACCGCGACCACAAATCGCGCGCGACAGCCAACAGGTAGCGCTGCACGCGTTTCCCCGAACCAAATACGAGACGCTATCGAAACGATTGATATACGATCGGCCCGAGCGATGTTTTAGAATGCACCGTTCCGTTCTAACCTCTGAATATCTAATGGGGTCCGATTTAGAATAATTTATGGGCTACGACGGAGACAAAAACGGAACGTTATGGTGCCTGAAACCACAGCGCCAATACATACAGAGAGGTACTACCCTTGAAATTTGCAGATTTGTCGGCAGGTATTCAGCAAAGTTTAGATTTTCCAACATTACAAGTGAGTCTTGAGTGAGACTATAACCTCACCTGGTGGTAAGTGATGATGCAATTTAAGATGAAAATGGGGTTGAAGCACCATCGAAACGATTGATATACCTATGATCTGCTCGACCGATATTTTAGAATGCACCGTTCCGTTCTAACCTCTGAATATCTAATGGGGTCCGATTTAGAATAATTTATGGGCTACGACGGACGAAAGACGAAAGTTTGTGTGCATGTGTGTATGTGTGTATGTTTGTTACTCCTTCACGCAAAAACTACTAGATGGATTTAGCTGAAATTTGGAATGGGGATAGATAATATCTTGGATTCGCACGTAGGCTACTTTTTATCCCGGAAAATCAAAGAGTTCCCACGGGATTCCGAAAAACCTAAATCCACGCGGGCGAAGTCGCAGATATCGGCTAGTTATGCATAATTTTCTAACACCGGTCCACTCTGACACAGGATCAAACTCAGATCTACTCTACAAAAGTTTGCTTTGTCGACTTCAGCCGGTCAGTATAAACCCTTCAGTTCAGTATAATCCCTTCTCCTTCTTGCCCCAGTTAACCGGCGGGATTGCTCTATCTCCATCGCCCGACTGTATGATGCCTACACTGTGTTGAGACGGAGATTGTCCGCGAGTCTGCCGATTTCGTAACGTTTAGCCATTTAGACGTCAATTTATCGTGTATTGCACGTCAGGACTTGTTAGGCTGTGTATCCGTTGCTTATAATATTATTGAAACTAGCAGGTTACCGCAACTACCTACGCTTAAAAAGGTAACGGAATCGCTAAAGTACCCCTCGATACCTATAGTACGCGACAGGTTGAGATGGCAATCGGGGCATGAGGCGGGGTGACACCCCCAAGCCCGTGCGTCACCCGCAGAGGGTTAGCGAGGGGCTGTGCGGGTGTGCGGGGTGTCCGCACCCAGGTTGCTATCTTGACTTGACCGCACGATAGTCTACAATAAATTGAATCACTTTTAGCTTTAGCTCATTGGCTGTAAAAGTGTGTCTTTTTGACTCTCTTAAAGGGTACAGATACCTTTTACATTCCAGAGGTCAACATGGCTACTTTTTGACCCAGAAAATCAAAAGCTTCTGAACATTTTCAAACAGCCTAAATCGTCTCTCATCATCACCCAATCGTGTCACACTGTGACTCTTTGGAAGTGGAAATTCATCGATTTTTTTCCCCATCGGGTCAAACTGTTACCAGTTGCAACTTTTTCATCTATTAGAATTCCCGACGAGCCCATTGATATACAATAAGCCTATGGACGAGTCACACTTTACTATGGGTGTGACTCGATGGGAAAAAAACGATAGATTCCCAACGAGTCACACTGTTACACGATTGGGTGTTCATTGGGAACCTCTCCCTAAATCCTTAACTCGACCTGAACGCAGTCGCAAGAATCGTCCAATAAGTAATAATCTATACTAAAAAGAAGGGGTAAAATTACGAATAATGTCTAGTACAAAACCAACCTGTATCAACATACAACTTTGTGATCTAAACTCAGCTGTAAATAATCGCAATAAATGTAAAGTTCGCAAGAAACTTGATCCATCTATTAATTTGATGACCAGCCATCCGCATGGATTACTCTTGGATCCTGTTTATGAAGTAACTTGTTAAATATCTCGCAGATAGGCCAACAAGTCGGCCGAGGAATTCCAACCCAGCCCATATCAACCTACATTTAAAATGATTAACTGTCATACCAACGTAGGTGGAGCATAAACCTAGGGTCTAGATTATAGAAAGTCTAGTCAAGAACTTAAAGATGCCAAAATTCGGGCCAACCCTAAGGGTAAATTGGAGTTATAAGTTGGTATGTCTGTAAATGCCTAAATAGGAATCATATCCCTGTCATACTAATGGATGACAATTTCAAAACACTCCTCAAGAAAGTTTCCTTGAATGTTAGTCACTCAGTGATGCAACTTTAGAATCTGATTGAATCACTAAGCTCACCCAAAGAGGTAATACATAATTAAGTAAATGTGGCGTCGTGTCTGTAAAAGGTCCTTAGGTTTTTAGGGTTCCGTAGTCAATAAGGAACCCTTATACTTTTTGCTGTCTCAGAGGCTTTTAGTACTAGAAAACTGTAATTTAGCATATATAATATTAATTAGGTATTATTAATCACGCCGACAAAGTGGTAAAAATGACTGTAAAAAAATCATTTAAAAGTAGGTACTCATAGGTACTAGGTACCTATAGTCAACCATACCTAGTGAAAGGGGAGTTTTAAATAGTATACGTAGGGGGTCGATTTTTTTCCTCTTCTATCTCAAGCTGTGGAATGTCATTTGATTTAAAAAAAAATTGTCTTTCACAAATATTGCGGGTGTCCGTGTGATCCGTTTGTGAAATATTAAACTTTAAAGTGCAAATTTTTGAATTTTTGATAGTGTTAAGTTCCTAAGGTCTCAGGTAAAATAGCGGGAACCGAAATCAGACGACTACCATCGTATTCGAAAAGGGCATTTTGCAGGATTTGTGCTTGCACAAGTGACAGCTTCAGATAAATTACAAATTACGTCTCAAGTATATTTAAATGCAAATAAAATGCATTTATTAGAAGCTAAGAGACCCGCTAATTTTACGGTTTACTAATGTAGATAAAACCAGCTTTTTGTAACGTAAAGTTGAGTAACTCTCGATCTTATCTTAAATGTGCTTACCACATAATTCCTATTAGACATTGCAGCCAATCTGCGAATACTTAGGCGTTTGTCACACGAGAGGCGTTTCGGTAGCGGTCAAATCCGTCTGGTCAACGCATTTATTAATATGAAAATGAAAAATATGTTTCCGTAGTTTTTACTATGGCACCGTTATAGTTTCATTTAGTCCGGCTGTCCATCTATAATTCAGTTCACCCGTCCTTCTGCCTATATGTCTGTGTATCACAGCTATCAAGGTTGAATTTTATTACAGATCTGGAAACTATTACCGGCTGTTTAAGGCTATTTAAATTTCCAAAATAGTATTTTTCAGGGTAGGCACTTCCTGAACATAAAAGCGTGAGTCAAAAAACAAATTTTGGTTTAGATACATCCTTGAGCGATACTTTATTAAATAGGTATTTTGAAATCAGTATGATCTTAGAAGGTTTTAGAAACACTACCGCTTAAGAAATAATGACCGCCAAAGTTTTAGCAGCTTTACCTAAAAACACTACTTCATACATGTTTTGATAGGCATTTGACCAGTTTTTATCAGATAAATACATTTCGTCTTAGAGGTGGTAACAAATTTACAAGCATGACATAATTCCATGTTTTTCGAACCTGACGCAGCAATCCAAACTGCTCGCGCTACCGGCGCGGCGCGCGTTTAGTGTGGTGCTACCCTAACGTTGTGGACGGTATCCCACTCACCTGTCAATTACCTACTTAGTTTACAAGCGTGCTGTGTTTATCCCGAGACGGTTCAATGCATTACAACGGCCGTTTTATAGAAAATCATAATGGCCGGTGCGGAAACAACGATTGAGAGCGATCATTAATTACTGCACGTAGGGTTGCCTCTGTTGTGTGGAACAAGTACTGTACCTTATTTAAAAGTGTATTTTTTTTTCATCTCAACAAACTCAAAGTCATTTATTCACAAGTGTAAATTAAAAATTTTTAACACCCCCGACAAGTGAAAGTTACAGTAATTTGAAAAGAGCTGATAACTTTCAAACGGCTGAACCGATTTTCTTGGATTATAGCTAAGAACACTCTCGATCAAGCCACGGATCAGATCAAGGTTCATTAGTTTAGGAGCTACTATGGCTCAGACAGATACACAGATACACACGTCAAACTTATAACACCCCTCTTTTTGGGTCGGGGGTTAAAGACAGGTACCACTGCACACTTTTTAATTGTCAATAATTGTTGAATATGAAAGACAATTTATCTCATAGTGATGATTACGTTAACTTAAAACTAAAGTAACAAAGGTTCAAAACGCGCCCTGCTCTCTGAGAAAAGAAAGAAAAAGCAAAGTATAATCTACTTCTTTCTGGATTTCTTGTAGGCGTACAATGTACGTATAACAAACACACTTCATAGTGTAAATAATACACAAGTAACATTTCCAAGTGTGCACCTTAAATTTTTCACGTCAATGTGTCAACCCTAATTACGTGCAAGTAGCGATTTATCGCGCGGATCGACTCGTTATTGAGATCGGGCGCGCGACGATAGATGGCGCTGGCGTGTATCTGATCCACGACTGCGCCGGCGCATCGCTGGGTGGACGTTCGGTACGATTGGTCGATAGAGCTACTTTAGAACTTTTTTAACAAAAATACAAACTTCTCTGCCCAGTCACACAAAACTTCTAACAGTTTTAATGGTGTTAATCACAACCCATGCTATAAATGCGAAAGTGTGGTTGTTTGTTCGTTTGTTGGTTTATAGTATTGTCCTTCATTTTTTCATGGGTATAGTTAATAACCTGAAGAGTGATATCGGCTACTTTTTGTCAAGGAAAATCAAACAGTTCCCATGGGATTTTAAAAACCTAAATCAACGCGGACGAGGTTTCGAACATCAGTATATAGCTATAGGTAAAAGTATTCCAAATAAGCAAAAGGTTGACATAAAATTAAGTTCTAGAATAAGACCAAAACAATAAAAGCATATAAAAAAACATTAAGACATGTACACACGATCCTTTCGATACGCGGCGACGTGTCGCATACCTGTGCGTTAATAAGGCCGCGAACACAACCCGGATGGAATCCATTAGAGCCTTTAATTAAACCCAAGGACATGATTTTCCGGTGAAGACGTTAAGTTATGTTTGTTCTAAAAACTATTGTATCTCTATTTCTAATTCTGATACAAAATTATGTAAGTACCTACCTAATACAAAGTATCTACGAGATATTGTTGCATTTGCTGTAAACTTTAATTTATTTTACTATGTATCTTACTTCTACTAACTTCTAACTACTTATCTGCACCATTGCAATTTGAATCTACATTAGGTCTTAGATAACATAATAATATTATTCTCTAGACAGTCAAGAAATTCAGAAGTAAAATAAGAATTGTAGTCCAAAATAAGCAACTGGAATATTAGAATCTAAAATAATTTCAATCAATTCTAAAATAAAATAAGTAACACAAAAAAATAAATGCATAAAAAAAAAACATTAAGACACGTACACACGATCTTCGCGAGATGCGGCGACACATCGCATACCTGCGCGTTAATTAGGCCGCGAGCACACCCCAGATGGCATTCATTAGGGCCTCTAATTAAACATAAGGACATGATTTTCCGGTTAAGGAGTGAAAGTGCGCGTAGGCGCTCAATCCGGGGGTTTATACGGCTGATTAATTAAGGAGCGCTAATTTGCGCGCAGTCGCAAACGTTACGCGGTCTCATTAGACAGGAGTATTGCTCGTTTGCTCGTCTGTGTCTCAAACCCTACGGTGAGGTGTGGTGGAGATATTCCTGATTCCAAATTTGAATTGCGTGTCCCATTCCTAAACTCAACCTTTACAATGTTCGTACTTTTTTATTTTACTCCATTTTATCACACGTATTCCTGTTATCGCAGACGGTTGCGAAGACTGTTGTGCTTATGCGGGTCACTCTTTCACCAGATCAGACCAGAAATTTAGAAATTATAAGATTAAGTGTAGAAGCAGGCGTCGTTATTTTGCGGAAGTCCATAATATACAAGATTATAAGATTCCACACTTTATAGGAGACATGGATTTATAATGGCCAGTGAACATGATCTTATAAACCCTTATATTATTAAGTGTATTTAACTAGAGTAACTATTGTTCAGTCTGTTTTTACTTGTACGTAGCTTTTATAGAAGAGAGGAGATTATAGTATCTTCTATCTAGTAAACGTGATCTTAACAACACTTTTCAATAGTATTCGCTCCTAAAACATATGCATTCTGGGATTATTTTCCTTGTTGGGTTTTAATCAAACTAAGGGAAACTAAAGCCTAGTTGTGTCCCTTCAACTCATCTTTAGGTCAACAAACCTAGCCCTAGCCATTCAGACGTGGTTCAAAGGGCGTGCATCGTCCCATGTCCTCGGGAGTGCAGACTACAGACACATTCGCATGCTAATCACATGCCGGTGTCTGAGTGTTAGCTGTAAACGCAATTTTGGGACTTTCTACTTTACATTAATACTAAATGATGTCCGCGACTTCGTCCACGTAGGTTTTTTTTTTTCAATTTACTGACTAGCGCTTGGCTGCAAGCACATCTGTTGGCAAGTGATGATGCAGCCTAAGATGGATCGCGCTTGCCTAAAAGATGCCTATTCACTCTTGTACTTAAAGGTAAGATATTAAAAGTGGAGGGGAAAAGTGATGGAATTTGTAGAAATACGGGTGCTTTGAAGGGTTTTAGTCAGTTTCAGAGGTTTTGAATATTTTCGGTGTTTAGAGCGTGAACTGAATAATTAGATGTTGGGATAACAATCGTGCTCTTATTAAATTATTGATTTTGCCATGAGTTTTATTAGATTAGAACTCTTGGATAACCTCTACGCATCAGATCTGTGTTCTTCGCGTAGGTTTTGGGAGGGCATTCCAATAATTCGTTAAAATATTTAAATATTACATGCTTTTCGGACTGATTTCAATCAACCCATTTATACTTTGATGCTATTGTGGCTAGTTTAATATGAAGAGTTGCAAAGCGTCCTTATAATAAAATGGAAATGCAATGTCTGGAAGTTGGAACTCATTTCTGAATCGCATCATCCACGAGCCTCGTTGAAGTGGCGAAGTGTCGTAAAGACAACTGCTTTATACAAGTTACAACTATAGTTTTGTTCTTACTGTGCTGAGTTTGCGGCGGCGCGGCGGCTGGGTTGCGCCACCTAGACGTTAGGTATAAGTAGTAGGTGGTTATCTAAGTGGTAAACTTTTATGGATAACTTATCAAGCTTATTTTGTACATGATGCGTGCAACTTAGTCCGCGTGGAATTAGGCCTTTAACCGTGAAAACTTTTTGATTTCCTTGGGTAGAAAATAGCCTATGTGTTGAAATATATCCATGCAAAAAAACACGTCGATCTCTTGCGAGGTGTAATTTAAGAACAAACCAACAAGCCAATAAATCAACAACCAAGTACCTAATTTAAACATTTTCAAAATAAAATCTCCGCCTGCAGTTGGCACTGCAGTACCCAGTGGCACTCGCGCCATCAAGACGAATCTAATGATACATCATTTATCAAAATCGGTTGAGCCGTTGATTAGTTACGAACGGACATAGGAATGGACTTACAGCTTTTTTTTATTCGGATACAAGTTAGCCCTTGACTGCAATCTTATCTGGTGGTGATGCAGTGTAAGATCGAAGCGGGCTAACCTGGAAGGGGTATGGCAGTTTTCATTAAACCTATACCTACTCCTTTGGTTTCTACACGGCATCGTACTGGAACGCTAAATCGCTTGGCGGTACAGCTTTGCTGGAAAGGTAACTAGCCACGGCCGAAGCCTCCCACCAGACAAACACACAGTTCAAACACACAGGTCCTTTTGGGCTTCGACGCAATCGGCTAGGAAACACACTCGCATTTATAGCTTAAGTGAGGTCTTTGTCGAATATTTTTACACAACTTGGCCCCCTACAGTCCACTAATCTAATCCAGCCTCCAAACTATTTCCTAACTCTACAGAATAAGAATGTTGTCTTTATAGTGGCACTTGAGACCAGCCTGCCAGATGAAACGATTCAAACATGAAATGAACTCAAAGTTCGCCCTGTTCAGCTAACATTTCCATTTTATGATCAAGAGGCTTTGACTCCCAGATACTCTTCCAGAATGTTTTTATACAACGAGTAGATGCCTAGGCATCTTAGATAGTTTTTGTCTTAGTTCTAGGATCGTTTTAGGATTCCGTATCTCAAAAGGAAAAAGGGAACCCTTATAGGATCATTTTGTTGTCTGTCTGTCTGTCTGTCGTGTCTGTCAAGGAAAAATTGTAGTTACTCATCAAATGCAAGCCATTAAAACCTAAGTACGATACTAAATACCTTATAAAGCATAAGTTAGTAGAAATAGAAAGTCCAGAAACCTTCCGGTTCCAATCAAGCTCGTTCAAGTTTTAAGATTCCGTATCTCAAAAGGAAAAAGGGAACCCTGATAGGATCACTTTGTTGTCTGTCTGTCTGTCGATGTCTGTCAAGGAAAAATTGTAGTTACTCATCAAATGCAAGCCACTAAAACTTAAGTACGTTGCTAAATACCTTATAAAGCATAAGTTAGTACAAATAGGAAGTCCAGAAACCTTCCTGTTCCAGTCAATGTTTTTCAGCTCGGCAATAGTTCAGGCACTTATAATATGCTTGTAACATTCAGCGCACCGTGTTTAGTCAGTTTGTAACACTCCTACAAGAATGTAGATAGTGACGAAATACAGTGTCTCAGTTGAAGTTTAATACAATGTACAGCTCAAACTAAGCACTGGTTAAACACAACGCGTGACGGCAGCATCACGCAGCGGTATTAAATCAGTATTATTTTTTGCCAAAATGTTGTCATCATTGATGATGAAGAGCAAAAAAAAACTCATTGAAGTGGAAAATACAGTAAGAAAGCTTGTGGTTCCAATCAACGTTTTTCAGCTCGGCCATACTTTAACCACGTTACACGGTAACATTCAGCGTACCGTGTTTAGTTTCGTAGTGACGAAATATCGTGTTTTAGTTGGAGTTTAATACAATACAGCTCAAATTAAGCACTGGGTAAACACAATGACGTTAGCGTCACGTCGTGGAATAAAATCAAGGCAAAAAATTTCAAAATTATTGCTGTGATCGAGCTACGGCGAAATACATTATTTTCGACACTCAAATTCTATCAACGTCGGCGAGATGTAAAATCTCATGCTAAGCACACTGAGCCTTAGAGACTATAGCTATTACCGTACTGACGTTACTCCTCGTATCTGACTAGGAGTCTGGATAAACTGCAAGAGCTCATAATGAAGGCATGATCACACTGTGTTGCTGCCACGACGCGTCTCTACCATCACGCATTATGTCTTACCGGAGCTTTAGTAGAAGCTAGCTAGTACCGTGCTGCCGTTACGCGTCGTACCTGGCTGGGAGTTTAGACAAGCTAATCGAACACAGCTCAAATGGTTGACAATGCAGGCTTGGTCACGCTGTGTTGCTGCCGCGACGCGTCTCTATCGTCACGTGTTGTGTTTTACCAGAGCTGTAGGTCTAGGTACTTTGGTGCTGCCGCTATGCGTCGTATCTGGCTAGGGGTTTAGTATAGGCTAGTCGAACACAGCTCAAATGGTTGACAATGCAGGCTTGGTCACGCTGTGTTGCTGCCGCGACGCGTCTCTATCGTCACGTGTTGTGTTTTACCAGAGCTGTAGGTCTAGGTACTTTGGTGCTGCCGCTATGCGTCGTATCTGGCTAGGGGTTTAGTATAGGCTAGTCGAACACAGCTCAAACGGCTAATCTCGATAGTCGCTAAGTGTGCTGCGAGATCGCATCGCCATCGACGCAGCCTCGCACAAATCATCCGCTAAGAGGCCGATGTGCGACAGTATATGCACGAGCGTAGATAAAACACCTCACAACTTGCTTACATAAGAACATGATTTTGAGGTCATTAAATTCAATGCCTCGAGAGTAGAGAAAAACATGATGATAATCCGAGAATAGAGAAAAACATGATGATTTTTGCATACATTTGTTTAGCGATTTTTTTTCACGTTATATCTACCTACCTACCAAAATACTTGCATTCTATTTAAGTGTTAAAACTAACTATGGGTAAGACTTCAGTTAAGGTTTTTATTGTATTTTTAAAACTCACTTTATTTGATTTTATGTTTATCCGTTCCGGCATAATATTTTGCTCTATGTGTCAACTGTTATGTCAAAAGTACGGCAGACCGTACTTTTCACACGTCATGAGCAAATTATGGCGAGTGGATGTATCTGTAGTTCATGCCTATACTACTTCCTTCGGAATCCGCGGCGGGTAATTTTCGCGGCAAATCGCTCTGTGACGTGATTTACTGGACGCGTTACAAGTATAACGTACGGCGGACAACCTTGGATACGTGCCCATATATAATTATGCCATAATAGCCCTTAACCTGCAAGAATTAAAGAACAGAAACGCCTGATAGGTTTAGAAGGAGCGAGGGGAAGCTTATCAACAAGTTACGGCCAGATCGATTGCCACTCCTCAAAGAATTATTAACTATGGCTTAGAAACTGTCGCTATAAATTTTTATGCTGCCAACCGTTCATCTGACGGTAAGTGGTCATGAAAAACACTTTTGATAGACTTGATATTTGAAGCGAAGGAATTTATAAATGAAAATATAGATAGGTAGGTATTTACCAAGCTGATGTCCGAGTTAGTATCAGTGGATTTAAATTTTTAAAAACCCCTGGAAAAGCCTTTAGTTTTCCCGGGATTTTTATGCTGTGCCCTGACCCTGCAATACACTTCTGCTCTATGCATAAAAGTTAACAAACTTTCGGTTTTATATTACTAGTATGGATTTTAATGTTGTGCACAATAATGAAGACTAGTGTAGGTAAATTAAAAATTTATAACATCCCCTACAAGTGAAGGTTACAGTAATAACTAGAAAAGAGCTGATAACGTCTTTTAAACGGCTGAACCTATTTTCTTTGATTATAGCTAAGAAAACTCTAGATCAAGCCACCTTTCAAACAAAAAAAAAAAACTGAATTAAAATCGGTCCATTAGTTTAGGAGCTACGATGCCACAGACAGATACACAGATACACACGTCAAACTTATAACACTTCTCTTTTTGGGTCGGGGGTTAAAAATCGGGGGTTTTTTTATTTTGTATTTTTGTAAGGTGTAAAAACCAAGTAAAAATTTTAGGTACCTACAAGGGCTACAGGGTTTGCTTGCAGCATCTTTATCGCAAAAAAGTGATTTCTCACAAGCCACCAAAATCCAGAACCAAAATTGAACACCTATTGGTACATTTCAACAAGACCTGGTGACTTTATGGATAATGCAACCCGTGCAAAGCCGGGGCAAGTCAACTAGTTAAAACTAAACCCGATAAATCCGAGTATAAGAAGACACCGCAAAAAATACTGCAGAATAAATACACAGTACACTTTCCGGTTTATCTTTATTATAACTCTGTGGAGTCAAGTTATGACAACTGCAAACCTCCCCGTCTCTCTCTGACGTGACGGGTGCGACAGCCGTCCCTTTCTAACACAGCGTTATGCAATTCTTGCAGTGATTTCAAGAGAAAACCGCCCTGGGACGAACTAGGAAGGTTTATAAAACCGTAGAGGACATCGATATACGAAACCACAGAATGCACTAAACTACTAAGGAATAGTTCTGATTTTATTATTAATTACTAGATGATCTCCCCGACTGTGTTCGTGTTTATTTAGATTTTGAAAAATCCCGTGGGAACTCTGTTTTTCCAGGATAAAACATTTTTTATCATCATGTATTACCCGTCAAATACATGATGGCCGCGACTTCATCCCGATGAATTAAGGTTTTTAATGATTGCATGGATATTGTTAAAGACTTGGAGAGCTACTTACTTTTGATCAAAAAGTTCCCACGAAATTTTTAAAAGAGCAACCTCCGAGTTTCTTGCTGGTTCTTCTCTACAGGAAAGGCATTCTGAACCAGTGGTAGATGCACTTGACGATTCAAAAGTAGGTACCTACCTACTTGTAAAAGAGTAATTTAATAAAAAAATATTTATATTTGTTTATTCAAAAACCTAAGCCCGTGGACGAACAATTATCTCATAAATAATGCCATTTCATTTTCTTTTCTTTTTACTGTGCAAAATATCAATTATCTTTTCGAACATTCATGTAAAGGGTAAGTACGGAACCTTCATGAGTAACATTTCTACGAAAGTAAGTATCTTTGCTATGTTATATCAATGTGGTTTCAAGAGAAGACCGCCCTGGGTCCGACAAGGAAGGTTTATAAGGCCGTGGAGGAGCAAAGTTTGCGTTGTTCGGTTCTAGAGGATTCCACGCCGCTATCTCTCAGGTTATGTCCAAGGGAGAGTTTAATTTGACTTCATCTTTTAAGTTTTAAGTTGTGCTCCCATTTTTAACCCCCGACCCAAAAAGAGGGGTGTTATAAGTTTGACGTGTGTATCTGTGTATCTGTCTGTGGCATCGTAGCTCCTAAACTAATGAACCGATTTTAATTTAGTTTTTTTTTTTGTTTGAAAGGTGGCTTGATCCAGAGTGTTCTTAGCTATAATCCAAGAAAATTGGTTCAGCCGTTTGAAAGTTATCAGCTCTTTTCTAGTTACTGTAACCTTCACTTGTGGGGGGTGTTAGAAATTTTTAATTTACACTTGTTTATTCAGGATCTATAGAAAGGTCAAAAGTCTGCCAATCTGCACTTGGCAAACTGTGGCCTTAACCCTGCCCGCCTAACGAGTTTCTCCATAATGTTCACGAAGTTGTGAAAAGGAACCCTTTTTATTCTGAAAGCGGACCCGTGTTAAGTACTTAGTCCGATGGGTTGATGTTGATGATGATGATGGCTTTAATAAGAAAAACGTAGTCCTTGTGGGCTGTTTTGTGGCTACGACAGTCGGACAATACAGACATACAACTAGCAAGTGGCGGCGACCTTTGACGATGACGGTCTGATATGCGGTCACAGGAGGCCTGCCACTGACGTGCGATTGTCTTCATCTTGTACGCGGCCTAACTCACAAGCTACAATACAGCGATATTCATAAGCGAATTTATAAGCGAAGGTGTTTTATTTATTTGCTTTTATCTTATTCATAAAAGCCCGACTTTTCACTCGTCAAATAAATAATTTATTAAAAACTACAGTACGCGATGTTTTTCAATGCCAAAAATGTAAAACGTCAAATTGTTTCACAGATAAACATTAATTGGTGACAAGAATCAGCTATCAGGTTGTATATGAAACACACAAGTCTATCGCAATCTCTCTCTTTAGAGACCCGCTCAGTGCTCAGTAGTGGGCCGGCGATGGGTTTATAAAGCATGCAGCTGGTACATACTTCACCGCTCGCCACTTATGACTTATTCCACAGCGTATGCCTGTCATGGTGTCGAATTAAATCGTATAACATAACAGTGATAGTTACATTTTATATTACAATAGAATTATCTTTATTAAACTGAGTAAGATTTTTGTTTTCTGAGGATACTATAATGAAGAAGTTTGCTCGTGCGTTTTAATTTGAAAGAAATATTGAATATGTTAAAAGTTTTACGATTACGATTTTATTTACTTTTCTTAAGCATTTTTTTTTAATGTAATTAAACTAAATACTTACTAAAAAAATAAAACATACGAGCCTAGATTGAGGTGTACTGAATCTAATGAGACCAACATTGTCTAATTTTGTAAACGTTTGGGGGGGTTATAACGGTATCACCTGAAACAATATTTCAAGAATAAAATGTAGGCAAATGCCTACTGGACTATGAAAATATATGGGAAAATTTACAACTAGACTATCCTCTTAACACAAAGTAGAACCAGCACTTCAAGGATCCTTCACAGGACGCGATTTGTCGACGACCCGTGAGAACACATCCTAAGAATGCACCTACTGGTAATAATCAAACAAATCATACCCCCACACTCCACGGGTCGACCGTTAATAACAGCACCGCATCGATTACCGCGTGACAAGTTAATCAGTTCGTCAGCGCCGCAGCGGGGCGGCAGTGGATACTGTAATCAGAACTCTATCCACCTCATTACGAAGGATGGTGCCTCGAATTACTGCTGCTAGTGTTGTTGACTAACTCATAATAAATGTAGGATTAGCCTTATATCTGAGCATTAATAAACGCATCTTACAGTAAACAAAAAAAGTACGTACCTACATAGTACATACCGTACCTACTTACCTAATTGAGAACCTCCTCCATTTTTGGAGTAGATCAAAAATATCTACTCGGAACTCAAAGTCCGAGAAGAAAAAAACCGGCCAAGTGCGAGTCAGACTCGCGCACTGAGAGTTCCGTACTCGGGTATTTTTTCCAACATTTTGCACGATAAATCCAAAACTACTATGCATAAAAATAAATGAAAATCTGTTTTAGAATGTACATGTAAAGCCCTTTCATATGATACCCCACTTGGTATAGTTATCTTACTTTGAAAATTGAAACGCATTTTAAGTTTTTTTTTACATGATATAACCACAAATTCGCGCTTTTCAGATTTATTCCTGTATTTGTACTATAAGACCTATCTACCTGCCAAAGGTTTCTTGACAGAGACGACGGACATACAGACAGACAGACATAGTGATCGTATAAGGGTTCCGTTTTTCCTTTTGAGGTACGGAACCCTAAAAATGAAACAAAAAATAGTGCGTGTAACTGTAACCCTTTTTCATTATAATATGTATGTACTTTATATTACAACCTCGATAGTAAAAGATGGCGGATTCAAAACGGCAGTTTTGTTTGACACCCGTTTGGGAAAGAGTATATTTATAAAAAGTAACATTTTAGGTTCCATGTAAATAATTTGATTATACTCAAAGTCAAACCATTGGGCATTGATGATAACTGGAAAATTAATACGAAGGCCAATCTAGTCAAACCATAAGTATAATTCAATAGCAATAAAAATCATCATCCACGCGCTACATCACATCACTATAGAATAAAAAAAATAACTACATTTACTTCTACGACCATTCCGGTTCATTATCGATCATCAAACGTGAATAAGAATAAATGAAATCACAGCTTGCGACGCCATTTTAACTTTTTATAGACACCATAAGCCCCCATAACATATTGTATTAATATCTTAAACAAACATGCCATGATATAATCCGAGAGCCCGTAGGATACTTTTCGAAGGTGCTTGACAAAGCTGAAAGTTAGCTTTGTAGTTTTTCTGCCTTGCCTTATTGTTATCCTACTATCCTAATGGCCAATTAGACATACTAGATATTCCATTGTGGATCATAATTTTTGAAATATATAGCTTAAATTGCTAGATTGGACTGCTAGTTATTCTTTATAATATAGACTCGCACTAAAAAGGGTTTTCGGAAATTCGGGACGGATTAGCTAGTACTTTATACCTACATATTATCATGAAATTTCGCTGTTAAATTTTATCTAAGGTAATTTTGTGTAAGTGATCCGAAAACAACTTTTGAGACGCCTGCTATCCCATTAGATCTAATTTTTAAAAAACTCAAAAAAAATTGAAACCTTTGCTCCGACTTATATTGTAGGTCTAATTTACCAACAATACTACACAAAAAATAATTAATACATACATACAGTTTACAATTACACAGGTAACGCAAAAAGCCTCAACAACAACCTTTTATCAAGCATTTTCACAAAATGTTCTACAAACTTTCGGACTAACACTCGAAACTTAGCGTTAAGTTAAGTACATGGCATTCAACACATGATTCTGTATAGAGGATGCCCCATAAAAATACCCATATAACGAGCCAAGGTGAAATAAACATGTCCGAAATGAAGAGGCGTTCGTTACCATAGTATGAATATAAAACGGAGGTTAAATGACTTCTGCATGGATTATGCGATATGCGTGGGCGCGGGTCACTACAAATGAAGAAATCTTATAAGGAACTTTTACATTTGACGGGTGATCGAGCGTTAAACGCTTTTCGAAAAACGCGCGTTCTCATTAAGAAGCCAAAAAGCGCTATTTTGGTACCCACACAAAGAAAAAAACAGTCATCAAGGAACTTGAATATTAAGTCATGTTTTATTTATAAACTTTTATTGCACACATTTACACAGGAAAGCAGTACAAGATACAGAAAAAAACTATGAAGAATTGTAATTGTTGGTGCTAAATATTTTATACTAGAATCTAGTACAACTATAATCTAGTAAAAAAATAATCTAGTAACTAGATGATGCCAACGACTAAATCCGCGTGGATTAAGGCATTTAAAAATCCCGCGGGAACTTTTTGATTGGCTAGGATAAAAAGTATCCGTATGTCCATCCCCTGGATGCAAACTATCTTTGTATCTTTCGTCAAAACCGGTTAAAAGATGGATCGTGAAAACAGTAGGTATCTATTATTGGAGCTGTTATTTGGTTAAGGATTATAAATAATAAGTTATTATTTATAAGCTCCCCTCGTAGCTTTAGTTTTAAGTCTACGTAATTATATATCACCACTCTATTATCATCTTAAAAATCTAAAAATTCTGACCATCAAAAGTTGTACAATAGTACTTATTTTGAATTATTAAAGATTTGAGTTTGAGTATTATTTTCTGTCACCTTAAAATTTTGTGCAATTGAACAGTTAAAAGCCACGTGTACACGGGTCCTAAAGAAACCATACATAGAAATGAAATACAGCCAATAGAGTGACCTCTCCGATGTCTAATTTTTCTGTTATGTAAATTTCGATGATTTTAGTATAATGAGATTCTCGACTAGAAATCTATTACGACCAATAAAATCGACTAACTTTATGTGGATTTTATTAACGGACGACAAAAGTTAATATTGATCAAGAGGTGTTTATAGCTTAGGTATTGATGACACACTAATTTTATCTTAATCTATACTAATCTATACTTCTATACTAATAAATAAAATTGGAGTGACTGTCTGTAATTTCAAAATAACTACCTCATATTAAGCTCATATGGTTATTTGAACGATACCAACACTGAATCACACGTTTTTAAAATTTTTGTCTGTCTGTCTATCTGTCTGTCTGTCTGTCTGTCTGTTTGAAAAGGCTAATCTTGGGAACGGCTGAACCGATTTTGACGGGATTTTCACAGACAAATAGAGAATTTATCAGGGAGTAACATAGGCTACTTTTTTAACCGACTTTCAAAAAGGGAGTTGTGTTTTTCTACATATGTACACCGACATTTCCGAGATTTCTGAACCGATTTGCGTCATTTCTTTTTTAATCGATAGAGGAACTTTGCGAGATTGTTTCATAAAAAATTTGGAGTCCAGCTCCTCAATCCTGATGCAGCAGGGGATCTGACCAATCCACGCGGGCGAAGCTGCGGGCATCAGCTAGTCCATACTAATATTATAAATGCGAAAGTGTGTCTGTCTGTCTGTCGGCTAGCTTTTCACGGCTCAACAGTTAAACCGATTTTGTTGATTGGCATAGAGTTAGCTTACATCCCGGGGAAGGACATAGGCTACTTTTTATCCCAAAAAATCAAAAGTTCCCACGGGATTTTTAAAGGCTCCATCCGTTTAACCGATTTATATGAAAGGTACAGAAATAGCTTGCATCCCGGAAATTGACATAGGCAACTTTTTGTCCCGGAAAATCAAAGAGTAACGACTTTATTAATTAAAGTTTCCGTTCCATTAAATTATAAATACTTACTAAAATTGCTCTTTAAGCTGTCATTATCATTCACAAAGTAATTTTTACCTGAAACAATAAAAAATAAATGATAAATTTGTGTACTAATCAATAAAAACATAGACAAATCGATTGCATTGCTGATAACTTGCACTAAAAATGTAAACAGCTTTGTAGTGATGTTCAGAACATTTTCATATGGCAACATTTTTATGATGTTAAACGCCATTAAAACGAACTTCTAACGCGATATGATATAAAAATTTACACTAGCGAGCCGCCCCGAATTCGCACGGGTAGCTTACTATAATTTCGTAGTTTTTTTGAAAATAAAGAACTCAGGAATACTGTAGCTTTCTAATGGTGAAAGAATTTTCAAAATCGGTTCAGTTACAGAGATTATTCGTACAAACAAACTTACAAACTTTACCTCTATATAGATATAGCAACCAGTTGTCAGCATAAGTACGCACTTTGCAGCACAGTCGAGGCAATTTTATGAAAGAAAGTGAAAGAATCGTTCAAAGGCTTGCGTTACTTCTCTAATAACTGAACCACAAAAATGTTTAACCCAGTTAACCCTTAACTCGATTAAGCGTAAACGTTAACGTTACGTCAAAACAATACCTCCTTCGAATGCAAGTACACTACGTTCAAGAACTTACTATGAAGTATAGACCAAAGTGATCCCGAGTAAACAGAACATCAGACGGACACTCAACCCTTTCCAATCGACTCCTATAAGTGCATGTTCACGTTCATACGCGGAAGAGGTAGCGGGCGCGGTCACGATTTTACCAGCAGGGCCAGTTGTATGACAGGCGGCTAAACCTACTTTACGGTTACTTATAACTTTTGGCTACCAATAAAAAGTCGTAATAATTGATTAAAAAATTCGACTGCTCTAACAAAAAACGAACTAAAAAGCAAAAAAATGTCATTTGGAAATGGCGTTTTACAGCCGCAATTTTAAATTTTTCCAAAAAAATTATAGCTCATGTCACTCGGCATGTTGTAAGGATTCTAACGATACCCCATACATCAAAATCTGTTCAGGTATTTACAAGTTATAGTGGAATAAAAAGTCACATACCTAATACATATCTACATGAACCCTGAAAAGATTACACTCCTTTTTTTGGGCAGTCATGTCATGTAAAAGTAAAATCTGATTGCTCTATCCCACACGTCCCCTCTCCGCATCAGTGGAAACGCGCCCTAACTCTAATCTACCCCCAACCTCCCCTGCCCACTCTAATTCGGGAAAAAATCCTTTCAATTCAATGAGACAAGAACCTATCAAAGACTAGCAGAGTAGGAGACGTGTTAAAACCTTATGCTGGCCTTTAATTAAAGCCCGGGGGTGAGATGGGGAGAATGTCCACATCCGTAACGGTCGCTTCATTTCGGAGGGCAAAAAGAATCAGGTGCACTCCAAGGATGGGGTGGTGGGGGGTACCTGCATGTTTCAAAATATACAAGTGGCATTTCTAATGAACGACGACATACGACGAAGGACGTGATTAGATTTCTTTTTTTTTTTGAGAACGGGATTTAATTTAAATTGAAAGGCCGATTTTGCAAAAGGAGTTTCGATGGTTTAGCTGTAATATATTCGAATGTATTGAGTACTAGATGATGCCCGCGACTTCGCCTGCGTGGATTTAGGTTTTTTTGAAATCCCGTGGGAACTCTATGATTTTCCAGGATAAAAGTTGCCTATGTCAATTTCCAGGACGCAAGCTACCTCGGTACCAAATATCATACAAATCGATTAAGCGGATGGGTCTTTAGGAATCCCGCGGGAACTGTTTCATTTTCCGGTATAAAAAGCAGCCTATGTCCGTCCCCGGGATATAAGCCAACCCTGTGCCTTTCGACAGAATCGGTTAAGCTGTTGGGTCGTGAAAAGGTAGCAGACAGACAGACAGACACACTTTCGCATTTATAATATTATAGTATGGATAAGAGAATCTAGATATTACGTATTTTGGTAGACCCTCTTATTTAATAAAAGTCAGACGTAATTTAAAAGAAGATAGGCACATTAGATTAGGATATATTTTTAGGTATCGCCAATTTCGACGGTTACTATCTCAGACTATTAGTTTATTTAACCGACTTCCGTTAATTTTGAACCCATAAGCACCTAGTTACCACTATCTTCAAATATTTCTCTAAAAACATCTGAAACTCGGCGATCGTTTTACAAAAAGATTAATTTACACTCGATAAAAAATCTACATAAATAAGGACTGCTGCACACTGCAGAAGTATTTTCCCGTAAAAGTAAAAGTATCTCACAGACGACAAGACATGAGTCCAGACTCGTAGGTGGCCGTTTATTCGTTTTCATTTTGTTTACTTTTACTCGCTGAATTGTTAATGTGGAGGGGAGAGCTTGGTTTTGCTATCGAATAGATTATTTCCGACGGGTGCTAATGGAATTCTGTATATTTAATCAAACGGGACCTTGTCTTTTGACGGGCGCAGCCTTTTTGCTTTGGTTATTAAATGCCTTACCCTTCTTTCTGGGTGCAAAAGGTTGCATTTCTTTTAGATTTCTGGCAGATTATTGAGAGAAATGTTAGAATAGAATAGCTAATCATGATTTTCGAAAAGTTGGTAGACTTTGAACCCAGCAATGTAATTGTTTGACAAATGTAGTTAGATAAAGATAAATAATGTTTATGTCAATCAGCCAGTTTCACTTTTTTAGGGTTCCGCATCACAAAAGTAAAAAGTATTATACGATCACTTCGGTGTCTGTCTGTCTGTCAATGCTTTCAACCTATAGGATTTCAAGCATAGAAATTTCATGATTCAATGTCAACGGGAGTATGTTGACATTGAATCATGAAATTTGGCAGGTAGTTAATGTCTTATAGAACAAGTAAAGGGAAACATCTAAAATCCGTGAATTTGTGGTTACCTAGATCACAAAAATTATCTGAAAAAATAATAATTAAAGCTCTTGTACGATACTTTTTATTTTTTATGTACAGTTCGGAACGGTATGTATGGTACGGAACCCTTCGTGTAGTAGTCTAACTCGCACTTGATTGGTTTTTAGCATGGCCTTTGTATTACAAAGAATATTTAAAATCGCATTATAATAAACAACAATGTACGTACTGCCTTACGTCATACCGTCTCCGCGTAACTGACCTACGTCGCGGGTCATCGCCCTCTGATGCTAAGCAATCATAACCGCTGAAATTCATAGTAAAACAGCCTTAGTTTGATTTGATTTTTAGGGTTAGGGTAAGTTCAACGGGACTCTATTACTACGAGTAAGTCTCCGCTACCGTCCGTCAGTCCATCCCTCCGTCCATCTGTCTGACAACAGGCTATATCTCGTGAACCATAACAGGTCTGAATTTTTCACAGAATGTGTGTTTCTATTGTCGCACTTAAAACAAAAAAAAATTAAAAGGTATTTCTTGTAAGGACTACGGAACCCATCGAAAAAATCATTTTTTTATAATGTCCCGGCCACATTAACGGCTAACAACGCGATGTTCAACTGTTCAATGGCGTTTTTTGATAAACGTAGATGTAGCCACGATCAATGTACATTTGCTTCCTCGTTTCTAATCCGAAACGCTAGGATATGGAACGCCCTTCCGGCATCAGTTTTCCCTTCCACTTTCAATATGGGTATATACCTTCGAGTCAAGAGTGAATAGGCAACTTGTAGGCAAGCGCGCTCAATCTTCGGCTGCATCATCACTTGCTAGCAAATTAAAAAAAAAACAACGGCATTCATAATGCCGTTTGGTAGAGTACAGCTGGTTTAAATTTGACCTTACGTCAGTACATAACTGACCTACGCGCGGGTCCATGCCCTCTGACTCAGTAACAACATTACGCCAGGCTATATGCTATAATACCTATAACTAGGCATTGTTCTCGCCTAATGAGGGAAGCAGGTGCGAACGGACCCCTAAGTACCCGAGTGGAATAGTAAGGAAGTGGGTTACACTCGATTATAACAAGTTAATTTACTATAAGTACTACTACTAATAGTGTTTAGAAACTTAGGAAATGTGAAAAGGAATATGAAAAATGAAAAATCTAAACCGTGAGAATACCGGAAATATATCTACAACTGATTGAGGTTGGGTTTAGACTAGGATTGCCAGATGCTCCATATTTAAGGGTATGATTATATAGAAACCCGCATTTTTTACAAATTGGGCCGGAGCAATTCCCAAAACAAAACCCTAAAAATTCTAAAACCCGTATTTTTGTTTCTTTTAACCCGTAAATCACGAAGTGGTAGGTGGCAATCCTAGTTCAGACAGATTTATACATTGTCATACCGTCTCTTTGAGCGTACTTAATATCTAGACTCCAGTCTAGACTCTAGAGCAATAGAGCCTAGGTATTAATTTTTTTTATATTAATTTTAATGGGTCTATTAACCTTGCTCAGGCATAAGATTTCGTATATACACAAAGCCTTAATATCGTAAGCGCGAGTAATTTACTTATTTCTTACACGTTCTACTTAATACAATCCAAGTCTCAAGGAAACTCAATGAGAGCAGATCTCATCTTAATTCTTAAATACTTTACAACAGGAACGCTCAAGTGTCCAGTTAAGGTATAGAATGCGATTATCCACAGACGGTAATTATGTTAAGGAATTATTGCTAATAAGCGATAGATGGCGTTATTAATACCGATAAGATTCGCTCGCGATGGAGGAATGGGGCAGTGTATAATGCAAAGAGTGAAAATTGATTAGATTTCATTATTAATTTTCATGTATTACCAGTTGGTTTAAATATTTATTTGTCTCTGGGACGATTTATATGTTAAAACTGTAATTTTCAAACTGACTTCAGAATTGCTACCTAATCTGTATTATTTTTTATGCATGTTTTTCATAAAGATATTTTTTTTATATATATAATTAAAAGTTGAAAAAATCGTTTTTTTTCCTCGTAAAGAGAAACCTTTGTGCAAAATTTCAGCTTTTAAGTCCAAAGGTTTGGGTTAGGCGTTGATGTATCACTGAGTCTCTTATGTATTTTATATTCGATATATCTTCTATTTGATTTTGATAACTTTAGATCAATACATGATTTCGAATACAGTTAATAGGGGCTGACCGAGGCTTTGTCCCCATTTCAATGTTGATGACTTTCAAAAGTAACAGGATAGTTTATCGACACAATAAATTGGTCCATTGAGGTTATAAGTATGTCGATTTTACGACAAAGATAACACGTAGGATTTCAGTTAATTAACACATCGGGTATGCCCACACAGTCCTTGAATTCTTATGAGCAATCACACTAATATTATAAAGGCGAAAGTTTGTGTGTGTGTGTGTGTGTGTGTGTGTGTGTGTGTGTGTGTGTGTGTGTGTGTGTGTGTGTGTGTGTGTGTGTGTGTGTGTGTGTATGTTTGTTACTCCTTCACGCAAAAACTACTGGACGGATTTGGCTGAAATTTAGAATGGAGATAGATAATATCCTGGATTAGCACATAGGCTACTTTTTATCCCGGAAAATCAAAGAGTTCCCACGGGATTTCAAAAAACCTAAATCCACGCGGGCGAAGTCGCGGGCATCGGCTAGTTCAATATATGACCAACCTTTTGAATACATAGAATTAAAACATCTTTAAGTGTGGTAGGTCTACTAGAGAATTTACCTACATGATATCTTCAACTACCTAATACTTAGATATTTTTTACTGCATAATATTTCGCCTTATGGAGAATGAGATAAAAAGTTGACTGAAAATCCGATGCAAACTCTCTCTTCTGTAAGGCAATGCCAAAAAGTTAAAAATAGCAAGCCTTGAAAGTACAATATTTAAATAATGAGCCTTTACAGGAAATCTAAGAGACTCCCTCTGATGGTGTTCCCAATAGATTTCAACACGGGGCCATTCAAAGGACGGACCAACAAATTCCTGAAAAGCCGGCAACGCCTTTTATGGATTTATGGTGCTGTAAATGTTCATGAGCGACGGTAATCACTTAACTTCAAGTGAACCGCCTGCTGGTTTGCTCACAATTTTAATGAAATTTAGAAATAGATGTAAAAACTTCCAAACTTGCTTTTCTATTTTCAATTCACAAACTAAATAGGACTGAATACGCAATGTAACACCGCCTATAAATTTATTACAGTTGTCTACAATTGATTGCTACAAGTGTCTTACTTAGCGGGCAATTATTCACCAATAACATTTTATTACGAGTAAACAAAACATAAATACACACCTACTTCACAAACTGCGCGAGTTGAATTTATTATTTTTTAATTTACAACCCAAAGAATGTCCTCTACAAGTGCAAAACATAGCAAATTGAAATATACGGCAGACGTCCAACTTAACATCAAGTTTATTGCAGAAAAACTGTCACACTGCGCGGGCGCAGCGTGGGCGGGAGTGCATAAACATGCTCCCGTCTCTCTCATACGTATAACTCTTGTCTATTTCCATCCTATTCATGCACACAATGTAAATGATGAGGGCTTATTTATTATCTCGCGGTGTATTATCGTTTTCCAACTACTGAGAAATGTGACGTGGTTTGGGACACCATTGGACGGATAGCAATAAGTTTTTATTGCTGAGCCGGGCTGAGGACTTTGTTAAGGCTATTGGCTGAATGGAAATAGTCCCATGCGTGACTGAATGCGATGTTCTGAAAAAACATACGGGCTTTGTATCTTTGTTGGCTTGTTAGCGGATTTGTTGCTTGCTTGTCCGCTTGTCGCGTTGTGTTGTTGAGTGTTGTGTTGTTGAATGGGTTTCAGGATCGTCTGTGGAACATTATTGGAACATTGACATCTTTAACTCCGTTCCAATGTTCTGCGGTCTACACGGATGATTGCTTTGAGAAAGTAAGTTGGTAAACGAAGTGAAAAATCCACACTAATATTAAAATGCACATTATGTCCGTCTGTCTGTCTGCTAGCTTTTTACGGCTCACATTTTAAACCGATTTTGCTCTTTTATCCTGGAAAATTTGAACAGTTCCCACGGGATTTTTGAAAACCTAAATCCACGCGGATAAAGTCGCGAGCATCATCTAGTTGCACCCTGCACTCCGGTTTATAACCCCCGACCCAAAAAGAGGGGTGTTATAAGTTTGACGTGTGTATCTGTGTATCTGTCTGTAGCATCGTAGCTCCTAAACTAATGAACCGATTTTAATTTAGTTTGTTTTGTTTGAAAGGTGGCTTGATCGAGAGTATTCTTAGCTATAATCCATGAAAATCGGTTCAGCCGTTTGAAAGTTATCAGCTCTTTTCTAGTTACTGTAACCTTCACTTGTCTGGGGTGTTATAAATTTTTAATTTACACTTGCGCCCGAATCGAGTTTCTTTCTTAATACATGTCTACGTTATGGAGAAAACCTACATGCAATATCTAATATCTCAATTCAATATAATAACTCTTAAAAAAGAGTGTACCGGACTATATTCTTTGTTGGGCCAAGTGAAGGAAAACAAAAGATTTCATCGAGTAGGTATTATCTTGAAAATAAAAGCTGTCATTTTCGAAGTAAACGTTTGATTTGGAACGGCGAAAATAATCTAAAAACGATCGGCATCTCATCTGAGCTCCAGCGGGATAAAGCGGCCATTGTCTCAAACTGACTCTTTGTGAGCGAAAATGAACCGCTGATAAACCAATTTTGTTCACTTTATAGCCATTGTTTTGACGCTATAACGCTAACAACGTCTTAATCCAAAGAGAACATGATCAAGAGTCACAAAATATCATCATTTTGTTAGGAAATATCATGTCACTAACTACAACATATGATACGGAAAATATTGGTGACTGATGTCATAATTTAAGATCCATACTAATATTATAAATGCGAAAGTGTGTCTGTCTGTCTGTCTGCTTTCACGGCTCAACCGCGGAACCGATTTTAATGAAATTTTGTACAGACTTAGGATAAATTCCGGGGAAGCACATAGGCTACTTTTTATCCCGGAAAAACAAACAGTTCCCGCGGGATTCCTAAATACTCATCCGCTTGCCCGATTTGGATGAAATTTGGTATTGAGGTAGCTTGCGTCCTTGTAATTGACATAGGCAACTTTTTATCCCGGAAAATCAAAGAGTTTCCACGGGATCTTTAAAACCTACATCCACGCGGACGAAGTCGCGGGCATCCTCTAGTAGCTCATAATTAGTTGGCCGGCGATGGATTGATGATGATGATGATTTATAGATAAACTATAGTGATACCTATAGTTTATCTAGATAAACTATAGGTATCACTATATAAACTATAGTGATACCTATAGTTTATTTAGATAAAGTATACCTATAGTTTATCTAGATAAACTATAGTGATACCTATAGTTTATCTATAAATATAATATCCTCTGGGGCCATGGAGTCTTAGTACAAAAAAATTTTTACGAGACATTTCACCGCGTTTAATAGCCTCATCGGGTGACAGAAGGGCTGGCTCATTTTTTGCGCAACGAATCAGCCTGGCTGTCCAACGCGGAAAAGCAGCCAGTATTCTTGGCACCATTCCACGCGGGCAAGATTTGTATAGTAATTAGATAAGGCTAGCTTTAAGTTTTATTGTAATATTTTCAGTGATACCTACTATCTGACACTGTAGTAGGATTTCAACGAGATTTGCGTATAGATAATTGGAGAATGGAAAATTGTGTTCGCATAATAGTGACCGGTAAGTCACGGTGGTGCTGCGATCGGTAGGCGAGTGAGCGATAATTACCGATAAGATGCGCCGCGTTCTCCGTAATGCCATGCGCTTAGGGCGGGTGCATAACGAGACATCCTCCATATTATGGTCCTGAGATGATCCAAACTCAAGACAGGTAGGTAAAGCTCATACAATTGGGCGAGTGAGCAATAAAATTAATGATAAGATGCGCCGCGCTCTCCGTAATGCTACGTCGCTATGGAGCAACGTAATCGACGTGGGTTTTTGCATGTTTATATGTAGTTAAAGACCTAGACAGAGAGAGACTATTTTTTATCCCAGAATTTAAAAAGAGTCCCCACGAGATTTTTGAAAACCTAAATCCACGCGGACGAAATCGCGGACATCAGCTAGGAACTTATAATAATGTTCCACTATATCCCTTGCTTTACAAGCAACAAGGGATACAGTGGGTTCATTTATTATATATAGTGGGTTCATATATAATAGCTTTTCGAAGATTGTCCAATAAGGATGTGTCTGTTATAATAAATAATATGAGCCCACTATGTCCCTTGCTTTACATCGTAAAATAATAGCTGTGTTGTTTCGATGCGTGTGCGCATCCGCCGCGTACCGCCATAAATCCGCCGATCGGCAATCATGCGCGATTTCATTACCCATCGTAAGTGCGCCGCACTTATTAGGAAGGTACTGCAGCTATCGCGCCCGTCAAGTACATAGATAGAACAGGCAAAATTGCACACAGAAAATTAATTTTGTAAAAATCATTAAAAAAAATTGTAAAAATGATTAATTACAGTAAATCTTTTTTACAATTTTATTAATATGATAGTTTTATAGTATAATTTAGGGGCAGTGTTTTTTAAGCTAGAGATAATAATATGTATATTGTATATGGAGGCTTGTAGTAGATTTTTGTTTGCGAGTGACTAAAAATCAACATCATGCTACCCCGCATTGAACATATCATTTTTTGATATGAAATGGAAATTGTTTTAACTTCTTTAGAATTATAGATTTGCCTTCAAGATATCAAAGCAAATCTGTGTATATGCGTCAACTTGTTTTAGTCGCATCCCGTGTAAAATCCAGCTAACTAACGGTGAAAGACTGGCCCGCGGACGACTCTCGTCTACATGACGTATAATGGCATAATAAATTGTGCGGACAGCACCTTCACGCAAGTCGCAAGTAACGCGTTGAAAATGTACATTTTACCAGAGTTAGAGACTTGGCCTACCCATTCAAGTAGTTAGTTTGAATTATTAGACTAAATGGAATCGTGCAGATTCCATGGAATCTAATGAGAACAATACTTACCGCCAAAACTCAGGATAGCCACCAGTGGTTAACCAAAACAATAAAAATTACGAGAGTTAATTTCCAAAATATACGGAATAATCTTTCATAATTATGGATTAAGTTTGATCTGTTATAGTAACTTTAGCCGTGCCTCGTTATTATTACAAAAATTAGCCTCAATAGCTCAATGATTAAGGAGCGGGCCGAACCCCTAAAGGTCAGTGGTTCAAACCACATGTTCAAACCCCACACGTTGCACTATTGTCATACCTACTCCTCGCATAAACTTTACGGTTAGTTTAGGGGGAGGGGAAAGGGAAATATTAGTCATGACTAACATGTATTCGTAGTAAAAATACAATTTATTTTACGTAGGCATTCTATTCGCCATCTTTTGCAACACCGCGACTCTATCAATGAAATATAAGATGATATGTATAATACTGAAAATAAATCAAGAAGAAACACGATAGAAAGAAATTCAAACCTAATAGAAAAGCGCTAACCTGGACCTATATAACAATGCCCAAATAATGGTGCCGTGAGATAACGAACAATAACGAAGCTTGTATTTTGTGTCGGTCTCTCATTTACAAAAATACGCACTGCTCAGCCATTATGAAAGATTCACTTTTTCTGTTAAGACCGATCATTGTTAAAAAGCTTCGGTTCAAAAATATCTATTAACGTCAAAAAATTCGTCAACAATGCAACAAGTAGATATTCTACAGGTGCCCTTCGCTACCCGGCTTCCTCAAGCCCCTCCCCCGTCCATTAACCCTCCTCGTAATCACACAAGACACCGCTGCCGAGATTGATCTATTTGAAATTGGCTTGAAGAATCGCTAGGCCGACCGGAGATTTCCAACACATTTGTCTAGGTGACAAAAAGGGGGTGGGGTGACGACAAAAAGATGGCAAAAAGTGACGGACTGTTTATTAGGAAAAATATATTATCAGAAGGAATTCTAGATAAGTATTTCACATTTTACATCTAAAGGGAAAAACTGACTGACCAATCTATAACTCTAAACACTGGATCTAGAAACTTGAGTTTTCTATAAATTTCAACTAAGAAATTTTAAAAAGTTTTCTCGCTCATAACAAAACAATAACGAAAATCGAGGCAGATGTTAACCATTTTATGTAACTCTATCTTAAACAAAAGAATATTAATATAGTTTACTAAATAAAGCATTTCTAAAAGAATTTTAATGTATTATACAAAATAAACCGTGCCGTGTATCTATTAATTAATTTTTTTTGACCCATTTCTTACAAGCCGTGAAAGGTAGATTTGTCAAGTTTGAACTTTGAACCTAAAGCCCAATAGAACGCTGCCCGCCAATACTGTACAAAGTTACACCATTGAAGCTTCAATTATGATTAACGTCTTCGATTACATTGTTATTGAGTTATCATGGAACGAAACCACAAACACACAGTGAGTCGCGTTTGCACTATCACGACTGAATAAGTCATAGTTTGACGTGTGACATTCATACCGTATGATCTATGCGGTACTGAGCGGGCAGGCCGGCTTGCACCTGTCGCTGTGGGAAAGGTCAAAGGTCTCAATAACATTGTAAATATATAAATCTTCATGAAATTAACCGTTTGGGCGCGTTTGGAACCCTCGTAGCTTTAATTATCACCACTACATTATTGATTGACAGTCTGAAAATGTACAATAATACATGAATTTGTATAAATAACTTTGACTTTGATTTAAGCCAACCCCTGCTTCACTCGGTTAGAATTTCTGAAAATCCTTCTATAAAGAAAACTTACATGCAAAACCTCAAATTTCTAGATTCAGTGCTTGTACGTTAATATGTTAGTGAGTTACTTTCTCACTTTTAATAAAGAAAACACCGATAGGACTTTAAATGTAGAGTTCTGAACTTAGCGTTTTATGAACAGTTTGCAACAAAATGTATATTTCTTGATAGTCACGACTATTTATTTGACAAATTCAATCAAGGTCGACATCTTTTGTGCGTAGAGATCCAAGCTCTCACACAGATAACAGTGAATGGGAACGCAGAAATCTAAACTCAAAGCTCTTTTAATTGTTCTTATCTCTCAAAATAATGTAAATGTAAAAATCATTAATGACTTTTACAAATTTTGCAATATGATTAATTTAATGATTTACTTGTTGAAACCGATTTTATTACACAAATACATTCGTGCTTCTTCGGAATTTGAAGGTGGAGATAGGCTACTTTTTCACGTAATACATATCTATCTATGTTCGGTGGTGAAACAAAAATTTTACATGGACGAAGTCGCCAGCAAAAGCAAGTTCTTATGAAACTAGCTCATGAGTCAGTAAGGATCACAATCACAACTCGAGTCCAAGCCAGTATGACTCAGTGCAACACGACAAGCCGCAGCGAACAAGTGGGATCGTGACCGGCCGCGGCTTCGATGCCCGACAGGTGCAACCGACAACGCCTGCGCCGACACAACGTGTAGCCATGTCGTGTCCCATTGTTTTACTACGAGCGGACTATAGCTATCTTCTAGTATTACTTTGTATACTTAATCTTTCTGTTTATCTGTTCATGCGCACACGAAAAATATAAGACAACTTAAGGTGAAAATTTCACAGTTTTACCTAAATACTACTGCACTTAGTTAAATTAATCTATTAATTAGAACTTTAGATACAGATTCTTCCAAATAACCTTTGAGTAAAAACAGTTTTCTGCAAAAATGACAAAATCATTTAAGTTACAAAGTGTAAAATTGGTTAAATTGTATTTTAATGTGCTATTGTTTCACTACTAATTTTGTTTTAGTCTGCTTAACAGGCTTTTTTTAATAGTTTAAAAAATACGTCCGTCGCCGTCAGTATAATGTACAGTGGTTTTTAATATAATATGTTAGTTGTTGTCAATAACAGTGATGAAGTTATCAGCGCGCATTAAGTTATAATGGGAGGCGAGTAGGAGTGAAGCCACAAGTCGCGCAGGTAGTTTACAGGCTGTATGACTCTAACGCGCCGTGACGGCCCGCGCTCCACGCTCAACTTTGGCACTGTGATCCAGAAGACGAGCGAAAAGCGGATAATCGGGATAAGGCAATTGATTTCGTTTTCTCCCACTGCTTATTTAAAAAACAAATACAACCAGACCGATTACGGTGAAAATTATATAGTAATTCAAAAACATAATATGTTTCGACCTAAATACTAGTGTAACTTTAATTTAAATTAATCTATTAGAAGTTTGGATATAGATTCTCCCAAATTAGCCATGATAAAACACGTTTTCAACAAAAATGTCAAAATCATTAAAGTTAAAAGTTCGTGTAAAATTGATTAAATTGTATTTTGATGTGCTATTTGGTTCTACTTCTGATTTCGTTTTGTTTGTTTTAGTCTACTTTACAGGCTTTTAGAATAGGTGTAAAAAAATTGTAAACAACGACCCTGCCGTCAGTAGATTAAGGTATAATGTACAATCGCTCTCAATAACAGGCATGAAGTTTCCATAAGCCGACGATAATAAGTCTAAGAAATAAATAATAAATGAAAATAGTTCATGAAATATTTTTAATAAACATGAATTATCATGAATTGGAACGAGTCATGCAGAAGTCAGCTGCCTGAGGAAAAGTATACAAATCAAGTTATGAGCTTTTTCTGCCGATGGTTGCATTTCAGTTAGATCATTAATTTTTTGTTAATTTATTGTAAAAATTGACTATAAAAATAATTAATACAGGTATTTACTAAAACTATTCAGTTTTATTGACTTACAAGCTTCAGTTATTCAAAGGAAAATACCCCTCATTTATTTCAAAGTAAGATGCATTGTCGCATATCGCTTTTGATTTAAGCCGTCGCCGTGCTCGATCGCTGATAAATTCTATCAATAACAGAGGCGAGAGCCGTCGGGCGCCTTCAATAGTGTTTACCCCCTCAAGTGTGAAATAAGACGTTTAGTTAAACTTGACTCGGGCTGCTTTGTCACTGTACATTATACTTACCTCAATTACTGGCGCTCACTTACCTACTTACTTTCTCTAGCACGGAACCCCGTAACGGAACACCCTAATTTATGCATTTTTTAAATTCAGAGAGCATTTGGAAGCTCGTAGCTTTAGTTTTAAGTTGACGTTTAATTATTATCATCATTACTCACCTCACCTATATTAATTCATCTATTTGATGCTGACTAGTGTATAATATGCATATGTAATTTTACCATATTTTGAAAAATAAAAAGCCCACTTAACTAAAAAAGCTTAAGACGTGCTCAAGGGAACTAACCTCGGACTTTCCGACTAAGGTTAAATATTTTTATAAAAAGCAAAAATAGAATTACATATTAAGATTGTGGTGTAATTGTAAAAATCATTAATAAATTGTAAATATTAAAATGAATTGAATGCTTAGTTATGTTGCACGTTTATTGACATGCCCATCAAAAGACAAATAATAATTTAAAAAAAATGGACCAAATAAATCTTCTTATAAGAAGCACTATCACCATAAAATCAATAAAATTTCCCATAAAACCCCATTAATTACCGCCGCGGTATTTCCGGATAAGTGACGGCGAAACGGATTAACGAAACGGCGCATTCTTTCCCTAAATTACATAAAACTGAACGCCTTTTCGGTTTTAGTGAAACTTAATTAAGATTCGTAACAAAACATATAAACATGTCGACACATATGCCCACGCCTCTAATTTAGGCCCCTTTTAAATTTCAAGATTACTTTTAGAACGTTTCCTGGGCACATAAAATGTCACTTTGTATCGAAGAATGATAAACAATTAATTTAAAAGTTTTCAAAACCCCCGGCTGCGGTATGCGCTGCATCACGTAAGCAGTTTATTTTTTTAATTTTTTTTGTACCAGAAAGTTGGAACAACAAAGAAAAAAGAAAAAAAGTTAAAGCTTACAAGGTGACTTTTTCAAAAAGTTTATAGTTGTCGAGTTATCGCTCGGGTTGTTAGATGCACTGTACAGTTTTTCATAAAAAAATATTATATCAACTGAGCATTCGCTAAATTCTCTGGTATTGATAAAGCTAAGGACATAAATCGAATCAAATCTTTATTTTGCAAAAATCGGTATAATCGGCATATATTTCCTTAAACCGTAACACCTGCTTTGTAAACCTTGTAAAAATTTGTTATTAAATAAATAAATAAAATAAAATAAGTAAGAAATGCTTGACTGATATAAAAAAGGGGACGGAAATATAAAACAAATTAAATTGAAATTATTTATTGTATCCTGTGTAGAATGATTTAATTAACTAACATAATTGGGCAATATTTTGCGTCAGAAAAATTCCACTGACGAAAGATGGGCGAAAATCGCATTCTTCGACATTCAAATAATTTAATTAACATAATCTCTTAAATCATTGTAATTTATAAAGTCATATGCATCTAAATCGCTATTTAAACGTTTGTTAAAATTAAATTATTAGTCATGTCAAAGTCAAAAAAGTTATACCTACCCCATTTACTTCTATCCACACTGTATAATCATACTAATGTTATAAACATAAAAGTGGGTTGTCGATCAGCCTGTCTGTCTATTGTAATGTTTTCGAAACCATCTGCTAAAACCAATTTGGACAAAATTTTGTATAGTGATTGATAGCTTGCATTCCAGATATGAATATAGGCTACTTTTGAACTTTGATAATTTTGGAGTTCCTACGGGATTAAAAACCAAAATCCAGGTGGATGTAATTTCGCAGGCATCATGTAGCATTATAATATGCGCAAAAATGTTTCTCTGTTTGTCAATTTGTTATTTTTTTCACGGCTTGGCTGCTAAATCAACCGTGGTGAAACACTCACAGAGATAGTTTACTTTCTAGGATAAAGAAATGGGCCTAGACTACTTTTTTTAAGAGTTAGTTAATCTTAAAGATTAGACTCATAAGTAAGCGGGAAAGAAATTTGGTAACATAGAAAAAAAATGTAAAATACATTCCTAGATATGAACAAAGTCGAGATTCTTAGCTAGTTTAAATATAAATTGATATACAAAACGCATTTATATCACTCAGACAATTTATACGACAGTTTATAAATAAATTTGTCTACGACTAAACATTTTGTATGGACAAGAATTTGCGTAGGTTTTTTAAAGTAGCCATTTCACGAAAAGACAGGAAATCTCATTTGCATAAGCTTGATTTAAATTCATTTAATTCCGTTTAATCCAAAGTTATTTTAGCGTTTTAGTGACAGGTACAACAAAGACAAAAATATCAAGAAAAAGAAATGTATTAGTGTCAGTCATCGTATCTACTTTTTTGAAAAAACTGTATGGAAACTAGATGCTGAGAATATCTAGCTTTCCATACAACTTGCTTCACAAAGTGATGAGTATGAAATTTGACCCAGTTTTTAGGGTTCCGTAACTCCAGAGAGAAACGGAACCCTTAAAGGATCACTTCGTTGTCTGTCTGTCTGTCCCGTCAAGAGAATTAAAACCTACCTATATGATACTTCGCGTTAATCTAGAATCATCATTTGCCATGTAGCAATGTCTTATAGTACAAGTAAAGGGAAAAACCGGATCTTTGTGGTTACCTACACCAAAAAAAAATTTAAAGTAACAAATCCGACTCGCACTTGACTAATTTTTTTATTTAAATAGCGGCATTTTAGCGCTGCATGTGGTGGGTCCATCAATCCGGGCACTTAAAATGGCCCGCGCTGAGTAGAGTAGGCTAGAACATTAACATCAATCTCGGCGATCCGTTCACGATACGATGTTACCGATCCCAATGTGACAGTTTCATAAGTTAGCGCCGGGTAGGGTGACCACGTTTTTCAGATAGCTAGGATAACCTATATTCTTTTTTTTTTTAATTCAGATACAAGTTAGCCCTTGATTGCAATCTCACCTGGTGGTGATGATGCAGCCTAAGATGGAAGCGAGCTAACCTGGAAGGGGTATGGCAGTTTTCATTAAACCCATACTCCTTTGGTTTCTACACGGCATCGTACCGGAACGCTAAATCGCTTGGTGGCACGGCTTTGCCGGTAGGGTGGTAACTAGCCACGGTCGAAACCTCCCACCAGACTAGACTAGAAATTTAGAAATTACAAAATTCCAAACCCCTGCGGGGAATCGAACCCGGGACCTTCCACTATTAAGACCACAGTGGTTACAACTGCGCCAGCGAGGCCATGTAGGTATGTTCTTAATATGTTTAATTTTAGCACGTGACCTAGCTGCTGGGTGTGACTCGTTGGGAACCCACGTTAGCTAAGAGTGTAGTAGAGGGGATAAAGGATGTGTTTTTTTGCTAATGTACTGTTGTCGCACCCCGCCAACGGGTCACTCTTCATTGTAATAGTTACAGAACCCAGCAGGTAAGATTACGTTGTCTCTGTCATTGACACTAACCAGTCAGTGACAAAAGGTCATACAGTCACAAGGTCAAAGGTCATGGGTATGCTATTTTACATACAGGGACAGTCCATAATAAGTCCTGCTTCATGGCAACCCTATCAATTGCTGACCTGTCCACGTAAACGCTGATTTGTAGATGCTAATTTGAAGTTGTCAAGTCATTATGTGCATTGTACACTGTTGAAAGTGCCATTATTACTTTGTAACCTAGCGCTATTTCGCATACTGGGATAGTCCTGAATAACTCCTGCATCGTGGTAACCCTATCAATTGCTGACCGGTCCACGTAAATGCTGATTTGTAGATGCTAATTTGAAGTTGTCAAGTCATTATGTGCATTGTGCACTGTCGGAAGTGTCAGTATTACTTTGTAACCTAGCGCTATTTCGCATACTGGGATAGTCCTCAATAAATCCTGCATTGTGGTAAGCCTATCAATTGCTGACCGGTCCACGTAAATGCTGATTTGTAGATGCTAATTTGAAGTTGTTAAGTCATTATATTTGCTGTCAACAGTGTCAGAGTATTACTTTGTAACCTAGCGCTATTTCGCATACTGGGATAGTCCTGAATAACTCCTGCATCGTGGTAACCCTATCAATTGCTGACCGGTCCGCGTAAATGCTGATTTGTAGATGCTAATTTGAAGTTGTCAAGTCATTATGTCCGTTGTCGCTCTACACTATCATAGTGTTACTTTGTAGCCTAGCGCTAGTTCATTTCGAATCGTAATACTCGTATATTTCACGAGAATGTGAATCTGGCGATCATTATGAATTAAATTATTGCTTCGTTTGAATATTAGGCATGTAAGAGAAGATTAATATTTCTCTTTCTCCATTAATTTTAAGTCTAAAACTTGTAGACTGTATAGAGTATAGACAAAAATAAAATTTTTGTTCAATTAATGTTTTACAACGAACTACCTTTGATTCGTCAAATGCCTCTATCACTGGTTCGGAATGCCAGATTTACGGAATAGGTTCTACTGTTGGTCATGGGTATTTTGCAGAGACTTCCACACGTACACACATGCACTGCCTACCCTGCGATTCTCACCTCCAACTTTCTACTGAGAAGAACCAGCAAGAAACTCGGCGGTTGCTCTTTTCAAAGATTCGGTTCACAATACTATGTACATGTATGTAACTGCAGTCGTGTGCATTGCTGAAGCGAGCTGCATGTCAAATCGTAATTTGTTTCTCATATTTCAGGAGTATATCTACCTACTTATACCTAAAAGATTTTTTAAACCTGTATATAGGCAAGTCTTAAATGATATATTCAGGAGTGTCCACCTGCTGAAATAATGATGACTAGCTTATTTCCGCGACTTCATCTGTGTGGTCTACACAAACAAACCATTATTTTAACCCCTTAGGAATTGAAAATCAAACTCCTATTTTACCTCCTTAGGGTTTGAATTTTCCTTTCTTAGCGGATGTCTATATCATAATAGCTATCTGCATGCCAAATTTTAGCTCGATACGTCCAGTAGTTTGAGCTTTGAGTTGATAAATCAGTCAGTCAACTTTTCCTTACTAACCCCTGACCCAAAAAGAGGGGTGTTATAAGTTTGACGTGTGTAACTGTGTATCTGTCTGTGGCATCGTAGCTCCTGTACTAATGAACCGATTTTAATTTAGTTTTTTTGTTTGAAAGGTAAACTGATCGAGAGTGTTCTTAGCTATCATCCAAGAAAATCGGTTCAGCCGTTTGAAAGTTATCAGCTCTTTTCTAGTTACTGTAACCTTCACTTGTCGGGGGTGTTATAAATTTTTAATTTACACTTGTATATATTTAGATGAATCAGAAGTATTCCTACTCGTAAGTTACCTATTCACGTATCTAGCGATTGCACCGCGCCAGAATAACAAACCGAAATCATTTTAATTTTCAATAAAATACGTAACCTATTAAACTTTCAGCGGGGCCCGATCCGCGAATAGACGCGAAATAAAGATAAATTCCGTGCGGTATTTATTCGATTGTTTCTATTGCCATCTCCGAATCGGTAACTCACGTCAGCAATAACAATATATCGATACGAAACGGTTATTGAATAGAGCATCGATAACGATAACGATCCGTCGACGTTGCCGTTCCACCGCGGATTGAATTTAGTCAAACTTGCGATTTATTGTTTGCAGTTGTGCGTTCCTACCTGACCTTTTAAATAACATCGTAGTGAAGTGAGTTTATTGGTTACGAGGATCGATAACATTAAGAGTGCTGTCCATGGTTGCTCCGAGTCGCATATTATTGCGAGCATGCTATTGCAGTCAACATTTAGGTACAGGTGGGACATAATTTTTCAAGTGTGAACAATGCTAATCAACATTTGATATTACGTTATTTTTTTGCAAATTACATTACATTACATTTTACACTATTACATTACATTACACTAATATATAAAGGCGAAAGTTTGTGTGAATGTGGGCATGTATGTGTGCATGTTTGTTGCTCTTTCACGCAAAACTAATGACTGGATTTGGCTGAAATTTGAAATGGAGATAGATGATATCCTGGATTAGCACGAAGGCTACTTTTTATCCCGGAAAATCAAAGAATTCCCACAGGATTTCGAAAAACCTAAATCAACGCGGACGAAGTCGCGGGCATTAGCTAGTTATTGCATAAAGTTTGAGTTTGCAATTTTGTAGTTTCTTACATGGTTTATTTACTCACAAATTTACTTCAAAAAGAGATGGATTTCAAGGGTCATAACTTTCAAAATAAATATGATTTTTCTATACTTATAGTTAAAAGTTTTTTTATCTATACTATATAATATTATAAAGGGGAAACCTTTGTATTTTTGTATTTTTGTATGTTTGTATTGAATAGGCTCAAAAACTACTGGACCGATTTCAAAATTTCTTTTACCATTACTTAGAGGGATTCTTCCGAATCTGTATAGCCTATATTTTATCCCGGAAAATAGATAGGATTTTTCGTGGTAGTGTCCACCCGTGCGAAGCCGGGGCGGGTCGCTAATATTTTATAGTTTAAGTTAGAACAACAAATAATAGAATAATAAGCTTAATACGTTTGTATGGAGAACCGTGTAAAAAGTAGGTATAATGAATGAATGAATTGTGCACGACAAAATTAGTACAGAAAACATAATTAGTACAGAATACAAAGCAAAACAAAAATAACCTTAACCAATTTATTTTTATTCTGAGTCCTAACAAAATGTTTTACTAAAAACAGATTTAGGTACTTACCTAAATAAAAAAAAATTAATTATTACTTAATAAAAATTATTACTTAATAAAAAAATATCTTCTATAATTTTCCCAAAACAAACTGACAGCATAGTACAAATCATTGTTTTCTCTATATCTGAATTATTTGAAGTGCCAAGTATCTTCAATGAGTAGGTATTTATAATTAAAATGTGCCATATCTCTGTACTTTATGTATTGTTTTCTTAGCCCTAAAATAAATTCGTAAGTGCATTAACCGGTATGAATACTATTAGTAACTGTCAACCGGTAATATTCGAGTGCTTAATCGATATCATTAGTATCGATATTTCGGCGACACTAATAAACATGTCGCGGGGAATGTCGACAGTCGACCCGCGAGAGTGTCAAGTGTCACAGTAAATCGTCCGCTCGAGCGACGGTCGCCGTGTTGCTCATTAGTCAGGGAGATTTAGCTGATGACTGTCGTTGACTCACTTTTTACACGTACTATAATATACCTATATACTACTGTGTTATAAAGCTACGGCCACACCTGCGCGTCATGAATGCAGGATGCGATGCGAGAGCGTCCACGACGCGAATACGTACACCTTTGCGACTGTTGTAGTCGTGAAAGTGTGCATGGTGCATAAGAGTGTAGATCAATACATAACATAGTTATTAGTAGTAGAGTAACACTAAGTTTATTATGAGGCCCATAGTAAGCGACCATTTTTCGCATTCGTATGTCATCCCTGGCAACACGGACTGTTCGAAGACATAGGTCTTCAGACAGACGGATTTTGGATAAGAAGACATCTCGACGCTTCCCAAACGCAGTCCAGCCGAAATAGACCTTTTCCTCGAAATAAGATATCTATCTGATAATTTCCACCTATCTATTGAAATAACAATTTTTTTCATCAAATATAAAAAAGACTGGATTATATTTTGTCGATTGATTTAAGCGATGTAATAATATTAATGCCAATGCTTTCAACCAATTAAATTATTATCATTGTAGATGTAATTGAAAATAGATCACTTGCTACCGTTACCTTGTCTAAGAAAAACTTGATTCCCATTAGGGTTGCCACGTTCCAATATTCCATTGTAATTTTTTTTAATACATAAATAGTTTCACCTAAGAATTAATAGATAAACTTTTTAGATTAGATCATGTAAGATTTATTAACTAATGAATAAATAATAACAAAATATGAAACTAAACACACTCACGTAGATACACTTTTATGAAAGTTTCAATGCCTCTAAACTTATTGGCGGCTATTTTTCATTCTACTTTGCGAATGTTGCACACATTAAAGTCATAATATAATAATATTATTAATGTAATAAAAACTATTATATCTGATGTACACAATCTCCAAGCTAAACTAAAATGACAGATCTAAATGTATCGCTTTCTCTTTCGTAATACTTTATGCAGTTTAGTTTAGGAATCGTGTATCACAAAATAGCTACAATACCTATCTAGGTATGTGTTATAAAAGAAAACTTTCAAACAAATAAAACCGTAACTTTGTAAAGATGAATTTAGATAAACCGAGCGTATTATACTCGCTCTATCCTCACGCTTGGTCTAAACTAAATCTATTTTAATGTTAATATTATCAGTGGCAGCCCTAAGCTGTATTCGCTAATTAAGCATGAAGTTGGTCATTTTCTGAATGTTTGCATTTTTATATCCTTTAAGCAGTACACAAAACCGGTTAATGTGAACTCATATTATGTCGATTCATTCGCTTTTCATATACCTCTTTAGGTACATTAAGGCTTGGACTAGATGAAGTTCTGTTCCTGTGGACCAATTGAAATAGTTTTTTTAGGGTTCCGTACCTCAAAAGGAGAAACGGAACCCTTATAGGATCACTTTGTTGTCTGTCTGTCTGTCCGTCTGTCCGTCGTGTCTGTCAAGAAACCTATAGGGTACTTCCCGTTGACCTAGAAGCATGAAATTTGGCAGGTAGGTAGGTCTTATAGCACAAGTACAGGAATAAATCTAAAAACCGCGAATTTGTGGTCACATCATTTAAAAATAAGGGGGTGAAATAGGGGTTGAAATTTGTGTAGTCCACGCGGACAAAGTCGAGGGAATAAGCTAGTAAACTATAAGAGCTGGATACCTAAGCTTGAGTACCTACCTACAGTTACAGAAATTTATAAACAACAAAATTTGGATCTTCCTGAACATAAAAAGCGTAGGTATGTCAAAAAAAAATTGTTTACCCCTTCGAGCTAGCATTACAACTTTATATTCCTATTTAACATCAAGTCACCTCGCAAACTATCGCTTACTTTTTATGGAATTAAAAAAAAAACAAAAATGATGCGAAATTCTCCTAGCCTGAGCCTAAATTGATGCGAAATTGCCAATAAATAACAAACTTATTACAAAATAGAGCCAGTGCTTATTAATATTGAAAACTCACAAACCAATTAACAAATACATTATTCACACGAACAGACAGACTTTCCTTATAATAAAAGTAGAATTTTATCGTATTAAGTTTGCTAAATAAATATCCATAATTTAAATTATAGAAATATATAAATAAGTGATTTATTAAATAAAATATTAAAATATTGATCACGAACATAATTTTGATGCCACAAATAATTGATTTATGGCTATGCATTAATTTTTAGTAGTAATTAATCACATAAATTCATAATTTGTAATAGTCAAAGAACCAGCTATCTTTATTTTTAATCTATATAACGGTATTTACACAGGTGCTCGAAAAAAGTAGTGTAATGTTTACAGGGTAAAATATATATGTATGTGAGTTTCTTAATTCCACCATAACTTTCAAATGTTATAAGTCCACTGTGTTACGAGCGACACCTGATAACATAATCAATCTTAACATCTACTAATCAAACTATAGTATTTCCTTTGGCCAAATTTAGACTTACAATATTCATTCCATGCGATATATTATCATGTGTATAATACTAGCATTGGTAACATACTGACAAACAATATTTTTATACATTATGTTATATAAGTTTATTTCCAAAGTAACAAGTCACATTTAGCCTTGCAAGAACATAATATCTAAACAAAATGACTGGTATGAATGAACGAGGAACCATTTAACATCACACAGCTGAAAATATTTGTGGTATTTCCTAGCAATCAATTACATATGTATATCAGCATCAAAATATACCAAAATATAGGTCATCAGCTCATCACTATCACACTTATAAGTAACAAATAATATAAATATGAAACACAGTTGCAAAACGCTCTCAACTACGTCGTATAATTCCCGTTTTACTAGCAACTATTGCAATAAGTCCACTGTGTTACGAGCGACGCCTAATCCCATCATATCAATCTTGACATTGTTAAATGTGTTTATTCTTGCTTCGTTCACTTTAACCGCGATTTGTTATTCGGTATTTATATCGCAAGCTACGTGAAATCGGCTATATATTATGTATGTGTGGAAAGTAATATTTCATTCATAAATTTCCACTTAAACATCACCGAATTATACTATACCTATCTTTAATTTTCATTAATTGTAAAACAAAATGCACAAGCCTGGAAGAATGTCTTATCCAGTCGATTACCTTGAACCCTTACCATAACCTGTGTGGCTAAAAAATATCTTTTGAGAATCATCGTCATTACCAACCGACAGTCGTCCACTGCTGGGCATAGGTCTCTTATAGGATCTCAACACTCTTCCGTTAGAAGACCCCTACTAAGTGGATAGACAGAACCGCTGGATTCAGACTGTGCAAGACCGTCGCATGTGGAAGTCCCTAAAAGAAACCAATGGACGTCTTTCGGTTAAAGATCAGTCAAAGTCAAAGTCAAACTTTTTTTTTGGAAGATGATTTATAGTGGTATTTAATTACGTAAACTTACAAGTGTAAATGAAAAATGTATAACACCCCCGACACGTGAGGTTACAGTAACAAGAAAAGAGCTGATAACTTTCAAACGGCTGAACCGATTTTCTTGGATTATAGCTAAGAACACTCTCGATCAAGCCACCTTTCCAACAAAAAAACTAAATTAAAATCGGTTCATTAGTTTAGGTGCTACGATGTCACAGACAGATACACAGCCCCTCTAACCCCCCTTTTTTTTTTTTTTTTTTTTTTTTTTTTTTTTTTTTTTTTTTTTTTTTCTTCGGGGGAGGAAAAAATCCCTACGGACTTCTGCCTGCTGGCAGGGTGTGTCCGACTTGCACGGACTAAAATAACCTCCCCATGTCTGCCAAGGTGAGCACGGAACTGCGTCGCATTACATCATGCTGACCTCCTAGATCTCTATCCTCTTCTTTTCTTCTTTTTCTTTCTCTTCCCTTCGCATCATGGTAGCTCTCAGCATTTGGCTATATCTTAGCCAGGCGTCTTCGCTCGACAGCATGCGCGCCGTAAGATTTTGGGCATTCACGTCCTCCGCGTCTGTCGATCGAAGCGCTTTTGCCCTTAGGTCGGCACTACCTGGGCATTCGAAGATTGCGTGTCTCGGGGTGTCTTCCTCTCCGCAAAAGTAGCAGCCTTCGCTTGGTGCTTTCCCGATTGCAAAGAGGTAGGTGTTGAACACCCCGTGACCGCTGAGCGCTTGTGTCAGCCAGCGATCTACTTCCCCATGCTTCCTAGTGTGCCATTTTTTCAGGTCGGTGATGAGTTCTCTGGTCCAGCTCCCTTTTCCTGCTCCCGACCATTCGACCCCCCCCCCTCTAACCCCCCTATAACACCCCTCTATAACACACCTCTTTTTGGGTCGGGGGTTAAAAACTAATGCTACGAGGGTTCCAAACACGCCCAGGTCTGATAATGATGATACGGCATTGCGGGTGATGGGTAGAGCAGAGTAAGGTACCTTTTCCCAATCAGATTTTCCAGTGACCTTCATCACATCATCCATCAACTCCTAAACCACGTTTGATCCCAATTCGAGCAATAAACAATAGAGATGGCTGCATGTTTGTTGCTCTTGCGCATCCTAGCAGCCATAATTCACTCGCACACTTTCCGCAGATGGTGTTTATTTGCGAACCAGGTGTGAAATATGCGGAGTATGATTTAAAATTGCACATATTGTAGTTACAGTAGTTTTATTTTTACAATTATTTATTCTTCTTAGATCTTTCTTATACTGATGAGTGATGTTTGATAATGCAGTGATGATGAAAGCGGGCTAGCCTGGAAGGGGTTTGGCAGTTTAATTATATTATTAAACTTATACCTACCCCTAATCGATATCTACGCGACATTTTTTTAAATTTTGCTACAAAATTGTATTTTGTTTTGTATCAAAGTGTGTCCAGCGTTAAAAAAAGTTTTTTTTGGCTTTTTAAAAAGACAATTATGACGGAATTTTAGGGCGAAATAACCGGAGTCGGACTTTTGTACCTATTTTAAAATCTGGCAACCCTAGAACCAGCAAGTGAAAGGACGAAACTCAATACCAAAATTCAAAAAAACTTTTGCGTTTTCTAAAAGACCGCAATGTCAAAGTATTACTTACCTACGCATAACAAACATTGTTATGTGCGTTCAACTACAAATTACTCAAATCCACGCGTTTTGTAATAAAAATAGAAAAATCTAATTTAAAAATGTCATAAAATCAGAGACACAATATCGTGTGGGGCCACACAGAAGGCGAATACAGCAACTTTACGACGCGGGGCCAACTCGACAACTGTTTACGTACTTTTATTGACAACTAAAAGCACTTTATAGCCCAGTTCACGTCCCAAATCTATTTTATTAATGATTTAATACGCTACACGTATATCGGTGATCTAATCGATCTCGTTTTATGGCCCGAGTCATAAATAATTTTGTGTTTTTCACGTAAACTTTAATGGCGATAAACAAAGCCACATCCATGATACGTGTACATTATAAATCATGCGTGGTAATTTACATTGTTATGATTGATAGTGTGGTTGTTAAAGGTAACTGTAAACAGAAAATCAAACTTTATAGGTGCATGAGACGGGTCTGCCCGCGAAATTCAAATTTAATTTGGTTTTTCGCAATTTGTAAACTAATACAACAAAGTAGACCCGTGTCATGCCCCTTAATATACCAATTGTTAGATGGACTTTATGAGAGAGAGAGACTACTTACTTTTATGGAGATTACTCCACGCGTTTTCAATTACAGTTGTCTAGAATTCTATGGTTTGGCGTCCGTTAGGGACTCTCTGGTGACGCTCAGTGATGTCTTTCTTTCTTTCTTTCTTCTCTCTGGGCTGGTTTCCGAACTTAAACTTTTCCGCTCAATGATGTCGATATAATGATAAAATATGAGAAAATTGAAATAAAGTAGGCATATTATCGTATACACACTTTCACTATTTAATATAGCTATGGAATCACACGCTTGACTAGTTATTTCTTTTCATATACCTACCTACCCACTATTTTCTATAACAATAAATTCCGCTGTTGAACACTATACGCTTTATAGACGCAGTGTGCTCTATGCCTTAATGAAAGGCGGTCAAATCGCCTTGTAAAAGTTTACGACGGATAAAATCAGTTATAAAAGTGTATGAAGCCGTAAATTTAGCGATCCGCCGGACCGTTTAAAAGACGGGAGCTATTCCGAACTCCATAAATCAGCCATCGGGTGGATCCGAGCCTATTTACTCTGAGAGCCGGTGGCCTTTTTTTTTGTTAGTCTATATACAAGTTTATTAAGACTTAATTATTAGAATTATTCTGTACTTGAGAAAAGCGGTGATAGTGTATTTTGGGGAATCAAGGGTTCAATTTCCGTCGGGCTGAATCTGTGGGTAGATAAAATTATGTCTATTTTAAGCAATTAAATACCTCTGGCTTTAATGGTAAATAAAATATCGTGAGGAAATCTGCTTGCCTGAGAGTTCTCCATAAAGTTTTCAAAGGTGTGTGAAGTCAGCCAATCCACCCTTGGCAAGTGTGGTGGATTATGGCCAAAATTCTTCTCATTCTGAGAGAAAGAACAAATATTCAAGGACTCCTGGCCCACATTCGGGCGCAATTGTAAAGATAAACGTACTCTGTTTGTAAGCACACTTTCACGCGACACATTTTTTTGTTTCCCACTTTTATGACGGAATTTATGATTGTTCACCCTGTACACCAACAACACAACGACAACACGGACATCTGTCTGTGGGAAGGCGGTGGGAATAATAAACTCCTTTTCGTTATATATGTGTCACCGACAGGCCTCTGTGTAGGGCCTGCATGGAGGTCGATGAAACACGGACGCACGTGCTCCTAGAGACAGAAAGATGTCCGTCTGTCTATATTGTCGCCGTGCTGTTGATCAGACGGACGGAACCAACCGTCCATGGACTCCTGGCCTACATTTGGCGATCGTAAAGATAAACGCACTCTGTTTGTAAACACACTTTCATGCGACAGATTTTTTTGTTTCCCGCTTTTATGACGGACTTTATGACTGTACACTATTCGACTTTTATTGCGATTGTTGGGTGATTGATTCGATTTTGGGGGGCGGCCATTGCTTTTTTTATTCTTTTTCATCGTTTTCATGCTTTAAAAATAGCTGGTGTTGATTTTAACACCAGAGCGTCGTTGCTGAAAATTCCGCTATGTGGAAACAAATTTTCAAGAAGCTGTATTAAGCTTATTTTTTAGGGCTCCGTACCTCAAAATGAAAAAGGAACCCTTAAAGGATCACTTAGTTGTCTTCGTTCGGAGTGTTTACTTTTTTTGTCTTATAAGACCTACCTACCTGCCAAATTTTATGTTTCTAGGTCAGTACCCTATAGGTTTTCTTGACAGACATGTCAGATGGACAGATGAACAGATGGACAGATAGATAACGAAGTGATCCTATAAGGGTTCCTTTTTTCCTTTTGTGGTAACGCCTAAACCTCTTTACTTACACTGCCAAAACCTTATAAATTACTCAACAGCTAACCGCATACTTAACTCACCGAGTTACAGAACGCAAAAACAATGAAACCACACAACCATGCATATTTAACAAAATAATGACTCGCAAGTCAATAAAGGTAAAGGATTAGTAATAAAACCCGAAGACGGGAGCCGAGTCGTAAAGTATGTAACAAAACCTACGCAACAATGGGCCCCCGGCTTTATGGGGGCTCAGCACTTTGTGGTCGAGCAATTGTTTTCCCACGTGTAAAAACAGGTGATAAAACTTTGCCGGTCAAATTGCTGACAAAGTGTGAACATAGAGTGACAAGTCTGGATATCTCGCTGTTCACAAGAAGAAAGAGAAGATGGTAGAGTATGTTGAGAGGTTTTGGCAGTAACAACTCAAGAAAATTTCCATTCTCCAAACACTCGAAGTTATGAACGTGAATTTTGAACAATATTGTTTTATTTATTCTTTATTTATATACTTTGCCGGTTAAATTGTCGACAAAGTATGAACATAGAGTGACAAGTCTGGATATCTCGTTATTATTTCCATTCTAAAAACACTCGAACTCATGAACCTGAACTTTGGACAATATTGCTTCATTTATTCTTTACTAGCTGATGCCCGCGACTTTGTACCCGTGGATATAGGTTTTTAAAAATCCCATGGAAACTCACTGATTTTCCGGGATAAAAGTATCCTATTTGTTAATCCTTATTCTTTGAAATCCAGGTTGAAGCATGCTTGTGTTAGCGACACTGGCTAAATTACTATTTATATTTAACTTTTGTGTAATAAATCTAGTATACAATATGTCAATATACGTCTTGTCATGAAACGTATATTGACATATTATGTACTAGATTTATTACACAAAAGTTAAATATAAATAGTAATTTAGCCAGTGTCGCTAACAGTTGAATAGAAGATATCTTTTCACTCTTGCCTTTTTTAAATATTATTGGGCATATTTTTTTAGTTTCTGTTTTCTTTTCAACTTGACACAAATCGTAGAGTGGGTATCCGACATCTATCGGTTTTTCGTACGATGTTCCCTACGCATTGCCACTTCAGCTTCGCAAACCGCTGTGCTATATGTAGCTTTGGTCCTTCTACGGATCTCCTCATTTGATCACCTAGAGAAACTCCAAGCATAGTTCTCTCCATCAACCGCTATCACTCTGAACTTTCTTGTGTGTCTGTTTGCGTACAGTTAATAACCCCACAATTCGCGTACTAAATAAACAATCTAGCTGCACTCGCACACCGCCACTCCGCTAACAAGTATGCCACATAAAGCTGTCACATCATCGCAAGCACTTGTCTGTCATTAGAGTCCGAACAATGAGCCACACGCTTAGGAGTTGACATATGACAATACAGAAATAAAACAGTTAAGGCAGAAACAAATTTTATTAAAAGACGTGGCTAAAAGCCTGGACAACACAAATACAATGAACTGTGCACACTGTCGTATGTAAGTTGCGGACGTAGCCTACGTCGACGGACGTCCGAGATATAGTCGCAGCTGTCAGTCGCGGTTTACGAACGCGTACCATAAGTTTTTTTCACGCTTTCCTGCTAAGTTTTTTTAACGGTTCTTTCTAGAATGATCTCCCTAGTATAGTTTCCAAACCCATAATAGTGTTGACGTATCATAAGCTTAGAGGGCTAAAATGACTTAAGACTGAAATAACAGGAGATTTTAGACCGTAGGTCAGTGAGAAAATCTCAGTGAAATCGGGCATGTAATTGACATCCATTAGCATTTCCTCCAAACCAGGAAAAAGGTCACGAGGGTAAAATCTGTCATTTTTTATGGACAGCTAGAAACCAATTTTTCTTGGATAAGAAATGGGAATAGGAGATTCTTAGTCATGTTTTAACGTGGCTATTACAAAAAAGAATACAAAAATCCAATCTGTAATTTACGCGTACTTCGATGACAGCTCTTTTACAACCTAGTGGTCCGGTATTTTGGCTAACGGAAAAGTTAGCATATAGCACCTCCCCTTTGAAGGGCTTAGTTTTTGCTGACATCGAGACAGCTGACAGTTGTCCATTATCCACGCTAGGTGTCACTGCAATCAGCGCTCCGTAAATACGAATAACGTCGACGTTGCTTGTCTTATCATATTTTATTAATAAACTCTATTAGGGCGTGGATTATGCACGGATGGATCGATATTGATAAATCAAAACGAGATACAAAGTGTGCTTTATTCAAATAGTATCAAGAAGCACTTTGAAATCTTCTATGAGTGTTTTTTGTAGCGTAATGGAGTTAGATGTAAATCATATGTAAATATACAAAAAAGTTTGCTTTGTTTTTATATTTGCTGTCAGCACTCAGCAACTTTTGACGATCTCTCAGGGATATAAATCTAAGATGGCAGAAGCTTTCGCTGTCCACCTCAGCAATGTATTTCAGCCCAACGACTCATCTGATCCAGATGGCATAATATGTTATACAATTTGTAATTTCTGAATTATTTTGTGTCTGGTCTGGTGGGGACTTCGAACAAAAATCAAGCGATCTAGCGTTCCGGTACGATGCAGACGTCTTGTCTCTACCTATTGTGGTTGACGAGATACAGCCCGCTGACAGACAGACAGAGGGACGGCACCCGTTGTCACCCATCTTGTACGGAACCCTAAAATTCTTCATCTTTCAATGGCTACTTACATCAAAATGAGTACACAACAATGACATTATGCAACGCAAATTGTGGCAGATTTATGACAGCGGATTCGAACCGCATGCCTGCTGCTTTCTCTACCTTTTGTTCGTTGAACCGTTGGGGGTTGTTGCAAAACCTGCTTTAATTTTTATTACCGTGTAATATATTCTTGGAATGTATTTTGGTGTAAGATTTGATCGGTACTTCAGGAGGTATTGCAGGCAACATTAATTGCTTTAATAGATTTACCATACCTAGTCTAAATAGATATATACATAAAAGGAAAAGCTGAATGACTGTTCTATCAACGCACAGCTCAAACTACTGAACGGATTGGGCTGAAATTCGGCAAATTATTTATTTGGTTCTTTTTATTATTGGATCATAAAACAGTAGATATACATATTATTATAAGTAATGCAGATAAACAGCAAATCTGCGTGAAAAAAATTATCAATTATTTACGTGGGTACATAACATGTGTCCGTCTAATCCATAAGGCCGGCACCACACGAACGACTGTCCCCATCCAAAATCGCCCGCCCTTACATTTACAGCCATTACAACTGACAAAAACGCCGTATAATAGCAAAAATAAATATTATTTATCGCTTCACGGTGGCTTAGTTTTGTACAAAGCACCCTATGAGTTATTACGCCGTATTACATTTTGTGTTTTGTACCCGCGTTTTTTCTATAGCCCGTAACTTCATATTTATTGCCAGTTTTAGTTGAATATTCAAAGTTGTCACGTCACGGTGCCGCGTTCGATTTGAATGCTGCACAATTACAGCCCGGAAACTAATTTTCACTCCAAATTCAACCCTAACCCCTTGCATTACAGCTAAACTTAAGTGACCATGACAGCAAATAGCGTTTTGTGTTAGGTTTGTTGAAATTCGTGTAAGAGCTAACGTATCTATTTATAAGCGATTGAATAATGAGGCGCAGATATTGCGATTAGTGTGTAATTGTATTGTTATTGCGTGAGAAACAAATAAGATAACTCGTGAATTGCAGGATCTCCGGTAATAAAAGCCTCCAGATTCATATTAAGTTACTAAGTATACCAATATAGGTCTAAGTCTAACCTACGATAAAGTGATTGTTGTCATAAATTCATCGGGTTGAAATGATTGCCCTCATAAACCTCCTTATTCTCAAGGTCCAACAGGTTCCCTAAGCTAAAACACACCCAACGTTCTCAGTTGATGAATTGCCCTCCCCGCAAGCCCTGGCTCTCGGGAGGACCTGTGGATGATGGACACGGGGCAGTCCGTCGCTCACAGTATGGAACTCATGTTGGTTGGCGTGCTGTGGTTCCGGCATGCCTCTCACGGTGTTTGGGGGCACAAAATGCACCAACCCCTAGTGGTTGGTCTGCTGCGGCGGACATCCGCTGGCGGAATAACGAGGCGTCATCGGTCCCTTGTGCTCCGTCGTCAGCATTAGGATGGAACTTCGTGAGAGTTTTAGTCGGTAGAAGTCCAACATGACCACTGTGTTCCCCCGTGGCCGGTGGTATTCATGATGGATTTCCCTCAAGGCAAAAAAAGGTTCAACAATTTAGTGCTTTAGAAGGTTTGATGGTGTTGGGGCGTATTGCTTGCTTGATTGTATGTTCTTCTAAATTGTCTCTGACCTGAGAGATCGTAACTCACAGATTTGTCTATTTTTGTGGATATAAGTAACGAATTAAGCTTATTCTTTGTGTATGAGCTTCATATTTTTCATTTCTTTTATTTATTTTTATGCATTTTAATACGGCCCAAAGGCCGTATTAAACCTCAAGAAAGTAACGTACTTTATAATAGCCTTAATTTAATAGAAATCTTTTTAAAATTAACTGAACGCTAGGTATATCTCTCTATCGTTCACGAACTTTAGTGTAGACGCCTGCTTCTATAAGAAATGCTAGTTAATGGATGGGTTACCGTTTTCGTTGGTGCTGAGCCAGCGATAGGAGGGTCGCGGCTGCTGCTTGGAGCGCATCTCTAGCGCAGCCCGCCGCAAGGCTGCCTACCGCTCATCTGTGGACAAACAGACATACATTACAATTATTATATATGTAACTAGATAGCATCTATTGCCCGGCATGTAATCTGACTCGTACACCTCTTATTTGCGTTGATAGTATGTAAGTAGATGCTGTGAACAAGAGCCGTAATAGCCTATTGGTTAAGACGTTTTCCTCGTATTCAGAAGGTCGGGGGTTCAATCCAGGGCACGTACCTGTACCTGAGTTAAGTGCATTTCTAGCAATCAAATTTCACATGCTTTAACGGTTAAGGAAAACATCGTGAGGAAACCCTCCTGAGAATTCTCCATAAAGTTCTCAAAGGTGTGTGAAGTCTGCCAATCCCCCACTGAAAGACGAGACTTTGTCCTTCCAAGCCAAAACTAATAGGATCCAAGAAGCAAGGCGTCCCTGTAAGGAAATGCCCGGGCAAGAAGGTCCAACTCGAGGCCTGTACCTCGATTGGTTAAGGTCAATCGTGCAGACCCTTAGTCGTCTGGACACAAGTAGCAGACAATATTTATTGTACAAAATCTCAAACGGATGAACAATCCGCAAACGCTTAGAACATAGAATCAAAATCATTAATTTTAACAACCACTAATAAATTCACACTTTATATGCAATTTTAACTATTCGTGCAAACGTATCACAATTCAAACGCAATTTGCATACGAACAACTTAATCACACAAACAAAGGGATAAGCCCTAAACTTTCATACCAATGATATTTCAACTATATTTAAGTGACAGATAGAACAATGAAATAGAAAGGCATTCAGTTGCCATTTGGCTTCTTTTCACTGAAGTTTTCTTATCGTTTATTACCATCCCCTATATAGCATAAACAGAAAACAAAGATATAGAATTAAAGCCCCTGTAATTTCCTCTTAGAACCAACAATTCATAAGGTCCTACGCCTAACCGGATTGGCATAAAACGTAAGTTACTGAAGATTTTCTTACATCTTTAAGAATTCGCCATTTTCGAATTGGGCTACTTGTTTTGAGTTCACTGTATGCCATAATTTTTGTATCATGATAGCCATAAACGTCTGAACGCCTGTAAAGTTGAAAGTAGATCAACAGAGAGAAATTAATTGAATCACTACATAAATGCAAAAGAGTGACTGTTTGTTGGTTTGTCTTTCAATCATATCGCAACGGAATAACGAATCGACGTGATTTTTTTGCATGGGTACAGTTAGAGACCTAAAGAGTGACACTTTTTTATCCTGGAAAATCAAAGAGTTTCAACGGGATTTTCGAACACCTAAATCTACGCGGATAAATTTTTCTTAATAGCCCCTCTACCTATTTGGTATGATATCGCTCTTTGTTTCAAATCGAATGAATAAACCTTCAAACATTCCGAACCAAAGATCGAAACACTAAAGTATATTCCCGATAAATTAAAAAGACCAACCGTCATTAATATGAGGCAAGACATCGCAAGATATCAAAAAAACAACTTTAGCTCTACAATTTGCCAAAAGATTTTCAGCTTTACCTCCCTCAATATAAAGTTGCATTCGAACGCAAAATGGTAAGGTTTATTTATAGGGTAAAAATCTCGGAACTCGTACGATATGTCACAGAATTTATGAGAGGCGAACGACATGTGACGTGTACCGGTGATTCGTTAGAATTTAACTAGACTAGAGACTTTTTATCCCACAACTTTTTGTCGTGACGCCTTGCTTACCTTGACGACTTGATAGACTCCGAAAATTAACTTTTTGTGTAAAACTCGCTAATAAAAGTTATTTTAGTGTTGGAAATCTTTTTTTGAGGCACTGTGCTCCCAATGGCATTAAAGAGCAAATCATTACAATCAAAAAAAGGCATTCAAAGTATTTAAAGTTAAATATTACGTATAAATACTTCGTTCTAATGATTTATGTAACCCTAAAGCCAACCTAAAATACACGATTCGCTAATTCAAAACCTAACTAATGAGAAATCTGCTCAAGATTTATTTATAACTAGCTTATCCCCACGACTTTGTTCGCGTGGACTATATAAATTTCAAACCCCTTAAGGGTTAAATTTTCAAAAATCCTTTTTTAACAGATGTCTACCTCATAATAGGCAGCTATCTGCGTGCCTTTCAGTCCGATCTGTCCAATAGTTTGAGCTGTGCATTGATAGATCAGTCAGTCAGTCACCTTTTCCTTTTACATATTTAGGTTTATTTGCTAGTATTGTTTAGTATTGATGTATTGAATAGCATTGATATTACATATTGACAGAAATAACGTAAATTAGTATTTTCTCTTTAGACATCTTGATTTCCATCTTCACACGTATTCAAATGTCAATACGACGTAGAAAGGACATTTGTATCTTCATGTATAGCAGAATTTAGTCGCACGACATGTCGCTAGCGTGTTCTCTCCCTAAGTCTTACGGGATCGTAATAAATTCGATATCAAAATGCACAATGTAGTAATGCGATACGGTGACGTGCGATGCGGTGATAGGGCCCCGATTTATGAAGGACGCCACAGCCTGAGCAGTTTTGTTTATGATTAATGCTGGCTTGCTTGATGGGGAATAGCTCATGGAAAACAATGGGTTCATGGGGTCTTATGACTTATCAGCTAGGGGTTATTTGTAGCTAAACTCTTCAATAGCACGAAACCTTCAACCTTCATCTTAATTGATTATCGTAATTGATACTGTTTGTTGTCGGCAGTCTGCTGGTCACAGCGTCGATTGCATGGTGCAGAGACCAATGGACATATCTGCACACCCGAATAGTACCAATGTCACACCTATCTGGGGTCCTTATTCAATGCGCTAAGGACCCGGAACGGGTCTGAAACTGGTCGTGCGCATGCTACTTTTGTTTTTTAAAAGGTTTTTCATGCTTATATAATAAAAAGCTAAATTGGGCTAAAATTAATTTTGATGACCGACGTATTAACCACTAGGCTATCATCACTAAGCCTTTATTAGGACTTTCAATTCACCGTTCAGGAAGAATTACTTGAATCTGAAACTCCTTACTTCTCATTACGGCTATATCTTATCGGGACTCCTCCTAGTCTATAAAACGCATGATACATCGAGTAATCACGTCGCAGTAATCGGCCGAGCACTGCGGCGCGAGCGGGAGGCGGCTAAATAAACGCTAATAAATACGGCGCCATGCATTTTTATCGCGTAATGAATTTATAGGGCTTAGCGATTATTGAATCGAAGGGATTCGCGATCAAAACTGCTGATATTTTATACTTACATCAGTATGTATTAAGATAATTGATATTCCATTTAAATGGCATAAAACATCCTTATTCGAAACTGGTATACCAGCTAGTAGACCACAGAATATTGTGGTACAAAATTGAGGATATTTTAAAACACTTTTGTAATAATTATCATGATCAACCTACCGGCTCACTACTGAGACCGGGTCTCCTTTTATTATGAGAAGGGTGTGGTCATAGTCTACCACACTGACTTATCTTCACGCACTTTTGAGAACGTAACATGCAACAGGCAACCCAGATTTCCTTATGATATTTTTCTTCACCGCTAAAGCAAGTGATATTTATTTGCTTAAAGCAAACAAAACTCTGAAAAATTAGTGCTGCGTGCTTGGCATCGAACCCTTAGCATTTTGATACATTGAGCAGAAAGAGTAACCGTTTAGGAATCTGTTAACATATTTTGTAATACCAGTTCCACTTAACCTATTTTCATTAAGACTGCGTCAAATATTCGTCATGATTGCGGTTAGTAACATAATTTATTCCAACAAATAGCGCTATTACGCACACTAAACGTAAATCTTATCTTTAACTCCAGCTACTCAATAAAATGCATGATATATTGAAAATACACGTCGCTTCGATAGCTCGAGCACTGCTCGGCGGTAATTTAAACGCTATCATACGTTGCCATAATTAAAACGTAATTGATTAATGCGCGATAACATTATTGGATCGCGGCTGCCCTGTGGATCAGAAGAGCTGGTTTGTAAATTAGTGGATCTTATGACTTAGTTAATGACATAAAGTTCAACCATAGCTAGGCAGCGGCTGTTATAATGTTATTTACGATCACGTTAACGTAATGGTTAACACTATTTACTCGTAAGTTTGTCGTTGATTCAAAAAGTCTAAAGATTTGATTATATATTTAATACAGAAATAGTATGTGTCGGAGTTTTGTTAAAAACACAAAATAATATAACTGGATTCTTCAATTATAAAGTGCTATCTAAATTAGCCCCAGCACGCACCTCTAACTTTTTGCATGTTCAAACGGTGAAGGAAAACATGGCGAGGAAACCTACATGCCTGAGAGTTCTTTATGATATTGCCGTACTCAATAGTCACCGGCGGTGGGTTGATGATGTAAAGTACTAATTTACTTCAATAGTTTTTAAGCCAAAAAGGGTGGGTACATAAAATTCTCAAAATGGCGGATATTATGCGCTTTAATGTGTGTTGAAAACAATGCATTGCAAACCACAGTTGGGGTTATTTGAAAATTGTTTAAATTAGTTACTTGTTTATTACAGATTGTGGATTGCGTGGCCGTCCCGAACTTCGTCCCGTGTGTACACTACAGTCAATAAAACCCGTCGCCACCAGTCAAGGGCGTCACCATAAACCCTACACTATAATGTTATTGGCGGCTCACTTTATACACTTTTTCCCTTCACCCAAGGACAAATTATTAAGTGCCCTAGACCGTATTTCTTGTTTTCGACTGATAAATTGATCTCCATAATGTTCTCAAACGTTTACAAAGTCTTTCTAGAAGAAGATATTCTAGCACGAAAAAGAAATATTTCATACACCCAAAATATTATGTTCATAATTATTAATTACTAGCCGATGCCCGCGACTTCGTCCGCGTGGATTTAGGTTTTTAAAGATCCCATGGGAACTATTTGATTTTCCGGGATAAAAAGTAGCCTAAGTGCTAATCCAGGATATTATGTATCTTCATTCCAAATTTCAGCCAAATCCGTCTAGTAGTTTTTGCGTGAAGAAGTAACAAACATACACACGCACAGACACACATACTTTCACCTTTATAATATTTGTGTGATTATGTACGGAACCATAAAGGTGCGAGGCCTAATTCGCACTTGACCGGTTTTTTAGTGTATTACTACAGTGGTAATTACTTGATTCCCACTTCACTAAGTGCTGTTAGGTAGGTACATGTTGAAAATTGAAATGGGGACGAACGGGTAGCAAACCAAATTGCATCCCCATTCGTCTCCACGGCAATGTAGAGCGGAACATGTCTTCAAAACCACTTCATAAATAATTACTAGAGCACCGATCTCCATTCGATCTCAGATTTTGAGACTATGGAGATATGTAGGGTACAGTCTGGATTATGGTACCTATTAATACCATACTGAAATGAAAGATTTAGCAGGATTGTAAAATTGTGTCTTCCTAAATTATAATAGTAAGAGCCGTGATAGACTAATGGTTAAGACAGCCGCCTCATACTCGAAAGGTCGGAGATTCATTCCCGAGCACGCATCTCTAACTTTTCAAAGTTATGTGTTATGCAAAAGCAGTTTTAGGCCGTTGTTCTTGGAAATAAGTTCAGATTTGTAGATAGTACAGTGCAGTGGGCAAAAACATCCGAATTAAACAAGTGTAAATTAAAACACCCCCGACAAGTGAAGGTTACATACAGTATTTAGAAAAAAGCTGATAACTTTCAAACGGCTGAACCGATTTTCTTGTATTATAGCTAAGAACACTTTCGATCAAGCCACCTTTCAAACAAAAAAAAACTAAATTAAAATCGGTTCATTCGTTTAGGCGCTACGATACCACAGACAGATACACAGATACACACGTCAAACTTATAACACCCCTCTTTTTGGGTCGGGGGTTAAAAAGATTGACGACCCTCCCTGGCGCAGTGCTAAGCGCTGTGGTCTTATTAGTAGGAGGTCCCGGGTTCGATTCTCGGCAGAGTTTGGAATTTTATAATTTCTAAATCACTGGTCTGGTCTGGTGAGAAGCTTCGGCCGGGGCTAGTTACCACCCTTCCGGCAAAGCCGTGCCACCAAGCGGTTAAGCATTCCGGTATAGATGCCGTATAGAAACCAAACCCACCCTGGGTTTAATAAAAACTAATACCCATTCCAAGTTAGCCCGCATCCATCTTAGACTGCATCATCACTTACCACCAGATGAGATTGCATACAGTTAAAAAAAGTATTTTATTTTGATCCGAGCTGTACCGTTTTGTTCGCTTCCTCATAGTAGAAATAAACAGATTTTCTATTGAAATAAAATTTTTACAAATACTTTTGAATCGTCAAATGCATCAAGTACCATTCCCACCATCGTTACGGAATACACATACTTAATGTGCCAAAATTTGAAATAATTGGCCAGGGAATTATACTCGTCGAACAATATTTTAAAACTTAGTTACTAAGTTACCTATATAGCCATTAAAAAAAACTAGATATTTAATAGTAAAGTTCCCAATCGCGATCGAAGCTCATCAGAGCAGGTGCCGTTTAGGGGCACCATATCGACTGTCAAAAACTTGTAAAATATCGCTCCGGTTGCGTACAGTCGCCCACTCAGAACCGTCAATCCAATTTCAACCCTATTTGAAAGATATAAAGTTGAAATTCGTATTCAGTTTTCCAAGGAGCCGCGGGCGTCGCATCCCTCACAAAGATATCTTGGAGATTTATTCAAACGTCTACAATGGCGAACGTTTTAATTCTTTTCATATGGGACAGATTTATGCTTGGACAGATGCAAGGCCCGCCTGATAGCGTTTGACACCCCTGGAGCTTGCTGAGGCGATTTTGGTGATTCAATTTTGATAAAGGTACAATAATATTGCGTAGATATGTTTATTTTTTTGGATTTCATACCACAAAAGGAAAAACAGAACCCTTATAGGACCATTTCGCTGTCTGTCTGTATGTATGTACGCCTGTCAGTCTGTCCGTCTATCGTGTCTGTCAAGAAACCCTAAAAACCTATACATGGTCCTTCACGTTGATTTAGAATCATGAAATTTTGACAGGTAGGTAGGTCTTGTAGCACAAGTAAAGGAAGAAATCCGAAAACCTTGAATTTTTGTGGTTACATCACAAAAAAATTAAAATGTATTCATGTACACAAATAATAATATTTTCAATTTTGAAAGATAGGTAACTATACCAAGTGGGGTATCATATGAAAAGGGCTTTCTTTACCTGTACATTCTAAAATACATTTTATTTATTTTTATGCATAGATACTTAATAGTTTTTGATTTGTGCAAATGTCGAAATAATACCCGAGCACGGAACCCTTGGTGCGCCAGTCCGACTCGCACTTGGCCGGCTTTTTCTTTGGTTTCACGTCACCCATAGCCTAATATTTGACATAATATCGTCGATTCAGGATCAAATCGAGAGTTCCCTCACTTTAGTTCTCTCTGGTATTGTTCGCTGATTTAGCAAATCACTATTGGAGCCGTTCAAAATAATTTAATAAGCAAATAATTGAAACTCGTCCGTTCTAATTCCCGTCAGTCAAGTGGACGTGACGCAATGGCCGCCATTTTAAATTACGTATCACCTGTCAGATGCAAGTGACACCTATGTTAATGCGCTGCTGTTTATTCCGTTATTGGCACACGCTTGAAAATGCATCTGCTAAATCATTCAAAGTGTAGTGTAACCTGAAATCACGGTATTTTTAGAAAATAAATGAATTTTGACGACCTGCCTGTCGCAGTGGGATTCACTTGAAACTAGCCGATGCCCGCGACTTCGCCCGCGTGGATTTAGGTTTATTGAAATCCCGTTGGAACTCTTTGATTTTCCGGGATATAAAGTAGCCTATGTGCTAATCCAGGATATTATCTATCTCCATTCCAAATTTCAGCCAAATCCGTCCAGTAGCTTTTGCGTGAAGGAGTAACAAAAACACACACACACACACACACACACACACACACACACACATACAAACTTTCGCCTTTATAATATTAGTGTGATGTAACGTCCCGGGTTTTTGGGGCTATTGGGTATGTTATTTACCTGACTGCGGCAAAGCCAAAAGGAAGGGTTATGATTTTAGCAGTCTATGTAATATGTATGTATGTGGGTATAATGTTTGTATCCAGATTCAATCATTATACTTACTTATAATTCATACAATAATATGCCTTAGATAATGATAATTATTATGAGCTCAGGTAAAAAAGTTAAAACCCTCACACATTCCTAGTAAGCGGCCACAATTCTAGCAAAAGAACAATTAATATTATCCGAATTGATTGAAATATCAATATAAGTAAAATATAAATATTTATTAATCCATAACGGAAATGGAATCCATCGCCAATCGCAGCCGACCAGAACAACATGCAATAGGTTGAAATATCAACTGCATGCAAATTAATGCATACACTTCTAATTATGGTAATCACTTTGTAAGAAGGCAAGTTCATATAAGGAGAAGTGGTTGCAAACGCAATCTTTATGAGGGCTCTCTCTCTCCGTCCCTCGTTTCATACAATCGTAGTTCCAATTTCATTTGAATATTAAGCAACCAAAGTCCATGAAATTTTGCAGACATATTCTAGAAACTAATATCTATGTCTGTGGTTTTCCAGATTTCTGTTAAAATATTCGGTTTCAAAGTTACGCGGTCTTAAAATTTTCATACAAATCTTGGAGCCCCTGTAATTTTCAAACTACATATTTTTAGAAAAATCTAAAACACCACAGACACAGATATTAGTTTCTAGAATATGTCTGCAAAATTTCATGGACTTTGCTTGCTTAATATTCAAATGAAATTGGAACTACGATTGTATGAAACAAGTGGAAACGAGTGACGGAGAGAGCCCTGTTAAGCAACCAAAGTCCATGAAATTTTGCAGACATATTCTAGAAACTAATATCTATGTCTGTGGTTTTCCAGATTTCTGTTAAAATATTCGGTTTCAAAATTACGCGGTCTTTGAGCCCCTGTAATTTAAAAACTACATATTTTTAGAAAAATCTAAAGCACCACAGACACAGATATTAGTTTCTAGAATATGTCTGCAAAATTTCATGGACTTTGGTTGCTTAACATTCAAATGAAATTGGAATTACGATTGTATGAAACGAGTGACGGAGAGAGCCCTGTTAATTACATAAATCAAATAAAAAGCTATCAAAATAATTCACTATAGAATATCAATTAATTATTTACTTATTTATATTGTAGCTAACAAAAAGTAGCTACAGCTACAGGTATTTTTTACCAAGGATCTATTTTACCGTAAAATAGCATAACCAGAAGAGAATTTATGAAATACAAGGTATTATAAAGATATTATACTTATAAGTTACAAGTTAAAAGAGGCGGCTTTAAATAGAGAAACTTTTCGGATGATGATCGCCAAACTTCGTTTCGAAGAAGGCGCGCGATGATGATGATGATGATAATAAGGAAATAGTAAATTCAAATTCAAATTCAAAATATTTTTATTCAATTAGACTTTTACAAGTACTTTTGAATCGTCAAGTGCATCTACCACTGATTCAGAATGCCTTTCCTACCGAGAAGAACCAGCAAGAAACTCGGCGGTTGCTCTTTTAGTAAAATGAATGATACCTATTGGTATCCATAGGACTAAGAGCACGTGGCGGTCAAACGGTTGAGACCATTGATTTTGAAAGAGCCACGACTGTTGAGGCAATGTTTATAGTAAAAGAGCTGGGGAGAGTGACAAAGGCTACCTTTTGTCCCCAACAAATCATAGAGTTCGTGGACGAATTCGACATCAGCTAGTTGTGTGTAAATGTAAGTTAATTTCGTAATAAATTAAAAAATTTCATACCTAATACTTGTGTTAAAAATTAATGATTAAATGTTTGACGGCTTTAATAAAAACTGAAATCTTCACAAACAGTATTGCTTTGACATGTTTTTAATCAGAGACGTGAGCGACGGCTCGTATTAATCACAAGTGCCACGGATATTTTAATTAAGGCCTTATTATTAAAAATTCAGCACCGAATTAACTGCAATTTTCGAACGAAAGCCTACATAAATGCTTTTACACTCGACGATTTTTTTGTCGTCGCGTCGTAAGGTGCCTGATTTGGGTCTATTCAATATGTAGTTTCATATGGAGTCACTTTTAACTTCACTCTAACTGCAGGCTGCAATTACAGGGGCATAGCACGATCGTCATAATATTATTATCAATAGAATGGAATCCATTTTAGATAAATTATAAACGGATTGGCAGTATTGGCTATTAACAGCTGACAATCTATTTTGCTCTGTAGTAACATTAGTACCCTTGTATAGTGACCTTAATTTATTTATAAATAGGTAATTGACCCTGTATAGTGTATCCTCATGAGTCAAACGTGTGGTCTACATGGAGGTGGACATTTTTTTTCTGCTAGGAAGCACGCACCCGAAGGTAAGGGTGTAGCTGGATAGTGAATCATATGGCTACTGGGACATAATAATTATGTACTTGCCATGAAGGCTTGTGGTTCGCAACCTTTTTAATAACTAACTCTGATCCTTTTTAACATTTTCACATACGCGGGCAGATGCTAATCTAAAGCTTAGGATGATTTGCGATATGGCATAAGTGTTGGTAAACGTCTGTTTTGGCACACCGTTTGCCAAACAATGATACTTAATATACTAATTTTTACGACATGATAATGAAACTCTATCAGTAGCTAACGACTAAAGTTGATATCGTCTCGTGAGCGTGTCGTGATAAATAAATAACCAGATATCAATATCCGTCAATATCCAGGTAATGAGGGGTCGGTAATTAAATGTCGTCTGTCAAAGCGTCGCCGTGTCAAATTGTATGTGTTTTCAAAATGGCGGCGGTGACGTCACGCGCTGAGGCGCCCGCGATAAAAGCGGATTTACTTTATTTCACATTGACGTGATGATTTAAGCCCAGATTTAAAATATTGACAGCTTTAAATATAAATAATAGCAATAAGTGATTGACAAAAGCCGCCTTTACTTTCGTGGGCTTAATGAAAATAACAATAACAGGAATATAACTAGTCAGAAATCATGTCATTAGTAATGTTGAGTATGGTAGCATGGATCGTAAATTCATAAAAAAAGTTCTTCTAATATTGCACTTCAATAAATACTCAAACAGACGGATGATTTGATTATTGTTAGGTATTCAAAATAATATTGAACCACAATGATTTAAGCAATCTTAAACCATTTGTTTTAAAGGTAAAGGAAACCTGCAAGCCTGAAAGTTCTCCAAAGTCTGTCAATCCCCACTTGGAGAGCGTGATGGGACTGTATCCTAAACCATATTCATTCTGAGAAGAGACCCATGCTCATTAGCTAGCCGGTGATGGATTGAGATGACGATGATGATGATCACACTAATATTATAAAGGCGAAAGTTTGTATGTGTGCGTGTGTGTATGTTTGTTACTCCTTCACGCAAAAACCACTGAACGGATTTGGCTGAAATTCGGAATGGAGATAGATAATATCCTGGATTAGCACTAGTAGCATAGGCTACTTTTTATCCAGGAAAACCAAAGAGTTCTCCCGGGATTTAGAAAAACCTAAATCCACGCGGACGAAGTCGCAGGCGTCAGCTAGTTTAAAATAAAGGGGAAACGATTTTTTGTTAAATCCTCATTTTAGTGTGATTATGTCCACCTATGTGGATCTCGTAAGTCAACATAATATTATTCAAACATTAATTAGACATGGAACCAAAAGCTTAATTTGCTATAATCCGCCAAAAAGGCGATTTTTATAGGAAACTTTTTAGAGCTATGGTTCCTTGTATATAATGGAATTCCACAAAGTAACGCCTGTTTCTGTACATTACTTCAAACTAGATCTAAATGAGTACTTTTTACTAATTATTTCTATGACTTATGCTATTACGGACGGAATATCCTTATTCTTATGCATGTTTTTATGATCTTGATAAGTAAAATGGTAAATATTTGATTAATTTCACTCGCGTCCCATAATAGGTATTTACCATAATATCTCATATCCATGTACACTATAATGTATCTACATACATATAATTTAAGCGCACAGCACGGTAGATTTATGCGGCAATAAATATGTCACTCAGTGTACAGTCGACCGTGTCTTAAGATGGTGATTGATTAGTTATGAATATGACATGACAGATATACGGCGTGCTGAAATTGTACCGACGCTATTTTAATTTGGTAAATGGTTGTCTGTTTGGTAGTTCATTAAACTCTTGTCATATTAGATAGGATATGACAGTGAACTTATATGACATAATGGAATTTAAAACACGACCGATGCCCAATTTGGTTACATATAGATATAGTACGTAGTTATAACTACTTCAAGTAATTAAAAAGTTCTAAGTAACTGTGTTAGTTCGTCCTTAGTTTCAGAAGATCCGAAGTTATTTACCAAAAACTAGGACCACCCAGAAGAGGTCTATCAAGTTGCAAGAGTATCGTTCAAACTTAATATACCCAAATCATTGAATTATTATGTACAAATAGAAAGATCGGATGAAAATGTCCTATTTTCACAAGAACTACCTATATCTACCTACTTAAGTGATAATTAATTTTTCAATTCGTTAGATAATCTGAGCCGAAGAAATAAAGACGGATTTTCATATAAAAACTTGAATGTCAATGACGATTAAAAAATATGCCCATAATATTTTTTGTCCTATTTTGGTCTTAGAATTAGATCGTCTCGTGTAAAATGCAATTATTGCGATGTCCGTATTGCAGTCTCCAAATGTCGCATAGTGTAAAACTGTAAACGATGGGTGGCGAGGAAGGTACCCCCATTGTAAACATTTCGCAAGATATTGCACAAGCAATAGTGCGGGCGCAATAAAAACAAGCAAGTCGCCCGAATTCCCCAAACTGTGACAAAAGGCGACAAAGCAACGCCATAATCAATGGGCCTTTATAGTCTGAGAGATAGTCAACGATTTATTCAATGAACTTATAAATTCTAACTAAAGTCATAATTTCATTTCATTACTTACTTCAAACTTTGATTAATTTATTTGCTACTCGATCGATCAGAAACAAACATAATCGTCGCTTAGGTTATAACACCAAGTACTTAAGTAATTTTTTAGCGGTTTTTAACATTTCGAAGTCACTAGCTAGACTCTAGAGGATCTAGGGCCAATCAAAAATAACAAATCATCCGACAGAAACTCTAAAAAAAAATAAAAAAAAATCGGTTGAGTGTGAGTTGGACTCGCAAACGAAGCATTGCATCAAGCTGAGGCATGCAACGCTCTGTTCAGCCAACATATTAAGCTAGATTTAAATAATTGGATACCTGGGCTCGAAGAACCAAGGAGCATAAACTTTGGTCGGCTCCTTGGTTTCCCGGGTGCTATGATACTCTATGCTCTATGTTTCTTATTGTTTAAGTTCTGGATGAACAAAGGATACTTTTTATTTATTCCCTTAGTTTAATCTGTTTAATGTAATAATAATAATAATAGATAATAATAGTTTTTATTGTCAGGCATAAAAAAACCCATATACAAATAAAAGTTACAACAGAATATACGCTACATAATGAGAAGCCTGTGATTGAAAGCCATTTTATAAATATCTAGGTAATGCCTGCAACTTCATCCGCGTGTTTCAGTTTCTAAAAATACTATGGGAACTCTTTGATCTCCTGGATATAAGCTAACTCTATACTAAATTTCATCAAAATCGGCTAAACTGTTAGGCCGTCAAAAACTAACTAGCCAACAGACAGACAGACACGTTTTCGCATTTATAATATTAGTATGGTTATGGACGTAAAGTAATCCGAATAAACACTTCGTAAAAAACAGTTGACTAGCTCTCAGTACATTAGCATGCGTTTTGCTTATGAAAAAATATTCGTTGACGCCTTTATGGGCTTTCTTGTCATTATGCAAAAATGTTTCGGGGAGTAATTTACGATGGCTCGGTGATTTACTGTAAATAGTGTGACAAGCGGAATAATTAGTTAGTGAAGATAGATTCTAAACCTGTAATTTGTTCATGGTGGCCATCGTATTTTAAAGAGAGGCATCAAATAAGTGAAAATGTATGCTAAAAATGATGGGCGAATCTTTATAAGGGCTTTTTGGGCTTCAGCCTAGAGCTCCGAGGCTACAGGGCCCCCAGTCCTCGCTAGACAAAATGGACAATATTGTGAATACAGATATTGACAGACAGACAGTCAACAAAGTGATTCTATAAGGGTTCCGTTTTTCCTTTTGAAGTACGGAACCCTAAAAAATGCCCTTAGTGGTTATGAAGTTTATAAACAACCGATAGTTGGCTGACTTTTAATTATATCATTATAATATGCGACATTTCATCATCTTCATCATCTATTTTTAACCATCACTGGCCCACTACAGAGTACGGATCTCTCTTAGGAGTGAGAAAGGAGAAGAAGAAGAGAACGCTGGCCAAGTTCAGATTCGCAAACTTCACATATCTTAGAGAATATTATGGGGAACTCTCAGGCATACAGGTTTGTCAAAATGTTTTGGAATTTAGCACTGTGAAAGTGAGTAGATAGCCAGATACCCAACACAGTGAAACGATGGATAAGGAATCTACTTTAGCACACAGATAATCTACATACCTAACATGCTTCAAAGACAAGTTGTTATTAAATATTAACCTTAAAACGTAAGTAACGTATAAAGAGAAAACAGAAATCGCGAATTAAAACCCAACTTCCATATCAACAACTTTCAAGCAACTACCAAGTACCAACTAGTCCGACCGGGCAGTACCTACGCACTTATAAAACAAACTTACATTTACTACAGCTTTAGAAAAACCACCTCTAATACCAGGTGCTAAGATAAATGAAGACTGTAAATGCAAAATTGCATTTGCATATGAAAATATAGCATCTCGCAGGCGCATTACAAAATGAGGCAGAATTATGATGGATGCTGATGCCTCGTTTCTCGCTTAATAAGACGAGATTCTACTTCGTGAAACTACACACGAAATAGTACTCTATCTTAATTGTAATAAAGTTTAATTTTGTATAACAGGTGATGTGGAATCAATCGTAGACGTTACAGGACTTTTAACTGAAACAACTAAAAGGAAACTCTTTATGCATAGAAATAAGGTTACAAATTAAACAGTAGGTGATTTTATGGAACGGAATACAGTACTATAAAATGATGAATACAAAAGAGAACTCTATTTTGATTAAAATAAGGTTGGAATTAAAAAAGAAGTTGATGTTGAATCAATGTCAAACTCAAGCGCAAGTGTTAGCGTAATGAACTAGCGGTGTAAGGTTACGGGTTTAATTCTGTTATGAGACGGACAGGCCGTCATCTACTCAAAGATGACATTCCTAGTTTTAACCGATAAAAAAAGAGATGATACTCGTAGCTTGCATTTGAACATCTTTGGCAAAAAAAAAAAAAACTTACCTACAGCTTAAAAGAAGAACTGTGTGGAGTCTGGATCTGGTCTTGTACCAGTAGTAAAATAATAAAATATGATACTAAACCATTTTTAAATCAAATCCACGAATTCATCTTAATTTCAGTGATTATTATTTACTAGCTTATTCCCGCGACTTTGTCTGCGTGGATTTCACAAATTCCAAACCCATAGTTGTCTACGTCATAATAGCTACCTGCATACCTTTCAGTCTGATCCATCCAGTAGTTTGAGCTGTGCGTTAATAGATCAGTCAGTCCGTCAGTCAATCAATCAGCTTTTCCTTTTATAATTGAAAAGTAACTCCAACGGTATATCAAAGACAAAATTCTATCCGAACAAAGACTAGTCGCATCTAAAACTGTCAAAGCGAATACTAAGTGCATATCGTTACTTTCATCCGTCCAGACACGCACCGGTGTAATAAACTACTAATTCCATTTGACATTCGCCAATTCAAGAAGAAAATTTATTGGACGATCCCACGACGAGATAAATATAACCGATAGTGATTTAGATTGATAGGCGTTTGCTGTGGTTATCTTTTAATAGAATGGTTGAAGTTTATTGCAAATAAAGCCCACAAACCAGGAGTAGAAGGAGGAACTCATTGACTGTCATGTGTACAGGTCAAATTACAGGTTAGAGATTTTGCAAGTCTTTTCTTCTTCTTTTCGTTCTAAGAATCGACAGCCCTTCGGGTCCCAAGGTGCTGGAATGGTGACCTCGCACTGGAAAGCAAACCGGTGACGACATCACGAGTCGCAGGGAGTCTCTGGATCCAGGCGATGCAAGACCGTAGTGTGTGGAAGTCCCTACAAGAGATCTATGTCCATGTGATCGTCTATCGTTTGATGATGACAGGATAGTTCATACCAGTCAGTCAGTCAGTTAAGGAATCATCTAGGGTCAAAGTGCTATCAGGTAAATATTCGGTAAGTGCGGGACGATAGAGCGACCCGAACTGGCCTACGTAGTTAGGGCCTCTTTTTCCGTGAGGAAAATCCCTCATGGATACCAACGGCTATGGGGGAGCACAGTGGTTATATGTCGGACTCCTACCTACTAAAAATCTCACGAAGTTCCATCCAGCCGCTGACGACGGAGCACAAGGGACTGACCACGTCTCGTTACTCCGCCAGCGGATGTCCGCCGTAGCAGTCCCACCACTGGGACACTACGTGCATCAAAACACCGTTTGACGCATGCCTGAATCACAGCACGCCAACCAACCCGAGGACCACAACGTGAACATCATTTACCATGAGATCAAAGACGTTGTACTACTGTGTCTCTCTTATACTTTGACAATGTCTTATGAACTACGTACCATATGCTAGTACTCGGCACTTAATCTTTGACATATCATACTCAGTGATATATCTGTGACATGATACGCGGCGGAATCAGGCCCAATTACTGGCACGTTCGCGGCGGACGGACAGACGGACGGAGCGAAGGCGAATACCGCAAGATTGCAGGACTGCCAGACGTTACATGTTTTCTTAGAAACAAAATGTGTGGGATGGAGAAGTGCTAGTGTGTACGCATATCTGCTAGCTTAATGCCGATTGCCAATTTGTAGGTATCAGCTGCTAAAGGTACCTACGTAAAAGCATTACTCGTGCTGATTTTTATGTATGTTTTACAGAATATAGTTAATTAAACTAGCGGCACGCTATGATGGCCGGTTTGACGTTTGTCCGCTCATGAAGTTCCGTATTAATTGATAACGACTTTGAAGGAAATAATTGTATTACTTTATTGACGATAGTGATGTGCAGAGATTCATAAATTTTATCGAATGTAGTTTTAGGTTTAGGACTCAAAATTTATTTATTAAATTGATTTCTTAAATGTATACAAGTGTAGAAAATTTATTAGAAGAAGCTTGTGAACATGTGACTAAAGGAGACTGGGAAAAGGTTGTGAATAGAACTGTTAAATTAATAAGGGAAGATTATGAAAGAGATGTGAAAATAGATAATATTATAGAAAACGAACATATAATTATTAATGTATGTGATGATAGCAGTGACGACAGTGAAAATAGTAGTATGGACGAATCTGATTAATTATGGCCTTTTGTGGCACCTTTTTTGGTATCTTTTGTATTCATATGTTTCTTGTGTGCATATAAAGTATGTACCTATATTCATTTTCGTTCAAATATTCAGTTCGTTCAAATAAATTAAATAAACATATACATTTTTGTTTTATTAAACCTATTTAATCAGGTACAAAAACAAAACTTAATTGTTTTTTGTTCGAGAATAAATTGACATTCCACATCACTATTGTAATGTGTCAAACCGGCCATCATAGCGTGCCGCTAGTGTAGTATTCAATACTGCCAGACACTTCCTATCAGCGGTTATTACTGCAAGATGCTTTAAAGCTCGCAACAAAATAACATGCACATTTTACTTATAGTCTGAGTCATCATAATTTTTATATTATGATGCTCAGGAAATACCTATACATAAAAATCCGCATAGTTATACGTGCCTTTAACAGCTGATACCTTTCAATTGTTTATCAGAAAATAAGTAACGTCTGGTGGCACCGGGATCTTGGACCAGAACTTATGAGTTATTTATGAAGATCTCTGTGGAATCGGCGCCGCAGTTTATGACCGCGATAATGACAGATCGTTAGTTGAACAACCAGGTATTAGCGGGATGAAAATTCAGTCAGACTGCTTGGATTTATATTAACTGTACCCACAGACTGTACCTTTTTACCTTTTCACGGTTATTCTGAGTAGCGTACTGTTATCCGTACTTTTTATATCATAATAATATTATCTGTACCTAATATTTTAGTGTGTGAAAGTGTGTCTGTCTGTTTGTCTATTAGTGCCTGCATTACCTTTTTACAGCTCAACCGCTGAAGCAATCTTGATAACTTGTATCCTAGAAAGTCCTATCCTAGTAAGATACTTTTTATCACTGAAACCAATGCGTACGGACTAAGTCGCGGGCATTAGCTAGTAGATCTAAGTTATTTTGCACCACTCCGCGAGTTGCGACTCGTCGATAAAGTAGGTACTGACATTAAAAAAATTAAAAATGTGCAAAATATTACCTTATCCATACTAATATTATAAATGCGAAAGTGTGTCTGTCTGTCTGTCTGTCTGTCTGTCTGTGTCTGTCTGTCTGCTACGCTTTCACGGCTCAACCGCTGAACCGATTTTAATGAAATTTTGTACAGACTTAGGATACATTCCGGGGAAGGACATAGGCTACTTTTTATCCCGGAAAAACAAACAGTTCCCGCGGGATTCCTAAATACTCATCCGCTTGATCGATTTGTATGAAATTTGATACCGAGGTAGCTTGCGTCCTTGTAGTTGACATAGGCAACTTTTCATCCCGGAAAATCAAACAGTTCCCACGGGATCTTTAAAAACCTAAATCCACGCGGACGAAGTCGCGGGCATCCCCTAGTACGTCATAATTTATTAAAGAATGTCTAACAATTATGATGTGTCAATGTTGAACTTTATTTACAAACGCGTTGACGTGGCGCCGACTGCCCGTAATAATTACACTAGGTCTCACAAGGGCAATAGTGGCTAGTAGCAAATTAAAGGGTACATGCACAGGTGTGCAGGTGTGCTAGAATATTGTAGGTTTTGACAAGGGCGCGATGAAAATGTTATTTTTAATTTGTAATTAAGTCTTGCCCTTGACTAAAATATCTGCTACTATTTTTAGGGTTCCGAAGGGTGTCAATGTAACCTTATTACTAAGACTCCGCTGTTCGTACGTCTGTCTGTCAGCGGGCTTTATCTCGTAATCGGTAAAACGTAGAGTTGAAATTTTTACAGAATTTGTATTTCTATTGCCGCTATAACAATAACTACGTACTTACTAAGAATTTCAACATGAAAATCAAATAAAATTAAGTGTTATTTCTTATGCGATGGTACGGAACCCTACGTGTGCGAGTTCGACTCGCACTTGGTCGATTTAACTTTTAATAGTTTGTCAGCGAAATACCTGAGGCTATTTTGATGATTGTTTTAAAGGTGTCTAAAGAAATAGGTGGTAATAAGTAGATCTCAAACATATTTTATTTTAAGTAATTCCATTATACAAGTTAGCCCTCAACTGCGATCTCTTTGATGGTAAGTGATGATGCAGTCTATGATGGTAGCGTAACTTTTAAAAGGTTTGCTTGACGGCACAGCTTTGCTAGGGTGGTGTTCCTACATTTGATGCTAAGTAGCCTAAGAATCGCCTATTTTGCGTTGATTTCACGTCACCCATAGCCTAATATTTGACGTATCATCGATTCAGGATCAAACCGAGAGTTCCCTCACTCTAGTCAAAGTGAAGTCAAAAAGCCCATCAATAGTGCGATGACAAACAGACAGGACAGTTGAACACATGAATCATGGCCCTTATTGACGGAGCTGTCACAGATGAATCTCAATTGTGCGCGGTCGGTGAACTGCTCACTGCTGGCTACTGTCTCTACGTCTTAATGTACAGCCAATTAAACGGTTCACCGCCCAAAGCTCCAATGAGTCAATGGAGTTGGCGGTCTAGGGTTCAAATCCTTTTTTTAGGGTTTCGTACCTCAAAACAATAAGGATTAAATAAATAAAAAATAATATAATAAAATATCTTTATTTTCAGACAGTTATAACAATGTCGTTTGCTTGTGGTCTCTACACTAGGTAACCTGTATCGTGGCGAGTGGCGACCATGTATGGCTTAATCCAAGATATAAATTATCTCCATTCCTCTGCCAATTACGTCCAGTAGTTTACGCGTTTTTTTATTCAGATACAAGTTAGCCCTTGACTACAATCTCAGCTGGTGGTAAGTGATGATGCAGTCTAAGATGGAAGCGGGTTAACCGGAAGGGGTATGGTAGTTTTCATTAAACCCATACTCCTTTGGTTTGTTTCTACACTGCCTCGTACCGGAATGCTAAATCGCTTGGCGGTAGAGCTTAGACTGGTAACTAGACACGGCCGAAGCCTGTCAAATGAGCTCGGTGACTATCAGTCAGTGTTGATCACCGAGTTAACGAATCACCCCGCTGAACGGGAACTTTGAAAATACAAGTATTCACTAAGTATTCAACAAAGTTGCATGTTTTTCCAAAACAGTAGATAGTGAACTCCCATCCATACTCACAATAATTGCAACCAATCACGAAGCCTTGGCATCAAAAGTTCCAAAGCACAACATCGGATCGCAATAAAAGAATCGGGATCCTAACGAATCATAAACATCGAGTGATTTTATCGTTTTGAAATACGGTAATGCGGGGATCGCCGCGGCTCAATCATAACTTAGCGACTAATGTCACCCGTGACAGCGGCAGCTGATTGGTCTCCGACATAAATATGCGACAGTAAAGTTTTTACGACTCCAGATAATGCCTTTTTGCCGATGCAAGTTTGCCGATTAATCGTATGCCATCTTGGATGCATTTGCTTTTATGACATTTAAGACGTTTCGCAATGTATATTATTCGCAATAGTTTATTGAAAGCACTGCTTAGCGAGAGTACAGTTAAGTAACAAAATAACCTTTAGCCAAGTTAAGATTTTAAGGGGCTGATTTCCTTCAAGATGGTTTGGTATGAATAAACTGAAATAAAACAACTTAAGATTTTGACAGTGGTAACAGAACTGTTTAATTGCTAAACTGTGTTAAATGGTTCAAGATGAATTTGCCGCCATTTTCACTCCAGAATCTCACCATAGATATTATCTGTGGCTTTGATAGACTACAGGGTGTAATTAGAATGCTAGCAAAAACGAAGACAAATGATAGAACTTATGCTTAAGATACTACAAAAAACGTGTTTTTTTTAAATACATACAACATACATACCTGCAATGTTCAAATGTTCGCAATGTATTACAAATGAAATATCCGACTGACGTTGGAGATCAACGAATGTTGCATAGATACTCGTACCCCTTTTTGTTTTGCACGCTATACATTGCGGTTTTGAAAAATACTAAATCACTTAAACCCAAACAAACAAAGCACAAGGCTAATCGGTATTGGACTTTTATTGGATTGGATTGTGTTTGGGTAGAATAATAATAGAGCTAAGTTTTCGCTAGCATTCTAAGTACATCCTGTATAACCGACAACGGTTCCAAAAAATCTTATTTTTTCTATTGTTATCTCGTAAATAAACTTGCGCGTGATCCTCTCAACACTTCACGGTGAATCCGCATTTAATGCCAAATGATTTTAATTAAACGCCGCTATTAGGAGACTGTATAAAAGTTTATTGGTTTATTGACATGGTCGCTCAATCCGTATCGGCTCAAAGATGGCCTCCGTGGATCGAACGTGACCATAAAAACTTAAGTGAATAAGAATTAAATCGGTTTCAGTAAAAATGCATGTTTATTAGGACGGATCAGAGCCTCAACTTGCGGAAAACCGTCACTACGCTCAATGTCATTATAGTATGACATATTGTGTCCCCTACTAATATTATAAATCCTAAAGTGTCTGTCTGTTACCTTTTCAAGATCCACTCAACTGATTTTAGTTGAGTACAGATATACTTTTTATACGTAAAATCAAAAAGCTCACATGGGATTTAAAAAAACATACTTAAATCGAAACGAAGTCGCAGGCGTCGTCTAGTATCACAAAAAATTGTAAGGAGCTTTTAAGTTTTTTTCTCTTACTTTAGATTTTAGAACAATAATTGTTGTTCCAATTACCAAAAATATTGATTTCCTCATAATAATTGAATAGATTGTTGACTATTAGGTATATTTTGTAGAGTTAACTTTAAGTTGGTAGTAAGTAAGTATGGGTATTCTAGAGTCTCAAGAATATTCTACTAGTCTCAATCTATACCTGATTATTTGGTACTTACCTAATATTACGTAATATATATTTTAAATGATGACCACTATCCATTATTAGCACATCAAATAAGGAAACGAATGCGGAATGATGGCAAATGTGTAGAATAAATCGTGATCATAAAAACTTTGAGTGAATAAAATCGAATCAAGTAAAAATGCATGTTTATAGGGACGCAATAAAATCTGATGTTTATTTAAGGCTCGGTGGCTAATGACTATTTAAATATGGGTTCTGAGTGCTCGTAAAATTCACAACAGTTTATGAGGAAACGCACCTAGGCTTCTTTGAACACTCACTGAGAAATCTGATGAATACTCAGGAGAGCATCCATAATTTCACAAAATTCCACGGATTAAACGTGTATTTGCAATGAATAAATATATGATTATGATTATGATAGGTACGAAGCAATTTGCTTCATCATTTTTAATTCTAACAGCTAGGATATGGAACGCCCTTCCAGCATCAGTTTTCCCCCAGTTTTCCCCTTCAATTTTAATATGGGCATCTTCAAGTCTTCAAGAGTGAATAGGCATGTTCTAGGCAAGCGCGCTCCATCTTAGGCTGCATCATAACTTGTCAGCAGGTCTGATTGCAACCAAGCGCTAGTCTATAAAATTAAAACTAAAAAACCATAGTTTTTGCTTCTATAAATATCTCTACGTCTGTAATTGATAAATTATTCGGAACCCTCTTCCTACAAACGGAGTTTATTTACAACTTGAATATGAATCTGCGTCTACGGTTTGTCAATTTCCCTAAAAATTATAGTTTCAAAAATACACAGACTCAAAGATTTCGTTATTAAATCTACTTATTAAACTTTTGTCCTAAAGTAAACAAAGATCTACATTATCATTGATCTTCCCAACACATATTCGAGTACCCAAAGACTTTGCCCTTCGAGCGTCCGACACGTTATTTTACACTGACAGCCATTATTGTTAACTACTTTGAGCCATTTTGAACTAGATATTGGATTAGTCCAATATCGGACATAGGTACCTTCTCGACATCTTTCATTCCGTGGTCGACATATTCTACCCCAAATTCCATAATCGATGTGAATAAACGACCAAATCTATTCCTCCACAAGTAACACATAAAGACCCTGAAATCACAGAACACGCCACATGGGCGTGAAATGCGAATCGATAGAGAAAATCCGCAAACACAGTGTGCAAAAAAACACCACGCGACGAACAATGTGTAAAACAAAAAAAAAACCTGTGCAAGAACAAAATATAACTCATCTCAGTCAGAACTCAGAGCGCGGCGAGTGGTCGTTTTTTCCATCCCTATCTTCATATCCGGCGTGTGCAGAACCTCTGTAGTCTGGAAACATTGCCTTCACGTGACGCCGTAGGATTTGACAGGCCTGGTTCACGGGAACGACCGAATACTGCTTAGGGTCTGCTCACACGCACCACAAGATTGTCTTGTGTGATAGGTCCGTTTTTAAAACCCAACTATAAAACGACGATTGTAGGTACTCGTGCTAGTTGAAACGTTCTTGTAATTACCTGTTTTCAAAGCATCTAAAATTTTGTATATAAGTAGGTATCCAAGGAATAAAAACCTTAATTTGCTATAATCCGCTGAAAAGGCAAATCTCTATGGTACAAAATGCAACAAGTGACTTGCACCACCCGCCCTCCCACTGCTAAGCATGCAAGAAAAGCCAGCCACTAAGCAAACCCCAAGCACCACCACGCAACACCACACAAATCCTCCAGAACACAGTCGACGCACGTTTCGCTCCGACACCGGAGCATTCTCAGCAGATGTAGTTGTAGACCTTACAATGCACAATTGCAAAGTTATTTTTTGTGATTATTACGCTATGGATGACGTGAAATCAAAGAAAAGTAGGCTATTCATAGGCTACCTAGTGTCATAATATGTAGGAGCACATTTTGACACCTGCCATTGACGTCGAAGCCTCGACGTTTTGTTTCCCTACCTGTCGTGAACTGTGCTTCTAGACAGAAGAGACAAAATGTCGTAGAAAAGTCGCTCGTATGAGTACACCCTGTCGCAATACGTTTGTTGTCTTTATCTGAAGACTGCAAAATATAGTCTTGACGGCGGGTGCGTTCGACACATTGCGGCGAAAACGTGCAGACGAGGAAAAAAGGGAAAGAGTTTAATGAATGCGACGCCGGAATTTTCACTTTTCTTCATTAGCTGGCCGGAGTTTAGCTGGAGTAACGACGAAATACACTGTGCAATTTTGTCGATTGTAATTCAGTGTTACATAGTTGTCTAGTTAAGAGCCGTGATATCCTTGTGATTACAAGTGTAAATTGAAAATTTATAACACCCCCGACAAGTGAAGGTTACAGTAACTAGAAAAGAGCTGATAACTTTCAAACGGCTAAACCGATTTTCTTGAATTATAGCTAAGAACACTCTCGTGCAAGCCGCCTTTCAAACAAAAAAAAACTAAAGTAAAATCGGTTCATTAGTTTAGGAGCTACGATGCCACAGATAGATACACAGATACACGCGTCAAACTTATAACACCCCTCTTTTTGGGTGTCTCTCTAACTTATCAATTCACAGTCAGTACAAGATAAAATATCTAGAACAATTTCTTTCAAAACTGTTTAGTTATGTACCATTTAGTTAAGATACACCATTCCATCCTAGCAAGTAGTTACATAACTCACTCATAGATGTAGATACAATATTCAATCACTACCAAATAGAGACTGCACCTAAACAGACAGATGTATCGGACAGTACATTACTTAGCGACGTACATACGACCCATACATTAATATAACGTTTATACGTACAAGCAATTTTGGTCCTTAACAGTTGTGAATTTATGATTGGAACCGCTTGCATGAATTTTGGGTATATATAGGGTTACCAAAAACTGATATTTGTGTGGATCGTCCTAATATTTTATATTGAATCGTAATCCTGATAAAATTAGTAATTTTTGACAAGACCTAATTAGGTCTTAAAACTATAGCAATATAATGTGTGAAAAAGCAATTACAAACGGCTTTAAAAAATGCCTAACCTAACCTGGTCCAAAGGTTGTCCATCGCCATTCAGCGGGGCAATGCTGCCAGCTTGATGGGCACTTTTGGTCCAGGGGCAACCAGGGGTAGTCTTTTTGACGATTAGGTATAACTAGTAGTAATTTTAATTTAGCTAAATAAAAATTGTACTATAATTAACTGGGTTATGAATTAGGTATTATGATCAAGAACAACAGATTATTTTATTTTTCCACGCTAGGTTTTCAACCCATATTTATTAATATTTGCAACAAAAATAAATAATAGATAAGGCTAGTTTTAAGTTTTTTGTAATATTTTCATATTCCAATGTCCAGCACTTTAAAAAATTGTTTTCGGAATTATTATTGTATCATTTAAGAGCTATAGTGTTATGGAGAATCAGGGATTCGAATATTGTTATGTAACTTTTGCATTAAAACTTACTCGCTAGAATTAGGGTTAAATCCCAAGGTGTTTATAAAATATTAAGATCATTAACTCTACCTGACCTGGATTAAAAAAAGGAGAAGGTAGAGTTCCCTTTCGCAAGTAGTCATGTGTTTTCGGTCCTCTTTATTTTTCTTATTTTTTATTTTTTTATTAATTTTGGTAATAGCATTTGGTCCAAACTATGAAGTGGAGACTTCATAGTTTGTTCGTAGTGAACCTAAAAATATTGATACAGAAACATATTATTTTGTTGGTATAGCTACAGAAATGATATAAACCGATTTATAACAATATCGAAAATATTTAATTTACGTGTTTTGATTAAGTAATGAGAATATTTTTATCGTGTACTTTGAAAAACGCCTGGTAATTTTCAGGTTTTCCAAGTTATGTGGCAACCCTAGTCATAGGTACACCGTATCTGAAAATAAGAAATTGCATTTCAAATCTCTGGTTATCGACGAGTCGCAATCGGACAGACGAACGTACCTGCCGATATCGAGCCGAGCTGATACGATGGACCGCCTTTTGTCATGTTATGAGCTGGCTTAAACCCCTTTTAGATGGCATGGACAGACCTCTAGGCTATCTTTAATAGTCTAATCATCATCATTATCTCAATCCAAAGCTGGTTCTATTCTGCTGTTGTTTAACTAAAAAGCCCTTAAGAGGAGTCTCCCCGTCACTCGCTCCATACAAACGTAGTTCCAATTTCATTTGAATATTATGTCCATGAAATTTTGCAGATATATTCTAGAAAGTACATAATACACATCTATGTTATGTACCTACATAACATATTTTCTAATTTATCGCGTAAAAACGTAAGAATTTTTAAATAACTATCTACTAATAATGCTACGTTGCATTCTTTTTAGGAACATTACCTATTCGTTTTTGGAAATTTTCACGTTTTTTGGCGATGACCCAAAAATTGGGGTTCTGGCACATGGCGACGGCAGTATTGGGCAAGAGTTTCCTTAGGTCCTTAGGTCTCCAAGACTTAAACCCTAATCTAAGCTTATTCTTAGTTCCATGCCTAACCCATAGCGGTTCAGGAATCGTTGATATATGATCGTAAAACATGCCTATAACACTTATTACTACTTATTTTTGGCATCAGTGGTTCAACCTAATTTTGGCTGTAACATTATTGAAGCAATAAATGATTTATTTATTTATTTCATTTATTTACCTCTGTTAATAAAGTTAAATTAATCAAAATGGAAGCGACGAACAGTAATCTTTTACAGGTGAAGTCGCAGCCGATCAGCAGCCTGTTTCAAAAACGCATATAAATATTATGAATATTGATATGTTAGCTTATTCGTGCGGACTTCATTAAACCCATCAGCCAACTAATTCGGTATCTGAACGCAATTATAATCAAGGTGCGGGACCTCACACGGGCTTAATTAACAGCTGTCGATTTTCAAAAAGGACGAAAAAGGATAAAAAGGCTGGCAAGGGAAAAAGGACGCGAAGGGTGGCGATAGCGTATCTGTGGTTAATGAAGCTATGCAAATTGTGTGCGCCCACGCACCTCTCGGTGTTTTTTGATCTGCGCGTATTTAACTTGGCGATCTTTTGGTTTGGATTTATCTAGGCGATAAGAGTGATGCTTTGATTTATTTTATTCGATAACGCGGTTTGAATTGGATAGATGCGATACTTTATTTAATTACTAGCTGATGTCCGCGACTTCGTTCGCGTGAATGTAGGTTTTTAAAAATCCCGAGGGAACTCTTTAATTTTCCGGGATAAAAAGTAGCCTATGTGCAATAATATTAGTATGATTATTAGCAACCCGCCCCGGCTTCACACGGGTAGTTTATTCCAATTTTCATAGGGATCTCTAACTTTTGTTTTAAAAATAAAATAAAGCCTATGTTACTCAGGATAATTAGCTTTATACTGGTTAAAGAATTTTCAAAATCGGTTTATTAGTTCCAGAGATTACCCCCTACAAACAAACTAACAAACTTTACTTCTTTATAATATTAGTATAGATTACCTTTGTTCGCGTGGATTTTAGTTTTTCAAAATCTCGTGGAAACTCAACAATATCTAAACGTTCTGGTAAATCCCGTGGGATCTTTCGATTTTCCGGGTTAAAAATATTTTATGTGATAATCTGGGATATATTCTACCTTCACTTCACAGCTAAATCCGTCCAGTAGTTCTTGCGTGAAAGAGTAACAAACATACACACACACACACAAACTTTCGCCTTCATAATATACTCGTAAGTCATTAAGTATGATTAATCTATCACCAAATCGCTTCATTTGTCGCTCCTTGATGTCGGAGGAATGTAGTGGCTAATATAATATTTATCCACATATTCTAAAACGTGAAATTCATCCGCGAGAAATTTTAAGCCCCTATTTTACCTCCTTAGGGTTTAAATTTTCAAAAATCCTTTCTTAGTGGATGTTTACGTCATAATAGCTTGTATGCCTTTCAGCCCGATCCGTCCGTGAGCTGTGCGTTGATAGAACAGTTAGTGATTCGTCAGTCAGTCAGTCACATTTTCCTTTTATTTAGATAGACACGACACGCATTTCAAAACACAAGCTGCTCGAAGAACTAGTAGCGTTGACAATAAAAGATAACACGATTAAACATTTGACATTTAAATTACTTACATTTTATTCAACATTTATTTGTCGGTGGCACGCAATCGTCACCGAGTTTACAATTAAATGTATTTATACATTTTATAACAGTCGGTCCTTTTGATTTCACCTAGTGTGACTCAAATACGAAATGTTTTGTCGACTAATACGACATTTTAAATTTTAAATTTTGAAAATAAAGAGCCTCGATAGCTCAATGGTAGAGGAGCGGTCTGAATTCCGAAAGGTCGACGGTTCAAACCCCACCCGTTGCACTATTTGTCGTACCTGCTCCTAGCACAAGCTTTACGCTTAATTGGAGGGGAAAGGGGAGTATTAGTCATGATGAGCATGGCTAATATTTTTTTTTAAATCACACTAATATTATAAAGGAGAAAGTTTGTATGTGTGTGTGTATGTTTGTTACTCCTTCACGCAAAAACTACTGGACGGATTGGGCTGAAATTTAGAATGGAGATAAATTATACCCTGGATTAGCACATAGGCTACTTTTTATCCCGGAAAATCAAAGAGTTCCCACGGGAATTTTAAAAACCTACATCCACGCGAACGAAGTCGCGGGCATCAGCTAGTAAAATATAAAAATTCTTAAGGCCTCTATGTATAAATATTGGATATATACCGATGCAGACGCTATTTTGTTGAAGTTCATTTGTTAGGTTTCCATATCTGAAGGGCGCCAATACTAATATTATAAGCCTCCGCTGTCCGTCTGTTAGTCGGCGGGCTGTATCTCATGAACTGCAATAGAGAGTAAAAACCACCATGGGAAATAAATGGCCGCCATGTAATTATTAAAAAATACATGGTTTTTATCTTGTACCTACGATAGTACGAAACCTTTCATGTGCGAGTCCAACTAGCACTTGACCGGTTTTTTAGTTTTAATTGCGTTATTTGTATTTCTTTTAATAAGATATGAAAGTTGATTTGAAATTTTTTAGCTGAAATGTTTAGTTACGTTACGTAAAACTGTTTAGTTACGCCTTATGAGATACTGTTCACTGACAGACAGACACCGGAAGCTTAGTAATAGGGTTGGCACCCTTCGGGTGCGGAACTCTACAAATGTCTATAATGTAATTTATCTACAGCTATAATAAGTAATTAATACCTAAATAGCATTTTATAAAGCCGTTCATGGTTTTGAAACGCGCGTCGTTTTGGATTTCAGTCCGTTTCTTGAGCGTTGAGCTATCAGGGCTTCTATCGTGGATTTGAATAAATTATGACTATTTAATAACAAAAAACCTCAATGAATAATAACCGTTTCGTATCAACAAACATGGCTGCCGGTTGGTGAACCGTTGAAGCTTTTATGCTTTGAAAAACATAAATCGCTAATAAATGATTCGCTCTATCAATAACAGAAATTACAATTTCTTCATACATTCTTGCTATTTATAGATGGACAACCAAAGATATTTGAAAGTTAAATTAGTAACAGATAGGACGATTAATAGTCAAGTCATAAGAAATAAAAGCCCATAAAGAGAAAATTGGGGCATGTCTGAAATATGTAGGACGAGGCAATACGTTCATTTCTCCTTATTGGTTAAATTAAATTGTTTTTCTTATCTTATGTATTTTTTGCACTAAACTGCATAGTTTAGTGCAAAAAATATTACGTGAAAAGTTATGCACTGCAAATAACATGACATAAAAATTAAAAAGTAAAAATAATAAATAAAACCCGTGGTTTTGCCATAATCGTAAAAAAATTATGTGTAGCGATGTAATTAATATACCTAATGCAAGAAACTGCATCAAAATGCTCCAGGAATAATTTGAGGATAATATTAACACAGGCTTCTACAAAAAAAATCACATACAATTTTATACATACATTTAAACAGTATTTGTTCCGTTATATTAGTAAAAATTGGTTTAAAAAGATTTCTTTAGCCGCTCTATCCATACGAGTACTTACAGATCTCTACCAAACCGTGTGAAATCATAAGTATGATTTCTATAGTACGTTCTACCATCTTTTTTATATCCAATTACAGAGTAGCCCTTAAGTGCAATCATACCTGGTGGTAAGTGATGATGCAGTTTGAGATGAAAGCGGGCTAACTTGGAAAGGGTAAATGGCAGTTTTATTAAGCTCATACACTTTATCGGTTCTACCTTCCCGTGATTACAGCTCAATAATCTTATCAATAATATTAACTTATCTCACTTTTGTTATCTCGCTGTCTCTCATCCTCTCTCTGCTAGACTCCTAACACTTTCCATTTCCTTCACTTACATATATCTATTGGTGTGTTTCAGGTATATAGTACAAGATGGCTCCTATGTTCACCAGAAAAGCTGCCGCTCTTGAAGAACAACAGAAACTGAAAAATGCTTTACACGAAATAAAATCACTGAAACAATTAAATACCCAACTACTGAAGGAACAAGATGAAAGTGAAGCTGAGATGAGGATCATTATTGCTAGGAACTCACAGTTAAAGTCTGAACTTGCAAACCTGCACAACGCTCATACTTTGTTATCAGAGGAGCGCGACCAACTTCAGTTGGCAGTAGGGTCGTTCAATCAGTGCATACAAACTTATGAAGAGGCTCTGGGAAAGATATCTATGTTAGAGGATGAATTAAGCCAATCTCAACAGTTAATTTGTGACCTTCAGTCACAAATAGCAAGTTGTGAAACACAAAAAACAAATAACTTGTATGATGAGCTGCTTGCTTCATCCTCAACAGCACCCGTGTTGACAATTGACCTGACCTGTGACAGCCCTTGTGCTGCTAATAATAAGCCACATTCAGAAACTATCCATTTAAATAGTCACAAAAAAATTAAAAAATACATCAAAATTGGTAAATTAATTAAAAAAACGAAAAAATTAATAAAATTTCAGAAATTATGTAATAAAAACATTAGGCTTAGAAAAGAACGTTCAGATTTATTAAATAAGCTCAATACATATTGTTCCTCACTGCAAGAGATGAGAGTTCAATATGAAACTGACGTTCGGAGTCTTAATGAGGAGATTCTAAAACTGGAAAACTCCTTGAAAACAGTTACTTCCCAGTACGAGCTGTCACAGAAACAGGTCGGTGAGCATATACTGGCCGCTGATGAGCTGTTAGCCTTAAGTAATTATAATATAGATCGTCTTGACTCTCTGATCAATAGATGTGAGTGCTCAAATAAGGTTCCGGACGAAATGCCAGTGGACAGTCAGTGTATAGGACAACAAAAAGGCTGTGAAAACAATGGTTCCTCGTTACATTGCCCTCAGCGGAAAACATTTGTTGTTTCAGATGGATTGGGAAAAGACTTTGGTCATTTAATAAGTAATAAATTACATCAAACAGTGATCAACATATGTAACCCAGGGGCACCATATGAATATATAATTGAAAATGTAAAAGGCTGCTGTTTAGATAAATATAGTACAGTTGTCTTGTTGATAGGTGACAGCATGCAAATAACAAAAAAACAAATTTTAAGAAGTTTTGCATACCTATTGGACCTACAAGAAAATACGGGTTGTAAATTCATATTGTGCACTTTTCCTTACTCTTGCACTTTAACCCCAGCACAAAATAGGTATGTCTATAAACTCAACATGCTTATTAATAATTTAAGTTTTGGCCATAGGGATTATATTCACATAATAGACACGAATAATTTTATAAAAAAATTTTCACTGACAAAGGATACAATGTACTTGCCCCTTAGTTATAAGAAACAAATAGCTACCTTGGTAGCTTGTAATATACAAGACACAGCTATTTTTAGCTTGAGTTCTTTTGAAAACGGTACATGTTGTACTAATAATATAGACCTAATTAGTAATACTACTAATTCCAGTTTTTTTACGTTGGATACAAACTATTATAATAGTTTGGATACAAATAGTTGCATGGACACTACTGTAAACAGTAATAAGATTTTAAACTAAGTAGTGCGACAACAGATAAGCTATGTAAAATCAATCTTGTACACCAAAATATTCAGGGCTTATCTGGCAAAGAACATGAGATAGAACTATTTATTAAAAAATTTGATATTGACATCTTATGCCTCACTGAGCATTGGCTCAATAGTTATCAATTAATAGTAAATTTAAAACATTATCAATTGTCAAGTGCGTTCTCTAGAAAGAAAGCTATACGCGGAGGGTCTTTAATATTAACCCGCAACAATATCAATTATAAAGAACGGAAAGACATTGTTAATCTTTCATTGGAACGCACTATTGAGCTGTCCTGTGTTGAGCTGGAGCGCTATATTGTCGTCTGCGTGTACCGACCCCCCTCAGGTGACTTTGTTCTGTTTGAGGACGTTATGGAAGAGGCCTTGAGGCGGATATGTAGGTCATCAAAAAAGATATTAGTTTGTGGAGACTTCAATATTGATATTTTGCTTCACACTTCTTTTACTGACAGATTACTCAATTTATTTAAAAGCTTTAATTTACAGAAAATTTTCAATGAACCAACACGGATAACTGCAAATTCAGCCACTTGTATAGATAACATTTTCTGTGACTGTAAGATTGTCGCAAAATCGATCATGACGAATCTAAGATCCGATCACTGTGGACAAATGATATCTGTTCCCAGTGATAATCAAGACATAACAAAGTTAATAAAGTATAGGCCAGTAACCACTAAAAAGGTAGAGCAGTTCAAACTAAAGGTTTTAACTGCTTTACCTAAACTTGACTTTACTCAGGGTGGTCCGGATGAACACTATAATGCTTTTTTTGATCTCATAAACTCTCAATTTAATTCTACCTTTAAAATTGTAGAAAAAAAACTGTTTAAAAATCTTAAATTTAGTGACTGGGCTACTGTTGGCATCTATAAAAGTAGAAATAAGTTGTTCGACTTGTATGCAGAAAAACAATATAACTACACTCCCACATTTGTTGAATATGTAAAAAAATATTCAAAATTATTCAAAAAGGTTTGCATACAAGCAAAGTCACTCTGCATAAAGCAAAAAATTATTAATTCTGATAATAAAATTAAAGCAGCTTGGGATATCATCACGGATGAAACTGGGAAACAAAAAGTGCATAACAATAAATTGGAGCTAAAAATTAATAACCGTATTATTGACTCCAATATTGAAATTGCAAATACATTTGAGAATTTTTTCCAGAACATTCCAGTCATCACTACTAGTTCCCTTAGCTCTTCACCAACAGAAGCCTATGATCTTCTCAGGGCCAATGTCACTGAATGCGGTGTGTTGTTTAGGTTTGAATACGTTACTCCATATGACATTGTTAAAGTGTTCAAATCTTTACAAAGCAAAAAAACCGGAGATCTGTGGGGAATATCAGTAAAAATAATTAACAATATTATTGATATTATTGCGCCATATCTAGCCTTAATTTTTAATGAGTCTGTGGATACAGGCGCTTTTCCAGATCTCATGAAATGTAGTAAATTGATACCACTTTTTAAATCGGGTAGCAAAAATGACCCAAACAATTACAGGCCAATTTCAATTTTGCCAACACTGAGCAAGATATTTGAGAAAATCATGCTCAACCAACTGCTTCAGCATTTCAATTTTAATAAGCTACTCCATTCTGAACAGTATGGCTTCACTAAAGGTCGATCAACAACCGACGCGGCCGCAATGCTGTTAAAGCATATATTCAATGCGTGGGAGGGGTCACAGAATGCCATTGGTATTTTCTGTGATTTATCCAAGGCATTTGATTGCGTTGAGCACGAGACTCTTTTAGTTAAATTGAGCCACTATGGAATCAAAGACACTGCGCTTGGTCTCATTGCGTCCTATCTTAGTGATCGTATTCAAACAGTATGTGTGAATGATGTGAAGTCATCCGGATCAGCCTCACTAATGGGTGTTCCTCAAGGCTCTATTCTAGGTCCTTTCATGTTCTTAGTATACATAAACGATTTACCATATGTAGTCCAAAATATTTGCGATATCGTACTATTTGCTGACGATACGTCTTTGATTTTTAAAGTCGATAGAAATAAGGACAATTTTGACGATATAAATGGTGCCATATCTCAGGTAACTCACTGGTTTACTGTAAATAATCTACTTTTAAATGCAAAAAAAACTAAGTGTATTGAATTCGCACTGCCCAATACCAAGAACACAAGTAACATTAATTTAAGGATAAATAATGATATTTTGAAAATAGAAGAGACTACTACATTTTTGGGGATAACCTTAGATGCGAAGCTGCAATGGGGCACCCATATATCAACTCTTGCTGGCAAACTAAGCTCTGCTGCTTACGCGGTTAGAAAGATTCGACAATTAACTGACGTGGAGACCGCAAAGATAGTATATTTTGCTTATTTTCATAGTATTATGTCTTATGGAATCTTAATATGGGGTAGAGCGGCAGATATTGGGAGAATTTTTGTATTACAAAAAAGGGCAATACGCGCAATTTATAACTTAAAACCACGCGATTCACTTCGAGAAAAATTTAAGGAAATAGGTATCCTTACCGTAGCCTCTCAATATATTTACAACAACATAATTTTTGTAAGACAAAATATTCTTAGTTACAAGAAGGTTGGCGATCTACACAACAGGCTGACTAGACACCGTAACAGGCTTGCGACTCCTACGCTCCGTCTCAGGAAGGTCCAAAAGTCATTTGTGGGAATGGGTATAATCTTCTATAACAAAATTCCTCAGTCAATTTTGGACTTGCCTTTACACAGGTTCAAAAAATCTATTAAAAATATGCTCTTGAGAAAAGCATATTATACTATCGAAGATTATGTAAATGATAAAAAAGCGTGGATTTGAACTTCGATTCGCTCCAGCAATGCGCAGGACTTCAATTGCTTTTATACATGGCATAATATTGTATATCAAATCTTTGAAAAGAGCAACCGCCGAGTTTCTTGCTGGTTCTTCTCGGTAGGAAAGGCATTCCGAACCAGTGGTAGATGCTTTTGACGATTCGAAAGAACTTGTAAAAGTCTAATTGAATAAAAACATTTTGAATTTGAATTTGAATTTGAATAAAACCAAAAGTAAAATCAAAAGGTCGTCATAGCGTAAAAAATATAATAAAAGTTGCAAACAAGTCGCTAACCCAGCAATAACAAATTTTCTATGCTGTGGCACATCGCGTGCCAGATGCTAATGGGACCACCGGCGCACGCGCAAAAAGTGCAGCTGAAATACTTATGTGTATAACTTATTAGTTAAACAATAATTCGATTTGTGTAAACTTGAAAAGGGTTTTAATTTTAAAGATAACTTCAGAATGATGATATCTAAGTAGATATTACACTTTGGTATTATATTATTTTTCATTGCACATAATAACAACGGAAGTTTGTCTATATGTGTCCGTGAGAACATTAACTATGGATTAGGTACACAAATTAATTAATTCATGTGGATTGCATTTCATTGAAGTCGGTTTTAAGAGATGTTTGACCATCTACCTCTAATATCTATAGCTATATCCTTTGGACCATTTTGGTTGCCTGGAAGAGATCGCTAGGCAGCGATAAGGCCGCCAAATTGTACCTATATTGTTTTTCTGTACTAATTCTGGTGTACAATAAAAGTATATTCATTCATTCATTCATTCATTCATTTGATTTTTGCTTAATTTTAAAGAAGTTTCTTGGTTATGAATTATGAGACCGGTCCAAATATATTATAATAAGTACCAGCTTATGCAAATGGCTTGCTTATTAGGATGCGTAAGAGTATGACTAGTACACTAATTAAATAAGACTTTTAACTTCTCTTGTATTATTTTCAACTATCAATACCTACGAGTACCTACAATCATCTACAATCAGTTAAATTCGGAGCTCATCATTCGGAGTCTCAACAGAAAGTAATCTGGAATCAGATCGCATAGCTCGTGGAAGTGTTACCGAGATGACGCGATAGTGACTCGATATCATTGCTCCGCTTTGTTCTTTTGTCAGCCACGAGCGACTCGCCCTTAACGGGTTTCGATACAAGTGTCAGGGAAGACATCGGCCAAGTGCGAGTCAGACTGTCTGTCTGTCGGTCGTGTCTATTGATTCGGGGGTATCAAAATCTATAGGGTACTTCCCGTTGATCTAGAAGCATGAAAGACAGGGAGTAATGCCTAATATCATAGCATTTTTTCTTCCAAAACTTATCCTACGCAAGGTGAGGTCGGCACAACAAGCCTGCTTCTTTCACTCCCTCTGTCATCCGTCAACGTATCATCCACTCCTTTTATACGCATATCCTCTTTCACGCAATCCATCCACCTTTTCTTTGGTCGTCCTCTCCTCTTTTTCTATTCCACATGCATATAGGTTTCTATAGCATTCTATAGGTAGTTACCGTCCGAAACTTCTGGCTTCACGGAAGACCAGCGCTGTGCCTGCGTTCCCGACACAGGCGCAGCAAATGCTGAGTGGAGTCCATTTTGGCACCACACACCACGCGTCCCATTTTATATTTTATTTATTTTAAGTTATTGTTGGTACCAAATAAACAGTTTTTCTTTCTTTCTTTCTTTCTTTCTTTCATATTTGTAGCCTCAATAGCTCAACGGTTATACGAGTGGACTGAATTCCGAAAGGTCGGCGGTTCAAACCCCAGCCGTTGCACTATTGTCGTACCCACTCCTAGCACAAGCTTTACGCTTAGTTGGAGGGGAAAGGGGAATGTAAGTCATGATTGAAATGGCTTATATTCTTTAAAAAAAAAAAAAACTTCCAGTGATATGACTTTCTTCCCTCCGCATTATATGCCCATACCATGCCAGCCTATTAACCCCACATCTTTTCTACAACTGGCGCTATTGTTAAACTTCCTCTTTAAATATCTATAGCACAAGTAAATGTAAAAACCGGAAACTGTGAATTTGTGGTTACATCACAAAAAAAAAATTAAAGATTTGTTTTCTTGATCCAATAATGTATAATCCAGTTTAACTGAATTACATCAAGATGCGCTGTCCGTCATTAGCTTGCAAATTTTTACTGTACTGATTTGAGATTGTTTGTATGATGGTCTGGGAACTCTTCTTGTATGGGTCCTACTTGATCGATTTTATTGGGTAGATATTAAAAATGATATTCCCAGGCGTGTGGTCTAAGTGGTACATACAGTATTTAATTTGAGCTGTCACAGTGGAGTTGAATCATGATTTGAATCATTTGGAGCTCAGTAATTAAGCCTCGTAAACCATGCTCCACTGGTCTCTGTCTGATGCATTTTCACGTCGGTGCTGATTTACTTTCACTCATTCATTCGTTTGGGTTCCGTGCGTGGAAGCCAGGAGGTGACTTGAAGTTAAGTATTGTAAAACGTGTAAACTTTTCAAAATAAAACCTTTATTTTTCACTAAATGTACTTACAAAATACAAACTACAAAATGTTAAAACTATGGAACTTTAATGATTTCATTAGATCAAAATTTAATAAAACCTTTTTTTAAATTCAGATACAAGTTAGCCCTTGACCACAATCTCACCTGGTGATGAGTGATGATGCAGTCTAAGATGGAAGCGAGCTAACCTGGACGGGGTGTGCAGTTTTTCAAGAAAGATACAAAACGTCTGAGATGCACATTTAATATCGCGCTGGTGACGTGACGCGGCGTCACGTCGTCACGCGACGTGTCTAATAACGCGCCGTCACTGCACCCGTGCTGTGAGTGGTGACGCACGCTTTATTACGAATATTTGTGCTGACATCGCATCAAATACTGCACTTGGTGGGTGCAACAGGTGCTGCAGCTTGCTGTAAATATTACATATCGAGCAGCAGAAAGAGATAGTCGACAATTTAGCCTTAATAGGGCGTCGTCTCTGTCACTCACATCGGTAACTAATATATGTATCAAAGTCGCAGGCAAAAGTTAGACTATTACCCAATCAAGTCAAGTGTGAGCTATAGAACGAAGACCTACAGGTATCAAAGTAAAGAACGCAAACATTTCTGAGATGCACATTTAATATCGCGCTGGTGACGTGATGTGACGTCACGACGTCACGCGACGTGTCTAATAACGCGGCGTGACTGCATCCGTGCTGTGAGTGGTGACGCACGCTTTATTACGAATATTTGTGCTGACGTTGCATTTCTCAAACACTGCACTGGGAATAACAGTGCAGTGAATAATACATACCTACCTAGCTCTAGAAAGAGATAATCGGCAGATTGGGCTTCATAGAGCGTCGTCTCTGTCAGAACAAAATGTCTGTCGATGATGAACACATTTTGATCTGTTTTTGTAATGTAACCACAAATTAACAGTTTCCGGATTTTTTCTTTGCTTGTGCTATAAGACCTACCTACCTGCCAAATTTCATTATTCTAGGTCAACGGGAAGTATCCTATAGGCACAGTTTTACGAATAGTACATCGTAAAACTGAATGGTTTTCTTAACAGACACGACAGACGGACAGATAGACAGACAGACAACAAAGTGATCCTAGAAGGATTCCGTTTTCTTTTTGAGGTACAGAACCCTAAAAACTCTCACACGGGTGACGTCGCAGGCAATAGCTAGTCTAGATATTGAAGACACCGAGATAACAGCAAAATGATCCCCACAGTTGAATTGAATCGCGTTAAACATCCCGAGTGGGTTCCCATTATATTCAAATACAAATGACGTCCAACCAATCAAAAACCGTCTGGTTTATAATGAGTTTTCCGATTTCCGCGGACAATACCGGCGGACAATGGGCCCGATCTGAGTATATCCATCGCCGATTAACGATTTCTTTGTTGGTTGATGAGAAGTGATAGCTACCTATCTTCTCTTGTTCGAATCAAATGTTTGGGACTTGAACTGGAAATTGAAGAGATTGACCTGCTTCGGAAAATTAATTTTCCGTTCAGTTTTAATTAAAGTGGGGCGTCGATTCCGATGTTATTCTCTAAACTAAATGAGTAAAAATAAAAATAAAAACTGGCACGAGGTTCGACAATTTTGAATTAGGTACCTACTTAAATTTTTGTCTGCCCTTTTCTTATGACAAATTAAAATTACTCCAAAATTAATCAGAATCAGTAAGTAGAAGTGTAAATTAAAAATTAATAACCCCAACCCCCCCCCCCCCCCCCCCCACAAGTGAAGGTTACAGTAACTAGAAAAGAGCTGATAACTTTCAAACGGCTTTACCGATTTTCTTCGATTATAGCTAAGAACACTCTCGATCAAGCCACCTTTCAAACAAAAAACAACTAAATTAAAATCGGTTCATTAGTTTAGGAGCTACGATGCCACAGACAGATACACAGATACACACGTCAAACTTATAACTTTTTGGGTCGGGGGTTAAAAATGGCGCGTGAAAAATCATATTGTACGGACTATCTTATGATTCATTACATCATTATTACATCAATTTATTTTTTATTAAAAAAATTGATTCTCCAATCCACAGTCAAAAGGTGTACAGGTCTTCAGTAGTATTTGATTTTATGGGTATCGATATATTTGCTAATTACTAAAACGTCTTAGAAACTCTAAGTTAATATTGTAGATAACTGGTTTCAAGCTAAACCGTTTCGCACACCGCCGGAACACCTGCTTGGCCCGCGCCTATCACCAGGCATTCGGGCTATTTGTACCGTTCGAGCGTTTGATTTACCGCCAGTACCGCCATGGGTATAAAAGTCACCCAACAATTACTCGCCATACCGTATTAGACATTAATTCAGGCTCAAGACTTGCAGTACGATGTCTCATTTGATTCATGCGCTCGCTGTACGTAGGGCTGTCAACTCGATATGATAACAAGTCGTAATTTAAAAAAAAACACGACTACCTGTCAAAACACGAACTGAACATCACAACGGCATTTGAATTGAATTATATAATGTGAAACTGCCAGAAGACTTTAATTATAGACCTAAATAACCAGGCATAACTAACACATCATAAGACGTATCTTACTCAAGACGATGATAGCACTAAGCACCTATCTTGTTTCTTTCTTTTTAGTTTATTTTACTTAGGTAGGTATACCAAGTCGAGTTCAAGTTGTTTCATTTTTCCATAGTCGGGTTATATTTTTTCTATTCAAAATATATTTAATATATTTTACTGAATAGGCTTAGTATATTTTACTCACAAACAAAGAACGAAGTTAAAATCCAAGAGATTCCCATTTTTCCTTTCCCACGTTTAATTAATCAGTTGACAACCCTAACTCGTTAACCAATCCTAAGTAACATTTAAACACAGTCTCAAAAGAAACTCTAAGGTTTCCCGCGTAAGTCTTGATGTGACATGAATAATTGTGGCGCAGGAGTGGCACCGATTGTCTTAGCGGAGATCAAATTGATAGCTTGAGAGCCGATGACGGGTAATCATTACCCATATTAAAATGCGAAAGTACGTTTGTTTCTTGGTTTATTGGTTTATCCTTCAATAACGCCGCAACGGAGCTACGGATCAGCGTGATTTTTTGAACGAGCAAGCGGGTCACCTTGTGTTAAGTGATAACCGCCGCCCATGAACATCTGCGGCACCAGAGGAACCGCAAATGCGTTGCCGGCTTTTCAAAAATTTGAAGAATGCAGCAAACGTGGTCTCAAGGTTAACGAACCAAATGGCCAAAGGTGTTATACCATTCGGAAGGAAGGTCGGCAGGATATAGTAAACATTTTGGCGAGTGACATAGGTAGCTTTTTATTCAGGAAAATCAAAGAGTTCGCTCGGGAATTTAACAACCCATGTCGAAGAGCCATGATAAAAGTCTAGAGTCTAGAATTAAACGGGCGCCTACTATTCGAAAAGTCAGGAGTTCGATCCCGGACACTTTTCATCAATGTTTACCACCAGCTCTCACACTATTATGATTTATGCGACAGTGTTTCGTCCAGTCGTTTCTCGGTACGGTCGTAAAGCCGCGTCGTGGTCGTCGCCGTGTCGTGAGCAGTCTCGTTTGATGCGACGGTAAATCGCGTTTGATTTATTGCTGCGAATCTTCCCGACCGTTTCCTGGTTATTTTTGATATCTATAAACGCCGGTCGTCGGTCATTTTCGTAAGCACGAGCAATCTACTTAATGATTAAGAGTCACACATACCTATAGAGTGGAGTTAAGACTCAACAGACATTTTTCAGGCAAACGCGCTCCGAAGATGGTTTTTCGGGATGAAAACCGGTCAAGTGCGAGTAATACCATACAGGTTTTATTGACAAACACGACCGACAGAAGGACAGATGGACAAGACTGACAAATGGATAGACGGACAGACAGACAGACAGACAACAAAGTGATCCTATAAGGGTTCCGTTTTTCCTTTTGAGGTACGGAACCCTAAAAACAGGTCTTACCAGAGATCTAGGTATGTCTAAAATCGGTTAATTACGATGACTACTATTCTTTGGTTCTTTAATACCCGTTCCTGCGTGATAGAAGCACAAACCAACAAACTAACTCACTTTCGCAGGAATGTACTTATGTACTTTCCCATGAATTACCTAAATTAGAGTCTAGACTCGGTGTTATAAGTGAGTCAGTCAGTACAACTGTTGTTTTAGATTAGTTACGATGTTTCCGAGCAGGCTCAAAGCGCGGGCGATCGTTAGAAAGGACATTAGTTCTATTTACGAGATTCCTAGAACACGTCTCATGTCCACACTTCCACTCGACGCGTGTGTCGGTGAGTGACGAAGATTATGAACATTTTGATGATTTCACTGGTGTCATCATTGTTTTTATCATCAGTGCAGTCAAGTTAGCCCTTGACTGCACTCTCACCTGGTGGTAAGTGATGATGCAGTCTTAGATAGAAGCGGTCTAACCTGGAAGGGGTATGGCAGTTTTCATTAAACCCTTATTCCGTTGGTTTCTACATACCGGAACGCTAAAATCGCTCGGCGGCATGGCTAGGGAAGTAAATTAAAAAGTTTAAAAAAATCCCGAACTGCGATTCGCACTGCATTTTTTCAGCCTGCACATTATAGTAGGTACGTACATAAAATCTGCCATTTTGATTTTTTGAGAATTTTATGCTCCTATCCAGTGATCTCGTGACACGCGCGCCATCAAGATGAATCTAATGAGTAATGACGTAGGTATATTGTTTATCAAAATCGGTTGAGCCGTTCAGTAATTACGAATAGACATAAGTACATATAAATATACTGTCAAACACATAACCTTGCTTTTCGACTTCGCCGCAGTCGGTTAAGGAGAAGCACTTTTCGTCTAATATCTACTCAGTGTGTCAAAAACAATGTGTATCGACCCGTCTATTACCCAGAATATCTTATTAATATATATTCAAATTCAAATTCAAAATGTTTTTATTCAATTAGACTTTTACAAGTTCTTTCGAATCGTCAAAAGCATCTACCACTGGTTCGGAATGCCTTTCCTACCGAGAAGAACCAGCAAGAAACTCGGCGGTTGCTCTTTTCAAAGATTTGATATACAATATTATGCCATGTATAAAAGCAATTGAAGTCCTGCGCATTGCTGGAGCGAATCGAAGTTCAAATCCACGCTTTTTTATCATTTACATAATCTTCGATAGTATAATATGCTTTTCTCAAGAGCATATTTTTAATAGATTTTTTGAACCTGTGTAAAGGCAAGTCCAAAATTGACTGAGGAATTTTGTTATAGAAGATTATACCCATTCCCACAAATGACTTTTGGACCTTCCTGAGACGGAGCGTAGGAGTCGCAAGCCTGTTACGGTGTCTAGTCAGCCTGTTGTGTAGATCGCCAACCTTCTTGTAACTAAGAATATTTTGTCTTACAAAAATTATGTTGTTGTAAATATATTGAGAGGCTACGGTAAGGATACCTATTTCCTTAAATTTTTCTCGAAGTGAATCGCGTGGTTTTAAGTTATAAATTGCGCGTATTGCCCTTTTTTGTAATACAAAAATTCTCCCAATATCTGCCGCTCTACCCCATATTAAGATTCCATAAGACATAATACTATGAAAATAAGCAAAATATACTATCTTTGCGGTCTCCACGTCAGTTAATTGTCGAATCTTTCTAACCGCGTAAGCAGCAGAGCTTAGTTTGCCAGCAAGAGTTGATATATGGGTGCCCCATTGCAGCTTCGCATCTAAGGTTATCCCCAAAAATGTAGTAGTCTCTTCTATTTTCAAAATATCATTATTTATCATTAAATTAATGTTACTTGTGTTCTTGGTATTGGGCAGTGCGAATTCAATACACTTAGTTTTTTTTGCATTTAAAAGTAGATTATTTACAGTAAACCAGTGAGTTACCTGAGATATGGCACCATTTATATCGTCAAAATTGTCCTTATTTCTATCGACTTTAAAAATCAAAGACGTATCGTCAGCAAATAGTACGATATCGCAAATATTTTGGACTACATATGGTAAATCGTTTATGTATACTAAGAACATGAAAGGACCTAGAATAGAGCCTTGAGGAACACCCATTAGTGAGGCTGATCCGGATGACTTCACATCATTCACACATACTGTTTGAATACGATCACTAAGATAGGACGCAATGAGACCAAGCGCAGTGTCTTTGATTCCATAGTGGCTCAATTTAACTATAAGAGTCTCGTGCTCAACGCAATCAAATGCCTTGGATAAATCACAGAAAATACCAATGGCATTCTGTGACCCCTCCCACGCATTGAATATATGCTTTAACAGCATTGCGGCCGCGTCGGTTGTTGATCGACCTTTAGTGAAGCCATACTGTTCAGAATGGAGTAGCTTATTTAAATTGAAATGCTGAAGCAGTTGGTTGAGCATGATTTTCTCAAATATCTTGCTCAGTGTTGGCAAAATTGAAATTGGCCTGTAATTGTTTGGGTCACTTTTGCTACCCGATTTAAAAAGAGGTATCAATTTACTACATTTCATGAGATCTGGAAAAGCGCCTGTATCCACAGACTCATTAAAAATTAAGGCTAGATATGGCGCAATAATATCAATAATATTGTTAATTATTTTTACTGATATTCCCCACAGATCTCCGGTTTTTTTGCTTTGTAAAGATTTGAACACTTTAACAATGTCATATGGAGTAACGTATTCAAACCTAAACAACACACCGCATTCAGTGACATTGGCCCTGAGAAGATCATAGGCTTCTGTTGGTGAAGAGCTAAGGGAACTAGTAGTGATGACTGGAATGTTCTGGAAAAAATTCTCAAATGTATTTGCAATTTCAATATTGGAGTCAATAATACGGTTATTAATTTTTAGCTCCAATTTATTGTTATGCACTTTTTGTTTCCCAGTTTCATCCGTGATGATATCCCAAGCTGCTTTAATTTTATTATCAGAATTAATAATTTTTTGCTTTATGCAGAGTGACTTTGCTTGTATGCAAACCTTTTTGAATAATTTTGAATAATTTTTTACATATTCAACAAATGTGGGAGTGTAGTTATATTGTTTTTCTGCATACAAGTCGAACAACTTATTTCTACTTTTATAGATGCCAACAGTAGCCCAGTCACTAAATTTAAGATTTTTAAACAGTTTTTTTTCTACAATTTTAAAGGTAGAATTAAATTGAGAGTTTATGAGATCAAAAAAAGCATTATAGTGTTCATCCGGACCACCCTGAGTAAAGTCAAGTTTAGGTAAAGCAGTTAAAACCTTTAGTTTGAACTGCTTTACCTTTTTAGTGGTTACTGGCCTATACTTTATTAACTTTGTTATGTCTTGATTATCACTGGGAACAGATATCATTTGTCCACAGTGATCGGATCTTAGATTCGTCATGATCGATTTTGCGACAATCTTACAGTCACAGAAAATGTTATCTATACAAGTGGCTGAATTTGCAGTTATCCGTGTTGGTTCATTGAAAATTTTCTGTAAATTAAAGCTTTTAAATAAATTGAGTAATCTGTCAGTAAAAGAAGTGTGAAGCAAAATATCAATATTGAAGTCTCCACAAACTAATATCTTTTTTGATGACCTACATATCCGCCTCAAGGCCTCTTCCATAACGTCCTCAAACAGAACAAAGTCACCTGAGGGGGGTCGGTACACGCAGACGACAATATAGCGCTCCAGCTCAACACAGGACAGCTCAATAGTGCGTTCCAATGAAAGATTAACAATGTCTTTCCGTTCTTTATAATTGATATTGTTGCGGGTTAATATTAAAGACCCTCCGCGTATAGCTTTCTTTCTAGAGAACGCACTTGACAATTGATAATGTTTTAAATTTACTATTAATTGATAACTATTGAGCCAATGCTCAGTGAGGCATAAGATGTCAATATCAAATTTTTTAATAAATAGTTCTATCTCATGTTCCTTGCCAGATAAGCCCTGAATATTTTGGTGTACAAGATTGATTTTACATAGCTTATCTGTTGTCGCACTACTTAGTTTAAAATCTTATTACTGTTTACAGTAGTGTCCATGCAACTATTTGTATCCAAACTATTATAATAGTTTGTATCCAACGTAAAAAAACTGGAATTAGTAGTATTACTAATTAGGTCTATATTATTAGTACAACATGTACCGTTTTCAAAAGAACTCAAGCTAAAAATAGCTGTGTCTTGTATATTACAAGCTACCAAGGTAGCTATTTGTTTCTTATAACTAAGGGGCAAGTACATTGTATCCTTTGTCAGTGAAAATTTTTTTATAAAATTATTCGTGTCTATTATGTGAATATAATCCCTATGGCCAAAACTTAAATTATTAATAAGCATGTTGAGTTTATAGACATACCTATTTTGTACTGGGGTTAAAGTGCAAGAGTAAGGAAAAGTGCACAATATGAATTTACAACCCGTATTTTCTTGTAGATCCAATAGGTATGCAAAACTTCTTAAAATTTGTTTTTTTGTTATTTGCATGCTGTCACCTATCAACAAGACAACTGTACTATATTTATCTAAACAGCAGCCTTTTACATTTTCAATTATATATTCATATGGTGCCCCTGGGTTACATATGTTGATCACTGTTTGATGTAATTTATTACTTATTAAATGACCAAAGTCTTTTCCCAATCCATCTGAAACAACAAATGTTTTCCGCTGAGGGCAATGTAACGAGGAACCATTGTTTTCACAGCCTTTTTGTTGTCCTATACACTGACTGTCCACTGGCATTTCGTCCGGAACCTTATTTGAGCACTCACATCTATTAATCAGAGAGTCAAGACGATCTATATTATAATTACTTAAGGCTAACAGCTCATCAGCGGCCAGTATATGCTCACCGACCTGTTTCTGTGACAGCTCGTACTGGGAAGTAACTGTTTTCAAGGAGTTTTCCAGTTTTAGAATCTCCTCATTAAGACTCCGAACGTCAGTTTCATATTGAACTCTCATCTCTTGCAGTGAGGAACAATATGTATTGAGCTTATTTAATAAATCTGAATGTTCTTTCCTAAGCCTAATGTTTTTATTACATAATTTCTGAAATTTTATTAATTTTTTCGTTTTTTTAATTAATTTACCAATTTTAATGTATTTTTTAATTTTTTTGTGACTATTTAAATGGATAGTTTCTGAATGTGGCTTATTATTAGCAGCACAAGGGCTGTCACAGGTCAGGTCAATTGTCAACACTGGTGCTGTTGAGGATGAAGCAAGCAGCTCATCATACAAGTTATTTGTTTTTTGTGTTTCATAACTTGCTATTTGTGACTGAAGGTCACAAATTAACTGTTGAGATTGGCTTAATTCATCCTCTAACATAGATATCTTTCCCAGAGCCTCTTCATAAGTTTGTATGCACTGATTGAACGACCCTACTGCCAACTGAAGTTGGTCGCGCTCCTCTGATAACAAAGTATGAGCGTTGTGCAGGTTTGCAAGTTCAGACTTTAACTGTGAGTTCCTAGCAATAATGATTCTCATCTCAGCTTCACTTTCATCTTGTTCCTTCAGTAATTGGGTATTTAATTGTTTCAGTGATTTTATTTCGTGTAAAGCATTTTTCAGTATAACCTGCGCGACACAAAAATAAACTGTCAGTCTGTCTGCTCGGATTATTCTGACGTCTATAGGCAGAGTTGCCCTTCATTTGGAGTTATTGATTTGGGCTAAAAGTGACAACCTCCAAATATAATTATTTTTGGTCATAAATGTAGGTATGATTGATATAATACATGAAAAATGACGCGCCTAGAAGCATTTTTTTAAATATATGGACTAGGGCTTGGCTGCAATCAGACCTGCTGGCAAGTGATGATGCAGCCTGATGCAGATGCTGAGGACCAGGAAACGAACTATTCTCGTCCTTTGCAGTCAAATATGCTAATATACTAGAGTCTAGTATATCTAGACCAACAAGGTTCTTTATAGTATAAATAGAGACAAGTGTTAATTAAAAATTTATAACACCCCCGACAAGTGAAGGTTACAGTAACTAGAAGAGAGCTGATAACTTTTAAACGGCTGAACCGATTTTCTTGAATTATAGCTAAGAACACTCTCGATTAAGTCACCTTTCAAACAAAAAGAACTAAATTAAAATCGGTTCATTAGTTTAGGAGTGACGATGCCACAGACAGATACACAGATACACACGTCAAACTTATAATACCCCTCTTTTTTGGTCGGGGGTTAATTATAACACCCCTCTTTTTGGGTGGGGGGTTAAAAATCAAGTTCGTTTTACTAATTTTGGACAATTTCTAGTCTAGATTATTTAGGAAAAGATCTTGTGATGAAGAACCGAAACATTCTCAAGAATAAATACATATATTTTATGATACGAGTAACTTAACTTACGTTGTTTCACCACTATCTCACAACATCCCACGAACGAACACTGAAACAAACAAAGTTTTGGTTAAAAACATATTAAGGTCCCGAAATTTCACACGACTGCCCAAAACAAGTGTAAATTAAAAATTTATAACACCCCCGACAAAGTATTTGAGTTTTCCAAAACATCATTTTCAAATAAATAATTATGTATCTAGGTAACGTCCATCTTGACAGCTTGACATTTGTCAATTGACATAATATTATGAACCAAACGGTTATCTAACCTTCTTTTCTACAAGAAAACTAGAAAAGAGCTGATAACTCTTAATCGGCTGAACCAATTTTTTTGGATTATAGCTAAGAACACTCTCGATCAAGCCACCATTCAAACAAAAAAAAGTAAATTAAAATCGGTTCATTCGTTTAGGCGCTACGATGCCACAGACAGATACACAGATACACAGATACACAGATACACAGATACACAGATACACAGACACACAGATACACACGTCAAACTTATAACTCCCCTCTTTTTGGGTCGGGGGTTAAAAAGGAGTACTGTTTTCAGGGTTCATGAGTGTATGTGAGTTTCTTTATTCCAACAAAACGCCTAAAGGCCTGAACAGAGTTTTGGTGTATGGGATATCGTTAGAAACCTTACATCATTCCAAGCGACACTTGCTATCATTTTTATGTAAAAAATACAATGGGAGGGCATTTTTTTTGGTTATAATATACCTAATGTCATTTTTCTGGAAAATAGAGAGGGGACGCGTTTGCTAGAAGCCTATCCATTCTTGTTTAAGGACACCCTGATTACCTATAATATTGTAATAGGAAACACAGATCCCGGAAGGATATTCCAAACCCCAAAAAAAAAGATGACTCAAAGCATTTCAGCATAATTATTACTTACTTTATTGATAATTATTAATTTATTAATGCTACCGAAAGAAAGTCAAATTAAAATTTATACGATCGTGTAGGTAAAGTTTGAGCATATTTTGTCCTTTTTTAGGGTTCCGTACTTCAAAAAGAAAAACGGAATCCTTATAGGATCTTTTTTTTGATTGTCTGTCCGTGTGTCTGTCTGTCCGTCTGTCGTGTCTGTCAAGAAAACCTAAGTATATGGCACTTCCCGTGGACCTAGAATCAAGAAATTTCGCAGGTAGGCATAGGTCTTATAGCACAAGTAAAGGGGAAAATCCGAAAACTGTGAATTTGTGGTTAGGTATAATAACAATAAATAAACTAAAATGTGATTAAATTTTAAAAGAAAGATAACAATACCAAGTGGGGTTTATATCAAAGGGCTTTTCCAGTAACTACATTCTAAAAAAAGTTTTTATTTATTTTTATGTATTGTTTTTTTTTTTGATTTATCGTGCAAAATGTCGGCAAAAATTAACCGAGTACGGAACCCTCAGTGCGCAAGTTGGATTCGCACTTGGCCGGTTTTTTTAGCTCGCTTAATCGTTGGCGCCAATCATCCGATTTACGACTTACAAGAAAGGAGAGAGAAAGCAAACTTTTATGAAGCCATAACTTACGTGTGCACTCCTTATGTCTATAGCAATAGGGTCGAAAATACGAACAGTTTTATTTTTAACATAAAAGTGAAGGACATGGCAATAAAATCACCGACAACAGTTATTTTTCCGTTAATTTGAACGACTCAATCATTAAGATGTATTAAGATCAATCGTAACTTTATGATTTGGTCGTGACTTACATTTCAAAAGGTTTATAAATGTCGTAAAAGGTTTATTACAACCGCTAAATGTTAAAGTGACTAACTCTGCTATTAAATAATTGTACCTAATAGTTTTTATGGGTCACCGCATTGCCCAGTAGAGACTTTTTCCCACTAATATTAGCCATAAGAGTTTCCATGGAATTTTAAGAACCTAAGCCCACGCGTATAATAGCGCGGGTATCATCAAGTGAGAATAATAAATAATATTTATAAAAAAATTGGTTGTCTGTAAAGTCGGTTTACTGACGATAGTTGAACGTGACAACAAAGGCCGATTGTGCTTCTTTGTCGCTCGTTCCGCGCTCTCGCTTGCACTTCAAGCCTTACATGGAACGCCTCAGAGCGAGGTAACGCCGCATGAGTCATGTTTTTTCGTGCGTGCAGCCGGCTCTATCGAATTATAAGACGTTGTCACGTCAAAAATAGGTATTTGATCACAATATATTATAAAAGATAGACATCACTCATCAGAGCAACCTTTAATTTTTTTTTGTTAAAAACATGTTTTCGAGGCCGGAAATATTACAGCAAATAAATTGTCAATCCAATGGGCCCAGGGAGCAATAAATTAGTTTAATATTTTGATATATTTATTACTGATATTAAAATAACGACTGTTGAGTAATCCTAATTATACCGAAATCATCACACGGCTGAACACAGTGAAAAGCAGAGTAGCTCTACTCTATCCACGGAGAGAAGTTAGTATAGGGCTCTCTCTGTTACGCATTCCCATACAAATGACAAAGACAAAATACTTAGTCGGCGTAACCATGTTTTAATGAGTCAACAACCAATCACAAACGAGCCTATGTTTAACTGAATTTCGAATGTGTTTTGATTGAGAGAATAATCTAATAGAGTAGTACCTACTAACAAGTGTAAATTAAAAATCTATAACACCCCCGACAAGTGAAGGTTACAGTAACTAGAAAAGCGCTGAAAACTTTTAACGGCTGAACCGATTTTCTTGGATTATAGCTAAGAACACTCTCGGTCAAGCCACATTTCAAACAAAAAAAACTAAAGTAAAATCGGTTCATTCGTTTAGGCGCTACGATGCCACAGACAGATACACAGATACACACATCAAACTTATAGCACCCCTCTTTTTGGGTTGGGGGTTAAAAATATGATGTCTAGTATGTATCTGTGTGTCTGTGTATCTGTCTGTGGCATCGTAGCTCCTAAACTAATGAACCGATTTAAATTTAGTTTTTTTTTTTGTTTGAAAGGTGGCTTGATCGAGAGTGTTCTTAGATTTTATCTAAGAAAATCGAAGTTACTGTAACCTTCACTTGTCGGGGGTGTTATAAATTTTTAATTTACACTTGTATATACATATTTAGATGACCTTATAATATTTAATAGTCAAGAAGTGTTAGGCTTTGGTTACTAAGTAGTCACTGCCGTTTACTGACGCCAAAATGTTAATTTTATTCCACAAACTACATTTGTTCGTATTGATTACAAATCATACAAGTAGGTTGAACACTTAAACGTTTTTCTTTGATAGCCTTGGTTTTCGGCCAAGGACCTAATAATAATTTATTAGCACTTGATTAATTTTTATGTATCCGGAATGTATGCATGTAGGTATTGAACATTAAATTAATTTTTACTTCAAATAGTCATAAATTATTGAAAATGTAGTATTTTAATGCGGACTGAACCTTTTTATGTTTTACTTTTTTTATTAACCATAGTTATTTTTTGTGCCTTTAACGGACATAGGTGCTATTTATGAACAATAAAAAAGAACCGTTTGAAAGAGAGGTACAACCCATAGAAGCAAGAAGGCATTGCCTACCCTGACATTTTATTTTTGCTGCTTTCAGTTTCATAAAAGTTACGCAAATGGGAATAGGTAATCGCTAAGTCACAAAAAAATAATTTATTGTTGCTTAAATAAAATATTTCATAACTGGCTTATACCCGCAACTTCGTCCGTGTGTAGTTAAACGAGTCCACAAAATATCTCTCTGTTTTACTCCCTTAGGGGTTGAATTTTCTAAAATCCTTTTTACGTCAAAATAGCTATTTGCATGCCAAATTTCAGCCCGATCCGTCCAGTAGTTTGAGCTATGCGTTAATAGGCATCAGGCAATCAGTCGGCTTTTCCTCTTATATATTTATTTAGATTACGACCTGCTGATAGTTAGTAGAAGTAAAAAGTTACATTTCTGCGTATCTTTGGCTGTATAGTCTATGACTATGTCATCCACGGTTTGATGAAGCTCGCGGCTCGCCACCCGCTGCGCCCGCGCATACGCTTCTAGGCCCCTAATACAGTAATTTGTGTTTAATAAAATAATATACTACAACAGAAACATTAGAATAAATACATAAATATCATACAAATGTGTATTATGAATTATTTATATTACTACAAAACTATAAATACAAAAATGTTTGAGCTTCAAATATTTTGAATTCCTATCCAAGGTTATAATTTGTGATCTACATTATTTCAGTAGGTGATGCCTTCGTCGCGTAGATTTAGGTGTAAAAATCTCGTGTGAATCTATATCACGTACCTCTGTAGGTAAGGTAAGTTAGCGTTTATATTATCACGTTATTTTAGTTAGCACTATATAATAGAAGATATGACGGACTGCCTTGGTATTAAAATTGAATTGGTTCATAATATCTCAGAAGGTATATACCTACTTATGAGAAAGAAAATATGGAATAAATAATGCCAAAAGCTCGAATTGAAAGTCCTTATCATAGCACGACGCATTGTCAACTATCGTCAAAAACAATCGAGTGACTGGCAATGGTTCGTCAAATTACTAGACCCCGCAGTCTGAGCTGTGTTTGGGTCAGTCAGTCAGTTTCTCCTTTATAATATTCTCATCATCAACCCATCGCTAGCCCACTACAAGGTACAGGTTGGATTGAGAAGGGTTTAAGCCATTCATTAAAATATTTAATTAATTCAAAAAAACACATGGGAGCCATTTTGAAATAATTATTATTTGTTGTTATAGCGGCAATAGACATACGCATTCTATGAAAATTTCAACTCTCTACCTATTTACGGTTCACGAGATACATACCGCTGACAGACAGACAGACGTACAGTGGAGTTAGAAATATGGTCCCAATTGTAAGACACAATACAAATTAGCGTAACGGTCACCAAATCAACCATTACCACTGATTCGTAGGAATCGAATCAAATAAATCGCCAAAAGCACGAACTGAAAATCCTTATCACGGCACGACGCATTGTCGACTATCGTCAAAAACAATCGAGCGGCGGACAATGGACAAAAGTCAATAACTTATCGAGTAACGTAAAATCATCGAAAGAACCGTTTCTTGCCGTTCTATTTAATTAGGCCCTCCTAAAATCGTGAAACGGGCTAACGGCGGTAGGGTTGCCACGCACTCTGTAAAAATATTATATGCGTCGATTTTGGAGCACTGAGTATTATACTGTAGATGATTTTTGTCATTGTACTGTAGATTAACTAACATAAATCCACATAAAAATATACTAAATTATGTATGTACTTTTCCGTCATATGCAACCCAAAATATGGGTTCGTTTAAACACATTTTTTTAAATATTTTACTCAATGATGCCCGCGACTTCGTCAGCGTGGATTTAGGTTATTAAAATCCCGTGAGAACTTTTTAAATGTTCCGGGATAAAAAGCCGCTCTCCGACTTTTTAACTACATAATTTATTTTTATATCCGTGCAAAATATTGCGCCGATCCCTTGCTCCGTTGCGGCGCGATTGAAATTAAATGTAATATGTAAACGAGAGACACAGTTTGACAGATTTAAATCTAATTAAGAACTTTCAAACCTCGTGACTTTCAATTTGTAGAATAGCAATAAAAAGAGTCTTCAATTTAAAATTCATCTGCCGTCCTTGTTAGGCAATATTTAAAAAAAGATGCTGATAATCTAAATTTAGTTTGGAGAAAAACAATACAATTGACACCACTGTCAAAAGTCAGAAAGATATAGGCGAGGCATGTGTCTATGGCGACGTTCAAATACTCACATTTTTTTCTTGATTTTCTTTTTTTTCTTGAAATCGAGTGATAGGTGGCAACCCTAATAGGCGTACACAAAAGATAAATTTGTTGTATCTATCGATTACGATAGAGATTTCGTTCGCGGTTAACAAAGCGTTTTCGTATCAAATCACACAATTAGAAGTGATCGGCTTGTATGCCCTGTCGGCCGCTTTGTCGGCGCGCTGTCATTGCAAGTGCTTCGTTCCGCTTTGACCCGCTGACTTTTCACTGTTATTTTCTGATAAATTATTTTAATTTTTTGATATACTTAATGGCAATTTGTCTATTTCCAGTGCTCCATGAGTTCACTCTTGATATTTTTGAAACACGAATGAAATAGACTATCTTAATAGATAGGTTCATCTTGAAATGTCAGCAATGCAAGTAACCGTGGCCTAGCGGTCAAAGGCCCTCCAGGTGCGATATCCAGAGAGACGCAAGGTTCGAATCCAGCTAGTTCCGTAATTCGTAGGCAGGTAAACCCATAATAATTATAAACAAGTCTGCTTTAAAAGTCTTATAGCTACAAGAAATCTGGTAAAACACTCAAATATTTTGTTATTTTAAAGCCTTAAGGACTTACTTAACTACTTAATTATACTACCTACCTCTTAGTTATAAACTTATGAAGTCAACTGGTTTACATAATTATAGTAATTAGCTTTGCTGTGTCCTACCATTGGGATCAATGGAAAGATGTGAGACTCACAACAATAAGGCATAATGATGCTTCTAAAGATGAAATTGTTGCTGGTAGGTAACGTAAAAAGTTAAACGATAAAGGATAAGTCAATCAGAATAATCACGTTGATTTTTACTAAGTACTAGATAATGCCCGCGACTTCGTTCGGTTGGAGTTAGATTTTTCAAAATCCCGTGGGAACTCCTTGATTTTCCGTGATAAAAAGTAGCTGTGTTAATCCAGAGCATAACCTATCTTCATTTCAAATTTTAACCAAATCCGTCCAGTATATCAGTAGTTCTTGCCTGAAAGAGTAACAAACTCACACACACATACACACAAACTTTCGCCTTTATAATATTAGTGTGAAGTGTGCCTAGGGGATGCCCGCTGCTTCGCCCACGTGGATTTTGGTTTTTTAAAATCCCATAGGAACTCTTTGATTTTCCGGGATAAAAAGTAGCCTGCCCTTCCCCGGGATCCCATGTCTGTACCGAATTTCAATAAAATCGGTTCAGCGGTTGGGCCGTGAAAACGTAGCAGACAGACAGACAGACACGCTTTCGTATTTATAATATTAGTATGGACTAAATAATATTTTAATTGCTAAAAATATACAAAACGCGTAAACTCTACAGTGGAACAAACCTCCGCTGTTTGGCATCCCAAACCACGGACAAGCGCTGTCGACTCAAAGGAATTAGAATGATCGACGCGTCATGACCACGCAGTTTTGTGTCAGGACATCCCCGGCGCGTCTGATAGCTGTGAGATAGTTGTGATAGCGTGATGATAGCCGTGTTTAATTACACCGGCCCGTGCGGGCACGCCAGTAACCCAAACTGAGAGACTCTTGACTCTACAAACTAATCTACCGCTTCTTATCTAACTTTTCTTTGTCTAACTTTACTCACTCCAACGGGTACATCTATAAGATTGTCCGACGTCGTCACCTTAACTGAAGACGTTCACAACTGAACATGGAAAGAAAGAAAAAACGTTTATTTCTTGAAAGTCATACATTACACCGGTTATACCTACGGGTTATGTTATCCCAGAGCATAAAGTTGCCTTCAAACTACGGAAATATAATATAATATACATAAATATCGCTCACCCTACTTTGAAACGTCACTGTTCACACTAAGATGTAATATTAGAAGGCAACTTTAAAGTCAAAAAACCTCAAGCACAAGAAGTGCCCGAATAAACTGTGTCATGTGTGGCACAAGCACCGAAAAAAGCTCCCAACTCAGCATAATTGCTGTATACCATGGCTCTTACAGGAACCTCTACGGAACACTGGAAATAGATTCAAGGAACTTCTCCACCACCAAGCAGCTAGAAGTCTTACAAAGCTGCATTTTTTGAATCAGGGTCGCCATTCGGGCTCATTGGGACCCTAAAGTCAATCGGAACTACGTGGAACCTATTGCCATTTCAGCTTCGCGACTCAATGAACTATTTCGATTAGTAGGTATGGATCTAGGGATTTCTGTATTACTCGGATACTGCGAGCATAGCCCTATAAATACATCACCCGCTGAGTTCCTTTGAATTCAATCAAAATTTGGAGTGTCAAATTCATTATTCAATTCAATTTATTTATTTGCTGATACAGGACGTTATGATCCCAAGAGATGTGAAAGTAATGAAAACCTATCTATAATAAACACATAATGTACTTAATATAAAATATCATTTAACACCTGTCATGATGAAAACCACATAATGTAAATCAATCATTTTTATTAATTGAGCAAAAAAGAATGGGTGAATCAATGTTTAATCAAATTGAATTGTAATCAGATGTAAGCATTAACCGTTCTTTAATTTTTTATTAATTATTATTATTGGAGTAAAAAACGTAAGAACCTCTGTCCGTAGTCCGTACCTAAGTATCATCTAGGCACCTACTTAACTGTTGTTTAAATAACATTACTTATATAGTTTATCGTGATACCACAAAATAATTTACTTATGCATACTCGTAACATACGATATTTAAGTTTTATTTGTTCTATCAAGGACGTTTGTATCTTCATATTCACGAGGAACAATTTCCAAAATACGTAATTAATTTTGGACCTGAAATATATTATTACTCTTTCCCAACAGTGACCGAAATATTATTAGGGTTTTTCATTCATGGTACACTTGCGTTGGTCGATCATGCCTGGTTAAAACAAAGGTAAAGGATACTTGTCAAGAATGTGAGAGTTTGAAAAATATATTTAACTGGCGACCCGCCCCGGCTTCGCACGGGTGTTCCGGGATAAAATATAGCCTATATGGATTCGGAAGAATCCCTTTAAGTAATGGTAAAAGAAATTTTGAAATCGGTCCAGTAGTTTTTGAGCCTATTCAATACAAACATACAAAAATTCAAAAATACAAAGGTTTCCTCTTTATAATATTAGTATAGATATTTCGGCTAATTTACGTCATATTTCAAAAATAATGTGAGACAACAAAAACACGGAAAGGCTTCCCTTTCTACACGGGAAAGTTGTGAAATTTTTGAACGAAACAGTCTCCAAAATATATTTTGGTGTTTTAGCCTATTATGTTATATTTCAGAAATAATGTGAGACAGAAGATAGATCCAAAGAAAGTGCAATACGTGACAATTGAAATATTTAATTACAGCGAATCGAACCGTCAAGATTGGAGATGTTTGTCTGTGTGCGCCAGTGTGGAGTCAACGCGAACAATGATAGCGCTCTGAAGGGCTGCTGTCGACAGTGACTTGCGAATCTGGAGCACCCTGTTGAACGTTAGGGAGACCAGGCGCTTTTACTTCAAATAGGGCAATTAAGGTGGACCTTACGCACTTCTCCATAAAAACGCATTACGCTTATTATTCAATTATTTGCTATCCTACATCTGTAACTAAGCCATATATGGATTTATCTCTACTTTATAAAATTATAAAAGTCAAATTATATTTATTTTCAAAGTTATGACCCTTGAAAAATCTCTATTTTAGGGCAAATTTTAAAGCAACTTCGTGCGTAAATAAACTTAAGACTGGAGATGTTTGTCTGTCTGTGCCAGTGTGGAGTCAACGCGAACAATGATAGCGCTCTGAAGGGCTGCTGTAGACAGTGACTTGCGAATCTGGAGCACCCTGTTGAACGTTAGGGATACCACGAGTTTTACTGCAAATAAGGAAATTAAAAAAATGCAGAAGCACGACGAGAAAACCCGGTCAACTGCAAGTTAATGATGGATAACGCCATCTACATGTGATTTAGAAAACTAATTATTTGTTCATGAACAAATTTTACATATTTTTTGTGGCGTAACCACAAATTCACGGTTTTCGGATTTTTGCCTTTACTTGTGCTATAAGACCTACCTAGCTGCCAAATTTAATATTTCTAGTTTAACCGGAAAGTCTTTGAGATAGAGTTTGAGAACCTATTTTAAAATTAACACAATCTTTTTTTCTTATTTCACATTACAATCTAGAGCCGTTTGGATGCAGTTATAATTTTAAACTCAATTTATACTATTGTCAGTACGTACGATGCAACATCATATGAAATATTAAACTTTTTTGCTTGATAAAATGATGGAGACGACGTTGTTGTAGACGTCTTTATTCGTCGAAGGCTTATGATCGACTCCTTTATGAACTAATATTAATTATAATAAAATCTTATAAGCTATTGTCTTACAGATATTTCTTAATCTAACCTAAATAATTTTGTATCGCCTTTTGTTCAAATTCAACGCGTAAGCAACCTACATATTACATCTCCCCTGAAAATGTATCCCATTTACCCCTCTTCTTAATGAAAAAAAAATGTTAGGTGCTACTCTGAATAAGAAGAAAAGCTGATACAATTACAAAAAATAAAATCTAACCATAATTAAAAAATAAAGTTACATTAGGAAACATTTTTTTTTCGCGATTTATTGTTCTGAAGTGCAATTTATCTTATTCTTTATTTCGTATGGGCATACTTTTAACAGAAAATTGGTAATTGCTTACACGTCATGTCAAGGATTTGTAAATTAGCGAACTCTTACTAAGTTCCGAAAAATCTCATCACAATAAAATAATCTCAAACTCTCAGAAAAATCTCATAATAATAGCATCATAGGTATTAGATATGTCTAAGATATCGATTTCAGTAATCGATTTTATTATTTCAAAATATTCTTTTATCTATCAAGTCGTCATCATAGGTATACAGCTGTCTAATCAAAATAAATCTCTTCTAGTCTTCATCTTCCGTTCAAGTTACTTCTTCACATAATATAAATAAATAAACAAATAAGAAACGCGGCGCGTACTCTCCTAATTAATATTTAACATAACATGCTTTCAAGCATTTTTCATAACTCTCATAATCTTCATCAAACTTATTTCTCTCAATAAGTACTTCAATAATAACATTCAACTTTTCATAAAGATTCTAGGTCTTTCACTAACACCAGCGCGGTAGATAATGATCAAGAGTCTAGACAAATATATAGTTGAATGAGGAGGTACAAAATATGCGCAAAACATCGCGTTCAAATTCATAAATAAATAACAATCACCTTCCTACGTCAATATGTCTCAATCCGAAGTAACTATTTGAACATTATTCAAAACTAGCCGATGCCCGCGACTTCGCCCGCGTGGATTTAGGTTTTTTTGAAATCCCGTGGGAACTCTTTGATTTTCCGGGATAAAAAGTAGCCTATGTGCTAATCCAGGGTATAATCTATCTCCATTCTAAATTTCAGCCCAATCCATCCAGTAGTTTTTGCGTGAAGGAGTAACAAACATACACACACACACACACACACACACATACACACACACACACACACACACATACAAACTTTCGCCTTTATAATATTAGTGTGATATCAATTAGGTATACGTAGCACTTCTACAGCCGAAGGGTGATCAAGCCTTGGGTTTGCAGAGTCCTAATTTGTCAAAGTCGGGTAAATCTCTAATCGTCACAACTATCAGGAAACTAGACGAAAAACGTATACGTACTTCACTATGAAGAAAATAAAAATTCTCCTAACTTCATATTAATTTCCTTGTACCTATGTACAAATTGCATCTCAAGCAAAACCTTTGTCTCATAAAACAATACAATGATATTTGGGTACGCGTGTGTCGTTGACCGCGCGATGTCACCGTAATAATTCAGTGAATTATTATGTAAACTCTGGTTTTAAATCTGAATATTTGCAAAATATTCATTATTTATTAAAGTATTCTAACGTACGCACTATAATACATAAATCTTACACATAAGTTGAACTTATTAATAGATAGTGGAGCAAGCATTACTTATCTTAAAAAATTTATTACTTTCCTATAGTATTGCGTATAAAACTAAATTATTATATAAACAAGAAAAAAAAATTACAGTATCTACTAAGTATTTATTCTACCTTTACCTAATGCCCATTACGAGAGATAAATTGCACTTACTTTAACTGTTAGCTATTCATTTCATTATTATTCGTCGCCGTGGTCCGTCTTCGACAGGAGTGATTTTTGAGTTCTGACATCAGGTCCGGAGGTCTGGAGTCCGCGCCTCTTCTTGCTTCTTGGTGGGCCGGGAAAACCCTGGACTCCTCGAACTGGGCCGGGAATACCCTGGACACCTCCTAGTTGTGGCCGGGATAACCCTGGACGCACGACGATGCTGGGCCGATGAATGAAGCTTGAGAAGTTTTGTTGCTCATTAGGATTAATTTAATTTAATTGAATTGACTTCTTTCTTGACTTTTTTGTGCTTCTTGATTTTTAAATTTGATATTGATTTTATGATTTTCTTCTTTTCGCTATACTTATTAGCTGGGTCTTGACTCTTGATCCTTTGAAAATTAATGTGTTTATGCTTCTTTCTTGATATATTTTTTCCTTCTTGGTTGATATTTTCTTGGTTTTTTTTTCTTGATTATTTTCCTTCTTATTATACTTTTTCCTTTTTGAGTATGCAGTCTTTACTATCTTCTTGAAAATCGTGTGGTCTTCATCTTCATCGGTGCCCAGCCGGTGCGCGCACTTAGTTTAGGCACGCACCGACTGGCAGGGTCGCCATGAAATATTAAAACTATTGGTGGTTTTAAATGATGGAGAGCGTTGTAGGTGACGTCTTTAATTGGTGGAGGCTTATGATCGACTCCTTTATGAACTAATATTAATTATAATAAAATCTTATAAGCTATTGTCTTACAGATATTTCTTAATCTAACCTAAATAATTTTGTATCGCCTTTTGTTCAAATTCAACGCGTAAGCAACCTACATATTACACATACTTAGGTAATAATATAGGCGATCGCATTGCTATGTTAATTGATATTTTATTGATTATCATAAAAACACTTGATACTCTGCATAACCATAAACGTGTATCGTTAATTAATGTCGTGAACGTGATGATCTTATATCTGCTTGATTGATTTATAATGTTTGCCTTTTGAACTTTGCAACGGAGATTATAATCTCTTGTATTAACATAGCTCCGCGTTATGTAACTGAGATTTAATTGACACGTCGAGTTAAAAAGGTTACAGCAACGTGGACACTTCCTTGAGATAACATTATTATAATTTGTAATCAATGACCTTGGTACATTTCCTCAAAAAAAATATGATGGATTAGGCTGGTGAAATTCTTGGCCAATACTCAATCAGCTACAGATTTATTTCTAGTTATTCATAATTAGGGATAAGTTTTTTTTCCAAATGCTAATGAATCGTCAAGTAAGATACCACTGGATCGGAATGCCCTTCTTGCTGAGAAGAACCAGCAAGCAACTCGGCGATTGCTCTTTTCAAATTAATAGAATTTCGATTTTCGATTAATGGTAGAATAAGATACTATCGACAGTAGATAAATAATAAGTTCTATCATTATAAATACTACAATATCTCGGGCAATTATCCTCGATCTTGAATGTTTCATAAATTTTAGTTATCATGAAAAAATGTAAAAATCTTCTTTGAAATCAAAATTTTGTACCAAAATTTTTCCATAAACATTAATCTCTTAATTACTTGGTAACGAAATAAGCATATCATTTGCATTTCGGACACAACATACTTATTTTCATTTTAATTATTCAACATTGTGCAATGATAGAAACTTTTAAGTGAATTGTACCTACTAATTTTGCTAGTAAAACACAAGGGTTATTTAAAAAAAAAATCATGTTTAATGACGCTGCCGAAATATTAGTATAATACTGGATAACAAGTTGCAAGCAAAAACGAGTTGCAGCCCGTAAATATTTTTGTTCGGAACAACCCATCCTGTGGTACATACAGGCCGTCGAGCGAGTCAGACAAAAATAAAATTTAAGTCCTGAAAATTCCACCAAAAGCCTCGCCACCCCAGCGTATCAAACAGCGCAGCTAAGTGACGGTGATCGACAAAAAGGGATGAAGTGCGATTTTATTAACACGAGCTTTCATCAAACGCGAAAAAAATAACATTCAATGCGTATAACAAATGATGTTGTTTGGCACAGAAAGGGCGAGGAGCGGAAAATGGGTGATGTCGGCTGATGTATGGAGGATCGCACTTAGACGGCTATTGATGGAAGTGACGCGGGACTTTGCTTTGAAGGAATATTGCTACTCAACAGATGTTTTGTGATAGACCAGAAAAATTGAGTCCAACATCAAGATCTTGGATATTGGATGAGAAACAGGCACAACATTGCGCTGAGGGCGAGTGCTTGATTTTCCTGCATCTGCGGCTGTAGCCAGAAATTGATTTCGGGGGTTGGGGGAGGTTTGCCAGGCCCAAATTTTTGTCCCGGGAAGTTAAAGTTCCCGGAATTTTTGGATAAGAAGTATATGTAAAAATAATATCGAAAAATAACACCAGATGCGTATAGCAAATAATGTTGTTTGCCAATGATTGGCAATTGACGACCTTAGTACCTTCCTATGTGTTTTTTTCTCTAATTTCACTGGACTTGGGGGAGAAAAGAGTTGTCAACTCCAAAAAAGCGAATTCGCCTGAAAATCTTGAAAAATCCGGTCCTGGACGTTCGGTGAGTTCATTAGTGAGTGAATCAGGACTTTCCTGCATTTGGGTGATATTGATGAGCATAGAAAGCTTCCACAATGTAACATTTCCAAATAAGTACAGTAACACCTTACACTGTTAAATAAATAACAGTAAACTACAACTTTTAAAAGTAACAAGTGTAAATTAAAAATTTATAACACCCACGACAAGTGAAGGTTACCTACAGTAGTAACTAGAAAAGAGCTGATAACTTTCAAACGGTTTTCCGGAACCGATTTTCTTGGATTATAGCTAAGAACACTCTCGATCAAGCCACCTTTCAAACAAAAAAAACTAAATTAAAATCGGTTCATTAGTTTAGGAGCTACGATGCCACAGACTGATACACAGATACACACGTCAAACTCTCAACCCCTCTTTTTGGGTCGGGGGTTAAAAAGAATTCCGCTAGTAATTTAAAGTATTCGTCACCCGCGGGTGACATAACAGTTAGTCGAGTAGAACACAGCGAGGTACAGACGCGAGGAATGCGCTGAGTCACCGCGCCACCCTTGTTTGTGACTTGGGTGTTTTGCGGGGTGGGGTGAACAGCTGTACTTTTGTTGTTACTCTCACAGGTGGACAAAGTGGCTGGTTACTTTGTATGGATGCTTTTAAATGTTTGCTTTTGGTATTAGCTTAGTTTTACATACGCTAAAAGTGCCTTGCAGTTAAAACTTGTAAACTGCACCGTGAAAACTTTTCTAATTCAAATTCAAAATATTTTTATTCAATTAAACTTTTACAAGTACTTTTGAATCGTTAAAAGCATCTACTACTTTAAAATGGATGAGAGACATCTTCAATGATGAAAATGAAGATGATTAGATTAAACAGCCAATTCATAATCTGAACACCGCGATATACTTATCTATTACATATTTGTTAATAGTTACTATTTTACTACTTCACTATCAATTTCATTGATCAATGTGCTTAGTGTGAGTTTTTATGTCTCACCAACGTTGATAACATTCGAGCGTCAAAACTCGAAATATTTTCGCGTCAAAGTTTTGTCTGTTTAAAAAAGTCTTTATTAATATCGAACAATATTATACACAGTTTAAAAATATTTCCAGTGACCTAGGATAAACAAAAAAAATTAAAATATATAACATAGTTTGGCAGGCGAAGACGCCCTTTTCAAACTTACTAACTTTATATTTTATCATTCTATTTACACGATAAGTACATCACAATAGGATAAAAACTAATTATGCTAATCTTAGTACAACGGTTAACACTAGTAGACATATTTTTTACATTTAAAGGACTATTTATAATGAATTTATACTAATAAATCATAAATACAATACAAGCATTAATGTTTTCGACGGTCGAATTCTATTAACGTTGGCGAGTACTAAACACTCATACTAAGCATGCAGGTATCGACTTAGCAATAAACTACTAGAATATAACGATCCGATACAGTCAATGTTTATTAATATTATCGTAAGATTTAATTGTAACTCGATATCGCCCTAACCGGACGTCGAACCCATAACACTTAGCACACCGTTCGCTATCACCGATTGTAAGCACCCAATAAAATATACCAATATCACGGAAAATTAATAATTAAGAAACCGGACAAGTGAAAGTAGTTCTTACATAGACAGTGTTCCGTAAGAAAAAAACTTTTTTTATTTAGATTTGGTTTAGTATCAGTTATGATTTTTAGTATTCATGAATAGATAATACTAGCGGATGCCCGCGACTTCGTCCGCGTGGATTTTGGTTTTTCAGTATCCCATGAACTCTTTGATTTTCCAGGATAAATGTGTTAATCCAAGATATTACCTGTCTCTATTTCCAGCCAAATCCGTTCTGTAGTTTTTGCGTGAAGGAGTAACAAACATACACACACACATACACACAAACTTTCACCTCTATAATATTAGTATGAAGTATGATAGGTTCCTAGTCCCACTAAATTACAACATGGGGTTAATCAAGGGGCGGAGCAACGAATTCCAAGTATTGGCGGTTCTTTTGGTGCATACATACCTTAGATTTTAAGTGGAATGTGATACTTCCACCTAAATTCATGAGAACTTCAGGATATGAAGCTGAAAAATGTAGGCTATTTTTCTGTCTAAATTTAATAAAGAGTAAATTATTATTTTCTTAAGTCTGAACTTGTTTCTCTCACTAGGTCGGCAGGTTAGTATAGTAGTAAGTACTAAGTATCTAGTTTTACAACTCATCGTAAAACGTTTGTAACAGATAGACAAATACCAAGGTGATAATGTAAATGTTCCGTTTTTGTTTTCGTTTACGGATCACTAAAAATTAACATAACTAATAACAAAGTTAAACAACGAACTATGGAGATCTAAATCATCGTTTAATTTATTTTTGATTAGTTTATTTACAAATCGTTATTTACATAACTACGTGTGGTCAGTTCAAATAACAGACTATTTTTATCTTACGACACGATTTCGATACGACTGTAAACTGAATGTAGTCTTGAAAAGTGACGAATTAAAATGTTTAAGTAAATGACATTCATTTATTGTTAACTAAAAAAAAATTACTATCTACGAATGTATTAAACTAAAAATGAACTGAATTAAGAAGTTTTTTATTATAATTTCCTAAATGGAAGAGAGTCCGAACACTCAAATTCTGACAAAATTTAGATACCTAATTATATTTTTTAAGTATGCTGTATACACTCTACACTGTATAGTACTAAAAAAAAGGTAAAATTTTACTCCTTTTCTACTTGAAATCTATAAAATATTAACCTGCTTACTTGGGTACCGCTACCTACTTTTCCATTAAAAGAACCAAAAACATTCAGTTGTGCAAACCAAAAGTACCTACTTACATTTAAGTTGTTTAAAAAAATCTTCAAATCTTGTTTAGACTAATAATAACGTTTTTATGACCAAAACATTCAAAACAAAATCAATAAAAGGCTCCACATTATGAACGGTTGAAAGGTCGTTATCAAGGAAATGTTTTTCGAAAAAACATAAACGGTAGTGCCCTGTGACGATTCGATCTTCGAGATCTTCAAACCATAATGAGGATTATAAAATTAATGAAGATTACAGGTGTCGTCGTAAAATGTAAAATTCATGTTCTGATTTTTTTATCGTTGACAGGTTTAAAGCTTGACGTGAGTGCGTGATACCAACTTGATGGTAAGTGACAATGCTGTGAAAAACCCCCTTAAGCTAATGTTTTAACCACCGAAATCTGAATACCTAAGTATAAGGCGTTAAAAAACGTAAGATTCTCATTTGTCGCCTACATTTCGAATGTAGAAATTATTTTTCTAAATATTGTTGTGTTTATTTCGGCGAGTTGCTCAAAATTTACAACACAGGGTATCCATGTTAAAGTAAAGACAATATATTATACCATTTCTGTTACTTATTTGGAGTTCCGTGGTATTGACGCGTCAACGTAATGGAATGCTAATCGCTTGACGATGACTTTGCCAACTTGAAAAAGACCATTTTCCCAACCTGAACTAATAAAACCAATTACCTCTTGAGGCTAATGTTTACAGATATAACTAAACAAAGAGGTTGTCAAGAGACGAAAACTATAAAAATTAATGAAGAGCGTCGTAATAATACGTGTACAAATTTTAAGCCGGTGTCATTGGTAAACACCATTTCATGCGACGACGTATGTATAGCAGGTATATTACACCTACTTAGTCTACCTTATACGTCACGATATCGATCATTTAAATGTAAAAAGTGTTCACTAAAGATTTAATAATATTGACGTGACAACGTCTTATAATTCGATAGAGCCGGCTGCACGCACGAAAAAACATGACTCATGCGGCGTTACCTCGCTCTGAGGCGTTCCATGTAAGGCTTGAAGTGCAAGCGAGAGCGCGGAACGAGCGACAAAGAAGCGCAATCGGCCTTTGTTGTCACGTTCAACTATTGTCAGTAAACCGACTTTACAGACAACCAATTTTTTTTTTAAATAGATAGATTTGACTACCTACCTACTGTGGTTTTAGCAGAACGCACTGAATTTAATTAAAATTGTATTCTAATATCTAGAGAGAGACATATTCATTTGACCGATTTTGACGTTTGTTACTGCCATAGTTTGTGTCCTGGACATAGGCCACTTTTTACTGCGGAAAATCAAAGAGTTCCCACACGCGGACGAAGTCACGGGCATCATCTAGTAAAAAACAAAACATAAAAAATAGTTTTATTTTATGTCTCCGTTTTTCATAGCGGCACTATATTATAAGTTGGTTTTCCATTCTGGCAACAGGTAGAGAAGGGTAGTTACGTAGGGTTCAAGTACCTAACTTTATTCAAACAAAGTTCCGTAGATACAGTGGCGTAATTTATCTAAAAGCCCGATATGCCAAAGTGATGCGGAAGTAGAGGCCTTTCATTGAGCCAAACGTCGCAAGATGACGATAAATGCATCGCCCGCGTGTTATTAATGCGTATAGTTTACGATACGATGCGAGAACAGCAACGGGTGATGCGCCCGCGCAGCAATCTACGACCAGCTTCCTGGTACGGGCCACGTAGAAATTATGGCCGATAATTTTATTGTTTATTACTCTCAGCATCAATTTTCCCTCCAATTTTAATATGGGTACTTCCAAGTCAATAGGCATCTTCTAGGCAAGCGCGCTCCATCTTAGACAGCGTCATCACTTGCCAGCAGGTCTGATTGCAGCCAAGCGCTAGTCTAGCTAGCATTTTAAACTATGGGCCTATACCATAAAATACTTACATCGGTCTCATAAGAGCTATGCTTGGACTTTCTCTACATGATCAAAGTAGATCTGAGGAGATCCGTAGGGGAATCAGAGTAATCGACATAACTAAACGGGTTGCGAAGCTAAAGTGGCAATGGGCAAGGCACATAATTCGAAAACACACGTTGGAATGACGACTTCGCACCAGAAAGCGCAGCGCTGGAAGGCCGCCCACTAGGTAGACAGACAATATCAAACGAGTCCCAGGAAGCCGCTGGATAGCGGCGGCGCAAGACAGTGCCGTGTGGAAATCCTTACAAGAGACCTATGTTCAACTGTGGAGGTCTTTCGGTTGACGATGATGATGATGATACATAATGTACTTACTACTTGCTGCTGCTAAGTTACAGAAAAGAAACAAGAAAGAAATTTCATGAATGCTCAAATCGTTTTACAATATTCCGTCAGTAGGTAGCTAAGTATTACATAAAACTAACCGTTTTAAGCGTCGTTCCAATTAATTGCATCAGTCAATCAGGAACGGCTCCAGTCAGTCAAAAAGTTAATGGAGTACGACACGACCTGCCAATATACCGGATTAGCTTGTTTTATTAGCTAGCCACTCTATTACGTTGTTTATTACGAGCTGAATTGAAAAAAATGCAGCTCGCTGAATTATGTACCCTAGATTTTAATTTAAAGTAACGTGTTTGGATTTTTCATCCTAGAAAAAATCTAAATTACCTCAACAGCAAAAATACACCTTAGCAGCTCAGAGTAGAAGAGAAGATTAGTAAAAAGTAATCGTTGAAACTACAATGTCCTACAATGGCGACCTCACACCGGAAAGCGCAGCGCACCTCCCACAAGGTGGTCAGACGATATCAAAACGAGTCGCAGGGAGTACAATTCCGTCGCGTGTGAAAGTGTTGCAGCGTGGTTAGGACTCCAATAAAACACCGTTCACATTTATGTACATTTATATTCACAAGGTAATAACAATATTTATACTGTATTTACAACAATGGTTCGACCAGATGAGGTATATCGTCTTGTTCTGGTGCGGAACGTAATGAGACGAGCAAGTCGCTCGACAGTGGTTGATGAGGAGCCTCATTCTCACCGAGAGGTGAGAATGAGGCTCTAGGAGGTCTACGAGAGCTGCAAGATTTCGAATCGTTCCAAATTTGATTTGTTTGTTCCAACTGGCAGCTGTGTAAAGGTTTTCTTAATAGTTGTCTGCCAGCCAGCCAACGTCATCAGCGATTAGTGGTTGCATGCAGCAATGGATGTGTACCGGTTTATGACGATGACGACTCATTAATAGAATTGAATAGAATAGAATAGATTTTTATTCAAATAGACTTTCTTAGGCTTCTAATAGCCGAAAAAGTCGCTTCATAATATGTATTACAGATAGAGTAGGTAATAAGTACAAATAGTATAACCAATGTGATTATTTAGTGAGAATGAATAGGATGTGCGGTAAACTGTTGGCGAGCAAATTGCGTAGATGGCCGATTGGCCGCCATGTTGGGTGAGCTGATTGACGGCAGATATTGTTTTGTGAAACGCCGACAAGACCAGCTGAACCCCTACCGTGGGGTCTTGTCGATAAATACTAGATTTACAGGCACTGACTAATTTTGTAATTTCTTAAGACTGTAGGGAATACGTGGATTCATCATCATGATCAACCTGTAGCCAGCCTGGGTACATACGTACGGATCTCCTCTCAAAATGGAAAGGATTTTGGCTATAGTCTTCCACGCAGACCAAGCGTGGATTGGCAGGCTCCACACACCTTTGAGAACATTATGGAGAATCTCTGGAGAACTCTCAGGCGTGTAGGTTTCCTCACGATGTTTTCTTTGACCGCTAAAGCAAGTAATGCAAGTGAATTAAATTATATTATATTATTATATAGGCACTAAGTACATTGAGATGCACTGACCAATTTTGTTTCACTCCTACATTTAGTTATTTATTTCTTCCCCTTTCTTCTTCTTTTAAAAGTTAAAAAACATTTTTTTTTTGATTTTCAGGATGCCAAATATAAGGAGAGGAGGAGAAGGAGGTTCTTTGTTATAAAATAACTAGACTGACTGAAATAACTCCCGCAGTCCAACTAATGTCTAACACTAATCTGACTCAAGATACACTTGACCCGAAATCTACGTGGGTTAAACCAAAAACTAGTAATGATAATTTTAACGCAACGCTAGTAAAATCTGCTAATATAATGTAGTTGTTATTATTTCCACCTAGCAAAAACAAAAAAAAAATAGTCAGATATTAGATATATCTGACTATTTTTTTTTTTGTTTTTTTTATTTTTTTTTTTGATGTAATAACTATAGGTAGTTTTCTTTAGTCGATAAAACTAGAAAGCAAAAATCATACGCGGAATCTTTGTGAAGCAGAAAACACTTGCAAATTGTCACCACACCCCTAACTAACCTGGTGTCAGTAGTAAGGGCCGCGGCTGTATACGCGTAGCCTGAAATTGTGGCGTTCATCGAAAATAGTTAATTTCGCTGTCGGTCGCGCAGTTTCAAAATTCAAAATTCCCAGTCGTGGTGTTTTGACGGCTGGACGGGAGCGAATCGCTTTGACGTGAATAGTGAATAGTTGAATACCTCCGAAATTCAATAGATAATAATTTAATATTTCGTTTTTGAATAGTTATCCTGAGTGGACGTATTGGTAGTTTGAATACGCATAAAAGATTTATCTAAAGTTACGTACGTATCTCGTTTACTCATTAATCATTATCGTTAACAATATTTGGACGCTGTTTTGTTCGAAATAAAAAAAAAAATGTGATAATGGTGTATTATAGTTACAAGTGAACAGCAGCATACAAATTAATACTCGGTCAAGCTAAGTTTGCACCTCGCGTCAATGACGTCACACTGACGCTTAAGTACGGTATGCGAACCGTACTGACGCGACACGACGACCACGGGGAGGTGAGCGGGGAAGTGGGAGAAGCGCCGCATTCCAGCGAGTTGCAAACTTACGCGACCGAGTTATACAAATTGGTAAATTTAAAAAAAAAAAACAAAACAAACCGTTTTTGACCAATGTTTAACCATATTTTTATACTATCTTGCCATTATTTCCTAAAGTTCCCTTACCTACCTATCGTCTGTTTTGACGTCTGTCAATGTGACACGATAATGGGGTCTTGACAGGTCAGGTGCACGCGAAAAGAGTCACGATTCAGACCTAATCAGACAGATGGGCATTCTGCACACTGTCCGTTGTAAAGGTCTCATTGGAGTCTTATTGAAATTCTCACCGTGTTCGTCAAGGCCCAACGAAGGATTTGCATAGCGACTAAAGGTCAGCAATGCAATTATTCCGCACCGATGATGTCGATAAGCCATAAAACAAAATTGACAATAGTAAATACTAATGCAATGTAACCATTTTTACTACTAACGATATTTTGTGATTGGTTTAAATAAAAAACTTATAAGCTGAGAAGATAGACAATACAATATGTATTTGTAATGTAGTTTGATTTAAATCACTGCTCTAAATATTCTTTCAATTATTATAAATTTAAAGAAGTTGAAATAGGTAGTAGAAATATAAAAATACACCTTTTTTAAATAATTACAGCTAAGTATCCTATAAATTATGAGGTAAGTATTGGAAAGGTTACAAACTTCATAATCTGCTCTCTAAAACAGGCACAGCAAATAAGCGATTATATTTATTAGACTATATTATTTATTTAAATACAGACTACAAAATAAATCAACGTAATAAATTTGAACATAATGTTTATTCAAATGTATTAAATAAAACATACCATGCAAATCAATTCACAAATTTTACAACCCACATAATATTATGCCTATTTGTAATATTTTATTGAAATAATTAAATTCAATCAGTAGGCATTATTTTATAAATGCATTTAAAATTTATAAATTATCTAATTTTCATACCTATTTTCACAACTTAAAGTCATTAGTGTACAAATTATTATAATTTTATATAATTAAGATGTATGAAGGCCTCTGTGACAAAATATTATTTAGTAAGAAGTTGGAATATTAGGTATAGCTAAGATATGAATGAACGTGTTCATAACATAAATAAATGATAGGATGATGAAATATAGGTAAAACGTATTATTATATCGAACAAAATAACGGTGCGATATCGTATCGTGCGCTGTAAAAGTCTTCCAACGAGTCCAAAGTCCTAGAAGGTAACACCGACACGACATTATAGGTGAAACATAGTTGTAAACGTGACATGAGAGTGAATATTAGCAAATATAGCCGTTGTTCCCTCTAAATTGAGTACACGGGCTACAAAATTGCTGTCAATCTTGCTGCAAGTATGAGTCTAAAAAAATATTTTTTAACATAATAATTGGCACCTACCTACCTAGTAGTAGTAGTATCTAGTAGTAGTAGTAGACTATTGTTGTATTTGCAGACAAATAAGTGAAGTGCTGCAATCAAACATTTAACGAATGATCATCATCGACATTACTATTAGGTCTCTTATAGCGACTTTACCTCGCCAAGGTTTGGCGCCGCCTGAATTCAGCGGCTCCCTGTGACTTGTTTGATATAATATATCATCTATCTACCTAAAGGTCCAACGCTGTACTTTCTAGTGCAAGGCCACCATTCTAGCATCTTGGGACCCCAACGTCTGCCGGTTCGAACTATGTGCATGCGTTGACACCAGCTTCACAACTCGATTAGCTATGTCGGTTACTCTGGTTCTCCTAAGAATATCCTCATTTCTGCTTTAATCTCGTAGAAACTCCTAGCATAGCTTTCTCCGTCTCCCACTGAATGACACTAAAGTCTGAGCTGTCTTATGAAGCCTGTACGTAGTTAGCGATCATGACTCAGATCCATGTATTTTGTATGTGTTATCATTGTTTTGAAGTTTTAGTTAATATAAAACATTTTTAGGGTTCCGTAACTCAAAAGGGAAAACGGAACCCTTATAGGATCACTTTGTTTTAAATTAAATTAAACGTTGGTACGCACTTTGCCAGCTAGGAAGACAGCTGCATATTTAAATTGCTGAAAAAGTAGCTCATGTGTGTTGAATCTACATGTTATAAGTAGATACATGTCCTTATTTGTAAATAGGAATAAGTAGGTATTGAATTCGTGACTGTCTCTGATCAAATTATTGTAGCAACAAACCATTTAAGTATCAAGTGTTAAAATTTCGTGTTGCCGTATATTTGTGATATTTTTAACCCCCGACCCAAAAAGAGGGGTGTTAAGGGGGCCAAGTGTAAATTTATAACACCCCCGACAAGTGAAGGTTACAGTAACTAGAAAAGAGCTGATAACTTTCAAACGGCTGAACCGATTTTCTTGGATTATAGCTAAGAACACTCTCAATCAAGCCAACTTTCAAACAAAAAAAACTAAATTAAAATCGGTTCATTAGTTTAGGAGCTACGATGCCACAGACAGATACACAGATACACACGTCAAACTTATAACACACCTCTTTTTGGGTCGGGGGTTAAAAAGTACCTAAGTTCATACTTAAACCTTATTTAGGCGCCATGGCAACTAAAAACCCAAAAAAATCTTAAAATATCACTTAAACCTTGATAAAAGATCCAAGTCCACCGTTAAGTATAGTGGACAACACATCTAACTTCCAATATTAAATAATCGCCCTTATTTCCACTCCTATAAGGGCTAGAGTTAATATTACAGATAGATTTATATGTGGCCGTGTGTACCAATCGATCCGCATCACTACCGCGTCGCCTTTGATTGACATACTGACGGACAAGCAGGCAGATTCGATATAATTACACTGCATATTTTATATTGCACAACTTAAACTCACACTTCCAAAATAAACTCTAACTAAAAGACAATAAGGTTTAAATTCAATTGCATGTGAAGTTAATACAGTATTGAAGTGATATTAAAATTATAACGAGAAATCAGTTTAATCAATCTCTTATAAGGATATTGATAACATCGGATGGAGTTATGTAGTCCTCCTGGTGATGTAATGTGAGGTAATGGGGTTTGGTGTCCCATGAATAAGGGTTTGCCCAATACCTTCCTTTTAGGGGTTTAGGGATAGATTGGTACCACAGAGCATACCTACTTAATAATGTCTCTACCATAACTTCTTGAGGCGCGACTTGTAACGCGAATGTTACATACATTCATATTTTAATATGGCCGCCCAACAGAACAGCTGAATTGAGGTCATCTTTTATTATATATTTAGGATTTTAAAAATTTGCAGTACCTACCAAGTAGTTAGTCTAAATCTAGATTAAACCTTTCATTTTTTACACAAAAAAGGATTTGAAGCCGCCATCTTTTATCAGATTTTTTTAAAACCACGGAACGCTGAATTTGCGCGGCGACAGTTGATGGACTGTGATCACTGTGATAGACAACTGACAGCGCGGGCCAGGCAAAATAGATCGATGCTGGGATGGAGGGTAACATAGTTGACTAGGTGTACTGACTAATTCGGCAAAATATAGCAAATATAAGTGAAGTACGAAAATAAACACAATTCAATTTGCGCGAAGACAGTTGATGGACTGTGATAGACACCTGACAGCGCGGGACACGCAAAACAGATCGATGCCGCAATGGACTGTAACATAGTTGATTAACTCTACCCTTACTATTTACTAAAATTCGGCAAAATATCACAAAATAGTTATATTGACTCGCTATATCTACTTTATGATTCGGCAAAATAATATGGCAAATACAAGCGATGTAGAAAAATGAACACAATTCAATTTGCGCGGAGACAGTTGATGGACTGTGATAGACACCTGACAGCGCGGGACAGGTAAAACAGATCGATGCCGCAACGGACTGTAAGATAGTTGATTAACTCTACTCTTACTATTTACTAAAATTCGGCAAAATATCACAAAATAGTTATATTTACTCGCTATGTCTACTGACTAATTCGGCAAAATATAGCAAATACAAGTGATGTACAAAAATAAACACAATTCAATTTGCGCGGAGACAGTTGATGGACTGTGATGGACACCTGACAGCGCGGGACAGGCAAAACAGATCGATGCCACAACGGACGCGGGAACGAAGTTAAATTGTATACATTATATTATTATCTAGCTGCTGAACTGTAATATTATGTATTTTTAAAAAGCTATAGATTTATCAAACAGAGAAATATATATTTCAGATACTTTAACTAAATTATTAAATTAAACGAACGAGATAACTGGCGTCCGTCGATTCTGATCTTTTCTCTTAACTTAATTTAGAATACTTATCTGCATCTTTTTTTTTTATTATTGCTAAAAAAAGGACGCAAAATGAATTTTAAATTTAAAGATTACTTTTAGTGCACTCTACAAAATAACAATAGGCGCAATGCATTAATTTATAAATATAATATATATAATAAATTTTATAAACCTTTTTTTCTTTAACTGACTTGAAAGGTAAACAAGTTACTCCTCGCTATACGTTACCGTTACCACAAGCTATGTTATCACTTATCAATAATAAATAATCATTATATGCGTGAAAACCCCTAACTCCAGAAGATCTAAAGCGCCAGGTAAATCCTGTCGCTTACGCATTTCTCCGAGAAGGTTTCTACGATTTGTTTATCTTTTAAGTACTTAGCTAAGAAAAACGTGGGAAAACTAAATTCTACAACAATTGACTGCGGTCTAGATAAAATACTAATATTCCCAGGTTTTAGAATCGATCTGTATTCGTCTTTGACCTTCGCGCGATATTCCAAGGTCACCCGCTAGGTATTTGAACTCGCAAATGTCAATTATTGGCTTGATTAATACGATGATTGATTGACGGGTGACGTCAGGCGATTCGACCGGCTCGTTCCAGATCGTTATACACTACTCTCGCGAAAATTCAATGCCATACCCAGCTTTAGCTTACTAAATATCTCTTTAGCTTATTAGCTTTAGTTATAAGTTGACCTTTACTTACTAACCGACTTCAAAAAAGGAGGAGGTTCTCAATTCGTTGGAATATATTTTTTTATGTATGCTCCCCGATTAATCGAAGACGCCTGAACCGATTTGGAAAATTCTTTTTTGTAGGCTGTATTTCCCAGGTGGTCCCATATAAAGGTGAAAATCTGATGAACACCTTCGGAGATGGATAACTCTTCAATGGATGAGAGTAAATTGCTCGCGATTGTGTGGCCACTAAAAATTGTAAATGTGAATGGTTTAAAAAAACTGACTTCAATAACCAACATTAAAAAGTAAAAAATAATTTACTTTAACTTATTATTAAATATGTTATGTATGAACAAGAGTCTATACCTAGTAACATTTTTTGGAGTCGGTGCCAATGTGGAGTCACGAACAATAGGAATTTCGGTTGGTTTTTATTTTATTTTTGAATTTTTTTATGGAAACTATAAACTAGCTAGAACTATAGAAGCAGGCGCATGTATCTACAAATATTTCCAAACCTAATCTCCCACTTTCATTTGTTTTACCCAATTTTTTTATCATCTTCAAGAAACGCCAAAACAACATTTTTCTGGCGTAAATTAAAAAGGCACCATTTTTCGTTCCCGCATCGCAGCTGAAGGCACGCTGCGGCTAAATCAATATGATATGACAGTTAGGGTCAATTTATGGCCCCCGGTTAATTACAAGCGGGCGCCGGGGGGGCCCGGGGGGTGGGGGGTTGTCTAATGACTTGTAAAGATGCCGCGTGCGTTGCGTTATTGAGAATATGACGCTGTTGTTTGTTTGTGTTTGTATATCTGTAAAATGTTTGATAACCTACAGAATTTCTATTAAGTAGGTACTCTTGGAAGTGAAACCCATAGGTTGAAATACATGATAATAAGTTAGAGTTGCGTGCCCGGGATCGAACCTCCGACCTCCTTAAGGAGGCATATGTCTTAACCACTAGTGTTCATCTAATAGATGAATACTATTTATTTATTTAAACATCTTTTTGCTTTAAACTATGACAAAGAATAAAATACAGGATAGTCGTAAAAACAAAGGGCGACCTTATCACTATAGTGATCTCTTCAAGGCAACCCAACAACCCAATACAATTAAATACATAATTAAATACAATTGAATGCCATTAGCTATTAGATTATTAGATGAATACTAGTGGTTATTAGATGAATGCTAGTGGTTGTTAGATGAATACTAGTGGTTATTAGATGAGTACTAGTGGTTATTAGATGAATACTAGTGGTTATTAGATGAATACTAGTGGTAATTAGATGAATACTAGTGGTTATTAGATGAATACTAATGGTTATTAGATGAATACTAGTGTTTACTAGATGAATACTAGTGGTTAAGACGTAGGCGTACAAAATGCTTTTACGAGTTTTATTATCGAACGTTATCAGGTACATCCGTTACACAGGCCGCGACGTCTTCCCATACAAATCCCCAAGGATCGCGGCGTCCGCACATTGATCTAATTTGGCCCACACATGGGCCGAGTGAAGACAGCATTATTGTCCCATCGACTGGCTCAGTCAAAACTAACTAGCGAAATCGTATGAAACATTTGGCCCGCGATTGATACAAAACAAATAGTTTGAAGTTTGGACGCGAGGATTCGATTCAACAAACACTATCGAATTTACGATTTATCGAGATCAAAGTCGCGTCCAAAATATCCATTGGATTATGTTTCATAAGTTATGTATTAACAAATTAATCCTAAGCTTATAGAATAACTAGAGGATGCCCGCGGCTTTGCCCGCGAGGATTTCGGTTTTTTTAGTCCCGTAGGAACTCTTAGATTTTCCGGGATAAAAAGTAGCCTATGTCCTTCCCCGGGATGTATCCCAAGTCTGTACCAAATTTCATTAAAATCGGTTCAGCGGTTGGGCCGTGAAAACGTAGCAGGCAGACAGACAGACAGCCAGACACACTTTCGCATTTATAATATTAAGTATGGATAAGAAATAGATTAAATTACAACAATGAGTCCTTTCTGTGGCCATAATACTATTGCATACGTACTGTATTAGTACGTTATTTTATTAGGTTGTTAGGGATACGTACAGCAAACCCGATTAATTGAAGTTCAATTACAATATGTAATTGATTTTTAGATGGACAGATGACACCAAACGAGTCGCAGGGAGTCTTTTCCTCACAGGTTAGGTTTCAGTCACAGGTTACTTTAAGCAAGATAGCAAGTGTTACATTTCTGAAAAGGCTTTTCACCTGATTTTTCTCATGCTATCTATGAAATGGTCCAATTCTAGTCTAAGACCGAATACCTGCTGTATTGAGAGATTCTGTCGTCACACCTCGACGCAGTTTCTTAGCTTAGATTAAATTAGTAATGTGAAACTCTGCATTTAACATTGATTTGATAGTTATGTTAGGTTAAAAATTAAAAATTTAAGGACCTTACAATGAATTTAGCTGTAATTTGGTATATCTTCGTTTCAAAAATCCTTCCGGCTGCCGCTAACTCCTAAATTGTTTACACGAACATATTCTTGATCTGACTTTGATTAGGTGCTGCCTGATCAAAGATGTAACCGCAATATTGCTTGAGAGCCGCAGCTTTTTGATTCGGAAATGATAAATCGCACGTTCGCGTTGATCTCTTGTTTAAACGATGATGTAAAATAATAAATAGTGGGAATTATAAACGCGTATTTTATCGTAGAAAGTCTTGCAGCTGTGGGCGATTGTTTAGAAGTGGTAATTAATTATACTGCACCATGCCAATGCAAGACAGTGGTATGTGGAGATATTTGAAGTGGAAATTCACACTCCTATTGTATAGGTATCATGTCTTGCCCCATACTTTTACTTTTAATGACACTACAAACACGATGTTTTCCTTCACCAAGTTAAAGCAGGTGGTAAGGAAATTGGTGGTTTACCATAGGACCCACCAATGGGTCAAAGCGGTGGGACCACTTTATTGTACAGGTACTCTTTAGGCACTAGGTGTTATGTAAAAGTTGTGCCCCATACTTTTACTTTTAATGGTTCTACTAGTTTTGCAATGTTTTTCAGCGTTGGGCGTTGATAGATAAGTCAGTCAGTCAGACATCTTTTCCTTTCTAATCCCCGACCCAAAAAGAGGGGTGTTATAAGTTTGACGTGTGTATCTGTGTATCTGTCTGTGGCATCGTAACTCCTAAAATAATGAACCGATTTTAATTTAGTTTTTTTTGTTTGAAAGGTGGCTTAATCGAGAGTGTTCTTAGCTATAATCGAAGAAAATCGGTTCAGCCGTTTGAAAGTTATCAGCTCTTTTCTAGTTACCGTAACCTTCACTCGTCGGGGGTGTTATTAATTTTTTATTTACACTTGTAGTTAGTCGTTTTTCAGTGCCCTGGCCATTGCCACTTCAGCTTCGCAATCCAAAGCTGTGTCGGTTACTCCGGTTCTCCTATGGGTCTCCTCATTTCTAATTTGATCACGTAGAGAAACTCCAAGCAAGGTTTTTCATCGCCCGCTGAGTGACTCTGAACTTTCTTATGAGGCCTATTAGTCGCTTATAAATAGGGTCTCGTTATTGACATAATATATTAGGACCCTGCACCGGCCAATGGTACACCGGGCATACCTACTGCTCCTAATCAAAGCCATCTATTAGGAGTTACGACCCCACCTTTCCCGAACACGATTGACATTTCTAAATAATATTCAATTTATCTAAACGCCTCGGATCGCGGCCACGTCTCTTAACTCTTAACCACTTTTTGTCAACAAGTAACACCGTTTGCGAGAGGACATGCGTTCTGATCCAAACACATACATTTTGAGTCCTGAATGGCACTTATACGAGTACGTTCATTCAAATCGGCGACATTTTTAAACAATTTTCAAGTAAACAAAATTCGAAAATATGTTAAATCCAATTTCTAAACGCGCTTGTTTACATAAAAACTAAAACTTATCAGTTTGACATAATAATATAATCTGTCACTACGACACAAAACTAGTCGGTCCCTTTATAAAGGAGCTGTTCAGTGGTTTTAAGCTTTTTGCCGATAACAAATGCAGATTCTACTGAGAAGAGCCGGCAACAAACTCAGCAGTTGCTCTTTTCAAATCATAAAAGATACAATATGTAACAATACATTACGTTACTACACCATCTTATGGGCAACTGAAAGCCGAGCCGGTTGTTTCCATGCTCCATCTTACTTTGTCTTTGAGGAATCAATTGTATCACAGCCTCACCAAAAAGTGTATTTGAAACGCGCCCTCTATGCTTATTCCTTTGCGTCTGAGGACCAAGATACATTATCTGGACCCAGCGGTCCTCTACTATGGCAGAGAAGAACGTTGCGCATATCTTCTCCCCCACGAGACGAGTAGCTTTATGCTTTTTGTCTACGTCCGAGGTCCGTCAGGCGACAATTTACATAAATACAACATTAAACTTGAGTTAATTGACACATTCGACGATTTATTCGATGCGTTACACTGAGTCCAAAACATTTGGAATTTTTACTGCCTCACCATATCTTTACGTGGAAACTAGTTTGTTTTTTTAATAAATTTATTGGCTTGTCAATGTATATTAAATAACATAATGTAATCTGGTCGTCTAATCTGTACGTTAGAAATGACTTACCTATATTTTGTCTGCTACCAAGCCTAAATACCAGCAGCTAGGCAAGTCAATTTTTGCTTGCAAAAAATACGCATCGAATTAGTGTTTGGGAATCTCCTCCTTTTTGGAAATCGGTTAAAAATTATAAATTGATCTGATAGCAACATCAATGGAAGAAGATTCGGATTTCTTTGAATTCATATTCAAGATAGGGGCGTCTTAAGAAGACGATTCAAAATCTAAATCGCTTGGCGGCACGGCTTTGCCGGTAGGGTGGTAACTAGCCACGGCCGAAGCCTCCCGCTAGACCAGACCAGAGATTTAGAAATAATAAAATTTTAAACCCCTGCCGGGAATCGAACCCGGGAATTTCCACTAATAAGACCACAGCGCTTGCCACTGAGCGGTCGTCGAAAAAGCATTACATAGAGCAAGTAGGTAGGTGTAAGTGGGTTCTCAAAATGTATGCACTATACGAACCTAGTATTTAGTAGTGCTTTCTAACTGTTCTTAGAATCAAATACTTGTTATCAGTTTTCAAATGTTGCAGTCAATAGTGAGTCCACATACCTCGGGTGAGTTATGGCAGCACTCCCACGCGTGGGCGCAGGCGGAGACGGGCATCTTGAGCACTCCCGCTCCTTGTGCTCTAATTTATAGCCATAGACAATCAATTAGATAGACCATTATGTGATATAGATTAAAATATAATATGTATCACGTCGTTTTATTTTCGTTTTTGCATACGAATGCGTTGGTCTGGTTTTCTTTTCCTTTATAATAATTCTATTATTATAAATCTTTCATAAATAGTCACCCATGCTCATGATTTAGAAACTTATGTGTTCTTTTGTTTTTAGAATTTTGTTTCAAAATCGATTAGGTGATTTTATCGAAATGTCCTAAAATGTTAGACCCACCTAAATGCGACAGCGTGTCTGTCTGTTTGCTAGCGTTTCACGGTCATCCGTTTAAGCAATTTTGACCATACATGGATAGCCTGCATTCCGGGGAAGGCCATAGGTACTTACTAAGGTTTTTAATCGTGGAAAATCATAGAGATTAGTCAGGTTTTTTAAAAACCTAAATCCACATGGAATAACTTGCAGGCATCATCTTCTTGGTACAGAAATAGCTTGTATTAGAGGACATACTAGATCACTTTTACGGGAAATTCAAAGAGTCCCCACGGAATTTTAAAAAACTACATTCAAGCAAGGCGCGGGCATCATTTACCTACTATACTACAATATAATTCAGGAAAATGTAGAGTAAACATAAAATGTAAACAAACGAGCACCTTATAAGGAACATGTTATAAATAGATTGTTGAATGCATATAACCCCAGGCTAGATCTGACAATCATTAATGTCTTCATTTAAACCGTTGGTGATAGTCGACAATGACACACCGGCCTTTGAGCAAAAATAAATTTGTTTAATATTACTTACTTAGTAGGTACTAGCCGATGCCCGCGACTTCGCCCGCGTGGATTTAGGTTTTTCGAAATCTCGTGGGAACTCTTTGATTTTCCGGGATAAAAGAATATTATTATTTATCTATCTCCATTCCAAATTTCAGCCAAATTTTTTATAAATAAGCTGATGCAGCTTGTTTTTTAATAAAAAGCCTTTTTTGTCGCACGACTGTCGCATGTATATTTAACAGTGTATTCTAGTCGTATCTATCCGACAAAGACAAAGAGGCCGATGAGTAAAAATAAATATATTTAATAATAATCAATAGTCACAGTAAACATGGCGGATGATTTATGCCGCTATTGACATTGGCGGCGCGGGCGCAGGCGGCCATCTTGTTCGCTAATTGCCGGTTTATGTCGTTAAATCAGTCACGCGTCCGTTCAGAAACGTATGATTCTTTTAAACGATCGATCAATACAATGGATAGATTTCAATTATTGTTCTTCTGCGTTATTTTTTTTTCTTACCTTTATACCATAGGTAGTACTAGCGACCCGCCCCAGCTTCACACGGGTAGCTTATTACAACTTTTGTAGGGATCTTTGAGGTTTTGAAAATTAAAGTATATACTTAGGGCCTATATCACTCAGGAATCATGTAGATTTCTACTGGTGAAAGAATTTTCAAAGTGTCAAAGTTCCAGAGATTACTTCTTACAAAAAAACCTACAAACTTTACCTCTTTAAATTATTATTGGTATAGGTAGAGTCAACAGAATACTGATATAGATACAGACAAGAAAATTAGACAATTTACTAAAGTAGCGTCTGACAAATGGAAGTAGAGTCTAGAAATGCGCGGCATATTCAAAATTAGAATACCTTTATTTTCATTTCGGTTTTATCAAATAGGATAGGGTAGGTATTCCAGGGGCCTTACTACCATCGCTGTAGTAATGTTTTAATATTGTTTTGACATTTTCATGTAAAACTTGTATGAAATTGTCAAAACAATATTGAAGTAGTGCCCCAGGTCTGTTATATTAATTTTGGGGCTGCCAAATTGATATTCTTTGAAGTTACCGCGCTTTTCCAGTCTCTAGAAACGGCTACAATTGACTACTTTACCCACTGTCATAGGACTTTTGTTATCTCATAGATTTTACCAATTTCCACAGACCACAGTGTTACCCATAGAGATATTATAAAACATTGAATAAGTATTGTGGGCAAAACTGTTAAAAACCTCTTAAAGATATAATTAAGTTGTCCGTGTGCATGTCCTTTCAATGTTTACGTTTTAGTTTTAAGTTTTTGTACAAAATAAATAAACTCAAACTCAAACTCAAAATCATTTATTCAAAGTAGATATTAGATATTCACCTTTTGCTGGTCAGAATTGTTAGATTTGTAAGATGATATAGTGGTGATAATACCTACGTTTATGTAAACTTAAAACTAAAGCTACGTGGGTTCCAAACGCGCCCAGGTCTGAATAGAGCCCACAAGAAACTCAGCCGGGTATAAAAATAAATAAAATAATTACCTATAGGTACTTTATCTACTTAGGTACAACGTTATATTATTATTTAAGATCGTTGAAATGAGCCTACTATTAATATATTAATAACTATTAAAATAAAATATTGTAACTCGTAAATTAAGAAAATCATAACAGTTATAAAGCTTTATATCAAAAAGAACACCATTAGCATGATACGAGATATTAATATTATGAATTAATATATCCCACGGAGTGTCCAGATGCCATAAATTATTAGTTTAACGACATTTTAGTAATAATTTAGCTTATTATATTATTACTTTAATGATATAAAGATTCTATAAAAGAGTAATTAATAAGAGGTTAATGATTTTATTATGAAGGCAGGATATTTTTATATTTTAAATCGCTTATCAATAGATTTATATCTCTAATTTTATAAATTAAATTACTTTCCTACTAGGTAATAAAGTAATAGATGCTTAGTAACAAAGGAGTTTTAAAAAACTTTCTTTTTAAAAAACTTTTTTCAAAGGAAAGCTCTTTTGATTTTTTTTTTCAAAACAATGTCCTATTCATAGACCTATAATTATTACTCCTCATATCCTGCAAGAAGGTGGGTAGAACTATCTCAATCTACATATGTTTTTATAAATAAGCGAAATAAAATGAATTATCATATATGTTTGTGTACTTAGAACAAATTCCCTACAATAATATACAAAATAAATATTATTTCATTTAAGTATTATATCTACCTACCTAAATAAAACTTAATATAGGTAGATACATAATTCAAATAATTTGAAACAGTTGATATAATATGTACCTACCTAGGTACTATGTAGGTACCTATCTACTTAAGCCTTTTAAGACACACAGTTTAAATAACAATTCAAAGATGTTTTTAACCCCCGACCCAAAAAGAGGGGTGTTATAAGTTTGACGTGTGTATCTGTGTATCTGTCTGTGGCATCGTAGCTCCTAAACGAATGAACCGATTTTAACTTAGTTTTTTTTGTTTGAAAGGTGGCTTGATCGAGAGTGTTCTTAGCTATAATCCAAGAAAATCGGTTCAGCCGTTTGAAAGTTATCAGCTTATTTCTAGTTACTGTAACCAGTAAGTCTGCACTGTAACTGTAAGTCACTTGTCAGGGTGTTACAAATTTTTAATTTACACTTGTTCATTGCAATTAATTAATTAGTTTTAATTTAATAAAAAATATAAAAGCAGGCACACATGATTCATTTTAGAATGAAATGATAAGTTTGGATAGGTTAGTAACAAATTGGAAAAAATATTACTAAGGTAAAAGCTAAACTAAAATAATATCAAATATCAGGTGTACGAAACATTTTAAAATATGAGTCCTTTCGAAATAAAAACTTAATCATAGTTAATTTATTCATTATTAAAGAAAAGCAGGTGTATAAAACATTTTGGAAATCCTCGTGGCGCTATGTTTGCTCGCCGTCCCGCTCTGGCGCCCCGCCCCTGCCCCCCGCGCGCCGTGCACTCTACTACACAAGTAAAGATGGCGGATTTCACAAAAAATACTCTCTCGGGGTGGAACTCACCTCACCGGGTGCATGTTGATTGTTTTTTTGTGAGTACATATTTAAAGAATGTATTAAAATTTAATCATATTGCTTACAATGACTATGTTAATATTCTATTATTGTCGTATTACTTTGCAATGCGATATTTACGAACTAGATGAAAATCAATAAGTAATGAGTTATGACATTATTCTTATTGACTTAGTCTAATTTTATCAAAGACTTATTATTCTTTATTCTTTATTTATTTGCATTCATGCCTTACATCATAAAAATATTATAATATTACAACATGAAGCCCCGTCAGGGCGCTGCAAAGTACCTATAACAATACTTATTACTTAATTAAAGGTTGTAGGTACATATTACAATAAAGTGTTAGCAAAAAATGTTATGGAAATTCCTAACTAAATTATGTCCTATTAATTAATCAATCTTATTAATCAATCACTCAATATTAAAGGCTGTTATTAAACTATTGAGGCTGTTATTAAATATTGTGGATCAAATTATCATGGGACGTTGTTTAGTAGGTAATGCTATAATTCTATATATATATATATATATATATATATATATATATATATATATATATATATATATATATAATTATAGCTTATATAGGTTATATATATATATTATAGGTTATATATATATATATATATATATATATATATATATATATATAACCTATGCTATAATTCTAATCTATGGTCTATCTACTGCTAATTTTATTTATAAAAAAAATCCTCTATCTTTTAGATTATTATTTTTACGCCTCATTGCAAACGCAGTAAATATAGAGCGATTTATGATTTTATTTATATATTTATTACAAAATAACATAAACCCCAATCAAGTAAATACTTGAGAAATATCTGACTCTACATTATTTAGCAAGAAACAGTTAAAAATTATTTTGCTATAATCCGCCAACAGGATAAATCTGTATGGTCAAACATGCAGTTACAAGCTAAGCACCGCTTACCTCCCCAACCAAGCAATAAAGCCAAGTTCCCAAGCAAGCACTGCCACCACCATTCACATGCAACACCACACAAGACTTTTCCACTACTCTCGACGCACGTTTCGCCCCGACACCGGAGCATCCTCAGGAGATTTTGACTTTACAATGCTGTATTGTCAAGTGACAATACAGCATTGTACTTGACAATACAGCATTGTAAAGTCAAAATCTCCTGAGGATGCTCCGGTGTCGGGGCGAAACGTGCGTCGAGAGTAGTGGAAAAGTCTTGTGTGGTGTTGCATGTGAATGGTGGTGGCAGTGCTTGCTTGGGAACTTGGCTTTATTGCTTGGTTGGGGAGGTAAGCGGTGCTTAGCTTGTAACTGCATGTTTGACCATACAGATTTATCCTGTTGGCGGATTATAGCAAAATAATTTTTAACTGTTTCTTGCTAAACATGAACTTCCGCAAAGTAACGCCTGATTCTATCCAATATCTACATTATTTTTTATTAATGACACATCCGCATATCTGTATGAAATCTGCATAATTTCATCCTAAATCCCGATTAATAAGTCACATCTGCACCATTTTTCTCATCTAGAAATGATAAAAATGAGTGAATATGTAATGATATAATTTGTTTTTTTTTCACTTACACTAAGGTTTGTAAAATAATTAATCCAGTAGATGTCAGTTCTAACTGCCAAATCATAAAAAGTTATATCAAATCCAAGTTAGTCAAGTTTAAAATAGTTTTTCAGTGGTATTTCATGCAAACTCGCGTGCCATAGTTCACAGTACCAGCGCCGGCCGCCGCTGTGTCGCCACTGTGAGCTTTGCGGACAATTTTCAAAGTTTTCCGGTCCTGGCACGCTACAAAAACTTATTAAATCGCACAAAAGTCACTCTAAACTTGCATTTTGACGTATCAATTTTAAGTTTAACTGAAAAAAAAATGTAGGAAACGGGTTCATTTAACCAGCAAAGTGTAACTTTAAAATGCTAGAGTCGACGCTATATTTATTCTAGCAAAGTAATTTTCACTTTCTTGTTTTTCTTACCTGGATTATATCCTTAATCTGAGATAAGTCACTTTTAACTTATATTAAAATAATTTAAGGTTTAATTGGAAAACCAATCAGGGCTTCATTTACTCTTTATTTTTATATTATTATACTTGGTAGAAGTCTGTAATTTTAGAAATTGTAGAGTTGACTCTGTCTATTTTGTACTTTTTCACTTGTGACGCTCTTACCTGGATCATAAAATGTGTCCAATTCTCGAAGTAGTCTTTCTGGCATACGAGTCACAAACTGTCACCTGCACCTAAGCAAGCAACGGATCAAAATCCTTTGTTTTCTTACTTCTATTTGTTTGTCGTCATACGTGAACGAATTCCTCGACACTGGCACGTCGAACCTTCAATCTATCAAATTAAACAAATCGTATTTGAACAGGTGTCGAGTCGACTCGTATGTTGTCGTTATAATTTGTATAAGGTTTTTGAGATTTTTACTTATATTATTTAAAAGATAATTTTTCACTTTAACACAAAACTGGCACAACGTCACAAGTCGGTATAATGGACACTTAAGGGTTGTTTTTCGGCACTTCGCGGAGTACGGTCGCACGCGTGGGGTTCGCGTGTTTACGCGCGAGCGAGCGGGACGCGGTGCGAAGTGGTCGCTCGCCGCGGCCGGAGTGACGCGCGCCGCGGCACCGGCACGCTAGCGCCGCCACACGTCGCCGCGCGGATGTTTCGCGAACTAGCGCACAGTACAGTGAGCCACTCAATCAAACGTCCACGCTCGACACGAGTCCAACGGATCGGCGTAATAATATTATGCATTTTTGCATTCACTTTTGCACAGCTGCTTTTTTGCCATAATTATTTTTTCTTTTATGTTAGATTGAAATTAAATGAGTTTATTGTTGGAAAACTGTAAGTTTTATTTGATAAGTTGTTAATTTACATAATAAGTTTGATGAGTTGTTGTGTGTTGGCAGTCAAGAAATGTAAAAATATACAGAGGAAATTTAAACATGTCTTGATCTTAATTTTAAATATTATTATCTTTAGAAATGTATCTACAAATTTCAGCTGAAAATAATTATACAATTGCATCAAAAAAATTTGTTTATCAATCCTACCAAACCTAATTTTTAATTTTAATTCGAAATACATTTTTACAAAAAAAAAAAGAAAGCCGAACGCAATATGACTGACACTGAAAAAACTGAATTGCGTGGTGCTTTATTCAGTTTTCAAAATCTATTTTTGCATGCTTAGTTAAAATCGAATACGAAAAATACTTTCATTTGGAACCCAAAAAAAATTACATTTTAAGAACAAGAAAAAAAGCATCCATAACACGTCACACCACAGCCACACTCGGTGACCTTGCACTGGCGGCGCGGCGTGTGACGACAGTCGACACACGCGTGCACGCTGCAGTCGGCCGTCCCGCTCGCACCGGGCGGCGCCTCGGGCCCCGCCCGCCGCCCACCGCGGCCCTCTCGCCCCGCGCCTCGCGATTATTGTTGTGCCTACATTTTTGCCAATTTGTTGCGTTGCGACTACTGCACTTTGAAGACGAACGACTTTGATTAGGTTTTTAATGTCAACTTACGGTATGCGTATATAATTAGGTTTAAAATATTATTGGCTTGTTTTTCAACCGCTAAATTAACTTTTCTGACGAATGAATTTGACGTTTTGGCAGTTTTCTATTGGAAATTCGTCAAAATGTCAAATTTATTCGTCGGATAACTTTTTTGTAGCGGTCGTGAAACAGACCATTTAATGTACTAAATAGTTAGTTAATGATAATATTTTTTTGTTATAAGTCACTATTGCCCATACTGCACTTATCAAAATGATAAAATATACCTACCTAGTGTAGGTAAGTAGTGTAAAATTAACTATGAGTTAGGTAGACGTGACCAATTTCCTATCTCTTAGTATATATTTTTTATCTTATTTTATTATGGGTTTAATTTACTAATAGATTTAATTCCTAGAATTCATTTAACCTTGCATTATCCCGTTATTATAAAAAAAAAAAGTACTATAAGTCATTCTTACTCTACTAATTAAAATGTTCAGCGCACCTGATACCTATCTAATAGGTATAAGGTGAGGTAGGTTATACCACGGTTATACTATACGTATTAGACATATTAATCGGTGTGAAATAATAATAGCCGTCACATTTCTACTTAGGTACGAAGATTAATAAAGGTCTCTTATTATAGTTAAAATAAATAAAATAATGGGTAGGTAAATTTTATTAAGGTAGATTAGGCTTTTAAATTTTTAAGATTTCTTTTTCAATTTGTTCCACATAGAAATTATGTATGTTAATTAATTAATAATGATAATTTAAGGTAGGAAAAAAGAAGTTTGTTATAATAATGGTTCATCATCATCAAATCGTCGGCTCACTACTAAACACGGTTCTCATTCTCGACGATCGGTTTGACCATATTATGGCCATGCTGGCCAAATACGATATGGCAGACTTCACATACCTTTGAGGATATTATGGAGAACTCTCAGGCATGCAGGTTTCCTCAAGACGTCTTCTTCACCGTTAAAGCGAGTGATAGGTATTTTTAATTGCTTAGGACACCCATACCTACTTAGCTCCGAGAAGTTAGAGGTGCTTGCCTAGAACCAAACCCCGACCTCCCGATTGAAAGGCGGACGTCTTAACCACTGAGCTACCTCAGCTATTAAGTATTAGGTACGTAAGTATGTAAGTAGGGTACGAGTTGGTTTTACTACTTATCACGCAATAGGTGGATATTAAGTAAGTAGCAATATTAAATTAAAATTTTCCCTACCTACTCTACCCAAATATTTAAATTCATTCAAACAGAAACCTCATAAAGGCATGTAAAAAATTTACGACATATAATAAACAAAATTACTAAAACAATAATTTAATCAGACATTCAAAATCAAATCACTATTTTACGATCAAAATCATAATATTTTAGAAGGTCTACCATGTTAATAGAGATAGATATAATTTATCTACATATTTTGTAACCAAGATTTTCCTGAATCGATCGATGATTGAACTACTTAAATCAAAACTTTTTCTTTACTAAGTAAAGTTTTAAGTCATTGAATTTCAAGGAACCAAAAATTTATAACACCCCCAGTAACTAGAAAAGAGCTGATAACTTTTAAACGGCTGAACCGATTTTCTTGGATTATAGCTTAGAACACTCTCGATCAAGCCACATTTCAAACAAAAAAAAAAACTAAATTAAAATCGGTTCATTAGTTTAGGAGCTACGATGCCACAGACATATACACAGATACACACGTCAAACTTATAACACCCCTCTTTTTAGGTCGGGGGTAAAAAGCACATTACCTACCACTATGCTCCCCCGTAGCCGGTGGTATCAATGGTGGATTTTCCTCATGGAAAACGATGGCCTCTCTCCCAGAGCTCGACGACCTCCAGTGTGGCGATCACAACAGTCACATAAACTGCACACACTATGATAGGGCGGATTGAGATGCACAAAAATGACGCATATTTACGATACCTACTCGTAAAAGAGATAGGTATAGTCTAAGAGACGGTGGAGACATTTTGTAAGGTACGAATACAAATTCAATTGATGTTGTATTGAAGTAGGTATTACTTTGCGGAAGTCCATGGTATCCAAGGAATAAAAACCTTAATCCATCCATATCCATACTAATAGGTATTATAAATGCGAAAGTGTGTCTGTCTGTCTGCTACGTTTTCACGGCCCAACCGATTGAATCGATTTTAATGAAATTTGGTACAGACTTGGGGTACGTCCCGGGGAAGGACATAGGCTACTTTTTTCCCGGAAAAGCAAAGAGTTCCTACAGGATTTTAAAAAACTGAAATCCACTCGGGCGAAGCCGTGGGCATTCTCTAGTTTGCTATAATCTGCTTTTCAGCGGATTATCTGCAAGTCTGCCAGTCCGTACCTCGCCAGCGTGCCTATATCCACCCCATTCTGAGAGGAGACCCGTTCTCAGTAGTGGGCCGCTGGGCCGCTGGTGGATCGATCAAGATGGTAATGACGAAGATCGTAAAGTACTCGTAACTAAACTCAGTAGATAGTAATTAGCTCGATCATAAACCTTAGAGTACCTTTAACCTTCAGCTCTAAAGTCTAACCCAATTTGCGGGATGGGCACGGATCACTGGGTATAAAACGGTCCGCGCGCATCGCACCGTATAATTTAACCCCATAAAGCGGCGCGATGACAGATCATCACCGCGCCGCGAAAATTACCCACTTTACGATGCAAAATTACTCCCATACAACATCATAACACGCCGTTAATACATCTAACCTCGTATTATGGACCTTATTTCAATTTCCACACGAGTGCTGAAATGTTTGTTAATGGGTGAGTTAAAATGGCAAGATCGCGTCCTAAAAGACAGTTGAGTGATGGCTGACGGATTGGTTTTGTCTGTTTGTCTGTCTGTCTGCTAAATTAACGAGCGGCGGCCACATCCTGTTGGATCTAAATACGAGGTTGTCAGTGTTTTTAAGTTTTGATGTTCAGATTATGTATAGGATTGTCTGGAAATAATCTGGTTAGCCTAGTGGTTCAAACGTTGGCCTCGTATTCGGGAGGTTGGGGTTCGATCCCGCGCATTTTTTTTAATTTATAGACTAAGTAGCGCTTTGCTGCAATCAGATCTGTCAGCCCGTGATGATGCAGTGTAAGATGGAGCGCGCTAGCCTAGAAGTTGTCTATTCTCTCTTGACTTGAAGGTAGCCAACTACCAATAAGTAAGGTTGACTTTTCGGAGTTGTGAGGCAATTAAAATATATGTGAAGAAAAAGATCGTGAGGGAACCTTCATGCCTGAGCGTTCTCTTCTCCATAATACTCTCAAAGGTATGTGAAAACGAATAGATTATTTCAAATACGAACACTCAAGGTCTGTCACCCATCCAGATACTGACCAGAGTCCATTTGTTTAACCAGCGTGATCCTTTGATATGCGCTGTCACAACTACTTAGGCCATAAGTTCTTCATGTTATTGCTCAATAGAAAAGGACATTTCGGCAATTTTTTTCAACATCAAGCAGTGGACAGTAGTGGGCAGTCAATTGCAGACAGCGGGCAGTGGGCAGTGAGCAGCGCGCGGGCAGCGGGCAGTAATTAAACTGTGAACTGTGAGCAATCGACTCTGCTTCGACGTCCATCATACCGCAAGCCGTAATAACATGCACCGCTTCTCAAACTTTACAATCTTCACCATCTCACCCCACCGCTTCCAAACAGGGGTCTCCTGTCTACAATGGATATTTCGTATGTATTCGTTATCAGTCCATCACATCGCAAGATGTACAAAATGCAGATTATATGAAAACCCACTAATCTGGCATTCAGAAAACATCTGGCAAGCCGGCCAGCGTTCGCCAGATGTGGCCAAGTGGCTCTGTACACGATCGTAGAGTGCAATGGCTGAGTTGGACCAGTGCAGACAAGGCCTCATTCAGGAAGACATGCAGCGTTGCGCGGTGCGTTGAGCGTCGCCAAGCGCGGCGCATCTTGCAGTTATTCCGTTCATACAGAAACAGTGGCGGTTTCCGCAGCGATACCCGCAGCCACGGGGAAAGAAAGTTGTGTGAATAGAAATGAAGCTATGTGCTTGCTCTACTAAGAGCAAATCTGTTTATGACAAACACGCGTGACAACACTCCTGCATGCACGCTCTCAGAATCCACACCCACTTCCTTATCCATCCATACGACATTGTAAATGTAAAATGTGTGTCTGTTTGCGTCTTTGCGAGCTTGTTACGGCCTATCCGCTGAACCGATTTTGACGTTTGGTAAGTACATAGTTAGCTTCCACCCCGGGAAAGGACAGTCTGCTTTTTATCCTCGGGATTTTTAAAAACCCTATATTCGAAGTTGCGAGCATCATTTAGTATCGGCACATTAGTTGCATTTTATTGTAATGTTAGGTTTAACTAGTTTAATTTTAAATTAGTTTGTACCGATGGGACTGGCATGTAGGTAGGTGACCTATAAAAGCCCCTCAAAAAATAAGAATTAAAAAAAAAACGTTTCATTTGGCGGCACCACGCTGAACATGATACCCCGCCTCGGAGTCTCTCTGAATGAGGCCTCAGATATTATTTTACAAAGGTGCGTCAAATCTTTGAGCGTCTCTGTCCAACAACAGTCAATTACAAGGCATCGCTGGATGCGTGCGAAGTGCATATTTATTATCTGCCGGGGAGGCGCGGTAAAGGGGGGGTAATTAAAAGCCGAGCGCGCATAACTTCGCGCCGCGGTTCCGTCGGCCCTTCCTGGCCTGTAGTTGAACTGGACTGTTGCTTTATTGTTTATTTATCCCATGAGCAGGAAGACAGGTGACGTGTGCTTCCTTGTGATAGGTATTCTATACAAGTTCTTTTTATATCTAAGTATGACTTGTTATGCGCTTGACATCGTGAAACGCTAATGACTAATGTCTAATATTGCCCTTACCCCTCCAACTAAGCGTCAAGCTTGTACTAGGAGCACTTACTACAATAGTGGGGTTTGAACCGCCGACCTTTCGGTTTTCAGTCCACTCTTTTAACCGTTGAGCTATTGAAGCTTATTAAACTAGTACCTATAGAAGGACTAAGAATATCAGTATGAAATATTTCTATTTCAGAGGGACCGAAGTATTATTTACGGAAAGAGTATTTACAAAATCCTTTTTTAAGCAAAACCTAATGAATAATGCAAGATTAATGCATATCTTCATCCATTAGGTACTTAATGTTATAATTACCTGTAGAGTTAATAATAATAATCCTCAATCATTCGCTGTCCGAAGCAAATAGGTACTTTACTCATCTGAGTGTAGCATCAGACAAAAGCCTACGCCTTACTGTTTTCCCATAGTTTACATTTTATTACCCGCCTACGGTAAAGCCAACAGGAAGGGTTACGATTTTAGCAGTCTATGTATAGTATGTTTGTGTAAGATTCCGTGTGTTCCATCGTAGTGCCTAAATTACTGGGCCGATTTTGATGAATGAGGTATCAATCGATTTGTTATTATAGCCCGGGTGACTTAGGCTACGTTTTATATGTAAAAATCGAACTGACGGATGTTACATCCAAAAAAGTGGAAGGTCTCCAAAATTTTTTTTTCTCAAATCAAAGAGTTCCCACGGGATTCTTAAAGGCCCAACCGTTTCATCGATTTATATGTTTGGTACAGAGGTAGCTTGCGTCCCGAAAATTGATATAGGCAACTTTTTATAGCGAAAATCAAAGAGGTCTCACGAGATTTTTAAAAAGATCTTAATTCACGCGAAAGAAGTCGCGGGCATCATCATAATAGTACCTACATAATACGCAAGTAGTGCCACATAATATACGAGTAGGTATAGTGCGTAGTTGCCGCGTAGGCGAAACTCAGCGAGTGAGTACGACCACGAGATTATGAATGAGCCGTAAAACCGTCGCCCGGTTCATTCACACGAGCTCAAGGTCCCGCGCTTTTTGTACATTTTACTGACCTTGACTAAAAATTAAATAAAAATTCACGTTTTTTTGAGTAAAAGGTTCACCATAGCGCACAGACCTTAGCGTATCGGTAAGCTGAAGTAGCCATTAGCACGACGGGGTACATATTTCGAAAAACCTGGAATGTTGATTTCAGGTGGGCGGACAACATCAGGTGAGTCGCAGGAAACCGTGGCGTGGGGAAGTCCCTTCAAGAGACCAGCCAAGCCAACTGCCAATGTCCAGCAGTGGGCGTCTATCGGTAAACGATGATGATGATGATGATGATGATAGGTACTTCATTGGGATCCCATCCCAAGGTGTTGGAATGGCGACCTTGCACCGGAAGCGCAGCGTTGGCAGACCCCATAGGCTACTTTTTCTCGGTTCCTGTGGGATGGGATGTACCTACGTGTGCCTTTATCCTTTAATCACACAGTAACAGACTAACCACACCCACCACATGATTTGCATGGATTTGGATATAAGTACAGAGTGACAATCTAGGCTTTTACTCCAGAAAATCAAATATTTCTCGCGGGATTTTGAAACCTCGGATGAAAACCTTTCATGCGGATGAAGTCGCGGGCATCATCTAGTCATTCATAATTTAATACTAAGTGAAACACTTTTGATAGGGTTTTATCTTGAACCCTCTTACAAGTTTAAGAAACACATAATGCATTTGAGAGGGTCCATGGCAATAAACCCATCAGTCGTGGAGGCGCTCGCCTTATCGCCTGATTGAGGTCTCTCCGAATAACAAGGTGTATGTACTCTTAAAACGAAGCCAAATGATCACTTCACTACCAATTATCGTTATTTACTCGTAATGTATGTAAGAATTTACATTTTATTATTCAATCTTTATTGGTGACTGACTTATTTCAATTGAAATATACCTACTCAATGTTAAATTATTTATTAGGTAAGTAATAAGTATACTTATTAGGCCCTGCTATCGGAATATAAAAAAGTCTTTGAGCCCTGCACAAGATTTTGTAATGATCTAACTTTTTGGCAAAAGCATACTTATGGACTAAGAGCCAGTGAGTGCCAGGCCTTCATTATTTTATAAAAGTTGAAAGTTTCTCTTGCGTATTGTTCCCAACAAAGGGAGGAACGCTCAGCGACTATGAAGTTTGAATCATGGTGGCTTTGGGAGATAGGACAGGTAAAAAGGTGTAAAAAATCTTACATCAAAATATAAAGTGTATTTTTTACATTTTCTTCAGAATAGTACCTAATAGAAATCACGTTATGCACAAACACTTAGTATCGTGACAACCCCCTGCCAGTTACCCTTAAACGTAGGGGTGTCTTTTGTATATGTATAAAAAAGTAATAAAAATATAAAAGAAATCAATCCCAAAAACCAAATCACCACGTCTCGGCACTCAGTTTATCGCTCAAATTGATTGAGGTGAAGAAACTTAAAAAAAAATCTGAAGAGGTAGGTATTTAAATGAATTCTTCATTGCGAATTATCGTTTGTCAATGGTAAGGTGAAATTATTCAATACTTCCAACACTTATCAGCTGAATGTAGTCTGTTTATCTTTTAATAATATTTAATTTAAAAGGCTCTAAGATTTACAGTACAAATCTTTAAACCCGTGCAACTTTAACGTAGTTGACAGGTTTTTTGGTTTTATGTAATTTTTGAATTAAGTAGATATTTTCAGCATTCTTTAACTTGTCTACCTTCTCTGGGAACATTTCTTCAGTCCTTAAATATTTTAACATGCATTTAGATAGAGCCAATATAGCCTAGAACAAACGATAAAAAGCTAGTATTCGTAATCTAAAAATGTTTATACAATTGTCAAAATCTGAGGCCTGCGAAGTTAGCTACGTAGGAAATATCTGACAGACTCGTCTTGATACAAGCTACCACAGCTTAGCAATCGATCGCAGATAGTCGGTTACTCTAGCTAGGATCGCGGGTCAAATCTCTGATTTCTCGAAATAGCGTTTACAAGACCGAGTGCACAAGCAGACTTGAGCGTATTTTAACTATTTAACTATGTTTATGGAGACACATTTTTCATAACTGAAATTACAAATGATGACATCAGTATGAGCTGGCCGCATCAAAAATGCGAAAGACATCCGACCACTTCATCTAATATGGCTGAATGTGAATAGAATTTTCAGTACATTCTGAAAAGTGCATTGTGGCTAAGTTCGTTGTGAACTCTTCTCAGACCGAGGCGCATTTAGAACTCTCGTAGCTTCAGTTTTAGCGTTAAGTAATAAGTTATTATTAGTATACATCAATAACATATAATTTAACAACTGTCATTCAAAAAGTGTACAATGGGGTATATTTTGAATAAATGGCTTTGACTTTGATTAACAACTTCACGGCCAGTGACATTATTTTGACAGTTTCCACACTTTTTACCACAACTTTTCTTCGTAATGACCCATCTAGATCTTAGACTTTTTAGAGAGGCGAGAGCGTCATCGAACACCATATTAGGATCCAGACTGTACTGATAGCTAAACCGTGTTACTTGCGGCGATATAAACAGTACAAACTACGTTCCCTTTCTCGGTTTCATAACTCGAATCTACATACAGCTGTAAAGTGTAAGACGAATTTTGAGTTGTGCGGCGTATAAGGCTGTAACTCCACTAGATAGGTTGGATGCAAACCAATAAATACATCGGTTGAGGGGCTGGCAGGCCGGTGAATAAACATGAATGTTTCGACTACACTATAGGACAAAAATATTGGACACATTTTGCTCTAGCATAATTTTAGTGTAGCAATATCGTTAACCACAAAACGTTTTACCTTTATAATGAAACTACATAAATTATAATGATTCCTGCTACTTCTAATCCATCACTCATCTCATATTATAAATGCGAAAGTAGTTGTTGGTCCGTTATAGACCTGGACAGTGATACCACAGGCTACTTTTTCCCGAAAAATTAAAAAGTTCCCGCGGGATTTTAAAACCCAAAATCATACCTACCTATTATATATAAATGCAAAGGCGTGTCTGTCTGCCTACCTGTTTGTCTGTCTGAGGGGTACAGATATAGCTTTCAGTATGGAAAATCAAAGTATATATAGATTTGACTTTGATCTATAACTCGATGAGGCAGATCTGATTGCAGTCAAGCGCTAGGCTATAAATTTAATGAAAAAAAAAAAATAACAACTTTAAATTAACTGGGCTCTAAAGCCCAATGTAAATCCACTAATATGTTAAGAAATGAATTTTCTACTTCAAGAAGAACTTTATTGAGTTATACGAGGACCTAAACAAAAAAAAGTCTGTATGAATATTAACTAATACAAACCAAAAAAGTAAACAGAAAACCGCTTTTTATTTGGAAAAGTAAACGTATAAAGTATACAAATGGCGCGTTACCTTGGCCCGCGCTGTACTCGCCGCCAAGACAGGCCTCACTCAATATCGGATATTGTTCTTGCAAATGAGTATTTATGTCATCGTTTGTATAAAATGTGCCCGATGCGGCCCGTAGGCTTAGTATAAGATCTCACCAACGTTGTGGAATTCGATCATCGAAACATTTGAGCTTTATACTAAAATCCACCTTAATAACATTGTTTTAAAGAAAGAAAGAAAAACGTTTTTTAGGGTTCCGTACCTCAAAAGGAAAAACGGAACCCTTATAGGATCACTTTGTTGTCTATCTGTCTGTCTGTCCGTCTGTCCGTCCGTCGTGTATGTCAAAAAACCTATAGGGTACTTCCCGTTGACCTAGAATCATGAAATTTGGCAGGTAGCTAGGTCTTATAGCACAAATAAAGGAATAAATCCGAAAACCGTGAATTTGTGGTTACACAATTTTAAAAAAATATGTGTTTAAACTTTCAAAGTTACAAAACTATACCAAGTGTGGTATCATATGAAAGGGATTTACTTATACATTCTAAAACAGATTTTTATTTATTTTTATGCATTATATTTTTTAATTTATCGTGCAAAATGTAAAAAAAAATACTCGAGTACGGAACTCTCAGTGTGCGAGTCCGACTAGAATTTGGCCGGTTTTTTCTTAAATTGTGCCACACAATACATAGATAGCTAAGAGTAGGTTATCCCGGTGCTGCATTAAGTCAACATGGGTATGGTCGGGTACAATGAGATAAGGTCTAGAAGGGAACTCGCGCTTGTTCTATATATTTTTAAAATAATAAGAGGCAAGTTATTTAATGCGGACGTATTAGGACAGGTGAGCCTTCGAGTGCCGGACCGGTACGTGTGGCGGAGGCGCAGGCCGCCGCTGCTGGCGCTGCCGCAAGGGCGCACCAATTTGCTGAACAAGGCGCCGCTGGCGCGCGCTCTTGGTAGTCTTAACGTCGTGGCGGAGCGGATCGACCTGTTTTGTTGTACTCGGAGTGAACTCACAAGGGTTGCAATGTGGTCTATCTGTTATGATAGAAATAAATAAATACAATATGCTTTTACACAAGAGCATACAGCACTGATTTTCAGGCAGTACTCTTAATTCGTTCATACATCTACAGCCAGCGCTCTAAACGGAACTTTGCGGAACTAAAATCATTGGTACTGTATTTTGAACTTTAAATCAAGGTTATGTAAGTCTATTTTACTTTGTCGTTATTGTTTTGACGTTCGAACAGTATCAACGTTGGTGAGATATAAAATTTCATACTAAGTACTGAACGCGTTTTCCCCGCTATCGCGAAATGCTTCGGCTTTGTTTATTGGAGAAACTTCGAGGATATTTTCTTTCTTCGCCAATTTCCACCTCGGGTCTGAGTAACGAATAAGGGTTTTCCTGTAAGGATATTATGTTCAATTAACCACACGCTTTTGGTATTGAGGGTGATTGCTTTAGATAGGTACTCGTTTCTTGCAGGGTTGTTGATTGTTGCTAGGAGTAGATGGGTACGCTCTTTTGGATTTGTTATGCATGCAGGTAGGTACGCACCAACTTCTTTAGTGAGATCTAATTCTAATTTTCTAAGTGATAGGTACGATTGTAAGGATATAATACGTCATTTGGGAGCGTAGAATAGGGATAGGCTGGATATGGATAGGTATTTTTTTATTCAGATACAAGTTAGCCCTTGACTGCAATCTCGCCTGGTGGTAACTGGTAAGTGATGATGCAGTCTAAGATAGATGCACTATAAGAAACGGGCTAACCTGGAAGGGGCATGGCAGTTTTTATTAAACCCATACCTCTTTGGTTTCTACACGGCATCGTACCGGAATGCTAATTCGCTTGGGCGGCACGGCTTTGCCGGTAGCGTGTTAACTAGCCACGGCCGAAGCCTCCCACCAAACCAGACCTGTAATTTATAAATTACAAAATTCCAAACCATACCCGGAATCGATCCCGGGACCTCCCACTAATAAGTTAATTCCCTGCCTAAAATTACAATATGGGGCTATGTAATAGGGACCTAGGTAGCTATTACTCAGGGACGGATAAACAGATTCGATATTTAATGCTGACACGAAAAAAATGCTAGCTACGTTGGTAATGCTAATTCTGTTGTATTTGCCGACATAATCTCTACGCGAAACGCGAAACTAAATTGTCACTTTGGTTTAGACTTTAGAGATTGTCAATAGAATTAGCCACATTTATATCATAAGTGGAAAACTTTCATATTGAGCTATATTCATAAAATTATAGTCATCGCTAGAAGTAAATGATTTAACAAACTTTAATGTGTTTAATACATACGACTACTAAAAGATTCATAGTAGTCCAAATTATTGATTTTACGACTCACAATAGACGAAATTGTCGTTTTTTACGACTCGTAGTAGCAAAATTATCGATTTTCTAAGGCTTGTAGTAGTCAAAATTAGTGCGGCTTACACACTTACGACACAGCTAGAAACAAAACAACACTTTATTCACAAACGACGCTCACATCAAATCAGAAAATATGTCACTGCGGTTTGATTAGCACCTGTGGTGTGGCACTGGCCATAAGCGGTAGCGGGGGCCTTACTTTTTTAAACTAACATTTAGAATAGAATACAAATATTTTTATTCAAATAAACTTTTCAGTTTTTTTTTAAATAAAAAATAGCGTGCAAACGAGCAGGCAGATCACCTGATGTTAAGTGATTACCGCCGCCCATGAAATTTGCAGCACCAGAGGAACCGCCGATGCGTTGCCGGCCTTTCAGTAATTTGTTGGTCCGACCTTTGAATAGCCTCATGTTGTAATCAAGTGGGAACACCGCCGATGGGAGTTGATTCCGCAGTTTGCATGGATTGCCTTTCCCATCGAGAAGAACCACTAACAAACCCTGCAGTTGCTCTTTTCAAAGATTCGATTTACAATATTATGCCATGGATACAAGTGATTGCAATCCTGCGCGTTACTGAAGCGGGCTACAAATCAAATCCACGATCTTTTATCATTTACATAATCCTCGATTGTGTAATATGCTTTTTCCAATAACATATCTTTTTTTATGTCGAGACAAGGTCGCTAACTATGGGCCTCTTACGGCCAAAATTAAAATCAATCTATCTGTAATCTGTCGATAAGTTACTTAGCAATGTTGTTATTCGTCAAAAGCCTTTTGGACAAATAACAGCGTTACTTACTTATCGACAAGTTAAAGATAGATTGAGCATTAATTTTGGCCGTTAAGGAAACTCAGATGCGATGGATAGTGCTACTTTTAATATAGCTACTTCAACTCAAGAGTGAATGGGCATCTACTAGGCAAACGCCGTGTGTAAATGTGATAGGTATACCTAGTGCGTAAAGGAAAGACTCGTGCCATTTGCTCTACTTCTCAACTATCATGTAAAAATAACGATTTAGTACGGTAAACCGTACTTTTAACATATTGTCTATCTGCTATTTGCTTGTCACGTAACATTTTGCTGCCTCTTGTAACTTGCACCGCTTCCCCACATCATACCAACTGCTGCGAACAAAGATGGCGGATTTACATAAAAACTGTTTAATCGTAACTCGGCACAGGCTATCGCGATCCGAACATATTACCATAAATTAATCCAATAAGGGATTCAGGCGATCAATTTATCTACATTACTGCGCGGGCGCAGGATAAAGGCGCAGATATAAAATTGGTCGAGAGACGCTAACTTACACCAAGTTATTGCTTCCATTAGATGCGGACATACTCGCCGGCGCATATTTTTAATGTTTTGTGTTTGAAGGGTGAGTGACGACTATTGCTCGCCTTGCTGCTAGAGTGGGCAGTTTATTGGCGCGGGAGTGGATTTAATGCATCTAAGTACATGAAAGGAAACTTTTATAGGAAATACTGTTGATGACGTAGGCGTTTGCTGGCTTCTACTGAGTATATCGCTTTATTTTTATAACGTAAATGGAGGAATTTCTGCAATAAACAGGTAATTTTATTATTCTTTCTATCTTGTAAATTTCGGTCACAGGTCATGACTCATGAGTCATGACTCCGGGCTAGGTACACTGGCTATATTCTAGCATTGAATAATAATTATTATCTACTTACTTAACGATATCTTAGCGATGAAGATGAACCTCTTCCTGGGTAAATTGCATCACTACCAATTATTATAAATGCGAAAGTATGTTTGTTTGTGGCCTATAAATAGAAGTACCTGTATTATGAGTGGAAGAGAAAACTGATTCCAGGGCGCTCCATACCCTAGCGATTCGAATAAGAAACGAGGAAGCACGTCGCTTCATACGTGTCCGTAGAATTTCTTAAGTAACTTAAGTACGGGTGCAGAGTGCAGACCTTGACGATACCTTGCGGTACGATAGTAGAAAGATGAAGAAAGAATCAGATCAAAAAGTTGTTAGACTGTATTTGCTGCATATTAATCGAGGGTCTATTTCATAAGTTTCATAACATAAGGTTGCGGTTCGTTAACAAAAGTGATTCTTATCGTTTTACTTATTCTGTAGTACGGAACCACAGAACCCCTAAGAAGGACGGAACCCTCGATGTGCGAGTCTGACTCGCACTTGGCTAGGTTTTTACATGGCATTGCAAATTTGCAACGCATGCCGGGTACAGCTACATACTATAATTTTTATAATTTTTTTTTCAATAAAAAAAAGATTACAAATCATGGTATCTACGCCAGCAGAAATGTTGCAAGTTTTCGGCTCTAGAGCATTTTAGTCTACAAAGATGTCCGGAAGTGTATCAGCGAGAGGTCAATAATGAGGGTCTAGGGGTCACACTGCGTAATATCACAGGTAATATCGTTCGCACGGTAATCAGCCGCGCGTCAATCTGCGTTGCACGCTATTCATTACTGTGAACTACGCTTTACATTGGATGCGGCATTTTACTCGACAGGCACAATGAAATGAAATATTTTGATTGGTATGAAATTCATCATCATCATCATGATCAACCCATCGCCAGCTCACTACTGAGCACTCCTCTCGGAATTAAAAGGGTTAAGGCCATAGTCTGTCACAGGCCAAGTGCGGATTGCCAGACTTCACACACCTTTTGAGAACATTATGGAGAACTCTCAGGTATGCAGGTTTGCTCACGATGCTTTCCTTCACCGTTAGAGCGGTCTGTCGTGCACAGTGTGTTCTTCAGGTTGTTTGGCGTGCTGTGGTTCCGGCATGCCTCTAACGGTGTTTGTGGACATGTAGTGTCCCAGTGGTGGGTCTGCTACGGCGGACATCCGCTGGCGGAGTAACAAGGCGTTGTCGGTCTCTTGTACTCCGTCGTCAGCGGAGGGATGGAACTTCGTGAGGTATTTAGTCGGTAGGAGTCCGACATAACCACTGTGCTGCCCCGTGGCCAGTGGTATCCATGACGGATTTTCTTCACGGAAAAAAAATATGATATGAAATTAATAATGGCATATGAAATGATACTTGTTCATGCAAAAGCGAATAGTGAATAGGTACATCTTCTAAACAAACGTTTCTTAGTAATAGACAAACTCCAGGTCTAAAGCTAAACCCTGCAAAACATTGGTAAAATACATTAATTTAACATTAATCTCATTTCATTTCATTCTTAAATGAATAAAATTAAAACATGATTTACATACATTTATTTTTAAATCATCTTGTGATTATTTCATTCACAAGTCCTAATAAATCTTGATAATCCTTTTACTCTTATCCTTAACCAAATTTATCGATATAAGTAGGTAGACTTTAGATGTGGGTGACCCTTCATCAAAAAACGCCGTCAAAGAAAACAGAATTTGAATAAAAAAAATTAAATTAAATAGCGTTCGAATATTTACGACACGTCTGTCTTCGCTTAGGATGTTGACATCATGTCAAAGGAAAGTCACCTTAACCATTAGATGTCAAACCGAGAGCGACTCAAAACAAAGAGATGACAATAATTACCTACTGGAGGAGCAAACCTCACAAAAAACGCTTTTATCTTACAACAATAATAATATAAACTTGGAATTATGGGAGCCAACTGTTGCACTGGGACGGATTGTGAGGTACCTACTCGTAGAACACGGGTTGCGAGAGGATCACAGTTGACATAAAAATCAATAATTTTAACATGGTATCACCCTTCCACAGCCATTCCATACCGCACGAGCCCTCTCACTCAAGCGGTATATTCTTCTTCTTGAAGTGCCGTCTACTACCGGAGGTTGGCAACCATTAGGGCTATCTGCACCTTGGACGCTGCTGCGCGAAAAAGAGATCGGGTACTCTTCCCGTACCATTGTCGTCAATTCTTGAGCCACGATGTTCTTCTTCAGCCTGGTGGTCTTCTGCCGGCTTTTTCCCCCTGGAGCTGAAGGAGGTCATATTTGCTAGAAGTAGGTATAGGTTCCTATAATAAGCAAAAACCTCAATGGCCCAGAGACAATTCAAGTATTACATCCCGCTTACATGCTGACTTGCATGATTTCATGCAACTAAATGTCAAAAACTGCTGATGCCAGCTACAGTGTGACGAGGGTATGGGTAATCACCTCAGCCTCACTATTGGCTAAATAGCATTTGCGGGCTGAAACTCAATTTTGCTTACAACTTGATGCCTCATATCATACTAATTTTGACAGCTTCATAGAACATAGAACACGATATTTGTTTTTTTTTACGTAAAAATTGCGAGCAAACGAACAGGCGGGTCACCTGATGTTAAGTTATTACCGCCACCCATGAACATTTGCATTACCAGAGGAACCGCCAATGCGTTGCCGGCCTTTCAGGAATTTTGTTTGAAAAAATAGCCATCATATAGATACTGATTTAATTATACCAATGGGGAAAGATGTGGCCGTTCTTAGGGGCATTGCACGCTCTAGTAACACGACATCTCCTCGTTCAAAATGGCCGCGACATTTGTCACAAGATCAATGTAATTAAGATCTGGACTCGATATTCCGAACAGCAGGTAGATGTATTAAGATTTTTAATTAATGTGATTTATACAAAATTTATGGAAAATGGTGTTTTTCAACTTTAAATTAATTAGTCTAGCACTTCTTAATAATAAATCAATTAAATTTAATCAATAAGTTTTTTAAACTAGTGTCTGAATTAATATCTAGGTATCTATGTTTCACAGTTTAGTTATAAGTACAAAATTTCAGAAAGAATGACACCACGCAGTTTCATCAGATTGTCATAGATAAACACATAATTTTAATAGATATTTACATGTCCATGGGCACAGGACATCGCAAGTCGGTTCGTACTTCGTGCACTCCAGTGAAAGTATCAAGGCTGAGTCGCGTCACATCGCGCGAATCGCGGCGTCGCTTCCGTGTAAACGCGCCTCGTTACCGCGACCAAGCAACGGTAGGTACTATAGATGACATGTCCATGTGCTATGGATGCAGCTCCATTCCCGCAAGTCGGTTCGTACACTCCAGGGAAGGTATCAAGGCTCGGTAGATTGATGAGTCGCGTCACATCGCGCGAGTCGCGGCGTCGCTTCCGTGTAAACGCGCCTCGTTACCGCGACCAAGCAACGGTACTATAGATTACAATGCACTTCATAATCAATCATTTTAAATATGCATTACATAGTGCATAAAACTGTAGTGATGAACTATGCAATATTTTCCAATACCTCCACTTACATACCTGCTTTGAAAGGTGTAGGTTCAGTCAGAGTGAACTGGTTCAATTCGTCTAGCTTTAAGCAAACTGATGACAGGTTTGAATTTAGGGCCGTCTGATAGAAAAACAGTCCTCGGAGTCGGGAAGCGTCTGCTTGTATTCTTGGTGCGCCTCAGATGGTGTGTAGACACATACATACTCAAAAGTGTCTGTATTAATTGATCCTAAGGTGATCCAGATAAAAGTTATTTGACAATTGAGAAATCGGCCTCCCAAAGTAAATTTCGAAAACACTTAATTTTTTTTATGATGTAACCACAAATTCACGGTATTCGGATTTTTCCTTTACTTGTGCTATTAGACCTACGTACATGTTAAATTTCATGATTCTAGGTCAACGGGAAGTTCCTCATAGGTTTTCTTGACAGACAAACAGACGGACAGATAGACAAACAAAAAAGTGATCCTATTAGGGTTCCTCTTAAGGTACGGAACTCTAAAAATTAATTTATTTATGTGAATCTTCGCATACGATATACAAATGGTAGTTATGAGCCATCATAGCCGACTGTGTGGTCCGCGGAGCGACAAACGACAGGTGTCGCGTGTAAAGGTCGCGCGAATTAGCGGCGTGTTTGATGTTCGCTACATTATACGTCGACTCCTGCGCAACGACTAAAGACGCTATTTAATACCGTGTCAACACTGTAATGAGCTTCGTGCAGGGATAATAGAATTTGTAATAGATCGATAGATCATGAGCAAAATGTCCATATAAAATTTAAATTATATGCGATAGTAAATCTACTGTATAATAATGAATATGTTCTACGGTTGTTGTCTTGGAGAAATACCTATGTGATCTTTTGGATCTCAAAAGATTTTTTTACGAGTACCTACATCCATGATAGAGGTATGGTTGTTCTCTAAAACTATGACCTATTTACTATACTTACTCCTTTTTGATGTATAATGTTCATAATTCAGACCATATTGTTCCCAAAGGTGTGTGAAGTCTGCCCATCCACATTTGGCCAGCGTGCTATGACTAAACCCTTCTCATACTGAGAGGATACCCGTGCTCAGTAGTGAGCCAGCGATGGGTTGATTCCTATAAGCTTAGTATAACGTATAAATATTTTTGGTTTCAGATTTAAAAGTGTTCTTTATTATACTCACGTTCTGTACTTATATGTGTTCGAGTGCGGAACACTTTTTAATCTATCAGGAAGGATAACAAAGTAACAATATACCTACTACGGTCTCGATTTATTGCACTTGCTCTCGCGCGCACGGCTCACTACACCGGCGCGGTGTCAGTCAACGTCACCGCGTGCTCGTAAATTATGACGTTTTTGTTGCGCCCGCGCACGCAAATCCCGCCGCCAAAGACTTACTCATACCTGGTAGACATGCTACAGCCTTCTAATTGTAAGGCATGCTTTTGGTTTTACTTTTAAGGATCTTCATAATACGTATCTTTTGGCCTTTCATAAGAGTTTTCTTGAATAAGTTCAAACTACGAGTATTTCCGGGATAAAAAGAAGCCTATGTCCGTACCTTCAATGTACCTAAGCTATTTCTGTTCCAAATTTTGTCAAAATCAAAAATGGCTGAGTCTCTAAAAATCCCGTGTGATCTCTTGGTTTTCCGGGATACAAGAAGTCTGTCTTCGGGATACCAGTTAACTCTGTATCAAAATTTTACTAAAATCGCTTAAAAAATAGGTCGTGAATGTTAACACAAGAGACAGTCAGATAAGCTGACAAGCTTTCTCATTTATAATATTAGTCCCTACAAGAGTGAAGAGACCTACGAGTATGTTAAGGACATAGCTCACTTACACGACACCGCTCCCGCATGGTTAAAGAATAAACATCCAAATATGGGTTCAAAGTCATATTCTGTACAATAAACAACTGATATGGAGCCATGCGCGTTGTGGGGGAACGATGACGTGTAAATGAGCCATGACCTTTAGTCTATCTAATTCTCTTACTTGTACCTATTCTGTGCTTTTACCATTTTAACATAGTAAAACCTGTTAGTAGTTCTAATAGAAACATAATCTATGCCTTAAACTGTACGCTTCTCACGGAGACTAGGAAGGGGGAATCCGTGTATTAGCATATTAACGAATGCCCAACAATACGGTCGCCTTGCGTGACCAGACCTTAGGTTTCTTACTGCTTGCTTAGAACACATGAGCGACTACATCCCTGGGGCGCAGTAGTATTAGATTTTTGCTATAATATCAAAAAAAAATTTGGAGACCCCCACTTTTGTGAATGTAACATCCATCAGACCGATTTTTTTCGTATGAAATGTAGCCTATGTAACTCGGACCATAATAACGAATCGATTGACACCTCATTCATCAAAATCGGCTCAGTAGTTAAGGCGCTACGATAGAACACACATAAATACTAATCAAGATACATACATAGCTACATAGACTGCTAAAATCATAACCCATTCTTTTGGTTTTGCCTCAATCGAGTAGACAAACTTTGCGCCGACGCCGACGATGTTCCAAACTTTGAAGTATTGTTCTACCTGTTCTACTCCCTTTACAATCTCTCGCACTGCCAAGGGTCACTGGTAGAGATATCTTATTAGAGATAAGTGGTTCCCTGTCCACTTTTTCTTTCTTTTTCTCTTTATTGGTACAACTATATGGTAATTTTTTTTTTAAGTTTAGAATAATTGACCAGTGCTTCGTCACCACAGAAATCCAAATAACACCAAGAGTCTTTTGTGTGGGAACTCTCCAATTTTATAGAAAAACAATAACTATACCTACGTAAATAAATTAAATTGATTTTAAATGAAAATAGGGCCTTTCTGCAATTGACGGACAGTAAATATGAAAATGGACGGTGTTTAATTGAATTGGTATAGCGATTGAGTTTCATTAATCTATTTTTAATTCGCCCCCGGCAATGTTGCTGATACATTTATTAATTCAATACTGTTTAACTGACAACCTTTGTTACATAATACAGTACAAGCTACTTAATATAATAATTATTTATTTCATAAAAATACTAAGTAGATTATGCCCGCGACTTGGCCTATATTTAAGCTTTTTTTCAATTCCGTGAGAACTCTTTGAGTTCCAGCATAAATATATATTAAAATGTAGCCTATATCCGTCCGTATGTAAGCTATTTGGTACAACATACCTCATAATATTATATTGAAGCAGGCGCTACTTTTCGGAAGTCTATGATATACAAGAATCAAAAGCTTAATTTGCTATAATCCGCTGAAAAAGGCAAACCTGCATGATACAACATGCAGCATGCGACATGCATGTTGTATGAAATGAAATGAAATTTGTTTATTTACTGAATATGAGTTAAGTAGGTACATCGGGTATTCTAAATAATATTCAAAGTAATATTCAAGGTAAGTATTTGTATACCATACAGATTTGCCTTATCGAATTATAGCAAAATAAGGTTTAGTAATATTGTCATATTGTAAGATTTATCAAATATGCTGTATAGAAGGTGGGTGTGATGAACCATGTCAGTCAGTTATATAGGTTTATACCTTATATAGGTTTAACTTAATTACATTTAAGTTAGTATAAATAGCACATAGCTTCTTGAGGGACAGGTGTTCAGTTAATGATCTTTTCCGTTTTAGCGCGCGCCCGTAATAGAATCTGCTATGTTTAGAAACGGTGTTAAACAGTTTAAGTATCTGCTAAGTATTCCCTGATCCCTGAGCCATGATAGGCGTCCGCATTCTACTAGGGAGGTTGTAGGTTCGATCCTGCACACGCACCTATTACTTTTCTGAGCTATGCGCGTTTTTAAGTAAGTACTTAGGTATTTAGGTTAAATATCACTTAGCTTTAACGTTAAGGAAAACATCGTGAGGAAACCTGCCCTGAAACTCCTCCATAATGTTCTCAAAGGCGAGTGAAGTCTTGGCCAGCGTGGTGGACTATGACTGAGCCCCTCTCATTCTGACAGGAGACTCATGCGCGTCGTGAGCCAGCGATGGTATGATGATGGTGATTATAACACTTGTTTTCTTGAGTATAGGTACCTACTTTAATTTCATTTTCTTTTCATTGTCTCCATGGCACCGAACCAATAATAATTTCTGGAATGCCACCACATAAGTAGTCGAAACGAAAGATATGTGAAGGTCCGGTCAACGGTGACCGCATTTGCATGCCGAACTGACGTCGATTGTGCGGCGGCCAATTGTATGCTTAATACGAACACGACTCCTTTACCCCGGCCTCCCCGGCCTCCCCGGCCCGATGGCATGCAAAACTACTCCTTTTTTATCCTGCACCTTTTAGATCATATCGGAGGTAAAAACAAATGCATGCTTCATACAATATTTATTTTATTATTAGATGGGTGCGCGTGCGCATAATATAATCTTTCTTTATGACCATCTGTTGTATGACTTAGCAGTTAGCATAGATTCCTATCATCATCATGGTTAACCCATCGTTGGTACACTACTGGGCACGGGTCTCCTCCCAAAATGAGGAGGGTTTAGCTTTAGGCTGTAGTCTGCCACGCTGAACCAGTGCGGATTGGCAGACTTCACACACGTTTGAGAACATTATGGAGAACTCTCAGCCCTCAGGCATGCAGGTTTCCTCGCGATTCCTTCACCATTAAAGCAAGTAATATTAAATTAGGTACTTACGCACATAACTCCGAAAGTTATGGATGCATGCCCGGGATCGAACCCCTGATCTCCAATTAGGAGGCGGACGTGCTAACCACTAGGCTATCACAGCTTCTAACATAAGGTAATTGCCAAGCGAAGTGCCAAAGACATTGTCAAATGACTTCCGTTTGGTAGATACACATACACACGTTACACCACGTTACACGGTGTTCGACAGGTGCGACCACCTCTTTACACAGATCGTCTCATTACGCATACACACATAATTACACAGGTTTGAATAAATAACTATGTGCACAGTGAAAAATGACCGAAATGTGTTCCTCCTTTATTTCTACAATTAAACGATATGTGCGCCGTTTAACAACTGTGCAGTGTGAATTGGCCCTTGTTGAAATAACTTAACATTTCACCAACGAGATTTAAATTGTAGAGTCGCTTTCTGAAAGTAGAATAAACTTAGATGCGCATTAGGCGCGATGCATTAAAAAATCGATAGAATGTGAGTCGGTCTCGCACACAAAAGGTTCCGTACAAGAAATAACACCAATCCATATCCGTCCGTCCGGATACGGATGGACACATGAACGAACAGCGGAGGCTAGTAATGGGGTCCCATTGGCACCCTTCGGGTGCGAGGCCCTTGAAAACGATATTTTGTGTCAACATTAAAATTTAAATTTTAAGTTAAAATTTTAAGTAAGAAAACGGTTTCTAACAGTAAAAGTAGCTAACAGGCTTGTTTTTCTTGACTAATATAAGTGTCCTTGCTATGTCCCGTCTATAACTTGATATTATGTACAATCTCTGGAATTGTCTCTTGTTAAAATAACTCAACAATAAACAGTTTGCACTTACCACGTACCATAGTAAGGTGTTTAGTGTTTTACACTGAATTAAAGATGTGTTTTGTCGCAAATAAAAGTGTATGTATTAAAACCATAATATGTTGAGTATAGGCTCCTGCCACCAAGTTAGTAGAGAGATTGATAAAATGCTTCTTTTTTTGACTGCAATCAAACCAAATAGTAGGGAATGATGCAGCATTAGAACGCGCTTGATTAGACGGTGGCTACTTACTCTTCTTTTGAATGCACATGCTTCATAGAACTGACATTAAAAAAGAAAAGTCATGTCATCATCATCATCATCATCTCAATCCACTACTGAGCACTGGCTCCTCTCAGAACGAAAAGGTTTGAGCGATATTGTACCATAGTGCCCAAGTGGCAAACTTCACACACCTTTGAGAACATTATGGAGAACTCTGAGGCATGCAGATTTCCTTACGATGTTTTCCTTCGCCGTTAAAGCAAATGATATCTACGTATAGTACGCGACAGGTAACATACCCGCACAGCCCCTGCGCTAACCCGTTGCGAGCGCGGGTGACGTGCGGTTGTGCAGAGCGCCTTCCACCTCATACCCCGATTGCCATCTCAACCTGTCGCAAACTATACTAATTGCTTAAAATGCCCATAACTCTAAAAAGTTAGAACTGCCGTCCCCGGGATCGAACTCCTTCCGAATAGGAGCTATTAACGCTACATAAGCATCCTTATATCCCAGTTTAATCGAAATACGTTCCAGTCACCGGAACTGTCAGCTGTCAAAATCAGCTGACGCGCGGCCGTCAAACCGTTCCAAATCCGAACAGGGAGACTGACAGTGACATGATATGAAACTGTCAGTCGTCGCGCCGCTTTCTGCCGCGGCGTGTGTGACGTGAGTGACAGGTGACAGGTTATTTCGCGAGCACAAAATCGTTTTGTGGATTCGTCGCGCATTTTGTGGCTCATGAAAATATATTTTTTTTGTACCGCGCGCTAGGTAAACGCGTCCCATCTTAGGCCACATCATCACTTACCATCAGGTGTGATTGTGGTCAAGCGCTTGCCTATAATGAATATTTGTATTTGTATTTATTTATTCTTCGTTTCAGACTTATAAAAGCACTTACGAAAGTCACAATACACTGAAAAAATAAGTCTACCAAATATGTAGGATCTAAATAATAATATCAAAATAACAATAGTAACAATAGTAAACCAAATTTCTGATATTACGGGTACACAAGTAGGTACATAATTTTTAGCTTAGCTCGTTGAATAACTTGTGCAGGGCTTCATTTTCCATGCAATGAATAAAAAAAAACTACGTGAATACCCTAGTGACGAGAGACTCTACGTAAATACGTAGTGACTCTACTAAGTCAAGAGTGAACAGGCATCTTCTAGGCAACCGCGCTCCATCTTAGGCTGCATCATCACTCGTCAACAGGTCTAATTTCCAATCTGTAAATTAAAAAAGTGGGACCGTAAAAAGAAGCAAAAGCAAAAAAAGAAAGAAAGAAGAAAGAAAGTAGGTATATGTGGTATATGTATATTATTGTACGTAATTGTTGGTAGGTATATTGAGAATGCTGTGATAAGGCTTCGCGGTGACAGTGGCTGGTGGGGGGAGGGGGGACGTGCGAGCCTTAAGTGAATGAGAACAAAACGAAGGGACAGCGCGTTGATGTAGATTTACGTGCTGCGGGCGTAGGGTGCTCTACTGGGCCGACCTGGGCACACGGGATCCATGGAGATTCCTGAGTTTGTCAATAGTTGATATTTTGCCGTTATTATCACCGTCATCATCCGATAGACATCCATTGCTAGGCATAGGTCTCTTGTAAGGACTTGTACACGCCACGCCACGCATTCCTAATCCAGCGGCTCCTGGCATATCGTTTGTAATGCTCTCTGTCCACCTAGTAGTGGGTCTGGCAACACTTTCCGGTGCGAGGTCCACTATTCTAGCACTTTAGGGCCCCAATGAGTATCAGTTCTTCGAACTATGCACCACGCTTATTGACACTTTAGCTTTGCAATCCTTCCGTTGGTTATTTTGGTTCTTCTACAGATCTCCTTCAAGCAAAACTCTCTTCATCACCCGCTGAATGACTGAGCTTTCTTAAATTCGTTTTGTGTCTACACATCCACTGTTGAATCTCTGTAGGTCCTAGTGGGCGCAACCATTCATAGTCTTCAACCTTCTTCCAACAGAATTATGAAGACTGAAAAGAAAAAGGTATTCAACTGTCCCATTATTGGTACTGATTCTAAGCACAACTTAATTTTAGAGTCACTAATGTAATATGAGAAGTACAGACAGAATTTGCCAGTTTTCAATTAATTTAGAGCTGTCAGACCTCGTGACTTTAGCTGCCAGTCGCCGAGCGTGCACTATTTTTACAGTCTTTAAATGTAAAATTCATGTCCCGTTCTTTTTTAGCAATATTAAAAGGAGGAGGATGCAGATACTGTAAACTTAGTTTAGAGAAAGACAGCAAATCGGGGCCATTGAAGTATTCAAATAATGAGATAAAGAAAACATAAAAAGAGATTTCTGCTCCACACATCTCACTGTGCCATTATTGGAGACAGGATCGCGAGCTGTAGATAGCGCGGCAGACAGTTTTTGCTGGGCCTTTTTTGTTTCTGTTGTCCCTTTGTGTCCACATACGCTAATACTAAGGGACTACCGATCGGTGTAGGCTCTATGTCCTTAAGAAATTCCTTATACACGCTTTTAGAGGATTCAATTTGCGAGGAATATTCAAGTATTGCGCTTTTTCAATTAATTTCTTTGTAACTACTTTGTTAGTTACTCTCCTTTTTGAGAGTCGCGCCCTCTCCCATCATCACATAAGGGTAGGGTTTTCTTGAGGTAACTAAATGCTTTTAGAGGGTTTAATTTGCGCGTGAACTACACTTTTGAACCCTTATTTTACCCCCATGGGGGGTGTCATTTTTAAAAACACTTTATTAGCGGATGTCCACGTCATAGTAGATATCTGCTTGCCAAACTGCGTAGATAGATCAGTCTGTCGGTCAGTCACCTTTTTCTTTTATATATCAATACTTACTTACTTTTCTTTCAAATCTTCCTATATTTGACCCTAGGGTAGCCCGTCTCATAAACAAATAGAGGTGTTTTGCGCGCCTTTCAGTTAAGCAAGAATTATCATTGATAAAAATACGCTAAGAAATTTAGTAGGCAGTATAGAAAATACAGAACATTATAAAACCTGCATTATTGAAACTCTGTCCTGCATAAGCCTGCATAATTGAATTTAGTTACGAAATGTCAACTCAAACAAATTGTGAAACAAATACTTACCAAGGTAAAAGTTCTCCATTGTATTTTCGTTATGCTAAACAAAAATGTTTATTAAATTAATTCCCAAGTCACCACCTCTTTATAAAGTTTAAATTTCGAGATAAGATATAGAAATGTTTTTACATTTGTGCAAATTACGTGAACACACAACAGGGTAGAGTAGGGAATTGTAAAACAAAATGGCGGCTAATTATTTCGCTTCACATATCCAGACACTAAGTTGACACGCCACGTCGCGATACGGTCGCCACCTGCTCATTATGGAATTTCGATGCGCACACGCACGACTTTAAGACCTTAGGCTTAGATTGCACTAAGTCCGGTTGCACTCCGGTCCGGCCCAAACTTTTGGATACTAGGCACTGACTAGAAACTTGCGGTTTACTACACATTTGTTCTACAACTAAGAAATCTTTAGTATGGGTAACTAAAAAACGTTTAAAAAGGGCATTAAGGGCTTCCGAGACGGTTAAGCACGTAGACTTTTGCTTGAGCCAAGCATGTTGAACGCTTACAATGTTTGATTGATAAGCATTCACGTGCTTGACATTGACATTCGGACAGTGTTCGAGAAATGAGAAAAGTGCCGTTTGCTCAAGCTGCTTGACGGGCGCATCAAGCTGATTTAGCAAGCAAAACAAAACTACGTGCTTGACATCAAGCCGTTTGACCGACTCGGAAGCGGTTAGCTTGTATGTAACTGGACCGGAGTGCAACCGGACACCGTGCAATCCAAGCCTTAAATGTAGGTTTTAAACGCATTTCGTTGCTATCTGTCATCGGGTGCGGACGTGTCCGCGGCCTCGATTAAATCTCACTGCGGTGGTCATTATAATAAACCCTCGTAATAGCTACCGATAGAGGCCGAAACTGTCTGTTTATTTTTAGAAAATATTGTTTATTGCCCACTGAATCCGATTAAACATTTGCTTGCTTCCCCGAACAAAAACACCTGCATTATACGTTTCATTTGGTGCATAAATAGTTATTCATTTTAGTCATTGAAATGGACAGGGATCACAATTTTATTATATTGTGCTAAACTTCCGTACTTATCTAGATGCGTTTCTATCACTACCCAATATGATTATCATTGATACGAATATTGTGTTTGTTTGTTGGTTTATTCGTAATGAATCTACAACCGTCTTTCAATCATGTTGTAACAGAGCAAAGAACTGGATGTGACAAAGGCTACTTTTATCCTGGAAAAGCAGAGTTTCCATGGTGACGAAGTTGCAGGACTCAGCTACTAGCTATAGTACGCGACAAATCGAGATGACAATCGGGACGCCCGCACACCCGTACGTTAATGTTAGTCAGAGCAATAAGGAAAATACTATCGCATACCTACGTATAAAATTTCTCGGTATAGTTTGAATCATACAACATGCATACAACATTAAAAATCTTCAGTTATTCGGAAACGGTAAAGACTGCTCATTTTGTTCCTCGTGGAAAAAACAGTTATTTGTGTTACAAGGGGCCAAAGTGATATTTTGTTCCCAGGGGGCGTTATTTTGAATTCAGAGCGAAGCGAAGGATTCTAAAATAGAATCCTGAGCGTAGCAAGGATATCAATTATCAATATACTCCGCCCAAAAACCAAAATATTTTAGCCCCGAATGTCTTAGGTTTTATCATGTAATATGTAGGTTGCTTGCGCGTTGAATTTGAACAAAAGGCGATACAAAATTATTTAGGTTAGATTAAGAAATATCTGTAAGACAATAGCTTATAAGATTTTATTATAATTAATGTTAGTCCGTAAGAGGAGTCGATCATAAGCTTTCACCAATTAAAGACGTCTACAACAACGTCCTACCATCATTTAAATACCACCAAACAGTTTAATATTTCATGGCGACCCTGCCAGTCGGTGCGTGCCTAAACTAAGCGCGCGCACCGGCTGGGCACCGATGAAGATTGTAAAGACAAAAAGGAAAAAGTACATCAAAAAAGAAAATAATCAAGAAAAAAAAACAAGAAGATTCAAGAAGGAAAAATGTAACCGAAGCATAACCACATTAATTCCAAAAGAATCAAAATCAAATTTAAAAATCAAGAAGCACAAATCAAGAAAAATTCAAGAAAGAAACACAACAGTAAAATCAACCCCAAATCTACAAAAGATTTGTAAAGCTTTATTCATCGGCCCAGCATCATCGTGCGTCCAGGGTTATCCCGGCCACAACTAGGAGGTGTCCAGGGTATTCCCGGCCCAGTTCGAGGAGTCCAGGGGTTTCCCGGCCCACTAAGAAGCAAGAAGAGGCGCAGACTCCAGACCTTCGGACCTGATGTCAAAAATCACTCCTGTCGAAGACGGACCACGGCGACAGCGACTTCATAGCGGTCACGAAATTAAATAATAAATGCATCGCTAACAGCTGTTAAAGTAAGTGCAATGTATTTCTCGTAATGGGCATTAGGTATAGGTAGAATAAATATTTAGTAGGCACTGCATTTTTTTTCTTGTTTAGAAAATAATTTAATTTTATACGCAATAATATAGGAAAGTAATAAATTTTTTAAGATAAGTAATGCTTGCTCCACTATCTATCAATAAGTTTAACTTATGTGTAAGATTTTTTAGTATAGTGCGTACGTTAGAATACTTTAATAAATAATGAATATTTTGCAAATATTCAGATTTAAAACCAGAGTTACATAATAATTCACTGAATTATTACGGTGACATCGCGCGGTTAACGACACACGCGTACCCAAACATCATTGCATTGTTTTATGAGACAAAGGTTTTGCTTGAGATGCAATTTGTACATAGGTATAAGGAAATTAATATGAAATTAGAAGAATTTTGTTTTCTATCCTAATGAAGCACAGATGTTTTGTGTATTTCCGTGCTAGTTTTGACGATTAGAGATTTACTCGACTTTGACAAATTAGGACTCTGCAAACCCAAGGCTTGATCACCCTTCGGCTGTAGAAGTGCTACGTATAATTGATATTTTGAATAATGTTCAAATAGTTACTTCGGATTGAGACATATTGACGTAGGAAGGTGATTGTTATTTATTTATTAATTTTATACGCGATATTTTGCGCATATTTTGTACCTCCTCATTCAACTATATATTTGTCTAGACTCTTGATCATTATCTACCGCGCTGGTGTTAGTGAAAGACCTAGAATCTTTATGAAAAGTTGAATGTTATTGAATGAAATAAGTTGATGATGAAGATTATAAGTATTATGAATAATGCTTGAAAGCATGTTATGTTAAATATTAATTAGGAGAGTACGCGCCGCGATTGTTTATATGTTTATTTATTTATATTATGTGAAGAAGTAACTTGAACGGAATATGAAGACTAGGAGAGATTTATTGTGACTGTACAGGTAATATAAATTCCTGAGATGTTAAAGATTAATTTTAAGGTTCACAGAATAGGAACCCGAAGATGCTACGACTACTGTATACCTATGATGATGACTTGATAAGTCAAAGAATATTTTGAGATAATTAAGTCGATAACTGAAATCGATATCTTAGACATACTAGGTACGACGATGATGATATATTGAGATTTTTTTTTGAGAATTTAAGATTATTTTACTAGGATTTTTCAGAACTTCACGTTCATGAATCCTTGACATGACGTACCTACATAACGATTTTTCTGTTTATAAGATAGATTGAAAGTATGCCCATACGAAATAAGGAATAAGATAAATTGCATTTTAGCCATCGATGTACTTGAACATCAGAAATTGCGGTTAAAAAAAAAATATATTTTTCTTCGTGTTAATTTTAATTTTTGATTAGAATTAGATTTTATTTTTGTAATTGTATCAGCTTTTCTTCTCATTCGGAGTAGCACCTAACATTTTTTTTTTTTTCATTAAGAAGAGGGGTAAATGGGATACATTTTCAGGGGAGATGTAATATGTAGGTTGCTTGCGCGTTGAATTTGAACAAAAGGCGATACAAAATTATTTAGGTTAGATTAAGAAATATCTGTAAGACAATAGCTTATAAGATTTTATTATAATTAATGTTAGTCCGTAAGAGGAGTCGATCATAAGCTTTCACCAATTAAAGACGTCTACAACAACGTCCTACCATCATTTAAATACCACCAAACAGTTTAATATTTCAATCACTACCTATGAGAAAAAAACAAAAAACAAATAGGTACTAAACCGCGAACGTGGACCAAGCAGAAGAGAGAAAGCTCATAGTCTCATAATATGGCAAGTGTAAATTAAAAATTTATAACACCCCCGATAAATGAAGGTTACAGTAACTAGAAAGGAGCTGATAACTTTCAAACGGCTGAACCGATTTTCTTCAATTATAGCTAAGAACATTCTCGATCAAGCCACCTTTCAAACAAAAAAAAAATCGGTTAATTAGGTTAGGAGCTACGATGCCACAGACAGATGCACAGATACACACGTCAAACTTATAACACCCCTCTTTTTGGGTCGGGGGTTAAAAATAGAATTTTGGTCGCGCTATCCCCTAAGGCCTAATACCGATTTTCGTATTTCGAATAGGTATGATGAAAACATAAAATACCGTCAGTTAAGTGTGATAAAATACTCGATGTCAACAAGCCTGCCAAGAGGAAGAGCTGTCATTTTGACAAGTATATCAGCTTGACAGGAGTATATCAGGATGAGTGCTTGAGTGAGTGACGGCTGATTGAATGCTGTCGATACTCAGTGTCGATAAGATGAACGAAGGACGCGATAACTCGGATGTTTATCTGACATGTCGGTGAAATTGAAGGAAAGGTCATCTGCAATGCTGAAAATAGATATATTATGCAGTATTTTAGGTTCCGTACCAGTGGCCTGCACAAGTTTTGAGACAGGGTAAAGCATTTATTAGGTACCTAGGTAGTGTTTGAGTTAGTTCTCCTAAAGTAAGCAGTGCTTTTACGCCTCTATGACCTGCACGCCACTGTTCCGTACCAAAGGGTGCCAACGGGACCCTATTACGTTTCTTAGCAGGCAGTGTCGTGTTTTTTTTTTAAATTACGACCTGTTATACCTATTAGTTTGGATATTAGTATGAATTATAAATTCTCAAATTGCCGTAACAGGGAATCGAACGCGAGACCTCCAACTTATAACATCCGCTCATCGCTACGCCAGGCATGTCAGTAATCGTGTTTTTACCTTTTAATCAAACAAAGAATATCGTATGATAGGGCCGCCAGCCGAAATGAGCGAAACAAAGTACCTAAGAACCTACTGTGGCAATTCATTAAAACTTTTGCCGGTGATGACCCGCTCTCCCTATTTATCGGGGATAGTGGAAAGTCCCAGCAACTGGCAACACTAACGGGGCGACAACGAGCCAAGTTAGATTGCAACAGATAACGCGACGCCTCGCGGACGAAGATTGGAGAAATTTTATGCCTACCAGGGACCAGGCTGTTGATGTTGGGAATTTTTCTGATTCATTAAAATGTTGAGCAAGCCTAATAGTAGCAGCTCTGCGTCTAATACCGGCGACTTCGTCCGCGTGGACTCGACAAATTTCAAGACTCTATTTACCCCCTTAGGGGTTGAATTTTTATAAATCTTTTCTCAGCGGATGTCTACGTCATATCTTCGGCATCGGCATGCCTTTCAACCCGATTCGTCCAGTAGTTTGAATCTACATGGCAAACAGTCCGTGCAGTAGTTTGAGCTGTGTGTTGATGTGATGATAGATCAGTTATTTTTTAATATTTTTTAATTTACATGGTGGCAAAGGAATTTTTATTATTTGTTGTTATAGTGGCAATAGAAATACGCACTGTGAAAATTTCAACTCTATTACGGTTCTTGAGATAGGTACCGCCCGCTAACAGACAGACACCCAGACGATCGGACAGACGGATGAACAGACGGACGGACCCACAGCGGAGGCTTAGTGTTAGAGTCCCGTTGCCAGCCTTCTGGAACGGAACCCTTAAATTAGGGTTCACAAGTTTTCTCGGAAAAAACATGTTAAAATGTAAAACTGTGACAATTTGTAACTCGTAACGCCATCTATTTTCGTGACAGCAAAACATCGTTTAATAACAATGTTGTTTCTACCTTATTAACTTAAAAAACATAATTATTATTGTAATTTATTGCCTAATAGAAATAAAACATCAAGATAGGTAATTTTTATGTGTTTTTCTGAGAATTAAGAATCCCATATACGTATTATAAATGGTTTCCTGGGCGATCCGACACCTGGTCAGTTTTAACGGATAACATGTTAGTTTATTATTAATCTATTCCATCTCAGGTAAACTTAAGTTTAATATTTTAAATAAATGTAATTTATTTGTACTGCACACAGCGCTATTGCTTAGGTATAACTTTTGTCAAGAATAAGTTGGTTAGATAAATAGGTTTTTGAAAATAGCTGATTCGCCCGGATTCGCTTAGGTGTAATTTGATATACTTACCTATATACATATACATAATTTGTCTATCTAGATTCTAGAATAATGTACCTTTTAAATGGTGAAAGAATTTTTGAAGCCGGATGAGTAGGTTTGGTAGGTACCTAGGTTCAGAGATTATTAATTTCTTTTTCTTTTGTTTTAAAAACGTTACCCTTTTATAAATTAGCAAATAAGTGGGTATAGAAAAAAAAATATTTGAAAAAAATCTATATACAAATAAAATTCATAACTCCACAGTACGTAGCTACTGAATTTTTCCAACTTATAAATACAAAAGTAATATTTACGAATCAGAATAATAAAATTAAAAATAGTTGTACTAACTTTCTTTAAAACAGACACTTTCAAAATAACTTTAACATTTTTGTTTTTTTAGTTTCTCTAAATTAATATTTACATTTACTCTCCAAAGAAAAGGGTATGGACTTAATCTAACGTTTTAATAAAAATTTACTTTTGAATAATAAGCAAACATAATAAAAAAGTAATGGTGAGTAAATATGAGCAAAATAAGTTTACATTTTACTGTCCTTTTGCTACAGGTGGCGCCATCTCTGATCACATCGAAAAGTTAAGTTAAAAGTTAAGTTTGAGAAAGTTAATTACCTAGCTCATAAATATTAATTTGCTTTTTACTGCAGTTACTTACAAAGTAAGTGTAGGAAATAAAAGTACAGAATATAATCTAAGATCTACAATCCTAGGAATAATAATAACAAGTAGTTTCATTATTACAAAAATGATCGTCGATCAGTCATCTTGCTTATTTTTAATTTTTATACAAAGATATTAGGAAAATAAGATTTAATTTAATATTACAACCTACTTACTTACATTAAAATCTACTTAAGTACCTAAATCAGAATAAAAAATATTTTCAACGGTAATTTCCATTCTTTTTTAAATAAACCCTAAATAATTGACTGGGTAGATAGTTATGTAGATAGATAGATACCTACGTTATAGGTGGCTACTTTACCTGGTAGCATGCTCATATACAAGCAAAATAATGCAAACTGATCTTGAATATCCGATGGTCTGCTTATGGGTTTTTTATTTGTCATGTTTAATTAAGCGAATCGTGGTCCGATGGCCATTGTCCGACTTACCTGCTCAACGATTTAAATCTCTTCCCGCCGACCGGTTACAGGGGCTTGTCATCTGCCTTTTTGCTCCCATTAATTTATTTATCCCTCAATACATATACCACAACACTGGGATCCAGCCACCATAACATACCTTATTTTTATGCAATGTTTAATGTACTCATTGTCGATTCAACATCCACAAAACTTCACAATTATTTATCTAAACTAATTTAAGTATTCTAATTAAATTATTTTTATCTGATTTTGCACGAAAAATCCTTGTTTTTTAATAATAACGTTACCTTTTTTTTTGTAAGCATTCTTTCTCACAGCTAAAAAATAAAATGTCCATATAAACGCGTTTGAAAATAGGTTCGCAGTTCGCACTGAGTGCGATGTTCGCATTTGATTTTCGCGCCACACGTTCAAAACATCGGGCGCATTCCACGCGTTTGCTGTCAATGTACGTCAAGCAAGGGGCGGGCCAAGGGTCGGGCTTCGAGCAACTTCGGCTGGCTTCGGAACGCAGTCTGTCTCACGGACGCAAGGTGAGCTGAGTCACAATCGGGTATCCAACTTCACTCCATAGTCAATTTGTGTTTTTATCAAAATATTGCATCAATCCAAGCCTGGTAAGCGAAATACTGATATTTCATAAAATGCTTTACTTGTATTTCAACCTAGATTAAATAATATGAAATTATTTATTAATTGTTAACATAACAATGTGTCTTAGATTACTTTAACCAGTCTGTACTCATACAATTATGATCCAGAAAAAGGCTCATTTTATATGAATAGTGTTACTATTATTGAAAAACTTATTGGGATTAGGTTTGTTTTTGCACTTAAATTACTTGAGACGGCATTTTATAGTTTTGTTCTAAATCTTATAGATAACCTCGAAATGTTCTTGCGTCAAAGTTCTCATGTGGCTAAACACAGATGGCGCTCATTGTCAATAGACGCGGAACTTACAAAAGTATAAAGTGAACGTGAATTATTTAATTAATTATGCTAAGGTAAATGGTTATAATAAAACGTAATACTTACCTACTATAAAATATTTTTTGGTGTAGGTATAGTTTAATAGCAAAACATTTTATAACTTTTTTTAGTAAATATGATTTGCCCGCCAAAAAAATAATAAGTAATAATTAATTATTGATGTTCGGTTTTACTGCTCTTGAATAAAAGTAACATAAAAGATGTTGCAGAAATGCACGTTTCAAGCGGCATCATAGAGACCTTTTTGTCGCGAACTACAATAAAATATTGCAATTTTATTATTTCTTGTACCCATATTATTAGTATGAAAATATCATAAACTAACGCCTACTTCAGTCTTTTATTATTGTTAAATAGTGATCTGTAAATTATTTTATCTCAAATGAGAGGACGCCTTTTTGATATAAAATTTTGCTATAATTTGAGTGTATTACGGTATTACTACCAAATAGATACCATTGGACCATCCTATACAGTGCATAATTCTGATTTTCCCTAACGGTTATTATTAGGTATACCTACCTAGTATTATTAATACTTGTTACCATCTCAAAGAGTTTTTCAAAATCTCTTTAAATCTAAGATTTATGTTCAGCATCCACCAAGCATTATTCTCAGTATCAAGTATTCATATCATACAAAAAATCGGCCAAGTGCGACTCAGACTCGCGCACCGAGGGTTCCGTTCTCGGGTATTTTTTCGACATTTTGCACGATAAATCAAAAACTATTACGCATAAAAATAAACAAAAACCTTTTTTAGAATCTACAGGTAAAGTCTTTTCATATGATGGCCCTCGTGATATAATTAGCTTACTTTGAAAATTTAAAAACATTTTTAATTTTTTTTGAAAATACATATGTATTTACATATTAATCCGGGCCCTATTTCATAGATATAGGCTGATCGATTCTGACGACGTTCTCTAAACTAAATTTAGTGCCTGGATAAATTTCTTTTAATTTTGGTAAAAAAAGACAGAAATAGAATTTTTAATTAACAACTTTAAATGGTGCTATAAAAAAAACCTATGCTCTACACTTGCTCTACACTGGTAAAAAAATAACACGAATACTCTAAAATTAAGTTGCCATCTGAAACAGTACCATTTACGCGGGGTTTATGCACATTTTGACAGGTACGACGTACTTCAAAAATCGCGGTCCGTTACCTAGGTTGCGGAACCCTAAAAATACGGTTAATTGTCATTCATATTATTTCGCACGGCCTGAGAGCCGTGCGGTTGTTTTCGTCGGGCGACTATTATGAAACTACTCGTAAATCTGTCGGCCGAGACGTGCGTAATCTGCCCTTTATGACGAGTGATGCATTACTTCTATTGTTTGAGAGTCGTAAATTTTGTTTTTTTTTATCTTTCTGTTGCATAATTCTCTCCATTCTTCCAAAAGTTCGTGGGGCTCCTTTCTTTAAATCAATAACTAGTACCTACGGTTAGAAATATTAAAAGCAAGCGTTGTGGTGGTTCTCACTTTTGCTTTTTTTCGTGCCTCATACGGGGTGCTATTAAAACACTAGCAAAAACGAAGACAAGTGGTAGTACTGATGATCGCTCATAAAATACCACAAAAAATACGAGATAAAAATCTTGAATTTTTAAATTTCGCAATCTACTGCAAATAAAACATCTGACTGACGCTAGAAATCAATGAACCTTGCGTAGGTAGGTGCTGCGGGGGTATTGATCCCGAGTTTTAAACGGGTATTTAATGGGTATATTACGGGTTTGAAGATTACTAAATCACTAAAACTACAAGTGTAAGGTAAATGGTTATTGGTATTGTATTGTGTTTAGTCATTTTAATAAAAGCGCTAAGTTTTCGCTAACGTTCTAATTACTATTATTATACTATATTAATATGCAGAAATTCCATTAAAAAAGTTTCTCCTTACAATGTATAAAAATAATATGTACTTAAACAGTTTTTTGTACAGTAAATTATAAATGTAGGTAACTGATAATAAAGATAATTAATTGTTGCTAATGTTTAATAAATAGGTAACTACTTAGTCCTTATAATTTGCGTGACCATATTTATAGTTAAATTAAATAAAACGCTAATCTACCCGTTTTTATATAAAAAATAATAAAACTAAAACTCAAATGATTTAGTACATTTGTAGATAAAATAATTACCTAAGTATCTGCGTTTTGCAATGAAATTATTCACTACTAGATGATGCCCGCGACGCGACTTCGCTCACGTGCTAGGAATTTTTTGATTTTCTGGGATACAAAGGAGCCTATGTTCGTGTATCCAGGGTGAAAGTTATCTCTACCCAATTTCCTCAAAATTGGTTAAACAGATGGGCTGTGAAAAGTAACAGGTGGAAAACACACAAACACACTAAACAACCATTTTTGAAATAGACAGACGGCATCAAACGAGTTGCGGGGAGCCGCTGGATTCAGGATTCAGTATGATGATGGCATTTGGAAGTATCTACAAGAGACTTACGAGTTTTTACAGCTAGGGGATCTATCGTTTGATAATGATGATGATGGTGAAAATATGTTATAAAGTACGGAATATGGACAGACGAACACACTTTCGCAATTATAATTATTATAAGTATAGATTAAGTATAATAAAACTTTAAAGATATTATAGATATTGCGGTTACGGTGGATGCAAATATGCGCAACTTTTCTACTTTATTTTATTGCAAGTTAATATTCAAATGTTTTTAAACAAAAACCCGTTTGATTTATCGCGGTTATCGATGGCCAGCACATATTAATACTTACAGCACAGTTAGTAAGTACCTAATTGAATAGGTAGGTATAGTTTTATTGATTGTGGATTCACACGCGTTGAATCGCTCGTACCCATTACATTCGCACGTTATCGAAATCGCTCATCCGTCGCGTTTCTAATCAATGTTTTTCATTTATTGCAACTAAAGTAATCACTTTGTGATTAGTAGCCATCTGTTGTACCTAGTCTAGACAAATCGGATGTATATACATATGTACAATGTACATATACATATTTGTACCTGAGAGTTTGCACTACTTTGGAGAGCATAATATGTACTTATTTTATGTATAATATGTACTTATATTAAATATGTACTTTGGAGAGTATGATCAAGAACTTCACGACCTTGCACCTCCTTCACGCTGCCATCCTGCCACCATATTGATTTTTTTTCTAAAATTAATAGCTATTGTCCCTCAGGATGATGTATTGATTCTAAGGATACCCCATACATCCAAATCTGTTCAGGCATTTAGAAGTTAAGGTGGAATAAATAAACTCAAATATTCTTTTTTTACGATGACTTACGATGAACCCTGAAAACATTAGCAGTCGTGAAAAAATCAACTCAAGAGAAGTCAGTTTGGGTGAGCTAGTTTAATATACTTAGCTAATTATTAATAAATCAAGCGTCCCGGATTATCAGTGACGCGTCCGGACAAATGTTTCCGGCGCGGTGCGGGGTTTATTTTCATTATTTTTATTTACAAAATAATAATTTATGGGGCAAGAGACCGCCTTCCGAGAGATTTAGCGAGCGTGTCATAGACTCGGGGCTGGAGCGCGATCTGTGTTGAATTATGATCCGTTTTAATGTCCCATGGACTGCGCCGAAAAAGGTTGCGATAATATATCACCGTATTAATAATTTTTATGATTAAAATTCATATTAATGTCAGGTGTAAGTGAAATTCACGGAACAATGTGAATGAAAAATGCCCACATACATACACCCAAACACCTGATGTAACGACACTCACAATTTCAATTGTCTCTACGTACCTAAGTCCTAAAGTCCTGGGTACATAACATTACTCGTATTTCTCGTTGTTGAGTGTCATTTCTCGTTGCTGTTGATGGTCATAACCCCTTCGCATCAATTACATAGTACAAGTACATACAAGTGCGAATTTTCTTAGGATAGGTACTTGTCGCAACGGAGCAATCAATGGATCGACGGGAAAATAATATGTGAGTGGCTGGAAAGTTACATATAGGCTAGTTTTATCCCGGAGAAACAAAGATTTCCCACAGGATATTTAAAAATCCTCAATCCTCATTCATTTGGTACAGAAGTTTGCATCCCGACAGATATAGACTAAGTAGGTACTTTTTGTCCCGGAAAATCGAAATCCCTTGAGATTTTTAAGAAACTTAAATCCATGTATGTTCTAAACTGTTCACAATGTCCATTAACAAACATTAACAAAACTTTTCCGCTATTAATGAAAAGCGCGAACACACAAGCATTAATCCCTTTTAACTGCAGCTGTATTATTGTAGTTATAAATTAATTTGTGCTCATTGAGTACGTCTCATTGGCCAACAATGGCCTGTAAATTATTGCGTTTCAATTCGATTATTGTTATCGATAAGAGCGTTTTACCAGACCATAATATCGTCCCCGTAGAGCGAAAAGTCATTAAGTCGAAAATTACCTAAGTGAGATACGAGGCTTCACAGAAATGAAAAAGAAAACCGATTGTAACTTACTAGCCGCGACTACTACTTTTACCCGCGACTTTGCCCACGTGAACTACATAAATCCTAATAAGCCTTAATTCACACTAGCGTTATAAAAGCGTTGCGTTAAAACCCGGCGTTTTGGCGGGTATGTCGTGTGAACAGATATTTGGGAATGCATTTGTTCTATTTGAACGCTTTTTAAACGGACGTTAAAAAAGCTCTCGTATGAATGAGGACTACAGGTTGATGAATTTTCAAAAATCCTTTATTAGCGCATGTCTTTGTTATATTAGTAGCAATCATGTCTAGTAGTTTAAGTTGTGCGTTGTTAAATAATATTTAGATTTTGACAGTAATAATTACTTATCAAATAAAAGTACAGTAATAATTATTAAATAATTATTTCTGAATTTACAGTCTTATCTCATTGGTTTTCGGTTCATGCTTTAAATGTTCTTATGTTAAATATCTAAAAATGTTAATTTGTTTTAAGATAATTCTGAAAAACTAATGTGTATTTTAATAGTTAACCCTAGAATTAATTCGTTTCCAAGTTAGTGATTTTTCGGTCTAAGTGATTGTTCGCCCACCTTTCGCCATTCTTGGACTTTGGTGAGTTTTCGCTCTACGGGTCCGATATCAATGATTGGGATTCTTGCAATCGGCCTATTAAGAAAGAGCTATCTAGTGCAATTTATCTACAGCTGGCTAGCCGGCTCATGCAACTTGTAATACAAGGCTGCAGTACAAATTTAGTCGTCCTCCCACTCGGGACTGTACGATTATTTATAATAAACCCTTTTTATACATTTTGTTTCCGATTCAACATAAATAAGATATGTTATTTAAAGCCAATATATCACTTGACAGGTGGTAGGCAGGTCCGTACGTTTTGATTCGCTAATGACAACCTAATTTCGTGGACGTAAAGGGTCAGTATCGCGTACAGGTGAGATCAGGTCGTCGGGTCGTAGCAGACGTTTCATAAGATTTATAAATATATCAAAGTAAAGCTTTGTGTGAATGTAGTGAGAGATTTTAATCAACGTCCGAACGCAGCGGCAATAAGTCGGGGGACTGGCGTTCGAGTCCCGACTAATGCACAGGATGCTCGACAAGCAATTAACTATAGACGATTAATTGCAGATATCCATTTGTATCGTACATGTATCTTTGAAATGCCTCCTAGTACCCATGTCTTGTAGTCATTTTAATACTTTTTTTTATACTAGTTGATTCCCACAACTTCACCCGCAACGTCTTTTTCTAAAAAGTAAATAAAATTTAGATCACCTGTAAGTAGGTACTCGCCGACATAGACATGTAGTAAAATCGGTTATTTGTTATTAGGAATGGTCCCCGACAACAAAGATACATGTTGTAATTTACTGCGTCAGCAAGTCACTTCACAGTCTCGTGAATATTGAACGAATCAATAAAACATTTATATAATAGTATCCAATTTTATAGAAAATCTTTTTTTACCTGTGTCCGACTCATATTTCTACATGAAATGTACTTACGGCAAATTAAAATTCTAAAATTTTCAAAAGGCAGTTAAGATTAAAAGGTAATTTTTGGATCAGCCTGTACTCGCCGACATGGACATGTAGTAAAATCGGTTATTTGTTATTGGAAATGGTCCCCGACAATAATGATATTGTAATTTACTGCGTCAATACGTCACAATCGCATGAATATTGAGCGAATCAATAAAACATCTTCATAACGGCCTTCGGTTTTATTAAAAATTCCTTCTTATGTTTTCCATTAAGCAAGATTTAGATCAAGTGGGCACGCAAACTTATATCAACACTTCATTTTGTTATTATTACTTAGTAGGTATGAAATAATGTGCAAGTCTGTCTGTTTGTAACCTTTTACAATTAAATTGCTGCTCCGTTCCAGATGTTTTTTCACAGATTTATCAATCTGAATTCTGGAGACGAGCTTAGGAGTTTGTGGTTTATCTGAATTTCTTCGTCTAGATAGCTATGTATCTAATGTAATTCGGACAGATTCTCGCAATTCCTGTAGGTATAAATATTTTTTTATTTTGTTTATTGCAAAATTAAACGCCCCAAGCTCAAAAAAGAGTATTTGTTGTTAAATTAAACGCATGGTTGATGGTAAAATATCTGGTAAAACAGAAAAACCGCTTGCGCTCGCGAAATTCGATTTTCGAATATGAAAATTTTTGTTTAAGAGGAAAACCTATGCGAATGACATTGACGATTTCCCCTTCAAACTAGCAATTTTGACATGTCATGACCCTCTATTGACAATTAATCAAGCAGACATTTCAATCTGCGAAATTTACGCGGACTTTTAGTATTTTGACGTAGGAGGGTAAAAGATCCAGTACATGAACGAATAAGGACTACCCTGACTTTGACCTAAAATTAAGATATACATGTATGAGAATCGTTCTATATATAATTTTTATATTTTTTTTATCTGTGTCTATACACAGTAGGTATACACTCTTAAATTATTTAAATATCAAAAACGCAAAAAAATGCGTGGTATTAATTATTATAAATTATTTTATTTAACAAAAGGATAAATTGCCAGTAAATGAACTGGGAATTTCAGTGAATGAACGAACTCTATCTAGTGCATAAACTCTCGATTCCTATTAATAAATTCTTAAGTATATTTTCGCCTTGGAATTTTAAAAAAAATGTCAGATTTTCAGTTTTTGACTTATTGTATATTTTTTTCTACATTTTGCGCGATAAATCAAAAACTATTTTACATAATAATAATAAATAAAACCTGTTTTAGAAGACTGCAAGTTACAATAGAGCCGCTTGGAACAATTTTTTTTGCTGTTTCTTCTGGTAATATTCACAATGCAGAAATAATAATCATCATGGTGTTTAGATGGTTTGCGCCAAATTATAAAATTTTTTTTTAGTAAAAGTAGTTAACTATTCTTATTTGCTCATAAACGCAACGAGGAAATACAGCTTCCACATATAAAAATTTGAGTCCAGGCCTTGCTGTTAGCTGCTAATGGGTTCTCAAAGTAGCCCGAGTATGCTTGTTTTACTGGGCACAAAAGGAAAGAATGAAAGGAGCTTACCCAGTACATCTTAAAAGATCCGTTATAGATACATGCATCCTGCCATGCCTTACCTATGCCAGCCAAACATGGGTCCAGACAAAGAATATAAAAAGAAATAGTGACTTGCTAAAGGGCGATGGCAAGGTGCATAAATTAAGCAAAAAATATTCAAAGTGAGAATTGAAGACATAAGAAAAAAGACAAAGCCTACAGACACCTTGAGACATGCCCTAAAACTGAAATGCAAATGGTCATATTGTATCGATTTTTACAGATGAAAGAAAGACAGGTAGGTAGACCGAAGACGCGTTGGTCTAATGCTATTGTGCAAATCGCGAGAGAAAATTAGCTTGATAGTACCAAAGACAGAGAGAAATGGGGATACCCAAGAGGGATCCATATCCAAGAAAGCAGAATACCAGAATAAATATAAAAAAAATTCAAAAGAAAAATAAAACCGACTTCAAAATCACAAACACTAAAAAGTAAAAAATAATTTAAGTTATTGTGGTTTTTGAAGTCGGTTTTATTTTTATTTTGAAAATTTTTTATTTCAAAATTTTTAGTGGCCCCACTGTACTATAATAATATGCCATGCCCAGCTAAAACCCTACTGTTTACTAAGCAATTACACTGATCGCGAGCAATTTGCTCTTATCCATTGAGGAGTTCTGTTCTCCATCTCAGAAGATATTCATCAGAACTTCATCAAATTTATATGGGACCACCTGCAAAGTATACCTAGCTTTTCAAAAAAAAAAAAATCCAGATCGGTCCAGGCGTCTTTGAGCAATCGGTGAACATACATTAAAAAAAATTGAATTTGCTCTTATCCATTGAGGAGTTCTGTTCTCCATCTTCAAAGATATTCATCAGATCTTTACCAAATTTATATGGGACCACTTGCAAAGTATACCCTATCAAACAAAAAAAAAATCCAAATCGGTCCAGGCGTCTTTGAGTAATCGGGGAACATACATAAAAAAAAAGATACCAACGAATTCAGAACCTCTTCCTTTTTTTAAAGTCGGTTAAAAATATACTAAGATTTACTAACATGGTGTTATACCATAGAGTAGCAAACAGAGGCAAAGCTTCTAAGAAGCGAGCAAAATTTATAACTATTTTGGTAGGGCTGGCACTGGAGGATACAATTTAATTAACAATAGTTATTTGTTCAACAAGATGGTAAAGTTTGTTTTTGTTGTGATTGCCTAGTTTAAATATCGATCTTTAAATATCGATCGATAGATCTAAATATCGATTTTGAACGAAATCAATCAATTTAGAAAGAATTATAAATGGTGCCAACTTTTTTAAATTTTGGTTACAGGTTCCTATTTTGTGATCCCAGGGAGCTCTAAATATCGATTTTGAACAAAATCGGTCAATTAACAAAGAATTTCAAAATGGCGTCGACTTTTTTAAATTTTGGTAACAGTTTCTTATTTTGTGATCCCAGGGAGCTCTAAATATCGATTTTGAACGAAATCGGTCAATTAACAAAGAATTTCAAAATGGCGTCGACTTTTTTAAATTTTGGTAACAGTTTCTTATTTTGTGATCGCAGGGAGCTCTAAATATCGATTTTGAACGAAATCGGTCAATTAACAAAGAATTTCAAAATGGCGTCGACTTTTTTAAATTTTGATAACAGTTTCTTATTTTGTGATCCCAGGGAGCTCTAAATATCGATTTTGAACGAAATCGGTCAATTAACAAAGAATTTCAAAATGGCGTCGACTTTTTTAAATTTTGGTAACAGTTTCTTATTTTGTGATCGCAGGGAGCTCTAAATATCGATTTTGAACGAAATCGGTCAATTAACAAAGAATTTCAAAATGGCGTCGACTTTTTTAAATTTTGGTAACAGTTTCTTATTTCGTGATCCCAGGGAGCTCTAAATATCGATTTTGAACGAAATCGGTCAATTAACAAAGAATTTCAAAATGGCGTCGACTTTTTTAAATTTTGGTAACAGTTTCTTATTTCGTGATCCCAGGGAGCTCTAAATATCGATTTTGAACGAAATCGGTCAATTAACAAAGAATTTCAAAATGGCGTCGACTTTTTTAAATTTTGGTAACAGTTTCTTATTTCGTGATCCCAGGGAGCTCTAAATATCGATTTTGAACGAAATCGGTCAATTTACAAAGAATTTCAAAATGGCGTCGACTTTTTTAAATTTTGGTAACAGTTTCTTATTTCGTGATCCCAGGGAGCTCTAAATATCGATTTTGAACGAAATCGGTCAATTAACAAAGAATTTCAAAATGGCGTCGACTTTTTTAAATTTTGATAACAGTTTCTTATTTTGTGATCCCAGGGAGCTCTAAATATCGATTTTGAACGAAATCGGTCAATTTACAAAGAATTTCAAAATGGCGTCGACTTTTTTAAATTTTGGTAACAGTTTCTTATTTTGTGATCCCAGGGAGCTCTAAATATCGATTTTGAACGAAATCGGTCAATTAACAAAGAATTTCAAAATGGCGTCGATTTTTTTAAATTTGGTAACAATATCCTGTTTTGTGATCCTAGGGATCCTCAGATATTGATTTTGAACAAAATCTATGACAGTTCAAGAAAATAGATTTTAAACACTATTTAAATTATTATCATTAACATTAAATTAAATGAAAACACGACGCGCGACGTGTACTGCAGCCCCTGAGCTTGAGCACAGGCCGAGCCGATATAAACCGATTTCTCTCCGTACGCGACGTAGCGCCTGTGCTCACGCACACACGCGCCTCAAGCTTGTAGTAGTGTACCTATCGTAGCGCGCTTGTATGAAGCTTTGACTCTGTTCGCTACACATGTGGTTATACAACGCAATACCACACTAACAAACACTCGTACAAACATACAGACAAGTATATACTCACACACACTCACACACACACATGGACGCACGCACACGCACTTTTGAACGGTTTGAACGGAACACGGTTTTGAAATTGAAATTGAAAAAAGTGTAAGAATTTGTAAAAAAATATTTAAAAAAGGTATATCAGCCGGTTTTTTATTCCAGCTCTTAATACATGTAAAAACGTCCAATCTGTTCATTTACTTGAGCCTTTACCCTAGTACCTAATTATATCGACCGCCCCATATCAAAACAAAGTAAATGTCATTTTTCCGAAAATCGTTTTATGTCATAAGCCTAACTTTCATAGTATGTCCCGTTGTATTGTAAGGACACCCACATTAAAGTAAAATTAAAAGCTAGTAAGTCGCTTTGACCATTTTAAAACATAGTAAGTCTATGAACTGGCTAGGTTTTTTATAGATTAATGCGCCTTACTAAGTTTTTCAAAGGAATTAGATAAAATAAAATAAATATCACCCATTATCTAAATACCATGTCAAAACAGTAAATACTTAATGATGCATTAAAACTTAAAAGTAAGATAGGAAAAGTCAATGACCTCTACATGTCAACTGTTAAATATGGCTTGCAAGGGAAATACTTTGCATACTTACATAATGTTTTTAAGGTTCCATATCTCAAAAGGAAACACGGGACCCTTATAGGATCACTTTGTTGTCTGTCTTTCTGTCCGTCTGTCCGTCTGTCGTGTCTGTCAAGAAAACCGATAGGGTATTTCCCGTTAACCTAGAATTATGGGCAGGTAGATAGGTCTCAACTCTCATAGCCCAAGTAAAGGAATAAATCCGAGAACAAATTTCGTGATTCTAGATCAACGGGAAGTACTGTATAGGTTTTCTTGACGGACGGACGGACAAATGGACAGACAACGAAGTGATCCTTTAAGAGCTCCGTTTTTCATTTTGAGGTACGGAACCCTAAAAAAGAAAGTGATGCACATCTAATGAATAAATGTGTAGGCCAGTCTTCACACTAAAATATTTAAACCCCTTTAATTTAAAAACTGTCATAGCCTAGTGGTTAGAACGTCCGCCTCCTAATCGAAGGTCGGGGGTTCGATCCTGGAATCACGCACTACTAACTTTTCAGTTATGTGCGTTTTAAGCAATTTAATATTGTATATCAAATCTTTGAAAAGAGCAACCGCCGAGTTTCTTGTTGAAGACTACGGCCTAAACTTCTCTTGAATTTAAACCACTTACTAGGTTTTGATCTGAGAAAGAAATTTGACATTAATTGACAAAATTGAGAGACCTAAGCTTGTATAAGAACACAGAAGTGTCATAATTCGTGTTCACTTTGCCTAACGTCTCTCGGAGAGCAGAGAGAGATTTAAACTGTTTCTTATAATCACTGGCCATATTTCAAATGCGAAAGTGTGTTTGTTGGTTTAATATTCAATCACGCTGCAACGGAGCAACCAGTCGACGTGGTTTTTTGCATGGATACATTTAAAGACCTTGAGAGTGACATCTCTCTCCGCATCGTATTCTTTATTGCTGAGGGTTGTGACCTCTTTCCATTATTCCTACATCTAATGGTAGGTTTTCTTGGGATAATAATGCGGTGGGTTCAAAGAGCCTACGGAACTCGACTAGAAAAACGAGATTTTGACTCTTAGTTTTAACGGTTATGAATTAGTTATTATTATCAGTGATAAAATTGATTAGGGCTGCCAGGTAAAATGACATTTATCTCGGAAAATCAAAGAGTTTCCACGAGATTTTTTCCAAGTTTGCGCTACTAAGTACATATATTATGAAGAGGAAAGGTTTGTTTGTTTGTTATCGATAAACTCTGAAACTACTGAACTACTTGCACTAAAGACATAATCATCAACATCAACCGACAGACGTCCACAGTGAACATAGGTCTTTAATAGGGTCTTCCACATGCTACGGGTTTGCGCCGCCTGAATCTTTGCGCTTGCGCTTGACGACAATCATGCTTTAAAGAAAGCAATGATGAGGTCCAAGTTGGAGCACGCTTACCTGGAAGATGCCTATTCACTCTTGGCTTGCAGGTATCTATGGTATATATGGCAGGAAACACGGCCGCCGAAATGGCGTTCCAACCTTTAGGCTCTCCCCATTGCCCGCAGCATGAATCTGAGCTTCCTTATGATGGTTATATTATGTACATATAATATCTCATAAGAAATCTCTAACACACAATCCAGCTAAGTAAGTCCAATTTCGAAAAAAGCTAGCTAGCCGACAAATCTAACTCAGGCAGCCTTCGGGAACCTTCGAGATGTCTCTGTCCAAAATTCCTCAATGCTTGAAGAACAGTCTTTGAATAGTGCATATTGTCAGTGATGAAATATGGATCCGAAATATAGGTCTTTTTTTTGTACACAGGAAATGCCTGACGCATACCCCTCCGTCATGTGGGGCTTGCACCAAACTTGCACTACTACGAAATCCATTTCGGAACACGGCACCCGGAACGAGGCGCGCTATCTCCTAACATAGGTATAATACCTATTTAGAACACTTACTATCTGTCATCATAATCTATGACAACCTCCGAGTATTTACCTGGTAAAACCGTAACTTTAGAATAAAATTTAGTATATAAGCAGGCTTCATTTAGAAATGAAAAAATCCCTATTTTATTTTTCAACGATTATAAACACAACTTTCATTCAAAAATAATAAGCTTATATTCATTTTAAATAATATTTTGCGACGAAATGACGCGCACAGTCCTTCCGCCATGACAGTCCAGTGGACACTGAATTCCATAGAGCGCCTGCAAGAAAATAAATAGCACAGGAAGTTTTTTGGTTAGTTTTAGATTATTTAAGAAACGAAAAACATTTAGTATAAAACTAACAGTTAAAATTGATTGCTAAACCTAAACATATCATTTTCTGGAGGTTGGCTTCAAAGTATCAAGATGTTAAAGAAAACTTTTACAGAACAAGTTGCGAACAGCAATGTTTTCAACTTGGTTTTTTTTTATTATTGGGATAATGTATACTAAATTAAAAAAGGCCCTTATAATCTTCACAAACTGAAGTTTTTAATTGCATGTATTTAATAGCTGTTAATGCTTTAGAAAAATAAACAATTTACTTCAAAGTACAGCATTTTTGCGATTTGTCAAATAGCAATTACCTTAAGTAGGTACGTATTACTATTAAAATTAGTCAGTAGGTACATAGATATATTGTGTAAGTAACAAATAGAGCTTTTAAACTATGGCACTCTATTTCAAACTTAAAAGACCTCGATAAAAGATGGTGGCCTGAAAACAGCTGTTCTGTTTGGCGGCATTTTAAAAAACGAACGGAAAATGAATTTTGATGTGGATGAAACCGCAGAATACCTACAGCATTTTGTATATTATGTTCTACTTGGTATAGTGGCTAGAGCTACTAATAAACAAAAACCACATTGGCGCGCATGACGTTTCTATATCCCGTCTGACAGCTTTATAATAACCATTTACCCCAGACCGAGTATGATTTACGACTCTTATTAACTTACTATGACACAATTGCAGCTATTAAGCTTTGATGTTTTATTATTCGACTTGGAATAAACACTAACTTGTCACGCGCTTTGAATGTTTGATACTACTCACGCCATCTATCGAACCGTTATAGAAACAAGTAACTGATTCATAGTTTTGCTCCAATTTTAAAATTGGAAGCGACATAATTCTAATTTTAAAATTGTGGGTGCAATACAGTAATATAACCATGATTTCGTGATTATTAAGGACAAGTATTAATAATGAATTGATAAACAAGTATTAATATATTCTTGGGCTAATTTATATTAATGGTAGGTACAGATTTAAGAATTAATGTATGAAATCAAAATAAAGCAATTTTCTATTTTAATATTAATACTTAATGAAAATTCACAAAAAAAAATTCAAGTTGCCGAATTTCTACTTTAGCCCTTGTTATCAAGTATGAATTGGTTATTAGCGGGAGTTGGCGTAAATCTGGCGATTAATTTTATTGCACACATAACACAATCTCTAAATATTCTAAATTAAAATGACAGTTTTAAATATATCGCTTTTCTTTTCATAATGCTTCTGCAGAAAAGAAAGGATAGGATAGGAATTAGCCACATTAGTCGTAGGTATACAGAGTTTACAATATGTAATTCTTTAGTTTGACGGAATCACCTCGGAAAATTTGAACCTGGAATCATGAATTTATTTAAAAACTTCAAGACATAAGGGTCCACTGTTAGCGTTTTCGTCAAGAATGAACCTGGGTCGTAACTCCGGTGTCAAAGGTCGTTTAATCGTCAGCGGGTGATCGAAGGAAGGTCGCGCTGGGTCGGATCGGGTGCTGTTCGTTGCGTCGGCGGCTGACGCGGCGGCGGAGCGCTAATCGATGCGCGCCACTGCGCTGTCTTCCGACGGCGGCCATTACGCACCTTTATGACCACCCGGCCGCGTCCCCCGCACCCCTCGCCCTCTAAGGCGGCACATGACGAATCAATATGCCGCCAACCGACTCAACACTTATTTATTTGACACGATTTATTAGCCGAATGCCTGTAAACTTTTATGTTACTTCTACCCTCCCTCCTCGACCCGCCGGGGGATGCTCGGATGCTTTATGATGGACACGGCCGTGATAAAATTCTATGTTTCTGCTGCCGTCTACTTTTATTGCGATTTGGATTGGAACAGATGTCTAGAGGATTCGGGGGCTTTCTGTGGGCGAAATTATTCGTAAATTTTAACGACGCAACGTGTCTGCACTCTGCTCCGAGCGGTTATGATTTCTCTAGCGTGCCGTCCGATATGTGCAATTTGATTCAATTAACTCCCGAAATTACGAGTACCTATACTAACCTGGAGGATTGTCAATTTCCACTCTCTTGGTCCGGTGATTCAGGGGTTCGATCCTATAGTTTTGAGGATCTACCTATACGTTGCGTGCGTAGGTACTTGCTTTAACGGTGAAGCAAAAACATTGGTGTGAAGTCTGTCAATCCGCACTTGGCCAGCGCTGGACTACGGCCAAACCCTTTTCATTATAAGAGGAGACCCGTGCTCATTAGTGGACTTGCGATGGATTATAATAATGATGATAATGATAAACCTCTCGGAAAAAATGACTGTCTGAACCAATGATAGATTATTTACAAATGTTGATGTTCCAAATAGCTATAAAGCCTATTGAAATTAACGAATTTTGGTTTTTTTAATTTTTAGAACCTAAATAAATAATTGGTTCTAACCAATTATTTATTTTAACATTTGATATGAATCCTAAAGGTTTTCTACTTCTTGCCTTTGCCTTTGTTATTTCAATAACTTATACATTTTCTTTGTTCTTAAAGAAAGTGCAGGCTTCACAGGTCTTTTGAAGTGACAAAATGTGTTTTCTCTTCAAGTTCGCATTAATTAGTCTCTCTATTATACCTGTAAGGTACAATTAACAAGGCTTATTGCTGTGGCATAATTTTAATAACTGCCGTCTGCCACCGAGATTTCTCCTCTGCGTAAGACGAAAAACTATAAGGCAACTAGGTAGATATATCAGTCAGCTTAGTTCTTTGATGAATCAAGCTCTTGCAGTAAGAGCCGATATTTGCTGGATTGTAATCGGTGAATGTCATAATATTGGTAACTTGGTCTGTGATTGATTAGTGATTACTTGTGCTACACAAGCACAATTTAGTGCCTAAGTAAGTCACCAATAAAGTGCCACACTAACCACAAAATATGTTAGACCACAGAATACATAATAATACCTACCTTTTATACATATTTACTTACTCATTACTTAATTAGGTATACTTCCCTAAATTGTCACACCAATCAAACATACACTTATTAATAAGAATGCAAAGAAATGCCTCGAACAAACAATCTCCATTAATTACTTTAAAACTTTTATTAGCCTGCAGCAATTAACATCAGCGAACTTTTTATTAGCGCGCGCGGTAGACAAAATGTCGGGCGGAAATGTGTAATTTTTTTCTCTACAAATATTGCGGAAGGAAGGCGACATTTCCGCCGGTCTGTTTAGGTGCTTTTTATGCTAATCGCGGAGATTTGCTGAGCTTTCTTTTAGCAGGACAATTATTTACTGAGCGTGGTCGCGGTCGCCCTTTAAGAAATTAGCAATACGGCGACCATGTTGTGGCCTTTTCACGGATTTTTTTAACTGAAAATTTATTTAGCTGCGCTAGACGATTTTAAGATAGCTTCACTTCAAGGACGCATCACCGACATACCTACTAATATTAATAGTGCTTGGAGTGCTGATATATTATGCAAAAAAATAATCTAATATTAATAGTGCTAATTTATAAGTTGTGAAATTTTCATTTTTGATAATATGATTTGTTTGAAAATCCAAAAAGTAAAGTTTTAAGTTTTCACTTCTGTTGACAGGTCAGAAAGAACTGTCTCCATTACTAAAGCTTAAATGTTTTAGTTATGTATCACATGAAAGATTGCTTCTATATTATGTATAGGTAGGTATATTGGATAACAGCTCTGCGATTCTTTATCACTACAACTACACCTGTTATGAAGAAACAAAATGATGTGTAGTTTTCGATTCATCTGCAATAAAAGTTAAAAGGGTCCATTTGCATTAACAGACTGTTAATACGTTTCATATTTTAATAACCTCATAGGCCCTCAATAAAAAGCTCCGTTGCGTTGTTTATATAACAGAAATGCTATCCAAAATAAAATATGAATGTACACAAAATACGAGCTTTCAAATCTGTCCCGCAGGGCGCGGGCGGGACGGCAGCGGGACGGGTGGCGGGACGTTAATTTTTACGGGCCGCTCTTTATGAAGCATGGTCGCCGTAACGTTTAATGGCCGACATAGACGCGGACGGGCACAAAGCAAACGACTTTGTAGGCAAATTAATTTGATAATAAAACACCTTCGTGGCCTTTCTTTATTTGTGTGTTTTGCCAAATGTAATGATGCCGCAGTTTGGCTGCAATTTACGATTGACCCTGGGCGAGGAGGTTTTTGTTAATTATCTTTAAGCATTAGAGTGGACGATATTCGTTATGGAGGTGCGCATTAAATTCACGAATTAGGATTATAAACGGACCATCTCCTATAAAGTATGCTCTGTGTAATCACATAAGTATGTAGGTACAATGTACATTCTTATGAAATAGTTTTATTGTTTCTAGCTAGGTGTTTAAGGAGGTTTTCATTACCACTATTTGCTGAGAGTACTATTATTGCATTGTAAATATCATTATGTAAAAACTGCGTGTAGTAAATTTTAAACCAGACTGTGGTAACAAAAAAGTTTTACGCTTCATTGGAGAAATCCGCTAGAGTAGACCTCCAATGAAGAAATGTAAGGCCACTGATGATAATGCTATAAGCATAATAATATCTGTTGCCAAAAATATACCAAAAAGGTTCGAAGCTAAAACTTCTTCAAGGTTGCGGAAAAGTGCGAGAACAGAAAACAAAACGTTTGATCAATCCAACGATTGGAGGTGCCCCACTTGTGAATGCAAATGTAAAACAATTCCGCCCCTCTCCACCTCGCCGGCTCATACTCCGATGCATAACAGACAAACAGGCTAATCCGGGAGTTATCGTAAATTGTCAGTTTATGACGTGCGGAACGACGCCCGGGGTGGGGCGGGAGGGGGGGCGAGTTTTCTAATTTCGCCCCTTCGCCCCTTTGATGCGCTAATTCGTGTAAGCAGTTTCTGAACGTGCTTGTTTCCAGCTCACTCCACCCGGACAAAGTTAACTCGACCCCACCGATTTCTTATTGTAAAAGCTTTAAAGCCCTTTTTTGAACGTTTCGTGCGTATTTCTATTTTGCGAGGTTATCGCCGGCTTTTACATAGAGTTGCGCAATTTACATACATTTGTTTGTTCGGGTTTTAAATTGCGTTATTAACCCGTGTTAATCGCGAATGTTTCGCTAAACGCGGGTAAATTAAAACTTATGAATTTAATAAAGTAGTGTTCGTTTTGTTGATATTTTCTACTCTTATTCTGGTTTTGAAAGTTGAAGCTACTGTATTCAAATGGCATTAGGTACATTAAATTATTTCATGATCACTTAGCAGATAAGATGCAAAAATACATTTAATTGAAATTACGTAAACAAATGTTTTTAAATTGTTGTTATTAAGATAATAACAAATAAGTTTGAAAGGACAAAAAGTCTGCGATTAACTAAAATAAACAAATGAACAATATATAAATTTGATGCCCAAAAATGCTACCATGGATAATATTATTTATCTGTAGCAGTAACATAATATTAAGTTGCATCACCATGAAAATAAGCAAAGGCAAAGCTAGAGTCGACAGATTCAAATGATCAAGATAAAACTGAATCGCATCAAAGGGCTGCGCGGGCGCATCACCAATTAATACTCTTCATTTAATCGATTCCTTCAATTATTCCCACTTGATATACGTTAATCCTCCGGCCGAGCCTCCCCGGGATATTGTTGGCTATAATTACGTGGGAGGCGACCTCTATTGACAAGTATTGATGTTTTTAATCTGATGTTAGGATAAGACATTAGTATGCGCGTCCGTTTTTGATTTGTGGCCGGCCGGCTCATTGCCTCGTAATTATTGGATTTCGGCGCGATATTTATTGGCATTTCTTCTTCATTTGATTTATATTACATATTCTGGGATATTTTTAGTGATCCGTAACCTTCAGAGAAAAAGAAACCAAGATCTCTAATGGATGGAATTCTTTCGATTTCAAATCAAGTCATTGCCTTGCTCTTGTAGGTGGTTGCTGCATATTTTTTTTACTTTTTTATAGAAAAAAATCATCACTTTTTTAAGGTTTACTTACTTGGAGTTTACTAACTTTATTGTTTTCAACCGATCCATTATTTTATATAGTAGTCTTTTTTTCTGTCTTTAGGTTTATTTTATTTTAATTTTTAGTTTCTGTCTTTAGGTTGTAGAATGTAGATAGGCTTTATCAAGAGCGCGCCACCAAATATCGCCTTGTATACATCCCACCACCTTCAAGTCGCAAGTCCAGCGGGCTGGAGATAGTCCTTCTTAAAGAATACTTACTCACATTTTCTTAGTATTTTATACATATTTGAAGTTTTTATACGCTTAGTATTTAGTAGAGATCTCTCATTAGTCGTCACTTCAGCCACCTTTTTTCGTTTATTAAGGCTGCGGTCCCCCAGGTGGGGCTAATACGTCATATTTCAATACGATGCGCGTTAGGACACATGATCACCTCCATTAAGGCTCGTCTCCGGGTCCCGGCGGATTAGTATGCCGTCAGCCACGAGTAATGAGACGGCGAAGGCGAAAATATTGGAAATACACAATAATAAAGCTATAATGGGGGAATGGTGACGCAGCTGTAACGCGTGCCCGCCGCTAGGGGCGCAACCGTCGATCTTCATTGACATCACATCATGGAGCCTACCTTGTACTTACGCGTTAAAAATTTTATAATTTTAAAGTAAACCTACTTTTTAAAAGCCATTTAAAACTTCTTCTAGAATAGTATCCATCTATAATTCTGTAGTGCTAGATACAATATTTTAGAATCTGTATAAATTAATTGAGGCTTTTCGTGCTATACGACTGCACTTTTTTTTTAAATAAGCTGTGCTTTACAAGTACACTAAACCAATTTCTATTACAATAAGAAGAATAGAAACTTAACTTACAACTAGCGCCATCTAGTATCGCAGCTTTAAACTAAAAAAGCGAACCGAAATCTAAATCAGTCAATCACTAGTGCAATCAATAATTTTAATAGAGCGGAAATTCTAAAAAACTTTCCACCGCGATAGCAATTTCAATTTTGCATCCGGATTTTAATTACCTTCGCGTAACACATTGTTCTAAGCAATAACAGCCGAGCTGTGGCGCGTCAAAATGATGGATTAGCGTCACCCGAGAGAGGTTCCTTTAAAAACGCAAACAAAACGCGGCAAAATTGCATCCAGCTAATATTCCCCTGCCAATCATAGCACGAGTCAATTTTCAATTTTCCCTCTTAATAAGCACGTCAACACCGCCTCGTAACAATATCGACGGAGTTTTTATTTTATTGCGCGTTGAGCTGGCAAGTGGGAAATTATTAGAGCCTGCACACCCAAAAGACTTTCATACGCACGAGTGACGCTAAATCATTAGACACTTCAGACATTATAATCTTACAAATAATAAGCTCTTCACTTTACACTTTTTAAGCATAAAATACATCACGAGTCATGACCATACACTGTACTTATTCTAAATAAAATACAAAAAGAAATGTGTTGACTCACTGACTGCCTCATCAACACCTAGCCCAAACCTTTGGGCTTAAAAAAACTCAAAATTTTACTCAGAAGATTCCTTTATAATGTAGAGACGGAACAAAACTAGATTTTTGAAATTTACGGGAGTGAAGCCACGGGCGATCACTAGTACTATCTACTATCTAATAAGTAGATTCTTAAATTTTATTACTGATTGCCGATATTTTTTCGAAAATATTCGAAAGTAAAAAGTTTACTTGACAATTGGAACATCTGACCTTAATTTTTCAAGACAAGTCTGTGATAGTACGAAATCGTGGCTACCGTAATAAAATATCACTATTTTTTTATTGAAAATTTAAATATTTCGAAAATATTAAAGGAAGACAATCGAATGGTAGGTAGATATAAGCGTACTTATTTTTTTTTATTGTTTATAAAGTAAACAATATATTTTTTTTAAATAAAAACACTTAGCTGATTCAAGTCCTATTTCACTGCACTTATTACAGTAAATATTATAATAAATCTATTAAAGAAATATTTTTAAAGGCTTTATTTTTGTGTTTCTTAAAATTATTTTATTATTCAACATAATATTTTTTAATTATATTGTACAATGACTTGCTTAGAAAGTCATTGATATTGTACAACATTTTGTATGGCACGTGGTTAATATATCACATTTTCACTGTTCCATGTAAGAGCAGAGTGGCGCAGTGGAAGCGTGCTGGGCCCATAACCCAGAGGTCCGTGGATCGAAACCACGCTCTGCTAGAAACACTTTTTTTTACTTTTTATTTTATTTTTGGTTTTACATATTTTTATTTTATTTCATAAAATAAATAAATAAAAAACAACGATATAAATCTAATAAGTAGACTAGTGTTTATTATGAACTTTTGATTGAATCATGAGTTTTCTATCGAGTTTCGAATATTGAACATTACTTACTGCCTTTTATTTGGTACTAACTACTAGCTAATGCCCGTAACTTTGCCCGCGTTTTTTTTTAAATTTATTTAAGTATCACTAGAGGATGCCTGCGACTTCGCCCGTGTGGAATTATGTTTTAAAAGATCCCGTGGGAACTGTTAGATTTTTCGGGATAAAAAGTTGCCTTTGTCAATTACATGGACGCAAGCTACCTCGGTAGGTACTAAACATACAAATTGGTTAAGCGGATGGGACTTTAGGAATCCCGTGGGAACTCTTTGATTTTCTGGGATAAAAAGTAGCCTATGTCCGTCCTGGAATATAAGCTAACTCTTTTTTTTTTATTCACTATAGGCAAGCGCTTGACCACAATCACACCTGATGGAAAGTGATGATGTGGTCTAAGATGGGACGCGCTTACCTAGAAGGTGCCTATTCACTCTTGTTTTAAAGATACCCGGATTGTAATTGGTAGGAAACACAGATCGCGGGAGAGTATTCCAAACCTTAGCCATGCGTATGAGGAATGAGAGGAGGAACTCTGTACCAAATTTCGTCAGAATCGGTTAAAATGTTGGGCAGTGAAAAGGTAGCAGACAGACAGACAGAGAGACACATTTTCGCATTTATACAATTAGTATGAATAATGCACAAGAATTGATTATAATTTATATCTCGCCAAACTGCACAGCAGTTTGTTGGCGATATAAGACAGCCGATACCATTTCTATGAACTGAATTAGAATTCCGTGGTGTTTTACATCGCGATCCGCAATGAATGTAATTGCAGACGGACGCTCAAGAGTCAGAACTCCATTACGCGGCGTCATGCAAGATTTATGTTTAATTGAAACCTAAGAGTTTATTGTGCCACGCTGATTTATGCGCCACGTCCCCGCAGCACAGCGAGACGACCCAAGATCTTAGTCCCTACATACCTACAGTAGATATCTATTTTTAGGGGTCCGTACCTCAAAAGGAAAAATGGAACCCTGTAGGATCACTTTGTTGTCTGTCTGTCTGTCGTGCTTCTCAAGAAAACCTGTAAGGTAGTTCCCGTTGACCTAGAATCATGAGATTTGACAGGCAGGTAGATCTTATAGCACAGGTAAAGGAAAAAATCTGAAAACCATGAATATGTGGTTAAATCTCAAAAAAAATTAAAATGTGTTCATGAACAAATAGGTAATTAGTATTTTCAATTTTCAAAGTTAGATAACTTTACCAAGTGGGGTATCGTTATGAAAGGGCTTTACTTGTACATTTTAATATAGATTTTTATTTATGCATAATAAAATTTGATTTATCGTGCAAAATGTCAGAAAAAATACCTGAGTTCGTACGGAATCCTGGGTGCGCGAGTCTTGCACTTGGCCCGTTTTTTTGATAGGTAACTACAATACAGTAGAAAGTTTTTCATTAAATATATAGACAAGCAATCAATCATTCAATCAGCCTTTTTGCATCCACTGTTGGACATAGGTCTTCCCAAGAGTGTGCCGCCACACACGTGACACGATCCATCACCTTCCTTATCCACCCACTTAAGGTCGTCAGTCCAGCGGGTCGGAGGTCGTCCCACACTGCGCTTGCTGGTACGCGGTCTGCACACCAGAACACGTCTGCCCCAGCAGCCATCAGTTCTGCGGCAGACGTAGCCTGCCCACTGCCACTTCAGCTAGCTTATTCGTTGAGCTGCTGGTTCTGGTTTATAGACAAGTGCTTGACTGCAATCAGACCTGCTGGCTGCCTTGAAAATGTCTATCCACCCTTGATTTGAAGATACGGAAGGTGAGGAAGGAAAGGAAAACTGATGCCGGAAAAGCGTTCCATATCCTAGCGTTGCAAATCAGAAATGCTCTTCCGGCTTCCGCTTTCTTCTCCTACCGCCAATCTACCTTTCCTACTCATCAATCTATCTTTTCTACTCACCAATGACAAGATAAATAATAAGGTCTGTGGCCTGTGCGGTGTGCCTAGCTTTAGGTTTACCTTAAACCTGTTCTGGCCATTTTACAAGTAGGTAGCATCCACCTTCCTGACTTGCATCGCTGTCGGCTATGCTCAGTGCATTGTGTGATTGACTCCATAACTCCATAGGTACAGTGTTTGTTTCTTATTATGTTATATTGGTACCAATCTATTGAAACCCGACGCCGCCGTAGGCCAATGGAACTCAGTTTTATCGATCTATTATATTATAAGGTGAGATATGATAATAATATAATTATACACGTACAGCTACAGATATCACTAATATTGCCTTTGCTTTGTCTTTAACATAAGTTTTATGAAAGGACTGTAGAATTTTCAGAAACCAATGTTCTGTTTCATGATTTAAAAATTGCTTTAGTAAGTAAAGATGCTAGATATAAATTCATCTTCCAGAGCAAGTCTGTGGTACTGGGTCTCGTAATCCAAATACTTACATATCAAAAAGAAAAGTTCTGACTATAGTTAGGCGTACCAAATGCCTACCAAAGTCGCACTTAGAAAGAATAATGCAATCCAGCCACAAGTCCTGCGCAATGCCTCCAGCAATGCGCAGGACTTCAATTGCTTTTATACATGGCATAATATTGTATATCAAATCTTTGAAAAGAGCAACCGCCGAGTTTCTTGCTGGTTCTTCTCGGTAGGAAAGGCATTCCGAACCAGTGGTAGATGCTTTTGACGATTCGAAAGAACTTGTAAAAGTCTAATTGAATAAAAACATTTTGAATTTGAATTTGAATAAAATAAATAAAAGAGATTCTACTTATCATGCGTCGCTACTAAGTCCAACCAAAAGTTGATTGCGGTTAAGATCATATATACCCTTAAGTTCTTATAAAATCCACGCAAAAACGGATAAAGTAAATTCAGCATCCGGCGATTTTCCAATACACCTACCAATCAAGCCGCCAGCGAATACACGACTCACCCGATCCCTATCAGTAACATGTATATTACACCACAATGGCTTGAAAAACGCGCCTATCCGTCATTGGCCTGGTTTTACAGCCATCATTACTCCGCGTCAGGGTGCGCAGGCGCAGCGCAGCGACGCGCGCGTGCACTCATTACCCGGGCCAATCAGCGAGCGGCGCGCGCGCGCCCCGCCGCGTGCTTTACGACGAGCATGCGCGTGCGCATATATCACGCGTCAAGCCTGAAAAGGGCTTTTTACAAACGTATCTCGTATTCGTCATCGTTAACCTGTCGGGGCCGGGAGGCTGGACGGCTGCGTGGCGTCCAATAAATAATAACATGTGAAAACGAGTTATTTATAAACGTAATCGCTAAAGGGTGGCTTCGATATTTTTGATGTTTTTTTTTGAGTCACGTTTGAATTGACACGGAATTGTGGAAATTGATGCGTTCGTTTGTACCTGTCTCGGATTTGGCCAGGGGTTCCCAAAGTCACCGAAAGTTAAAAAGTTTATTAAATTTTTTTATTCAAAATATGTTATAAAAGAAAAAGCTGACTGCCTGACTTACTGACTGATTGACTGACTTACAGATCTATCAACGCACAGCTCAAACTACAGGACGGATCGGGCTGAAAGGCATGCAGATAACTATTAAGTATGACGTAGACATCCGCTAAGAAAGGATTTTTGAAAATTCAACCCCTTTTCAAACACCAATCAAACATTCAGGCCTTGGAAATATGTGTTGTCTTCTACTCAACAACAAAATAGCTGAAGTTCTAAGTACACAGTGGGGCAAAAAAGTTTGAGAACCTCCGTTTCACACTGAGTTTTAATAAGCAATTACCATCTTTAACACATGAGTGATAAACGCGATAATTGTCTGCATCGGTGACGCACAGTGAGATGACTTTATTTGTATTTATTGTTGGCTGGAATGAGATGAAAATGATTGAGTTTAATATTATTCATGGACGAGCAGTTAATGACAAGATATACGATACGAAACCTTGGTCGAATGGATAGTTCCAACTATATAAAAAAAATCTATCACAATCTACTGGACATATTTATTCTTTATTTATTTGCATTCATGTTTTACCTCATAATAGAAAAAAAAACATTTATAATATTACAACATGAAGCCCCAAAGATGAAGTATTTATTAAGTCTCTTAAGATTTTTCAAGGGTCATTAACTTTTAAAACAAATACAATTTTACTATATTAATTGTTTTAGGGCATAGATAAAGGAGAGATAAATTGACATACGACTTAATTATAGATGTAGAATAATAAAGAATAGAAATAGGCGTAATACGTTTGTATGAAGAAGCGCGTAAGAAGTGTAGCGTTAACATAATTGGGCATTTCTATTTGAATAAGTTATAATGATAAGATGACTACACGCAGGGGTCTTAATAGCAACGCACGGGGATAATAAAAGGCATTGGAGCCGGACAATCGTGAGAGTTATTGTCCGGGATGAAGGCTTCCTGCGGGTTTTAATCACATCGTGTGGAGGTGTCTTAATATTTTGTTGCCTTGCGACTCAATTTTGTGTCGCCGCGCTGTACAGTTTTAATCATGATCAACACATTGCCGGCCCACTACAGAGCACGGGTCTCTTCTCAGAATGAGAAGGGTTTAGGCCATAGTCTGCCACGCTGGCCCTATGCGGATTGGCAGAGAACATGGAGAATTCTTAGGCCTGCAGGTTTCCTCACGATGTTTTCCTTCACCGTTAATGCAAGTGATAGGTATTCAATTGCCTAAATGCACATAACTGAAAAGTTAGAGGTGCGTGCCCGGGATCGAACCCCTGACTTTCGATTAGGAGCCGGACTTCTAACCACTAGTTATCATAGCTTCACAATTTTAACAGTAATGCATAATTATTTATTTAATAGAAGTAGGTAGGAACTGAGTAGGTACCTAACAGTTATATGATTGTTAAATCCAGCAACGTAACTAAGACTTAAGACGTATTATATATAGGCTATGAAGGTATCGTTAAAACATCAATAAATTAGCATGAAGGCAGTATGTCTCAGAGCTAATCCGTCTTCAGTATGGATGGACACACGGAGTTGGTCGCCACTGGCCACTCCCGAACAACGGATGTGTCCCGCGGGGTCCCATTAGCTGTCCGTGTCCGCTGGACCTGTCTCATTCAAAACTGATACCAACTTTGCACTACATACAAACTTCTGATGAACTCTCCAGTGCAACGATAGGATATGTGGCCCTAATAGTTATTAAATACCAAATTATTATATGATTAGCGGTGATAAGTTGTAGGCAAAAACGAGTTGCAGACCGCAAACAATTTCATTTGGATTTCGAGCGTCAGAATCATCCGTCCAGTGGTAAGTAGCAGGTACTATAGAGCGTGTTCGTGACATATTAATTACCCTGTAACCCTGTAAAGGTCATTGCGTATCTCTAATGGTTTGAAACAGATAAAAAATATTTTCGAAAATGACTTGAGTATGTGGTACTCACAGAAATCCAAATAAAGGCTGTGGTGGTACTCTATGTAGCGACAGTAATAAGCGGCGATAGCCTAGGGGTTAAGACGCCGGCATCCTATTCGGGTGGTCAGGGGTTCGATACCGGTCGCCGCTAATCCATCTAAATTCCAAGTCAAAATCAATTCTAAACTGATACGAACTTTGCACTACATACGAACTTCTGACAAGTAGGTAACCCTGGGGTCAGCGGTATTTACCTACTGTGGCTATATACCAAACTAATAAAGTGTATCTGTCTGTCTGCTAGTGCACCATCGATGTATATATGACACATCCCATCCGTTCAACCCATTTTGACGAAATTTTATTGCGAGCTCATTTGACATTGGTTGATTCTACATTGCTGTTTCACTGAATGTCATGAAAATTTTTTTCGTAGAAAACCTTCAATGGTTTATAAATAAATGTCAAATAAGCACAGTGGCTATCATTCAGTGTTAGACATTGTGTTAGCAAATCAGTAGGCAGGTAGACTGCGAAAATTACACATCAGTGCCCGAACCAACGAGAGCCCCAGAAATAGCCACGAAGTTGTCAAGAATTCCGCAATCGATATTCTTCTCACAAATATCTTACTTATTAATTGCTTTTCAATGAATTAGCCTATAGCCTGTGGCGGGCCGTAGAACGCTCGGGAAGGCATAGACTATTTACTGGCAACATTGATCAGCCTAGTTGGGAGGGAATCAATTATAATTCCCATTAGATTTGGGCGTGGCGAGGGATTTATGGCCAGATCGCGGGGAAAAATTCACAACTGCACCTTGCCTTGCGCTCCTTGATGCAGCTCCACTATCGGAATTCGCTGAATGATTCGAATTCGGGGCTTCGTTCGACATTCGCAACCATTCGGCCATATTATTCATGATACAGCGAATGTTACGTGTTTGACGAATTATTAAATCATCATCATGATCAAGTGATAAACGTCCACAGCTGGACATAGAGAGGTCTCTTGTAGAGATTGTAGAGATTATTCAGGGCATAATATTGTATATCAAATCTTTGAAAAGAGCAACCGCCGAATTTTTTGCGGGTTCTTCTCGGTAGGAAAGACACTCCGCACCAGTGGTAGATGCACTTGACGATTCAAAAAATACTTGTAAAAGCTTAATTGAATAAAAATATTTTGAATTTGAATTGAGATTTCCACAGGCCTTTTCCTTCTAATTGCTTAAAATGCACATAACTGAAAACAATTCGCGATACAGGAATCATTTCCCGAATCCCGATAGCCGATAGCAGAGCCGAGCCATCCGAGTCGAGGCTGAGTTGCCCGTAATTGGCGAATCGTATTAATTTAACATTAATGCAGTTTGTACTACTTTGTACCTACTGGCTGCGCATGACTTGTACTTATTATTTAATACTAATTGTGTATTAAAAAATATAGGCACCTCCTCTTGAATGCATGTTCAATTCAAACTGAAACAAAATGTGTGTAGCTGTACCTACAATTATAATTATTTCTATTCACAACTCTATAATTCAGTCTTCTTTTATTTATTTTTATTCAAGTAATATCTGTATTCAATTTAACAACAAATTGTAGGTATTGTTTTCTAATCGAAATCACAAAAATATTACAAGAAAATGGCTGAAAAATCTTTCGTCAATCAAGCGCTATGCGCCGAATTCTGTAAGACATTGAGTTTGTAATTTTCTTAAAACCTATGCAAAATTCTAACGAATAGGTAACTAGATTATATACGTTTAAATATACAAAAGGATAAACTGACTGACTGACTGCGACACAATATAAATTATAAACTAAAAAATATCAGAAGTCCTCCATTCGAGCGAAACCAGGATATTAGGGACGAATCAGGTAAATAAGCAGTAAAAAGCGGGAACAGTCGCGGGTTAAAACGTTCGCTTCCTACTTGGGGGGTCGGGGGTTTGACCCCAGACTAACCTGTAACTTTTCAGAGTTATGTGCGTTATAGCTCAGAATACAGTTATGTTATATAGACTAATAGTGAGCAATTACATACTCGTACTTACCAATTACTTTGACGGTTAAGTAAAAGGAGAAAAATCGTAAGGAAACCTGCGTGCCTGAAAGTTTGTGTGAAGCCTGCCAACGCGGACTATGGCCTTAAAAGCCTACAACCTTCTCATTCTAAGAGGAAACCTATGCTCAGCTGGTAATGGGCCGAGCGATGGGTTGAGAATTTACATGAAACTTGCCTACCTATAGGTATACAAAAGACGTATTTATTCACATTCGCGGGTATCGATTACCTATCTATAAGTACCTGTGTACATTTCTATGATAGGGATTAGGTATTTCGTAAATTTTTGTATCCAGAATCATTTAATTTGCGGTGTTCAAAGTTTAAAATAAATAAAAAGCAGTGTGGTGTGCGAAGGTGACGGCGGGGCGCGATCGATGCCGGCGTCGTTATTAGGGCGACAGCCTTTGACGACGCGGTGGGCTCTCGACTCGTTACTGCACAGATGGACTGTTGCACAGATAGTATGTGAAAAATCACATGAAAAGCCTTTTCTTAAGTACATTTGCTATCTTGCTCAAAGAAGCAATCTTTCTTAAATGCTTGATTGTTACATTCAATCTCGCTTCGTTGTTTCAATTGTGCCGAAACCCGAGCTAAAGAGCTGCGTGTTAGAATTCAATTCAATTCAATTCAAAATGTTTTTATACGTTAACGAGTTATGTTAACGAGTTTCTTGCTGGTTCTTCTCGGTAGGAACGGCATTCCGAACCAGTGGTAGATTTTTTTGACGATTCAAAAGCACTTGTACAAGTTTAATTGTACATTTTGAATTGAATTGAGAAAGGGAAAATCATCTCATTCAATTAATTGTGAAGTCTCAATAGCTCAACAGTTAAAGAGCACTGAAATCCGAAAAAAAAAAATAACAAACAATCGTTTGCTACGTTTCGCGTAAAGCGAATTGTCGCAGTTACAACCATAATAATTAATGTTCCGTGAAAACTGACTTGTTAAAATATTAGCGGTATTCGTGTTGTCCTATACCTAGTATTGTAATGTAACGATTATAAGGGCGAAAATTAAAAAAACACTTCTGCACTTGCGCTTATAATATTCAGATGCTTTACAGATGGTACGCTTGCTGCGCTCGAAAAGTAGGCAATAGCCTGCTTTTTAGTTTTTAAAGCTTCGTTACTTAATTTTTAACCTACAAATTATATAGTATTTAAAATCTTACTTAGAGGTAACAATTATAATGTAATATATGAGATTATTCCCTCTCTTTAATGGACTACTTGTAATCTCTTTTAAACACAACGAAAACGCGGCACAAACAAAAAACCTTTGCAAGAAATCTGTGACTCCACACTATTCAGGAAAAGTAAAAAAACACTGTACAGTATTTTGCAATTTAAATGTAACTTCAATCGAATAAAATTTAGTAGTATAAGTGGTTATTTCCATTTCCATTGGAAGTATTGAATTGTACCGAACCGCGAGCCCGCCGTCCAGTAAAGGCGTCCACCGCTCGCGGACACGTGACTGACGGACGTCGCGCACACACGCACACATCGTGTGTACACACACACACACACATTGACGACTTGTGGATACATTGCGACACTCTTGAAACAACATCTCTTTATCGAGCTTGGCTAAACATGGACCTTTACTTAGGGTAAAGGATATAAAAGCATATCAAAAAACTTTTTTTTTAGCCCGCTTTAAACGCAGTCCGTTCGACCAGTCCAAAACATGACTTCACTCAACTACTTTATATAAAAATCTCATCAATAAAATATGACAGAAAAATCATTAAACTAAGGAAATTCGAAAGACAGGTGGGCAAATAATTAAAAATTTCCCCGAAGTCGCGGTGTAATGACAGTAATGACACGCCACTGACGGCGGCGGTCATTTGTCAGCTGTCACTTGTCACATTTGTCACGTTTGTCAGCTGTTTGTCAGGCACAGGGCACAATGGTGTCAGCCCGCGCCCGCACGATTGACGCGTGTCACTCTTTACCGTGCTTTTGTGGTTTACACCATTTCGAAGCAATCGCTGTTATTTTGGTACCGAAACAGTCAAAACACTTGGAGGTTCTGGGACACTTTTTAACGCTGGGAAATGCGTTTACGCGTCCCTCCCGGAATCGGGGAAAGTAAATACGTGGATAGAAAATTTTATTACACACAAAATATGAAATAACCAACTAAAAACAATTGTTTGCAAAGGCGGCCATATTGCTCAGAGCACCCTACCAGCAAAGCTGTGCCGCGAAGCGATTTGGCGATCCGGTACGATGCCGTAAAGAAACCAAAGTTTGATAAAAACTGCCACACCCCTTGCAGATTAGCCCACTTCTATCTTAGACTGCATCATCACTTACCACCACCCGTTTCGTCCACCGTACCCTCTGCTAGTCTGAGGGACACGCGGAGAAACCTCCTCCCTGCCAGGTCATTAGCCATAACCAACAATATCCCCGAAGAGAAATTATTAACCATGTTACCGGGGTGGACTGGCCCGAATACTGCTCTTCCCCTCGGACGTATCCAAAAGAGACTAGCAGCACCCAGGCACACTGGGAGGTTACCTGGCTGGCACCCCAGAGGCTCTAGGGTCACGTAACCATATTGTTTAATTCTTCGAGTTAATATTAACTGTGCGTAAATACACACGTGGATTCGTTTTTTATAAATTGGATTTTTTTTATGGATGGGCCGTGTAAAGCCAGCAAATAGACAAATAGATAGACTTTCGCATTTATAAAATTGTGTGGAAATATGGATGACTAGCTGATGCCCGCAGCTTCGCCCGCGTGGATTTACGTTTTTAGAAATCCCGTGGGAACTCTTTGATTTTCCGGGATAAAAGTAGCCTATGTGCTAATCCAGGATATTATCTATCTACATTCCAAATTTCAGCCAAATCCATCCAGTGGTTTTTGCGTGAAGGAGTAACAAACATATACACACACACACACATACACACAAACTTTCGCCTTTATAATATTAGTGTGATAAAAGTTATACATTAATAGTAAGCACATTGAAAACTATTAGTTAACCACTAACCAATTTGATGACAGTCGATTTACGATGCAAAACTAAAGTCTTACAAGTAATGACTAAATAACGGACTGCAAATAACAATAACAAAGTCAGGCAAATATCATAATTCATCCCTGAAATGATTGCATTGCATAACAGCGTTCCCACATCAAATAGGTACGTTCAAATAAAACCATCAACATCTGAGGAACAAAATTTCGTAAACATTCAGATTTTAGACGTCGCTCGCTGAATATTTAGCTTCGGAATGTGAATTGTGAACGTAGGTCGGTACTACGCATGAATCAATTTCCGATCCAATTCGCAAATCACTGTAGTGAAAGTGTACAGAGCACCTAGCGCGAGTTTTGTAGTTTTCGAATACGAAATTCAATCCAGTTCCTCCATACTTCTACAGAAGCCAGCGCCCTTAGAGAACTTTAGAGCAAAATGAGACTTAAGGCATTCGGCCCTAAGGTATTGAAGGTTGTGAAGTGCGTTTCCGGGATCGAGCAGATTACGGGAACGCATATCTTTAATTTTTTGGTGTACATGGTTGCCAATTAAATATCATTAGCTTTATCAATGAATAAAAACATCGCGAGGAGACCTGCTTGCGTATCTATAGCAATGTGTGAAGTCTACCTATCCATACGCCGGCGTGGTGGACTGTGGCTTAAACTTTCCCACCCTGTACGGAGACCCGTTGTCATTTAGTTGATGATGAATGCACAAAACGGTAAAGCGACGTTAGTTAAGCGACGTTAGATAAAAATAAGAGTTCTAGCTTATAATATTATGACGCAGGAATCAGGATGCTATAGCGTGGTTGAGGGTAAATCAAGATCCATTATCATTATTCATTATTATTACGTCCATTACTCTCCTAATATTGAACTATCGAATACCATCGAAGTTTTCGACAGTTGAAATTGAACCTCATACTAGGCGGTATACCAGTAGTAGCGCAGTGTAGCGATGTAGTCGGACAGGTGAAGGGAGCATTATTAATGACCCTTTGATTCGCGCCTCGGAGGTGTCCTTCAGAATATGCCCTTCATATCGATGAAGGGATTTTTAATAGAAGGCAGTGACTAGCTATCGGTCTTCTTATAAAAATTCCTTTCACCGATAACATTAATACACTGAAGGTCTTTCAAGCAGAACCGCGTGGTCCTTGGGACTAAAACCAAAACAACACACGTTTAAAAAATACATTGAAAGGATGCTTCTGAAAAAAGCATATTACACAATCAAAGATTATGTACTATAAATGATAAATCAGTTTGATTAGGGAAAACTGAAACTTTCTCATACAGCCCGTCATCTGTTTTATTATCCCCAATAAACAACATACAAGTCGGTTTAAATTTTTTTTTAAATTTCAACATGCCAGAAGTAATCCTCGATTTTCACCATAAACATTCAGGACTTTACTCCTAGCCTGATCTACGCGAGCAAACAGCGCTCCAAAAATAGTTACGAAGACAGAAACAAGTTGCTGCAACCATGTTGCTCAACAATTGTTCACCCTGAATACGCAGCTTATAATTCAAACCACCACAGCATTAAAATATAAGTAGTTTCCGTCGTATTGCAGCAATCCTCCATATTTATTCCCTGGCCTAGTTGACAACGCGAATCGCAATCACATTCCTATACAACTTAGTTCTCTTTAAACTAATGCTAATGGAGTGATAGATAGCCTTATGCAAATGCTGGGTTATGGCGAAACAAAGTTTCACAGTAATGAGACGGTGAGTTGCATACATTATCGATCATCACGAAAACGCTAGGTATTCCAATCCAGCTAAGCGGAGTACATTCGTAGTACGCTCCAAACAAACGCAGTTTGGCTCTTATTTGAATCTCAACCAATCAAACTCAATACCAGAGTGTCTGTGGTTTTCCAGATTTCTGTTAAAATATTTTTAAACCTAGATACTTTTATAGAAATCTGGCAAACCAAAGACACAGATTCTTCTTCTCGCGTCACTCCCTAAATTTTGAGGATCGTGGCTCCTTTGAGATTTCACCTCCTTCAGGATGTTGCGCCGTTTTTCCCTATTAGAGGCCGTACGGAAGACATTGCAGAAGAGTGTGTCGACCGCTTCTCTGATCTGGTCGGACCAACGTCTTTGGCTGCATCCGCGGGGTCTCTTAACTCCGATCTTCTCAGACACGTAGATATTAGTTTCTAAAATGTGTCTACAAAATTCGATTGACTTTGGTTGCTAAATACTCAAATGAGAAAGAAACTACAATTGTATGTAGCAAGTGACGGGGACTCCTCTGTTAAAGGCTTGAATAATTCGCGTATTTAATGCCCCAGTTCGCTGACGACCTCCGAGACGTCACGGCTTAATATCTATGCACCACGCGATTAACGGGTTACTTCCACCCCGCGCGATGTCACCACCTTCACCACCCGGGCCCTGCCCCGCCCGCGCTATCAATCTTGCCGGTACATCCAGAGATTTATGCGCTTTGACTCTCAGATGCTGTCTGACACGCTACACAATCTAGTTCATCGCTCTTGTACCACGACATAAGGCACCGCAAGATGTGGACATCACACATAACCGTGACATGCCAGAATCGTGATTGTAATCTGCCAAATACTTCGTACCTGTAGTATGGAAAGATTATATTCCTTAACCCAAGTGAAATCAGAATAAGATCTAGGATCTCTTTACTACAGTTTCTGACGATTCGTTTTCTGTAGTATCCAATCTCACACAAAGTTTTGAACCTATGTTTTTGATACATACTAAAGTGTGGAATGTCAGAATTAACGGTCTCTTCTAAGCGTCTACAAAAAGTTATGAATAATAATTTAAAAAATTTCTTCCAATCTTTCAGATGCTGTCGCACCACGACGATGACGACGACAACCACCTCTGCATCAAGTGCAATGCGACGATCATCGGCCTCGACAACTACATTAAACATAGAAAACAAAATTGCGGTAAACCCAAAAATGACCCAAAACCAGATCTACCAACCATCGATCCATTAGAACCGTCATACAGCCTTGGCGCTGATGTCTTTTTCCAATCCCTTCAATTACAGAGTAGCGTCAAAAAATCTCCACTGTCCCGACTCACTCCCCCCGCACAGACTCCTAAAGCTACCGATAAGAAAACCGCACACGCAGTCGCATCAACATCTAGAGATATCCCAAGAATGAGTCCCATAGAAAGTAATTTAAGAGGAGAAGATTGGATCGGTGGACATAGTTTAAGAATAGGAAGCAACGAAGATAACCAGACTAAACTAATAAACGCTGTTGCAAGTATAAGTGGCTCGGTCAAAAAAGACCTTCCAAGTACATCTTATAATATTAGCACTTATAATGATTATAAAGGTGATGACGAATCAGAAGAGTCCGATGACTCTGAGGATGATGAAGAAGAAGAAGCTCATGACGTGAAATGGAAACCTTCACCGAATTACACAGGCGGTAAATGGCGTCCAGCCTCTCCTGAACATGAAGATTGGGATATGAAAGACGAACAGGATCATGATCGTGATTATGATTATGATGCACCACCCCCCGAACATACGAAAGGAAAATGGGTACCGGGGGCTAATGAGAAAACACAAATTATGCAAACTACCATCCAATCTAAAGGATCCGTTCAGTACTGGTGCGGACCATGCAATCGAAGATTAGGTTCAAGGACCATTTACGAGAAACATCTCATGTCAAATTTACATATGCGTAAAGTTCTTCCAGAACATGAGCTAGAATTTTCAGGTCATTTAGAACCAATACGAAATGTAGAAAAACGTTCGACACGCCCTTCTATTTTCGCTAACGAAAGTCCAAAATTGCAGCCACATAAAAAGAAGCAAAAATTAGAACCTAAAGTAATTAAAATGAAGAAAAAGAAGAGGAAACGAAAATCTTATTTCGTTCAATGCTCAGGATGCAAATCGCGAGTACGGACACACTTAATGGGAAAACACTTGATATCCCATTATCATTTCAGAAAAGCTACTGATATAAAAAGTGACGTGGACGATCGACAGTTGATTCTTGACAATATAGAAGCCATCGTCCATCAAGCTCCCTTTCAATGCAGTCCATGCAAATTCTATACGAACTGGCTTTCAACTTTCATGCAACACTGGTATTCTGAAGAGCATGAGCTCACCGTTTCTACGATAGATGGTAGATATTGGTGCTCCTTTTGCAAGTTCGAGTGTGAAACGTCGCAAGAAATGCTGAATCATATGTCGAGTTCAGAACACAGCGAAGTTGTGGCAGTCATAAACAGATCCATGCCTATAATCATAAGGAAGAAGACAGTTTTAAGTTGCGCGACGTGTGATAAAGAATTTCGTTATAACATGGAGATTAAACGGCATTGCTTAAAAGCTGGTCACGCTCTAGCTATTACAGCTACTGATAATTACCAAGAATTACACAGGTGCCAACATTGCAAACAAAAGTTTAAATCCTCTGTTACGTTGGCAGCACATTTGAAATCTAGTCACAAGCAGAAGGCATTCTTTTGTCTCGTATGTTCAAAGACTTTTGCTACCTCGGAAGAAGCCAAGCGACATCGGCAGACTTCAGAGCACAGAATTCGTAGGAAAGAGAATATGAGTCAAAGAGGACTTGATACTAAGGATTTGAGTAAGAAATGCCCTTATTGTACTGAAAAAGTCATCTTGAAAAATATCCTGGAACTCAAAGATCATATTAGGCGAATCCATCCAAACATCAAGAAAAAGTAAGCTGAGTATCTATTTCTTCTATTAATAAAGTTATAATGTTTGACTTCAGCTTTAATAAGATGCCTAAAAAAGTAGTATCAGTCTTTCTTCAGAGTGGAAACTATCTAATCAAGATCGCTTTAGCTGTGAATTCTTAACATTAGATTTAGATTACGTATATAAGCTTCCTCAATGTATGACATGTGCCTGTCTGTAGACGTACGATAATGATCGTCCTAGTAAAATTAATTTATGAGAATTCACAAACCCATTCATTTTTCAGATGTCCCAAATGTGGAAAATCGTTCATCTTTTCTCAAGAAGTGAGTCGACATATTCGGGACAACGCTTGCACATTCCAAAAGGCGGAGATACTAAATTCCTCCATTCTCTGGAACTGTAGCCAGTGCATCTTCACCACCGACTCTCAAGCTGAGTGTTTCTTCCACGAAGTCCTTCACACTGAACCCCTGACTGAAACTAAAAGTGATGGAAAGAATAAAACTGTTCAGAAGTACCCCTGTCCAATTTGCTCGAAGAATTTCAAGAAAGCATCCCTTCGACTACATTTAAGGCAGCACACTTTTGAAAGGCCATTCATATGCTCGATTTGTGGAGCAAATTTCACGCGTCAATCTAGTCTGGCAAATCATTCGAAGAGCGAGCATGGAGGTTTGGACTCTCGAGTCCCGAAGTTAACTCCACTGGATGTCAGGATGACTAATATTATTGTGGAGACATTAAAATGTAGCAAATGCAAGAAGAATTTTGGAGACAGGTAAGCATCTGCTTATAAATTGTTGTTCAGAATTCCTTACTGATTCTTCTCGATAGGAATGGCATTTCAAACCACTGGTAAGCAGATAGATTCTCTTGACAATTTGCAAGCTCTTTGTGAAAATTTATTTGAATAAGATTATTTTCTATTTTGTTAACCCCCGACCCAAAAAGAGGGGTGTTATAAGTTTGACGTGTATCTGTGTATCTGTCTGTGGCATCGTAGTTCCTTAACGAATGAATCGATTTAATTTAGTTTTTTTTTTGTTTGAAAGGTGGCTTGATCGAGAGTGTTCTTAGCTATAATCCAAGAAAATCGGTTCAGCCGTTTGAAAGTTATTGAATCAGCTCTTTTCTAGTTACTGTAACCTTCACTTGTCGGGGGTGTTATAAATTTTTAATTTACACTTGTCTATCTACGGGATTGTTATACTACGTGAATGTATTTTGATCAATGTATAAATGCAGCTAGAAATAGCAGGTGTCCTCATTAAGCTTTCCTTTACGCATAAGTGGTATAATGTGGTTGAACTCCTATCCATGTAATGTGTGTCTGTCTGACTGCTTTTCATGACTCAACCGCTGAACCGATATAGTGATAGCTTGCATCGTTTGACTGATAATGACTTTTTGGCATTCTGGAGATGTAGGTATGTAGGATAATTCGTAACCCCAGAAAACATATCGGGATTCGGATATTCGGGGAATTTTAAAAAAGCTGAATCCACAGGGACACATATTGGATTTTCCGGGATAAAAAGTAGGATAAGTCACACTCCAAGTCTTTATCCATGTAAAAATCACGTCGATCCGTTGTTCTGTTGTGACGAAGGACAAATCAAGAAACAGACACACTTTTGCATTTATCTCACACAGAACAGTACGGGTAGTGATTATGAAGTTTTTGTTCACTTTCACTTTTAGACATTTTACAGCGATTAATTTAAGTTTAAAGATCTATTTTTGAATGTGACAAATCAGCTGCCTTTGTTTTGTAAAATTTCTCCACTCGAATTATGTTATGATTTGTGTGCACGTCCAGACGAGACTGACGAATACGGTTTAATTGAGATTTACGCCGTTTACACGACACGTTATGAGCATTAATGATGACACCCGAAGGAGGACACGATAAAAATATAGCTGGACTAACCATGTTTATTTATATTTAACGTCTGATGTAAGATAAATAAAGTGAAAGCTCAGATTTGTCAAAGCAAAGTGAATAAACTGTGCGATTTGGCACTATTAGAATAATACTGGATCTTACTAAGCCGGGATAGCCAAGTGGGTAAGATGAATTCGGGAGGTCGGGCTTTCGATCCCGGGCACGCATCTTTAACTTTTCGGAGTTATGTTTGTGAAATATCACTGGCTTTAAGGGGGAAGGAAAACATCGTGAGGAAACCTACATGCCTGAGAGTTCTCCATAATGTTCTCAAAAGTAAAGTCTGTCAATCCACACTAGACCAGCGTAGTAGACTATAGTGTTCTACGGCCAATCCCTTCTCATTCTGAGAGGAGACCCGTGCTCAGTAGTGAGCCAGCGGTGGGTTGACCACGATGATGATGAACCTGGGGTGCGAGCTAACACTGAAGCTGTGATTATCACATAGCGATGATCGCGATGATGGTGCCTAGTAGTCAAATCAGCAACTTTTTATCAATGAACACTGCTAGTCGATTGCGGTAACAATCGTCACCATAGAGGTTTCATTCATCTATGATCGCCACACTGTAGTCAAACTACTATCATGGTAATTTAATTTATTTATTTATGGAAACACAGTACAATACTTAAATGACAGACATTACACAACTAGGTATATGCCAACAAATAAACAATCGGGTATAGCACGCGTCTATTACGAAATCGTATACTCCCCAAATCTCGGTGTCACGAATTTGTTATTTTTCACCTAGCCACTGGCATACGAAAAAAAAGGCCTGTAGAGTCGATTGCAATCGTCACACTGTAGCTGTCAAATTCCAGTGCTAGACCTGCTGAGGTTCCAACATATCACAACACGTGTGCACAATAAAATTAAATGTCAACCGATCTCTTTGAGTTGCACGAATATTTCGATCTGGCATAGTTCTGGGCATCCGGAGGGCATTTACACGAATTTATTGCCGCGCGGATAAAAACATCATCGCTGGCAACACCGGGCGGTCGACGCTACGTCTTAGAGCGCCCACACACGGGGAAGCAGTCATTATGACTGACCACTTCAAACTGCGACTGCAAAGCGAACTGCTTACATTTTTTTAACTACAAAGATAGGAACGGCACTGATAGTATTCGTATCAGAGACGTTGAGCAAAAACATTTTATGACAATGGATTGGACGTCGAGTAATATTGGCCGCATGAAGCATGCCAACGTTAACAGTAACTCTCTGTTCTGTGGTAGAATGATGAAGGAAGAACATGGTCGTGAAGTTCTTGAGCACTATCATAGCATTTCCTTTCATTGTCATACACATTTGAGCAGTTGCGACTACTCCAAACGGTTAACAGCATGGCGAAACTAAATCGATATTTAGTTACAAGATGATGAGAGTTCTGCAGTAAGTGGTGGAGAGACTTTAGAGGGGCCTTGAAATCGTTCGTCAAAACCCAAATCAGGCAGAAATATTTTCAGTAATTCGGTAAGACCCAGTTTGGTTTTACTGGTTGCTGCCGCCTTTCATCCAAATTCCACAGTATTCACAGCCCAATTTTGCTCAGAACTGTCGATTGCAGCTCGAATGCTGTTCGCCTTCCAATTTCAATACAACTGCTGATAATTTGTCAACTGCTGCAGCGGTTGGAAGTGACCGTTTCACCATTTGACAATAACTGCTCGAGTTGTTCGACTGCCCGTGCTGCCCGTGTGCGGCCGCTCTTAGCACGCGTATAAAAGGCTAAAGCAGTATAATAATTTAATACCTTAGTATCAAAGAGGCGCGTCAAATTATGAATGTTTCCCGATATTTGTGAAGGAGTTGTGTGACGGCTGACACGGCCGCATCCGCCGCGCCTTAATGCCACCAATTGATGCGGACGTCGTGTCGCCTGATGCGCCGGCGCTATTTTTGTTCCATGTCCACAAAGCGATTATTTATTATCACAAACAGATTACTCATGTCATATCGCACATATACAACTGTGATAAATGTTGAATGTTACCAAAAAGAGCGCGAGCGTGTACTTAGTTTTATAAATTCTGCAGTAAGTGTTCTGCTGTTATACCTACCTAGTATTACAGGATACTCATAATGCAAGCATTGCAAGGTAGAAAAATATCAATAGATAATCAAAGTAGAAACAAAAGGTACCTACTAATGAACAAAAAAATTGCGCACGCTGCGCTTGCGCTCTTATTTCCTTTGCATATCGGGTATCAGGCTAAATTTTTTTCTCATGGGAGCATTCGGCCATTTGGTCCCGACAGCCTTTAGGTATCCTCACCAAGATGCAAGCTGTCTACAGAGACTGTCTGTACTAAACAGATGATACACTTCTTCGGCGTGGATTTAAGTTTTTAAAAATCCCGTAGGACCGGGATAAAAGTAGCTTATGATGGTGGATGGGCCAAGTACCTACCTTAATCACTTTCGCATTTGTAATATAAGTATATAATATAGTAATATAATAATTAATAATCTATGGTTTAGTAGGCATGGATTACCCCCGACTATCCAAAGTATTTGAGTTTTCCAAAACATCATTTTCAAATAAATAATTATGTATTTAGGCAACGTCCATCTTGACAGCTTGACATTTGTCTTTTGACATATATTATGAACCTAACGGTTATCTAACCTTCTTTTCTACAAGAAAACTAGAAAAGAGCTGATAACTCTTAAACGGCTGAACCAATTTTTTTAGATTATAGCTAAAAACACTCTCGATCAAGCCACCTTTCATACAAAAAAAACTAAATTAAAATCGGTTCATTCGTTTAGGCGCTACGATGCCACAGACAGATACACAGATACACAGATACACAGATACACAGATACACAGACACACAGATACACACGTCAAACTTATAACACCCCTCTTTTTGGGTCGGGGGTTAAAAACAGCTTCCATTCAGTTTCATAGATACGAGTAATCAGTATAGATAACTTATCTACTTATTGCATTCGTACGCCCGTGTTCTAAAGTTGCAAATGCAGATTACTACGGCAAGACCTGAGAGTTCTAGATCTTTAAACTTCAGCACATAACTGTGTCCGCAAGTCGGCAGGCTGCAGGCTGCAGGCTGCAGGCTGGCATGAATCAAGTGTCGCCGCCATTACTGAAGTTACAAGTAGCGCCTCCTGCGGCCATCGAGGCGCGCTGATGACGCAACTTGCGCCGTAGCTTACGCGTTATTGCGGCCCGCTGCATTAATGCACCAGCAAAGCCTTAACTTGAACTCAATGGCCACAGTGCTGCCAGTTTAAATGTTATTATCCTAATGTTTAAACTATCGTGAGTGATTTCCATTTTAAGTACAGAATGTAACGGAGCTATACACACGTATTTAGTCTAAACGTTGTTGTAATACCTAGTACCTAAGTACCACTAGTTATAGTACCTAATACGTAATATGAAAAAGGACCCCGGATGGGATTTGAAACTGGTCGGGAGTAAAGCAATGTGATTATCCTACTTCCTATTCCGTTGCCGAAAATATTTATGTAATATTTTACTTATAGATTTATTTTATTTTATTCAGAGTTAGCCCTAAACTGCAATCTTACCTGATGGTAAGTGATGACGTAGTTTAAGATGGAAGCGGGCTAATCTGGAAGGGGTATGGGCTATGGCAGTTTTCATTAAACCCATACCCCTTTGGTTAAACACGGCATCGTACTGGTACCCTTTCATTTAAAACGAATTCAAAAATTAACGTAATTTGTAAAGTAAACAGACTGGTAATTTAAATGTTATCATGAAATTACCTAGGAGACTTAAAAAAAGCTAAAAACCCTTAACATATCTGTGTAACTTGTTTAAATAACACAATTAACGTATAGTTAAAAATGTTAAATAGATAAGAAGTAGGTATGGTAACAGCAAGGGAACGTCGGTCGGCCCGTCCGCGTCCATCACATTCCCGCGTCTGAGAAAATTCCTGTCTCGACCCGACTCTGGGGTCCGGCTGAAAATTATGTAATTACCAACTCAGACTATTTATTGCCTGTTTACTAGATTTACTTGCCGAGTGTGAGCCGCGATAGATCAGTGGTTAGGTTGGCGGGACTTTCCAGAGGGACGTGTGCACAAATTCTTGGCACTGAGTGTTTCATAAATATCATCGAAAATTGAAATTGATTTATTGAACACAATCATAAAAAGAAAATTTTGCAATAAAACATTACACACCAAAAATACCTACTCATGATCAACCCATCGCCGGCCCACTACTGAGCACAGGTCTTGTCTCAGAATGAGAAGGGTTAGACCGTAGTCTGCCACGCTGGCCCAGTGCGGATTGGCAGACTGCACGCACCTTTGAGAACATTATGGAGAACTCCCAAGCGCCTCAGGTTTCCTCACCATGTTTTCCTTCACCGTTAAAGCAACAGATATTTAATTGCTGAAAACGCCCAATTGACTCCGAAAAGTTACAGATGCATACGCGGGATCGAACCCACAACATTTCAAAACGAAGACCGAAGATAACCACTAGGCTATCACCACATAACAAAACTAGTAAATTGTAGGTACAATATGGCGGCCATATTGCTTTGAAGCGATCTCTGCCAGGCAACCAAGTTACAAAGGATAAAAATGACTAGTGAGAAAGGGTAAAAGGGTGTAGGTACGTAAGTTAAGAAGGAAACAAGAAATAATTTAAGTTAATCATCATTATAACAATTAATAAGGTATGACAACTCATTGCTGGTCCACTACTGAGTACTGGTCTTCTCTCAGAATGAAAAAGGTTATCACCACTCTTTATAATAGCTAAGCGTCAAAATGACAGGCCTAAAATATATTCGCTATCTTTTTTGCAGGGAGCATTATCGCTTTGTCCATTCAATTCAATTCAATTCAATGGTTTTATTGTTTCCAGCCTCGAATTAACTGAGCACTCTACCACCTGCGAGGCAGAAGAGAGACGCTGCTCCCACGATCAGTGCTCCTACATCGCGTCCACTGCAGCACAACTAAAAAGGTGAGGTAGTAAGAATTGTTATCACACTTAATATTATAAAGGCGAAAGTTTGTATGTGTGTGTGTGTGTGTGTGTGTGTATGTTTGTTACTCCTTCACGCAAAAACTACTGGACGGATTTGGCTGAAATTTGGAATGAAGATAGATAATATCCTGGATTAGCACATAGGCTACTTTTTATCCCGGAAAATCAAAGAGTTCCCACGGGATTTCGAAAAACCTAAATCCACGCGGGAGAAGTCGCGGGCATCGGCTAGTAAGCAATAATTAGATATGTTTAGAATTTCAAGATTTCATTGAAAAAAAAAAACAATTCTTAGGTTACATTCTTCTAAAAGTCATAGTATGACATCTATCGTAAGCTTGTTGAACTACTACAACTAACTTTTTTTACGTAATAGTTCAGGCAGCTTTGAATAGATGGCAGGTGTCCGACGTAGTACAACTTGCTTAATAAGCTTATCACTAGATGGCGCTACATAATATATTAGAGTATACTTTTTAAAAAAGTTTAATAGTCACAATTTTTTTTAAAAGCTTACTCATTATCACATATTATTATGTTGTCATTCCGACGAAATTGATAACCATGATAACAGATTCCATTGCTTGAGCAGTGGAAATTGAAACTCTCTGTCAATAGCATAACGGCAAGACTTGAACTCTTGTTTCGTGGTTCATGAGGACACATTTTCATTTTTTTTTTGCTTTGAGTGCACTATTTTTAAAAACTTTATTCGTTAATAATTTAATTATTCTTTACAGACACCTTCGAACGCATGGGGAACGTAAAAAACAGTACGACTGTCCGACTTGTGGTTTCAAAACAGACCAGGCGAGTCATATGAAGAGGCACCTCGTATGCCATGAGGGTATCAAGCCGTATGCTTGTCCACATTGCGAGTTCACTTGTGGGAGTTTGGTGAGTCTTACTGCACTTACTAGAATTTTTTTTAATAACTTGTCAAAGCAAATAATAAAAGTAAACTCAACTAAAACTTCAGCCTAACTAATTGAGCATTAGTTCAAACCATTAACTTCTTGAAAACATAACGATAAACGCCGAACTGCTTCGAATCTATAACCTTCACTGTCCTTGCCCGCCATTTTTCACGTTCCAAATTCAAAAAGATCTTCAATTCTTCTTCTTCAACATACCAGCTTACCTTAGATAGTAAGCTTAGCTTAGATTCTTTCAAACATACCAGCAGCCTTTTCCCGATTAACATTTCCTGTCATACTTGGGTCTGAGTGAACTAGGGTGAGAGAACTTTCGGTTTGATCCTAAACCGACAATATGTCAAATATTAGGCTATGCGTGACCTGAAATCAAAGAAAAATAGGTGATTCATAGGGTACCTAGCGTAAATTGTAGGTAACATTTGACGCTTGCCAGTGACATCGGAGCCTCGACGTTTTGTTACATGTTCCCTAACTGTCGTTAATTGTGCTTTGGTGTTAGGAGGTCTGATATTCCATTTTAGAAATAAAACAAGTGGTGATATTGCAGGAGAATCTGCGCAAGCACGTGCTGCGCAGTGGACGCCACCCCGGCATGCCGCTGTACCGCTGCCGCGTCGCATCGTGCAGCTTCCGCGCCGACCGCGCCGCCGCGTTGCGCGCGCACCTCGTCACAGCGCACCCTGACTCCTACGACACCAAGAGTGCTCTACTTGCTGTCAAGCGACACCTGATGAAGGAGACACCAGTTTCAACATAGAGAGACAGACATCAATGGAGTTGCAGGGAGCCGCTGGATTCAGGCGGCGTAAGACCGTGGCGTATGAAAGTCCATGCAAGAGACCTATGTCTATCGGACACTTAGTTAGTACTCAATAAAAGAGGACGGTTTTCAAAGCAGTTGTTCTGTTTGGCAGCCATTTTAAATACTGTCGGAAGCTACGTTGGCCTGGCCGCTCCCAGCTCACTGCCATCCTAGCAGTACTAGGTAGACTGTACTCATTTTGACTCGGTCCTACGACCACGCTAAAAACTCGCTACACGCTCTCAAATCAGCGCGTTTTGATGAACTATGAAGGGTATGTTTAATGTTTCGAAATAATATAGACCGTACCTTATAGCTAAGTACCTAAGTATAATTATTGTATTGACATTATTGTAATATTACATGCAGCATACATGACATTTTCTGAAAAACTGTCTTTTTATTGCACCGATTTTATTCTGATCCAGGCCTCGTGCCAATGAAAAAACTGTATGTCAGGGTTTCCTAACTGGATGTATTGACTCAATTCTGTACTGTACATAGTGTTTATATACTCTTTGCTATTGTAAACACCTTGTCATCCCATAATCAAACAAAAAATAAACTATTTCACATAATTCCATTACACTTTCGAAGAAAATAAATAAGGAAACCTTTTTAAAATTAGCTGAACGCAGCGCCATCTTGTGTAACAGTATAACCCTAAAGTTTTACTCTCTACCCATAGATGGCATCAATCCTTATACTCTACGAACATAGATGGCGCTGCTTTTAATTCCAAGTTACTATAATAAAGCAAACAATATATTAATTATTTTTGATTAAATTTTCGAATTATAATGGCTTGTTTTTAAAATTCCTGTACTTGTTTTTTAAGAAGATACAGTAGGTAATTTTAAAGTAGCCAGAAGAATTATTACATTTATTTCGTAATGGCAATACCAATCTTAAATGTCAATGTCAAATCCTTTAGCAATTCGTAGCGGGCGCGCGACGCGAATTGAGGTAAAAAAATTGTACGACTTGCGCTGTGCGCTCGTATTTCATTACGGAAAAATAAAATATCCGAGGACCTTCGAGTTCGATCGTAAACGACGCGACAATAATTTTATACAGGATCTGAATGAAGTAGTCTTCGAAATTTAAAATTACGTAATAACTTTGAGGTGCGTTAGTTTGTGGTGTGCAAATAAACAATAATTTTGCTGTGCAAAAACAATATTTATTTCATCGAATGATGACTGTTTATCCCTGGGTTTTATAGGGTTACATCGATTGATATAAAATGTCGTTAAAGGTAAGTTTAAATCAATAAATTACTATCAAAATATATTATATTATTATGTTGCGGGTAACCTGGTAGGTTTTACTTTTAATATTTTAAAATATCGTTTGTTATTGGTACTGCAGTGCATTTTATGACCGTGAATTTTTTTTACGGCTCATATTCAGCTGCAGATTAGCATAAATGTTCATGCTAAATGTTATACCTAGTTACTAAATTGTGAATTAGAAGAATCTGCTCACTTATTTGCGAAATTACTGATTTTTTCCTTCAAGAATGTAAGGTGCCTCACATGTTTAAAAAATCCGCATATATTTACTTACATATTATGTGGGTTTTTTTTAATTCTCTTAGAAGGTAGGTACCCACTTATGTAAAAATATTTTAGATTTTAAAACTGTCAAAGATGTAGGTACTTATGTTTTATAATGTACCTACATACCTACATAAGTAATTTAAATGATGATAAGCTCATGTGCAGTAGGTACTTATCTTAAACAGGTCAAGGATTTGCCTGTTTTAAAATAAAAATATCTAAGTATCTAAGTAGATCTACTTACTTAGATAGATACTGACTTATTTAATTGAAGTACTAGCTTTACTAGCCTGCAGGAATTTATCATAGCAGCAGTGAATTTACTTAAAATTACCTGTGTTCATCCTGTGTCATAGACTAAAAGCACAGTTAAAAGTATTTAATTTTTTTTTTCACCGTCTCAGATTGTAAGATTATTTACCTGTACACAACTGTTTATACTCTAAGCAACAGTTCATCATCATCATGATCAACTTGTCACCGGCCCACTACTGTGCACAGGTCTCCTCTCAGAATGAGAATGAGAATGGGAAGGGGTTTCCGTCTTACTGGCCAAGTGCAGATTGGCAGATTTCACTCACCTTTGAGAACATTATGGATAACTCTCAAGTCTCAGGCTTCCTCACAATATTGCCCTTCACCGTTAAAGCAACTGTAATTTTTAAGCTAATAAAGGATTTAGGAACTAGTTAGGCTTATATAGAACTTTATTATATATATTTATAACTTTGTATGACTTGCATAAAGCATCTGATTTTTTGGATTAATAGATGTCATTTTACAATGGTTGAGGTGTATGTCTACATAGGTACTTAGGTAGGTTAAGTGCCTACTTATGTGGAATTACAGTTTTAAATATTTATTTATTACTAACAGTTTTATATAACTAATAAATTTCACACCTACTAAGTACACAACAAAATAAATACATATTATTAAAAATATAGATCTATTTCTATACATAATATAATAACTATGATAAGGAAAATACATAGGTAATTACCTACATATATTTACATAGACTTTTTGATAGCGTTTAACTTTTGGGTGTGTGTTGATGTTAGTTCCCACAGATTACAAAAATTATAGACACCATTCCTGTTTGGACTTATAGGTCATCTAGTTTTTATGTCACCAATAAATTCAGGACATACTTTCCCACAGCTCAGAAATACATTGGCTGAATTCCTGGTAATATTAATAGGTCATATGTTTTTGTCGTGTTCCCCAACAGGCCAATAAATTCCTTGCATCCAGTTTTTCCACCATTAAACCTTATACAGGTGGTCGGTACCTAGTCGGCGAAGGTGGTGCCAAATGTAGCCAACCTGTTATACAACCAGTCTGAAGTCTGACTGTATTGCAAAATTATCTAAAAACTGTATAATGTATATAGGTATATAGTATGCGTCAGACTTTGTTCGCGTGGATTTAGGTTTTTAAAAATCCCATAGGAACATTTTAATTTTCTGGGATAAAAAGTATCCTGTCTGTTTCCAGAATGAATCAAGTGATCTCTGTACTGAATGTTGCGCGCGACTTTATCCACGTGGATTTAGGTTTTTGATTTTTAATAATTCTCCGTAGGAACTCTTTGATTTTTCGGGACAAAAACAGCCTATATTATGTCCATCCATGGGATGCAAGCCACTCCTGTCATATTTTGTTTACCTATGTACCTACTTATTTTTTACCTACATGCCTGAACAGATCTGGATGTATGTAGTACCTACCTATCGTTAGAATCCTTACATCATCCCAAGTGATACAGGCTCTAATTTAAAAAAAAAAAAAACAATATGGCGGCTGTATAGCGCCATTTTTGTTTATTGGTAGAGCAGTTAAATTTTTAATCTTTTGTAAGTAGGTGTACGACTTGTAGAATCATCAGTGCTTGGGTAATATGCAGGTCCAAAGCTTATAGCGAATTCTATTTCACTTGGAATTTGCAGACACCTTGCCTACAAATCAAGTACAGTCGAGTTGAGCAACGGCCGGCGAGGCGAGGGTGAATTGTGCCATATTTAGCGACGACCTGTTCCTAAACCAGTCCGGGTCTCAGTCACTGAACCGCAAAATCATCTGGAAGGACACTTTATTATACCTACCTATGAAACTTCTATTAGTTTAAAATCTTGTAATCACTATCCATATAATTATAAAGTGCAAAAGTGTGTTGGATCCACGTGATTTTTTTGCACGGATCAAGTTAAACACCTAGAGAAAACACCCGGAGGAAAAATAGCCTAACGTAGGCTATATTTTCCATAAGAGAAGATAAGTTTCCATAATATTTTTAAAAACCTAAATCCACGCGATCTAAGTCGCGGACATCATCTAGTATAAAATATTATTGGAAGGAAAACATCGTAAGGAAACCTGTATGCCTGAGATTTCCATAATGTTCTCAAGGATGTGTGAAGTCATAAATCGGTTCATATTACATACTATTACACATTACTTGTAGTCAATTTTCACCATTTGTTCATTAATAACTAGTTAGTATTTTTATTTTCTTTATTTTAAGGCATAAATTTTGTATATTGTAAACTTTTTTATTGTTTAATAATAATTATTTTTTATTTCTTTTGGCACAAGTTGTGACACCTAATTAATAAGTTATATATTTAATAATGTGTGTGTGTGTATATAGATTTAAGAATGTATTAATATTATAATTTTCTGGTGTCCTAATAAATAAATAAATAAATAAATAAATAAATAAATAAATAAGTCTGCCACTTACATACCTACTTGACCTGGACTATGGCCTAAATCCTTCTTCGGGCGTCAAAAGCGGTTAAACAGATGGACCGTGTAATGCTAGTAGACAGACCGACACATATTTTGGCATTTAGGTATAATATTTGTATGGAATACGGATACCTACTGTCCCTTTGTATTATAGTTTTACAGAAGATGTATGGAATCATTATGGACGCTCCAGTATTCTTAAAGCGCTACAGAGACATGTGACAGAGATCGTATACAAAAGAGTTATTACTGTGACCTCCACTTGACTCTGCTGACGTTTTCATTGTTTTGTAAACGACGCACAACATTGCACAATATACAACAAGACAACTTGAAGATCGGCGAGATCATAATGGTATAGTGGCTAAGTATAGCATTACGATCTCGCGAAGAAAATCGTTAAAACGCTACCTATAAAACTTATGGCTCAATTATCGATTTTTCTGATAGGTACTAACTAGATATTTCTTCTTTCTTTTGCCTTGGCGGGTGCTTTCATCTCTCTCGTGGTTTAGTAGGTTTCTTATACCTACTGTTCTCTTGACTATTTCACCTAGCAATGATTTTGTTTCGAATTTTTCGGCCGACTTTTGCCCTATATTAAACTCTGAAATAATTATTATCATCAATTTGTTCTTTGTTTTGAATGATATTCCTTTCAATATCCTTTGTTTGAAATTCTAAGATCTCACGGATTTCAAAGTCAGTAAATAGGATAAAATGTCGCACACCGTTATAGGTCGATCTAAATATATTCACCCACGTTCATTGAAATGCAAAATGTCTAAAATTGTTCATCCCACGACTCCCAGCCTCCCTAGACGCTATCTCAGACACAGTTAGCGAGAAATTGCTAACATAAATAAATGTGCAGAGAAAATTGAAATTAACTTGATATGGCTGGATACGGTTATCGAAATTAACTTCATGTGGTTGGAATTGTTCGCACACATAATATTTTTTGTTAAAATTTATTTTCCTTCTTCGTCCATATTCTCTTTTATTCAATCAAGATCGAGAGTAAAATATTATTGTATATATATCAGTGATTTCACACATTTATTTCCTAACAGTCAATCCTATCTGCGATCTGTCGATAGTTGCTTTGCAACAAAACACTATACAATTCTTCACAACATTGCTAAGTAACCTATCGACAGATACAACAAATAGGATTAATTATTATTTACTAATTTCAGCCGTAAAACAATTCGTAAAAAAGTTTCTCAACAAATAAGTACAAAATAGTTTTAAAATGTTGAATTTTTGCGAGAAAAATGTTTTCCTGGATTAATCTTAATAGTTACCCACCTTTGAAGATTCTAAAAACGCTATTGTATAAAGCTATTTGAATGAAATGTGAATTTAGAATTACATAGTTTGTTTAGTAACTAGAAAATCAGTTTAGGCAGATTAATTTTAAAAGGATTATTTTATATGGCCTCGACTCACGTCTGGCTAGATCGTTAGTTCGCCTTATCGTTGCCTCTACTAAAATATCTGCAATACGCTACTATAATTTTTATCCATAACCTTGTGACTTGGGGAGATAAAAAATTGTTCAATAAATCCTGTAAAGTCGGCTATAAAATTGCAACGACTTTGCAGTTGTGCATTGTGGAGTCTACGGCTGAGAGCTATAGAGAGTACTTTGACTTTGCTCCGACTTCCGAGCTAAGACAACTTCGGTTACGTCTCCTGAGAATGCTCCGGTGTCGGAGTGAAACGTATGTGGAGTGTGTTCTAGAAGATTTGTGTGGTGTTGTGTGTTGGTGGTGTGTGTTGCTTGCTTTTCCAGCTTTTTTAGTAGTGGGTTATCCGGCGGTGCATAGAGAAACCCCTTAGCTCTATCTTTCCTATCTATAAAAATTGGTATATTTTGAGCTTTACAGCAAAAATGAAGGATTTCGGGAATTCTATCCCTAGTCACTAGTCATGAGTTTGTATTATTTAGATAACCTATAGGATTACCGGCACTTTATAACCCACTTAAAAGCTCACTTATAATGGAACATTCTAGTTCCATAATGTGCCAAATAAAGTCACGTCCGATCCGATAGCATGAGCTTATTTAGAGAGAAAACGCATAACCATCATCGCTCCATACCGACGCGTATGAGGTCCGAGAAATTGGGGTCGGACATAATTGTGTCAAAATCGTTCACAGCGAATGCTGTTGCAGCTTCTCTCCCTATAAATGGAGACGGAATGTCTTGGACATGTCATTCCTCTCATACCGGGATTCGCGAGCCATGAGAGGTATAACTACTGAACTGAAAACTTGCTTCGTGTGAAAACAAGACCAACTTTGGAGGTCCAAATTTGGCCTTTTCGTTTCCTCCGTGCCTCGGAGAGCACGTCAAAACTCAAGCAGGCGGTCCCGGTTATTATCAACATCTAATAACTGTAAAACTTAAGAAACGAATACTACCCTCAGTTATGAGGAGTACAACTATAAAGAAAGAAATAAGAGAAAAGTTGCTATACAAGTTTCGGGCGAAATAGCACGAAATAGCGTAACTCGGCTTCGCCTGGTCAAATCGTTTTAATTCCGGCCTGGACAGTAAAGCTCTTTTCAGACTACGCTATAATATAATAGTATATAGCAAATAGTTCATAGCACAACATTATGGCGCACCATACATTATTATGGACACGTTCACACTTCATTGTACGGTATATTATTGGCTTACTATTTATACGCTATCCATAATAATGTATGGTGCGCGATATTGTTGTGTTATGAACTATGTGCTATATATTATGTTATATGCTATTATATTATAGCGTAGTCTGAAAAGAGCTTAATGTAGGTACCTATTATTAATCAGGTTAAACCCTTGTAGAACACTTCTGTATTAAACAATAGCTCACCTCAATACATAACTAATAGTTGAATACATCCTGTATTATTACCAAACACTCGTAATTAAATTATGACCTCTAAGCAGGTGACAATTGTCTCCATAACAATGTCTAATGCTCGTTGCGAAGTCATGAGAACTGAGTGTAATAAAGCCACTAACGTGAGGCGGTTAATGTTTCCTTCAATTATAACGAGTATCTTGTGAATAACTTTATGATGTGGTTTATGTTAAAATTTATGTCGCAGAATATGGGTACTTAAGTGTTTATTGTTTTAAATAGCGTAAAATAGTTTACTTAATTTGGAATTAAGTTTTCTTTAAACTGGAGATCTAAAAGATATAATCAAGTTCCTAATTTCATTTCGCAAGCTGCTAAGTAGGTATTAAGTATACAAACGTCAAAAATTACCTACCTACTTAACTATTTGTTTTATCATCTACATTACTAAGTATTATTTTAAAAAAATCTTAGGTCCGAATTCAGTTTCGCTCATGAGAGCCGATTCCAGAATCAATTATTCAGCCTGTTTGCGTCCACTGCTGGACATAGGCCTTCCCAAGAGCGCGCCACCACACACGGTCCTCCACCTTTCTCATCCACCCATTTCCCACTACCCTCTTAAGGTTGACGGTCCAGCGGGTTGGAGGTCGTCCCACACTGCGTTTGCTGATACGCGGTCTCCACTCCAGAACACCTCTGCGCCAGCGGTCATCGGTTCTGCGACAGACATGACCTGCCCACTGCCACTTCAGCTGACTAATTCGTTGAGATATGTCGGCTACATCCACAGGAGAACCAAAGTGACCGAGATAGTTCAACGATTCCAGAATGAGGTTGTGTAAATAAACAGAAATAAAAAAAATTAGCACAGCAGTTAACTAACAATTTACTGTAGTAGTCATATCTCTCAATCATAGAAATGATGATGTAATTGCTCCACTGTGTCTAATTTGCGGTAATCGTTAACGGCCGGTCAAACCGGTCGGTTTACTGTTTTAGCATCTGCAGATGTACCAACTTCGTACAGCGTACTCCAACGTAAGTCAACAGCCGACTTGTTTGTTCATCTTTGGTCAAAACTAATTTTATTAATAGCATTTACATCAGAAATGTATTCTCGTCTAAAATTCCTCAGTGCTTGAAGACCAAAGTCTTTCAATAGTACATATTGCCAGTGAAGATTTATGGATCTGAGATATGGTTGCTTACTATGGACCTCATAAGAAAGTTCAGAGCCCCTCAGCGGGCTTAGAGTTTCTTTATGTGATCAAATCAGAAATGAGGAGATCCGTAGGAGAATCAGAGTAACTGACATAGCTCAGCGAGTTGCGAAGCTGAATTGGTAGTGGGCTGGGCATTGTTCGTAAAACTGATAGATATTGGGGTCCCAAAGAGCTGGAGCTGTGATAGCCTAGTGGTTAGAACGTCCGCCTCCGAATCGGAGGTCGGGGGTTCGATCCCGGGCACGCACCACTAACTTTTCAGTTATGTGCGTTTTAAGCAATTAAATATCACTTGCTTTAACGGTGAAGGAAAACATCGTGAGGAAACCTGCATGCCTGAGAGTTCTCCATGTTCTCAAAGGTGTGTGAAGTCTGCCAATCCGCACTGGGCCAGCGTGGCAGACTATGGCCTAAACCCTTCTCATTCTGAGAGGAGACCCGTACTCAGTAGTGGGGCGGAAATGGGTTGATCATGATGATGATTCAGACTTTCAAACTTTCAATTTCAAGATAACTCGGCACTACCTATCGTACGTCTGTAAATTGGCTGCCTAATTAGCCCAATTCAGACTATTGGTTTCACCACAAAAACTTAAACAGGGTTTAAACTAACGTTAATTAAATCGTTTATATGCTACACAGTTTGTTTTAGCCGCGTTTAAAGTTTTTGTGGTAAGTGAGTACATATTTTGCAAATGCGTGTTTAGAGCTGACTCAGACATTAATGTTTTCGCAAGCCTCTTATTTCGTTTCCGGGTTGGCCCAACTTACTCATTATCTTATTATTTTTAGTTGGAACATGTGGGCATCCCTTTAGTTGATACATCTATGGATGGGTTGACAGTGTAGGCAAGTTGCCTGCGATATATTATAACTAATTGATGCTAATTGGTTCTGATAATATTAATATTTCCTGGCTTCTCATACTATATTGGCTAAAGCCTGTTCCTGTTGGCATTTCTTTGATGTTGCTTCTTCAGCTCAGCTAACATTATAATTTTTAGGTTAAGTAGGTACTTAATCTACGGCATTCCGAACCAGTGGTAAATTATTTTGACGATTAAAAGCACTTGTAAAAGTTTGCTGGGATAAAAAATAAAAATATATATTCTATTCTATTCTAAAGGAAGGTAACTGACTGACTGATCTGTCAACGTACAGCTAAAATTGCTGGACGTATCGGGATGAAATTTGGCATTAGCTATTATGTTTGGGATGGGATGGGGGCTATATTTGGGATTAGCTATTATGACGTAGACATCCCTAAGAAAGGATTTTTGAAATTTTTACTAGGTTTACCTATTTATTCTAAAAGAGCAATTTTGCAGTATTTTTAAGTTAACTTATTTTTAACCTGTTAGCTCTTGGCAGTAGCTCTTTCTACCTAAATGCTTAACATGCCAAATAGGTCAACAACTTCTTGACCTGAGAATACCTACGATGGCATTAAAAGATTACGAAATCTTAAATTCTGCTATACATGGACCAGGTTATCGTATATTGGCACTATACTAGGTACGAAGTTGGCAACATTGACAGTTTCAATAGAACGCACGACCGATGTACGCGACCGACATCAGCGGCTCTATCATGATAAATTGAAAGCTACAGTGTGACGATCGCAATCACCAACTCTAATTTATTAGTTACTAGCCGATGCCCGCGACTTCGCCCGCGTGGATTTAGGTTTTTCGAAATCCCGTGGGAACTCTTTGCAGGATTTTCCGGGATAAAAAGTAGCCTATGTGCTAATCCAGGATATTTATCTATCTTCATTCCAGCCAAACCCGTCCAGTAGTTTTTGCGTGAAGGAGTAACAAACATACACACACACACACACACATACAAACTTTCGTCTTTATAATATTAGTGTGATTAGTTTTTGTATTATCTAAGCTATTCGAGTCCAAATGGATAGCAAAATTAATACAAATTTGATGATGTTTTTGCTAAGAATTTATCTTGGGGCATGACATTCAGAAATAATATGATGTCACTCTTTGATCACCCTCATGTTTTGTCACAGTAAACATATATGGGACATGAATCTTAATCAGTTATCTTTAATTATTTGATGATCCTCAAAAGGCATGTAGGCTTCCATAATCAAAAAACGTTGACCAATCTTTTAGGAGTAAGTTAGTAACTGTAACAATATACTGAGTCCTTTTTGAAAAAAGTAACTGCTGAAATTCTTTCTAGATCTTTTCAGTATTATTTGCTATAGGAATCGATGCAGTGGTAATCTTAAATTAGTTTACGTGAAATACTCATGTTTTTACTCTCAATCCAATTTAAAATAGGTACGGAATACGGATCTACTAACTAAAGTTTTCCATAGTTCCATGTTTCTTTTTGAAACCTGTTTGATGTTGTTTTAGATCCGGGTTTATTCCATAGAAATGTATAGTATTGTTGAATATCCTCGCGGACCGTTCACCGTTAGTTATTTCCTGCGAGGGATTGTGCAATTTGCTTATAATCGTGATTCGTGACTCTATAACCTATGCTAAGAAGATGACGCGTAATTTGTAGTTGACCCTGGTCTTGTTGTAAGGTCTCCAATAAGTATAACCTTTCCTCAAACACATTGTATACAAGATAAAGTTAACCAGCACTAAAACGCAACTACTACCCGTGAACTGCCTATAAATAGCGATAGATATAATAAAACTGTTTTTCTGTCGCTTGGTGCACTTTAACATTGTACTTATATTTATATTTTTGAACTCAGAATCTTTCCCCTTTCATTTGATATCCCACTCGATTCAATAGCAAAAAAAATTTTGGAGACCCCCACTTTTTTTGGATGTAACATCCGTCATGTCAAAATGTAGCCAATGTCACCCGGATCATAATAATAAATCTATTGACACCACATTCATCAAAATCGGCTCAGTAGTTTAGGTGCTACGGTGGAACACACAAATACAAACCTACATACATAAGTAGACTGCTAAAATCATAACCATTCCTCTTGGCATTGCCGTAGTCGAGTAAAAAGTAGGTAAGTAATTCTATTAACAAGATTGGTGTATAAATCATGCCTTGGTAACTGTAGTGCCATCGCCGTTTCTTGTCACATCATTATTTACCTCATTTAAATGGTTTGCTATTTAGTTCGCAAAAAACGTGTATTGAAATTCTGGTTTATGGCTACAATTTTTTTAATTGAAAATGTTACTCAAGTTTATTAAACATAATTTTTATCTTGGCTTTATTACTTACTTAATTACTTTATTTATTTATTTGCTTTATTATTTTCTTACTTATTTGTATGTTTGTTTTACAAAATCGTTTTGTTGCCTCATAATCTACCACTGTGGTTTAATGTACAGTTTCCTTCACCTATTATGTTCTTTGGTCGTAATATAAAAGCACGTAAAAGCATGTCGTCTGTCGGGCTGCCTCCTCTGTTATTGATTCGAGGGCTTTTCCGGTTTATAGCTCGCATAAAAGCATGCATTAACAACAGCGCTTTCAACCACTCCGTCAATGTTTAAACAGGAGTGCTATATCATGTTCTGTTCTGACAGATTCAAAGGATTGCATGTGAAAGTTATCTTTTGAGAAATCTGACTTGCATGTTCCTCCGTATAGATATGAAAAACTTGCTCACGCCCACGACTTCTTCCGCTTCAATTTAGGTTAGATTCGAAGTATTCAGCAAAATTTTTATAAGATGATAATATAGAGGCATTATAGCTTTAACGGCTGAAATCGATAAAATCAATCCCGTCTGCGATCGGTCGATAGATTGCTTAGCAACACTGTTATTTTGTCAAAAATTGTATATGGTCTTTTTTGAAAATTAACAACGTTGCTAAGTAACTAATCGACAGATTACGGATAGATTGTTTGTCGTTGATTTCGGCCGTAAGAAAATAAACGATTAAAGGTGTCAAGTTTTGAATATTAACTCTTCAGTCAGTCCTTGAACTGTGACCTCGTCATATTTTCGATGTTATTGGTTAATGTGATAACTCGTGTTTCGCAAGAGGAACAATAACTCCTAATTTGTTGGACAGCACTTTTGTATCATTAACCCACCCACTTGATGGTTTCTTTAGGAGTTTAACTTCAAAGGTTTTATTAACGTGTTTAGTTATTTCCTGTCTAAGATTATACCTACACCGTTTCCGTGTATCATCTTTCGAGACTTGTCGCATTATTTATACAAATTAGACACTATTATTTTATGTTTATAACCGTATCTGTTTTATTTAACAATATGTGACAAATTATTTCTTAACATTCGTAACACTAGATTTAGGTTTGTTGGTACAAGTGTTTCATTGCGAATATGTTTTTATGCCTGCGGATTTTGACCATGGCGTCGATTGTAATGTTTACTTACTCAAAATTGCTTACATATTTCAAACTCGAAATACTCAGTCGGCTTCGCAATTCTCAATCAAGAAAGGGTCTATATTATTTTAGCCTTAGAACGATTAAGTCTTTAATCACGGAAATGCAGTTGTAATGCCCGGTAACAAAACAAGTTGCCATGCGTATATTAGCATATCTCGATAACGTTGATCGATTCGATCTTATCTGAAATAGAGCTCTGCGTTACAAATTCTCAACGTAGTAGCAATCTGACTACTGCATCTTAAATTATAGATAAGAGTAATGAAGAAATTCCTTGTTCTATGCTATAAATGGTCATAGTGGGTGATGGGGAGAGGTTTGGGGTTACTCTACGTGATCCGTAGGAGAACCAGAGTAACCGGCATACATAACTCAACGGGTTGCGAAGTTGAAACGGCAATGGGCAGGGCACATAGTTCGAAAAATCGATAAACGTTGGGGTCCTAAGGTGCTGGCATGGCAACCTCGCACCGGGAAGCGAAGCATTGGAGGACCCTCCACTAGGTGGACAGGCGACGTCAAACGAGTCGCACGGAGCCGCTGGATTCGGGTGGTGCAAGATGGTGGCGTGTGGAAATCTGAGCGTGTCTGTAGCTTGACGATGATAACGATAATGAATTTTTCTAATCCAAAATAACTTGAATCCGATAACAACTACATGACCGACAATACTACAGTTTAGTTTGAGAACCGTATCAATTTCGGAGATCTTTGACCATTACAGGTTGCATAACGCTATAATGGCTTGACCTTTAAGTTATAATTAACTAAACACAAGCACCGTGTTACGTGTTAGGTTAGAGGAACAACTATTGTTACTGTTAGAGATACCTTGGTTAGAGAAAGTAAATTGACTTTTGTAAGTACATAGATATACAGTACACTTCTAATCAAAATACCTTTTTCTTTAGTCCGGATGATTTTCGACCACTGCTGAATACAAATCTGAACTTATTATACAAACCAAACAGTCTGAACCCGTACTGAAATTGAATTCAAGTTCATTGTATCGATGACGGAATCTTGAACTTATTTCCAATCTAAATGGCCTAAAATTGAGTCAAAAGTTCGTGATTTCGGTTGAAACGTACCGTTTCAATTATACCGTTGAATTATAGGAAAAGTTCAACAGATTTCATTTAGTTTTTTATACTATATGACTTCAGATGAATGACAATTGAAGAGATTGTTCAGAACAAACTCTAAACTTGAGATAGTGAAATCTGCCAATTTATATAATATGACCTTTATTAGTAAGGCGTATCATGATTTACAATTCGATTTGACAATTCTGTAGATAATAATAACAATAATTGGGCCAAAGTTTGTGAAACATAAAAGAGCTAACTCGTAATACTTTGAAGATACTTATCTGTTGAAAAGTTGCAAACAAAGAAATCATCTAAGGTCTAATTTATAGAATGCATTTCATCTGCATTGGTACCTATGCAGTGCGCAACTAGTGAAGTGACGTAGTTTATGTTCAGAGGTCAAGTAGTGAATGATTCATTGGAAAGTCGTGGTTTCAATGTGTTGACAAACACATGTTAACACAGTTTTTGGAAAGTTAAAGTTTAAAGTAAAAATTAAAGTTTTTCCACCCTTAAGTCGGTTACTTATTTAGGGTATGAAAGCTTGTCGTTTTTCAACTTACTCATATATCCCCGAAAACTGATTTAGCCTTCCGATCATAAATGACAAAGTAGGTCCGTGTTTCAGGAGTTTTGGACTTTGTAATAGAATTGTCGAAAACGACGTTCGCTTGTCCATAGAACAAGGTACTTAAGGCATTTGTTTTCTGTGGCTCGCCCATATCTCACGCCAGTTACTCGAAGGTTTATAATATACCTCAGATCACCTACAATATACCTGACATTAACGTTATACATGTAAATCTTGACTTCAACAAAAAAATGGCTCCAATATTGAATTCCCGGTTGAAAAGTTACACGTCGGGTTCAGTGCCCCTTCAGGCGTGGCCCAACTTTTGCCCGACTATGCATCTAAACAGTGGAGTCACTGTTGTCTGTTGCATAATACCCTAGCACAATGAAACCGGTAATTATTCACTACTGGTTGATGCCCGCGACTTCGTCCGCGTCCCGTGAGAACTCATTGATAATCCGGGATGAAAATTAGCCTATGACGATGTTTTTAACTATACCAATGCAAAACATCACGCCGATCCGTTGCTCCGTTGCAGCGTGATTGAAGGACAAACCAACAGACCAATAAACCAACAAACAGAGACACTTTCACATTTAGAATCTTTACTTCACTTTACCTGGAATCACAGCCTAGAATTAATTAATGCAATAGACCCCTCTTCACGATGCATTGCAATCATAAAAGTTATTAGCTTGGCTAACTCTTGATTCGTTGTCCAAAAAACTCCAGAGGTACCTATATAAAAGCAGAAACTAAAATGTACATTTTAATTTTCAACGTATCAAAAGCTGAATAAACCTCTGACACTAGAAACTTGAGATTTCGCATATTAGTTCTCGCTATAAGAAAAAGTTGCTGGAAAAAATAGTTTGAAATATAGTAGGTATAATAATTATCTAGCATAATATGCCGCATAATTTTGACCACAACCTATTATAACTATATAATCACAAGTGTAAATTAAAAATTTATAACATCCCCGACAAGTGAAGGTTACAGTAACTAGAAAAGAGCTGATAGCTTTCAAACGGCTGAACCGATTTTCTTGGATTATAGCTAAGAACACTCAATCAAGCCGCTTTTCAAACAAAAAAAACTAAATTAAAATCGGTTCATTAGTTTAGGAGCTACGATGGCACAGACAGATACACAAATACACACGTCAAACTTATAACACCCCTCTTTTTTGGTCGGGGGTTAAAAACGCAATATTATTTAGTATCATTATTTACGAAATTATCACGGTAAATGATAACAGTATTAGAACCGCTTTTCAGCAAAGTTGTTTGAACGACGCGACCTCCGCAATACAACTAGGTATAAGTAGAAGGAAAGAACTGTCGGTTCGACCTTGAGATAAAAAACGTAATTTGCAAAACGTCGCTGAAAAAACCGATTTCAGTTTGCGTTTGCATTTTCACTTCGTTATCTTCCTTTTAGCCTTTGACGAAAAGGAACAAAAGAAACTGAAGTGCCGTAAATAAATAAGAATTGATGTTTGTGCATCATTATTAATGTTAAATTAATGTTATACATACAAGGTAAAAGAGGAAAAAGGAAGGATCAATTATTTAAAAAGTGCCTAAAGATTATTTAAAATAACAATAATCAGATTTATCAAAAATTTTAACATAATTCAATGTTACTGCTATACCACGTATTCAGTCGATGTAAGCCCGAACCCATCCGGGCTCCTTTTTAGAGTTCCGTAGCCAAATGGCAAAAACCGGAACCCTTATAGATTCGTCATGTCTGTCTGTCTGTCCGTCCGTATGTCACAGCCACTTTTTTCCGAAACTATAAGAACTATACTGTTGAAAATTGGTAAGCTGATGTATTCTGTGAACCGCATTAAGATTTTCACACAAAAATAGAAAAATCGGAGCTGTTTCTGAAGACTTCCGATGAGAAGGCTTCGTATACTCCACTAATAATTTTTATAATAGCTTATTGCCTTTATCGATTTTGGAAAAATCTAACATAGAATCCGCTTGATCAAATCACATTAAATTCGTTACGTGAAAGTAGGTGTCTGATAAACACTCGCCGCATTTTAACGTAACACTAACCACGTAATTATTCATGAAACCTTATCTCTGTCACCCACATCGTGATTATGCAGTAGTTGAATAATAAATGCCTGTCTAACTAAACCTTGACTTCTGTACCTTTTACAGTCTACACTTGTACACTAATAATATAAAGAGGTTAAGTTTGTAAGTTTGTTTGTAGGAACTAATCTCTGAAACTACTGAATCGATTCATCACCAGTAAAAAGCTTTATTATGCCTGAGTGACATAAGTTATATTTTATTTCAATAAAATTACAGATCCCTACGAAAATTATAATAATTGAAATAAAGTCGGTAAAAATAGAACTCCTCTAATGTTGCGGCTACATTAAGATTAACGTCAATGCCCAACAACGCCATAATTATCGCGATAATCAACGCTTTAAACTGAGTGACCACACTTGAATGTCTAATGCCAATTTAATTGGGGTTAAAATCGTCTACCGCCAAACGGGCATTGTGAATGCCGTTGTACGTTGATCGTGGCTACTTCTACGTTTAACGGGAAACGCCGTTGAGCATCGCGTTTTTGGCCGTCAATGTGGCCGGGTCATACCGGGATAAATACATAGTTACAGGAACACAATGTAGATATAGTGGAATAGTTCCTCTCAAGCTACCCGTGCAGAGCCGGGGCGGGTCGCTAGTACGAAATAATGCATGAGCTAGTTGGCAAGAAGTCTGTTTTATTACTGGTAATGTACCTATTTCGTATGAGGCTCAGTTCTCAAGGCTGCGGGTACATAATTATGATTTATTTGTGTTTGAATACTTCTACTACTGCGAATGTACTATACATGTATATTTGAACAAGGCAGGACAGAATATTTGTGGTGTTTGTATCAGCAAACATGAATTTTCATGTACATATGTATCTATTAATTATTTGGTTCTTACTCAAATTCAAGCTCAAACTGTAATACTTATTGACAAGTTAAAAATCAATTTCAGGTCAACAGTTACAGGCAGTGTGACCATCATCCTTATTGGTTCTATACATCGATGGTTCATACACGTTATAGTTTAACTTCGTATCTATTATAATTTTACATTATGCACAGTTTTTCAAAATGTTTTCTTTTCCCAAGTGCTTTACTTAAGGTTTTCTCCAGTCAAAGTCTAATAGTTCTAATGGGCGAACAGACATATCTAGTTAAGTAGCCAGAAACGACGAAAACGCGGTACAAGAAAATACCTGAGCCTATTTTTAGTACTTTGAGTTCCAAAACTGACGTACCTAATTCTTTACTTACAAGTTAACTTCTGCACCTAATTGCTCTTCCAAAATTGTTGATTGAATAGGTAATTTTTCATTGTTTGCTTACGAAACGCTTTCTAGATAATCATAGTGCATTTCCACGGTGTACAGGCGATATTATAAACATATTTGCACGCGACGTTTCACTGTGAAAGTTTACTTCTTATAGTTTTGACACCGATTACGACTCCTCCTTATGGGTCACATTGTTTTGTGATAAGAAATGAGAAAAATCCATTAATAATACTTATATTTATATAAATGTGAGTAGGTATATCTGTCTGTTATGTTTTCAACGTCTTTTTTTTTAAATCATAAAATACCGAGCAAACGAGCAGGCGGGTCACCTGATGGTGATTACCGCCGCCCTAGAACTGAATCGATCTTAATGAAGTTTGGCACAGAGATAGCTTGTATCCTGAAGACACAAAGCATTCATTTCATTCAAAGGAAAACAAATCGTTCTTACAACTTTCAAATAACCTTATTACGAAAGCGGAAGCCGACGAAAAAAATACTGTAAAGTGGAAAGGTCGTTGAGCAAAAAAGTAGTTTTCACAGAAAGACGACTTGCGTAGCAAAATCTAAATAGATCCGGTAAAACTTCTACCTACGTGACTTGTGTTTTTCATTATTAACAAGTTTCTTTAATTTCAGCGGTTCTAATAGACCTTGCTGACTATAAGATATTTATTTTAATTAATACCTACCTTTAATTAGTACCTAGGCATAATGCGTTTCAGATTCAGATTAAACTGTTTTGCGCGCGTTATAACATAATTGTATTGATTAATTTATTATTTATTTTACTAAAGTCGAAAATATCATTCAAATTTAAAAAATTTAAAGGATGTTTTTGATTTTTATTATCTGTATGGTATTTTATCAAATAAAGATTTATTTTACTTTATTTACACGTAAGCTGCTTTACTCAAATCTCTTGAACGTTAAAGTATATAAATAATTCAGCGCGTGCATCACTATGCAAGCAGCGCTCGTTTTATCTCGCTTCTTTATCTTATTGTTGGTATATGGAAAACATTTGGGTTAACGCAATAAAGCATCCGTGCTCTCTAGCGTTCCGCGTCTGAATTATTATCAAAAGAAAACACAGACATTTTATAAGACGGTGGTTTATGTGCTGCAGATTTTTTTTAAATTTAGTCCACAAAACTGACTACAATTGTATGGATAGCCAGGTAGTAGATATACAAAAGTAAATACCTACTGGTTGTCAATTGACTACTGAATGTGGACGACATGCGCGATAGTGGTACAATACCTAAAGTGCAACAAACACCCAAAACTTATATTACTTAACTTAAGAGTACTTAATTCACTTAATGTTTCAAGAAAACCATGATTTTAGCCAACTTAAACAGATTACTAAAATCATTCATGGTTTTCTTGAGTCGTGTTCCCAGAAAACGTAAAAAATAAAAAGTAAAGAATGCTAATACTCATACTTTCATTAAATTTTGTACATTTTTCATTGTTTCATCTTGATATTATGGGACAAATCAAAAGCCGTGTTTTATTTCTTTTGCACTGAAACAAATATTTAAGTATTTATTCCTTGTTCTAAATATTACAAACGGTTTAGTCATCGAAGTAAACCGATTAATTAATATTAATTATTTTGTTTAATATGAATTAGTGTTTAATTGACCATTACGATAAGGCGTCACGATCAGTGGCATGCGTGTGCGCAATAAAAAGTCGGAAAAGCTTCCAGTTTTTTCCTTTTTGTATCACTACCTATTATAGATGCGAAAGTGTGTTTGCTTGTTGGTTTGTTGGTTGACTAGTTTGTCCTTCAATCACGTTGCAACAGAGCAAACTGCGGATCGACGGGAGAACGACACAGGCTCCTTTTTATCCTTGAAAATCAATAGAATTTCACGCGATTTTTTAAATCCACGGCAAGTCGCGGGCATTAGCTAGTAAGGTATAGTATAGATACTAGGAAACCGACGCTATCAGCGCTTAATTATCGTATACTCTTAAGTAATTAATTAATATTTTACCACGCACTTTAAGTTTTCCACTCCAGAAAATCAGTTTCTTAATACGTTAATTATTTATTGTAGATAATTTTATATTATGTCGTTGCGCATACAAATTCCACTAGGTATGTGGAAATTATCAAGTTTTCAGAAGAGTCTATCGAACTAATTTTTTTTGTAAATAACCACTACTTAACTTTGTAAGTACTTTACAGCTGTATCCACGTTCACGATACTGTTCATCATCATCATCATCAACCGATAGCCGTCCACAGCTGGACATGGGTCTCTTGTATGGACTTCCACACATGGTCTTGCGCCGCCTGAATCCAGCGGCTCCTTGCGACTATTAGATACTAGAAGATGCCCGCGGCTTCGCCCGCGTGGATTTCGGTTTTTTAAAATCCCGTAGGAACTCTTTGATTTTCCGGGATAAAAAGTAGCCTAAGTGCTAATCCAGGATATTATCTATCTCCATTCCAAATTTCAGCCAAATCCATTCAGTAGTTATTGCGTGAAAGAGTAACAAACATACACACACACACACACACACACACACACACACACACACACACACACACATACACATACAAACTTTCGCCTTTATAATATTAGTGTGATGTGATTTATCACGATACTGTTAAAAATACTTAACAGAGAAGGCAAAATATCTAAAAACTGGTAACTAACCTAACCTAATACAATACATAGAAACTGCGATAGGAAGTAATTTGATGGCTGAATAAGAAATTCCACATTATGCTAAACGTACAAGTACCTACGTAATGTATGTACATTGACCCAAAAAATTGTCATTCAAATCATTAGAAAGTCCTGAGACAGGTTGTGTCACTTGTGTCCGCTATCAGGTCTCTTTATTGACCACTAGCGAACACCCGCGACTTCTCTTCATTGACAATTTCGCAAAATCTAGCCTCATCTAGTCTACTTTTAGCTTTCTAGGTCCAAAGATTTGGGCTGGACCTTGATGAGTCAGTCAGTGAGCGAGTCAGGACTTTACTGTGATTCGGATTGATCGATATCTTCCATCGATATGATTGATTGAACAGCTATTCGTGAAATGATTCACCATTAGTATTTGCTCTATGTGTCAACTGTCATATCAAAAGATAGGTACGGTTAACCCTTGGTAAACCATATTTGACAATACAGCTACAACACATACACCAAAATATGCGAGTCCTTCCTTTCTTAAATTTTACGCATTAAATAGGTAGTGTCTGTCATAGTTTGCCTTATGCCTATGCGATTGCTAAAGTCGTTTGGATGTCTTTTAAATCAATGTCTAGTTTGCACCTTGCATATTATTTTTCTTCAGAAATGGGGATAAAGCAAAGTTTTTCGCAAAATGCATAGCGAACTACGAGTAAATAGCAACTCTGATCTTACGCTTCCTGGAACAATGCAGTACCTGTCATTGACCGTCCGTCACACTGCTGGTTAGTTTTTGCGACGGACAAAAACCGGGTGACAACGCGCAACGCCCGGATGTAAACAACTCTCTATTTCTACGGTGCGGTGGTGCACGCTCCAAATAGGAATGTTGTCGACGATCGTTTTGATGCGCCCTTTTTGGTGCGCGCTTTGCAAACCCCAGGTTTCAAGATCGAGCCATGATTAGAATTTTTTCTAAAGATTTTTCAAAACAGCTACATGACGTCTGGTCTGATGTAAGGCTTCAAAATTCAAAATATTTTTAGACAATTAGACTTTTACATGTAGGTACTTTTGAATCGTCAAAAGCATCTACCACTGGTTCCGAAAGCCTTTACTACCGAGAAGAACCAGCAAGCAACTATATTGTGCCATGTATAAAAGTCATTGAAGTCCCGCACATTGCTGGAGCGAGCTGCAGGTCAAATCCACGCTCTTTTATCATTCTCATAATCTTTGATTGTATAATATATTAATATGCTTTTCTCAGGAGCATAGTTTTAATAGATGTTTTAAACTTTCAAAAAGGCAACTTCAAAATTGATTGCGGAATTTTGTTATTTAAAAGATTATACCCATTAACACAAATGACTTTTGGGCCTTCCTGAGGCGGAGCGTAGGCTTCCACTCTCTCTCACTAATTGTTACCCCATGACTGAGGAAGATGATCACTCCCATGGCTAGTCAACATCTTGCGCTAGATAACGTCCTTCATCGGCTCCATTTTTTAGCCATCTGTACTGTATCTTAAAAGTTGAGTGCACCAGTTTCCTTTAGTTGGCCTAGCCACCGAATAAGAAATCTTTCTCGTGATCTCTTATTACATCAAAGGTAGGTATACCTTTTTGTAACGATTATAGTCAAAAACATGGTTTTTCAATCACGAAACCTTTTAGCTTTTGGAAAGCCTAAGTGGAAACTAAACACTAAGTTAAGTTGGTCAATGATTTTAAAGTAGAAAACAGCGTTTTTCTTACTGCATATTCATTCTAACATGACAAGGAGAAGTGAAGTAAATCGTGACACAGTTGTTTTACCCAGTTATAGTTATGAAGTTTGTTGTTGTGTCATTGTATGCAAATAACTGTTATATAGGTAACTGCTATCAAAGTGTATTAGCTGTTCACATGACTATAGATAATAGAACACATCCTAGGTCCTGTGATGATCTGATTTCATGAATAGTCATTTATTTTCGTTGGGGAGTAGGTATATTTGAGATTCTCCTCGATCCCCATAAATCAATCTGATTGATGACGTAGACATCGCTTACTTTGATTCATATCATTTATCCCTATCTGATTGATGGCTTGATATTTTGCCGAGCTCCCTGGTTGTGGTCTTATTAGTGGAAGGTCCCGGTTCGATTCCCGGCAGGGATTTGGAATTTTATAATTTATAAATCTCTTGTCTAGTGTGGTGGGAGGCTTCGGCGGTGGCTAGTTACCACTCTACCGGCAAAGCCGTGCCACTAAGCGATTTAGCGTCATAAAGTTATAGGTACTAACTACTGGTAAATTAACATTCTGTGAGGATATCATCTAGAAACGAATGCCAAGAGGTCGGTATCGGTCTAATTTTAGAGTCAACATCTTCCACTAACGTACCAGCTTTCTTAGATTGCATATTTGAGATAAAATTGCTGTAAAGTGCAAACCTGTAAAAAATATAGAAATTGCTAAATATTTTGCAACGCATATCCAATGCCCATAATCGTCGTATCGGTGGAGAAACGGCGCAAAATGTAAATAAAATTGTAAATGTAAAATACCTAGTTTACGTATACGGTTCGCCGGGTCTCGGTGAGAAATCCAATATGCATCGCAGTGCCGCACGGTTTGGCGCATGGAATGATCGGATCGCCTTTCCTACCGCTGGGGTTACTATCATTGTCAAAAGTTTTATCAGGACACTCCTCATATTCATCTCCTCGACCTCCCTTACGCAATGGTAAGCGCTGTGGTCTTATTAGTAGGGTTCGATTCCCGACAGGGGTTTGGAATGTCTGGTCTAGTGGGAGGCTTCGGCCGTGGCTAGTTACCACCCTACCGGCAAAACCGTGCCGCCAAGCGATTTAGCTTTCCGGCACGATGCCGTGTAGATACCAAAGGAGTATGGGTTTAATGATGGTATAACCCCTTCCTGCCCGCTTCCATCTTAGACTGTATCGTTACTTACCATCAGGTGAGATTCCAGTCAAGAGCCAACTTGTATTTGGATAAGATAACATGAAAATTGCAGCGGGGAGTGCGACAGGGCAAAAATTCCAAAGCCCTGCCTGGAATCGGACCCGGGACCTCCGACTAATAAGAGGAGGCCGTCAAAATAATGTAATAATAGAGGATTTGTCAGTAAAACGTAGAACTTGTGAGAAACATCATGGTCACTGGCAGTTCCATCCGCCGCGCCCGCCGGCAACGTGCTAGACGCTAGTGCCTCGCTCCATTGCCCTCACATGGAACAGGCGTACGCAGCACGCTAATAATATGACTGATTTATTCAATTACAATGTTGCTCTATTTTTTAGGATTCCGTAGAAACAAGAAAACCTTACAGATTTACCATGTTTGTCTGTCTGTCTATCCGTCCGTCCGTGGCTTCTCATTCTCATGGTGTGGTGTGTGTTTGTGGTTGGTTTGCACAACTCCGTAGAATAAGCCACTATGGCATTTGTGGCCGTTTTCATAAAAGCTTTTAATACTTTTACAACCGCGAAAAAGGACATAACCCGATAGAAACGATTTGGTTCTGTAGAATAAAGTCCTAATGGACAATTGTAATGCTTGCAATTGAAGTAAAGGCCAATAAACACCTTTGTAATAACCCTAAAACCCTTTACCAACATTGTAAACTATAAGATTGCATAAATGTTCGTTCAAATGCTCCTTCTGAAAAGTAGGCCTTTTGTAACAGTGTCATTCTTCAAAGGATACGACGATATAGGTAAAGACCGGGGGCTCACATAGTCCCGAAAGTAGTAACCTTACGTTTCATTGCGAAGGAAATTTGCATTCTGGTACTTGATTGAAACCTGCTGTACTTATCAAGTGGAGAAATAATGTATCATTACTCAGGAACCAAATACCTAAAATTGCCATCGCGTTTCAACTTAGCTCGGTGCAGAAATTATATACCATACAATAAAGTGAAGCTATTTGAAATAGCGGGCAGCATGTAATAATAGCTTAACGGATAGCTGACATTTCTGCACGAAGATCTGATGTTTTACGAACATTTTATATATAATATATGATGCCATTTACGGCATTTTACCCAGACTAAGCTTCCATAATAAAAGATTAATGTCCTTACTGATTGAATGTCGTTTTTCATGTTATATCTATTTGAAAATTGGTATTTGGGCTTTTGGATAAATAAAAAATACACGTTTCATGGTTTTTAAAAATTGTACCCTATTTGTTCTCCGAGGGGGTACTTACATAGGGGATGAAAGTTTGTATCAAAAGTCTGTGAAATTGACGGCATTTTATTCAGAATATGCTTTCATAAACAGTCTAGAAAGGAATCCAATTAAGGCTATCCTTGTCAACGATCCCCCGTCGATTTCCTACGTATGATATTATTGTTCTTATCTCTATCTGCCCTGGTTCGTGCATTCTCGGTTCCTAGATCGGTACATTTGTGATAACCAAATTTCAAATTGCTGTGATTGGCTGAATTTACCATGTTCTTGCTGCGACAGTGAGTTTGAGCCACTAGCGGAACAATGTTAGCCGGTCAGAAATGATTGCAATTAGTCAACCTGTTTGACGTCCGTGTTCTGTTTTCGATTACAAAAAAGAAAAAATTGTTGTTGCAATCATCAATTTTAGCAAATAGTGAAAGAGAGTCGGCCAATCAGAGGTCACAACTACCGTCACACTTTCTGTCACACTATGGCAGTAGGCATACCGAGTAATGAAAACAATTTTTCATTCTGTCTAGGTCGAAGTAGGGTTGCCACCTGGCTCTTTTTGATTTACAGGCTACCACCATCAAAAATACGGGGTTTAGATTTGAAGAAATTTGAAAATTTGAAGTATTTGAAGAAATAGGCGGTGGTTCTCTCTGAAATGCATGGACAGCCTATTTAGATATTTCAGTTTATTTGTAAGTTTTGTATTTTTTCTCTGTATGTTGCCGTGTCTTGATTGGTGAACTGTGTTTGCAATGTGGTTTTAAATAAAAGATTTATTTATTTAAATAGCTTTTAAAACTCTTAGTGTTGTAAAGCAAAATGTTATACATTTCATGCATACAATCTTTTCATTTCAACTTAAAATTACATTTAATTTGTAATTCCACCTTCACAGTATCAATACTATGGCCGTAGCCAGGAATCGATTGCGGGAGAGGTTTTATCAGGGCCGGAACTGAATCCTGTCATGAGGAAAAAAACATTCGCTCAACTTTATGGGCTAATTACCTGGTTAGTGGAATTTCGCCTTTCAATTTGACAGTGAGATAAAATACAACAATAAAAAAGCGCGAGCGCAGTGAGCGTAAGTGTTTTTGGTTCAATACAGAAAAAAATAAAGTGAAAGGGAAACGAGTGTAGCCATAGCAAGATTTTATTTTTAAAGCTTCCTATCTATACTAATATTACGAATACGACAGTATATCTATTTACCTATCATCTTTACCAAAGATCATCTTCTTTACCAAAATTTTGGTACTTACTATTCAGAGGTAACTTGCATCCCAGAAATTTTTTTTTAGGCGGCTTTTTAGCCCGGAAAATCCCCCACGGAATTTTTAAAAATGTAAATTCATGCAAACGAAATTGCGGCGTTTACACCAAGCAATAGAAATTCAAAGCGCGAGTGAAGTGAGCGCGAAATGTTTGATATATTTCCAAAAAAAAAATTGGTAAGCAAATGCAAGAAATAGTGTAAGTATTATTTTAGGCTTAGGTTTTTGACGGCTGTCCAGGCGCAGTCGCCATTTCAAAATTTCTGGTCTGGTGGGAGGCTTCGGTCATGGCTAGTTATATGGTTAGTATGGCCCTAACGGCCAAGAAATTAGACTGCATCATCACTTACCACTAGAAAAGATTAAAGTCACGGGCTAACTTGTATAAAAAAAGGCTTACATCCTCAAACCAAGCCCCGCCGCCTTGACTACGACCATGATCAATATCGAGTGGGTTTCGGCTACGCATTGCCGCAAAAGGAAAATATTCTTTCTACTGGACATAACGTCAGTGTTTAATTTCGCCAGCCAGCTCCTGCTGAATTTGTAAAAAACCGGCCAAGTGCGAGTCAGACCCACGCACCGAGGGTTCCGTATTCGGGTATTTTTTCCGACATTTTACTCGAGAAATCAAAAACTGTTATGCATTAAAAAAATATGCATAAAAATAAATAAAAATCTGTTTTAGAATGAACAGGTAAAGCCCTTTCATATGATAACCCACTTGATATATGTAGTTATCTTACTTTGAAAATTGAAAATACTAATATTTGTTCATGAACACATGACAGACGGATAGAAGGACAGATGGACAGATGGACAGACGGAAAGACTGACAGACTGACAGACAACGAAGTGATCCTATAAGAGTTCTTTTTTGCTTTTGAGTTACGGAACCCTAAAAATATTTAGTTTTATTTGCCCCGTATTTTATTTTCATAATTACAGGTTTCTGTATCTTGAAATACGGGGTAACCAGTAAAATACGGGGCCTCTGGCAACCCTATTCGGAAAACACTGTCACATTCAAGTTAATGTCAAATATTTTGTTTTCAATTACAGAAAGCTGCATCAATCATTATTACAATATTTTCTTTGTTGTGATTGGCTGAATTTTTGAGTTTCAGCCAATAAACAGACTGTTTGCCAATTAAACGTCATAACGATATAAATGCCAGAAAGTTTAACCAAATAAAACAAACTTAATGAGAACCTAGTGAGAATGCAAACGGCACACAATTTATAATACATATTATGTTAGTCGTATATAATAGATATTATAGTAGTCGTTCACTTTGGTAATAGTCAGATTGTCATCAGTAAAATTGATATTGGTTGATGTATCGTAAATTATTGCTTCGGTGACAAATATTTTTATTATCTATTAATCTTTGAACAGAATGGAATAGAATGAAATGGAATGGAATACAATGATAAATTTTTATTCCTGTAAACTTTTAGGTAAACTTCAAAGTGTTTTTGGATGGTCAGAAAAATTTACCACTGGTTGGGAATGCCGTTCCTACGTTTTCTAGGGTTTCGTACCTCAAAATGAAAAACGGAACTCTTATAGGATCACTTTGTTGTCTATCTCTCTGTCTGTCGTGTGTGTCAAGAAAACCTCTAGGGTACTTCCCGTTGACTCAAAACCATGAAATTTGGCAGGTAACCTAACTGCGTAATTTTGGGTAGTTTTTTAATCGATAAAGAAAGTTTGCGACATTGTTCAATAAAAAATTTGGATTCCAACTCCTCAATCCTGATGTTGCAGGGGACCTGACTACTAAAGCTAATGGGATTTAAAAAGTGTCGATTATTAATTGATATTGAAGGTATCTATACCAAGTAAACACTTTGTCGTTGACCTCAACCCTGATGCTGTAAGAAATTGCATTCCTAAATCCTGGTGATCCCTCGGGATTTGAAAAGGATAATCCGTTTAAATATTCTTACGTGATACAGAAACAAGTTGCATCCCGGGGACGGGCTATTACGGAGAGGCAACTTTTGTTCTGGGAAATGAAAGGATCGGGATTTTTAAAAACCTAAATCCACGCGAGCGAAGCTGCGGGCATTAGCTAGTTGTAAATATATTTAGAAGCTACTATAAGATAATAGATAAGGTACTTATTTCCTTATATTTTTATTGTATGGCAGCGCGCGGTTTTAAATTATAAATTGCACGTCCTGTCCTTTTCTGTAATACATTTTTTTCTCAATATCTACCGCTTTATCTCATAGCAAGAGTCTGTAAGACATAATACAGTGAAAATAGGCAAAATATACAATTTTTGCAGTTTCCGTCACGTCAGTACCTGTCGAATTTTTCTAACAGTGTAAGCAGCAGAGCTGAGTTTACCATCAAGTGTTGATATGTGGGTGTTCCATAGAAGCTTTGCATCTAACATTATACCGAGAAACACGGGGTTCTCCTTAATTTTCAACATATGATTATTTATCAATGAATTTATGTCATTTAAGGTCCTGGTATTGGGCAGTGTGAATTCAACACACTTAGATTTCTTTGCATTTGGAATTGATTTGGAAGTAAATTGTTAGCAATAAATCAGAGAGTGACCTGTGATATGGCATTACATATAGTATACATTGTCAAAAATTATAATATTAAAGCTGTGCGTATTGCGTGAGGAATAGGTTGCAAGAGAGTTGCAACTTGCAGGGTTTGATGCATGCGCTATTGCCAGCAAACATGAGACATATTTTTATCTACAGGCAACGTCTGAGTAGGTAACGCATACGTCTAACGCAAGTTGAAATGTACCAGTGTATTTAGTTAGACCTATCGACAAGTTTGGAGTTGGGTGCAGTCTAAATGTGGCCCGTGTGTTTAGACTGTCAGTTTCTGTCAGTTTCACGTGTCGTCCCCCGCACTTCACCACCCCGCTTGCACAAATCGAGACAGCACGAAATTTTCAAGATTTCTGGGTGTAATTTCTGGTTTTCGTAGTTCCCACATAATTATAACAATATAAAATATATAACGATAATTTTTTTACTACATAATATTCATTAAATTTTCTAGGTCTGTGGTTTTTCCAAATTTCATTAAATTGCTTCGTTGTCTAGAAAAACGAGCACAAAGTTGGGCCTTTTTTTAAAGAAAAATATAAATCTTTGAGCCCCTGTAATTTTAAAACTACATATTTTTAGAAAAATCTAAAACACCACAGACACAGATATTAGTTTCTAGACTATGTCTGCAAAATTTCATGGACTTTGGTTGCTTGATATTCAAATGAAATGGGAACTACGATTGTATGGAGTAAGTGACGGAGAGAGCTCTGTTAAGTACTTGCCTTCTAAAGTGTAACATAAAGAAACTAGTGTTGCAGAAGTATAGGGACAGATTTGAATAATAAACACTTTCCAATTTCACTTCACTGTATTTTTGAGAATAGTTTTCGCTTACAATTATTATTTCTCAATACCCGTCTTTATTCGATTCCTTCGCTATTTCTATCAGTTTTACAGATATATTTTTAAGGTAGGTAGGTACTAGTTTTCGGGTAGCTATTTGACAAATTACCACAGAGGTAAACCAAGGTGATGTAATAGACAATTAACGTAACAATTATATCAGCTAAATGTAAAATACGACACAATATGTATTGATCTAAATAGTTAATAACTAAATGTGATTTATAATCCATTCCCGCCAATTATTTATAAATAATAATAATTAATCTGATATAGGTCTAGATGTCTATGACTCATGATATAAGGCAGCATCTTGAGGTAGTTGTTAACACTCGGCCATCCTGGAAAGGCCGTGCCCCACGGCCCGCAGATAACATCCCGGCTTTAGCATCATCGGCCACCTGGCAAAAGAAAAACACCGAACAGTAATATGCACTTAAGAGGTTACCTAAAAAAACGCTTGGTCAATCTGTTTCGCCACCAAGTGATCAACATTAAAAGGCTAAATAATAATAGTGTCTCACTTAGTCAATCATGGTCATGTAGACATTCATAATTTAAATTAGAAATATGTACATATGATATAATATTCAATAGATTCATTTTAGTTATTACCTACTTCATATTAAAATTGTTATTGATTTTCTTCTTTTTTAATGACTTGCTATAAGATTTAGGTATTAAATAAAAATAACTTTTGATTACCAGTGGGTATGTGATTAACATTGACGAAATATAAGTAACAGATTTCGTTGTAGGGAAGCTATCTACTAGCTACTATCCAAAATTGTATGTACTTAAATGACTATCAAGATAAGTTCTATACAGCTGACGTCATGACTCATGAGACAATTTTATTAAGAAGCTAAAATTGATTTAGAATTATGTTTGGCTCAGCACTTATTAGTTGCTTATTGTGGTACACGGGAAAAGTTAGGTAAGTAACTGACTTTCGATGCTTTAGCTTTTTTTTCCTATTATACAGATGAATTTGCCACGGGGATGACACCTATAAACCTGGAAAGCAAAACAGTTTCCATATTTATACGAAATTTCATTTCTAGCCCTTTTTCTTTTAATCCGTACTAAACGTTTATTGAATTTCATACTCATTTTTCTCTAATGTATATGTAATTTTCAATTACTTGATATTTTTATAATTGTAATTTTATACCTAGATATTAACAGGTCGGCAGAGGGTTTTGTTTTAGCAGAGTTTATTTTTGGTACTTTCAAATCATTTTGTACATACGTAGTATATACCTTTATTTTTCCCATTTTGAATAAATCATGCAGCATAAATTTTTATCATTGAAAGGTCACACAGATATTATAATAGGTATATATTATAAGTAGTAAATAGACTTGATAAGCAAAATAGACTCGTGGCGTAGGTCACACAGACCGTTTGCGTAGGTCACACAGACTCGTTGTGTAGGTCACACTGACTCGTTGCGTAAGTCACTCAGACTCGTTGCACAGGTCACACAGACTCGTTGCTTGGGTCACTCAGACTCGTTGCACAGGTCACACAGACTTGTTGCTTGGGTCACACAGGCTCATTATGTAGGTCTTATAGACCATTTGTGCAGGTATCCCAGATTATTTGCGTAGGTGACAGAGTGCGTCGAATAAGTAGCTCATTCAGATTCGTTGCATAGGTCATGCGGTCTTCTTTGTGATTTCATACGGATTATTCATAGGAAGATCTCACAGACATATTCTAAGGATATGCCTCAAAGTAGGTACAGACATTGTACTTAAAATGCATTTTTTTTACTCAGAAGGTGAATTTCTATGAGGAATAAGGAACAGAATAAAGCATAAGTACGAGAGAACAAATCTTATTTCCACAAGAAACAAGAAACAGGATTGATACAAAACAAGGCATCTAGGAGAGCAATTTCGAAAATGAAAGAATGTCTTTTAGCACTTATCCGCACTATTTGAGAATTTATAAAGTTACCAAGGCTTGAGATAGTTGGCAAATATTATCATGTCTCAGTTTATAATATTAGATACCAGAATGCAAACAAAAGGAATTTCTTATTTTATAAAATACTATTACTCCATTAATGGGCCATCCATGTCAAAAGTTAATTAGTAATTAATTAGGGCATATAGAGCTTTAGACATAAGTTTAAAAAAAATATTTTATTTTATTCATGACTTTTGTATTTTTGAAACATACTATATTTACTGAAGACAACCATACTGTTGGTCCGACGACATCACCAAGCTTGCGGGGAAAACTTGAAGGAAGCTCACCCAGCATTCAGAAGAATGGCGTGTACGTGAGGAGACCTACTTATGTCTAACAATGGATAAATAAGGGCTAACAAGAAGAGGATGTTATTTACTGTAATGCTTATCAACGGTAGTGAAAATAAAGTAAAGTAGTCTTGACTCTTGAGTCTACTAGCCTCTTTTACTACATTATCTATTGTTGTATTTTATCAATCTTCACTCTCGATGTTGACATATTTTTTTTAAGAAGAAGTCACTTTGTTTCGAAAGTTACCAAGACATTTCGTTACGGAAATCACTCAGACTTTTCGTTACGAAAGTCGCTCAGATGTTTCGCTACAGAGGTTATTTAGACGTCCTGTCAGGGAATTCACTCAGACGTTTCGTTACGGAAGTCATACATGCGTTCCGTTATGGATTTCACTCAAACATTCAGATAGGGAAGTCACTCAGATGTTTCGTTACTGAAGTCACACAGACGTTCTGTTAGGGAAGTCACTTATTTCTTTAAGTGAAGATACTCAAAAATATCTTTAGCGTAGACATTCAGACATTATCTTGATGTTAATCAGCATTTACTGTTTTAGTAATATCATAAGATTTTCTTTCGTTTCAAAATTAATAACTGTTGTTTTTAGTAGGTTATCGATATACGATATTATCTAGGTTATATATTCTATAATATGTGTAGTTATAGTGTTATGTATTTAATAAATGTAGAATATGTATATTTTAAGTGTTTCTTATTAAGTAAATCAATAAGTTAAATTTTATGCTTTGACGTTACGACGTCCTAGCTCGTTTACGGCAAAATAAGGTCATAATGTCACAATCGCAATCACCTCTAATTGGTCGACGCTCACTCATTTCCGGCTATGTCAATGCATTGTTGAGATAAGAATACCAATCACAGCGATTGAGATTGTAATAATGATTGATACAGTCTTTCAGCATTCGAACAAATTGTCTTCCTATAATTCGTAAAATAAAATAAATTAAACCTATCATACTGTTACTTATAAACTTCTGACCTTTACATAATCCTATTATTGAATTCCATGTACTACACTAGCCAATAGTTAACGTAGTTTGGTACAATAGTCTCTTTTATATAAGTACCCATTTTTAGTATATATGATTTGTCAAAAACAAATAAAATAAAACTAGTAGCTCAGTTTGTTGTAGGCTCTACTCAGACCTAGCCTAGGCGCGTTTGGAATCCTCGCTTAATTTTGAATTTATGCAATTAATTGTCACCATTACATCATTATCTTATAAATTCAATTGTCGATCAAAGTGTTCCCAATTGTGTAAATGATTTGTTTTTAACTATGAAAATAGTAGGTAAGTATACATTTATCTAAAAATAAGTTCAGTACATACTGGCACTATCAAAAATTAAGTTTCCGATATAGGTTAATCTGGCTCTATTTTCTGGTCTTTCTGGTTAGGTATCATCTAGTAATCTCTATTATAATTAATTTTATAAATTTAATTATGTACATTAAGATTATTTGGCTGGAGTATTGCTGTTTTTCTTACTCTCATTGGGTTTGTCATACAGTCTTTAATTTGCATAATTCACACAGACTTATTTATATAGATATTTGGGGAGTCATTCACCCGTTAGCATGAATAGGTCACACAGTCACTAAAGTTAGCTAAGGATTAAATTATTAACATTTTATCCTCACATTTTAAAGTACCATGGTGAACTGATAGCCATCGCTAGTTGCGGTTTATCCTAACAAATCAGAGTAATTACATTTAGACATGAGCCTTTAATTTTTGGACTAGTACAGAGTCTGCTTCATCACCTACGTTCATAAGTTGTATACCTACATATTTCAATGCGGTTAACACCTCCAGAAATGAAATAGCTTAAATTATTTTGTCACAAGTTAGAATATTACTTACTATTAGAAACTACTCATTTATTTCAATTGTAAAAGATGTTATGGAAGAGCGGGGCCGTCTGCCACAAGTACTAGTAGCAATTCTAGGCACTTACTGGGATGGTCCTAATTTCTATGTGTTCTCTGTAAAATTATTTTAACGAAATAAATATTTTTGTATTTTGTATTTGTATATACTTTATTAATCAGCACACTGAGCTATGGCGGTAGAGGCGGTTGCCAGAATTTTTGTGATTCAATTCATTCCACAGGATTAGCGGTGTTTGGAGTACCTACTTAATAACGCGTATACAGGTTATTTAATTTGTAAATAATAATCTCACAAAAAAAAATGATTTGATGATATACCTAAAATTATTAATTTATCTAACGATGGTAGTTTGACAAAATCGATATTTCACTCATTCAATGCCATACGATCTGTTGCTAAGTGAATTGGCCTACATCGCAGAGATCACAATTAAGTAGATACTTATTTTTTTCTGTTATAACACACGCATGCACATTTTTTACATAATCTGCTAAGTGATTGTATGTATGCGCACCCAAAACCTCCTCTATGATGAAAACTTTAGATACTTATGGTATTATCAAATCATTTGAAAAATTAACTTCCAGTATCAATGTGGGCAGGCAAATATTCTATCTGCACTAATGTTAATAATAGGTGTTTTTTTTAGAGGTATAGAACTTCGAATTGAAATAAAACACAAGAAAATCGTTTTAATGTCCATCAATTTGGCTTTATTGGAAGGATAATTTTATGCCATTAACGTTTAAATATGATTTCGGGCATGTGGCCGCCGCGGCTGGCTCGAATAAGGCCAATTCTACAGGTCCAATTTTCAACCACTTTTTCGAGCATATGGGGCCGTATGTTGGCAATAACGCCACGAATGTTGGCTTCCAAGTCCCCTAACGTTTCTGGTTTGTTGGCGTAGACGAGCGACTTCACATATCCCCAAAGAAAATAATCCAATGGTGTCAAATCACACGATCTTGGTGGCCAATTGACAGGTCCATTCCGCGAAATTATGCGCTCATCGAATGTTTCCTTCAATAAATCGATTGTGACGTGCGCTGTGTGGCATGTAGCGCCGTCTTGTTGGAACCACAACTCATCCACATTCATGCCATCCAATTCGGGAACAAAATAGTCGGTTATCATGGCTCTATACCGGTCTCCATTAACGGTAACTGACTCTCCAGCATTATTTCGGAAGAAGTATGGCCCAATGACTCCACCAGCCCATAGAGCACACCAAACAGTCAGTTTTTGTGGATGTAATGGCGTCTCAAGGGTCTCATGTGGATTCTCTTCACTCCAAATGCGGCAATTTTGCTTGTTGACGTAGCCATTCAACCAAAAATGAGCCTCATCACTGAACAAAATTTTGCGATGAAAATCAGCATCGAGATCAATCTCATTTTCGGCCCATACACCAAAATCACGACGCATTGCATGGTCTCGCGGCTTTAATTCTTGCACAAGCTGGATCTTGTAAGGTCGCAAGCCAAGATCTTTGCGCAAAATCTTCCATAAAGTTGATGGACAAAGCTCCAATTGCTGTGCACGGTGGCGAATCGATTCATTCGGGTCCTCTTCAACACTTTGCTCTACAGCGGCAATTGTTTCTTCGGTGCGCACTGTTCGACGTCTCTGCGGATGCGTATTATCACATAGAGTAAACGTAGTGCGAAAACGATCCATGGTTAACCGAATTAATTGCTCTGATGGACGATTATGTCGACCATAAAATGGACGGAGCTTGCGGTAAACTTCGCGAACTGAACCATTATTTTCGAAATAAATTTGCACGATTTGCAAGCGTTGTTCTTTTGTCAACCTGTTCATGATGAAATGGCAAACCAAACTAAATATTAATCACTTGACAGCTGACAAAATGGCCGCCAGTTAAAAAAGTGATGCCAACTTAAAGTTCTATACCTCAATAAAAAACACCCCTTATTTTGAGAGGCATTTGCATATGCTCAGAAAATTGATGGTTAGAGTGAATATACCTAAAACGACTCACCGGGTGCGGGTATGCTCGACTTTGTTGCTATGGCGACACAGAAGGACGAGTGGCGGCTGGCACGGTGCGGCAAGTGGTGGCTGGCACGGTGCGATGAGTGGCAGCTGGCACGGCGCGGCGAGTGGCAGCTGGCACGGCGAGGCGAGTGGCGGCTAGCACGGTACGGCGAGTGGCGGCTAGCACGGTACGGCGAGTGGTGGCTGGCACGGTGCGGCGAGTGGCGGCTAGCACGTTGCGGCGAGTGGTGGCTAGCCCGTCAGTAGATTACAGCTGCTCTTCTTGTCCCCGCGTGGCGAAGACGTAGTAAAGTTTTATTCCCCTTCTCTTCATCTTGAAGCCTGCGTCGAAGTAGTAGATTCTTCTATAATTTTCCGATGATGATATGTAGGTACCCTTAATAACGTAAGTAAGGCTTCTGGTATTGGTAGACCGTAATTTTGCTTCTATAATTTTTCGATGATGTAGGTACCCTTAATAAAGTAAGTAGGGCTTCTGGTATTGGTAGACCGTAATTTTGCTTCTATAATTTTTCGATGATGTAGGTACCCTTAATAAAGTAAGTAGGGCTTCTGGTATTGGTAGACCGTAATTTTGCTTCTATAATTTTTCGATGATGTAGGTACCCTTAATAAAGTAAGTAGGGCTTCTGGTATTGGTAGACCGTAATTTTGCTCGTAGGTATTTCAACTTCAAGTCCCCTGATATTATAATACACAGGGCAGTTCTCGGGTCGCATCTTGAAGATGAGTTTGCGTCGATATAGGCCCATGATGTTATTTTCTAAGAGAGGCGTGGTGTCTTCAGAAGAGAAGAAAAAAAAAATTTTCTTTTCACGTTCTTCAATGTTCTGCTCTCTTCTCTTCTTGTGATCCCACTTCTGACTGTTGCAGAAGTATAGGGACAGATTTGAATAATAAACACTTTCCAATTTCACTTCACTGTATTTTTGAGAATAGTTTTCGCTTACAATTATTATTTCTCAATACCCGTCTTTATTCGATTCCTTCGCTATTTCTATCAGTTTTACAGATATATTTTTAAGGTAGGTAGGTACTAGTTTTCGGGTAGCTATTTGACAAATTACCACAGAGGTAAACCAAGGTGATGTAATAGACAATTAACGTAACAATTATATCAGCTAAATGTAAAATACGACACAATATGTATTGATCTAAATAGTTAATAACTAAATGTGATTTATAATCCATTCCCGCCAATTATTTATAAATAATAATAATTAATCTGATATAGGTCTAGATGTCTATGACTCATGATATAAGGCAGCATCTTGAGGTAGTTGTTAACACTAGATACCGTACAGTAATACAAAACGACTTGCCCCGTCTTCACTTAAACTACAGAAAACTACATGCAAAATGTTAAGTTTCTAGAATCAGCGGTTAAATTTAAACGTCAGTCAATCAATCCTTTTGTATGGATGAAATATGCAATTTGGACAGTAGGAGGTATGTCCTGCCTAAGATTTTAACAACGAAATCCATGTGCGTTTCTTTATGGTACTAAAGCGAACTAGACAAGATACCTAGTTCTGTTTGAAACAAAGATAAATGGCCAATTTGACTCATCTAACTTTTCGCGTTTAAAGTAATGTCTGTTTCGCGTGAACGGCGTGCGGGAACAGACACATAAACAGTTATATGTTACAGTTGTTGCCAGGGTTGTCCCCTGCGGTTTCAATGATTGCGGACCTATTAGTTCACATAACGTAACGGTAGAATATAATGTGCCATGTGAATAGAATAGAACAATTTTTTAATCAAATAAACTTTCACAAGTGCTTTTGAATCGTTCACAGAATGTACCTACCACTAGTTAGGAATCACGGAATGCCCTTCTTATCGGGAAGGAAACTCTGCGTTAGCGCTTTTCAATTAATAATATTATGACAAGAACCTATAAGTAAAGGAAAAAATCGGAAGGAAACCTGCACGCCTGAGAGTTCACTATAATGTTCTCAAAAGTGCGCGAAGGCTGCCAATCCGCACTTGACCAGCGTGGTGGACTCTGGCTTAAACCCTTCTCGGACGACCTGTGCTCAGTAGTATACCGGCGATCATGGTGAAGTCTCAACTGCTTGAACTTTTCTTGTTGTCTGCAGGACGTCGGTTCTTCGTAGGTTTTTCTTTTTTATCCGCAGTTCATTTAAAATTCGATGTCCCAAATTTAAAAATTGCTGTAGGTAAGGAACCCTTGAAAACCCGTTGGATTCAGGCGGGGCAACATCGTGGCATGTGGGAATCCCTACAAAATACCTATGCCCAGCAGTGGACGTCTATCGGTTGATAATGATGATGGCGATGCTGAGATAGCCCTGATGGGCGTCATGCTGATTGATAACACGCTGGGATGTGATAATATACGTGTGAACTGTTAACGAGCAACTGACACGCTTTTCGCTCAATCGGATTAACCTGATTGCGCCCCGCCGTCTTGTTGGCTTGTTTATATTGAACTTGGCAGTGAATTTGACGATATCTAGCAGTTCAATTGTACTGATAAAATGATTTTGTGCCTAAAATAATTGTTTGATTTCCTCTCTGTGTTTTTTTTTAATAACTACCATAACCAAATAGTGAGAGCACCTGCCTAGAAGGTCACTTATTCATTATTATAGGCCTATTCACTCTTCTTTTGAAGGTCCCAATATCGAAATTGACGGGAAAATCGGTATGGGAAATATCGCAGATACTAGTTATCCATACTTATATACTTATTATTTACTTATACAGGGTTGGCTCATTTTTTGCGCAACGGATCAGCCTGACTGTCCAACGCGAAAATGCAGCCAGTATTCTTGGCACCATTCCACGCGGGCATGATTTGTATAGTAATTAGATAAGGCTAGCTTTAAGTTTTATTGTAATATTTTCATTAAAAAGTTAAAAAAAGTAAAAAATAAAAACTTATACATAATTTTTATTTATTACTTATTTACTTATAATATTGTAAATGCGAAAGTGTGTCTGTCTGTCTGCTAGGTTTTCAAGTCCAAAATTTTTCCTAGTGCTGTATATTATGTAGTATGTGACCGTCATAAACTCTACAATCTACTTAATTAGAATCTGTCCACTTGTAATTACAGTTTGTTGTGTATTGTTGCAGAAAGAATCTCGCACGGATGTGCAGTTCCACCTGGCGGCTCTCCGGGGGGACTGCGAGCGGCTCAAGCGACTGCTGGACACGGGGAAGGTGCACATTGACTCCAGAGACAGGGTGAGTCATCCAACCACTTCTGTCTACTAATAGTGGCTGTACGGGAATCTCAAGGATCTGTACGTCTTTTATGCCTATGGGGACTCACCACTTTCCTCTAAGCTGTTGCTGGACTTTGGTATTTCTCATGGTTTGTACTTTGTAATACGGAACACTGTTTAAGACGCCCATTTATTTTTTTAATTTATAGAGTAGCGCTTGGCTGCAATCAGACCTTCTAACCAAAGTGATAAGACATTTTCTGGACAAGCGCGCTCCAATTAGTGCTGCATTATCACTTACCTGTAAATCTTTTGCCAAATAGTCTATTTATAATTTTTTTTAAATGGCTGTGCTCACTGTACCTTCCTCAAAGATACGTTACATCACGATACCGAGTAGAAACCAATTACGGGATATAGGTCGCGCCCAATCTGCGACCCCATTAACAGTGTTATACCCCCTTCGATCGTTGAACTCACCCTTTCGTTTTACGTTCCCTTTAAGAGCCATGCTCTAAAGGGAAAACTGTAATTAAACCTTCTATCTCTTTATTCTATTGTATACCTCGGGTATATGCAATCGACCCAAAAATTCTGCATATTAAATTTTGCGTAGCTTTTTTTGTTCCTGTAGGTACTTCCATATTTTTTCAGCTTTAAATTCATAATCGACTATATTCCTAAATGTGTTTATTCTTCATGATTTTAATCCTTTAAAAGTCAATGCGCCTCTTTAGTGTTTGTAAACATCGGTCCTATTTATGTTCATCAGCGCGTTTCGTAATAGAATTGAAGCCGTTTTTAGGTTAATGATGTGTTCGTGAGAGGAAACATTAGAGATGATGATTTATGACCAAGTGCGCTAAGTAATCCAACTTTTTATATAGTGATATAGTGATTTGATAGTCTAGTCATCTAGTGGTTAAGACATCCGCTTTCATTTCGGAAAGTCAGGGTTGCGATCCGGAACCTCTAACTTTTCGTATAGTTATGTGCGTTTTAAGCAATTCAATATTTTATTTATTTTTATTTTTTATTTTTTATGGAGACAAACAGTATTAAAAATAAACAAAAGGTAGCACAAATACAAAGCACACACACCACAACAGTCTCCAACGAAAAGTTATCACAAAATTAAAACACACAATAGCCGGGTATAAGAAGGAAAAAAACAGAAAATAGGTAAATTACATAAATAATAAAGCAAAAACAAAAACAAAAACGAAACAAAACTGACTAGTGAAGCTAGTCAGTTTTGGATATAATGTCCCTAATTGCAGATTTATATTTATGAGGAGAGAGATGAAAAATATCGTAATTGCTTGCTTGCTATGGAAACCTGCATGTCTGATAGCTGTCAATAATATTCTATAATGTTCTCATAGATGTTGAAGTCTGCCAAACCGCACTGGGCCAGCGGGACCGACTATGGTCTAAACCCTCCTCATTCTAAGACAAGACCCGTGTTCAGTAGTGGGCTGGCGATGGGTTGATCATGATGATTCTGCATAATCAATTCCATCTTAGACTTCATCATCATTTGCCATTAGAAGAAATCACAATCATTAGACTAGCGCAATCTTGTGAACTTATCGTAAAGAAAATCAAACTAGATACACAATATTAATATTAAGTTCCATATTATATGCAACCGAAATCAATCTATCACAAAGATTGTACAAAAATAGAGTGCTCCACTTTCAAGTTTTTTTGGTCATTTATTTCGTTAGCTATTTAGAATCAAGTTACTAGCGCAAGCGGTTTTGTATATGCCTCACCAACCTTGAGTTAAATTGTCTTTTTTATTTCAAAACGGGAATTAAATTGCATGTAAAGCAACCAGTACTTACCACACCACCCAACGTCACTCAGATCCTCTTACACTCCACGCACGTTTCACTCTGACACTGGAGTATTCTTAAGAGAGGAGCTTTGAGCCTTGCAATTGTGGAATGTAGAATGATTTTTTCTTGCAAATTGCTCTGTCAAGTAAAGCCTCTTTCTTTTTAACTAGAAACCTCTTGAATACTCAGTGTTTAGGTCTACCACACACTACACACCTTAGCTCGATCAAACCCAATAAACAGAATCCTTTTACCAAAGGTAGCTTTTGCAATGTGAGTGTGAAATTAAGATTTGTAATTAAAATAAATATTAAGAGGTACTTAATGCGGCCACAACTATGGCCACGTGGTTTTATGTTTTTAATAATCCTGTGGGAACTCTTTGATTTTACTGGATGCCCATCTTTGAGATGCAAGCTATCCCTGCACCAAATTTCGTCATAATCGGTTAAATGGATAGGCCGTGAAAAGGTAACAGAAAGATAGGCAGGCAAATAATTTGGTACCAATTTATAATATTAGTATGGAATATAGATATAATACTAACTTTTCGAAGTTTTATGTGTTTTAAGAAATTAAATATCACTTGTTGCTTCAACGGTGAAGGAAAACATCGCGAAGAAATCTGCGTGCCTGAGAGTTCTGCATAATGTTGTCGTCTCCGCGTGGTAGACTATGGCCTAAAGTTCCTTCTCATTCTAAGAGGAGACCTGTGCTCAGTAGTGGGCCGGCAATGGTTGATTGATCAGATGATGATGATTATAGAAGACAGTTAATGATCCTCTTACATCTTGCGCCAAGCACTCACAGATCGTAATTGTTATAGCGGGCTATGAGTTATCGACCGACAACTGGCATCGCAATCGGTTACGCAACGCACAGAAAGCCCGCGGCAATCAGATTTTCTTCAAGCTTTTGTGCCCCTTTGGATATGCGTTAGTTGACCTTGAAAGCTTGCACGTGCTTTTCAAATGATTTTCGATGACATGTACCTATGTGCTTGACCGCGACTTCTCTTAGTGGTAGCATAAGTAATGATACAGTCCATAATAGGGATCTTTGAGGAACCAAGAATCAGGAAAGAAAATTGCTGTTTGCATAAAGATAAAATGCTCATAGAAATCCGTATTTCCCATCAATTCTATGTAGGATCGTATTGGAATGCTAAATTGCATGGCTATACTTATAAAGGCCGAAGCTTCCCTCTGACCAGACCTGAGCTTGGAAGAATGCAATTCACTGGGTCAAATTGTACAAGTTCCCAGATTTAACTATTCATCTTAGGGTTTTAGTGACCAGCTGTACCTGACTCCAACTTTAGTAACAGTGTTCTTGTATGTATTTTGCAGGACGGCACCACGCCGCTGATCCTGTCGGCGGCCATGGGGCACACGGACTGCGTGCGAGAGCTGTTGGCGCAGGGTGCCGACCCCGCCTGCTGCAGGACGGTATGTAGGACGGTCTTACCTGAACCCCTAATAAATCTTAGGGACATCGCCCACCGCGACTGTCTGACACAGCTGCAAAAAGCTTACGATAAAGTACTGATGCGTCGCTAGCCCGTACTTTTTAACCCCCGACCCAAAAAGAAGGGTTGTTATAAGTTTGACGTGTATATCTGTGTATCTGTCTGTGACATCGTAGCTCCTAAACTAATAAACCGATTTTAATTTAGTTTTTTTTGTTTGAAAGGTGGCTTGATCGAGAGTGTTCTTAGCTATAACCCAAGAAAATCGGTTTATCCGTTTGAAAGTTATCAGCTCTTTTCTAGTTACTGTAACCTTCACTTGTCGGGGTTGTTATAAATTTTTAATTTACACTTGTTATACTTTTGCCCACGAATCAGAATCGTGTTCAAGATACGAGCGGGTACTACAGACGGGAGCTACAAATAGTCGCCGTGGGTGATGTCCTTTGTTTGACATTTGCTATAGATGTTCAATGAAGAAGTGAATAATTAAAAAAAATAAAAACCAAAAAAAAAACAAACCACAAAGTAATAAACCATGTACAGCCGCTTAATTTAACACAGCCGCTATATTGATATTTTTTTCAAAAAGTTCATAACCGTAAATGTAAGGATTCTAATAGCGATATACCTATCCAAATCGATTAAGGAATTTAGAAGTTATGATGGAATAAAGACACATACATACATGTGCCTGAAAACATTGTAAAAAGAGCAATTTCCTCCACAAAGAAGCAATAATATAGGGCGTTCTCATCTCAAAAATTCCCCTTTGTTGTGTGGAAAGCCCTGAATAACGTAGCGAGCTTGTCAAGCACCTATTTTGTGGAGCGCTCGCTTATGGCTCTTTTCATCACTGCAATTCGCGTTTTATATGAATGAGCTGCTTTCATAGCGATTACTTTGCGAAATATATACCACTTCTTGACTCACTTGTAATCTGAATGTAAACCGGGTTAATAATTTAGGTGTATTGATGTGTGTTTGGCTTTAATTAAGTTTTACTCTATATTTGTTTACTTTAGAGGAGGGAATTTTGGATTTAACCTTAATTATTTATACGAAAATGATATTAACTTTGGATTTTCACTGCGGGAAACATAGGTAGGTCTCCTGTGGGGGTTTTCACACGCCACGCTGTTGCGCCGCCTGAACCCAGCGGCGACTCTGTTGATGTCGTCTGCCCTCCTAGTGGGTATCGATCAATTTTTCGAACTATGTGGCCTGCCTATTGCCACTTCAGTTTCGCAATTCGCTATATCGATTATTCTAGTTCTCCTGAGCTTTCTTATGAGGCCCATAGTTAGCGACCATGTCTCGGATCCAATTATAATCATCACTGGTAACATGCACTGTTCGAAATGACTTTGATCTTCAAGCATTGAGAAATAAATATTGAACAAGCTCAAGCATCTCGAAGCTTCTCCAATTTTAGTTAAAGGTATCGAAATGATGTCGGAAACAACAAAAAAATATTTTTGAATACGAGAGAGATAATGAAGATCAAAGAGCGCTTCTCCTCTCAAAGTATTTGTACTACAATTGAAAGTTCAAGAAGGATATTATTGGTATGCGTAAGTGTGGTTGTGTGTCAGACAGGGACAAGCGCACTGTTCTTCGCAGCACAGGGTGGCTTCCTCGACATCGCGTGTTTACTGCTCGACTGCGGCGCCGCCATCGACGCGCCCAGCACGGTAAGTTTAAATCTTACTACCTACTAGGCCAGGCTCACTTCATTTCTAAGTTAAACTCACAGTATCACTTAAAAAGCTAATAAAATTAGCATGTCACTGGTGCGATCTTGAAGTTTTTTCCCCATCTGAAAATCGCCCCACGTGCCTAAAGAAATTATCATTTACCTACTAGCCGATGCCCGCGACTTCGCCCTCGTGGATTTAGGTTTTTCGAAATCCTGTGGAAACTCTTTCATTTTCCGGGATAAAAAGTAGCCTATGTGTTAATCCAGGATATTATCTATCTTCATTCCAAAGAGCCAAATCCGTCTAGTGGTTTTTGTGTGAAGGAGTAACAAACATACACACATACACATACACACAAACTTTTGTTTTTATAATATTAGTGTGATAAAAAATCAACAACATGAGTTTTGCAGTGCGTTATAAAATCACATTCGTGAATGCATTTCAGGACGGCGGCACCCCGCTGTTCGTGGCGTGTCAGTGCGGCCACTTGCCCGTGGTTGAGGAGCTCATCCGCAGGGGAGCTAATGTCAACTCTTGCATGAAGGTTAGTTATACATCACTAGCTTTACCCGCGCCATAACTTCAATTAAAGTTTTTTATAATATACTAGATGATGACCGCGACTTCGTCCGTGTGCATTTAGGATTTAAAAATCCCACGGGAACTATGTTTTTTCGGGATAAAAAGTTACCTGTGCCAATTTCCGGGACGCAAGCTACCTCTGAACCTTTCATATAAATTGGTTAAACGGAAGAGCCTTGAAGAATCCTGTGGAAACTCTTTGATTTTCCGAGATGAAAGTAACCTTTTTGCTTCTCCGGGATATAAGCTAACTCTGTACCAAATTTCATCAAAATCGGTTAAACTGTTGACTGGAAGCCAGTAGACAGACAGACATACTTTCGCATTTATAATATTACAAAGTATGGATTATATTATCTTGTATACTTAGTTGATTTGGGTTTTGATTGTAATTTCCAGGACAAAGCCACCCCCCTATTCATAGCAGCACAGAATGGTCACGAGGAAGTCTGCCTCGCGTTACTGTCGGCCGGCGCGAGTGTGGACGCCGCACGTAGCGACCGCGCCTCGCCGCTGTGGATCGCGGCGCAGTGCGGACACCAACGTGTAGCCCGGGCGTTGTTAGCCGCGGGGGCGCAAGTGGACAAGCTGAGACAGGTAATAGAACTCTAATAATGGTTCCATCCATCAGCCTGTAAGCGTCTACTGCTGAACATAGGCCTTTCCAAGAGCGCGCCACCAAACACGGTGCTCCGCCTTCCTCATCCACCCGCTCCCCGCCACCTTCTTCAGGTCATCGGTCCATCGGTAATAATGGTTATGGGACCAGAAATAGTTGTAACACCAACAATGAGACAGGTTCTGGGGCCAGAACTAGTTGTGACACCTATAATGCGACACATTATGGGAATAGAAGTAATAGTGACAGGTTATGGGACCAGAAATGATTGTAGCACCAATAATACGACAGGTTATGGGACCAGAAATAGTTGTGACTCCAATAATGCAAGGAACAGGTTTAAGTTCGCGCACAGATTCAATCCCGGGCACGCACCTCTTACTTTTCGGAGTTAAGTGCGTTTTAAGTAATTAAATATCACTTGTTTTAATGGTGACGGTTTTCATCGTGAGAAAACCTGTATAATAACCTGAGAGTTCTCCATAATCTTCTCAAAGGTGTATAAAGTCTACCAATCCGCACTTAGCAAGCGCCTTTTCCTTTCATTCTAAGAGGAGACCCGTGCTCAATAGTGGGCCGGCGATGGGTTGATGATGATATGTTTTCCCGTTTCCAGGACGGCGCCACTCCACTATTCAAGGCGGCACACAAGGGACACGCCGCCGTGGTGGCGGAGTTGCTGAAATATAAGCCCAACTTGGGCATATTACCGGTTAGTGCCATTGCTGTTTACCTATTTATTTAAGCTTAAAATGAGTTCTCAGAGTTCCGTATCTCAAGTAAAAATCAAAAAAAGTAAGCCTTGTATGATCACTTTGTTGCCTGTCTGTGTCTGTGTGTATGTCTGTCAAGAACCGCCAAGGGAATCAATACCTGTAGGAGAGCTTCCTGTTGACCTAGAATCGTGTTTGGCAGGTAATCTTATGGCACAAGTAAAGACAAAAATCTGAAAATGTGAAAAGGTTAGGATCACAAAAAATGTTCACGACCAAATAATTAGTTTAATAAATCACATCAAGATGGCGCTGTCCCTCATCAACTTGCAGTTTTGTACAGCTGTTGGAGCGATAATTTTTTACTATACTGGTTTGAAATGGATCGCGAATCCGACTCGCACTTGACCGGTTTTTATATAGTGGACCTGTAGATAATACCAATGCATTTGTGTATTCACAGAACGGTCAGTCAGCTCTCCATGGCGCCGCCATGTTCGGTCAGCTGGCGTGCGTGCGCCTCCTCGCGCGGCGCCGCGTGGCCGCCGGCAACGACGTGGTGGCGGTGACCACTCTCCGCAACGCGGCCGGCCTCACCCCGCTGCAGGTGGCGGCGCAGGCGGGCAAGCGGGACGTGGTCGCCTATCTCAAGCAGCTGGAACACTCGTGATATATAACACATACTATGTAACACCAGCTTCATCATAATCTCAACCTCCTCCTCTTCAACCTCAAGGGTCAGAGTGTGTTACGTTGGAAATTCATCGATTTTTTTTTACCATCGAGTCCCATTGTTACTAGCTGCAATCTTTTAATCCATTAGAATTGGAAAACATGAACACATCTACTCCACAATAGAACAAAATCTTAACGCTCGCTACGCTCGCGATTTTTTTAATTGATTTAGAACTTTTATAGAATTATTCTCCACAAAATACTCGCTCCGCTCGCAGTAATCTTATAATAAATACCTATATAATAGTTATTTACTTCAAACGAAAATCCCACAAACATTCCCTAACAACGTAGTTTCTCTAAATTAAATTTCGAGTTGCTAGAAAATTGTTTGATTAATATTATTGTACTACCTACAGCTTTTTCATATTGTGATGTTTTTATCTAATCTAAATTTAGAGTAGGTATGTGCATCTTTTTCTTTTTAATATTGTTAAAAAAGGATGAAAAATGAATTTTAAAGGCTGTAAATAGTGCTACTCTACTTTAAACACGATTTGACAGTCATATCTTGAGTTGTGTGTCCTCCTCTTATTATATTGGTAAGAAAAAGATGCAAATACACAGTTGCGATCAGAAACAGTACCACTGTCACATTCCTTTCTAGACTGCATCATTGCTTTCCATCAAAGGAGATAGCAATAATACAAGAAAGTACTTACATGAATTAATCTAATATCAAATAAATAAGCACATGTTAGCCATCGCCTTATATGTATACCTCACACAATAACCATATTTTTATTAAAAGTATATTAAACTTAAAATAACGTGAAAGGGTTGTAAATAAAACAATATTTTATAAACATAGAAATGTATTAAATAGAAATAAAATAACAGGCTTGCTTCTCGCCTAGATTCTTGTAACAAAAAACTTAATCGAGCTTAAAATGGGGTTAATATTGAAAAATATTCATAGTATAGGAATACAGTCAATTCGTACAAGTAATATAAATCTTTAAAGACAATTTTTTATCTTTTCTGTTATCTTGTTGCATTCACAGACATCAAAACAGACATGGGGTAGGTAAGGGACATGACGGCACAATAATTATTAACTAACAAGAAAATTATTATGATAGATATAAAAAAATGATAACCATCATATGTATAATATACTAGCTTTTGTCCGCGATTAAGTCCACGGTACATAGTGATTTAAGCCTAAGTTACTTCTAGAAGTTAGTTCTAGAGATTTTTAATGGTGAAAGAATTATTAAATTCAGTTCAATAGTTACATAATTAATTGATTACAAAAAAACAAAACTTTTCTCTTTATAATATTAGTAGGTATAGATTTACCAAAAACAAAATGGGGACTAACAAAATACCTATTTTATAAGTGTCCCATCTTATCCCTTATTTCTGTTTTTACATCTGTGAGTGTAACAAGATAACGGGTCTAGTTATGATAATCTGTTATGATTATCCGAGCATATTCCATAAGCTTTTGACTTTTAGCAACTTAACTCCTAAATAGATCTAGCACCAAAATGTGATAGCCACACTTTGACGGTCGTAATCATATTTGGCTCATACTCTGCAGCTTGATTGCAGAAAAACTGCATCTATCATTATTACAATCGCAATGATTGGCTGAATTTATGGCATTCTTGTTGCAACAATGCATTGTAGCCAATAGTGAGCGAGTGTCAACCAATCAGAGGTGGTTGCGATCGCGACATTGTAGCTGTCATTCTACCGCAATCGAGTGGCTGGTATATGTATAATTGTGTATAACTCTGTTATACACAATCTCTAAACTTACAGGTCTAAAGATATTGCTATCTCTTTCACATTGATTCCTACAGAAAAGGATAGCAAAGACATGGCAATTAAGTTTAGAGATTTTGTACAATAGAATCAGCCATACTGTCTCATTATTGACTATAAGCTATTGCAGTAATAAAATCCTTGAAAGTTTCAAGACTAGGCGATTAGGCAAGCCACCTGTCAGTGTGTATGTACAGTACTTAGTTATCTTAGAAATCTTATTTTTGAATAGCCTGAAAATATATGTTCTTGGACCTGTTTAGTTGACTCATAATAGGTGTCAGGGTCTTGTTTTCCATCGGTGCTTTTTATTTTAAGCTATTTTACTATCTAAGTAAGTACTAATAGTTAAATCTCACAGTTAACTAGTCAATTAAACAGCTCATTATAGTTCATAATGTGATGACTAATGTCGAAAAGCTTACGCCATGAATCTCGAAAAAGTACATATTTTAAAACTAAAACAGTACATTTTTTTACAACGTAAATAAATATATTTATGTCCACTTTTATATGCGACTGCAAATTATGTATTTTTTTAATGAACTGACTTGCATTATTTTTTGCAAGTCCATATACAGGTAAAAGTTACCTATAAAAAGTTTTAAAGTGGATCACCTTGTTTTTTACAATGTGGTTGCGCTGAAATCAAGGGGCAGTTACAATTTATAGTTAAATGACCTAATATAAGATTTTTGTGAAAGAAAACTATGAAATAACTAAAGTTTTTACAATATCTATTCAAATACGTTTAAGTAACTATTTTATTGCAAAGCTTTTAAGATAAAGCGCCAATAAAACTTACAAGTTCTAAAGCGCCAAGTCTGAATTAAGTATTAAAATCAATTTTTATTTTATTTTACTCAACTGCACCAGGTGGGGTATTGTTTTTGCAATACCCTGGTCTCTGATCATGCACCAGCTTAGCAATAATAAGATCTGTTAAATAAACTATAATCTCAAACTATGTACTACTTATAATCTATTTTCCCTTAATTGACTTAAAAGGTAAACAAGTAGCTGTTTCTCGCTCAAATGTCAAATGTGTAAGGGAGACGAAACGAACTGACAATAAAATCATCATAAGAGTGCAAAACCTAACTCCAGAAGATCTAAAGCGCCCGGCAAATCTCGTCGCTTACGCCTTTTTTCGAAGTTTCTGAGATTTATTCCTCTTTTAAGTCAATTATGGAAAACTATAGTATACTTATATCATTAAAACACAAATATATTTTTGAACATTTGTTTCACATCACTAGTTTATACTATATACATAATGTACTGTATAGTAAGGTGTATAAATCACAATTTTGTATACAGTTGTGGCACATGTAAGTGTATAATAGTGAAGCGAGGTATTTTAACTACTACTTTTAAGGACTACCTACATTGTTGAATTTTTATTTATGTTACTTGAATATAGTTGTTTAAAATATGATTTAATTTATTTTCCCAATAATATATCGCGATAAGCGCTATAATATATAGCGAAATTTGAATCGAAATATATTTCCAGCTATATATTCCAATATGGCGGCCACGAGTTCCCTTTTCTATTTTGGATGGGCTACACCTATCTACATATCGGCTAGGAAGTGTTCTGCGGTTGCCGCGACGTGCTGCGCGGCGGGTCTGCGGCACGGCTCGGCTTCGGTGCAGCAGGAGAACAGCGTCAGAGGACCAGCGTACGACTTCTCCGATATATTCACGGGCACGGCCGGCCGCGTGCCTGCAGGACAGGATGAGGGATTTTCAATATACTTACAAAAAATATTAATGTTTGTATATTTTGTTTTCGATACATCAAAGTAAAGTAAAGTCAAAAGTCAAAATCATTTATTCAAAGTAGGTTTTTTACTTAATTGTACTCCTTTTGATACTCTTGGTGTGATATCTAATTATACTCGATATTCGATGTATCGATATAGGATATCAAACATTAAACACAATATTTTTCGTCTACAGCAATGTAGATTAGTCACCACTAACATGTAGGTTAGTAGTACCCAGATATCCACTGCACTGGTTATAGTGTCGCTTATCATTTGGCCAGTGTGGTGGACTATGGCTTAAGCCCTTTTCATTATGGGAGGAATCCTGTGATTAGTAGTGGGACAATGATGGGTCGAGATAATGGATGATGATGATGAATCAAAACCTACCATATCTCTCAAAGAATATGTCCATGACACTATCTTCATCAAGACTCTCCATGCTCATGTTGTGGAGAGTGTCGTCTTCACTCTGGCTGTGTGGCGGCATGAGAGCCATCATCTCCCACAGCGTGAGCCCCAGCGGCCAGATGTCCGCTGCACTGGTTATAATGTCACCATTTATCACTTCTGGGGCACTCCATGCTTCTGTGCCTAGAATACATATGAAAAAAAACATTAGGCAAGCTTAAACATATCCATTTTACCCGACTACTGCAAAGCCAGAAGGAAGGGTTATGATTTCAGCAGTCTATGTATTTTAAAACAAGATAAAGTAGGCACTGAATTTATGACTTTAAATCAAAGAATTTTGATCCATTTTATGCTGGAGTTATTATATTACCAATCGAATTCTATCAACGCTGGTGAGGTATAAAATCTTATACTAAACTGACTAGTTACTAGAATAATGTGAACCAGCCTTCCTACCTGCTCAGACTAGGTACTTTTTATTCCAGAAAAACAAAGTTTCTATGGGATTTGTAGAAAACTTAAACCCATGTGGATGAAGTCCCAGACATAATCTAGATTCTAGTGCTTAATATTCAAAGAAAATTATAAATTACCAAAATAAACAGCCTTTCCTGCCTTTTCCTTGTCAACTTGTCCATTCTGGTCGAGTGGAAGAGTGACTCCAAAGTCACACAGCTTGCACACCACAAAGTCACCATTTACTAAGATGTTGTAGGACTTCATGTCTCCGTGCAGGATTTGCATTTTTGTATGCAAGTATTCAAGGGCCTTCCCTATGTCTAATGCCACCTGAATACAAAAATACTACTTTATGAATGAATATTTAAAAAAAATGAAATAAAAAAACTGTACAATAAGCACTAAGATGTGATATCTTCCAGGCATTCTACGAAAAGGAAACATGGAATAACAGAAAATAACAAACAAACGTGAATGTGGTGAGATGGTGTGTTGGTGTGGACACTACTATTAAACTACCTAATGTTCAGTAATAAGATGTAAATACTAGATTTATAAGTTTTAAAGACTGCAGTATTGTACCAGGCTGAATTAAAAGTTCAAAGGATAGGATAGTCTGCTGTGGGTCTGAGGAAACTAACATAAGATCTTACTTTCAATATCTTCTCAGGCGCGAACGGCTCACAGTCGTCATCTAATTTCTTCTCAATCATATCACCCAAGGATAGGTCACAGGCCTCCATACCCAAATACAGGATCTTTCCCTTACTAAAGGCCCGGAAACCCACTATGTTGGGATGAGACATGCGCTGTAGCAGCTCCGCCTCTGCTTGCAGCCGCTCCGTATACACTTTGTTAGGTTTCACTCTCTTGTTGAGCATTTTTAGCGCCCATGGTGAACGTATCTGACCCGCTTTAGGAGATCGCATTAGCTGCATCACTGATACACCTATGCAAATAGATAATAACTAAGTAAGTACATGATTCAATGGTACATATTCAGTTGTCAAAACTATAGATTTGTATTGACTATCAATGCAATACAAGTGTAAATTAAAAATTTATAACACCCCCAACAAGGGAAGGTTACAGTAACTAGAAAAGAGCTGATAACTTTCAAACGGCTGAACTGATTTTCTTGGATTATAGCTAAGACCACTCTCGATCAAGCCAACTTTCAAACAAAAAAACTAAATTAAAATCGGTTCATTAGTTTAGGAGCTACGATGCCACAGACAGATACACACGTCAAACTTATAACACCCCTCTTTTTGGGTCGGGGGCTAATAAGAGAAATAAAATTAACACATCTTTTTCAATAGTAGTAACTAGTGAAAAGAAATGATTTTATGATTTAGCAATTATGAAATCAAATTAGTCCAAGAGCAGCAGCCACATCCAGACATCTTACATTATCTTGTCTGAGTTCCGACTGTTCGAGCAGTCCCTACAGTTGTCAACTGCTTAACCTGTGGTCTTCAGCTTATTTACCTACTAGAGAAATGGAAAAAATGTCAATAGGTACCTGTGCCATAGCCAAGTCTGTTGAGAAACGGTGAAGGAGGAATCGTGATCGTTCCATTGATGTCGATAGCTTTCGTCCTGGTCCTAGTTGGCGTCCGGAACTCAGACATGGTAGAGGAGTTTAAATTTCACAAAACAATTCACGTTTTCACAAAATACAAGAATTAATAATTTAATTCACAACAAAGGTTAAAGTTCCGTAATTTTCAAATTCGAAATTCGAATGTTTGACAACATAACGGAAATTTTGACAGACAATAAGATGGACGTCACTTGACATTGACATATTAGTTTGTCCAAAAACTAATTACAATTCTTCTAGATAACTTCTAAGAAGAGCTTTAGCTAAGCTTGCTTCTAAAAAATAAATTTAATTTTATTACTAGAAGAACTGTAAATAAATTAGTAGAAAACATAAATAAAATTCGCTTTAATATTTTGTAAAGAAAAACGCACAAGTTTAACTTTTTACGAGCAATTGGCACTTTTGAAGACCAATCAATAATAAAATATTTTTACTGGATAACTAGGTATCAATTTCGTATGATTATTTATTGGTTAGGTTATACCCTCGGACTCTTCAGAGAGAGTGGACCATATTGATTCCATTCAACGGTGAAAGAAAGAAGGTTTGGTGGACTAAGACATAAATTACTATTACGAGTTGCAGCCACTGGATTCAGGCAGGCGCAAGACTGCGCCGCAATGTGGAGGTCTCCAAAAAATACCTATACCCAGCAGTGGAGGTCTATTGATTGTTGACTAGGCTAGGTAATTAGCTACACTGTTTATTTTTCTACTCTTAGTAACTAGTTATCCATAGGTAATTTACCTGTGAGGGGGAGTGCAGACCTAGTTGTGACAACGCAAAAGACATATTTTAATAATAATAGTAGATATAGTAATAGGTACTGTGACAACACTCATTAATCAATTGCTATTGTTAAGCAACATTGACCCAAGTCGGTGATTAGGTGGGCTTTGGAGGTTAATGGAAAGGGGTCACAACCCTCAGTAATGAGCAATACGACTCTACAGAAATAGTTTACCTAAAGCACGTTGAAATTGATTTGTAGTTTCTTAAAAATCTTGAACCTACTACTTTTTTAATATGCATAAAGTTTGGAAACCAATAAGCCCCATATTTTAGTCTGATACTTGATAGGCTCTATTGAACTCGTACCTATTGCTGTAATAATAATATTATGCAAAATGCCAATAATTTTCATATTAAAACTTTCTTGTTTTAATGCAAACCTACCTAGGTACATAATAAATAATAAGTAATAATTGTTAGTCATAACTGCGATTTAATTGTGTGAATCCGTAAGATCCATAATGTTCCGGATGGAAACTGAAAACTGAAATGATTGAAGGCCGTTGCATAGATATATCCACCTACAAAATCGAAACATCGTAGAGCTATAGGTATTGGTATTCTTAATTTTAGTCAGTTAGGTAGTAACACAATAGTAAGTCAGTGGAAGGAAGCATTCGACATTTGCGTTAATCAGCCGAACATCGGTAAATCGCCAATCAATATCGGCTGTGGTAGATCGTAGAGTAGGATTCAGTGATCGATCGGCAGCGGCGGTGCGCGCGCGTCCTCGCTGTCACAGAGTGTATACGCTGTCATGTGGAACCTGTAACGCAACGCGAACTGAAGATGTCACTGTGCAACACTTTCAGGTACGTGCCGCAATCAGGGCGTGACCACGAGTTGCCGATCATAACATGTAATGCCTATTCACTATTGATACGAATTCAATGTTACGGATTAGCGCCTCGATTTTTATCTACCTACTGGTTTTTAAACGTAACGGATGACATTTTTAAAAAATATGCAGGCGTCCACTGTGCGAAACTTTTATTAAAACCTCCGCTCTTTTTTTGTTTCCAAATTAGAATTTAATAGAATTATTATTATTAATAATAAATTAAAAAATTAAAAACATTAATTAAATTAAATTTAAAAATCAATAATTTAATTTAATTAATTAATTAATTAAATTATATCTTCTAAAAAATAAAATTCATTATTATTTTTAATTTTAAAATAAAATATTTCAGAATAAAATAAAATACCTACCTACTAATCACGAAAAAAATACAATATGAATAAAACCCCGCGGCAATAAAATAAAACAATAACGTCATTTTCAAATATTTTATTTAATTTTGATTTTTCATTCGAGCATCTTCTAAAAAATAAAATACTGTAAAAATCAAAACCGCTTAGAAGTAGGTAGAGATAAATGTAGTATAATATCTTCGAGAGAAATCAGAATTATTGAACTCGATTTTTTTTTGTAAACTAATGTTTGTATTTTCCGCTTCAATAATGGAAGTGCTAGATTAGAACACGATTAAGTAAACCTACTTATTGAGTACTGTACTTACTAACTACATGAAATTAGCATCCTCAATTTATTAACAAATGTCTTCGAGCACAATCGTTCCACAACGAATAAAAGAGGGCTCTCTCCGTCACTCGCTTCATACAATCGTAGTTCCAATTTCATTTGAATACTAAGCACCCAAAGTCCATGAAATTTTGCAGACATATTCTAGAAACTAATATCTATGTCTATGGTTTTCCAGATTTCTGCTAAAATATTCGGCTTCAAAGTTACGCGGTCTTAAAAATTTTCATACAAATCTTTGAGTCCCTGTAATTTTAAAACTACATATTTTTAGAAAAATCTAAAACACCACAGACACAGATATTGGTTTCTAGAATATGTCTGCAAAATTTCATGGACTTTGGTTGCTTAATATTCAAATGATATTGGAACTACGATTGTATGAAGCGAGTGACGGAGAGAGCCCTGTTAACTGCGGACTGTGGATTGACTTCTTGCGGCAACAATGTTTACATGGTTATTGGTTATTAGATATGCACCCGTAATAAACTTGTTTGTTGAAAAATTGCTTTCTCTCATAACAATTATTTTTAGGCAAATTTTCTAAACATAGCTTTCATTGTCCTTTCACTATAAGCACGAATATTATGCTAGATGGTAGCTACTTGAGACGATAAATGGCTGAAGGCTGAACTTGTCCTAAGTAACATTAGTCTAGGTACCTTTTGCCGCTGGGCTAGTGATAGCCAAAATTAATATTTATTAATAAAAAAGATACAGCTTTAGTTTACATACAAACTTCAACTGTCTTACACAATAACTATGAGGGGCATCGTGCGTAAGGTTTAAAACTTAACCGTCACAGCTACGTTATGAACTAGCTTTAGGTAGGTATGTTTAAAAAATGATCATGCATTTCGCAAATATTTTTATCCTGATTCGCGTATCTACGAAATATCATAATAAAGTAATTAATATTCTCCTGACCGAATTTTGATCATGGTAGCCAATAAAACGGAGACCGGGACTAGGTATGTCGGAGATATCATAGTGCACTTACTGTGTGCGTTGGGTGTATGCACCGTACGCACGTACGGTCACCCAGGTGTAATCTCTATTCCCTCACTTTCATAATCCGATGGAATGGCAATCCGACAATCACGTTGTCTAATCACAGTATCCAACGGTGTCTAATCACAGTATCCAACTGCTTCACGTGCTTTTGAAGCATGTGACTTGAAAAAAAATCAGTGGTTAGGTTTGGATTTCAGCCAGAGACCTTATGATCCGTAAGAGACAGAGGCTACCTACTGTGCTTGCAGTATGGTCGGAATTCAGATATAAAATATCGTGTCGGTCGCCTTGCAAACGTTAAATTATGGAAGGTGTAATTCTTCACACTGCCCATTGTTTTCGTTCAGCGAGGATTTCAATGGTGTTCAAGGGCGCCTACACCTTCTGGTAGGAATGGTGACTACCTAGAACATTAAGTAGGTACATCAGGTTGCTTATGTTATAGTTACCTACTAGTAGGTAACACCTAGCGTATGAGGCAGAGAAAAGAAAACATTGTGCCCAATCGAATTGCATGAAAATAAGTATACCTAACTACTTGTAATAACGATGATAAAGGAACTACGCATCGTGTAAGAGCCTCGTCGTAAGTATCAGAAATACCCAGTCATAACAATCGGAAACAATTGATTTACTTGAAATATTTTTTAAACAAGACAAGCGAGTAGGTAGATAGTAGATATCTGTAAAAGAATATTACAATGGGTCGGTTGTTCAAAATACTGCGCAAGTGCAATTGTTTAATAATAAAATTGCAATAAGATATACTTGGGTATCGAACAATAGTTTCCATCCGTTTCCTTTTATACATCATACTTTTTTAAATCTTTAATTCGTTTACATGTTATTCCTACCTAACTACTAATGTTAAATTTAAATAATCTTAATACATAGTTAATATCTATATGAATTCTGTCTGGGTGGATTATACCTACTTATATGGAATTATCAGGTCAGAACTTTTCTATTAGCTCTAAATTGTTGAACGTTTCGATCTAAGTACGTGATTTCGCCAATTTCTCGACAACTTTTATTAGAAATGTGCGTGTTAAATCCAGTTTGATGGCTTTAGTTGTCAGCCTAAAGTAGACTAACAGCCTTCAGTTTTCATTATTGCTTTATGTTTACATGGTACTAAAAGTGCACCTTTCTATTTCAGGTTATCCGTTGTATGCTTTACAATTGTGTTGTCGAGTATTGACGCACCGGTAGTAGCATTCACGCTTCGTCGCACAACCAGAGACATCCATTCCTACGGAGATCTTGCTCAAGAGGAGAGCGTTCTACTAGAAGTCAAGAGGGAGTTAAACGTACCTGATAAAATACAGATAACTGAGAATAATACTACTGAAAACATTAATAACAATAATAACTTTACACTTACAAGCCCTAAAGTAGAATTTGAACGAGATATCGTAACGGAATCGGATTCAAATAACAATTCAGACGATCGAACAACAAGCTTTCCAAATCAGACTCCAGTGCCAGAGCAAAGCATAATTGTTGACAAAGTTATTACAACCGAAAGCATTGTAGATGTAACAAATGCAGAATCACAAACTATCACTACTGATTCCATTTTGGAAAACACAACTCCATTATTAATTGATAAAATAACTGATGTAGAAACTACAACTAACATAATAGATGTAACAACATCAAGTGAAATCGATCTCAATGAACCTGCAACGACAGATTTAACACCATTAAATAAAACCATTAAAGAACAGAAACATTTATCACAGAGTCCAAAAAAATCACGACCCATACCTAAATGGAAGAAATACAAAATAATTGAGAGAAAACGACCATTGCCTTCTTCTGCAGAAAAACTAAAGGAAAGAAAGAAAGAAGATAATAAGGAAGATATTTTGAAAGCAGAAACTAAGCACGTGCGAATCACATTACAGGATACTGTAACATCTGATATACCATCGCTTGAATCATTAAAAAATGATCTCCTATCTTCAACTCTAAACCTACAGACGTCGGAGAGCAAGAGTGGCGTAACTTTGAAACCATTGGTTACAGAGCAGACCATAAGCACACCTATTAGTTCGACGCCTACAGAAACGATCTCAGCAGTTGGTCACGAATCGAAACGAGCTGGGTTTTTAAATTTTTCAGGAAAGACTACAACTGCAGAATTAATTACTGATATAACCACTTCAGAAATAACAACTGAATCAACAAATTTAGAAATGACAACAGAAGAAGAGATGTTTGATTTGAAAACCACTAACAAGCCACGTACAAAAAGTCTCGATATTGATGTTCAGGAAGATAAGAGTAAAATTGGATCACTAATTGTGTTGGTGAGTGTAAATGATCATCAAACTATCTTTCAAGATAATAGTAGCATGTTTAATATGACTCGTGTTTTTGTCCTGGTATTTATTTCTATAAAACCTACAAAATTCGAAGTACCATACCATACATACAAATATAATGCCATATTTGTAAAATTTGTAATTATTGATGAAGTAATCTATTTTCGTTATTTTTGCAGAACGAGGACGCTATTAAAGAAGAATTACTGAAGGAGGAGTTAATAAATAATAATCAGGAAAACGCAAACCGTCAACGGGAAGAGCTCGCTAACAACGCTGATCTCATAGAGATGAAAAATCGAAAGACTGAAAACTCTGCTGAAATCAACTTGTCTTCGGAACTAAGCGTTAAACCAATTAATAGCGACAGATCAAAGAATGGCACGTTGTATACTGTCAATCCTAATTATAAACCGATGAAGAAAATTGAAGTCGTACCACCTAAGCAATTTGTTAGAGACCCAGATGACAACAGCTGGAGGAATGAAAGCTTAAGCTCTTTAGGCATTGTTTTTAAACCGAAAAATTCTTCTAAGCCTTTCACTCAAGTCTTGAAAAATAAGACAGAGACAGAATGGAACAATTTGTCAGAAAAAGATATTAAGAATGATTTGCCCGATCTAAGGGAAAGATTGCAAAAGATGGCTGAAAAGAGAAAATCTAAACGAAAGAAGATAGACTCGTTTGGTAACGTTGTTTACTTTGATTACGAAGAGAACAGTAGCTCCGCGGAACATGCAGGAGTTACGATAGACGAACTCACTTCAACCGTCACTACATATTCACCTGCCTTGCAAAGTATTAACGAAACTAAATTGAATTCATCTTTAACAACAGAAGGTGTTAATAAAATTTCATATTCAACTAGGAAACCCAATAAATTCTTCCACGAATATTACGATAGTACGGATGAGGATGACAGTGATTATTTAAATATGGCGCAGATCGACTTGAAGAAATTCACTACTTCACTCAGGCCCAGCACTCCATTCCATCCCGCGACAATAATAGCGAATCAGCCAGACTGGCTCAAAAATAGCAATAAACTCTCGAACAACGCATTCCCTGAAAGAAAAGCCACCGTCCAGTATTTCCCACCTCTAACAACTAAAAAAGTTAATTTCAACGAATACGACAATGGCTTTAAGTTCAAAATGGAATCGTTCACAACCGAGACAGATGAGCCAAAACTTGTTTCTATCGACAGACCGACGACACCTGTGACTGTAAACACTGATGCCAGTAAGTCTGATTACACTAAGAATTTGATTTTAAGTCAACCACACCTCACGACCGACCCGAGCGTTGCCCTAATTGATGATGGAAGTTACGACAGAGGCACCTACGTCATCAAACATTACAAAGACTTCTTGCACGAGGCAGCAAAGGAAGCCGAATATGATAAGAATTTAAACTACGTACCCTACACCGAAGCTCCAGTGGAAGGGGTGACCAAAGCAGACTTTATTAGATACGAGAAAGAAAAACCAAGAACAATAGACAATGGGTACCCTTATGATCCACCATTCCGAAAAGAGGTCCTGCAAAGATTTGTGGACGATTTCAATCACAATAGTGATCGATATAGATCAGATTTTCCCATTATATTTAACAGTAGCATTGTTCACGGCGGCGTGCAACACGGCAGAGATCTAGCTTCGTCGAGAGCTTTCATGCGGAGTTCCTATAGTGATATTTTCAAACCAAAGATTGCTTCGCAGAAGGCTTGTGAACCGAATTGTGAAAAAATAAACGTTGAGTTATCACCGGCTTATGAGTTGCACTATTACGTGCCCGATCAGGAAGAAAAAGACGAAGCGGTCCCTCAACCAGTTACACTGCCTTACAAGTATTCATTATGAAATTAATTGTTTTAAACGTAAGGTTACGATTATGTCGAAGTATCATTAGACATAGAAATTATGTAACTGGCGTTACAGTATTGTTGGTTTATGAACAAGTCCAACCAAAAATACAGGTATTTATTTTAAAATTAAGGTGATTTTTGTCTGATTGTTAAGAAATGAGTTACCTATTTAAGAATTTAGCGAATACTATTTCAGTAGTTTGATACTGTAGATAGGTAGGTAGGTACATTTATTCTTATTTCTTTTTGAATATTTTTATGTAAATAAATGAATTATTTTATTCTTAGCCCCTTCTAAGCACTTAGTATTTACCAAAAGTTACTTCTAAAAAATTAAGCTGATATTATTGTCTACTTATATTATTGAATACAAAAATCTTCTCATGAATAAACTTTCGTAAGTATAAAACATTATGTACATTTTAAACATAAGTTTTATGTAGTACGTACCAAATATTAATGATAGAGTAAAAAGGTGTACTCAGATGTTGTTTGTTTGTGCGGTTGATGATTTTGGATGAATTATTTTAATAAAAATTGTATACAAATTGTACTTACTTTTATTTTGTGATAACATTCCCGAATCTAAAAACCGGCTAAGTGCGAGTCAGACTCGCGCACTGAGGGTTCCGTACTCGGGTACCTATTTTTTTCCAACATTTTGCACGATAAATCAAAAACTATCATACAATAAATAAAAATCTGTTTTAGGATATACAGGTAAAGCCTTTTCATATGATAACCCACTTGGTATAGTTATCTTATTTTGAAAATTGAAACACATTTTAATTTTTTTTTTAATTCGCGGTTTTCAGATTTATTCCTGTACTTGTGCTATAAAACCTACCTACCTACCAAATTTCATGATTCTAGGTCAACGGGAAGTATCCTGTAGGTTTCTTGACAGACAGACGGACGGACGGACGGACGGACGTCATCAATTGGATGTGTTTATTTGTTTTTACTTTTTATTCCTCTTATATGTCGTTTATTCCTTTTTTATTTACTTTTGTATTTTTTATATTATAATATTATTTGTATGTATGTATTATTATTATACATACATTATGTGTATTTACTTTACTTAATTAGTACACCGCTTCCACTTTCTTTAATTTTTATTATATTCACTACCCTAAGGTTGCCTGGGAGAGTTGGCTATTTTAGCGAAAAGGACGCCTATTCTACAAAAATCTATTTTGTCACACATTTCTATATGGTGTACAATAAAGAATATTTTACTTAACTTTTACTTACTTTACTTAAAGTCGGCAACTGACGTCCATTGGATATGGGATATGGATGGATGGCTAGATATGGCTCTCTTTTATGGTCTTCTGGTGGCTTCCTGCGACTTTATAACAGACTCCAAGCTGAAGTGGCAATCGGCGGGGCACCTAATTCCGTTTATTGCCCATTACTACCAATTCTACTACCATACCAGTAGTATCACATCACGAAGCAATATGAACTGGGGCCTCTTATTGAGCATTCTCAATTTTGAACCTGAATTTTGTGTGAAATGCCCGTTTCAGACTCACTCCGAGAACATCCCAGATACAAGAACGCATCTCGATTTGAAGGCCGTTTTCAAAGTTCAAAGTTCTCGACCAAGAAACGGAAAACTGTGTCTATTTTCCAACGAGTTAGTTAGTTTTAGTTATCTGAGAAACGTCTGTTTCTGGACCGGCCATTCCATACAAAATCAAAGGGTTTACTGTGGAACTAGGCTTGGTAAGTTTTTAGATCTCACGTACGTTAAATAGAATAGAATAGGATTCGAGCGTTGAAACATTTCAGCGTTAAAGTAATATGATGTACCTCGTTTAAAAGTCAAATTCGTCTTAACTGCAACCAGCGCTCCAAGCGGAAACCGTACGAAATTAAAACCGATGGTACTGAATCATCATCATCATCATCAGCCTGTGGACGTCCACTGTTGGACATAGGCCTTCCCTATAGAGCGCCACCACACCCGATCCTCAGCCTTCCTCATCCAGCCACTGATGGTACTGAATATTTAACTTTAAAACAAAGCAATTAAGGTTCATATTACTTTGAACGTGTTTCTATGCTCGGATTCTATCAACGTTGGTGAGATGTAAAATCATGTACTAAGTCTACTGGATACTATAGGTAAGTGTAACTGAGTAGGCTCCGGCGGTAGTGGAGCGGTGCGGGAGGGTGACAGCTATCACAAGTTGACCAATCACTGAGCTCTCTCGTCACGTCATCACACCCCTCCCGCACCACTCCACTACCGCAGGAACCTACTTAAGCATTATAACTGTAAATTAAGGCTGTTGTGATAAGTCTAAGCGTATGCTGAGACGCAGGAGACGTAGTTCTCAGAGGGCTGAATAGATATTGTAATGCATGAACGAACTGAGAGCTGCGTGCGCTACGCAGGCACGTGCGACGCAGACGTCTCTGTGCCATGGTCGTGTTGATTTCTGCGCGGCGTGACGCGTGCACGTCAACTCAGAAACGTCTATTTTTTAGGTTCTGTACCTCAAAAGGCAGTAAGGAACCCTTATACGATCACTTCGTTGTCTGTTTTATCTGGCCGTATGTCGTGTCTGTCAAGAAAACCTATAGGGTACTTCCCGTTAACCTAGAATCATGAAATTTGGCAGACAGGTAGGTCTTAAAGCACAAGTAAGGAAAATTTCCGAAAACCGTGAATTTATGGTCACATCACAAAAAAAAAAAAAATAATTACTATTTTCAATTTCCGAAGTATGATACGAGTAACTATACCAAGTGGGGTATCATAGAAATGGTACATTCTACAAACTTTTATTTATTTTTATGCATAATAGTTTTTGATTTATCGTGCAAGATGTCAGAAAAAATACCAAGTACGGAAACCTCGGTGCGCGAGTCTGACTCGCACTTGGCCGGTTTTTTATTTGTTACACTCAGCTGCGTCGTAGCAAATATTCGTAGCCTGTCTGCCTCAACTGTCCTGCGCTGCAAAATCTATTACGCCACAGTGCGTCTCAGCATACGCTTAAAATAAGGCTGAGATGTATAGAGCATACTTTGCCTTTGCTCAGGTTAAAACGAGACGGTTTTATGTCAGCAGTATAGCGCTGTCTCGTTTTAACAGTGTCTTAAGTCTAAGCAAAGTCAAAGTGCGCTCTATAGATTTTAACGTAAATGTAAAACACAGTTGGCCGTTTAAAATACCACTTTATTGACATTTTCATTTTATAATAGTATGCAGACATCACTCGATCGTTCGTCTTCAGTAATAATTGGTTATGTCATTTTGAGCATAATCATACATCGCAGTAAATATAATTATATGGTACGGAAGCTTAATACGACATACACTCTGGAGGGAACTAAACGAGTGCAAATGCAATCTGGATCCAATAAATATTTATAGTACAATTTCAATTAAAAACAAAAACAAACAAATTAAAAAAAGGCAATTTTATAAATGAACACATTCCTCTTTGGATAATAAGAAAACAGCAGATTATATACAATACAAAGTCGATTGCGGCCTTATTGCTAAACTTTGAAATCGATTATATCGCAATCCATTTGATTAACTGACGTTCAGTACTCTAGTTTCCCTTACTTTAATTAAAAGCGTAAGAGGCGCATTATGATAACCTGAGACCTTGAAAAACTGTAGAAGGTCTAAAGCGCCGGGGAATGGCGCTTATGCGTTTCTTTAAGACGGTTTCTGCAATTAGTTTATCTTTTAACCAAAGAAAAACTAAAGTATACCACTATTGGCTAAACCAGTTACAGTTTTAGCAAAAGTACAAACATTCAGCTAAAAAAACAATTGCGATAGATTCAATTTCACAACAAAACCGCTGAAATAACGCATGTGTCCATTTGCACTAAAAATAATAAATAATTAAAATGACGTGTTAAACATAAAAAAAGTTTATATTACAATAAAATAAAAATAATAAAGGCAGGTCAGGATATAGAAAGGTACGCGAGTAAATCTCTGTATTATATTGCAAAGTGTAGTGCGTACAGAACTAAATATACAACGCAAAATAGCCAAATTATATTATAGCTAGAATATGTTGATAGAGCTAATTATATTATTACAGGTCTCTTAAAAACAACGGTCACTCACATATGCACAAATACTGGCGCAAACACACAAATGAATGTCACAAATTGATGATCAAATTTGTATCAAAGAGCTCTTGAATTATGATATTTGTTACATATACATGATAAAGTGTGTTCAAACATTTGTGCAAATATGAGTGACCTACGGGGTGATCAGCTAACTCAGTGATTATCACTGAATGAAAGCCATCAAGCTCATTTGACATTTATTTTTAATCCATTGAAGGTTTGCTACGAAGTATTACTTTCATATCGCTCAGTGAAGCAGCAATATAGAACCAACCAATGTCTGAGGTTGATGGCTTTCATTTAGCGATCACTGAGTGAATCACCTCGTTGCTCAGAAAAAATAGCAACCAAGTTCATTGGTGCATCAAAACCAAACGATTGACTTGTTACAATTACACAAATCGACGCAAAATGAACCAAGTCTGCTAACCGGGCAAACAGTAAAGGCGAAAACAAAATAACGGACGTGTCTGTAAGCCGCCACTAACAGCCGCGACGGATAAGTGTGTAGTCGTTTGGGACGCGGCGGCCAGAACTTTATCGGACGTCCGAGCGCTCAAGGACGGTCCAAGGTTAAGTTTACACAGTAAATGTACATTTTATTATCCAGAGACCTATAAATCGTGGCGATCACCCGCGTCCGATAATTTCTTTCCGCCTTAAATAAAACAGAGAATAAAGTTATCAAACCAAGTCTCAAAGCAGGTACATTTCCGTATAAAAAAATCTGTTTAAAACTCCATAGTCTATTGCTTAGATAATATTATAGCTTTATAACTATTTCTTTTAATATTTCAAGGACTTGTCTGCCATTTAATGACGATCGCTAAAAGCAGTCTAGATCTTAAATTGTCTAATTTAACTCCACGTTTGACCCTAGATAATTTGGTGGTCCGACCCTAGCTAACTAACTATCCTTTGATAACAATATGACTATAATAATGTACCTAGTTTATTAATAACGTTTCGAATGGTTGAATTTTGATTATGAAAATGTGTAAAACTTTCTCAGGTAATCATAATGGAATAATTATAATTCATTAAAATAATAATTTTCTTCTTCATAAAAATGGTGAAGCTTACAGTGATGTTTTCGTTACAACTTTTTTTTTAAATAAAGAGGAAAAATACAAAGAACAAAAAGTAAAATCTAAAATATTGTGGCGCCTAAAAACCATAAATTACATTTGTAATTGTGTAGAGGAGGTTAGGTATATAAAAAAAAACTTTCCATACATGTAAATGTATAGGTGTGACTGAGAAGGCTTATACTACGGGTTGCGGGAGGTTGACAGTTTAATATTAACTGTCATCTTCCTGCAACCAGCGGCCTGCTTCACGAGTTATAAATAAATAAATAAATAAACAAATAAACAAATAAACGTTTAATGCAGTTACAGAAGTGTAAAAGTTATTTTCGAAAAATCTGAATTTCAAAATAGATTTTTTTCTAACAAATAAAACGATTTATCTTGTTTTTTTTTCATAAATACGGTTTTATTAACGCTAATAATAAGAAATGATTCTAAAAAAAAAAAATAGAAAAAAGAAAACCCTTTGAATTTTGAAAGTATTTAATTGCACATTTTTAATACGGTACTCAGGTTAAATAATAAAATTGTCTTCAGGAAGTTATGGGAGTAGTTATAATAATTAATTAATTATATATTATTGTTTACAAGTTATAGTTTTAGACTAAAAGCATATATTTACAAGTTCACGTCACTTTACTAACTACATACCTGCCTCCCGACTTTTCTTGCGCAAGTCTACGATCAACCGCAATTTCTACTAAAACATACTTTTAATTAAAAAATGACTAATATTCTTAAAAAAAAATTACTTAGGGATTTCTAAGCACTTCAATATACATTTTCTAGTGTAATTAACTAATTCGATAAAAAATATTTAACTGCATAGCCATTACTGAAGAAAACATTTTCTTGTAGAAGGATATTGCAGTTTATACACGGTTTAACGCGCTGGTTATTCGGATTAGGATTTAAAATCGTAACTTATGAGAAACGCACTCATCCGATAATTCCTTTAATTATTTTGTTCATATTCTTTAACCTCAACTCAATCGTGCCTTTTATAAAATAATCAATTTATTTATTTAATAACAAGTTATCCTCTCTTATTATGAAAGTTCAATGAATTGAATGATACAATAAAATTACTGTTATTCAGAATCTGTATGTACTCTGAAGGAGTATCTAAGGTTAACGCGAATAAATCTATTATGGGTAGAGAACGTCTATTAATTTTTAACTGACTTCAAAAAAAGGACGAGGTTCTCAATTCGTCGGAATCTTTTTTTTTTGCAAGAGAAGAATGAATAAGAATTTTACTAATTAAATACAATAATAATAATAATTGTGTAGTTGCAAGTTTTGTTCTTAAATGAACATCCCTACTCCTCGAAACTTGTTTTCTAAGCTTCAGAAAGAAGAGTTATTTTTGTTTAAATAAATTGAATATTTATAAAATATCTTTAATTTGAAGTAACTTTAAGCAAACAGGTAAAAAACAACAAATTGCAAAACTAACAGCTTAAGATAAACTCTACTTATTAATAATAACTTCAAAGGTTTGTTTAAAAATGTATTGATTGGTTTTTAAAATAATAACGAAATTTCAACCGTTGATTTCACTCTCGTCACTCTTAAGTATGTCCCGCCTGTGCGATCGTGGAGAGCACTCTTAAGGTTGGTCGTAGACTCGCGTCAGTCGGTCGGCGCCTACTCTCACGTCGTTACATTAGCCAGTCTTTCGTTTACACTACACTAAGCGCTCCGCTCCCAACTCCCAACATTACACTCTTTACATCACTATGTTATAGGTATGGATATGGAGAACGACGGAACAAAAAACCGCTAAATAAAAAATTAAAACGTTCGAAAACAAATCAATTAAGCAAAAGATTACAGACACGCTTGGCTGCATTCATACTTGCTGGCAAGTGATGATGCAGCCTATAGAGCGCGCTTGCTAAAACATGTTTCTTATTCCGAATATGTATGTATTTTTAATTCAAACAATGTAAAGTTTGTAATTAATTATTCAGTATGAAGTTCAAAGTATGACCAAGACTAAAGGGGACGTATAGAACCGTTAAATATTTTATGAATATAAGCGATCTAAACTTTAATCGGATAAAAAAACTATCAACATTGAGATATTTAAAAAAAAATTACCTTTATTTTCTACAGTCACTAATTTAGAGCGGGGATAAAAACAACAGATGCCAGTAAAGCCTATTTAAACCTAAATAAATAGTTTCAAAAGCCAAGAAATAATAAGCTTCGAAAACATGAAATTGTCTAAAGAAAACTCCCGAATTGGCACCTCGTATATTTGGCACCGCTATCAAAAGCCCAACATCCATTGTTACACGAAGCTATTAGTGGCTTAGCTTTTACTGGACATTGGGCATTAACCAACCAAAAATATAAATAAACCCATAGGAACGATTCAGCGAGCACCGATATACAAAATAATTAGGAACTGGGTGCCCCTGAAGCCACTAAATTCCGGTTTGCGGCGGACCTATGTATGTACCGTATATTTACTATTTACTAGCACCACACAGCATTACGTATAGAATTAGGGTTCACGCAGACTACAGACTTTTGATCGGCCGACAGTATAGCCGCATCGATCTGGCTTGATGTGCTAGCGTTTTATGACGTCAAAATTGTCAGTTCTTGTACCAGGGTGTGTCAAATGAATTTGAGCTTGAAACTGAATCAGGCATCATTTGTTGGGAAATCCTTGCATTTGCGAATCTCATAAAGTATTCGTGCTTATTGAGCTATATTTATATAGAGCAATGTTAAATCCGAGCTATGAGGCCTGATGATAGCTTATGACGGTCTGAATGTGACCTGACTAGGGTCTAATAATGTAGCAAGCATCAAAGAAAAGCCTTATTAAATGTAGACTTATTGGATAGGTCTCAAAGTTGATGGAGCAAAAATGAAGCCGATAATAGAATGTCAGCGGCTCTATTGTGGTAAAATAACTGTAGCTGTGACGGTTCAACCAATCAGAGGTGATCCTCTGATTGGTTTGCGCTCGCTCACTATTAGCTACAATGCATCTACAATAAGAATACCTTAAATTCAGCCAATCACAACCATTGCAAATTGTACTAGTGATTGGTGCAGGTTTTACTGAATCGATCAACAAGTTTATGTAGACTGACACTTCGAGAGGGATAAAAATACGTTCCTGCCCGGCTAGCATGGGCAGTAGATAAAAATTATATCCCCCGATTATATCCACTGATGTCATAGAAATCAGTGGATATAGTTTTTATCTACTGCCCATGCTAGCCGGGCAGCATGGTTGTTTCGAGTTCAAATTCATTATCTTATTCATGGTGTAACGATATAATAGTTATCGTGGTAGGAACCTATCCAAGTTTAAATAGGTGTAGCGCGTAACAGTGTAGGGTGACAGTTGTCACAAGTTGACCAATCACTGAGCTTTCACGTGACGTCATCACACCCCTCCCGCACCGCTCCACTGCCGCAGGAACCTACTCAGTTAAGTGATGATAAATCTTAATAGCATCTTTTGACCGATCAAAAGTCTACAGTCTGCGTTTGCCGTGAACGTTGGAAACGAATGTATCATAAATGCAAACCTTGCTGTATTTTGTTCGGAACCACACGATATCGCAATTGACAACATCCGATAGGAAAGGGAAACTGCTTGGCCTTTTCTGTTCGAGTAATTGGGCTGGATAATTGGTTCCGTTGAGAAATTCAAATAAATAATCGGTTTTCAAAGTATTCAAATGATCTTTTAATGATAATTTATTTTTTATTCACATAATTAGTAGGCTGCAAGAAACATTTACGGCGGGAATCTCGAGCTTCTTATTCTTATTCCCTCTACTTTATTTTAAGACTGCCCAAAAAAAGAAGCGTAATGCTTTTAGGGTTCATGTATGTAATTTTCTTTATTCCAACATATCTTCTACATGCATGATTAGTTATGGATGTATGGGATGGAGGTTTTGAAAAATTTCAATATTCATTTTCGAGTGCGAATTTTTTGAGTTTTAGTTCGTTTTTTGGCAGGGCAGTCGTGTTTTTTTAATTACGGCTTGTGTGAATAATGGAAGGGTTTACGACCCTCAAAAATGACTCAATACGACGCGTAGAGAATGTTTTAAATATCGGATGTAAATGCGAAAATCGTGTTTTAGTCGTTCAATCGATTCAGAAAGTAAACAATGTCATTCGCTCCGAACCAAGCTGTCGAACGCGAGCGCTGTACGAATTTCAACCTTAATTCAATAGTGAGTATGTTCAATTTTCCGTATACTTACATAACCATATCCATAAAGCTCTAAGAGGAAGCCTCACTATACATATATTATAAAGTGCAACGTCCACCGCGGACAAAGCTATTGATAGCTGAGTATAGCTAGCTTGCATTGGCAAGATCTTTTTCATACTGTCGTTTCCATTGCGAGCGATACTGATATAATAGTGAGAACAGAAAAATCCAATGCCTATTTAATAATTTAATGGTAATAATTAATTAATGGTAATAATAATAATTTAATGGTTTTTGTCATGACCGAGAATCGAACCCAGGACCTCAGTATTGCAGTCGACCAAGTTAAGCACTAGACCAAGCAATGGTGCAGTTGATATTATACCAGCCACTGACAGCACTGCTAAATTCACATGGACATTGTTTTCCAGTAAGAATACTGCACTGGACTGGATTGGTACTGGAACAATGTTAACCTGTCATAATAAGCTCGAAAAGAAATGAAAGCATGAAGCTATGCTATACCAACCTATCTAAACTCCGTCCGCGGTGGATGTCGCGCATGTAATAATAATAATTAATTAATGTAATAGTTTTAATTAAATATTTGTTTTAAATATCATTTGTTTACATTTACACATTCATACAAACTCTAAATTACTAAAGCATTCTCGATGTCCTAGCAAACCACTATGGATCTTCCAAAGCCGTACTTTTTGCATCATTAATTTAATATAGATTACCTAATATTGATTACGTTATACTCCATTCATCATACTATTCTCTATTTGACAGATTCATTAAAAAAAATTGACTTTACAAGAATAAGAAAAATGTTGTCAGGCTTTATCTTGTAGTTGCAGTTCGTTATTTTTTTTTATTTAAGATAATATTGATTTAGACTTGGAATTAATTTATAACTATACGAAATATACTCAAGTAATCTAACGAGATATTAGATGGAGCGCGTACACTAATTCTTTTTTTGAAAGATAAATATTGCTCCTAATTCTCCCGTACAATACCTTTAAACTAAACTAATTTGATAAGTCTGAAATTAGAACCATAATTTTCAGAATGTTCTTTTGAGGAAATAGACAACATTACGTTTAAAGCTTTAGGTACGTAGATTCAGTTTAGAGATTTTGTAAAACCGAATAAGCACCATTATGGAAGATAAGTAAGAATAAATGTCAAAAAGAGAACAGTTTATCGGACTGAGTATAACCCTTTTCGTTAAAAGCGTATCGAATGTTTTACAAAATAAACGTGGTTGCTCGGAATTAGATTCACTTTCGACTAGTAGACCGTTCTCGCGGAGGTGAAACGAGTGAACTGAACTATTGCTTTCACGTAGTCTTTTTAGCTAACCGAACTTACTAAAATAGTCCGCTAGAAGCGTTCGATCTTCATTCATTCACTAAATCATTCTCGTTCCAAATTTGACACCTCCGTCAAAAACTCGCGACTTGAAACCCTGTTAAAATCGATCACCAATTTTGGTATCGACGTTTTAACTTAACAAGCCAAGCCACGACGCGTTAACAGCTAACGACTATCAACATTAATCGATTTTCATCGTCGATTATTATACTCAATCGTTCAATCGAATACAATTTCAATCGTATGCAAAAATACATGTCCTAGATGCTAAATCTCTTTCATAAGACCATTTTAATATAATAATTATGTTTTTAATTCTAATCTATAATACACGGGCACGAATTTTACTGAGATTTTCATAGATTCTTAATTTTCATGAAAATCTCGTTCCCGTTACTACATGGCTACTAAAGATCTCGATTGATCTGTAAAAGCAGTGCTTTTACCGTTGGGCCATGATTTTGTAGCTTAAGCAGCCAGAAGAAATGTACAGAGCCATAGCCTCCTCTATACCTTTGTATGTATACCGCCGCTTGTGCAACAAACCCGTGGCCCAGCGGGGAAAAATTCACAGAAATGCTAAAGGCCATGAAAACGTCGGGTCTTATAGCTCTAGAGATTGTAAATTGATAGAATATTAATTGTAAATGCCTGCGCTAACGCCCGACTAAAAGATTCACTAATTAGTTTATTAATTTGAATAAATCTTTAAGTTTTTATTTCGACCGACCGATGTGTTTCAAAATATTTGTACAAAATAAAGAAATTATAAACGTAGAAATAGGAAATGAGCCCTAGCAATAAACTTTGATAGCAATCAATACCATAGTCGCAATCCTTAGTTTACAATCACTAGTTTAGTTCTAGGGGTGCTGTATAACTTGGGTGTCCTTCAGGGAAGTATCTTATACCACTTTTTTATAAAGTTTATATAAAAATGGAAATAATGCGTAAATGTCAATTAATCTTTTATAAATTTGTTAAACACTACCTAAATAATTTCATATTTTCAGTCCATGCAACCCTGTTGAAAGTAAACTGCGAATCTATAATAATCGTTATGAAAAAAATAAAGATAATACTTTATACAATTTAAAAATATATATACAGAATAATTTATTATATTTATACAAATTGTAAAACTTAAAATTTAGAGCACATTAGAACAAAAATATTTATGAAATTACAAGATCATGGCTATTTGCTTGGAAACTTAGAAACAAATATGTAATTTTTTTTTTTTTTTGCTGAGAAAACGTAAACTAACAACTACTAAGTTGTAAGATTTTAAGATTATTATTATTGGCCGAATACTGAAATCGCTTTCGGTTGTTTGTCATTTACAAACAATTTTAGCATTGGTTTACGTTTCTCAACCATAAAATCGTATGAGATAAAGGAAACAATATAATTCAGGTAGTACAATCGGTAAAGGGGACTATGAGAGGGCAATCTTACGCGTCGGTCGGTGCGGTCGGTGCGGATGGTGCGGGTGGTGCGGTGTGCTACTAGCTGGCCACGTGCTGCGGGCGCGGCAGCTGCCCGAAACTGCTGCGTAGCGATTCCTCCATGAGACGGCAAATCTTTTCGCGGTCCGCCTGGAATGAAAGGTGTATTTTTATAGAAATTGTAGAAAATTTAGATTTTTTTTTAATACAGAACAAAATTGCGCAAGCGTTGGGTTTTTAATTTCTGTTAGAATTGCCGTTTGACTGCTTTGGTCGCTAAGATGACTGGCATACCCGTCGAAACTACATATTATCTGGATTGGTTCCCACCTAAAGTACGTAAAGGGTAAGTAAAACTAAACGCTCACGGGATTCTATTATCCATACTTAATATTATAAATGCGAAAGTGTGTCTGTCTGTCTGCCTGCTACCTTTTCACGGCCCAACAGTTTAACCGATTCTGACGAAATTTGGTACAGGGTTAGCTTATATCCCAGGGACGGACATAGGCTACTTTTTATCCCGGAAAATCAAACAGTTCCCACGGGATTCCTAAAGACCCATCCGCTCAACCGATTTGTATGAAATTTGGTACCGAGGTAGCTTGCGTCCATGTTATTGACATAGACAACTTTTTATCCCGGAAAACCAAACAGTTCCCACGGGATTTTCAAAAACCTACATCCACGTGGACGAAGTCGCGGGCATCCTCTAGTTACAAATAAGTGAACAAAAGATTTTCACTTCTCATGCTCATAAAGTTCTTTATGCCGAAGGGAAGCGGACTAAAACGGCTTTTTATGTTCTTGGACATAAAAATGTTGCATGGCTCTCCTACTTTATTCATTTAAACTACATTGGTGTCACATCAAAAGGTCTCACGCAGTGCGTGATATTATATGGGTTTACATATTTGGCATCTTGTTAAAAGGCCTCTGACCTTATACCTCTGCATTGGTTGATTTATCGATGTATGGCTCGAAGAGCGGCTAATTTAGATACGGACGAAATAACCTCCTTTTTGAAGTCGAATCAAATCACCTCACATCACAAATTGAATCAAGTCACCTCATGTATGAAGCCGAGCTGCACCAGTTCGTGCGCGAGCGCGTTGGCCGAGTCTCGGCGCGACACGGCGCACGTGAGCTGGCGGTTCATCTTGTCGTCCATGCGCAGGAGGATTGTCATCTGCAACGACAATACGGTATTTTACACCAAGCGAGAAAACATCTATTAATTTACAAACAAGATAGGATTGGGAATAAGAAATCGATCCATTTTAAAGATTTCACTTTTTTATCGAAAATATTCTAAACGCACGAAACTGTATTTACTAGCAGGCCTATGATCGGGATCCTAGGCGGCGCAGGGTTTAGGCTACACGTCATACCACGCACCGCGTCTCCAAATCGCGCACCCGACGCTGAGGGCACGCGGGGTACGCTCTGTTGGGGCTCGTCTGCTCGCACAGCATCTCGATGGATGATGGACGTTACTCAACGTTGAGCGTATCCGGTTTAACCTGGCTGGTCCAGGTAGAGGCAAACATCACACTCACCAGCAGGTCTGCGTGGTCGGGGTCCATCCTGGGCGGCGCGGGGGGCGCGGGCGGCGCGGGAGCGGGCTTGAGGCTGCACATCATGTTGACGACGCGCCGCGTTTCCAGGTCTCGCGCCCGGGGCTCGGGGGAGGCGGGGGCACTCTCTGATGAGGCCCGCGCGCGCTCCGCCGGCGACGCGGCGCGCCGAGCCACTCCGTACGCTGTGAGCGGGTAGATGCCGTACCTGCATCGATATACACATATATAAGTTGCTCCAATAGCGTTTTCGAATTATGGAAGGTCGCTATTATCAGAAAATCTATCAGATAACTTTCTGCCCTCGTCATTCTGTGACCATTAGAAGCATACGTCCGATAGAAATAGGAAGTAATCGTTAAGTAATTCCAGTAACAGTCTAATAGTCTACGGCGTATCTACGGGGTCTAGTACCAAATGTACTAGTAGAATGACCTTCCGGCTGCGTCCGAATTTTCCGGTCAACCGGTTTCTAGAAATTTTTGACAAAAATCAGGATGCGCACGGAAAGTCACTCTCCCCTAACTGTCAGAATGTTACCGGATTGGACAAACGCTTCCGAGCGGTATTGACAGAGTACATGGAACAAGAAGTTTTGTGAAAGATAATTTCTGAAAATATATGGCCAGTCATAACTTTTTAACCATTCAAAACAAAACTCTAAAAAGACAGTTAGAGCAGGGTGCAGTTCGGAAACAAGTTTAAGAACAGGAAGGCAGGTGACTCACTTGACGTCCTCGACGAACTTCTCCAGCTTCTCCGCGTGCGGCAGGTCCTTGCCGGACAGCTCGTGGCGCTCGCCGCCGCGCAAGCACCACGCCAGGCAGCCGCCCGACGAGCCGCCGCACACCTCGTCCGTTATGGTCTCCGAGATGTTCGCTGCAAGCCCATTCATGTAGGATTCAATATCGTTATATCCATATTGTGGACGCCAACAAACAGCCTGATCCACAAAACTCGTTCAACAAGCTTTAAGTTTCCCTGAAGCATATGATTTGAAGAGCCGCGCAGAAAAACTAAGATCACTGCCAGCTCAAACTGCCAGTGGGAGTGGCAGTGAAACATAATTCGAAGAGTCCGCGGAAAATCTATAAGATCATTGACAGTTCAAACTGCCAGTTGGTGGCAGTGGGCAGGCCAAGCTTGTCCTAGAAATGATGGTCATTTACAGCTTGAAAATCCTAGTGTGGAGGTCGTGTACAAGTAAGCAACAAAAGTAGTGTGAGGCTACTCTCCATGCTGAACGACATAAATTTTGCAATAAGAATGAAAGAAAAATTATTCTAGTTTATTTCTTCAATTGTGCCCCACATCACTTCTTATAATAACTAATAATTGGTTGTCCCAGTGCTTCCTCTACTTGAGCATTAAAGCCGACATGCCTCAAGCAGAAGAATCGCCGGAACAAACAATAAAGCTAATAGAGATAACTCACCACTTGTATTGACGAGCGTATGCGCCGCTAGCAACTTGAGCGAGTGCACCTCGAAGAGCAACGGGTGGAACAGCAGCTCTCTGGCGGTGGGCCTCTTCGCCGGGTCCTTGTGTATGCATCTGAAACATTAGCCGGCGATTACACCCGATCTACGGCTGCACACGACACAGGCGTAACCTACAGAGAAATAACCGCACTTACCCGAGACCTGCTGGGAAGGGGCTCGATTCAACCGAACCGGAGACCGATGGGGAGAAAATTGGAGCTGTGAATGTTTCTATTGAATCGGAAAAGAGCGGAGCAGGGATACGATTGTGATTTCACATCAAAATCACGACAAAATCAATGATTCTACATCCAGATTGTCCGTTGAGTTTTGATCGCGGAACATGATCTGTATTGATCTTGTACCGGGCGTCACAGACGATGCAAAAAAACCACCATGTCCCAGCTCCGCTTCCCTTTTGTAAGCTCTTGTTCTCTCCTCGCCGGTCCCCGCTTCCGCACAATCGGGCCCCGAGGGTACCTGTATATGAAGTCCTTCTGCCGCGGCTCCTCCAGCGACTCCACGGTGCGCGCGATGTGGTCGTCGGTGACGTGGCTGCCGGAGTCGCCATTGCCCTGAATCTCTAGAGCGGCGGTCTCGAGCGCGCACATGCCGAACGAGTAGATATCCATCGCGGGCGTCACCATTTGCGATGCTGAGCCGAGGGAAATAAAGTTGCAATAAGTAAGTCGCTACGGTTTCCGCTTATCCGTCGTCCTCGCACAACTCTTTGCTATCTATTCCTTTAATACTGAGCTGTTTTTATAAAAAAAAATGATAGGTTATTGGAATTTATTACGTGAACCCATCTACTAATATTGGATGGAAGCAGGCGTTACTTTGCAGAAGTCCATGATACACAAGGAACAACAGACTTAATTTGCTACAATCCGAAAAATTAACAGACAAATCTGTATGATATAGTGCAGTATGTGATATGCATTGCCCGCCCTTCCACTGCTAAATGTTCAGGAAAACCAAGCCTCCAAGCAAGTAAGATGCACCACCACCACGCAACACTACATTGAAGACGTAAACTACAATGCCCAATTGCAAAAACTCTGCAATTGTGCATTGTACAGTTTATATCTCCTGAGGTTACTAAAAGGAAGGTTGACTATGTTTTGGAGAATTTGTGTGATGCTGCGTGGTAGTGCTGTATCTTGCTTGCTGGGTAGCTTCCTGCATGTTTAGCAGAGGGAGGAGGTGTTGCATATCGCATACTGCACGTTATGCCGTACAGATTTATCTTTTTTGGCGGATTATAGCAAATTAAGCTTATTATTCCTTGACCATCTACTGAATTTAACACTGAGCAAAAGTAACGGGAGTAAAGTTTTCCAAAATGGAATAAGAATGGAAATTAAAGAAGTCTAGAAGTTGTGCTTAGATCAAAGGTAACGGAAACTCACATTCGCTCTTCCTTTTAACCTAGGAACTCTTGGTGGAAGGAATTGCACTTACATCCATATTCTGGTGCGATGAGGTGCATGTTCCTCATGTTCTCGCGGCAGGTCTTGACATGATGATGGATGGCATCGGGCGCCACGGAGCCTATCTTGACGAGGCCGTTGTGCTGGATGAAGATCGTGTCGCAGGTCAGGTTGCCGTGGACGATGGGCGGCACGCAGCCGTGGAGGTAGCTGATCGATAAAGGTTTCACGATTTTATTTATAGTTCGTTGACTTTGTTTAACAGGGTCGATATTATTTTGAACGAGTCAGATAACTCAAATACGCAGTTAGCTAGATTTTAGGTCAATCTAGTAGGCGTTGCCGTTTGCCACATTATAATATACTTAAGAGCGCCAAAGGGAACAAAACGGCAAAAGTAATTTTGAAAGGAGTAACTGACCAAATACGATGAAGAAATAATAAATGAACGCAAATGTATAATCTTCTTCGTCTTCTCCTCTTGATTTATGGTTCTTCCCAGTGCCACATCCACAATGCACAGCCAGTGTTAAGTAGCTTGAAGGAGACACAAAGCAGACTGGTCGGTAACAACTAATAAAAGAATAATGTCCAACAGTTCAATTGAAATGACATTAGGAGTCTGTAATATGGAAGAAAGGAACTACGAACGAAGTATTATCATGAGGTTTAGTGGGCTTACCTGAGCGCTGAAAGTATCTGTGTACACCACCGTTTCCAAGCCTGCAGCGGGAGCCTCTTCACGTTTCGTTTGGTTCGTTTCAGGAACTGCTTCAGGGACCCACAGGACATGTATTCCGTTATGAATATGACCTGAAAATTAATGAAAAATAAAAACAGGATTAAATTTAATATGAATTAAATTTAGCAGCAGCAGCAAAGTCGTTTAATTTTGCTAAAGTATAAAGCCAAAATCATTCTTTGATAACATTTTTTTAATTCAATGACAAGTTAGCTCTTGTTTTTGACTTACCTCGTGGAAAGTGATGATGCAGTCTAAGATGGTATAGAGTTAACCGAGTCTCTGCTATGATAGTTGTATTAAACTTTAATCGCTTTCTAGGGAGCATCGTACCTACTGCAAAGCTAAATCCCCGGCGACATATTTTTGCGGATAGTGTGGTAACTACCCACAACTAAAGCTTCCAACCAGAATCCCTGCAGACCAGAGACAATTTAGAAATTATATTAATTCCCAAGTTGCTCCCGGAATTGAACTCGGGACTCCCACTCAGGAGATCACAGAGCTTACCTGTGTGCTACAGAAATTATTATTGCTCCAGAAGACGTAATAATTTTATGTTATCGTTTCGTGACAGCAGCAATGGTAGTTTCGTAACAAAAAGACTTATGTCCTGTAAGGGTTATACACAGTTTGATACAAGAATAAAGACTCACCCTAGGTTTGTCGTTATGCGTGTCCGTCCAATACCGGTGGAACTTGACGATGTTGGGGTGCTCGAGCCGCGTGAGGTTGTCGAACACCATCTGGATTTTGTCCTCCTGCGCCTTGAAGTTCTTGCGCTCCGAGAACTGCACCTCGTTCCACACCACCTCCACGCCCTCCTCCGTGTCCATGGCCAGGTGCGCGCAGTCGATGCCCGGCACATCTCGCTGCTCTACCTGGAATGAGGAGACGACACTATTTAGCTATTTATATTTGTTGCTATGGACCCGAGACAATGGTCGATGACTATAGGGCTCATATAAAAAAGCCCAGAATTACTGAATGGGCGATGGAGAGAGCTTATGCTAGGGGTTTACGAGATCAAATCAGAAATGAGGAGATCTGTAGCAGGACCACCATAGCTCCAACGGGTTACGAAGCTGAATTGACAATGAGTAGTTCGAATTTCATAGACGTCGGAGTGCTAGAATGACTTCAAACCGGAAAGCTCAGCGTTGCATATCCCCCACTAAGTGGACAGAGGACACCTACTACACTCAAAATCAAAATGTTTTTATTCAATTAGACTTTTACAAGTACTTTTGTATCGTCAAAAGCATCTGCCACTGGTTCGGAATGCCTTTCCTACCGAGAAGAACCAGCAAGAAACTCGGCGGTTGCTCTTTTATTCATCCTATTCAGGGGTTGCAAAAGCATCGTTATAATATGCATTGCACAATAGGTATACGTTCTTTCTGAATATTGTGAATCGAAAATAAATAACGCTTAAACAATAAATAAAATACAAATAAGATCTATGAGAATATAACTAACCGACTTATGCGGTCTTGCGGTATTTCCAATTTTACAATGCAATGAAGGATATTATAGTCCTCAAGATCCAAGATAGTCCAATTTGCAAGCAATGATCGTTTATTTGTATTCAAATGTGAATGCAATAATGTCAAATCCATCGCGGCCCGGTTTCCTCCGGGGACCAATCATTCAATTGAATCTTTTCTGCGCACTTTGCATGCAAGGCTATTTATAAACGTGTTATTGTACCATGTGATATGATACATACAGTTTATTTTCTTAATATCAGATTTCCAATCGGGCTTACCTTCGATGTTATTGTTAATCTTCGATGTATCTAGGTCTCTAGATTTATATTTATTACGGTCATAGATGTAGCATTACTCTCATTGCAATCTAACTATAGAGCGCACTCTAACTTAGGATAGAGTTAAAACGAGACAGATGTATCTCTCTCAGATAAATCTGTCTCGTTTTAACTTAATCTTAAGTCGAATCAAAGTCAAAGTGCGCTCTATAAATCTCAGCCTATTTCTGCAGTATGAGTGCCTACATAACTATTCTGATTTCATAATGATTTGAATCATTGATTTCTTTTTCTAATGCATTTGTGATCAAAGAAAATTTACTTTACAAGATACTAACGACAGGTTATATTGTAATCTATTTATAGTTGCTTTAATACTATTTTCAGTATTTCTTTGATGCGCTTATAAAGTTTATGTTTTACTTATCATTGTTTCGAATACAATATTCGAATCGACTCGAAGATATCAAAACATGTACAGACAAACCCAATTACCAAAAAAACTTTATAGCCTAGCCTACTTTTATCGCAATGCCAAGCAAATTGAGCTTTTCAATCAACATCAGCAATTCAGCATTTAAGAGGGGTCTCTCCGTCATTCGCTCCATACAAATGTAGTTCCAATTTCATTTGAATATTAAGCAACCGAAGTCCATGAAATTTTGCAGACATAATATTCTAGAAACTAATATCTATGCCTGTGGTTTTCCAGATTTCTGTTAAAATATTCGGTTTCAAAGTTACGCGGTCTTAGAAATTCACATACAAATCTTTGAGCCCCTGTAATTTTAAAACTACATATTTTTAGAAAAATCTAAAACACCACAGGCACAGATATTAGTTTCTAGAATATGTCTGCAAAATTTCATGGACTTTGGTTGCTTAATATTCAAATGAACTTGTAACTACGATTGTATGAAGCGAGTGACGGAGAGAGCCCTGTTAAGATGCAAACTCTGTATTGCCTGTATGTAAATGTTGTGATGGCTGGCCAATAATACATTATTTATCAAGGAGAGTAAAGCGAGTCTATCGCATCGAACGACGTCATTAATTGGCCATTTGTTATTCATTACAAGTCACTATACACTGATAATGTGGCTGAAGATCTTGTAGTTAAGCGACCAAAGTTTGCTGATAAATTGGTGGGTTTATATTTATGCAAAAATATCTAAATCGTAGCGTCTATACCTACGTATATGAATTTTATGAAGACGAAATATTCTTAAAACAAATATATTTTGTAGTTCCTATCGTAACCCCTCGAGGCTTTATACATAAGTTTATACAATATAATATGCATGTATTTCAAACAGTTTTTGAAACGAAAGTTACGACAAGTGTTAGAAGTCAATTTCGACTCCATGAGTCCTGGGTGTTTTCAGCACACCTTGTTCGCAGCCAGTTAGCACGGGGGCTGTGTGGGTGTGCGAGGCGTTCCCACCCACATTGCCATCTTAACCTGTCGCGCACTATACCTACGCATTTTATTTTTCTATAGGATAAGCTACGTTAGCATCGTTTTTTTAATTTACAATAGTTTGTCCATTTTGTCAAACGAGAGCTGGGGGCCCTGTATAGCCACGGGGCTCTGGGTTGCAGCCCAAAACACCCTTGTGAAGATCCGCCCATGCCTGTGGATAGGCTAGTACTATCATAAGCACGTAAAGGCCTTGGTGTATGGGCGGAATGCACTGCGTTGTTATCGGCGCACGCGCAGGGTTCGTTCACACACTTAATTGCATGCGTGACGTCACACACGTGACCGCGGCTCCATACGTGACGCGGGTTGCGGCTATTGTGGAATGTTATGAAAACCTCGCGTATCAAGTGTATTGGCATTGAAAGACAATTTGCAGTACGTGTACTGACTGTTTCAAGACCAATTCCAAAATAGTTCAGTGCGTCAGTTCTTAACGGATTACTAATGCATTTTTGAGGATTGTATGACCAAGATAATCATTCGTAAAATAAGTCGTAAAGTAACTTGAAGCTGTGATAGCCTAGTGGTTAGGTTGGGTTAGATAGTTGTATGTTTATTTTCTAGATTTCTACTTAACTTTAGTCTTATTCATTTTGCTGCAAAATATAGAAAATAGAAAATATAGAAAATATTTGCCATAAAAATATAAGAAAGTTGTTCATTGAGAAATATATTAAAGCGTGGAATGTTTCGCAGAAAATGTTATTTTAACGAGTTGTACAGTATTCCGTTTTCTCGGCAGTACCGTTTATACTCGGAGCTTTGATTCATCCTCGTAGCTTCCATGCAGATAGTAGTTTTGAGAAACCGTGGCGCATCGCGAGTTATTTTTCACGGAAAAACCAAATAACTGCTGGCTCAGGAAGGAGTCAGTTAGCAATTTTCAATCCAAACAACATCACCCGCCTACACTAATAATGACAAACTAGCTTTTGCCTACGACCTCGACGCAATTTCTTTTGAAAAAAAAACTATATATTTTTTATTCAATTAAACATTTACAAGTACTTTTGAATCGTAAAATGCATCTACCACTGGTCCGGAATGCCTTTCCTACCGAGAAGAACCAGCAAGAAACTCAGCAGTTGCATTTTTCAGAAATAAATAACATTATTACATAAGTAATAATTAATAATATTATTTCGTCAACGACCTCTGTGTAGTACTACATACTATTTTAGGTAATTAAATTATTAAGTACTAGCTGATGCCTGCGACTTCATTCCCGTAGATACCTATAGGTTTTTAAAAATCCCGTGGGAACTCATTGATTTTCCGGGAAAAAAGTAGCCTATGGTAATCCAGGGTATAAATCTATCTCTATTCCCACCCAAATCCGTCCAGTAGTTTTAACGTCAATGAGTAACAAACATCCATACATACAAATTTTCGCGTTTATAATATTAGTAGGATGGTTACATGGTAGTAAGTCAAAGTACTGAAGGGCGAGATTTGATACAGGATTTGAGCCCGTCGAGCTGTTGAGGTTTCAATTGAGTGTGAACTGAGATTTGCGAAGTCAACACAAGGGCTTCCGTCGGCGCCCATAATCGTGTCTGATGCCATGGAATCCGTACGCGGTGCGTCTAACGTCTATTTTAGAATTACTACGTATATCTTGTTTGCCGAGGTGGTCGTAATACGTAAATCTACGGTCATCAAAATTCTTCTTTGCTCTCGAAACTTCGACTGCAAAAAGGCAACAAAGTTATAATTATCATAATATTACTACAATAGTTATTCTTATGATTAGCTTTTATGGCGTCGCCAGTGGATCCCAAACATGATCGCTAACTATAGACCTCATAAGAAAGGTCACTCAGTGGATGATGGAGAGAGCTAAGTATACTTGGAGTTTCTCAACGTGATTAAATCAGGAATGAAGAGATCCGTAGGAGAGTCAGAGCAAAGTAATCAACATAGCCGAACGGGTTGCGAAACTGAAGTGGCATAGTTCGGAACAAGGTAGAGTTGGGGTGCCAAGGCGCTAGAATGGCGACCACGCACCAGAAAGCGCAGTGTAGATAGAACCCCCCACTGGGTTGACAGACGACATCAAACGAATCACAAGGAGTCGCTGGATTGAGGCGGCGCAAGACCGTGGCAAGTGGAAGCCGGTATAAGAGACCTATGTCAAGCAGTGGACGTCTATCGGTTGATAATAATGACGATGATGATGGTGCTCTTGCTGCCACTACCTATTTTAGCCAATAAAGAGAAAGTTTCAGCCAATCAGAGTCGATTGTCGTCACACAGTGGCGGCAGGCCTGCTGTTCAGCGCTACGACATTGAAATTCAGATTCTATGTCATAGTCAAGGACAGAGTCATGGTTTACGCCAAGCCAAACTTCATGCCTCTACAAAATCAAAGTCAAGATCAGTGTACCTATTTTTACACCCACATACTGGCGTCAAGATCACCGTCACTATCGACATAGTTTAGTAATCATTCAGTAGGGCAATAGTCTAGCTCAAAGCAAGATCCGATTTCCAGATCCAGGCACAGATCTTACCCAAAAAAGCAACAAGGCGGTTTAAAGAAAAGTAACTAGTGGCTCTAGAAATTATAATTATAAATAGCTGTCATTTAATGAAGTGCCGTTCTGTTTTTCGTCGTTTAATATAGCATGACATTCAACTGTCAGTTTTCCTAACTATTTCGTAATAATAATGAACTTTTTGCCTCAGACGAGAACATCTTGTTATTTAATGCGTTTTTATTCTTCTGATCGCCCACGATCCCAACTGTAGGGTTGCCAAACTGTGGTATCGACGTCCCTATATAAATTCTGCCATGTAAAGCACGCAGCACAATATAGCAAGTTTATTATTATCAACGGTTACGTTGGGCGGAAATGTAACGTCATGACGTACCTACACTATCACGAGATGTTCAGAGATATAAGGTCGTAGCTCATTAACACGACGCCGTTCCCCCACACAACACACGCACGGCTCCGCCTCAAATTGAAGTGACCGCTATTTGTCCACGTGCCGACCGCTAGCAGAAAGCTCGCTGTCCACGCGATGACAGCTAGCAGTACGGCGTCTCTCTGCTGCGCACGTTACAACTTGCTAGAGTGGCCCGCACGCTGTACACGCGTGGGCCGCTCGCTTGAAGCGCGTGGTGAGACGTCAACCATCGAGTGGCTAGATTGTAGCAAGCTCGCTTGCTGCGCATTATTTGCAATTGCTATGTTGTAACTGTAAAATGTATGTACATAGTTATACGACTCATATTTGAATATTTATTCTTTTACCTTGCGGAAGCTCGTGTAAGTGAACTACGACCTTTATACTGCCGTCTTTTGACTGGCTGGTGTTTCCAAGGAGCCGAATGGCGAAGTCCAGGGAGCCGCTGGATTCAGGCGGCAAGACCGTGGCGTGGGGAAATCAGTACAAGAGAACTAAGTACGTCTAGAAAATTCTGTCTGTTATTGAATATACATGTTTCACCTCAGTAAATTTGATATGTACTGTCTCAATATAGCACTTTTGATTTATGCGTGGGCGGTTAATGCAGTTGACTAATTTTGCGTATCAGATAGTGAATTGGCTCCAAATGCATTTTATCAATCATCATGTATCACGGTAGGCGTAATGCCCACAGTGACTATCTACTTACTTATTAACCCCCGACCCAAAAAGAGGGGTGTTATAAGTTTGACGTGTGTATCTGTGTATCTGTCTGTCTGATCTTAGACTAATTTCCTTTGATGCGGGCCAAATTGCTGTCTCAACACGAATGTTTGACAATTAATGTTTTGCGAATGTCAAATTATACGATTGACGCCCCATCGACGAATGTTTGCCGAAGATTAGCCGGATGTTCGCCAATGAGGCCACACCGTTATAGCCTTGTCAATTAAGACAATTTGAAGGTGCCTAAGCAAACCTGTGTAAGCAGTATGAGACAATGTTAAACAACATCCAAATACCAATGCAATAATTAAGATAAACTATTGTGATATGGATAGACATTAGTCCTACACAACATGCAGCCTTTACAATTTAGCAGTTGATATCACGAAGAGGCGTCCGGTGTCGTCGACCCGGCGCCGGCGCACTATTCGCCACAATGCACTGGCACCGCTCCAAGCGATGCGCTAGCCAGGCCTTACACACTACAACACCTAGCCAATTTAAGCCCAAATACCTATTACGCCTAAGGGTCTACACACACGACATTAGGGCATCAGCGATGACATTAGAAGGGTTGCGAGCAAACTGCTAAATTGGAGTTTGGATGCCGACCGACCGATGGGCGCAGAACGGGTGTAATCGGCATGAAATTGCGAAGCAGATATATTAAAGGACGCTCGACAGCGCGTGCCTCGGTTCAACTTCTCTCTACCAGTGTGCGTCGCACTTTAGGGCAAACGGGGTGATACCACAAAATATGAGTGAACAAAAATTTAGCGCTCGCTGCTCTTACGATCTTGGCAGTCAAATATTTAGAAAAGTAGCATAATATGCCACAGCTCTCCAGGTCTTTAACTAATTAGGTAAGTACATATCCATGCAAAAAATCACGGCGAGAGCAACCGGTGACCCCGCCGTACAAACGAAGGAAGCACAACTATCGACCCACTATCGACCAAATCTCTGTAATTACACGTCACGCACACAAACTCAACATAAATTCTACGAAACTGGCCACTTAACACCTTCCGATACGCATTTGACACAACGTAGTGATTATATTTTTTTGTTTGACACTTCAATGAAATAATTTAATTTTAAATCGTATCGTAATCGTGCTGTGCAAATTACACAACTTCAAATTGAAGTCTAGGGTTGTCAGAAAATAAATGGGGTAATTTTGCCTAAAAATGAGCAATTTTTTTTTCATTATATTTAGACAAATTTATATTTTATTTTTGATGACAATCATAATATAACTAAGCGAAAAAGGCTGTTTTGTTAATTAAAAGATTTTAAATTGATATTGAAATTTAACTAAAACAAAACTTATTACTAAATTGTAGTACATTTAATATACCAGTCTCCGTCATAATAGCTGCATGCCAAATTTATCATGAAGTACCTAGGTACCTACGTAATTGGTGTACTTACCATGTTGTCTTCTATGTTTTTTGTAAATGTATATGTTTGTGTGTGCAATAAAGAAATAAATAAATAGGTAATCAAAATCTTACTACATTAATAATATTATTTAGTTATAGTTAGTCCATGATAGGTAGTAGGCACCCACCAAAACAACCTTAGCGACGAACGGAGGACTCGTCACGCGTGATGTGGTCAAAGATGGGACGCTATACGGATAGCTAGAATATTTATCTTTATTTAGGTATTTTTTAAGGTCATAAATGTCAGAAAACACAAGACAAATAAAATATGAACCCATTTTGAATAAATAACTTTGAATTTGGCTTAGAGAAAAAAAAACCGCTACCCAAGAGCCGCTTTGTGTAATTTGGTAAGAGATCTGCGATATAGGGATGTAAACTTGCCCGGTGTATAACACCAAAAGTAGTGAATAGTCTACTAACCCTGCGAGATACGCTAAATAAAATCGCTAACTGGTACATACTTGGATTATTATTAAATATTTTTAGTGAATATATTGCGTTTTTACATTTGACTTTTTAACTTTTTTATTTTTAACTGTCAGGATACGATTATATAGTAAACATGGTGATGGGCACCCTGTTAAGCAGAGATTTTCAATAAGGCCAGAGGCCCTATACTGTAATTAATCAAAATTATGTAAAAACAGAGTAGGTAAATTTTAATACGTTGCAATCGATAAATTATTATTTTCTAGCATCGAACATCCATCGATTTGTAACTATCATAATAAAGACTAATCTAATGAGATCTCATTTTAAATAATCATCGTGAAAGGGAAAAATAGGGAAAAATAGGAAAATAGGCAAATTTTCATATGTGAATGGTATCATTCCATAACGCACACATACTCATCAACTGACAGTTCCCCTGCTTCATTTGACTTTTCGGAGCATACCATCCTGAGTATTTATTCATCCAAGGGCGAGAGATTGAAGGATATACCAACAATCACATTTTCGTATATTATAACTAAATCTAGTTTATAGTTCAGTTTTATGAAAAGCTCTGTTATGGATAGTTACCAAAAAAGTAATTGCATTATCTGCGCTTCTAGGTAAATATTAACAGCCACATCACATTCAACCAATCTGCAGTTCCTAGGTCTATTCCAGCCGTGGTAAGGCATGATGATTAAAGACAAGAAAGCCGCTACGATTGCACTCAAAACAAAACGACTAAAACCTAAGACAAACCTATTACAAACTAGAGGATGCCCGCGACTTCGTCCGTGTGGATTTAGGTTTGTAAAGATCCCGTGGCAACTGTTTGATTTTCTGGGATAAAAAGTTGCCTATGTCAATTACAGGGACGCAAGCTACCTCGGTACCCATACAAATCGTTTAAGCAGATGGTTTTTTGAGAATCCCGTGGGAACTCTTTGATTTTCCGGGATAAAAATAGCCTATGTCCGTATCCGGGACATAAGCTAACCGTGTACCAAATTTCGTCAGAATCGGTTAAACTGTTGGGCCGTGAAAAGGTAGCAGACAGACAGACACACTTTCACATTTATAATATTAGTCTGGAAGTATGGATAACAGTAATAGAGTTACGTTACCAAGAAATAGTTATGAGCAGTCCGTACTTTGATGTTTCTCGTGTAAAGGAAGCAATTTCGGTCGTTAAAAGCGGCAAGGTTAAAATAATTCTGCATATTAAATCTGGGCGCAATAAACGTTTTGTTTAGCTATATTATATTACTAGAATATACCCCCGTATTCGTCCGCGTGGATTTAGGTTTTCAACAAAGATTCCGACGAATTGAGAACCTCCTCCTTTTTTGGAAGTCGGTTAAAAATACAATTTTACGGGATCAAAGGTAGCCTATATCCGTAATATGTATACCTACGGGATGCAATCTGCCTCTGTACCAAATACATAATGTTCGCGACTTCATCCATTAGGAATTAGGTTTTTAAAAAACCTGTGGGAACTCTTTGATTTCACGGGACAACAAGGAGCTATTTGCCAATGTCCATCTTCGGGATGCAAGCTATCTCTGTACCAAACATCAAAATAGGTTAATCGGAAAAGCTATAGCAGACAGACATACAGACTTTCGCATTTATTAGTACATAAGGATAAAGTTTTACGACAGATTGTTAACCATAAATTAGGGGTTTATCTCGTGTCTCTGCGATAATTAATAGACAACGCGTGAAAACTTGTCGAGCAGGAAACGAGCGATTTACATGTCTGGCCAATAGTATACGATGCAACGTCTTTCAGCACTTGTTCGCTAATTAATCACATTCACGATACAATCTTTATACTTCTAATCAGAAGTGGGATCACTTCCTATATAAACCAGTCGCATGTGATTTAGAATTAGCTGACCCAAGTTTACCGGGAACATGTTCGGACGAGGAAAAAATATCCGAATACTTCGACCAAACTAAGTGCAGTTTAGGGGGAATGAGTGTAATATTTTATAATAAAATCCCACAGTAAATTTTAGACTTGCCTTTACAAAAGTTTAAAAAATCTATTAAAAGTATAGGTGTGCTCCTGGAAAAAGCATATTTATACAATCGATTATGTAAATGATAAATAAATAAATACAAGTGTAAATTAAAAATTTATAACACCCCCGACGATCCAAAGTATTTGAGCTTTGTATTTGAGTTTTCCAAAACATCATTTTCAAATAAATAATTATGTATTTAGGCAACGTCCATCTTGACAGCTTGACATTTGTCTATTGACATAATATTATGAACCTAACGGTTATCTAACCTTCTTTTCTACAAGAAAACTAGAAAAGAGCTGATAACTCTTAAACGGCTGAACCAATTTTTTTAGATTATAGCTAAGAACACTCTCGATCAAGCCACCTATCAAACAAAAAAAACTAAATTAAAATCGGTTCATTCGTTTAGGCGCTACGATGCCACAGACAGATACACAGATACACAGATACACAGATACACAGACACACAGATACACACGTCAAACTTATAACACCCCTCTTTTTGGGTCGGGGGTTAAAAAGCATGGATTTGACTCGCTCCAGCAATGCCCGGGGCTGCAATTGCTTGTATAGTAATATGGCATATTATTGTAAATTGAACAGTTGAAAAGAGCAACCGCCGAGTTTCTTGCTGGTTCTTATGGGTAGGAACGGCATTCCGAACCAGTGGTAAATTATATTTTAACGATTCAAAAGCACTTGTAAAAGTTTATTTGAATAAAAATCTATTCTATTCTATTATGTATTTCTATTCTATTCTAGTAACCAGTAGGAAATATTGCACATCGAACTGTAGAAAGAGATAACGATTTCGTAAAGCGTTGTCTCTGTCGCTGAGACAGACCCTCTAAAAAAGGATATTCAGAAATTACATCAAATCAAAGCCAGAACGGGTCAGCTAGGTATTTATTAAAATCTAAATAAGTATTTCAAAAAGTCTGTGAGAATCAATTTGCAAAATAAATACCTAATTGAAATCGTTAGTAAAGTATTTCTTAATCAGTTATTACTTTCATTAATTAACGGCACAGAAATTTCCAGGAGGGGCAAGGAAAGTAATAGAGATGACGTGAATACACCCACTTTTCATCCAAAGCGATTAACGCGGTGACTAACACCCAGTTTCTAGCTAGCGTAGGCAGATATCTCGAACAATGTCATGATTGGATCGGATTAAAAGTGACGACTTTCACAAATAGCTAATCCATTAATAAGCGATGCAGATGGATGTATACAAATATGCGTAAGAAATGTAACACAGTAAAACTCAGAATTAAATGGGAGCCAAAAAGGTGGTAGAAACAGCAAGGCACACAATATTATTAAGTATTTAAATGTAAGTTGTGGAACACAAGAATTAAAACAAAGTAAAAATAGTAAATTATGTCAGTATGTAGGTAGGTAGATAAAGCATTTTTTTTTAAATAAAATTTACTAGAAGCAGAAACAAAGAACGAGATATTAATCTCAGTTACCACTACCTACCCAAAAGTCATTTGAGTATTTAAATTTTTACTAAGCAGCTTTATTCTAATGAAGAAACAGAAATTGCCATCATGATGTAAGCTGATGTAAGCCTAAAATATGATAATTATTACGTGAAACAACACAAAGTAAACATCGACGATATGGTTGGTTATTTATAGCATATTCTTTGGAATGGGGGCAATCTATTTTTAAAGATGTTCACCACATTCCTTACCTTAGCACTTGACAACAAAACAATTTACAAACTGAGAAACCTTAATTGCTATTAATGGATATGGCAAGTGAAATAAGACGCACTTGCAAGTTGCGAATACGATGTTACGAAGAGCAGTATAAATACGTAACAATAAAACAAAAGTGGGGAAAGAGCAACAAGAGTGGCGATTGGTCATGCAGCCGAGGATATATCGGGTGAGGATGCACATGCCCTTATATGTGCACTGGTAACAGTGCAACTAGGCACTAATGCTATTTTAGAATCGTTTAAGAATGCGCCGAGTCTAGGACAAAAGTAGATAATTCTTAAACACAATGAACTATCATTATCAAATCAAATCACATTGTTTCTAAGAACTATCTTAGAAATAATGTGATTTAATTTGGAATACCAAAATAGCTAAGGACAAATTGAGGAGGATTCAACATTTACTTTCAGTAGAGAGTTGAAAAAAACTCATTAGTCGAATTAATATTGAAAGCGAAATTAGAACTATCCGGATGGCTTATAGAAATGGCAATGCGCAGGGCGAGATGTCCAAGATTTTCAATCAGAGTCAAGAAATAATGAAATCTAAGATTAGGTTGACTTCGATCTCATTGGATGAGTAGTTATTAGTATGTAGGTACCTAAACACTTGACACCGTGCCGTCTATAGATTGTATGTTGTTTAGCAATCGAACCACTTATCCTCTTAACGTGGCCTTAAGTCTTTGTCCACACAACGAAATACTATACTGAGTTGACTCATTCTCGATTGAATTCGCTCTACAATGAGCCTTAACGAGTTCTAACATCACAAGATCCTTAAGGCATGGGGCATAAAGTTCAAATTCAATAGCAAGCTTTGGTCCCGTTTATGGAGATCATCCCTTATTAGCCGTTATGGCGGATGCGATGATCTATAAATAGCGTTGTAAGATCAACAAGTCTAGGAGTAGACAGCGTTTTATGTTTCACTAGCGACCCGACCCGGCTTCGCACGGGTGCAATGTAGATACTAATATGGCGTCAATGTGACTATTTTGTTATGTTTCAAAAGATTAAGACCGCATTTTCGATGAAAGCCTCAGTCGACCTAATTTCTTTCGTCTGTTCTTCTTGAACAATTATTAATCGTCATAACACAAAACAATACTAACTATACCTATAAAAACCTTGCTCTTGAGTCACTCTATCTATTGATGACAACCGCATTAAAATCCGTTGCATAGTTTAAGCGTACTGAGGGATAAACGGCGGGAAGAGACTTTGTTAAAAGACACAGAATAGTAGAGAATGTTCTGGCAACCTTCATTCACTAGTAATTTCGATTTATCTCTATGAAGTAATGTAGCCCATCAAAGCAGCAGATCGTGAATTTATACTGCAAAGACACTTCCATAGTGGACCCATTGGCCTTACAACTTACATTCAACTTCGTCCGCGTGGATTTAAGTTTTTTGAAATCCCGTGGGAACTCTTTGATTTTCCGGGATAAAAGTAGCCTATGTGCTAATCCTGGATATTATCTATCTCCATTTCAAATTTCAGCTAAATCCGTCCAGTAGTTTTTGCGTGAAGGAGTAACAAACACACACACACACACACACACACACACACACACACACACACACACACACACACACACACACACACACACACACACACACACACACACACACACACACACACACACACACACACACACACACACACACACACACACACACACACACACACACACACACACACACACACACACACACACACACACACACACACACACACACACACACACACACACACACACACACACACACACACACACACACACACACACACACACACACACACACACACACACACACACTCACACACACACACACTCACACACACACACACACACGCACGCACACACACACGCACGCACACATACACACACACACACACACACACACACACACACACACACACACACACACACACACACACACACACACACACATACAAACAAACTTTCACCTTTATAATATTAGTGTGATTCTTTCCATTCATGTTAATGTTTTAAACCGATGTTCAAAAAAATCATAATGTTAGTTTGAGTGAATGTTCCTTGGTAAGAATCGGAAAAGATTCTGAAAATTCTTGCACTGCTAGTTACTTACATTGTCCCCAAGTGCTATTATAGGCTATAATATATATCAGAAGGGCAAACTCACGGACAGAAGCTAATCGTATTTAATATGCACCCCGTACTCATGAGGTTTTTCGAATGAGGATTTCTTAAACACCTCTTGGTCAAGTATTTCTTAGCTAGTTGATGTTTAGCTTCAGGACCGTTCAATCATATAGCGTCTCCTCTTCAATTTGAGAGGCCGCTTGTTGGCGTTGTATGACATCTCTTGTTCGTTTTGTGATCGCAGCAGCTAAAAGGGGTGACATGAGTTGAGTCATTTTATACTCTGCTAACATAATTGGAACATAACTTCACTTGGCCTTCTGCGCAATGCCACTTTCATCTCAACTTTTCCATCTGTGTCTTATTTGGATGCTTAGTGTCTTCTCAGATCTTTTGATGCAGGAAAGCTCATTTAACTTACTACTATTCTATTTCTAATATCACATTTGTAAAGGTTTGGGTAAAATTAGGATACGCATAATTAGACATTTAGTGGTTACAATATTGATAAGGTTAGTGTAACTTACGCTATGACTTTATTTATCACTTCCGGTGTTTACTTTCGAAATGATCACAGTTGCTCTGTTTCTTTCTTTGAAATTAGTTCTGTTGTATTGAAAGTTTAGCTATCCAATTTAGCGACAAGAGAAGCGAGATGATAACCAAATTCTATATGCATCATTTCTATAATAATGCAATTCTGACCAGCTTATTAATTTACATCGCCGTCCACTATATATAAACAATAAATGATCTTTATTTACAAAAATAATGCTCACATAAATTTTTGACAGGTTAACTCCCAAAAAAGGAACTGTGTCATGGGAACTTGTGTCTTCCTTGTAACATTTGTACCAATATGTCAATGCAATACCATCCATTACACGCATGCGTCCTACAACTGGACATAGGCACTTTCGAGACCACGCCATCAAACATTGTCCTCCGCTTTCTCCATCCACCCACTTCCCACAACCTTGAGGACTATTCTAGTGATTCACACAAAACACGGTCACGAGCCGCCCTATATACTTTATTCTTTGATAAAATAATTTGTATTATTCATCAACAAACTGACATCCGATAGCCAATATAAACATTTAGCATTCGTTAGCGTGTTGCGTCAAATCTGGTCCTACATCCATATCAAACGTTGACGAGGCATCGAAAATGCGCAGTTCGCCAGTATCGATAGCGAGTAGCTTGTCATAGTCTAAATTAGTTTTTAGTACGTCACGCACTACGTGTTCCATTCCATCTGCGAATACAGCATTGACTACTGATTGCTGACTCAACAGTCAACTGAGATTGATAGTGAAATTTAGTTTGATGCTTGATGGATTCAGATACATACTTAAATTTCTTATTGATGGTTAGATTATGTTGCACAGTTACTTGTTCAAGTATCTGATTACCAAAAATCCTTGGTAGTATACGATTTTTGGTAATCAAGGGTACTCTCTCGATCGTCATTGTTAAGGTTTTTGGGAGACATTTCACATTTGGCTAAACTAAATTGCCAGGTATAATAATATAGACTAACAGGAAACCGGGCTCGTTTTGCCATGTGATCCTAGAATAAGTCTTATAAAATAGAGAGTTAAGAGTTTCCGCAATAGGAAAAGAGGTATTTGTTTTTGTTTTTAGTTTGTTGTTGTGTTGTAGTTGGCTTTAGGCCGCAGCGAAAATTTATTCGCGTCGTAAAAATAGGAGAAGCTATATATTTGAACGTCTTTGCGGAGTGAGCCTTCTATACCTGAAACTTGAAAGGTAAATACTACTAAAATGTTTTAATACTTAATAGACAGTACTCCTCGAGTTATTAATTTATTTAGTTCAGATATTCATGTACCATTTAATTAGCACCACTGAAATTCTTCACCAATAGATTGTTAGCGCATATTATGTCACAAAAATTTGAGTGTGCTTTACAAATTAGCATCTATGGTTCAACAAATTTATTTGTGTTATCAATTATATTATGTAGTGGTAATTTTGTCATGCGCAGTAGGTACATGAAGAGTAAATACAGGCGGTCGTGTGCATTTAACATCACTAAAGTTTTAATGATTATTAACATTTTGATGACAGAAAGAGCGATTAAAGAAAATTTATGTTCTTAATTAATTGCAATGTAAAATTAAATGGTTTGATTTATAAAACTGATTCATTGTCAGAGGTGGATTTATCTGATCGGGATTCATTAGATTTAGTTGCTTTGAGGCCCAGACTTGTTGTTCTGGAGCGTTACCGAAAAGTTGAGCAAAAAAGACCAACATAAACGGCAAACCATTTGATTCAATATTACTATCACCACAGTCCACATCGGCACCTCAATCCGGTGTTCGACAATTAGTCAAATCAGTATCTTTTTATCAAACGTCAAAATACTGGCATGTGACGTCACAGTGATTTGACGTGCATTTTTAGTTTAATCGATAGTTTAAAATGGTTATTACACTTATAACTAACAAAGTACGTAGATTTAACGTATTTTAGAAGACCCTCTATTTAATAATTCACTGAAGAAGTTATTTATTTTTGACGTAGGCAAATACCGTGTTTGGATGAACAATAATTTTCTTATGACGTAGTCTCACTCGTACTGCTGTAAATCTGCCTAAAAACAGGGGTTTTTTAGCAAAATAATTAATAAACTCGCGTCATATCGCTTGTGTTATCTAAAAAAAGATTTTGCTGTAAATTGGTTAAGATTAGGTGATTATTATAAATACTTAATACGATTTGATAAGATTCCAGTGAAAATAATAAACAATTAAAATACTACACAGAAAGTTCTACAGCCATGAGTGTCTCATCATAAAAATGCTAGTTTTCCTTTATTACTGGCTGAAAATGAGAATTTTACAGGAACAGCATTTAGATGCAATTAGTATTAATTGTTCTATATTCTATTAGTGCTTTATGTAAGACTAGCTGAGCCGCCCGGCTTCACACTAATGGCATTTTAAAAAATCGGTGAGGGGGTAAGATTTCTGAAAACCCCGAAACACGTACCTACTCCTTTAATTCTGCCCGAAAATACAAGTACCAATTTTCTAGACGAATGACGAGCTTTCTTCCCCTATTCAAACCCCTTGGAGGTGGAGTTTCTGGGAATTCTGAAACACGTACCTATTTCTTCATTTATAACCAAAATCGTAAAACCATTTTCATGACTATATCGGTCTTCCATACAAACCTTCATCCTATATTTTAGCCCCCTTCTTTCTGAGTAAGTGAAATGAATGGCGTATTCGCTTACTCAGAAATAAATTTTGGAAATTCTACTTTCTATAAAAACTTACAATCAAAATTTTAAGTTTCCAACCCCTGCGGTTAAGCCGTGCGTTGATAGATCGTCTGATCTAGTCAGGATAAATCTTTTTATATATATGTATAGATAATACACGGACACCAATATAAATCTGAGTTCAAAGTAAAATGGCACGCCAAAATATTGTTTGTATCCAAAATGTGATTATAATAATATGATATATGAAATGCGTAAAAGATTCCTTTCGATAACACGATTTCATTCCCCCAATATCATGTTTATGTTTATTTTAATGGTCGAATGGAATACATACAGTATCTTCATATAAATACTCTTACATTTATTTGCAGTGGGAATATTTATTTTGTTGAAAAGCTTCGTGGAGTTGAGATATTTTGATGAAATATGGGCTGAGTTATCCAGTAGGTATTCTCTGTTTCAATTTTAGACGATATTTTACGATCTCAGTAAGGAGTGCTTGTTTTGACTCCATGTTTGCTAGAAAATTCTAGCGAAGGAAATTGTCTTTTTTCAACTCGAAAGTAATCCTCGCCTATTGATTTAATTTTTGTAAAATATTTGTTAAAATCTTAAACTACCACTAAAAGTAATGCATTCACAATATTTCCTGTAGTATAGGATTGTAATATGTAGTTACTATGTAGTTACTACTTTTAGAATTGATTAGGTAGTTTAAGATTTTTAGGGTTCCGTACCTCAAAAGGAAAAACGGAACTCTTATAGGATCACTTTGTTGTCTGTCTGTCTGTCTGTCTGTCGAGAAACACATAGGGTACTTCCCGTTGACCTAGAATCATGAAATTTGGTAGGTAGGTAGGTCTTATAGCACAAGTACAGGAATAAATCTGAAAACCACGAATTTATGGTCACATAAAAAAAAAAAAATTAAAATAATATGTTTCAATTTTCAAAGTAAGATAACTATACCAAGTAGGGTATCATATGAAAGGGCTTTACCTATACATTCTAAAACAAGTTTTTATTTATTTTTATGCATAATAGTTTTTGATTTATCGTGCAAAATGTTGGTTAAAATACCCGAGTACGGAAACCTCAGTGCGCGAGTCTGACTCGCACTTGGCCGGTTTTTATTTGTACACAATCGAAAGGAAAGAGACGACGAAGTCTAAGTTGGAGCGCGCTTGCCTTTATCGGGCTATTAAACATTTTGGAATTCCATATTTAAAACAGTTTGGCACGCGATAGAAATACAAGGATATACAATTCAGCAAAACAGTCAACCATTTTCGCGATGTCAAAGCTCACTTTATCGTGTCGAAAATAATGAAATGCCGAAGGCGAGGCATGACAAGCCTGAAATATCAAAGGCAAAGCGAGTGCTAGTACTCGTATTATACTTTAGTTTTCATCGGTATACATCTGAGTTTTGTTTCGCTCGCGGCAAAACCGTGCACTTTGGATTTTTTCGTGCATTGATTATTTCAACGAACAAACTATGTATATTTTTGTCTTTGATCAATGGGAGACTATCCCAGTAACCAGATGAACTAGAGCAAGGAAACTCGTGGTTTGATCCTGAATCGACGATGTCAAATATTTGGCTATGGCGAAGAAAAATATGGCTACTTTAGGGCTACCTGCGTCAAATGTACTAACATTTGATGCCTTCCAGTGACGTTGAAGCTTCGACCTTTTGTGAAGTTCTCCAACTGTTATGTACAGTGTTTATACTCAGGACTCAGGATATAAATCTTTACTCCGGACATTTTTACATGTTCAAATGTGCAAAAAGTTGAAGCGGTGATAGCCTAGTGGTTACGAGGCCGTCAGCCACCTATTCGATGGGTCCGGGGTTCGATCCTGGGCACGCACCTCTAACTTTCTGAGTTATATGCGTTTGCAATTGAAATAATCATCACTTTAACGGTGAAGGAAAACATCGTGAGAAAATCTACATACCTGTGAGTTCTACATAATGTTCTCAAAGTGTGTGAAGTCTGCCAATCCGCACTTGGCTAGCGTGGCTGACTATGGCCCACCCCTTCTCATTCTGATAGGAGACCCGTGCTCGGTAGTGAGCCAGCGCGGTTTTTGATAAAAAAAGATTTGAAATACTCAAAACTTTCAAGAAAATCTTATTGGTAGACCCTACTATCACTTTTAGCGAAACTTTGTTATTTCGCTTTGGTCGTGAAAGTTCTCTCAAGTTGGGTGGAAATGTTTGCACATGTTTTATGTATGTTTGGCTTATGATGCAATGTTATGCGCAAAGTTCAGCGATGTATGCGAAAGCTCAATCACCCAGAGGCCACCCACGCTTTATTATCACATCCTTTGTTATACAATTAGTTTACAAACATACATACGTCATTACGCAATCGCGTTCTTGAAAATGGATTGAGCGATTTTCAGAGAATTCAGAGTTTATAATATACTAGAAGATGCCCGCGACTTCGTCCGCATGGATTTAGGTTTTTACAGATCCCGTGGGAACTGTTTGATTTTCCGGGATTAAAAGTAGCCTATGTTCGTCTCCGGGATATAAGCTAATCCTGTACCAAATTTTGTCAGAATCGGTTAAACTGTTGGGCCGTGAAAAGGTAGAAGACAGACAGACAGACAGGCACACTTTCGCATAATTATAATATTAGTATGGATCTTATGACATTTTCCGAACTATTTAACATCATTATTTCATCGTTTTTAGGGTTCCGTGCCTCAAAAGGAAAAAGGAACCCTTATAGGATCACTTTGTTGTCTGTCTGTCTTTCCGTCGTGTCTGTCAAGGAAACCTATAGCAGGATACTCATTGTTGACCTAGAATTATGAAATTTGGCAGGCAGGTAGGTCTTATAGTACAAGAAAAGGATTTTTAACACCCGATCCAAAAAGAGGGGTGTTATAAGTTTGACGTGTGTATCTGTGTATCTGTCTGTGGCATCGTAGCTACTAATGAACCTATTTTAATTTAGTTTTTTTTTGTTTGAAAGGTGGCTTGATCGAGAGTGTTCTTAGCTATAATCGACGAAAATCGGTTCAGCAGTTTGAAGGTTATCAAGCTCTTTTCTAGTTTTCTTATAGAGGTTTTGTGTCGGGGGTTTTTTAATCTTTGAAGTTATTTTATACTGTGTGGAGATATTGGAGCATTTATGTTCGTGACCTATAGGATCAAAGCCTCACAAAGCCTTTTACGTTGTTGGTACAACAATACTGTCTGTAGTACCCTATATCCGCCCCCTTCGTGAAGGGAAAGTAGGTATTCCGTGGTGTACGTCACGTATCTTACCTGGAACAAACATAACTTAGTATTAAGATAATAAATATTTCACATACATAATATTAGGTAACCATTTCATTAAGTAACAATATATTATTATGATATGATGATTTTTTTATCATGATAAGAATTGTTTTTAACCCCGCGACCCAATAAGAGGGGTGTTATAAGTTTGATGTGTATCTGTGTATCTGTCTGTGGCATCGTAGCTCCTAAACGAATGAACCGATTTCAACTTAGTTTTTTTTTTTGTTTGAAAGGTGGCTTGATCGAGAGTGTTCTTAGTTATAATCGAAGACAATCGGTTCAGCCGTTTGAAAGTTATCAGCTCTTTTCTAGTTTTCTTATAGAGGTTTTTGTGTCGGGGGTTCTTTAAATTTTGAGTTATGTTTAATTTTATTCAAAACTTCAAGTGCTCTCTATTCGGCGGATTACAGATCTTACGAAGAAATCGAAAAGAAAATTTATTGCTAAATGTTTAACACAAACAAAAAATTATTATGGCTGTTTTTTTATCAGATAGTTAAGTAGGTAGGCTTTTGAAATATTTATACACGTTAAGTACATAGTATGGGCAATAACGTAATATACATCAAAGTTCAGACGACGACGTATGGCGCCAAGGTAGACTAATTTATGACCAAAATTAAAACCATTAAAACATTCTTTGACCGAAAGTAGTGCTTCATATGGTTGCCACCTGGAGGGATTCTTCAAGAGAATTGTTCACAGTTTTTCACTTTCACACATGCAGATGATCTAAATTACAAGTGTAAATTAAAAATTTATAACACCCCAAGTGCGTGACAAGTGAAGGTTACAGTAACTAGAAAAGAGCTGATAACTTTCAAACGGCTTAACCGATTTTCTTGGATTATACCTAGCTAAGAACACTCTCGATCAAGCCACCTTACAAACAAAAAAAAAAAAAAATTAAAATCGGTTCATCAGTTTAGGAGCTACGATGCCACAGACAGATACACAGGTATACACGTCAAACTTATAACACCCCTCTTTTTGGGTCGGGGGTTAAAAATGGCATATTCCACTATCCGTACATACATGAGGATAAATGACTGAAAGACATATCAACTCTAAACTTGACTTGCACACGAACCATCGTACAACAATTACCACTTTTTTTTTTATTGCACCCATTTAATGGCAGTCATTTTTAAATTATATTATTTGTTGTTAAAGCGGCTACAGGACTACACATTCTGTGAAAATTTCTATTTTCTACCTACCTACGGCTATCTTAATAGATAGGATTAAATAACAAAGCAAAGCACCGCTTTCTGCGCAATCATGATGAAAAGATCACAATAAGGAATTTTAATCATTCCAATTTAATTTAGATACCTACTTACTTGTTTACAAGAATTTATTAACAAATCCATGCGTGCTGCACGCCAAACCCGTTAAGTCAGTAACTAATGGTATAGTTGACGTGCTACATTTGTTACTAGATCATTCCCAGAACTAGTATTTTTTAGTGGGCAAGTTACAAGTGTCCACACTACGTAACGCGTGAAACGTATTTAAGTTGATTAATTAGAATTAATACCTATGATAATATGGTTGTGACGTAGACGTCACGTTGGCTTTTTAGGAACTTCATTTCAATTGCTAAATTCGACTCTACGATTATGAATTACGATTTTGTTCGGTAATAATAATATAATTTTAATTCTTTCATATCCAACTATGCCATTTTCTCTAATTAGATACTGAAATAAAACGAATTACTTAATATAATTTTATAGTATAATGTGTTAAGTATGAAAGCATTATTTTTATGCAAATATTGAATAATATTTCAGCTATTCATTATCATTATAATGCCTTATGCATTTTAAACAAGACTTGAGTATTTATTGGGAAACTAACTTAAAATTGTTTTGTTAATTTACGGCAACCCTAGGCTTCGGCTGCCGTGTTCAAGTGACGTAATATTCACGTGTGCTTGTGACGTAGGCAAGAAGACGCCAGGCGCTTTTGGAGTTTCATTTTTGATATTCAATTTCAGGTATTAGGTATGTAAACTTTACATTGTAATGATTTACGTACACGAATAATATATTATGTGATGAATAATATTATGTAGGTACCTATATGAAAATATAGATAAGTATATTAATATATAAAAGTTGTACATATAACATATTATAATATTATGTAATAATATTTTTGCCAAGATAGAAGATAAGTTGTTAGGACTATAAAATATAGTTTAAAAGTAGTAGTAAGTAGTGTACATAAATATTTTTCTATCCTTAATTCTTTTCATAAATGCTTTACATTTTCGGTTACATTAAATTTAGGTTACAATATTAAGTCATAACCAAAAATATTGGGTAGGCAACGGCGTTCTATCTCTATACAGTAGTCGTCAAGCCTGTCAAGCTACTTATAGTAACAGTTGAAACCTATTTAATCAAGTGTTGCTGGTGAATTATTAGGTATTTAATGAAAAACTGTCCATTATGAAAATAACAATGGGGATAAAATCGCTTTATGGATACGGACTGTTGTTTCTGCCCCGCTGGTTAATTGAAGATTAATTATTCGGCCCGAAATAAATTAACAATTAATCTTTGTTGTTGCTACGCAAAAATGTATAAAAGATAAGAAGATAAATTATTTCGGAAACAGTATTTTAAGTAGGGACTAGTAGATATTTAGATACTTAGATACTTACTAAATATTTTGTCGGGTGTGAGTTTTATGCTTGTCATCTTATTTACTTTGCCTTACATTATTACCATTGATTCACGTCCATAATCCATTACCCAATAAGTAAATACATCCCTGATTTATGATAAGTTACGACTGCCATTGTGCAGTACAAAAATACGTGTAAGTACATAAATCTGGCGAAGTATTGTGGTACAGATCTGTATGATACAAATATAGTACCTACTCTTTCATAGCGAGAGAGACCGCATCCCGCTCGACACAATAGGTATTCTCGGGGTCGGGAATCGATATGCAAACCGCAATCGGCCGAGTTGTATAACCTGATAACGAATATACTTACTACATAACAATAACTTTAGAAAGAAAATATACACAGGATATACACAGAGAACTACTAAAACTACAACAAGAAGACAAGTGTAAATTAAAAATTTATAACAACCCCGACACGTGAAGGTTACAGTAACTAGAAAAGAGCTGATAACTTTCCGAACCGATTTTCTTCGATTATACCTAAGAACACTCTCGATCAAGCCACCTTTCAAACAAAAAACTAAATTAAAATCGGTTCATTAGTTTAGGAGCTACGGTGCCACAGATATACACGTCAAACTTATAACACCCCTCTTTTTTCTTTTTTTTTGGGTCGGGGGTTAAAAGTTAAGATCATTAAAATTTTGTAGACACGATTAAGGACGTTCAATATCGTTATCGCAATGACTGCCTTCATAGGTACCTCAAACTCTAATCTAAAACTGCAAGCTCAGCTCAATTGGTGGACGCTTTCAACAAGGCTCTAAATTAATTTGAGGATGCTTTAAAGTTGAAACAGTGTCTACGATGCTGGTTATGCTAGGACTTTGTTCATAAGTCTAACCAAGTAGTGCTTAAACTCTATTTTTAACTGACTTACAAAAAGCAGGAAGTTCTCAAATAATTTTTTTAACACGTTTTTCTTAAACTTTGTAGTGGTGTTTTAAATTAAGTCGTTTCTTTGTATTTTACAGTTATAGCTGATGCACCTATCTTTACTAATGTTTTTTTGTTTTTTTGGTTAGTTAAAGTTATAATTTAGTTGTTAGTATTGTTAAGTAAAGGTAAAGGCCTTATCCAGAGATGGCCATTTATCTCGCTCCTGTGTTACTCGTTCCCATTTCGGACCAGCTGTTTCTTTGATCTCATCTTCCCATCTTGCCAGGGGTCTCCCCCTGCTCCTTTTGCCATGAGGGCCTCTCCACCGAGTTACTTTTACGGTCCACCTCTGGTCTATAAGTCTAGCCACGTGACCTGCCCATTTCATCTTAGGTATATACGATTTATCAAATACCCTGTATAGATACATCTTTGCCTATAACAGATTCCCATGTAACAATTAGCATGGTTTCCAATGTGTCGTTTTGTGGAATTAGTTACAATGAGACTACATTGTAGTTGTACCATGAAGCGGAGGCGATGCGCACAACAAACAACTATTGTAGCCATTGTCAGGGCCTAGTAAACATACCTATTGACCAATATAAAACTTTAGGATTCCCTTTACGGCTCTACCATAGTTCATGACAGTTAGGAAAGTTATAAAACATCAAGGCTTCACCTACATTGACTGGCGTAGTGTTTTAGTGTAGCCTATATAACATTGGTAGATAGTTTATGAAACGACTAGGTTCTAGGACTAGGTATCTTTGATTTCACGTCATCCCCTTGCCTAATATTTGACAGATATCGATTTAGGAATCAGGATCAAGCCCACTCCTCGCTCTGGTTCACTCTGGCTGTATTGTGCAGAGAACAGTAGAGCTGTACTCATAGAAGAATAGTTAGTTGTAAATGAAGCTACCACTTTCGTCAGAAAATGACCTTCTCTAGTTCAACCGGGAAGAGTCAACAAGATACTTACTTGCGCTTTTCAAAAACGTTTTCTAAAGCCTTGTACAGACTAAGGCTGAGATCTATAGAGATATTTTCAAATTCCCACGGGATTGGAAACAAACAGGATTTACAATATCGTCAAGCGGAGAAGCGGGCCGTCGCTAGTATTTAAGTATTTGTACTTTATTATGATTCATTATCACATCACAGTCAACCGATTGACTTGTTTCTTAAAAGGTCCATCCGTTTAACAGATTTATGTTTGGTACGGAGTGGTTTAAGTCTAGTCCACACTTATCTATACTAATAAATAAAATTGGAGTGTCCGTCTGTAATTTCGAAATAACTACCGCATATTAAGGTCATATGGTTATTTGAACGATACTATAACTGAATCACACGTTTTTAAAATTTTTGTCTGTCTGTCTGTTTGAAAAGGCTAATCTTGGGAACGGCTGAACCGATTTTGACGGGATTTTCACAGACAAGTAGAGAATTGACCAGGGAGTAACATAGGCTACTTTTTTAACCGACTTTCAAAAAGGGAGTTGTGTTTTTCTACCTATGTACACCGAAATCTCCAAGATTTCTGAACCGATTTGCGTCATTTCTTTTTTAATCGATAGAGAAACTTTGCGACATTGTTTCATAAAAAATTTGGGGTCCAACTCCTCAATCCTGATGCTGCAGGGGATCTGACCAATCCACGCGGGCGAAGCTGCGGGCATCAGCTAGTATTATATAAATGCGAAAGTGTGTCTGTCTGTCTGCTAACTTTTCACGGCTCAACAGTTTAAACAATTTTGATGTTTGGTATAGAGTTAGCTTACATCCCGGGGGCGGACATAGACAAACATTTTTATTCCGGAAAACCAAAGAGTTTCCACGGTATCTTTAAAAACCTAAATCCACGCGGACAAAACAAGAAATCTAGATTCTAGTCCATACTCAATATTATAAATGCGAAAGTGTATCTGTCTGTCTGTCTGTCTGTCTGCTACCTTTTCACGGTCCAACAGTGAAACCGATTCTGACGAAATTTGGTACAGGGTTAGCTTATATCCCGGGGACGGACATAGGCTACTTTTATCCCGGAAAATCGAAGAGTTCCCACGGGATTCCTAAAGACCCATCCACTCAACCGATTTGTATGAAAGGTACCGAGGTAGCTTGCGTCCATGTTATTGGCTTTTTATCCTGGAAAACCACACAGTTGCCACGGGATCTATGAAAATCTAAATCAATATGAATATAATGAATATAATGAATATATCATTTCCGTTGCAATCCGTTTATGCTTTTTATTTTATTGAGCGATTGACGTCAAAGTCTGTTATTGTATTATTCGCTAAAACGTGCTAAAACTGTTGCTTCCTTTCTCGTCTACGTGACGCGTCACATTAATGTGCCATAAATTACGTGACAAAGCAAAACTTAAGTAAACATAAATTCAGGAGTATTTAGACTATTCTTAGCGAGTTAAAGAAGACAAGTTAATTTTTTGGGTTCCATACCTCTAAAAGGAAAACGGAACCCTTATAGAATCACTTTGTTGGCTGTCTGCCGTGTCTGTCAAAAAAAACCTATAGGGTACTTCCCGTTGACCTAGAATCATGAAAGGCAAGTAGGTAGCTCTTATAGCACAAATAAGGATAAATCCGAAAACCATGAATTTGTGGTTACATCATCACAGAAAAAAAATCAAAATGTGTTTCGATTTTCAAAGTAAGATACGAGTAACTATACCAAGTGGGTATCTATACATTCTAAAACAGATTTTTATTTATTTTTATGCATAAAGTTGATTTCAAACTATGGAATATAATAAAATATCACTCACCCTACTTTTAAGCAATCGAGTGAGCGATATTTATATATTATATTTCCGTAGTTTGAAGGCAACTTAACAGTTTTTCATTTATCGTGCAATATGTCGGAAAAAATATCCGAGTACGGAACCCTCGGTGCGCAAATCCGACTCGCACTTGGCCGGTTTTTTTAATGACTTATCTCGAAAGCTATGCACTTTATAGGCTTGGTAGGTTTTTTGGCATAAGTGGGTCCAATTTGCCAATAGCGATCGGCCAGCGGGTGGTCCGCGCTCGCGTCGCGCGGCGGGCGTCGACCCCGCGATAGCGCGCGCTAACCTTTGCGCGGCGATTGTTACGCTATTTATGTAACTGATAAACACTTCTATTCTATTCACTGTTGTAACAGTTCATTGCGTAAGCGGCGATAATGAAATTCGCAAGTTTATCGCATTGATCTCGACGGTGATGTAGTGTGTTCGCAGCGCGTTCCATCCAAACGAAGTTTTATTTTTAATGAATGTTAGGTGATGCTCGCGACTTTTTCCAAGTGGATGGTGGACTCTTTATTTTCTGGAACAGAAAGTCATAGCCTACGTCTAGTCCCGGGATGCAGTTGAACTGATGGCCCGTGAAAAGCCAGTGAAATAATTAGGAGTGACTGCAGTCAAGCGCATATAATTACCTAATATTATAGTTCAAAGTAAACGACAAAGCGCGATGGAAATTGTACGGCAAGAAGTCACATCGTACGCGCGTGTACGCGTGTATCATAAGGTTCATCGAAAAACTGAAGAGTTACAGAAACGGCGGCGATATGTTTTTCAGCTTAGCTATAGGTAGGTAGGTCAAAAGGTCTATAGTCTGTTTCTATCTTTATACGGTTGAAAGTGAACGTTAAAAAATTGGATTTAAATCTTTTTCAGCCAAAAATAAAGTTGACATATTATCACGGAATAACTTCCACATAATATCCGATGTAATATTGTCGATGTTCGATAAATAAATAATAAAATTAAAAGTAGGTAAGGTAAGTAATTAGTAAATTAGCTAACCACAAACAGACCACTATTGACGTAGGTCGGGTAGGTACTTGCAGTGAACATGCGACGTCCGAGTGACCTCTATATCTAATACCTATTACCTATCTACGAAGTTAAAATTAGGAAACGAAAAAATTGTAATGTTGTATAGAAGCAGGCGTTACTTTGCGGAAGTCCATGATAGTAGTCAATGGTAGATTGACAACTAGTGAAATCAGTATTTTTATCAAACGTCAAAACATGCGCTTACTATGCTAGCTTCTATGAAATACTGGCATGTGACGTCACAATGATTTGACGTGTTTTTGATTAATTGATTTTTTTGGTTGATTAAACTAAAAAAGCACTTAAAACCAATAAAGGACGAGGATTTTACGGATTTTGGAAGACCAGATTCAATGATTCCTAAGAAATAATTTATTTTTGACGTAGCAAATACCGCATTCGTGCCAATTTTGACTACAGACGGTCATATCAATATCGTCTACCTATCAGTTGTGTAGACTGTAAACTCTCGACTAGCTATCGAAACAATGACGTAAAGGCGGAGTTATCATAGACAAGTTTTTGTGAGCCGTTTTTTGCTGTCCCTCGTCCGTGGTATGTGACACCCAAATAGAGATAAGGTGTCGTTGTGTTTATGAATGGAATAATGATGAATGGCTGCAAGGATGGTGAGGCTAGCCGGTAGGGGCAGACGTGCGGTGAGTCACGTACCCCTTGGGGGTGAGGCCCGTTGATATTTGTCGTCATTCATCATTAAAAATGATACTACCCTCTTTCTATAGAGCGTACTTTGACTTTGCTCAGAAGTCAGATTTAGGGCGATTTGCACTGCATCCGATCCGAATCCGTGAAAATGCGTTCCGAAATAGTCATAGAACTATTTGTATGGTAGCTTACGCACTAGCTCCGACTTCCGTCATCCGAGTTCTCTCCGTCATCCGTGAGAATATCTCGGATGTGCCACGGATTCAAATCAGCATTTTGACGTATTTCTGTCGCTTTTACATTCGCGTCAATTTTGTATTTATTTATGAACTCAGATTTTTTTTCTCTTTTTTTTTTTTTTGGAGACCCCACTTTTTTGGATGTAACATCCGTCAGGTCAGTTTTTTCCGTATATAATGTAGCCTATGCACCGGGACCATAATAACGAATTGATTGATATCTCATTCATCAAAATCGGCTCAGTAATTTAGGCGCTACGGTGGAACACACAGAATCTGATACAAACATACATACATAGACTGCTAAAATCATAACCCTTCCTTTTGGGTTTGCCGTAGTCGGGTAAAAACAGACTCTAGCCTAACCTAAAACCGTCAACAACAAACTAGAAAGCCACACGTAAATTAATTGAAAGCTCACGCCAGCATTAGACAAAACATGAGGGAGCGAGTCCTCCAAACGCCCTCGCGCGTCCCGCCGACCTACAAAACAGAAACTTAGGACTTTTAGCTCACCCAACCATACTAGGGAATAGGGACGTTAAGTGGTTATCGATGTCATGTACATTTTAGTTTCGAAATTCATACTACCAAAAAATTGTGGGTAAATAACAGATACATAGTACGATAGCACGCATGTAAGCTGTGGAAGCATCTAAGCTGTGGGTTAGGACGTCCGCCTCCAAATCGGAGGTCGGGGGTTCGAAAGGTATATAATTAGGGTCACCAAAATCCATTTGGATCGATGCGCTATATTATCGCTAGTTCCATCTATTCGTATGCCTATTCGTTGTCGGATTTTGCCTCCTCATTAGACATCTATGGCAGGCCGTAACTCATACATTCAAAGGTAGCGTTCAAAACGAGTAGCACGTGCTGTAAGTGGGTAACGCATAAATTACACCAGCGTGAATCAGCCGCGCCGCATGAATCACGGCGCCTTATTACGGGCAGAGTCGGGGTGGACCATAACCTACCTAATTACCGTGGTATAGAGTCTAGAGTAGATGTGACGAGATAAACGCGGATGGCGTCAAGTTTTTGTGGGTATGATCCGCAAAAAATGGTGTAGACGTACTCGGTACTATTGAATGGAGCCATGCGATAATTACACGTGAATAAAAATGTCAGGTACGAGTATGTTTGGAGGAAATTTCAATGGAAATAAAAATAAAAATTGGTTACATTACATCAGGTTCCACTTCAATGCCTTCCATGAATCAGCCTGGGGCCAACCATTGACTTGCCAGCTAGTGTTTCGATCGCAATCACCTCTGATTAGCCGACAGTCGCTCACTATTGGCTACAATGCATTGTTGCAATAAGAATACCATAAATTCAGCCAGTCAGAACAATTGATATTGTCTTAATGATTCATGCAGCTTTTCCGGAATCGACCACCGTTTGCGTCCACAGCCGAACTTCCCGAAGGCCTTTCCTTTCCCACAGCACACATGATATCGCATCCAGCCAGTTCCCGCCACTTTCTGAAGTTTCAGACCAGAGGCCTGGAGCACCTAGCCTCCTACCATGGTGCACTTGCCGCTATGCGTCTCCACTTCAGAACAAGAATAAACCCAGCATGGTTACCTACTCAAAGTTAAGAAGATAGCATAGCTAGTCTTCTCTGGCTGACCTCCGGGCTTTTAAGGATGGCAACACCTGATAATGATAAAATATGATATATCTATAAGAGATATTGAGTGAGAGGCCTTGGTATGGCAGTTGTTTTTTTCAATGCACGATAGGCTTGCGCTTGATGACATTCATGCTTAAAAAAGCAATGTTAGGTCTAGGTTGGAGAGCGCTTGTCTTGAAGATGCTTATTCACTCTTGCTTTGAAGGTATTAAGGTCATACGTGGCAAGAAACACAGCCGCCGGAAGAGCATTCCACACCTTTCAACATTTCCGGTAAGAAGAGCTTTTCTATCATGCCTTCCTACTGCATAGTAAACGAAACATTTCACAAACCCTCGCGGTCGCGTCTCACTTTATATCACGAAATAAAAAGGCAGGTATTGTATTTCTAGGCTTTGTTTAAATAAAACAGTTGAGTTAGTATTTGTGGCAAGTAATGTTTAGCCTCAAATGAAGTTTGTTAACCTTTTGCCTACCTTGACTAGAATTCTAGACACGCAACTAGACTTAACGATGTACCTACATATTACGAAAAGGTAGATTTGTGTATTTCATTTATTTCATATTAGTAGGTCAAATTACTAAGTGGATGCCTAGGGATAGTAGGAAGGTAAGTGACATAATATTAGTCTAGAGCTAGTCAAAACACCATTGAGTAAAAGTATGAGTCAACAACGCTTACTGTCGTCTCTTTATAGTAGGCAGATTTAACCATGAGACAAACTTGTATATTATCATTGAAATCAATAGTTTGGGGTTAATTTGACGCAACCTATTGATTTCAATGGTATCCAACCACTGTTTGTGACTCAAAATGTTTAACACCCACTCCGTCTCGCACACACAAATCACAGACGAGATTTTCGTCCCTGTCATTTGTACGGGATTAAGTGACAGAGAGAGCCCTATACTAGCTTCTTTCTGTGGATAGAGTATAGTTTTGAGTGACGTTAGGCACACCTTAGTGCCATAGTTTCTTTCGTTGTCTTTGCTATTTAACAAACGTTCAAACAGTCTTTCGAGTTCACAGAAGTTTATTAAAAGTACATTTCCGCGATCAGCTGTTTGCAGGGTTGTTGCATTGGAGTTTTAAACAAATTCTTTGAGTCATTCTTTGAGTTGCTACGAGGCTCATTAATCATTATGTTTAGGGTTCCGTACTTCAAAAGGTAAAACGGAACCCTTATAGGATGACTTTATAGTCTGTCCCGAAATACCCTAATACGGAACCCTCAGAGCGCGAGTCTGACTCGCATTTGGTCGGTTTTTTGGTACATTTACACAACGATCCTAACCGCAGCTTGCCAGGATGTTACCGACATAAGTCATAAAACACATTATAAGTATACTTAATAGGTTTTTAACTATTCACAATAATTCACATCTACTTGCCTAATTTACCAACTTCCTTAAAAATACGTTGCTAAGCGTGAAAGGAAAATTGTATTGAAAAATTATTAAACCGAAACATAATGTAGGGTAATTGGATAATTAACTTCTGACGGCTAATTAGTCCATTAGCATACGAGTTACGAGTGTGATAACTAACGTCAGAACACTAATTAATTGTAGCTGCATAATCCAATAGGGTGGCCATGTTTTTCAGAGAAAATGTAATTCTCTAACAATTTTTTATTTACTTACCTAATTTTTTTTTTTCAGATACAAGTTAACCCTTGACTGCAATCTCACCTGGTGGTAGTGATGATGCAGTCTAAGATGGAAGTGGGCTTACCTGGAAGGGGTATAGCAGTTTTTATTAATCCCATACGCCTTTGGTTTCTACACGGTAGGTATCATACCGGAACGCTAAATCACTTGGCAGCACGGTTTTGCCGGTAGGGTGGTAACTAGCAAAGCCTCCCTCCAGACCAGAGCAGTGATTTAGAAATTATAAAGTTCCAAACCCTGCCGGGAATCGAACCTGGGACCTCCCACTAACAAGACCACAGCGCTTACCACTGTGCCAGGGAGGTAGTCGAAATGATAATGTTTCGTAGATGATATCGTATTTTTGCTCCATCTGCATTTGAATTACTGATAACTCTACGGTAGCTTGTGCGTTTTTGGTATAATCAAACCGGAGGGATATTTCCATCAGGTTGGTCTATATTAGCAGAGTGAACGACAGCGATGGAGCTCTCGATTTGATAATGAATCGACATCTGTCAAATATTAGGTTTTTGAGCACCAACAGCAGAGAACAGGTTACGTTAGAAAAATATTATCAAGAAGGTGTTATTAGAAAAGAGCCAAGAAGCAAAAGTCTGTATTGTCCCTCGTAAACAGATAAATGTAGTCACCCACGTTCTAAAAGGGACGGCGAAAGTGGCATTAAGAAAAGCTATAAATAACTTGGATCTAAGTAAAGATCGATAACAAACAGTAAACGCTCTGTTTGAGCTTGAAATAACACAAGGGGTCGAGGATTAAATGTGAATCATTTTGAGGACAAATAGGATACCTTAACTACTGAGCCGATTTTGATGAATGAGGTGCAATAGATTCGTTATTATATGGTCCGGGTGATATAGGCTACATTTTATACGAAAAAAAAACGCCTTGACGGATTTACATCAAAAAACAAAAAAAGTAGAAAACTGTTTTTTGGAACTATGTCTAAGCAAACGCAAGAATAGTGCACAGTAACGCTTGCGTTGCAATTTATTATCTTTTTGGATATAATACGCAGTTAGGTAGGTAGTAATGTTATCTTCGGGTCAAGTTCACAAGCAATCAGAAATGAACATTGAAATGTAAATTAACCATTAAATGGTAATATAAAATGATATTTATGTTATGTTGCGGCTACATTAAGGTTATTGCCTATGCAACGCCATAATTATCGCAACAATCAACGCGTTAAACTGAGTGGCCACACTTGAACGGTTAGTCTAATGCCAATTGAATTGGCGTTAAAGTCGTTTAACGCCAAACGGCATTGTGAATACCGTTGTACGTTGATCGTAGCTACATCTGGTTTAACGGGAAACGCCGTTGAACATCGCGTTGTTGGTCGTTAATGTGGCCGGGACATTAGGGTTAACTTGCCACCGATAAAAATAGTACCTAGTAAGTAAATCAACTATTCAATTAACGAGACCCGACAGTCATGCTAGCGTTTATCTGCGTTCAACCACCCGTGTTACAGCTTGTAGCTTATCAAATTCAAGTGAAATTGTTACTAAAAGGTATTACGGTATTACAGTACGTGGTACAAGACCAGGGAATACCAGCCACGCAAAGGTACCTTGAAGATAGATCAGTCAGGGTACCCTTTTTTTTTAAAGAATATTAGACACGTTAATCATGACTTATGTTCCCCTTTCCCCTCCAACTAAGCGTAATGCTTATGCTAGGACTAGGTACGACAATAGTGCAACGGTGTGGTTAGTGGGTTTGAACCGCCGACCTTTCAGTATTCAGTCTTCTCCTGTAGAAGACTAGGGTAATTCCAATTAATATTTTTCTACGGCGGTGGTCCGCTCTGCTGAGTTTGGCCAAGCGTCGTGTTATACTATGCATGTGCCCCTACACTATACCAAATGGGCTATCATAATATGAAAGGGCTTTACCTGATGTACATTCTAAGACCGATTTTTATTTAATTTTATGCATACTATTTTGATAGTGCGAAATGAGTACGGAACCCCGCGAGACTGACTCGCACTTAACCGGTTTTTTTACATAGCTTATCTATTAATCTACTACTACCCATAATCCATACTAATATTATAAATGCGAAAGTGTGTCTGTCTGTCTGTCTGTCTGCTACCTTTTCACGGCCCAACAGTTAAACTGATTCTGATGAAATTTGGTACAAAGTTAGCTTATATCCCGGGGACGGACATAGGCTACTTTTTATCCCGGAAAATCAAAGAGTTCCCACGGGATTCCTAAAGACGCATCCGCTTAACCGACTTGTATGAAATCTGGTACCGAGGTAGCTTGCGTCCCCGTAATTGACATAGGGAACTATTTATCCCGGAAAATCAAACAGTTGCTACGGGATCTTTAAAGATCTAAATTCACGCGGACGAAATGGCGTCCTCTAGTCCTCTATAAAGAAAGATTCAAGTACCAGTGGTGGCAAAGTTTCTCGTCTGTGAGCAGATTTACGACGTCACTATCGAGATAGTACACAGCCGGCACGCCCACGCCTGCCATTGTGCCGCCCGTGTTGTTGGGGCCGTATTGTAATTTATGTCATTGGCCACATATCGTGAGTAAATTACAAGTTTTTCTTGCAATTGTTGTACTATTTGTTGTGGATAAGGGCTGTTCATATAATCCACAAGAAACTACGTACCTACCGCAGAAAAAGCTTGACATAAATACATATAATAAAGAGCGAGAAGTTGACCTAGATGTGGAATAAAATATATCTGAGATATCGTTTGTGTGCATAAGAATAACTGAAGCATTTCAAAGAATATAAATATTGAAGGACGCATATATATATTGTCATTTCGCCAGCTACTCTTATATCGACTAGCAAGTAGCATTCTTTGTAGCACTTTAGTAAGATTAATTTATCGATTAAAAATCGATTTTAACTAAGTAGGTACATTTTTAACCCCCGACCCAAAAAGAGGGGTGTTATAAGTTTGACGTGTGTATCTGTGTGTCTGTGTATCTGTGTATCTGTCCGTGGCATCGTAGCGCCTAAACGAATGAACCGATTTTAATTTACTTTTTTTTGTTTGAAAGGTGGCTTGATCGAGAGTGTTCTTAGCTATAATCCAAAAAAATTGGTTCAGCCGTTTAAAAGTTATCAGCTATTTTCTAGTTTTCTTGTAGAAAAGAAGGTTAGATAACCCTTAGGTTCATAATATTCAAGTGTCAATTGACAAATGTCAAGCTGTCAAGATGGACGTTGCCTAGATATACATAATTATTTATTTGAAAATGATTTGTCGGGGGTGTTGAAATTTTTTAATTTACACTTGTGTACTCTTTACAACTCTGCATAAAAAGCACATACCTATTTATTATTTTTAATTTTTTAAACCAAATACATATAGGTACAAGTAATTTATTTTAATTCATACAATTTTTAAACCCGTGCAAAGGGCATTAGGAATATTACAATGGAAAAGGCATCAGTCCTTGTTTCTCTGGTAAGTATATGACGCACATTAGTTAAGAAACACCTTAATTTTAAATTAAGACGTACCTACCTAGTAATAGAAATTTACGCCTTCTCAAGCAATAAAATTAGCATAGGCAATGACGAAATGCCAAACACATGTTTTGCATATAAATTGCAAATAAACTTGTACAACAAACTTGGAAGTTAGACCTACGTGACGTTTATCACGGAGATGTCAAGCCCATCACATGATGAATATCAAATATTTTCCTTAGATGCCGATACCACGGAAAACTAGTATTTGTTCTTGGGTATAAAACTTAGTGTCAAAGAGATCATACATCAAGAGCTTATCGCATAGTATTTATTCCGGAAAAACCCCCCTACATTAGAACTAAAAGGGTCGAATTGCTTTTGAAAATGCTGGCCCAAGCTTGAACTAGTCAGTCAGTCTGAACTTACATACTGCAATTTATCCTAGACTGAAAGTTTTTACAAATATTAAACATCCTTACTGGCGTTAATGTCTGAAGCCTGTCAATTTGTAAAGTAAGCAGACTAGATATTTAGTCCACTATTGGCTTTTGTTAAAAGGGAATGAACAGCACCATCTATGAGACTTTAAAGGAACTGACCCTGGACAGTTCCTTAGTAAGACTTGAGTCTCTGGTTTCTATGAGTTTGGATAAGTAAAAATCTTGGTAGCAACTAGTAGGTTAGGTTAGCATAGTTCCGTGGTACAGGATGGGACCCTGTACCACGGAACTAAGCTGAAAATCAGCTCTATATGCATACAGCATAATGCTGCTCTGGAATCATTTATGGGTTGTGCCACTCATGACACAGTTTTTTCCAGCGCTTCTTGAGGTTTGTTGGCTTTATAACCAACTCTAAGTTATAAGATGTAGAATAATGTGTGGCACAATTTAATAAATAAACGTTTTTCTTTCTTTCAACTAGCAACAGGCTGGCGGAAATATACCAAGAACTTTTATCAACGAGACAATAAATTGATTTCTATTGGCGTACAAACAATCTAAAACAAGCAACAGTTCTCGGAACGCGGCAGAGGTTTAGGGCCATTCCATTGAACATTATCCTTATCATTAATGAGGTAAAGCGGAATTAGGGCGGCTAACGGCTTACCCGAGATAAAAGCCTGAGCAGACCTGATATTCATGCTATGCCTGATAATCATTTTTAAGTAAATAAATGGGGTTTACAACTACTTAAATCTAAAGTAGAGAACATGATACATGTAATTTTCATCTTGAAACATGTGTAAAAAGGATGGGCTTTGAAAAGGTAAATACAACAGATAGACACCCAGACTTTCGCATTTTTTGTCATTTATCGAGTAACTAAACAATGCCCGCAACTTCGTCCACGTGGATTTTAGTTAAATCCCGTGGGAACTCTTTGATTTTCCGGAATAAAAAGTTGCCGAAGTACGTCAATTTGAGGGACGCAAGCTATCTTTGAACCTTTCATATAAATCGGTTAAACGGATGGACCTTTAAGAATTCCGTGGGAACTTTTTGATTTTCCGGGATAAAAAGTAGCTAAAATAAAAATTTCATCAAAATGGGTTCAACTGTTGGGGCATGAAAAGCTAGCAGACAGACAGACATTTTCGCATTTACAATATTAAGTATGGATAAGTATGGATGAACAAGGTTATAATTCATTATACAAGAATCAAGTGGAAGGCGTGGCAGTTAATAACATGGAGTGTTAAAAATAAAAGAAGCTGTACTGTAATGTAAAGAGTTTTTCCAGTAAGGCGTTCAAAAACAATGCTTTTAAGCTACAGAATGCAATTAACAACATCTCTAGAGCTATTAACATCACAGCAATTCTTGCAGCAATATATCGTGCAAGCTGTTCCCTGGTGGATGGTTCGCAGCCTACGCGACAATTTGCGCGGCGGGCGGCATGCCGGCAGATTTATAGCCGCCTTCAACTTGATCTGTGATGTTGCCGCGAGCCTGTTGCTGACCACGTTTGGAAAGCCGCTACATAAATTGCGACCAGGTGGGTAGTTGGAGACAGGAGATATGCAACCACTGCACACTTTTTAATTTTGCTAGACATAAATCCACCATGGATGTCATAAAATGGCATATCGTGAAAAAAACCTCAATTCTGTAAGTTACTGTCAGTGAATGTCGAGCTCAATAAAGCTGTAGTTACAAGAGAATTAAAAAAAGAAAAATGTATCGATAGTTAAATGTATCGTATGCTAGCACGCTGTAACACGTGTTGCTGTGATGACAAAGCAATAACGTAGTTAACTATTGTCGTCGGCGATGTAGCCTTGAGCTGTCACAGGCGTTCAGCAATAAATACTAATCTCATCGAGATTGAACGTATCCTCATATGTACACAATCATAGTACTGTGTGTTCTCAGTTTTTATTTAGTATTCAAATTCAACTCTCAAACGTTTATCTCATGTAGCCCCACTTGCGGCTTTTATACTACGTCAAGACTCTAATCATCATAACTTAAACCATCGCCGGCCCAATACTGAGCATGGGTCTCATCTCAGAATCCTCCTAGGCCAATGTCCACCACGCTTCTAAGTGCGGATTGGCCAACTTCCAACATCAGCGAAAAAACTATGGAGAACTCTCAGATATGGGATATTTTCCTTTACCCTTACATAACTCTGAAAAGTTAAAGATGCGTGCCCGGGATCGAGCCCCAGAATACTCTAATATAAGGAGGCCTTACTCACTAGGCAGAAGGCCATCAAAGAGTTAAGACTAACGGTTCGGAAAACAGATTCTACAACAAGATACTCGTACCAGCAAGAAACTCCGCAATTAACAACTCTTTTCAAAACTCAAATATCTAACAATAAGAAGCATTTACATACAATGTTTGAGTCTAAAAGTTTGTTAATAAACTGAAACGATTTCCACAGTTGTGTACATTAGAAAATTGTAGGTAACAAAAACCTGACTGATGTAGGAATGCCAATAGCCGGACATTGGCTATTAATTAGAAGGGCGGTGTTACTCCAGTCCGCGAAGTGTCGGTGAACGCAGACTGATAAGGCGCTAGATCCGGCAAACTGTTCCATCCGCATCACGGCTCATTGCTTGCATTCAATGTAGGTATTTATAACAAAGGTATGGTACTTGGCAAACAATAACATCGACAGATGCATATGGGAGGAAAAAAGAGGAGAGGAAGACCAAAGAAAAGGTGGATAGATTGCGTGAAAGAGGATATGCATGTAAAAGGGGTGGACAATGCGTTAATGGATGACAAGAGTAAGTGGAAGAAGAAGACATGCTGTGCCGACCCCATAACATGGTAGCGTGGAATAAAATCAGTAAGAAGAAAAGACTGAACGGATTAGCAAACAGAAATATGTCTGTCGCAGAAAGATGACAGCAGAAGTGCAGACCTCAAGCCTTTTGTTGAAGAAGATGGTAGGAAGCAGCTGGATGTTAAAGGTGGAGAAACGTAAGTGGCTCAGAAAGGTCGCTTTATCCAGCGATATATGCAAATAAATATATTGATAAAGAGATTAGCAAAATTCCTTCAGGATTTTTCAGGAAAGGAGAAAATAATTTTGTAGGGAGACAAGGCGTCCCGGGAAACTCTTCCGTGTTTCGGCTCCTATAGCCACAAGGTTTTCGCAGAAGAGTATTCCAAACCAAGTAGGTTGGTGGGCCATGGGAATAATCCTCAAGTAACTAACTATGAAGTATAAGTAACAAGTTTTTTTTTTTTTTTTTTCCTCTCGTCTGGCTTTACATAGATTAGCCAATGTCAAGTTTGTGATATTTTCAAGTTATTGAATTTATACAAGTATGGACTCCGTCTGCGCCGGCGCCCGCCGACATACGCGCAGCGCCCCTTTAGAGCGCTTCCCAGTCAGTTCCACCACCAAAAAACACCAACTAACACAAAAACCAGCCACTCTTAACAAAAAAAAACACTCCAAACAAGCACAGCACGCGCGCCAGCAAACGCCATCGCAGACGAAGTCCAAAGTAACAAGTTAATTAACTGTGAAACGTAACTATAGTTCATTTATTTAATTCTCTATTGCTCACAGATGGCAGAAGTAACAAAAAAAAAACATACAGAACAGAAGCTAGTTATTATGTAGCCAGTACAAATAAAGTAATGAAAAAGTGTTGAGAGATAAAAACACAATCATAATATGCCTACATGTTTATGATAAAAACTACAGTTACAAAAATTTCGCTTTCAACTTTCGAAATAGATAGTGCCTTTGATAGCAACATCTAAAGCGTAGAAGCAGAGAAACCAATTTATCATTGTCAATCAATGCGCCTGGACCATTACACATTTGTCCATTTATAATGGTAAGTAGGTACCTTTCTCTTACATAAAGCGAAAGCTATTTTATTAGTACTAGCTCGTTGAAATGGGAATATTGTTCGGTAAGTTCAAGCTTTAAGCACGAAATTGTTTTGTCCTTATTAGTTTCACGTTTCTAAAGTATTCGTGCTCTCCCGAGACATTTCTGTTCTGCCTATTTCCAAGATCTGGAAGTCCTAATAAGAGTTATCTCAATTTACTAACTAATAGCATACTTTAATAATACTTTAATAAGCTTTCTTCAGATTCAGAACTTAGCAGAGCCATCAGCGCTGTCAGAGGTATCAGAGCTGTGTGGCATACAAAACATACTGCTGCATAATAAGGTAATATTTACAGAAGACCAATAATCTCTTTCTAGCATTATGAGGCTACAAAATTAAGCATAAAATCTTGAAGTAACTATCCAAGTAGCTTCGCAGAGCAACGACCGGAAAACATTAATAGACCCATCAACATTTCAAAACACGACAATTTATTTTCCAAGGTTGATCTCACCACAGATAAAGCAATACGTAGCGACACCGCCATTACTTGTGTAGGCCAAGACTTCGTTCCCACTGTAGCCTTACAATTTACGCCAAGCCATTATGGGAATAGTATTCTTAGAATTCAGTTAACGTGTCTCTCTTGGCAAATAATGCTAACATCTCGTTTTTCTACAACTGTAGGTAATATTCCTAAGTAGGGACTAGTACAAACTTTTAGTACTTACTTAAATAATAGGCGCTCGAGTGGATTGTAAAAAATTGGTGAGAGAATATAAAATTTTCAAATGTCCTGAAACACTTAAGTATTACATAATTTTTAACCATAAGTCCAAATACGCATAGATATAGTAGTTTGAAATATGATGGATATTCATACAAAGCTTCACCCCCATAACCCTATCGGTGGCGAAATTTCCAAAAATTGTGCAACATGTATTCCTTTATTTTCAACCGAAAGTCTAATTAATAGCAATTTTCATGGATAAAACACGACGGACTTTCATAGAAACTTTCATCCCCTATTTAACCTCCGTAGGGGTAGAATTGCTAAAAATCTTTTCTTTAGTCAGTCCCACATCATATAAGAAACTTACCGTCAAAGTTTAAAGTTTCTAAACCCAGGGGTTTGGGCTGTGCGATGATGAATAAGTCAGTCAGGAGAAATATTTTTTATTTTATGTATCTAGAAGATTGGAAACGCGAGAATTTTGCGCGCGAGAACGTATGCTTGTCATATTTGCAACCTTTGCAAGTAATTTTCTACGAATTTCGATTTTCCCTCATCGCACCTGCCTACCTACTATTTTAAGAATAAATGTAAGTCATGTAACAAACAAGCAATGTTATTCTTGTTTCTTGTTATTGATTTTGCAAAGTTTGCATGTTCTCTTGAATTTATTAAGTTTGGCTTTTCGATTCTGACTTCTATTCGTATTTGATCGTCGCAGTTATTATACCTAGTTATCTTGTATGTAGTAGACAAGCGTATCTTGTTGTATCTTAAAAAGATCCATCGTCATCGTCACTAGTAGTGGTGACGTATTCCGGTGTTTTCTTCATACAAACGTAGGAGGGTGATCACTACATTTTTTGATATTATACGCTCAAAACTAAGTATTATATCGATTTGTCTGGTCATTATCTAGGTTTATTGATACATAAAACTTTGAAAAAAAATTATGAAGTTATGAGCCTCGAAAGATTCCTATTTTAGCACTAAAATGACAACTTTGTGCGTTAGATAATATTAGGAGTACGATAATTCTAAAACAATTTAACTTTAGACATAGTTTATTCATTCATTAGTTGATATAACTTAACATCGCAGATACAAGTTTAGTAGTTTTTTCTCAAAAATGCTTTTCCCAAATAACTGTTCAACCCTTTTTGCGCGCATGATTTCGGTGAAAATCATCGAGCCACTCACCCAGAACATTTGACTTCGCGCGGATGGTGGAGGGAAGGGCTAGCCGACGCATCTTAAACCGGGGATCTTTTTCTCATATAATGTTAGGGGAAATAGCAAGCAGATTACCCACGTGCGCCGACCATTTCGGTCCTGCGTCACCTTAAGGGCTGGTCCCCGCTGTGCGAGGAGACCAATCCCTAATATAAGAGTAGTAGATTCTATCCGTCGTCGTCCCTTTTGCCTAACCAGGCACGATCTCTAAACCGGGTTGCGGGCGAGCATTGCACCCGCCCTTCTAACACCGCCTTTCTCTCGCGCCGTCTGCGGCCTGTCTGGCGAGGCTGGCGATGCGGTAACACTTTCACATCGTCCATTGTATTTGCTATTTGCGGCATTCAAAAACAAGCAACCCGGCTCGCTTGTTCTATTATTAGAATCGAGACATTCTTCGCTGTCCCGTTAACGATTACGTTAACGTTAATAATTGGGATTTGTTTGTGTTGGGTAGAGCCACGGTAGAGGTAGAGCTTTTGAATACTTCAACTTATTTTTATTGTTTCCGCAAAACCAATCGATACCTCTATCACAAGTACCTAGGTACTTATACCCATATTATAATGCAAAAGTGTGTTTGTGTGTGTATATTGGTATATTGGTTTGTCCTTCAATCACGACATAATAGAGCAACGGATCAGCGTGAATTTTTGCATGGATATATAGTTAAAGACCTGCCCGGCTAGCATGGGCAGTAGATAAAAATTATATCCCCCGATCATATCCACTGACGTCATACAAATCAGTGGATATAATCGGGGATATAATTTTTATCTACTGCCCATGCTAACCGGGCTGAAGGCTATTTTTATCCCGTAAAATTAACGAGTTCCCACGGGAACTTAAAAACCTAAATCCATGCGGACGAAGTCGCGAGCATCAGCTAGTGATTTATAATGTAGATACATACCTATACGTATTTACTTACATAAACAAGTGAAAAATGTAGACTTTTTTTAACACAGTATACCTGACAGGTTAGGTACTTACTTTTGATACCTGGAACGCTCTTGCTAAACTATTACCAATTATTACTAAAAATTATATCATAGTAGGAATGTAGTCAGAACCAACATTAAATACTGCCCTATACCGCCTACTGCGTAGAGTAATTATTACAAGCTCAACTTGTCGTTAGCATTAAGTAGGTACGCTTCTAAGCACTCAGGCGACGCAACGGCACTAACGAACCAGCAAAGAGGCGATATAACGAATCGCTATAATTAATTAACACTGAAAGGTGAACGCACGGGTAATGTTAATGGTTATCGCGTCGGAAAAATACACGCTACATTTGAACCGTATTCATTTACCTGGTTTGTTTTTGAGAGTGAGGGAACAGACTCCACCTGTGTTTATATTATAGTGCTGCTGCACACTGTACAGACTGGTGTACTAAAATATGTAGTTGATCAATCCCAGTCTAGACTGGCTCTCTCTCGAAAGCATCACTACTAATCACTATAACACAAATCGACAACAAAAAAATATAAATAAGTTTCATCTAATGACCTAATTCTCACAATTAATGTTTTTGAGGTTGTCAACAATTAGATTCGGAAACAATCAAGATGTTCAGGAATCAATGTTTGCCGTTTGCCAATTTTGGACACATTTTAGTTTTGGAAATATTTTGCTTTTCAATGTCAACAAAATATCATCCATCAACTCATTTAAAGCCATTGTGGATGGCGCCCACGTCTGATTTGTCTTTACTGACGTAAAATAAATCTATGGTGGCGCCACAACAGTAGCCCAATGACGAGTCTATTTTGGTCCCTCGAGACCATTTTGAGAGAGAATTTGAGAATGTCACCGTGTCAACATCACGCAATTTTTTTCTTGACAGTCTACTAGGTTTTGGTACAACTCATCACACTAATATTATAAAGGCGAAAGTTTGTATGTGTGTGTGTGTGTGTGTGTTTGTTACTCCTTCACGCAAAAACTACTGGACGGATTTGGCTGAAATTTGGAATGGAGATCACATCACACTAATATTATAAAGGCGAAAGTTTGTGTGTGTGTGTGTGTGTGTGTGCGTGTGTGTGTGCGTGTGTGTGTGTGTGTGTGTGTGTGTGTGTGTGTGTGTGTGTGTGTGTGTGTGTGTGTGTGTGTGTGTGTTTGTTACTCCTTCACGCAAAAACTACTGGACGGATTTGGCTGTTTGGAATGGAGATAGATAATATTCTGGATTAGCACATAGGCTACTTTTTATCCCGGAATATCAAAGAGTTCCCACAGGATTTCGAGAAACCTAAATCCGCGCGGGCGAAGTCGCGGGCATCGGCTAGTAGTATATAATGGCGCTCGGTATCATAATAACTTCAAATATTATAGAAAGATTTTAACGGAAATTTTCCTTCTCAGTGAAAATACCCATCAAAGCCCTATTTAGTTTTTTCAATCTATCTAAGGGACTTAGCAATATCAAATTCAAAGTAGAGTTAATAAAGGAAATAGATAGGTATAACACGATCAAAAAACTTACAAAAGCAGCTAGGTTGAAAATATATTTGTCCTTGTTTTAAAATTAAGGTTATTTGTGACATCGGCTAATTGGATACACGTATTTAGTCTAGATATTTTATAGACCAAGTCTAGATGTTCTCACATTACAATGATTACCAGTGAATAGATTCTGAATACATAGTTATTTACCTAAATATATTACAACGAAAAATCCTTAGAAAAGGTCTTAGTTTAAAAAAATAGCTTAAATTTTGCATAGACATCCCCCTTATAATGTAAAATAAATAGGGAATAAAGAGGATTGCCAAACTTCACACACCTTAACTTTAGAGAACATTAAGTATGGAGAACTCCCAGGCATGCAGGATTCCTCACGATGTTTCCTTCACCGTTAAAGCAAGTATTATTTAATGGCTTAAAATCTCAGCCACCTATTCTGGGGGGTCTGGAGTGCGATCCCGGGCACGCACCTCTAACTCTTCAGAGTTATTACTTAAGTAGGTATAAATACTTATATTTAAAAAATGTACATCTATGAATAGTCGGAAATCTACATCAAAGATTATTATTATCGTGTAGGTAACTAAAGGCACTAAAGGCTAATCTAAAGGATCTTGGAAAGGATAATCAAGCCGTTAAATATACATAAAACCGTGAAACAATAATGTGGGACCTCCGTACTTGTCCTGACAAGTTGCTCCGAATATCTTGGTTCACGGCCGGACGTGGACCATGGTCGAGATATATCATAATCTTCAATGTTTTCAATTGGCAGTAACGTCTTAAAGCTGGACGCATATTTATTAACAGCGCACGCGTCGCACGTAGCAAAATATTGGCTTACGATATCCTGACACCGTCACCGGCTATGACGCCTGCTTATCATTCTTTTATCACTACCCAGTATCCAAATTATGAACTTATATCAGTACCCATATTACTTAGAGATGCAAAAGTGTGTTTGTTTGTTTGCTGGTCTGTTAATGACGTCGCAATAGAGCAACGGATCGACGTGATTTTTTGCATGGCTATGGTCAAAGATTTGGAGAGTGACATAGGCTACTTTTTGTCCCGGAAAATCAAAGAGTTCTCGCGGGATTTTTAAAAACCTAAATCAGACAAAAGTGCGAGGTCTTTAACAAAGTCGATGCATGCGGCGAGTTCCGCACGAACTTAATGTGCTTCCAGCTTAAGTTTTCGTGATATTATTACCATTTACGTGGTTTTCTACCGAGTGCGTAGCTATGCGGTGCACTGAAAGCTATTAAGCGATGCAAATGTGCAGGTAGGTGGCGAGCCTGTAATTGTGGGCTGGGGATGTGGGGTAAATACATCTTAGCTGGTGGATTTTAATGAGAAACACTTAAGGCTGCACTAAACTAAAAATGTTAAGTAAAACTACGAGTTACATTGAAATTGTAGCTAGTGATAAATGAGGACGTCCAAAACCACTTTTATAAGTTACGCCGATGTACTTGCGCAGAAATCTTGTTTTTGGATGGCTCAAAAATTTCTTAGCCAATCATAGCGCGGTCCGCCCACTATTGGTTATTGCCTACGCTGAATGTTTTGTGCGCGCGAATTATGAGAGATAGGATGATCTGTTGTTCTTGTGTTTAATATTTTATCGGCAAGCAATAAGCTTTAATCAGAAAAGCGCAACTTTTCTGCACAAGCGAATTTTGCCGATACGACCAGTAAAAGTGATATCTACTGTCATTTATTATTCGAATATGTAACAAGGTGGAGAGATGGGAGATCTTTATTCGATTTCCCATGCTTCGCCAGATTGGAAGCTGTAACAGTGCCGTATCTCAACCTCTGTTGGATGAGGCTAGGACTCATCCAACATAGGACAGGAGAAAATATGAGTCTACACAGACTAAAAAAACTCCACAAAGCAAAATTTGAAAAAAAAAAAATGCTACACATATTGCGACTTCAGCTTTGCAATCCGTTGAGCTCAATGTAGTAAATTACTTAACGACTTTAAATACGAACGAATAAGTAACAATGTGTTTCGACTCAAATTGTAGATGATGTATACCCGGGCCGTAAGTAGGGCGAAATGGAATACTCCTCTTTGAAACTGATATACGCACAATCCAGATAAAGCCGCATTATTAAACAGCCTCTCGCAACCGATGAAGGCTCATTATGATGCTCGAGTACCTACCGCTAAATTATACAGCGCGCTCTTGCAGAAAAGTTTCTTCAAATACTTGATACAGAAATTAACTACAATGTAATCCCAATACCCTGAGGTACAGTAGAAACAACACGGTCAGGAAAAGAAATAAAAACAAGACGGTTCCATTATGGAAATCCAAACTCAAATTATACGTATCAAGTAATACAGTCATGTGTTAGGCATATTTTACGGACAGGTCAAGGCTTTGCTAGACAAGTTCGAAAGCTGATTCTACTGAGAAAAGCTGGCAAGAAACTCAGCAGCTACTCTTTCAAAAGACAACAATTACAAGATGGAGACAATAGTTAACTCCTCGAACAGTACCTAAGAATAATCAAGAAACCGATGCAAATATGGAGGAGAATGCTGACAAGAATTTGTGGATTACAGACAATTTCAGAAGACAGTAACCAATAACCATTTCAAATGGATGAAAGTCGGTACACTCGGCCGGTATTCGGTACATGGAAGAAAAATTTCTGAAAATAGAATAACTTACTTATCCAAAACATAAAATGGAGGACAGCATAAAATAATGCAAGCCCAACTTACTCAATATAAAAGTTGTCAAGTTACAAGATAATAAATCGTGTGCTGACAAAGTTGGCAATTGTTTTTTGCTCCGTGTATTTAGGTTTACAACGAGGCATGTAACGATTGTAGCATCTGAGTTTAGCATCGCGTGCGGAACCGCCATTGTTTTTGTGCAAATCGCGACAATTTCCACCGTCGCAAAGCCTTGCACGAAATGGCAGAGCAGCTTAGCATGGATCTAGTATGTCACTTGTACCAGATTGGTAATTCTAGAAACTTCGATCTCAGTACAATTAGACTGCTTGTTTTAAAAAAAAAAAATATTAGCCATGCGGATGTCAACGTTAGTAATAGCTATCTGCGTGCCAAATATCAGCCCGATCCGCCCAACAGTTTGAGGTGTGCGTTGATAAATCAGCCAGTTAGTCAGCTTTTTTATATAATTACTAGATGAAGCCCACGACTTCATCCGTGTAGATTTAGGTTCCTACGTGAGATCTCTTTGATTTTCCAGGATAAAAGATTGCCTATGTCCATCCCCAGGATGTAAGCTAACTCTATACCGAATTTCATCAAAAGACATAGTTAGTTAAACTGTTGGGTTGTGAAAAGCTAGCAGACAGTCAGACAGATAGACACTTTCACATTTGTAATATTAAGTATATTTGTACGGATGCTTAATTAGTTTTAGATATCAGCTTTTGCCTTGTTTTATTTCAAATTAGTTACTCAATAAAATGAAAAATTATTATCAGCATCATGCATCAAGCTTTCAAGTATCAAGTCCTGACATCGAGGTAATTTATTAAGTAAGAGCTTTTAAGTTTTAACCTGTTCAGTAACAAAATATTGTATTACTGACTCAAGATAAAAAGAACATTCGCCTTTGAAGCGTTCAAGTAACTTTCTGATGAAAGATAAAATCTTATTATTTTTATTATTCACTGTTAACCGTTTCGATCCAAGATTGTATCGGCAAAGTATGATTACAGCACTAAAATTTAAAATTATGAGCTATATGTAGAACTTGAACACCGTTGGAATTGGGTTAATGGTAATAATCATTCCAGACTTCTTCGGAATGCCCCTCGGTGGATTTCGAAGTAATTTCGGACTTTCATTCATGATATGAATCCGTCGGTTCAACAAACCGATAGACGTTGGGGTCCCAAGGTGCTGAAAATTGGAAAAGTGACCTGGAAAGCGCAGATTGGAAGATAGGTAAGGTGGGCAGACGGAATCAAACAAGTCGCAGAGAGCTGTTGGATTCAGACAAGCTGCTGTTGCATTCAGCTGTCGGCGCCCGTGGCATGTAGAAGATCCTACAAGCGATCCAGCAAAGGTTTCCAGCATCGGACGTTAACAGGGCTCTCTCCGTCACTCGTTTCCACTCGTTTCATACAATCGTAGTTCCAATTTCATTTGAATATTAAGCAACCAAAGTCCATGAAATTTTGCAGACATATTGTAGAAACTAATATCTGTGTCTGTGGTGTTTTAGATTTTTCTAAAAATATGTAGTTTTAAAATTACAGGGGCTCCAAGATTTGTATGAAAATTTTAAGACTGCGTAACTTAGAAACCGAATATTTTAACAGAAATCTGGAAAACCACAGACATAGATATTAGTTTCTAGAATATGTCTGCAAAATTTCATGGACTTAGGTTGCTTAATATTCAAATTAAATTGGAACTACGATTGTATGAAACGAGTGGAAACGAGTGACGGAGAGAGCCCTCTTAATCGCAATTTGAACTTGGCATCAATCATAAACCGATATAGTAGTTATTTTAAAAATTTGAAACAATTGAAACGGTTTATAAAAAGTCCACATTGCTTAGTCATTAGAAATAGGTTCCAGATGAAACTAGCGTTCTGAGTCATTAAGGTAAGTACTAAAGTGGTGATTAAACTGTACATCTTTGTACAGCCAACCGCTTTCACTGAGCTAACTTTAAACTGATTGACGGCTATAAAAAAGATAATGCAAATCTTCCGACTTTCTTCCACATATCTGCACTAGAGTTATAAATAGACATTAATTTCACTTTTGTAAGAAGTACACGTCCAACCTTAATATCTGTAACAGTGACCCATAGCTTAATATCGATTTGAATAGCCAACTTAATCTTGAACTTAAAGCATACAAAAGTAACTCTTATGGTGAGGCCATACAGGTTCATTGATATAGTTTAAAATTTTGGTTTTATGAAGAAACGATGTCATGATGTCATAAAAAAGGACGAATCATGATGAATGGAATTTTTATGTAGGATGTAAGACATGTGTCGTATTTAACGTCGTGACAGTAGAAAGGCAGTACAAAGAAGCTATACATATATATTGTAGAGTTGAACAACTAAGTGGTTTAGCCTTTAGAGAATTCGAATACAACTTTGAAGCAGTCATTTCTCTTTTCTCCGAACTTATTACTGCGACAGTTATCAGATAACTACTATACTGACTGGTTTTGACAGGATTAACTATGCTAGAAATCGAAATATCCCACCACTAAAACCACTAAAACGTAACCACTAAAACGTAAATGTACTACTCATTTGAATAATTATGATAAAATTAGCACCAATAACGAATTAATTATGTTAGTATGAGCAAATAAATGCTTAATTAATGTCACCGAAAATACATATTAGAATATGATTAGAATTGAGTAGATACTGAAGCAACGTACCTATATACTCGTATAGGAGATAGGTAGAGTTATAAGATTTAATTAAGGTCAAGGTTCGAGTACCGAGTAAGTTGTTATTTACTTTCAGAGCAATAAAAAAACGGATAGGCAGTCGTCCAAAACTTGCGGTTAAGTGCCCTTTAAATAGCCGATAAAACCACTTACCTCGAAATTTTGTGATATGAAAATAGTTTGGCTTTCTTATCGTAAAAATTCAAATACGCTAGAACATTATATTGCAAAAGTTTTAGGGAAAATCTATAGTATTTTTCGTTTTGCAAGATTCCCAAAACCGAATACTTACGTTTAAGCGTAAATGAAAAAGTAGGTGTACTTCATTAGTATCCGAGCTCTTAGTAAATGAATTCGGATCGATATTCCAATAAAGTTTGATAGCGCTCATCAATAAACATATGAAAGAACAGTAGAACAACCAAAGAGTCGTTAAATAGAGATTACAGTACAGTAGTACAATAAGTTGTACTCGATTAAAAAAAATATACTGGGTATGATGTAAGGATTCTAACGATACATACATACAAATCTGTTCGAATTGAGAAGTTATGGTGGAGTTAAGAATTTAACATAGATTCACCCTGAAAACATTACACTCCTTTTTTGGGCAGTCATGGATAGGAATTTTGATCTAATCTATTTTAGTGACAACAAAAACATATTTGTTCACACGCTGTCTCAAAATTAACATTGCTAATTTGCAGCCAAAGGTCACTCGCTACTCAAATCTCGCTTCATAAGCGTCAACGCTGAGAAGAAAATACTTCGCAAACTGCTTAATGGATACGACATTGAGTGTAGGTCACAAATCAGACAACCGTCAACTGGGACTCGACGAGGTCGGGATAGGAATAGAGGATTCAATCAGTAGCTACTGACGTCTTGCCGACAGACAATTACGGCTGCCACTAATAGATTCTGCCCGTATTCAGTTCCTGCCTACTTAGTCGAATAAATTCATCCCGAATTATTATTTTTTGGTTTCCAATCCAATTCATCAGACTGTATGCGTCCACTGCTGGATATAGGCATGTTCAAGAGTACGCCATCAAACATGGTTCTCCAGCTTCCTGCCAATTTCTTCAGATCACCGGTCCAGCGAGCTGGAGGTCGTCCTACAGTACGCTTCCCGGTACGTGGTCTCCACTTCAGAACACGTCTACCCCATCGGCCGTCGGTTCTGCGACAGACATGACCTGCCCATAGCTACTTCAGCTTACTAATCGTTTGAATCAGTCACTTTTGTCATTTTTGCAAATTTACTCATTCTTTAGAATATCTTTAGGGTTGTTGTGACTAAATAGAATTAGCGACTAAATCGTGGTCGTCTGTAATTATTTACTGACGATGACTGGATGGATAGTTACGATCGCAGCTGCTTAGAAGGAAAAGTGATGTAACCAAGAAAGTGGAGATTGGTACTCAGTACCCTAGGGGCAATAAAGGGCCTGGGGTAGCAGATTACGAGGGGCGGTTCAAGCTTTCATCAGTACCAGATTCTACTAACCATAAACTATTTGATAACATAGAGCACGGAAGTAAAGGCAACGTAGACGTGAACTCTAACTTCGTCAACCATACTTAAAGCTGGTTGGAACTTGGAAGTTGAAAAACCACTTCTTGAAACCCACATCAAAACTGTTAGGTATCAAATGAAGTGATTGTCAAAGCTCAAGACAGGCGTAAAAGTGAATTTAAGAAGAGACGGGTATCGATTAGGCGCTACAGCGGCTGCGTGAAACACGACCCCGAGCCTAGAAAGCGACAGTGATTACGGTTGCGCAAGCGCCGAATACGGCGGTCACTGACCGGCGCGGGCGCGGCGGGGAAAGTCGCGGACAATTAGCTAGTGTGCGGACTACACTGGGGTAACTGTGGAGAAGTTAAGTTACATTCGCGTCACCAAAGTTGGAACTATAGATTCGAGACTCAGTTACATGTCCTTTAGGATCCTCATTTAAAGTTTAGCGGTATCCATTTGTAGATGGCAGGTCAATGAAGAAGCCCTGGTTGTGAAGGTTTTTGACCTTCACCCTCCGGACTAATGAAGATCGAGAGACAAAGCGAACCCATAACTCAAACTCAAAGCATTTATTCATATTGGGTACCTTTGTACTACACTATTTGACTGTCAATCATTGTGGAATTTGTGATAGTTAAATTAAGTAAGCTTGAAACTAAAGCTACAATGGTTTCAAACACGCCCTGGTTTAAAAAGAGAACACTTTCAAACCTTACTCATATACTGTCGAGTGAACTACAGCAGAGACAGGAGAGCATGCACTGAAATGTTGTGTAATATATGAAAAAGAACAATTAAGAACGAATGGAACATGCAGAAACAAGATAGCAGTCTTTAGCAGGCTTAAAGATAGCCAGGCGTCTTTCAGATAAAATGTAAATTGTTACCTGAAAGATACAGGTTTTTTGATTTGTAAGCTGTTGGGCAGCATCACCAATAGAGTTGGCATGCCTGAGGCACTCATGAGGATTTTCTTTCTTCCAAGATAGAAGAAAAACAGTTAAGTGCAAGTCGGATTCGCACACGAAGGGTTCCGTACCAAGATATCATCCTACAAGATATAACACTATGCACTTTTTAAATATTTTTAATTTGCATTATGGCCATTTTGGAATTCGCTATCTTGGTTTTAGTTTATTTGTTGTTAAAGCGATTATAAAATTACACACTGAAAATTTCAAATTTCTTTATGGTTCATGAGATACAACCCACTGACAGACAGACGGATGGACAGCGGAAGACAATTAGTATTGTCCTATTAGATCATAATATATTTAACTAGCTGGCCAATTCCAGCTTCACATTAGTGGAATTCTTGAAAATCAGCGACGGAGTTGAATTTCCAAAAATCCTGAAATGCGTACTTCTTTATGTTTGATGGTAATGCCAAATATCAGTTTTCGTAGATTTCATGGATACAATTTCATGATAGAACTCTCTGAAGAGTCTTGAGAGAAGTTACTGAGCCAATATATTTTGAAGGCATGCAATTTAATGAAATTCTAAGAAGCTAATGTAAGCATACTAAATTAATATTAATATTAAAATTATAAATGTAAATATGTGTGTCTCTCAATCTGTTACCTTTTATGACCTATCTGTTCAACAGATTTTCACAAAATCATCTCAGGCTTTAAAACTGTTTAAACTGCCCATTACTTATGTATCTGTACATTACTTGTATTAGTTATAATTGCTGTTTCAATTAATAATCATGGGCTATCTTCAATATAAATAAACAATTGTGTTTAGTACAAGTTGTCAGCATTTACCAGGAGATCAAAAGCGTTGATTTACTGAATTTGAACTGTGCCCGTTACACTACCCGTGGAAACCGATTGCTTCCATGCATCTTTGTCATTAAGATTTTCATTAAATGTATAATACCTGTGACTTAACAAATGTTAAGTCAAGGTTATTACTTTTTAGTAAATGTACTGATCATAAGTACCATTAGTTATTTAAGTATGTCAAACTACTTCTCTTCAAGTTAAATCAGCACTAACTACTCACTATAGTCTATAAATAACTCCACAAACAACAAAGTCTGTGAAGTTATTTATAGGGACAATTATTATCATTGCCTTGAGTATTGATATCTTTAATAAACATTACTGCAACACCATATTATTTAATCGCAGAATACATTTTATAGGTTAACATAAACTTTGTAGAAATATTATAATTTATAAGGCTTTACATACTAAAAACATCTATACAATTCTATTACTTGTTGGTGCAGACATTTTACATTTTAGTACCAACTTATGTTGTTTAAATAGCTATTCAGAGTAATTGTAAAGCGCATTGATTTTGACTATCGGAGATCTCACAATGAACAAGAAATGAATGTAGGATTGCAATATTTCTTTATCAAAGTTAATTTTCGTAAGTTATGTAAACAACTATTGTGTTTAAGCATACAAAAGAACCATTTATGTACTGAAAATCTTATTACTTTTAAGATTGAAATTTTCTTAATGACATTTAAGGTGTTTTAAACAAAGATAATGCTATATAACAGATTGGTCAGCTTACTAATATAAAACTACGTCGTATTCTTAGTAAAACATCAGCTAACCTTGTGAATCAGCTGATGACACCTTTGTCCCGTGTTACTCACGAAAAATTCAAAGTATTTCAGTAGAAAAGCGAAGTACATACCTCTTCACGACGTTTGAGCCAGCGTCCGCAGGGGCTCTCCTCCAGAATCTCGCTCTCGTCCTCCGAATCCTCTCCACTTTCTCGAGGAGACTTGCGCTCCTTGTCGATACTTCTGCCACCAGACATTGCACCAGATTACTCAACACCGAACAACAAACCAACACCGCACAGTCAACTGATACTTCACAGATGTTTTCACCAGAGAAAACACTAGGAAATATTTTCAAAATACACTTTTTCTTGTAACCATAACCAAGGTTGCAAGACGAGGTGTCACTAACGTTTCATCCCAAACCATTATTCGTTACACGACACTGTATATAATGATTGTACTCCGTGAAATATGAAGATTAAAGATTTCTCTACACAAAGCGATAGAACGCAACGAGTCCAGCGAGCTTACTCATGATAATTGAAATAAATTGTTCGCCGGCGTATCTCGACGTATTTCTATCGGACACAAATATAAAACCATAGACACTTTCACTTTTTTTTCGTCCCTCAAATCAAATCCCAGTTTCCAATAACCATAGACAAACTCATCACTTTTACAATTCAGTCTAATTTCAGTAATTTAAAATAAATATTAATGTGAGGTTAACATTAAATTATTATTTTCAATAAAATTAAATTACAACTTTCTTTTTAAATATCACAATATTTCATTTTTGTACAGTGCCATCTAGTGCACTAGTTAGAAAAAGGTTAAGTCTAGCGACAGCGACATCTATGTGAAGACACAAAACACAAGAAGGTCGTGTTTTGACAAGAACCATTTTTATTAGCCTAGAGTAACAAAGTTACTTACTAGATGTCGCTATACTTAATCAACTTTTTATTAAAATTAGCTCAGATTAGAAATTAATTCAAGAAAGCTCAGGGGAAAAGTTTACCAATAGCGATCTATATGATAGTATACCGCATACAGTCAACTACATCTCTGTGAGTAGGTACCTACCTACCTAGTCCGTAAAAACAGTAGAACTAGAGAGCTCTGTTTCTAGGTTTATGTGCTTTTTATATTTCTTTTGTGAGCATCCTCGTAACAAACTGATGGAAAGAAGGAATTATACGACTAGGAACGTAGCCTGTACAGAGGATAATAATATGGCGCTAATAAGGATACAATGTGGAAGCATTCGCTGTTAATGGTGCAAGTCAAACTGAGACTTAAAGATTCTTTTGGCAATTAATTGTAAAAGTTTATTTAAATAAATGTAATTATGTACCTACTTATGTCTTTTATTTACTCATCTCAGTCCATCGTCTGTCCATGGTGTCTATGCCTGCCCACTACTGAGAACGGGTATTTTCTCAAAATGAGATTAGGGTTCAGGACATAGTTCTGCGCGGGACTGCAATTACCTACTTCTATCTTTGAAAAGAGCAACCGCCGAGTTTCTTGCAGGTTCTTCATGGTAGGAACCAGTGGTAGATAGATGTATAAGTGATTAGACGATCTATTTATATAAGTACCTAGCTACAAGCGAGCTACTTGAAAAAAATTGTTTGTAAAAAAACATAATAGGTAGGTACCTATCTATTTTAATCTAAATTCTTATAGTTCAAAACTACTGGATGGATTTGGCTGGATAGATTATACACTGGATTAACATGCAGGCTACTTTTTATTCCGGAAAATCAGAGTGTTCCCACGGGATTTTAAAAACCTATAGCCATGGGTACGAAGTCGTGGGTATCAGCTAGTATACACTATACAATATACATACCTACTCATAGGTTAGGTACCTACTGTAAGCTCACTTATCACTTTTAGGTAAACTTATATTAGGTACATAAAGAATTACATTATAAATATTTAAAATGTAAAAATAATAATTATAAAATATCTGCTACGTCTTTAATATTGTGGTGTAGAGCCTAGAGGCGACATTCATTCATTATGGAACGACAGAGCCGACGGACGTATTGTGATTGTATTATATACAATATGTATGTACAATATGTGATGTAAAATATACAAAGTGAAAACTAATGTCGAGAATTATTTAAAAATCCTGATAACCTGAAGCTGTGGCTACAGCTTCAGAAGTGGGATCCCGGAAAATAACACTATTTTCTGTTCCACGCCAATGACTACGTTAAAGTGTAAGTAGCGTTTATATACCTAAGTGATTACTTTTCTCTTCTATAACTATCGTATAGCTAATATTTTATCAAGAAAACAATTCAGTCTACGATGTTAAATGCGAATTTACGGTAATCAAAAGTTATTGGCCGATTACCATTGTCTCCAAATTACCCAACTAAGTATAGACAAACCGGCGCGCGAAGGGTTAAAAGCAATACAACTTTTTTTTAACAGTGTGTTTATATTTTATGTCATTTTAAAGGATATTGTAAAGAGTAGAGAGTGATTGAAGACAACGTTTAGAAAACCCAATGGGTTTCAAAATGGGCATTTTGTCTTGTGAAAACATCTATTTAACCTAATAAAATATGACATAATAGTAACCGCGACTGACTAACGAGGTAGTTACCTACGTACCATTATGTGACCGTTTCATGATTTGAAGTCGTATAATACTAAAGCAATAAGACCATTTTGTTTGTTGAGTAGTATACATAGAATTCTTTATGTTTTTTGGTTTTGTTTTGTTGTTTATCTCCATTTTAATCACTATTACTTTAGTTTTGAATGAGATCCTAAAGTACTGCAAGATATTTATTTAAGAAAAAAAATGAAAAGTGGCTGTCATAGAATTATGTGGCATCGCCTGTTGCTGGGCCCCATTGATGGCTCGCTTGTTTATATTTCATGTAGTTAGTAGGTACTTATCAACAGGTATTCGTTTATATACGACTTACGAGTTGCGGAGCTGGTGATTGTTTATGTTAAATGTAATGAGATCCCGTATTCACTTCGCAGTACTGAGCTTTTATTATTTCCTTTGTGTATTTTGGCTCAATCTAAAATATGTTTGCTTGTATTGTTAAGTTTGAATCATGATTAATATCGTTTCGGGTCGGAGTTTTTCCGTACCTAACCAAGGAGTAACGTGAAGTCAAAATAGTAATACTATTTTTGTGAAGTCAAAACTTGTTATTACAAACGAAGAAAGGCAGGCTTAATATGTCATTACTACGAACGAGATTTCTAAGCTCTTTGTCAGTTTCAGATTCTGAACTATGGAACGAGGTGATGATCAGCCACGGAGAGTGGCCTATGACTGGTTTAGTGCAGACCCAGGTGTACCCAGGTTCGAGGGTCAGGGTCGGGAAGCACTAGAAATTATTATTCAGAGTAAGCAAGGGTATTGCGGGTGCGCTATACCGAAGTAGAGAAGGGTATTGCGGGTGCGTTATACCGAGGTAGAGAAGGGTATTGCGGGTGCGTTATACCGAGGTAGAGAAGGGTATTGCGGGTGCGCTATACCGAGGTAGAGAAGGGTATTACGGGTACGTTATACCGAGATAGAGAAGGGTATTGCGGGTGCGCTATGCCGAGGTAGAGAAGGGTATTGCGGGTGCGCTATACCGATGTAGAGTATAACACAGATAAACGGCTTGACGGAGGGCGTCAACGACGGAAAGAATTTGAAGGGCGGAGAAATATAGAGAGATCTGTTCGTATACCGGTGGGTGCAAAACGAGGACGTTCGACTAGCTCTTCTCTGGAACGTGGTGAATTGAGTTAAGAGGAAGAAGTGAAGCTAAGACCAGACACGAGAAGATGAGGTAAATTCAAAATCTCGAGCCGGATGATTCAGTTAATTGAAGTTACCAATCGATTCAGTTAATGAAGCGTTCCAATTCAGTGGTAGATTATTTTGACGATTCAACAGCATTTGTAAAAGTTTAATTAAAAAAAAAAAATATATACTTTGAACTTGAAGATAAATCAAAGTTAACTTTTAACACTAATAATATTTATTATTCCTGAGTTCGATTCTATGTCGAGAGAACAAACGATTCCAATTTGGCTTATAAAAGTAGAAGTATGTTCTGAAAATTACTATCCATTATACCTTTCCAAAACTAGCTAATGTAGCTAAGTCATGGTATCAGAGCTTACCGAGTATGAAAGTATATGTGGGCCGAAAGGAAAAATAAACTAATCGAATCATTTTCCTTGCGAACAGACTACGTTGAATTCTTGACTAAAACAAAATACTGGTTAAGCAAGTTAAATATGGAGAATCTCTTGAGCAATAATATTATGCTAAGGTATATTTAAAACAAAAACAAATTTTTAGTAATTATTGTTCGTTTATGTATTATTTGTCATCATTTAAATATTTGAAACCATATTATCTACATGGTTATCATTTTATATTTTCTGTGTATATCTTGTTTGATGCATATATTTATTTAAGAATTGCTGTGTACACTATACACCGATTGTTGCTTGGATCCTGATCTATTGTTTCTATATTTAGACTTTCTACATTTATAACCTGTTGGGTGCGCTTTTGTTCAATAAAATAAAATAAAATGAAATTTGTTAAATAGGTGTAAATTATGGATATCAGGCTGTAGATTGTTTACTGTACGGCGTTGAGGATAGAGCTGTAAAAGTTAGTGCGTAGGCTGAACAGTTTTCAGAAAAAAAAAAAAAGTAAAATATTTTAGAATCTTTAAATTATGTCAAGCCCCGAAATCTACGATTCACATTTTAAATTTCGGAATGAACGTAGGAATGCTATTCCAACTGTTAGATCCAGCAGTTTGAGAGTCGATACAAGATGATATACCACAATTATTGCAATGAACATGGTCACCCGAGTTTTAAGTGCATGAAATATCCTGCAAAGTGATGTACCTGCGAGATATTAGGCCATTTATCTATTATAATTCACTGTTTTAAATAAAACTAACAAAAATCGCGAAAAGGATGCGAATTTCACAAAGGATAAAAATGAAGCAAGTTGTTGAATTACGTCATACAGTGAATCTCTAGTGAATATATCGTTTCAATTAAAATAAATAATAATTAGGAGACTGTCATTTGGAGTCGGAAAGTCAGTGTTCTGTCATTATGGTAACAAAGGTCATGGAACTCAATTTAGAAATAGTTGTACCAAAGGAGTTACCCGTACTCAGAGGCATTGGTGCCAATCTTATAGCTCCAGTAGGTATGATGACTGTTTCCGTAGTAGTACAAGGTATAAAAAAATAAACCATTAATGTGTATATCGTTGAATATTATGTTATTGCCCAGTCAGTCTTATTGGATAGATAGATAGAAGTCTTTATTGCACACAAAAACACATGTAAAGGACTACAACACAGAAAGAAGAAAACAGAAAAAAAACTATTGTGTGCAAAGGCGGCCTTATTTCTTAGAGCAATATCTACCAGGCAACTTTTGCTGAAACAAGAAGCTAATGTTGTGTAGTACCGAATCGCAAAGAATTCATGGATATTACTTATATATATCTATATTAATTAATTATTATATTAATAAACATAATAAAATATAAACATACATACATAACTATTCTAAGTAAATAATATATATATACTATATATGGCAATATAGTTATTTGCATAACAGGGATACATATAATAAAATAATAAACGATATTTAACTAGGCAAAGATAAATAAAATTCTTTAATACTATTTTAAATATGGGCAGGGATTTCGAATTCCGAATATTTTTGGGCAGGTCATTCCACAGTTGTACAGCATATACTGAAAAGGATTCCACGTAGAATTTTGTCATTCATTATTAGTAATTCTTTCACCTAAATCCCGGATATTGTTATCACAAAGACCTCTGCTGCGATTAGATTTCAGAAGATGCATTAAAACACGCTTAGTAGCAATTATAAATAAATAAAAAAAAGATACAGAAATACATCCTAATAAATTACGTGCTATTCAGATTGTTGCCGAACCCAATACATGTGGCCAAGTTTTCGTGAACGGTTCGGTTTGTGGTCCGGAAGGGAAGGAATATTATCTTCTCCCGTGAGAGTAAGACATCAGGGATAATCGTGGTGTCCTGCGTATTTACAACGTTTCCCTGACATGATCGTGAAGAGAAGGGAGCACTTTTGACACACGTGATTCTCAAAGGTTCTGGATTCATGCAATGTTACGTTTTGTGAATCCCAGGAAAATGATGATCTAAACTGTAATCATGATTTGAGTACAAGTGACCGATTAAAAATTACAAGAATTAGTAAAGAAATACCTTGATTGTTTTTCGAACGGACTTCATGATCTAGATGGTGATTGAATTCGAGGACATGAAGACGGTTATCTACCGACTGTACCACATGTTATACGCTGATCGTACGTTGGTTAGGAACATGGTACAGAAGATGGTCGAGCATTAGACAATTTGGGAGTCAACCTTATCATACGCTAGTCCAATTTTACTTGTGCATAAAATTGGTGATAAACGCTTTTGTGTAGATTACAGAACGTTAAGTCGCAAAACTAACAAGGAATACTATCCACCCCCTCGTATCGAAAACCAACTCGACCAATTAGAAGGCAACAAAGTATGCACATCATTAGAACTGGCCTCAGTGTATTACCAAATATCAGTAGCAGAGGAGTCACGACAGGACAGCTTTTGTAACCCGCGATGGCCAATACAAGTACAACCGGATGCCTATTGGTTTAGTGAATGTACCCTTAGTATTCAATCGTATAATTAATAAAATACTGCTCGAGGCAAAAACTAAATACACTATCGTCTATATGAATGATGTCCTTATTTATTTATTTTATTTATTTTTAATTTTTAAGGTAAACTAACAGCATGATCACAAAACACTTATATAGTACACTGGTACACTGGTATAGTGGTGTAACACACCACTTACAGGTATAAACAATTTGATATGATAATTAAAAAAAATTAGCATTAAATTAATATCATTCCATCTAAGGACGTCGCCAAAGATCAAAATCGATTGGAAGAGGTTAAAAAAAAATGCTTGAAGGGGCGGCGGGCTAAAATTAAGCAAATGTCATTTCTTCATTGAAACTAGAGACTTTTTTTTTGGATATTCCTATATTGAGGCTGTAACTAAATTTAATAAGCTCATCAATCAACATAAACTGCAACAATTTCTAGGACTATCTGGGTATTGATAGACCTATACTAGAATTGTATAGCCCAAATGCTGAAGCCCAAGCTGACACGGATGCCAGTATGAAAGGTGTAGCTGGTATCCTTCTTCAGGCGAATTCAAATGGAGTTTTCCAGCCTGTGTCATATTTTAATAGAAAAACGAACACGAAGGAGTGTAAGCACCATTTTTATGACCTAGACACTGGCGTTGGTCGCATCTTTAAATCGGTTTAGAATCTATCTTATTGGTATTCCTCTTAAAATATTTACAAACTGTAACGTGAACTACTCCTGTAAAACCACGAATTGCTCGATAGTGCAATCAAACTCATGAAGTTGAATCCACCATTGAGGATTCAACATTAAATGTAGAAGTGAAGGGATCCTGAGTGCAGTATTAAACGAAGCTATTAAGGTGTCATCCGAGGAGGAGTTAGCAAGTACTAGAGAAGAAGCAAAAGTTAAAATAATAGAAATATAAACCAAATATAGAGAAAAATATAATAGTCATAGGAACACTCCCAAACAATATTCTGAAAGTGATCTAGTAAGAATATAGCGGCAAATGCCTGACGATGAGCAGTCACAGAAACTGGTTGTAAAGTAGTAGTCCATATCACATCATAAAAATCCTTCCTAATGACCTATCATGTGTCATTAAAGATACGCCGTTATCGCGTAAAAATAACCGCTGCTACGAAGCCATAGGTGCAGTAGACAAAATACAGCCAGGGCTAAATTTTTCTATGGATTTAGAAAGTAGTTAAATATGAATAATTATGACGATACGATAATTGTAATATAATATGTAATTATAAAAAAAATGATGAAACGTAATTGTCAAAGATTTTAATATTATGTTTTAATTTTTTTAAATATATCAAAGAATTCTTAATTAATTTTTAGAATTAGTTACTCTAGTTGATTGTGTTATTTTCAATTATTATTTGTTACTATAAATTGTAAATTTCGTATAACAGAGCGAAGGGACTCGCTCATTGCAGGAAGGCCGAGCTGTAAGCTCACTTATCACTTTTAGGTAAACTTATATTAGGTACATAAAGAATTACATTATAAATATTTAAAATGTAAAAATAATAATTATAAAATATCTGCTACGTCTTTAATATTGTGGTGTAGAGCCTAGAGGCGACATTCATTCATTATGGAACGACAGAGCCGACGGACGTATTGTGATTGTATTATATACAATATGTATGTACAATATGTGATGTAAAATATACAAAGTGAAAACTAATGTCGAGAATTATTTAAAAATCCTGATAACCTGAAGCTGTGGCTACACTACCTACTTATTAATAATTCAATACAAATGCCGTTGTCGTGCGTATTTCTTATCCTTGATTGACGGCATTCCCAATAATTTTATTTGTCTACCAAATTAGAATGTTTTCTTTTTGCTATCGACAACCCAACCCCACTTTTTATGATGTAACATCCGTCAGACCGATTATTTTCGTATAAAATGTAAACTATGTCACCCGGACCTTTACGACGAATCGATTGACACCTCATTCATCAAAATCGGCCCAGTAGCGCTACGGTGGAACACACAGAATCTGGATACAAACACACACACACACACACACACACACACACACACACACACACACACACACATAAATAGACACATACATACATACATAGACTGCTAAAATCACAACCCCTCCTTGTGGCTTTGCCGCAGTCGGGTAAAAAGAAACAAGCACAGAAATCCTTTCCATTTGAAATCTCTGTTGCCTGTAATAGTGTATACTGAGACGGTCGATGTCTAGCAATTCACAAAGGTAAATACCTAAATAAGCTACATTTCAAAGGTAACCAAGGTATTAAAGTTCAGCCCATTAGCCAGGGTACATTTGCCCGGAGTCGGATGCGAGACGAGACATTATATAGCTCGGCGATTGCTCCGGGATTTGGAATTTCTCTATCTTCATTTTAAACATATACCTAAAACTCCAGCTAAGCAAAGCTCGTGCAATTTGTTGTTTTTAGGGTTCCGAACCTCAAAAGGAAAAACGGAACCTTTGTAGGATCACTTTGTTGTCTGTCTGTCTGTCTGTCTGTCAAGATAACCTATAGGGTACTTCTCGTTGACCTAGAATCATGTTTGGCAGGTAGTCTTATAGCACAAGTAAAGGCATGAGTCCGAAAACCGTTTTATGGTTACATCATTAAAAATAAATTAAAATGTGTTTCAATTTTTAAAGTAAGATAACTATACCAAGTGGGGTATCATATGAAAGGGCTTGACCTGTACATTCTAAAACAGATTTTTATTTATACATATTATAGATAAATCAAATACTATTAAGCATAAAAATTAATACAAATCTGTTTTAGAATGTGCAGGTAAAGCCCTTTCATATGATACCCCATTTGGTATAGTTATCTTACGTTGAAAATTGAAAGTTACGGAACCCCGAAAATGGCGGCTTGTTACCAGCCAAGCCACCAGCCACCAGGGGGGCTACCTATATACATTTCGGAATAATTTAACCATTAATTTCGGCTCGACCCGGGAGTCAAACCCGGGACCTCAATATCTTCTGCCGAATAAGCAGCCATTAGACCAAAGAGTTCAATAGAGATACATATCCTGCCTTTATTTATTGTTTTAGCTTAGGTATAGCGCTCTTTGACATTCCTAATATTCGTTTAGTGGATTGGACGCTGGTAATGACGCTGGAACTCTCCTTCACAACCGCCCTTTTTCAAATACTAGCTGATGCCCGCGACTTCACCCGCGTGGAATTAGGTTTCCTAAAATCCCGTCGAAACTCTTTGATTTCTTTTTTGCGTGAAGAAGTAACAAACATACACACACACATACACAAACTTTCGCCTTTATAATATTAGTGCTATCAAGCTATCTTAACTAATCTAAGTACTTACCTTTACACATCTTTAATCAAACAAGGTAAGTACCTACTTAGGTATATTATATTAGTTCCTACTTAGTGTAAGTACTAACAAGGTATATGTAGAAACCCTGAATGCATTTGTATTCATAATTAGCTACCGACTCAATCGACTAATTTACATTCAAAACATTTGAGCTTTGAAATTTTGTTTAAATTAAAATTCAGACAAGTTCAGATTAAATTGGTCTGGCTTAGACCTTGCGACTTTTATCTAATCCTTAACCTCAGTTAATATAAAAATATACTTGTATGAATATTCAATATTTTCTAATTTAGAAATAAGCAATAACCTTGTAGGTTTCTCAAGTGAGAGTATTTATCGAGAATTTATTCGTATAAGTAATTAAAAGCTTCACAATAATTTTATTAGTCTCACTCGTAAGAGCCTTAGATAAACCCATCATAAACGTCGAATGTTGTTTTAACTCAACTCAAACTCAAAATCAACTTATTCAAAGTAGACATTTAGAACTATGATGGGACCTTACAACCACTTAGAGTAATAATGTTTTAACATTGTTATGACATTTTCATACAATTTTTATTTCAATATTGGAACATGAACATTGAACATAAAAAAAAAGCTGTTATAGCCCAGTGGTTAGTTAGTAGGTTCCGCCTCCTAATCAGAGGTCGGGGGTTCGATCCCGGGCATGCACCACTAACTTTTCAGTTATGTGCGTTTTAAGGAATTAAATATCACTTGCTTTAACGGTGAAGGAAAACATCGTAAGGGAACCTGCATGCCTGAGAGTTCTCCATGTTCTCAAAGGAGTGCGAAGTCTGCCAATCCGCATTGGGCTAACGCGGCAGACTATGGCCTAAACCCTTCTCACTCTGAGAGGAGACCCGTACTCAGTAGTGGGGCGGAAATGGGTTGATCATGATGACGATTGAAACATGAAAATGAAGTTGCCGCGGCAAAATACAAAAAACGTTTGTCTGCATAGTCCGTTTAGTCACCCTTAATCCTTTGGGTCTGGGCAGTGAACTACAAAAACATGCTTGACCCCACCAGTAGGTCAGGCTTACGTAATTGGCTACATATTCAGGAAGGCTGACTTGCTGAATAGAGCACGTGTGCGCGGTGAATATGCCTTGTGTATTCAGGGCACGCGCCTTTCGGTTTTGGCTGCAGGAAACGAACTGTGAAACTATAGCTGAGTAGGGTAATAGGCATCTAATTTTAAATGTTATACAGAAATAGTTTATTTTAACCGACTATAATTTGTCGGAATCTTTTTTATTTTTTATGCATGTTCCCCGATTATCTAAATACGCCCTGGACCGATTTGGATTTTTTTTTGTTTGAAAGGACTTTGACTTTGCAGATGGTTCCATATTTTGGTGAAGATCTGATGAATATCTTCGGAGTTGGAGAACTGAACGAAGAATAAATAAATACAAATACAAATACAAAGAACTCAATGGATATGAGTAAATTGCTCGCGATCAGTGTAATAGCTTAGTAAACAGTAGGTTTTTAACCAGGCATAGCGTATTTTAGGAGTAGCACCAGTAGTAGTGCTAAAAATTGTGAAATAAAAAATTTTCAAAAAAAATAAAACCGACTTTAAAAACCACAAACACAAAAAGTAAAAAATAATTTTTGTTTCTACACGTGTAATGTAGGTATGTATGAAATCGGGCGAGCTTCACACTTGGATTTCTGATTTCTTTTATTATGCTCGCTCGATTATTTTTTATTTTTAACTTTTTAGTGTTTGTGGTTTTGAAGTCGGTTTTTTTTGTTCACCTAAAGAGTTGAATGAAAGATGTTTAAACGAAATTCTCATATCCAACTGTTCACTGAAAGGATTGTACTTCGTGTTGGTCAAAAAAACGTCGAACTGAATAATATGATTCTATCACAAGTTCGGCAAGTAGATTCTACTGACAAGAGCCGTTCAGTTGGCAAAATCCCTATTGGGTTTACACGACAGCTAAATTGTAACGATTTAATTAAAGCCGAAACTCGGTATCCAAATGAAGAGGCAAATAAAACGGAATCAGTCCGTCCGTCCGGAATGTAAGGAATTGTACGTTGTGCCCCGGTACGCGAGACGTAATTAAAATCTCAATTGGTCGGGACTTGATTTTAATTAAAGTGCCACCGATGCGGCCGACAACAAGTAGGCGAATGTTTGTTATTGCCCCTGGAGTTCGATTTTAAAAGCCTTTGATTTTAATTCGGTTTTTTCGTCTACCGATAGACTCCATGCTGGCTGGACATAAGCCTCTTATAGGAACTTCCACACGCTACGGTCTTTCGCTGCCTGGGCCCCTGGATAAAGCTCCAGGGCACTCGATGTCATGCGAGGCGACAAAGAAAGAGAGAGATGATAGAAAGAGAGGCGTTTATTAACTTTTAGGCCGCAGCGCTGTGCGAGCTGAATTGCTCTTTATCACATCAAAGCAAGAGTCGCTATTTATTTAAACGTATTTGCGGAGTGATCTTTCGGTGTCGGGTCTCCTTCTTGCCGGCTCACTACTGAACACGAATCTCCTCTTAGAATGGGAAGGAAGGCCAAAACTACCGAGTGCGGATTGAACCTTAAACCACACCTTTGAGAACATTATCAAAAATTTTCACGCAAGATTCTTCACACAGTTTTCCTTCATCATTATAGGTAATATAAATTAATTGCTTAAAAACGCACATAATTCCGAAAAGTTAGAGACCCGGAATTAAACCTCTTACTTCCCAAATATAACTGAATATTACTGAAAGGTACGTAATAAATTGGACAATAGGCCTTCCCAGCCACTTCATCCAGCCACTTCCCGCCAGCCGCTTTATACTTATCATCGGTCCATCGTGCTGGAGGGCGTCCCACACTACGCTTGCTTATGGGCGGTCTCCACTCGAGGACTTTCCGGCTCCAACGGCCATCGCCTCTACGACAGTGGAAGTCCACAGGCTGATGATGATGATGATGAAGTAATAAGTATTTTGTGCCTCCACTCGACTCCATAGGTATTTAGTTATACGTAGCACTTTAGTTGACAGTTATTTTTTAAGTAAACAATTGCAAAACTCCCACAAACTACAAACAAATAATAAATAACATAAAAACATAACGTGTGTTATTTGCATGTACAGTGTTCATACATCACCCGTTCGCACGATTGCCCGTTAATTGCTTCACCAGTAATTTCCTATACATATTCAAGTAGGTAACGCGTTGCGACGACGGTTACTCCATTTTGTATTTACATTTTCCAAATGTCAGATGATGATTTCGTTACTGCGGTAGGTATATTAGATCCACATGCCAGATAAAAATTTCGTTTCTACTGTAGTAGGTACCTTTATTAGATACGAACGTCAGATAAAGATTTTGTTTTTACTGTGGTTTATCAGATCCACGTGGTAGATAAAGATTTCGTTACTACTGTGGTAAATTAAATCTACATTAGGATTTTGTTTTTACTATGATATATTCGATCAAATTCGAAAATTCGAACAGCATTATTTATAGAAATAGGTATCTACTAACATAGGTTAAGTGATGTTTGTCATACTAACACAATTATGGGTTCAAGGCCTGAAATAAAAGTTTATTTATTTATTTATCAATTTTTTTGGGCAACTGCGTAGTTAATAACCTTTATAAAACATCCAATCTCCAGCGCAGCGTGCAAAAATAAAGTTATAACCGAATAGAGTTCACAGAAGATACAGCACAGGACGAAGTTTCAACGGTCATGCTTAGCTGCTAACATGTGGGACGAGTTTCGCATTACTTTAGAACTAGCCGGAAACTTGCTCGTAACTCCACACTACGGACGTAATATGATTACGTACGTGCAATCCTAACCTGCATTTTAAGCAAAGTTTTCGTATAATACGCGACGACGCGACGCGACGATTGCAAAGAACGAACGGAACTACAAAATCTGTTTTTAGGAGAGCGTTTTTACGCAAAACTACATTTTTTTTCCAATAAACAAAGCTTTTGTGTTCAATTTTCAATACTTCATTAATAGGGCATTACCTAGGTCCTAGTTAATGGTTACCTACGCTTTGTTAAGGCAAATTTACTTTAATTACTATGTAGATATGTTTATCTACTTGGTACTAAAAAATATTTAGTAAATATCAATTTAATGAAACTATTATTATTTTAAATTATAAATAAACTACATAATGCCCGCAACGTCATTCGCTTGGACATAGGGGTTTTTATTTTCCGAGATGAAAATAGCATACGTACCTACCTATGTGTTAATCCAATGGTATTAATTATCTCCTTTTCAGATATCAGAACGAAACAAAATCATAAACTGCAGCTAGTTGCTTAAATAAGTTGGTCAATGGTCAAAGGCCTCGACTGACCTTCCATTGGTAATGAATTTCGCGACTCACCACCTCTACTGCAGACTCAGGTCACGAACATAATAGTTTTCAATATTTGTTCGCCATTTTCGTCCAATGTTTGCTCATCTAAAAGCCGTAGCTGCCTACTTAGAGTCCGCAATAACACAATTTGTTATATCTTAGAAGTCCTAACTAAACACCGAAGGGAACGGGAAAACTGTTTGACTTCCCAGCCCTTTGAGCATTTCATACAAATAGCCATCCTTTAATTAAAAAGAAATAGAAATGTCGGAGCAGAAAACAAGTTAAGTTATACCTAGCGATTTTCTTTTATGTTTGCGTTCAAAAATAATCTAAAATGAAATGAAAAATATATACATTTCATTTCATTTTACTTAGGTACCTATTGAGACTGCCATCGCTACCGGCCTGAAAAGCAAATTCTACAAATAAAAGCTGTAAGCTACCAAGAAACTCGGCAGTTACTTAGGTTCTTACACTTTTCAAAACCAACCTGTTGCTTTACTACCACTTACAACTTACTATTTCTCTTTACTTTACTACTCATACTTCCATCTTTGTAACATTTCCAATACAAATATTTAAAGCAAACAAATCTTAGACAATTATCATAAACTAGCTGGTGCACACGTCCGTCCGCGTGCATTTAGTTTTTTAACCCCCAACCCAAAAAGACGGGTGTTATAAGTTTGACGTGTGTATCTGTGAATCTGTCTGTGGCATCGTAGCTCCTCAACTAATAAACCGATTTTAGTTTAGTTTTTTTTTGTTTGAAAGGTGACTTCATCGAGAGTGTTCTTAGCTATAATCCAAAAAAATCGGTTCAGCCGTTTGAATGTTATCAGCTCTTTTCTAGTTACTGTAATCTTTACTTGCCGGGGATGTTATAATTTTTGACGTGACAACGTTTTATAATTCGATAGAGCCGGCTGCACGCACGAAAAAACATGACTCATGCGGCGTTACCTCGCTCTGAGGCGTTCCATGTAAGGCTTGAAGTGCAAGCGAGAGCGCGGAACGAGCGACAAAGAAGCACAATCGGCCTTTGTTGTCACGTTCAACTATCGTCAGTAAACCGACTTTACAGACAACCAATTTTTTTATAATCGCAATTAAATCGATTTTGTAGCCTATCTCATTCTCCAGATCTTTATGTCTATCCATACAAAAAATCATGTGGATCCGTTGCTACGTTGCGGCGTGATTGAAGGACAAACCAGCAAACCAACAAACACGCTTTCGCATTACTTACTACCTTTCTTTCTTCCCTCTGGGCTGGTTTCCGCACTTAAACGTTTCTGTCTGTTGTGCGTGTACTTACTACCTATATTATAAAATTAATGCGAAAGTATGTTTGTTTGTTGCTTTGTCCTTCAATCAAGTCACTACGAAGTACCTAACGGATCGGCGTGCATTACATGCATATAGTTAAAACCCTTACTGGAATTAACTACAGTTATATCCCGGAAAATTAAGATAAACAACTCAGACTTTGGAGTCACGGTCTATGTCAAATGTTACAAATAACTAAAGATTCTAAATAAGATTCGATGCGAAGGATATCAGTTCATATTTTGTCATTTTTCAATTCAATTATAAAAAAAAAATTAAAAGAAAATGTTAAGAAAAAATGTGATCGAAAAAACCTTAAACTGCCACATCACATTTCTTAAAAATTAGTTCAGCCGCCTCTTGCAAAGTATGTCAAGTTCCAAGTTATTTTAGGCTTCTTTAGACTTAAGGTTTTTTTACATCGGCACGAAGCCAAGTTTTAAGGAAAAGTTAATTAGTTGAATGAAATTAATGATCCGGCCGAACTTTGCTAATGTATTTACGATACATCAAAGTAATATCACAATTTTCATTTTATTAATATTATATAAGTCATTGATTCATATTATGAGTTTTGTTACACATTTTTCTAGAGGTAGTATAACAAAATAAAATTAGAAAACTATTAGTACTAAACGTCGCGTCCTAACGAAACCTGCATGCGTGAGAGTTCTCCATGTTCTCAAGGTGAAGTCTACAAATTCGCTTTGAGCGCAGCGTGGCGGTCTGTGACCTAAGCCCATCTCATTCTGAAAGGAAATCCGTTCTCAGTAGTGAGCCTGCGAAAGCTTAATCATGATTATGATAATGATGATGATCCTCTATTAACGAAACCTGGACCCTGACAGGCGGCCTGGTCCACAAGTTGTCCAAAGTCGCTCAGTGTGCTATAAAACAGCACATGTTGGGTGTCAAGAGAGTCTGAAGAGGCAGTTTGCAGGCTAACCATGCTCATTCAAAGAACAGGTGGTTGTTGGAAAAAGTCTTAGAGACCGCGTCCACAGGTTTACAATAATGATGTTAAAGACTAGATCACATTTTGTACTTGATAACTGTTGCTCATCTTAATTAAACTTCAGTGAACAATATAATTGGATTGAGCTTTCGTGTAGGTTTACCTATACCTATTCTTACGACAGAATAATATCAAGTCTCGCCAATTATTATTGTTACTAATATGAGTATGTAATTGTAGGTTGCTTCGAACAGGCTTTGTATCGCGTTTCCTTAATTAAAACTTACACATAATTATCATCAATCACAGTTTAAATACATACAGTGGGACGCGCTTGATATTTGCAGACGAGGCGGCTTTAGGGTCGTCGCATTTATTAGAAAGAAATAAATAAAAATGCTTGTTCGAGGTATACGAAAATAATCAGTTTTTACATAGTGTGGGTAATATCCTCTTGTACAGCAGTGCAACACCATTTTTTTCTATAATCTCACCTGGTGGTAAGTGATGATTCAGTCTAAGATGAAAGCGGGCTATACCCGGGATGAATTCCGAAGCGAGATGGAAGGAGTATGGCAATTTTCACTAAACCCATACTCCTTTGATTTCTAGAGGGCACCGGAACGCTAATCACAGAACGGCTTTGCCAGTATAATGGTAACTAGCCACTGCTGAAGCTTTCCAACAGACTAGACCAGAAATTTAGCAATTATAAAATTCCAAACCCCTACCGGGAATCAAACCCGGGAAGGGTTTGACAATAGGCTATTTGACTAATTTTTGTATTATAAGTAATTAAAAAGTAGGGGTGTATAATTAAGAGGGCTCTCTCCGTCACTCGTTTCCACTCGTTTCATACAATCGTAGTTCCAATTTCATTTGAATATTAAGCAACCAAAGTCCATGAAATTTTGCAGACATATTCTAGAAACTAATATCTATGTCTGTGGTTTTCCAGATTTCTGTTAAAATATTCGGTTTTATAGTTACGCGGTCTTCAAAATTTTCATACAAATCTTTGAGCCCCTGTAGTTTTAAAACTACATATTTTTAGAAAAATCTAAAACACCACAGACACAGATATTAGTTTCTAGAATATGTCTGCAAAATTTCATGGATTTTGGTTGCTTAATATTCAAATGAAATTGGAACTACGATTGTATGAAACGAGTGGAAACGAGTGACGGAGAGAGCCCTGTTAAAGTTTATTCTGCTCAATTTGACAGCTGTCGTCTCATAACTAGGAAGTCCCGGGTGCGTCTCCCGGCAGGGGCAATTTGGGAATTTTCCTGTCAGTCGGTATGATCCCTGCCCTGTCCTGCAGAATTACTTTGTCTAGACGTCTCCGTCGACCGACTGTATGAAGTATTGGTACGTTGAGGCTGTGCTCATATTATTATGTAATATACACTGGTAAATACTAATAATATACTGATAAATTCGAATAGCATCGTGATAGCCTAGTGGTTTTAAGACACCCGCCTTCTCGGGAGGTCGGGGGTTCGATCCCGGGCACGCACCTTTAACTTTTCAGAGTAACGGTGAAAGAAAACGTCGTGAGGAAACCTAAATGCCTAAGAGTTCTCGATAGTCCTAATAATAATAATTAATCAAGTTTCAATTTCTATCTCAAACAAATAATAATGTTATCGTACCAGCCCTGTAACAATCTAGTCATAGTGCAATTCCTTTAATATGTAGGGATGTATTTAATATTGGGCGCCCCATAGAATAAAAAGTGACCATTCTTCTTCATCGATTTTTTTTTTATTTTTATTAACTATCAAATATTGAACGTTTTACAAATGCTTTTAACACAACAAAAAAACCACTAAGGTTTAGTATTTTTGCTTATCATTCCGTCCATTAAAAGATTTTGGGTATAGTGCTTCCATAAATAATATATACATTATTTATAGAAGCACTAGGGAACATTACAAGATAATAATTTGTGATATTTTATTTTTCAAAAATGGGAATTGTTAATATTTGTTTTGAAAGTATGATTTTAACTTGTGTTTAAAGTTAAATTCGGTAAGTCCTGACCTAAAAGTATTATCTAAACTATTTATTAGGCGAGGGATCATGTACGCGCTGGTGCGCTCACCATATTTATTTTTTGCAAAGATGGTAACTAGTTTTTTTGAGTTACTTTGCGTGTCTGAATTTTGTTAATAACTAATAATGTCTGAATTTTGTAAATAACTTAATTAATAATAAAATGGATTCATTACATAAGCATTTATGTAATGAATCCATTAATTTTAAGGGAACTTTGCTGCTTTTTCCCTCTTTAACATTTTGGGGGCCTCCAACACTTGCTTTCTTTACATAATACTTCAGCCCGATTCGAGATAATATGTCTAAAGGAGGGTTCTTAAGATTTGAAGGCCCAAGCCGCCCCTCGCAGCCTACCTCCGCGGGGCCATGGCCCCTATTGCCCCTAGGATAATTGAATACATCCCTGTCTTTAAGGCTGGAGCACACCGTACAGTTGAAATCACATTACGCCCGTCGGCCGGCTATTTCCCTGCGGCCTGCAGACATTAATAACGTCCAGCTCATTACTCCGCCATATCCTGTCCATTACTCCCCCATACCCTGTTCTCTCACTAACTTGATATAACTTAATGACCGTATAAGCTATTTTCGTATGAAAAATACGTTTTTTTATTTTTAGACACTTCATTATAGCTTCGAATATAAGCTTAGCTTTAAATCATAAATGCGAAAATGTTTTGGTTTGTCCCTCAATCATGTCGCAACAGAGCAACAACGGATCGACGTGGCTTTTTGGCTGGCTATGATAGTTAAAGGCCTTTAGAGTTACATAGACTACTTTCTATCTCGGAAGACAAAGAATTCCCACGGGAGTCTTAGAAATATAAATAAATGACCTTTTATTTATTTAAATACTAACCGATGCCCGCGACTGCGCCCGCGATTGGATTTAGGTTTTTTGAAATCCCGTGGGGACTCTTTGATTTTCCGGGATAAAAAGTGCTAATCCAGGATAATATCTATCTCCATTCCTTTCAGCCAAATCCGTCAAGTAGTTTTTGTGTGAAGGAGTTACAACAATAATATTAAAAATTATAAAAATACAAAAAGAATAAATCTAATATCATATGAAGATAGCTAGAGCTAGAGCTTGAGCAGAAAGTTAGAGATGAAAGGAAAATAATTAGTTAGTCAACTATTATTTTCCTTTCATCTCTAACTTTTTGCCCAAATACTTTAAAAAAATAAGTATGACAAAACAAAATATTTTAAGCTCTTGGAAAGTTTTCATGATCTTTGGAGGAGTACCTAAATGTTATTAGATCGTATTATTTGAACCGAAACCATACAAAGAAAAACTTTTACATTCTAATATTTTCTTCTCTTATTAACAAAAACATAAGTCAATAAGTACGTATTTCTTTAACAAATAATGTTTTCCCAATCTGATCATATTTTCCAGCATCTGCTACACTGTAGGTCTGGTAAACCCGTCGAAATGTTATTTTATATTTTGATGGCTAAACTCGGTACATCGACCAAATATTTAGACCTGGAGAAACAGAAAGCGTAACGGCAGAGAAAAGCGAAAATTCACGTTTCATACGCTAAGCTAACTCACTACCATCCTGTAGAGCTGAAACGTGGCGGCGTCTTTCTTGATAACAACCCAAACCAAGCTTTATTTCATCATCAACCCATCGCCGGCTCACTACTGAGAATGGGCCCCCTGTTATAATGAGAAGGATTAGGTCATAATCTACCATACAAGTACTACTACTAATTGCATAACACAATACTCCGTAGAGTCAGCGACAAAGCTACGTTTGCACCCATCCATAGTCGTCGCTTCGTTTGTACAAATTCTGAAAAATTACAGGTGCGTACCCGGGTTTTAAACCCCAGACCTCCCGAATAGAAGGCCAATCACTGGGCTGTCCTCACTTCAGCGCAGTTATGTGCTATTGTTATACAGTTACGTACCTACATACAAGAATTTTATAGGTCTACTGCCCGCGTTATTCACGCCCTGCTGGCGTGGTTCCTTGCATTTTACCGAGCCTTTAGTGCGCCGCTGCCACAGCCCGTTGTATCTAACCAAGCCTTTAAACTTAGAGCGCAAAAACGGAGGCTGAAAGGAAAAATTCTTTTTGAAAATGTGCAAAAACATCAGCGAATTGAGTTAAGTAATGAGTCTTGCCCTTTTAGCCTTTGAGCCCTTCCTGAACTTAGTAAGCTACAGAACTTTTCTAAAAGGTAATAGTCTTTAAAACAAGAGTGAATAGGCATCTTTTAGGTATACGCGTTCAACCTTAGGCCACTATTATCACTTTACATCAAATGTGATTGTGGTGAAGCGTGTGCCTAAAGTGAATTAACAGAACAGTTATCTAGCACCAGATGGAAAAACCAAAATTATTGTGTATAAAAAGCTTTTTGATAAACAGAATATACAGCCAACCACTTTTCCTCTATAAGTGACACTAGCCGCTCAACCATTATCTATCTCCATTCCAAACAGCCAAATCCGTCTAGTAGTTTTTTCGTGAAGGAGTCATACACACAACATACACACAACATACACACACACATACACACAAACTTTCGATTGCAACGCATGCTGGGTACATTTGGAAATTGCCCATCTTGGTTTTTTATATTATTTGTTGTTATAGTGGCAATAGAAAAAGATATTCTGTGTAAATTTTAACTCTCTACATCTCATGAGATACAGCTCGATGACAGACAGACAGACGGACAGCGGACGGTTAGTAATACGGTCCCATTGGCACCCTTGTACGGAACCCTATAAGATTTGGGTATTCCGAAGAGGAAAATACTATAATATGACCTATGGCATTCAAACATATTTACCTAATAGAGAATGTGTCATGAAACATTCATGAAATATTATTTACTCTTACATATCAATATTTAGGATCTCTTGCAACTTTGTATTCGTGTTGTGGAGCAATCAGGTGAATCATGCGTGGTATACTGAATCGAAATATAAATAAAAAGAAGATTAGGATACTCATTATTGTTTGTTGACCTCATACACTAGTTGTTGTAGCATACAATGAATGACAGCACAATAAGTTGTTAGTTAATTTGGAAAAATATATATCTGCAGTAGAATTCATAATAATATGGCAAAACGAGCAACATTTTTAAGCAGCGTTTTGATAAACAATAATTTACGCAGTGTGTTTTGTAAATCTCGCAGATATTCTAGAATTAATGGTGGCATTACAACGGCCTAGTATGACATGAAACAGAGATAAAACAGCAGCAACCAAAATGGAAAACATCACGTACGAGAGATCACTCATTTTTCACATTTACCACGGCTGGTATTTCATTCAGCAGTCCAAGCACAAATACAGCGACATATCTGTCACGCGGTGAAAGCCTTCGGCCTCCAAAATCATGATCAAAATTTATATATTTGATGTAGGATGATAGCTAGTGTCTCTTATGCTACGTCTGTGACTCTATCGCTGGTTCGGAATTCAGATTCTACTGAGAAGAGCTGGCAAGAAAGCAGTTGCTCTTTTCAAATCATACAGAGTTACAATATGTAACTACATATATTTATTCCTTTATACTAGAGACATGTAATTTTATTAAAACAATGAACTCAAAACTAAAAACCTTAAAAAATATGATATAATAACTAAAATATTAAAATATAAAAAAAATACTAAAAAATTAAAATCAACTACACCATCTTGTGGGCAACTGAAAGCTCAGCCGGTTGCTCAGTAACACTAAAGGAAACCGCTCATCGTGTGTGTGTGTGTGTGTGTGCGTGTGTTTGTGCGTGCGCATGTTCATGCGTGTGCGCGTCCGTGTGCGTGTGCGTGTGCATGTGTGTGCGCGCGCGTGCGTGTGCGTGTGTTTATATGTGTGTGGTTTATATTCGAGGTATCAGGGTTAGATACTGGATGAACATTTTTAACTTTTCAGAATTATGTGCATTCATGTGCGTATTAATAAATTGAATATCACTTGATTTGACGGCGATGGAAAATATCGTATAGAAACCTGCACGCCTAACAGTTCTCCATAACGTTCTCTAAGATCTATTAATCTGCACTTGACCAGCGTGGTGGACAGTGACCTAAGCCCTTCTCATTCTGATCGGAGATCAGTGATCAGTAGAGGGCTGGCGATGGGGTGAGATAAGCCGCGAGAAATCGTCGTCGCATTGATTATGCTTGGGCTGTAAAATTTACAAATTACAGCAACATTGAGCTGGTACCTAATACATTGCAGGTTTATCGAAGTGTTAAAAAAATATAAACTGGAAAACTGAATAATAAACCCATTTTGTTCTCGATATGTTTGCGTTTGACTACAAGCTCTGCAAACTTTCAATTTAATAAACAATTTTTCTACTGAACAAGCAATTTCATTCGTGTATCTAATTTTTAATCTTGAACTTGAAAGAAACTTATCTTCTGAAGTCAAAACCATTTTTGTAGTTTTCATCGATAAAAGTATATCAAATACGTTCAAAGTTAAAAAATTCCACTGTCGTGAACTGTGTTCATTTCTTTATTATTTGCTACATCCATGGTTGATTTCGACAGGATGACTGTCATAGTCATCCTATCGAAATCAACAACAATAATTACAATTGACAATAATTATGACGGAATATGACCAAGTCAAAAGCTTTTAAAAGGGTTGATTATAACTTTGCAGTATAAAAAATGTATGTAGGTGCGTAGTAGTATAAAGTTATTTGTGGAAAAAACCACGCTCGCTACAATGTGAACTCTGAACTTCAGTTTGGCAAACAAACGCCTAATTCTCCCGTAATTGACGTGGTCAGGAAAGATCTAATTACCACGAGCCTGCTAATCAGGTCGCTAGTTAAAAGTGCTTGGGTACAGAAATAAAGTAGTTTTGCTCTTATTTCAGTGGCTTGGGTTTCGCTAGTCATGTTTCCTCCATTACGATTAGCCTTCACATTTTGGCGGCAAAATTACTTACTCATTTTATTATCACGGGTTTCGGTGCCAAAGGAACTGGATCGTGTAGTGCTAGATCATTTTACTAGTCATCTGGTGGACACACTAGGTTTTACTCACGACTTCGTTTATTTAATTGCAATAATTCGTTTCTAATTCAAACTTCTAGGCCTCTGCAACGCCCTTACGGCATAGGTTTTCCCCTCCACTTTTCAACCCCCGACCCAAAAAGAGGGGTGTTATAAGTTTGACGTGTGTATCTGTGTATATTACACTTGTAATTGGATGAAAAGGTATTTTAACATGAAAAGTAAAAGTAGAAGAAATAAAATCATGTAGGTATAACGCGGCTATCTGTTTCGGTTCCAAATAATTTTCTCAGATGTTTTTAAGTTTGCCCATCGTCTCGCAAAATCATAGATTTCGCAAGAGATTTTGAAGGTTCGTGGTTCAACGACAGTGATGAATTACAGACCGAAAGCTCAGCATTTCTCATTTCTGGGGAAAATAGGTAAAATATTTTATTTTTGACATGTTTTTGCGCAACGCTTATCTGGAATTGATTGAAGCTAAGCATCGAATAAATATTGAATTTGTTACTGATGAAAGTTCTATTGAGCGATTTGTATTATAAATGTATTCTTCCAAGTTTGTGGCCATTAAATCAGCAATAGAAAAACTAAATGCAAAAGTGGTCAAATTAAAAATGATTGATTATAGCAATCTCCTGAATGAGAGTCTGAAGTTAGATTCTATCAATCTCAATATGATGGTTTTTTGTCTGTACAAAATGTAAATTAATCTCTTACATCCTCTTCACTAAAATGTTTTATAATTATTTTATCAATCCCATACACCTCACCGCAGAACTATGTATTTAGGATACTAACGACACCCCATATACCTAAAAATGTTCAGGAATTTAGAAATTATGGTGGAATAAATAAACTCACATACATACCTACATGAACGCTGAAAACATTACCTTTTTGGGCAGTCATGTAAAAACAATTGATCGCTTGTTCCATGGACGCACTAGGTACAATGCTACAATCATGCTACGTCGCTCGTAGCAATGCTACGCACGTAGCGATGAGATTCTTCACCTGGCGGTCTCGGGCAAATCGCATTCAATCTGTATGCACTTCGTATTTATCCTGAAAATGTTCACTTTATTTGTTCTATTGTAAAACATGTTTTTTTTTCTTCAAAATATTTCAATAAAACCTATTAAAGCTAGCCTTATCTAATTACTATACAAATCATGCTTGCGTGGACTGGCGTCAAAAATACTGGCTGTATTTCCACGCTGGGCAGCCAGGCTGATCCGTTGCGCAAAAAATTTGCCAGCCCTTCTGTCATCCGATGAGGCTATTAAACGCGGTGAAATATCTCGTAAAAATTTTTTAGCACTAAGACTCCATGGCCCCAGGATAACAATGACGTAAAAATTACGTTATGATAATAAAACATAATAACTATATGACGTATAACTTACGGTTTTATTACGCCGGAGCAACAACATGCGACAATGGCATATGCTCACTATGCATTTCACTCTTGTCATTATATCCTCCTCATCCTGATTGTCTGGTAGAGATCGTCCAAACTCAAAACTCAAACTCATTTATTCAAAGTAGGTACTATTGTAGCCCCTTTGATGGTTAGAATTGTTAGATTATAAAGATGGTGGTGATAACTAATGCAAACTTAAAACTAAAGCTACGAGGGTTCCAAACGCACCCTGGTCTTAATAATATTGCTTCAAATCATATGCCCACTTATAATTGCATAGCTGTTATATTTTTAAATTTTTAAGCCTGACTTTTGGTGTATGCACAATAAAGCACGTCTATTTCATTTCATATTTTTAACCCCCAACTCAAAAAGAGGGGTGTTGTAAGTTTGACGTATGTATCTGTGTATCTGTCTGTGGCATCGTAGCTCCTAAAGTAATGAACCGATTTTAATTTAGTTTTTTTTGTTTGAAAGGTTGCTTGATCGAGAGTGTTCTTAGCTATAATCCAAGAAAATCGGTTCAGCCGTTTGAAAGTTATCAGCTCTTTTCTAGTCACTGTAACCTTCACTTGTCGGGGGTGTTATAAATTTTTAATTTACACTTGTCATCCATGCTACAAATGTGCCTTGAACAGCATGCGGCAATCTTTATTTTGATTTAAAATGTATGCGGCATGCCGTAGGGCCGCATTGCTCTATGGCACAATGGGGATTTATTGTTCACTAACCATATTCAGAACTTAATATGAGGTAGTAATTTCTAAATAACAGACAGACGCTACAATTTTATTTATTAGTATAGACAGTGACGAGACAGAAATCCTCATACTGAACCCAATTTTAAAAATTCTTTCATCAGTAGAAAGCTACATTATTCCCGAGTAACATAGGCTGTATTTTATTTTCAAAAACTTGTAATACGCTACCCGTGCGAAGCCGGTGTGGGTCGCTAGTATTTAATAAACGTTGAGGTTTCGAAATTGATCCTATCTTCTACATCAGTGGAAGTTGCGACTTATCGAAATATCTTGCGCTGTAGTTTAGTATGTAGGTGTACTTCCTTATACGTATACTAAACTATATTTCGAGGAAGTAGTTATCAAAGGATTCATTGACCTGTGGCTAACTTGGAGGCAACTTTAATTCGGATTTCGTGTCAACTTGGCTCATGGCTGACATAACTTTCGTGTTTACGACTTAGGCTCTTAAGGCTCTTTCGCACTGCAACCGATCCGAATCCGAGAATTCTTGAGAATTCTTGATCCAAAGTAATCATACTACGATTACTTTGGATCAAGAACCTATTATTTGTATGAGAGATTACGGAATTTGGAGCATAATGCATTAGGAATTAACCATAATATTACCTACTTATATGAACGCTTGTGCACTGCGTCAGATCCGAATCCGATCCGAACAAGAATATGCAAGCAATATCCATCGAAATAGACGCAGTATAGTAATATTTTGCGGGATAAAAAGAAGCCTATGTCACTCTCCAGGTATGTATAACTAACTACCCATCCAAAAAATCGTATTAACCCGTACCTCCGTTGCAACGTGAATGGTATCATGTCGATTTAATAGACAAACCAACAAACAAACATACTTTTGCATATTTATAATAATGGGTAGTGATGAAGTGATGATGCAGTGCGTAAAAAGCCTAAAAAACCCTCGGAATTATCTGATGCGAAAGTTTTGTTACTATTCGACACTTGTTAACTTGTGATAAGCTTGTGATAAGTTTTATTTTCACAGGCTTAAGCAAAAAATTGGCCGTAAACGAGCACATAACCGAAATAAATCTATGACAGTTTGTATGAAGAAACCAATTTAAAAATGCCAATGATCCTGCCATGTAAACGTTATATCATCATCATTATAAACCTATGGACGTCCACTGCTGGACACAGGTCTCCAGATGTGGCCAGGCTGTACATATCTATCAAAAGTATTGAACTAAATTAGTACTGTAAGGTTATTTTAAAAAAAGTTGATTTGAGTTGTCAAAAATAATATAAAATTATTAATTTAGCTGATGAAGGTAGTTTGGTAAAATCGATATTTGGCTCATTCGATGTCATACAATCTGTTGCTAGGAGGCCAACAAGATTGAACTTGCATAAATACGGGTGTTTCGAAGGTTTTAGTTCAGTCTCCTTCTGAGATTCGGAGCGATATCGCATATTTTCGGTATTTGGATTGTGAACTGAATAATTAGATGTTGAGCAATTACGCTCTAATTAAATTATTTATTTTGGCATTAATTTGTTTAGATTAAAACTCTCGGATAACCTCTACACATTGAACCTGGTGTTTTTTTGTGTTGGTTTTGAGAGACATTCCAATTATTCGATAAAAATATTTAAATAATACCTGCTTTTCTGAGTGACGCTAATACTATAGTACATAAAAATCATGGGTTAAAACTTAAAAGTATGGTTTGGTGTTCTTTAAGACTTGACTTTGAACACTATATAAGTATGGCATTTGCACATAGATAAATCTGTCAATGAGTAAATATGAACGGCTGGTATCACGTTTTTAACTTTATACTAAGTTAAGCTTAAGAACTATCTAATTTTTAATAAATCACAACTCAGACCCTTTCCTGGAAACAAACGGTTTTATGTAAATAGACTTCCGACTCCTGCAAAGCGAATAGGTAAAGTAAACACAAAGCCAAATTTAGAACTTTAAGGTTCGCTAACCTTTTAATAAATGATTCAATCAAAAAGGTTCGTGAATAAGTGAAAAGAGACACATTAGAACTTCAGCAGAGTAGCTATTTATAAACATGGGTTAACTTATTTACTCAAAACTCACGTACAAAGTTTGACCGTGGAGGGAATCGTGCGCTTAAACTAGCAATCTGACTAACAAGTGGCCTGACTATCTTCACAAGTTTAAATAGTTATACTTTAATTAAGAAATACATATTTATATAAGGGTTGCCACGCGCGCTAGAACTTTGTAAATAAATTAATGTTTCATAATATTCAGAAAATAAGTAAGTATTAGAAGAGAACCAAATGGTTTGCCACGTAGCGATGGTAAAAGACCAGACGGTATGACTCTTGTTCCGTGGAAGCAACGAAGGTCGCTTGCATGGGATACCATGTGTTTTGATACATTGGCGCTGTCTCACGTACAGCTGATCTGAAAGGGCCAAGAGGTGCAAATATGAAAATAATATGTACTTGTAAATAATTTTATATTTGTGCCTTTTGGGGTGGAAACCATGGGATCGTTGGGTGAGGATGTTATCCCGTTTCGTGGAGTCTATGGGTGACCTCAGGTCTAGCAGTTACCTCGGTCAGCATATTAGTCTGGCCATTCAACGAGGTAACGCAGCCAGCTTGCCTTGTTACAGTGGTTTGGATGATATTTTGTATATATACCTACCTGTACTGAAGTGAACAAAAGTTATGATTATAATATTATGATTCTGATGTTCATTAATGATATTACAAGTGATATATGAGTTAACAGTCAACAAGTAAATAGGTAATTAGTTTGAGTATCACGGACTCTAATTGTCGCGTTGTCTACGGATGCGAGTGGTCCATTATCCAGCATCTGTATTCATAATTGTTATCTAGCAGCGGACCGTGTCATTCCACTTCATTTGCATTGGAATCGCCCAAGTTTCAGTTTCAACTATAGTCATTATACGCCAGACTAATTTTGTCTGTTTAAGATAACACGGGTACTATAATTTTATATTATTATTTATATAATACGACATTCTGAATAGTACCCCACACGAAGGTCTTATACTTTTTTTATATTTTTGAGCTCGCACATTAAAGAGCATAAAATCCGCCATTTTGGTTTTTAAGAATTTAAGGTACCGAGTCACACTCGCGCGATCAAGACTAGTCTAATGACGTATCATTTATCGAAATCACTTGAGCCGTTCAGTAGTTACAAGCCGACATAGAAACGGACATACATACATACATAACAGGTCAAACACATAACCCTCCTTTAGGCTTCGCCGCAGTCGGTTCAAAATTAGGCGTAAGAACTAAGACTAAGACAGGTAAAATGAAGATTTATTCATGATATTTTCCATCACCGTTAAAGCAAGTGATATTTAATTGCATAAACGCACATAACTCCGAAAAGTTAAAGGTGGGTGCCCGTGATCGAACCTCCGACCTCCCAATTATGAGGCGGACGTCTTAACCACTGGGCTATCACAGCTTAGACTTAAGATAACCTGGCGAAGACCAAGATATTGAATAAGTTGCCTCTGCTTCCACTCCATATTTCTACTTTTCCAGCCACAATCTCATTCAATCTAGATCCCGGATTGAACTGATGCCACATTCATCATCTAATGTGAGCCTAAGATCGATACAGGTTACACGTGTGACCAGAACGCTAGCAAAAAGTGTAAATTAAAAATTTATAACACCCCCGACAAGTGAAGGTTACAGTAACTAGAAAAGAGCTGATAACTTTCAAACGGCTGAACCGATTTTTTGGATTATAGCTAAGAACACTCTCGATCAAGCCACCTTTCAAACAAAAAAACTAAATTAAAATCGGTTCATTTGTTTAGGAGCTACGGTGCCACAGACAGATACTCAGATATACAGATACACACGTCAAACTTATAACACCCCTCTTTTTGGATCGGGGTTAAAAATGAAGTCAGGTGATAGAATTGATGATACCATATTGGCATTGGATTGCGTTAATAATAATGCTAAGTTAATAAGATAGTAATGCTAAGTGTTTGCTAGCGTTCTTGTTCACCGTATAATGTAGATATGATGTTCAAATTTTATTATAGGCGTAAAAATATACAATTTGCTATAAAAATAAAGCCTGGCGAGTTTCAATACACACAATATGAACTGTGATCCATTACAGCTTTAACAGGGCTCTCTCCGTCACTCGTTTCATACAATCGTAGTTCCAATTTCATTTGAATATTAAGCAACCAAAGTCCATGAAATTTTGCAGATATATTCTAGAAACTAATATCTGTGTCTGTGGTGTTTTAGATTTTTCTAAAAACATGTAGTTTTAAAATTACAGGGGCTCAAAGATTTGAATGTAAATTTTTAAGACCGCGTAACTTTGAAACCGAATATTTTAACAGAAATCTGGAAAACCACAGACATAGATGTTAGTTCCTAGAATATGTCTGCAAAATTTCATGGACTTTGGTTGCTTAATATTCAAATGAAATTGGAACTACGATTGTATGAAGCGAGTGACGGAGACAGCCCTCTTAAGTATACAATTTTTATTACCCGTATTTTATTTCGATACCAGGACTCGCAACAATCAAAAGTACATTTAGAGAGGCTTTCAGAATAGAAAGAGAGCTGGTAGCAATTTCGGTAGGTAAAATTATATGCTGTTCATAATTATAGGCATATTAAGTTTTTAATATTCTGAAACAAGGTAAACTTAAGCTTTTCTCATGAATACTTTCTATCTTTGTTGTACCTATTCTATTCCCGTACAACACATTACCCATTGAATATTGAAATCTGATTTTTAATCCCTGACCCAAAAAGAGGGGTGTTATAAGTTTGACGTGTGTATCTTTGTATCTGTCTGTGGTATCGTAGCTCCTAAACTAATAAAACGATTTTAATTTTGTTTTTTTTTGTTTGAAAGGTGGCTTGATCGAGAGTGTTCTTAGCTATATAAGTAACCCAAGAAAATCGGTTCAGCCGTTTGAAAGTTATCAGCTCTTTTCTAGTCACTGTAACCTTAACTTGTCGGGGGTGTTATAAATTTTTAATTTACATTTCTATTTGTTCGTATTTGTTTTGCCATCAGCTCCCTATCTAGAAAAGTTGAAATATATTTTTAGGGCATTATCGCCGCGGCAATTTTACGAGCCATAACAATACCATAATATATCCCACACTAAGAGTTTACGTGGTTCACATACAGACTGCGTTGTCAGCCCCAATGCACGTGTTGACTCAAATCGGCAATTTTAACCGACTATGATTGGAGTTAGTTGTTGTAGCCTTAGTGGTTAAAAGTCCGTTCCTATTCGAGAGGTTGCGGGTTCGATCTCGGGCACGCACGTCTAATTTTTCGGAGTTATGTGCGTTTATGCAATTAATTATCACTTGCTTTAACGGTGAAGGAAAATATCGGGAAGAGGTATTTTCTAGGCAAGCGCACCCCATCTTAGGCTGCACGATCACTTGCCATCAGGTCTGATTGCAGTCAAACGCTAATCTGTACATTAAAAAAAAAGTATATATTTTGTATGTAGTATGAATAAACATACCTACAGAAAGAACTTAAGAGCACCTATCAATGTTATTTATTGCTTGTATTGTAATCTGTTATAACTTTTATTAGTTATTCTTTACGACGCCATGATAACCGCCATGATAATAAAAATGACATTTAGGATGCCCTAAAGAAGCAGGAATGTCTTTTATAGTTGAACGAAGCACATTAGATACCACCGCACGAGGCGCACCGCATTCCTGCACCAATCATTATTACAATCGCAATCGTTATTATTGGCTTTTATGCTATTCTTGTTGCAACAATGCATTGTAGCCAATTATAGTGAGCGAGCGCCAATTAATCGTCTGTCTGTCAGCGGGTTATATGTTGTGAATAGAGAGTTAAAATTTTCATAGAATGTGTATTTACAACAAATAATTAGAATTTCAAAACAAATGCCATGAAAATAAAAAATATTATTTCTTGTACGATAGTACGGAACCCTTCGAGTGCGAATCCGACACGCACTTGACCGATTTTAGAGTATTTCCTGGAGGGACGATATCTTCCAGGGACTACGTGAAGGTGTACCATTTTAAAGTTATAATTTCACCATTTTTAGGGTTCCGTACCTCAAAAGGAAAAACGGAACCCTTATAGGATCACTTTGTTGTCTGTCTGTCTGTCTGCTGTCTGTCTGTCCGTCCGTCCGTCCGTCGTGTCTGTCAAGAAACCTATAGGGTACTTCCGGTTGACCTAGAATGATGAAATTTGGCGGGTAGGTAGGTCTTATAGCACAAGTACCGAAATAAATCTGAAAACCGCGAATTTGTGGTTACATCATTTAAAAAAAATTAAAATGTGTTTCAATTTTCAAAGTAAGATACCAAGTGAGATATCACATGAAAGGGCTTCACTTGTACACTTTAAAACAGATTTTTATTTATTTTTATGTATAATAGTTTTTGATTTATCGTGCAAAATGTTGGAAAAAAAACCCGAGTACGGAACCCTCAGTGTGCGAGTCGGACTCGCACTTGGCCGGTTTTGTACATTACATCATTGTCACAAATCCAACAGTTATTGATAATCAAAAAGTATAAATAATACCGTTTTGAATAAATGATTTGACTTTGACATTGAGTATTGTATATCTTCTAGGGACTACGGGAGGGAGCATGGGACTACAATGGTTGCGCGTATGGAGCGTACAGATGTGCGATCACGTTTGAGGCACTTGGTGAGTGCAATAGATATTTTATGTGCAATAACGCCACCATATCGTTCCCGTGAAAGCTTACGTGGCGGGAATACCTACAACATGTTGAGATAACGCTGCGATAATAAAACTCGCGAAAACACGTATTTTTCGGATTATCGATATGAGATTTCTGGCCCAGATTCTTTTATGGGTAACTGAAATGGCGTTGTTGAAAGTTGTATTTATCTCCTATATTACTTATTTAGTTATCTGTACTGGTTGTACACAATGTCTAAACTAAATTATTTCTAAATCTAGTGTTATCCTTTTCCGCAGCGAGCATTATGAAAGGGGCAGCAACACATGGCCTGTAATTTTAGTTTTGTTCCTAGAGCTGGTGTGCAGGAGAAAAAATCTTCTGAACCCCAATGTAGGTACTAACGTTTCACTCTGATACTGGAGCATCCTCAGGAGATGTAGACTCTACAATGCAACGTAAAAAAATGAATTTTAACTTACAATCTAAAAAGAAACTTTTTCTATAATGTTTGCGTCGGTCTGATCTACTGAATCATTTATTCTGAAAACTGTAACGGACAGACAGACACGTAACGAGGGTCTATCAAATTACGAAACCACAAAATGTGTATGATGTGAGAGAGCGTATAGAAAGTTAAACTAATTTAATCAAACTATATTAACCAAAACAATATTTCACAAAAAATGGTTTCCATCTATTCTAATAGCGAAAGCTTTTACACGTAAATGGACTATCAAAGGCCACTTAAAAGTGCACAGGGCACGCGTAGGGGTTCAACGAGACTGAAACAAAATTTTCCCCGAACCTAATACAATTACAGTGAATCTAAAACCCATCGCGTATCCATCGTCCAATCAGTGTCGCGTGGAATCGGGGCAATGGGGCCATGCATGCAAAGCCATGGTGCCTGAGGAAATATCATTTATTCGCAAAGTCAAAGTCAAATCATTTATTCAAAGTTGATGTACAAATCTTAAAAAAACCGGCCAAGTGCGAGTCAGACTCGCGCACCGAGGGTTCCGTAATCGGGTATTCTTCCGACAATTTGCACAATAAATCAAAAACGATTATACATAAAAATAAATAAAAATCTGTTTTAGATTAAACAGTTAAAGTCCTTTCATATGATACCCCACTTAGTATAGTTATCTTACTTTGAAAATTGAAACAGATTTTAATTATTTTTATTGATGTGATCGCAAATTCACAGTTTTCGGATTTACTCCTTTACTTGTGCTATAAGATCTACCTACCTGCCTTTCATGATTCTAGGTTAACGGGAAGTAACCCATTGTCTGCCCACTACAGGCCACAAGATCTCCTCTTAGAATGAGAAGGGTTTAGGCCATAGTCTACAACACTGGCCGAGTGTAGATTAGCAGACTTCACACACCTTTTGATAACATTATGGAGAACTCTCAGGCATGCAGTTTTCCTCACGATGTTTTCATGCAAGTGATACCTACTTACTTATATTTAATTGCTTAAAACGCACATAGCTTTGAAAAGTTACAGGTGGGTGCCCAGTTCGAACCCTTGACCTCCCAAATAAGGCTATCATCACTACAATACTAAGTACCTACAAAATATTATATAGGTTTTAACTGACTGCGATACTTGAAGAACGCCAATGTGTACAGGAGCCTTAACTTTGAAAATATCCTTGTTGTCTGAGTGAAATATAATCGTTTTCAATTTTTCCTCTGTTTATAAGCCACTTTGCAGAATTCCAATGCCATTATCTGCGATCATAAAGCCTTGTGTCCGGGCACTTCGCGTGCGGCGCATCACAATGCAGCTAAGTGAGTCAAGCACGCTAACCGCTCCTTCAGTTGCAACCATTCAACTAACTTGCAGTTTTAACCACATCACTACTTTGGATATAATATTTTGTTAAGTACCTAAGTAAAAAGAACGGTGATTGTCTAGTGGTTAAGATGTCGGCATTTTTATTCGGGAGGTTCGATCCAGGCACGGCCCTTTAACTTTTCGGAGCTATGAGCGTTTTATGCTTGAAAAAATCGTGAGGAAACCTGCATGCCTGTGAGTTCTCCATAATTTATTATATGTGAAGTCTGTCAATCCGCTCTTAGCCAGCTAGAGGATTAGAGGCAAACCCTTCTCATTATGACAGCTGGTATCAGGAGATCCATACTCAGTAGTGAGCCGGCAACTTGCATCTGTTACGCATTAGATGGGTCATTACGATGTTGTGGGTTCCAGCTCTACCGCGACGCGCGACTCTAATGCAACCTGCATCACAGAGAGTTCTCCATAACGTTCTCAAGGGTATGTCAAGTCTGCTAATCTGCACTTGGCCAGCGTGGTGGATTATGGCCGAATCGAACCGAAACACCCCCTCTCCCGAATAGGAAGTGAACGTCTTAACCATTGAGGTATTATGGCTATACCTACCATTTTATTTCTGTAGATTAATTTAATTAGGTACATTCTTTGCCAAGTTTCCGCTTCCGCCGCTAATTTGACGCTGCCACGCAGAAGCCTGACATGATTTATGTACATTTTGACATTTATTTCATTATGAATATTAAATCCAGCTACTTATTCAGCGGTGAAATTAATTTATTTGCTCGGAATTTATTTCATACTAGCCACCCGCCCCGGCTTCATATGGATAGCTTATTTTCGTGGGGATCTCTAATTTTTTGAAAATAAAATATAGCCTATGTTACTCAGGAATAATGTAGTTTTCTACTGTAAAAGTATTTTCAAAATCGGTTCAGTAGTTCCAGAGGTTACCTCCTACAAACAAACTTACAAACTTTACCTGTTTATAATGTTAGTATAGATAATGCAAACAAAATGAGATCTCACTCGCCATTTTAACTTTATTTGTTAACTGTCAGTGTCATATCAAAAGTGCAATTTTAGTCCTTATTTCGAAGGTGAACTGTACTTTTGATATGACAGTTGACACAGTGTTAAAATGGCGAGTGAATTCTTATTTTGTACGGATTATATCTACCTTTCAATTTCTTTGTTCAAATATCTGAATAATTACATAAAAAGAAAAGTCCTGAGTTACTGACTGACTCATCAGCACTAAGCCAAACTCTTGGGTCTAGAAAGCTGAAGTTTACAAGAGCTGCCCCTTAGTATGTAAACACTAAACAAGGAATAAGACCAGGATGGAATCCTCGACCTGTCATATAGGAGACGTCTTAACCACTACGATACCACGGTTCAAGTCATAATATATAATATGGCTGAAATCATTCTTTTGTCTGATCAGTTGATCAGATTAGATCTAAATAATTTAATAAAGATCCTTCAAATCTGGGACTTTGCCTGTTTTACCAAGTCTCATAACACATTGCTTTCGCAACTATAGCTATACCTAGTAGCGAGGAAAAATAATTACCTAATTTAACTTCCGTCACTTAATACAGTATTTTTTGGAATAACAGAAAATGATTGCAGTTTGCGCGATAGAGGCCATGAAAATAATTAATTCATTTATAGTATTAATTCATTTCAAATACAGGAAACTCGATGTCAGCTGTGGCCCAGATCAAACAAACCTGAAAACTTATAGTTGATTAATTAATTTATTGCCGGAAGTGCGTCACAACTTTTAATTTACTAACTGACTGACTTGAGGCGGAGTTTTTTGTAAAACTACTACATTTTCCCTTTCCTTAGATCGGCAAACAAACTTCTTTGGCTTTATAGGAAAGGTAGTTATAAACGATGAGAGTGAGGGAACCATCATCATAGGATTAACCCGTGGCTCGCTCACTACTAAGAACGGATCTATTCTCAGAATGAGAAGGGTTTGGCCATATTCTACCATGCTGGCTATATAAGGATTAGCAGAATTCACACATACATACAAACTTTCGCCATTATAATATTAGTGTGATAACTGTGAAAAGTGATAGTGTGATCAACTGATCACATACTTTAACCACACCTTTAACGCTGCGTTAAAGCATGTGATATTCAATTAATTAAAACAAACATAACTCCAAATAGTTAAAGGTGTGTGTCCGGGATCGATCTTCAGATCTCCCGTCTAGGAGATCGACTTCTTAACCACTAGGCTGGTGAGTAATCCATATTCATACTATCCATCCATCCATATCCATACTTATAATATTATAAATCCGAAAGTGTGTCTGTCTGCCTGTTAGTTTTTCACAGCTCAACAGATTGACCGATTTGATGTTTGGTACAGAGTTAGCTTACATCCTGGGGACGGACATAGGCTACTTTTTCTCCGGAAAACTAAAGAGTTCCCATGGGATTCTTAAAAGCCTATACGTTTAACCGATTTATACTAAATTTAGTACAGAGGTAGCTTGCGTTCCGGTAATTGACATAGCCAACTTTATCCCGGAAAATTAAATAGTTCCCACAGGATTTAAAAAATCTAAATCCACCTGAACGAAGTCGCGGGCATAGAATAGATAGATATATGTATAGCGGTCTAGTAATAGATATATACGAAATCAAATTATGAGACTTTTATCGAATCCTTGAGTTTAGTTTATAGACCACTTCATAATACTTAAAGTAGGTATTCAAAGTAGATAAGTATTCGAGTTCAAGCGAAAAGCTTGATCAATAAATGAAGATAGTATTTCCAGGCTTCAAGGAAACTAAAAATTCCGCTCAGTCAAGTTATCGAGTATCTCTTTCCCGATAAAAGTAAACAAGAAGTCGTCAGCAGCAAAGTTATCCGCTTTGAGTCAAAAGGCTGCACGATATTTTAGAGATTTAGAGCCATCGAGGAGACTTCGCAGACTGCATTTGAAAGTTTTGTTATAAGATTGCATTTCCGAGATGGTTGCGAGTATTTGAAGACGGACAAGGATTTATAACGGACAAAACTGACCCTTTTCTTTGAATTAACAATCCATACTCTATACTAATATTATAAATGCGAAAGTGTGTCTGTTTGTCTGTCAGTCTGTCCGTTTAACCGATTCTGACGAAATTTGGTACAGAATTAGCTTATATCCCGGGGACGGACATAGGCTACTTTTTATTCCGGAAAATCGAAGAGTTCCCACGGGATTCCTAAAGACCCATCCGCTCAACCGATTTGTATGAAAGGTACCGAAGTAGCTTGCGTCCATGTTATTGATATAGACAACTTTTTATCCCGGAAAACCAAACAGTTCCCACGGGATCTTCAAAAACTTACATCTACGCGGACGAAGTCGCGAGCATTCTCTAGTTTCATATAGGTACTTACCTACTTTGTAATCCCTGTAAATCTTTAATTTGTGTGTGGAGAATCTTCTACTTGCTAACAAAGCCTATTTTATATTATCTCAGTACAGTTAAGTATTTATTTATTCATCATCATCCGGGCCGGACCACTAAGACTCGTTCTCAGTAGTGGAACTTTGGAAAGTCCGGGCTCAATTTTTAGGGTTCCGTAACTGCAGAGAAAAAGAAATAGTTATGAGATCACTTCGTTGTCTATCTGTCTTTCAAGGGAATCAAAACATATAGGGTCCTAGAATCATGAACGAAAGCTCAATTCTAATAGCCAACATTCTCCATCTGATGTAAGAATGTTATTTCTCCCTTAATTAATTTACAAATTATTCCAAAAATTTTCTCGATAATTTGATCTTTACCATAAAATGTAATTAAGTATGAAGAAATAGTAGCCGTGCAGTGAAACCGAAATATTTATTTAATTAATCACTCAGCTCTTACGTAAATTCAAAACATTTCGTGGAAAGTTTATAGCTTTTCATTTGGTACATCGACATACCTACGCCACATTACATCTATACTCTTACTAATAAATAAAATTGGAGTGTCTGTCTGTAATTTCGAAATAACTACCTCATATTAAGCTCATATGGTTATTTGAACGATACCATAACGGAATCACACGTTTTTAAAATTTTTGTCTGTCTGTCTGTCTGTCTGTCTGTCTGTCTGTCTGTCTGTTTGAAAAGGCTAATCTTGGGAACGACGGGATTTTCACAGACACGTAGAGAATTGACCAGGAAGTAACATAGGCTACTTTTTTAACCGACTTTCAAAAAGGGAGTTGTGTTTTTCTACTTATGTACACTGAAATCTCCGAGATTTCTGAAACGATTTGCGTCATTTCTTTTTTAATCGATAGAGGAACTTTGCGACATTGTTTCATAAAAAATTTGGAGTCCAACTCCTCAATCCTGATGCTGCAGGGGATCTGACCAATCCACGCGGGCGAAGCTGCGGGCATCAGCTAGTTTGTAATAAGTTTGAGCTTTAATAATAAAAAAATCAAGTCAAGTGCGAGTCGGACTCACAGACGAAAGGTTCCGTACAATTGTACGAGGCAACCTTACATGTATACCTTACAACACTTTTATGTTTTTCTTACACAATCGGGGGGCAGTAACACCGTTTAAGTATGTTAGTTACTCTTTCGAATAGGCTTTGATATTAACGCCTAATTAAGCAAATAAAAGTGGCTCGTACAATAGTAACAAAACAATCAGTTTGCAATAATGGATTTCATGCGGGTGTTTATGGTCAAAACTAAGCAGGTAGGTGGCAAGTTCTGTCAACAAATCTGTGTCTATTTCGGGAGTGTCGCACTTAGCGGGAAAGTTTGTAAATTACAGTCTTAGCTCAAAGGTAAAGCTTTGTGTCTGTGAGTGTTGGAGTTGGCAACTTTGACACATCGGCGAGCTTGTAAAGGTCACACTGTTGTTTGAACATTGTTTGCAGTCAAAGAGATTTAGCTAATGGTACGTTGTGTTGGAGTCATCGTACCAAAACTAACTATTGCCTTCGCCTTGGTCTGCCGGAAACCGGGTTCCAGTTGTATTTGTTAAATCATCTCAGTCGACTGGAGAAGTTCCAACTTTTTACATGAATTATTAAGAAAATTAAGTAATTAATATAATCTTCATAGAGATTGCTTGGTATGAAAGTTCCAAATAAATCCCATAGCAGCTCCGCGATTTTCTAACCTAAAACTATTTTATGTCGGTCTTCTGGGTGCAAGTCTTTGCCAAGTTTTGTTAAGTTTAGGGGATGAGCCATGAAGAATTTTTTTTAGAATTCTGATACAAGTTAACAATTGACTGCGATCTCACCAGGTGGTAAGTGATGCAATTTAAAATGGAAGCGGGTTAACTTGGATGGGATATGGTAGTTTCATTAAGCCCGGATTCGGCATCGTACCGGAGCAAATCGCTTGGCAGGACGGCTGTGCCATGGGTGGTGACTAGCCACGGCCGAAGCCTCCCACCAGGCAGAATTGTGATCTGCCACAATGACCGCACGTTATAAAATGCAACGGTCAATAAGTTCGATTAGTATTCAAATGTATTTCCTAAAACCTTTTAATTTAAACCAGTATTGGTCGTAAATTAGGAGATAATGCTAGCTATAATTTACTCCAATCACCACATCGACTACAATTTGGTGTCATTGTGGATGTAATACGTGTTGGGATAAATGCTTATCTAATACATATAAATATATCATCATCATCATCACCAACCTATTGCCGGCCCACTACTGAGCACGGGTCTCCTCCAGAATGTGAAGGATTTTGGCCATAGTCCACCACGCTGGTCAAAATATGTATGGATTGGTAGAATTCACACAAATCTTTGAGCACATTATGGAGAACTAGAGGATGCCCGCGACTTCGTCCGCGTGGATTTATGTTTTTAAAGATCCCGTGGGAACTGTTTGATTTTCCAGGATAAAATGCCTATGTCAATTACAGGGACGCAAGGTACCTTGGTACCAAATTTCATACAAATCGGTTTAGTGGATGGGTTTTCAGGAATCCTGTGGGAACTCTTTGATTTCCCGGGATGAAAGGTAGCCTATGTCCATCCCCGGGATATAAGTTAACCTTGTACTATATTTCGTCAAAATCGCTATTTTTTTTAAATCAGTAAAGAATTGCAAAGCACTTTGCAATGCATGCATGCATGCTTAGCAGTGGGAGGGCGGGCGGTGCATGTTGCATGCTGTATGTTGCACCATACAGATTTGCCTTTTCTAGCGTAATAGGTACCTACACCAAATGAAGCTATTATAATGTAAGTATGTAATAAAATGTACTTGGACTTAAGTGTAATTCCATTGAGAATTACTTAGATATGTTGTTAGTTGTATATAACAGCTAGTTTTTTTACAACACAGCTTTTTTTTAACAGCTAGACCGGTTTTTTTACTTAACAATTAATTTAGCATTATAGAACGCCCCCGCAAGTCGCAAATTGTACTGCGATTATTATTGAAAAAAGTTTAATGGTGTTATGATGTAGCCACAAAGGTTCATTATTCATGAAAGGCTTTTAAAAGTTTCAATCAAAAAGTTGCTACAGCACGTTCTTGGTGTTTCATTCATTATTCACGAATAATTTAGGATATTTTAAATATTTTAATCGAGTAACGCGTTAACAGGGCTCTCTCCGTCACTCGTTTCCACTCGTTTCATACAATCGTAGTTCCAATTTCATTTGAATATTAAGCAAGCAAAGTCCATGAAATTTTGCAGACATATTCTAGAAACTAATATCTGTGTCTGTGGTGTTTTAGATTTTTCTAAAAATATGTAGTTTTAAAATTACAGGGGCTCCAAGATTTGTATGAAAATTTTAAGACCGCGTAACTTTGAAACCGAATATTTTAACAGAAATCTGGAAAACCACAGACATAGATATTAGTTTCTAGAATATGTCTGCAAAATTTCATGGACTTAGGTTGCTTAATATTCAAATGAAATTGGAACTACGATTGTATGAAACGAGTGGAAACGAGTGACGGAGAGAGCCCTCTTAACAGTAGCCGGCAAGGAATATTGTAAGTACATCGGCCTTTAGAAAGAGCATTCGGCTCCGTAGCGTTGTATTTGTCACTCACTTCTATGTGACGTATAGTCGGTCTCAATGACAGAGACAATGCTCTACACAAGTGTTAATTAAAAATTTATAACACCCCCGACATACAGTGAAGGTTACAGTAACTAGAAAAGAGCTGATAACTTTCAAACGGCTGAACCGATTTTCTTGGATTATAGATAAGAACACTCGATCAAGCCACCTTTCAAACAAAAAAAAAACTAAATTAAAATCGGTTTATTAGTTAAGGAGCTACGATGCCACATACAGATTCACAGATACACATCTCAAACTTATAACACCCCTCTTTTTGGGTCGGGGGTTAATAAGATAGCGCAGAACATTATGATTCGCGAACATTTAGTTAAATGTTTGACCTCAAATTCGAAAGAAAATCAAAATGTTATCATTGTTGGAAGGTACTTTACTTAATTGTTCGTACCGTAGATTTTCGTTGTCCTTACAAAATTATTCCTAAAACATTTCAAAAAGTTATTCGAACGCTTAATTGGGGCGTTTTTCCACGGACCACTGCACGATGCGTTTTGTTAACTACGGCACGATAAAACGCGGTGACGACTCCAAGCGCCATATTATTCTTTGGACCGTTTACTCATTCAACAACACCGCAGAGCAGGACGTTTTGCTATGACTTTTTGGCTATGGCGTCGATGCCGCTATGTTGCTAAGAGATAGCTGATGTACAAAACATGCGCTTGCTAACGATCATACGGCTAACGATACTCATACAACAATAACATTTTAATATTATATTTCCCTTAGAAATGGCTGAATCCAATAGTTTTGCAAATCCTTAACTTTTGCAACTTCTTAAGTAAAGCTGGATTGCCAGAAATTGTCGATGATTAAATTCAAGACACATGATAAGTCGGCGAACGTGAACTAGTAGCATGTTAATGTATATCACGTTCGAAGTCGTATCTTAGTTTGTCGTGTCGTGCGGTAATCCGTGGAAACACGTCCAAAGTTTAGAAGGTCTTTATTACCGCTGTCAGTCAGTTACAACTTTTAATAGCTGACCCTAAATTTACTTTACCTGTGTTGAATCATAAACAGGTAGGGATATAATATATTTACATACTTTAATATTTCTATCTTTTATTTATGATAAGGCCTTTTTTAAATCTTAATTTTTGTACCGAATACAAAAAAGTATGTAATGCTTTTACTTTTTCTTTATAATGTATCGCTTTCTTTATTAAATACTAACTTCCAAAGTTTAACTAGGTATTTAGCGGTTAACCGATTGGGAAAAAGCAATTTTACAAAGTTGAGAATTTCTTAATATCGTTTAAGTTTATTTAGCGAAGTCGCTCAAGTGTGGATACTTCCCAACTGCTGTTTAAACAAGTTTGAACTGTGTAAATTCAGTTGAAACTGACCGGGGGTGAAATAACTGGGTGTATATTAACTTCTGTTGTCGTGCTGACGTCCGGGTGGAAACAGATGCTCTTGCAGTTCGCAAGTTTTATAACTATTTATTTAACTATTTATGGTTATGTTTTTACAGTTTTAAATTAATCAAATTATATCAAACCCCCAAGGTAAGATCCGATTTCACAAAAAAAGAAGTTAACTATAGAATCCACTTCGGGTAGGCAGTGTTCGAGATGCTTCGAGATGTCTTTTCGTCCGAAATTCTTTAGTGCTTGAACACCAAAGTTTTTGAACAGTCCGTGTTACCAGTAATGATATATGGATCTGAGACATGGCCACTAAATATGGGTCTCATAAGAAAGCTCAGTCACATAACGGGCGAGTTTCTCTACGTAATCAAATCAGAAATGAGTAGATCCGTAGAAGAACCAGAATAACTGTCATAGTTTATGGTAGCAATGGGTAGGGCACATAGTTCGAAAAACCGAGAGACGTTATTGGAAGCCCCATGGGAATTCCTTGATTTTCCGGGATAAAAAGTAGGCTATTCCGTCTCTGGGACGCAAGCTTGTACCAAACGTCAGAATTGGTTAAACAGAAATGTTGTGAAAAGCTAACAGGCATACAGACAGACACATTTTTGCATTTATTTTACTGGGATGCCGCGAGTTCGTTCCCGTGTATAGGAGTATCCCGTTCAATCCCTTTGATTTTCTGGGATAAAAAGTATCCTATTTCCATCTCCAGGATGCAAGCTAGGCTAAATTTCGTCAAGATAATAGGTATGTACAGTTATAGTTGAACCGCGAAAAGGTACTTAATAAGCAAACAGTAACTTTCGCATTCATCACATTAGTATGGCTTTGGATTTCAATTTTGTGTGTTTTAATTAATTTGAGGCCATTGTGATGATTGTGAGGCATTAAATTCATTATTATATCGTAGAGGTCGTCATCCTTTTTAAGGCGAATGCTGGTATCGTGCTATTAATCCTTGTCGTCTGGCAGATTGTGTTCTACAACAGAACAGATACAGTCTAAGTACTATCTCAGTCCTTAAGCCAGCAATATATACAACTTGTAAGCGAATAAATCTAGTTTAATGGGATAGATATTGGTTTTTTGAGCAGTCATTTTATTTGCTTTAAAATGAGGTTTTTTTTTTAATTTATAGACAAGCGCTGGCCTGCAATCAGACCAGTGATGATGCAACATAAGATGGAGTGCACTGGCCTAGAAGATGCCTATTCTCTTTTGACTTGAAGGACTTGAAAAGTGGAGCGAAATATTCAAATTAGAAACGAAGAGGCTTTGATGTGTCCTTCCATTTGGGAACAGACCTTCACCACTATGTGTCTTGAAGATGCCTTGCGGTGCGATGGTAGAAAGGTGAAGGAGAAACCAGGTCTAAAGTTGTTCTGTAGAATATCGATATACAGACAATTTTGCGCCGATGTTCCAAACTTTCACGCTTGATCAGGCGCTTTGTCACCAATGAGTTTTCTAGCACGGCGATGCACCGAATATAATATGAAAGTAGAAAAAATGAAAGTCGAAGTGAGAACCTTCTCTTTTTTGTTACATTGAAAATATCTTGATAAAAGTCACATGCACACAAGTTTAAAGTTGTCAAAGGTATGTGAAGTTTTCCAAACTTGGGGAGTCCGGAAGCGAAGTCCGGACCCTCCAAATAGGGGATCGATCTTAATCATTAGGCTCTCTCTGCTTTTAGACATATTAAAGCTAAAATTAAAATAAATGTAATACCTATTACCGAAGAAAAATTATTATAATTTATTTTCTACTCGCAAGTTAATTTTCGCTATCGCCTTCATCTTAGTACTGAGACAATGTCGTCTGGGAGGTTTCAATTAAAATTAATTATTCAGCAAATTAATCAAGCCACTTATTACAATCCGCGGTGATTTTCAATTACTTAGCGAGTTTCTTCCATTTAAGATCATGTTAGGGTGCCTTCACATTGCTTGAATGAAACCGCGCGATAACAGCGCGAAAGGTTATACTCATATGTATTATGTGAGCCGAGCGTTGGTCTCTGTTTGTAAAGAGCAACCACCGATTTTCTAGTTGATTCTTCTCATTTAGAATAGTGGTACTTAGATTCACTTAACTATTCAAAAGCACACTGATAAAGTTCATTTGATGAAAAGCTTTGTTATTCTGTTCTAATAAACTAACTTTATAATATTAGTTTCTTAATCTACGAAACAGTATTTTTCTTGCTACTATTATAGAATTCAGAAATGAAAAGTAAGAAAGTAATATATTTTTTTGAAATATTGCATTAATTTTGTAACCGCAACCTTCCTTCTCAGGCACGTAATATTATAGAAGGAAATTTAAATCTCATACCTGCTTCCGATGCGTTTATCAATAGTGTATGTATTTACCACAGCATGCATATTTTGATCTCTACTTCAATACTAAATATTCAGACTGTTACTAACTTTCAACGAAATAAAAATAATCAAAATGTATTTGAGAGTTATTCTTGAAGTTTATTGAAAATTTTTGTGACTAACCCACTGTAGAAGTACACGTAATATAAAATATATATTTTGCTGCGGTGCCATCTTGGTTCTACGAAGTCTGCTAACGCACGGTTAACGCTGTCTATTGTGAAGGCGTCTTTTAATCTCCAGCCAAGGGAGCGCTATGAAGAAAGACGATTAGGACATAATAAGAGCGTCAGCATTACATTAGGGTTTATGGAGGTGGTCCATTTCCCCGTAGACCGTTCACATTACTTAGCTCATTCATTAGCCTTTACTGTGTCGTTGTACGTACGACTTTATATAACTTTTTAGTATGTAATTTGTTGTTAAGTTGAAATAAGCATTATCTTACAGGGGTACAGGGGTAACATCCCCGTGTACCTGAGTGTTACGGGTCCCTCTCGGATACGTCCGGGAGGAAGAGCAAAGCTTGGGCAGATGGACCCTGCCAAGATGTAGGAGTCCGACATAATCACTGTGTTCCCCCGTGGCCGGTGGTATCCATGGTGGATTTTCCTCGTTAGAAAAAAAAAACTGAGCAACTGCTCTTTTAGGGCTCCGTACATAATTATGAACATCATATTTTGGGTGCATGAAACTTTTTTTATTCCGAGCTAGAACGTCCCAATAAACTGTGAAAGAAAATCCAAAAAAATGTTCGTTTGTTTTGGTCATAGCTTACAAACTATTTATGAAATCGTTGTTTTTAGTATTTCTTGTTTAAATACAGTATATGGTACATAATATAACAAAACTTCATATTCCTATACGGATAGGAACAATTTCACTAGTTTAGTTTTTGAGATAGCCCCCGTCACAAAAATAAATAAAAAACATGCGTACTCTAGTCACTGAGCTCTAAACGATGATACTCTACACGCATGCTAGGATAAGAAAAAAAAAATTTTTTTCGGCTCCTTTTTCACGTATGGGAGCCTCTCTGAAAAATAATTAAATTGAATTTCTAATTCAATATTTGGTTTTGTGTCAACGTCCTACACCAAACACAAAATTTCAGGTTTGCAACTCATTTAGTCTACGAGCTAGAGACAGTGCAGCTGTGACACACAGACGGACGGACGGACAGACCAGACAGCAGTGTGACATTGATAGGACTCCGTTTTTACCCTTTGCGTACGGAACCCTAAAAAGCATTATCTAACAAATCCAACAATTGACAATCAAAACGTGTACAATAAACATGAACGTATTATACTATCTCTATGACAATAAATAATGTAATTTGACGTTGATTAATGTATTTGAGTGATTATGGCTGTAGGTAAAGTTTCATCAATCAGTTTACATCTCTGGTAAGCCTCAGCTGTTGCTGATCAGTTGCGGAGGCGTATCCTCATCCATCACGGCTCGGTACCAGAGATATCGGAATTGGATTAACGATCAATTCATAATTGGATTGCCTCTCACACTGATTGTGTACCTATTTGGTTCTTGGTTTAACTTGAATAATTCATTTAGAACTTTTTACGGCTCTCTAATAAAACAAGATACCCTTATAATTTCTGGACCCTGAGCGTTTGTGCACTCAATCGTATTCAATTTGAATTCGTTTTTGTAAAAATACGATTAGTATTTTTATTTTTTATGTCAAAAATCCATCAAATACGTATTGTAAAAATACGAATGAGTGAACACGCGTATGTACGTTTTGTATGGCAGGCAGTTTGAATCGTGTTTTTAACCCCTGACCCAAAAAGAGGGGTTTTATAAATTTGGCGTGTGTATCTGTGTATCCGTCTGTGGCACCGTAGCACCTAAACTCACCAAACCTAAACCGATTTTAATTTATTTTTTGTTTGAAAGGTGGGGCTTAATCGAGAGTGTTCTTAGCTATAATCCAAAAAAATCGGTTCAGCCGTTTGAAAGTCATCAGCTCTTTTCTAGTTACTGTAACCTTCACTTGTCGGGGGTGTTATCAAATTTTAATTTACACTTGTTATTACTATTTGACTGAATCTTTTGTGACAAACTCATACCTATTTGACTCCTTTCATTTTATATCATGGGTAACTGATAAAAATTATACGTATTTGATGGTTCAGTGGCTGCAGATAGGGCTTTACAGCTGATGTTACTAGTTTTATAGCTTTTATAGCTCCATAAACTATCGACTGGCGTGTTAGTCATCAAAAATATACTCGCATATGAGAAAAGCTAGAATTTATCGTACTATCGCAGTTACTAGATCGGTAAGGCATCTACCACCCATGTTTTTATTGCTTATTGCAAGAAATATGGGGGCTTACAAAAATTATTATCGAAAATTGTTTTTATGACTTTGCGTGAATGGTTGCGTAGGTGACCTCTAGCCTGATGGACCGATGACCCCAAGAAAGTAATGAGGAAAGTAAATTTTTTTGATAAAAATTCTAAAAGAATTAGCAAGTTAATTGACAGTGAGCAGGCAATTATGTCTGTTGCAGAATCGATGGCTGCTGGGGCAGTGTAAAAACTTTATAGCATGTCTGTTTTGTACTGTAAAAAGCTGACTTTATACAGCAATCAAGGAAAAACACGGCTGAAGTTTTGTGAAATTGCCGTTTATTATCGTCGCTAAGAGTATATTTAAGGAACCTTCCTTTATAAATGAGGTCACGTTTATGAAGCAACACATATATCACTTATTTTGCAGAAATCCGTAAGTAAGTACTCTTGCGACAGTTTTCCGTCTTGTGGTCCATTAATTTCCCTCGATTGATTAACATCCCCTTAACGTGCAGTGGCTTCATGCTGAAGTAACTTTCAGTGTAAACATAACCGGTAGAACTTACTTGGGGTAGCTAGATACCGCACCTTCGTTAATTAAGTAATTTTGGCGTATAAGTGGTCCATGTTCCATTTTAGTGGCCTTTTTTTTTCGTGAGGAAAATCCGTCATCTATACCACTAGCCACGGGGGAGCACAGTGGTTGTGTCGGACTCCTACCGACTAAAAACCTCAGGAAGTTCCATCCCTCCGCTGATGACGGAGTACAAGGGGCTGACAACGCCTCGTTACTCCGCCAGCTGATGTCCGCCTCTGGGACACTACGTGCTCCCAAACACCTTGCATGCTGGAACCACAGCACACGAACCAACCTAAGGAGCCACACTGTGAACGACGGACTGCCCCATGTCCATCAATCATAGGTCCTCCCGAGGGCTAGTATAATGTAGTATTATAATAACACGTAATTATAATGTTACAATGAATTCGAGGTATTCAGCCTTTTCAGGTAGTAAATGACTCATAAAAGTTGACTATCTCGGAATGAAACCTTTGTAGAAATCTAACCTGGGTGTAAATCAAAGTCCTAAGCTTATCTTATCGTCACGGAATTAGCGCAGAGATAGCGTACCTAGCTCCTACTTGGCATTTCTCCAAATGACCTGGATTTATGCTATCTCGAAATGCAGTGAGGTAAATTCTTATTGCAACTCTTGCAATTAAGCTTTTATAAGTTACGCCGATGTACCTGTGCAGAAATCTTATTTTTGAATCACGCGAAAATATTATAGAAAATAATATAGTAGCGCGCGTTCGTCCACGGTTGTTGTCTTCGTACCATTTTTTGTATGCGCGAATTATAAATGAGATAACACGAGTCTCTGTTGTTGTTGTGTTTAAATCTTAACTTCAAACATTAAGGTCTATATTCCATTGGTGTATCATTTGGTTTGAGTCGGGCGTTAGGTTGCGCTTACAATTCTGCGCAATGAATTTTACCGATGCGAATTATAAGAGTGGCAGTACTGTACTTAGTTTAAATTTTGTTCGGTAACCTCTGAAGTTGCTATGTACTACCCTTCATATGAGTCCTCGTTGTCATCAATCAATAGACGTCCTGCACAAGTATACATAGGACTCTTGTTCTTGAGGACAGTTTCACTTGCCATGGTCTTGAGCCGCTTGTATCCAACGGCTCAGTCTTAAACTTAAAAATTTTAATCAACTTGAATACATGTTTTAAGTTTGAAGATTTGAATACAGGATCTTTGCATGAAAGCTTATCTCTGCCGTTTAAAGGTCAACAAACGTCAAACAAAGAGTGCTTGCATGGTATGTTTACATTACAAGTGCACTAAGTTCGGAACGCCCTAAAGTACAGGGAGGCACGGAACAGCGCAAGTTCAAGAGCCGCGCTCGGTGGAAGCCCACCATTAATCTCAGTCGTCTGGCGCTCAGGTGCGGAACCCTTATCCGCCCAGACAGAAAAGCCCTTACGACCGACTTTATTCATGTTCCAAACAATAAGGTAATAATATTATTATTCGTTGAATGATTTTAGCCCTTAAAGAAAGCCAATGCAACATATAATCTCTTTTTATCAGTAAAGCTCTGGTTTCCTCCAACAGCGGTGTCGTTTTTAAACGGACGCAATATGATGACCGCAAAAAGACGGCCGTAAACATGTGGAATGTTGGAGTCTGCATTGACCATTTTATTACGGTGAACAGACCACAAAGTACGTGTCAATGGTTGAAAATGGACGAACTTGATTTAGCGTTACTCGTATATTTGGAAGATGAACAATCATCAGAAGACGTCTATAGAAAATAGTCTAGTCTTTATGTTTTACATTATATAGCACATCATGAACCCGCACAAAATCAATTAAAATTTCATCATCCTCGCTGGTCCAGTTGATGAAACTCATTTTGAACAATAAATATTTTAAAATGGCACGAAAATTAATATTACGCTTGAAAATACCTTCACCGCTATGAAAAAAACGTTGACACACTTTGACACCGACAAGACGGCCGTTATGCAAATGGCGGTACCGCTTTTTGACGTTACGGTGTCAATTACCGTTATCTAGGAAACCGCGCCATATTGTTTACATAGACAACGTTCTAGTGACGTCATTCACCACTGTATTACGGCCGCTACATGATGGCACCGCTTTTGGAGGAAACCAGAGCTTAAGTACTATCACCTGTCTTCATTTTTAACCCCCGACCCAAAAAGAGGGGTGTTATTGCTAGCGTTCTTGATACACACTGTATAGCGTCGAGTCTTCTAATTCCAAGAAGAGACCTGTGCTCAGTAGTGGCCCGGCGATAGTTTGGTGATAATGATACAATAACAGCTGTACGTTGGTACTTGGTATGCATGTCAATACTATACTTTATAAAACTAGACTTATGCCCGCGTAGATTTAGGTTTTTAAAAATGTTGTGGGAACTCCTTAACTTTCCAGGGTAAAAAGTAGCCTATGTTACTCTCCAGGTCTTTAACTTTAGCCATACAAAAAAAAACATGTAGATCCATAGCTCCATTGCAAAGTGACTGAAGGATAAAGCTACAAACAGACACACTTTCGCATTTATAATAAGGGTAGTGAGGTGGTGATGACTTCTATCAGCCCAAAGCTTAAATCTCTATACGTAATATTTCGCATGAAGGTTAACACCCGAGCTACGCCCTCCTAATCTATTTAGTCTTAAGAGCAAGAGATTCCAACAAAAAAATTGTTTTGATGATTTGCTGCTTTGAAATGTAATCAGATATTTCGATGAATCCGAAGATTAAATTACGTTTCACTCAAAAATTTAATTTGTCCTAAGAATAAATATTGACCGAGTCTGTGAGGATTCCGAAGGGGTTTTGTTTCAAATAAATTCAATTAAACAGCTTCGTAGGACGGAGTGTCAGTGACGTTCGGATTTACTTGGCGAAGTGATTAAAAAGTTGAACACCACTTAAATTGTATTAGTGACCGAAATAACTCTATTAGGGCGAGCAAACATCATCGAGCTATGCTGCCCCGTGCTGCGCTCAGCTAAGCTAACTTTCTGGTGTTATGTTTTTCTGCAAACAACATAAAGCTGCGCGCTGTGCTGTGATAAATTATTACAAGGATGAACTTTAGAACACAAAATTCTGTAAGCTCCGCCAAAAAGATAGGTTGTGAGTTAATGCATTGTAAGTTTTATGCCTATAGCGTATAACACGTGAAGTTTACATACATTTTTTTGGTAGCGCGTCTGTTGCCCGGCATCGCGTCGTAGTGAGATAGAGCACTAAGTAGTAGGTATAGCGGACTGCCCTAAAGTGATAAATTATCAGAAGCATGAACTTTAGGATACACAATAAATTCTGTAAGCCCCGCCAAAGAGCTAGTTTGTAAATTACTCCATTGTAGTGCGCGGGCAGGATTTATGCGCTGAAAGTCACAAAGTTTGGATTGCTGGAGCTCCAACGAATTGTTTGAGTCACAAAACAATTTTAGTATCATCAACTTCAATTTCGAATAGTCTCAAATGGATGGGTAACCGAACTTTGCTAGTTTGTTCGTGCTAAGCTAATGTTTCTACTAGATTATAGTTCTTCTATTTTCAACTTTATCCTACGAGAAGGTTACAAGCAAATGAAAATGGCGCATCAGATAGTCACCGAATCCTAACTACTTTTTATTGCTCAGTATCCACTATCAATAAAACTTCTAGTCACTTTGTCACTGTCGATTTCTGCAAGTTTTGTATACCTACTAAAGTTGACTATAGTCCACGACCGGCGACAGCTCGCGATGGCAATCGGTGTATGAGGCGGGGGGATGCCCCGCACACCCACACAGCCCCCGCGCTTACCCGGTGCGAGATAGCGCGGGTGACGTGCGGATGTGCGGGGCATCCCCCCGCCTCATACACCGATTGCCATCTCAACGCGTCGCGTACTATACCTATATCCATGTGGATAGAGAGCAGGTATCATTTAGTAGGTATCTATTCTCAAGAAAATTTCTGCTGAAAAAATCTGTTGGGTTTTGAAACATTTCCAAACACAAACATTGGGTTCGTAAAACAATCATACCTGTCTTATTGCAGCAAGCTTGCAAAAAGTCGAGCTTTTTTATCACCGTTACTTATTGGATGATCGAGAAAAGGCTGGCTTATTTGCAATGTCATACACGCCTGCAGGATTAGTATGAGACTTTAAATCTCGACAACATTGGTAGAGTTCGATGGGTGAAGTACTTTAAACGGCAAAGTAAAATAGACTTTAGAGGGTGAAGGTCTTTTTTAAACGAAATAGGCACACACTTGACTGCAGTCACACCAAATAGTAAGTAGGTGATGATGCAGATATCCAATCTTCTTTTATAGGTCCCAATATTTATTGAAATTGGCTGTGAAAACGGAAGGCTGAAAGGAATTATTTTAGCAATACGTATTAGAAAAAAGAAAGCGAATTGATTCGTACGAGTCTATGTTTCAATTAGAGTGCAGACCTTAACGATGCCTCGCGGTTCGATAGAAAATGGCAAGGGAGTTCTATCTAACGCTCTAATTCTACTAAAGTTGGCGACACTAAAATCTCATACTAACCGTACGGGCAGGTCAGCAACGTGTTTTGACTTTTGCCCGAAGGGAATAAACGAAAGCTGTGCAATACCTATTGGAAAATTTCAGCTACCGTCCGTTTCAGCTATATGGGTTTTATTTTACAAAAAACTCGCATGTAGAAAATCTTTTTATTTCGGTTATATACCTACCTCCATTTTTTTTGAATTTATAGATTAGGGCTTGGCTACAATTAGACCAGCTACCAAGTGATGATGCAGCCTAAGGTGGAGTGCGCTAGCCTATTCTTGACTTGAATGTACCCATATTAATAGGAAGGGCAAATTGATTACACACCCTTAACGTGTTATATGCTAAAATGCAGGAAAAGCAAGCCACCACGCAGGTAAGACGTATCACCACCAACACGCAAAACCAATAAATACCACACAAATCCTCCAAAACACACTCAACACCGGAGATGCTCAGGAGACTTACAACGCAAGCGATGATTCATTATTACCAGCCGGTCTACTACTGAGCACGGGTCTTTTCTCAAAATGAGAAGGGCTTAGGCCATAGTCTACCAGGCTGGCCCTGCGTTAGGTGCGGATTAGCAGATTTCACACACCTTTGAGAACAGTATCGAGAACTGAGAGGCATGCAGGTATCCTCGCGATGTTTTCCTTCACCTCTAAAACAAGTGATATTTAATTCATAAAAACGCAACTTCGAAAAGTTAGAGATGCGTGCCCGGGATCGAACCCCGAACGCCCTGAAAATAAAACCGACCACCACTAGGCTATCACCGCTTTTTTAACATTGATTATAATTTATTATTAAGTTTAATTTATCCCGTAAAATTTAGTTTAAAACGGCACTCGAGCGTTCTTTGTAAAGCTTTATTAATTAACGAGACAATTGAGGCGTTAAATCTGGTTACAATGAGTTGATCAAAGTCGATTAACCAGCGGCGATATTGAGCGGGGACACAATAATCTAAACCGGTGTATTCACTTGAAGACACAAAATAATTATCTTTTGTTACCTTGCCTCGCTCCATCGAGTTTATTCATAGGGGTTTATTGGTTTTGCCCTCCTAACAAACGTAAATCGACTCTCACTTGAATACTAATCGATCAAACCCTATGAAATTATACCTAGCCTACCTACGCATTTAAACTGGCCGTCGTCGTCGTCAGCACAAGCTAACATGTGTAAAATAGAATTAGTAAAGAGACGAAATACTTACATAAGGCATCTATTTATTTTCTTTAAAAATCGCCCATTTCGCTCTCTCGAAAATCTCTTAGAAACTCTATCCGACCATAGAAACTTAAAAAAAATTATTTTCAGCTTTTATCGCTATCAAAAACTGACGTACTTCTTGGAACTAATATATGTGTTTGTGGTTTTCCAGATTACCTTTAAAATATAAGTAATAACTTTATTGTGTGAAACATTTAATAATATGAGTATTTTACTAAAAGTAGCTAAGTAATAATTATTCTTCAATAATTAAAATTAATTTACAATCATAACATCTAAAATATTATGTTATATAAGTACATACAAATCTTAATTTTAAAACTAAACATTATAGACACAGAAAATAATATGTTAGTTTCTTAAACATGGCCTGCAAATTTAACTAACTTTGGTTGCGTAATATTCAAATGAGAATGAAATTACGTTTGTATATGGAGTGAGCGACAGAGAGTCCTCTGTTAATCCTTCAGATTATTTAATGTAACTTGGAACTAAATTGATTATGATTATTTAACTGTTAAGCCGATTACAGCCTTATTCTATAAGCCTTTATTTCTGTTCCAAGCGAGGGACGAATTGAATGAGGATTGTAGGATTTTGCCTATTATTATAGTCTGTATTTCAGAGGGTTGACTTACCACACAGTTTAATTGAGTATTAGAGGGTACTACTAATTATATTCTACGGTATGTGACAGAGATAATAAATAAAGTGTATTTCCATATTTCCATCTCCAGCCCGGCTAGCATGGGCAGTAGATAAAAATTATATCCCCGATTATATCCACTGATGTCATTCATACAAATCAGTGGATATAATCGGGGATATAATTTTTATCTATTGCCCATGCTAGCCGGGCTGGAATGGTGTTTATCTACATAACAGACAATTTTAAAAAATCGTGCGAGTCGGACTCGCGCCCGAAGGGTTCCGGACCATCGTACAGAAATAATTAACACTTTGCATTTTTATTTTAATTTATAAGGCAGCCATTTTGAATTTTTAACCCCCGACCCAAAAAGAGGGCTGTTATAAGTTTGACGTGTGTATCTGTGTATCTGTCTGTGGCATCGTAGCTCCCAAACAAATGAACAGATTTTAATTTAGTTTTTTTTTGTTTGAAAGGTGGCTTGATCGAGAGTGTTCTTAGCTATAATCGAAGAAAATCGGTTCAGCCGTATGAAAGTTGTCAGTTCTTTTCTAGTTTTCTTAAAAAGGTTTTTGTGTCGGGGGTTTTTAAATTTTGAGTTATTTATCAAGTATTTGTTGTTGTAGCGGCAATAGAAATACATGTTATGCAATTTTCTAGCTATTAGGTACGGTCACGAGATTCAGCCTGCTGACAGACAGACGGACGAACGGACGGACAGCGGAGGCATCCTTCGTGTACAGAACCCTAAAAACTGCTTCATCTAGAGACGCATCCTATCAGTCAGTAAAAAAAACTAAAAACTCTGTTCTCAACGCCAGAATTTTGCTGAGTAGGAGAAATTACCCTCATAAACACATTTTTCGTCCATCAATCACATTTTTTCCGCGCTCGCGGCTCTTATGGCATTGAATCGCAATAAAAAACAAATCAAACGCTTAGTCGGGATCTAGTTGGAATAAATGATGATATTTTGATGTTACGACCATTGACATACAAATCTATTATCATACAAAGAAAAACTGATATCAACTTTCAGCTCAAGGTTGGATGTCGATATCAGCTGAACTGATAAAAATGAATCATCATCATCATCATCATCATGATCAACCCATTGCCAGCCCACTACTGAGTACGGGTCTCCTTTCAGAATGAGAAGAGGTTTGGCCATTGTCTGCCACACTGGCCTAGTGTGGATTGGCAGACTTCACATACCTTCGAGTACAATATGGAGAACTTTTAGGCGCGCAGGTTTCCTCACGATGTTTTCCTTCTCTGTTAAAGCAAATGATATTTAATTGCATAAGACGTATGTACTTACCTACTCGTAAATCAGTTGGCCAGCGTGGTGGACTATAACCAAAAGTCCCAAAACCCTTCTCATTCTGAGAGGAGACCCGTTTTCAGTCTGAACCAGTGATGGTGATTATAATGGTGAATTTGATTTTTATCTTTGGCTTTTTATATCGATGGTAGTATCATAAAAACTTGCCGCCAAAATGACAATGGAGGATGATAATGGATTCGTAAACTGGTTTTAATGTAAACACCCTGCTCGCATTTTATCATATTTGACCTAAATCTGTCTAGATATCTTATTTTCTGGTGTATTTGTTACATGAGCAGCACGATCAGTGCAGTGCGACAAAATATCTCTCTTACGGAATTCGCAACGATTGGTCGATGAAAAACATTGCGAAATATCATTAAAGTGAAAAAGCAAATTCTCCTCAAAACCTCCGAAGTCAGTAATTATGATCAACCCATCGCCGGCTCACTACTGAGCACGGGTCTCCTGTCAGAAAGAGAAAGGATTGACCATAGTCGACCATGTTAATTGGCAGATTTCACACACCTTTTAGAACATTATGGAGATCTCTTAAGCACACAGGTTTCCTCACAATGTTTTATTAAATTACTTAAAATGCACGTATTTCCGAAAAGGTCCGAGCCCGAAATCGAACCCCGGCCCTCCGGAGAGAGGATGGAAACAGGTGGAGGGAAGATTGCACCCGAGTGAAGCTAGGGTTGGATAAATTATCTGGCTATCTGTTACTGATCTAGAAGAAAGGCACAGACTTGGCTTGAGCCCTGGAGAAAGAAATAGGATACTTTTTATCTCGAAAAATTTCAAAGTTCCCGCGAGATATTAGCTAGAAAATAAAAATAAAGTAGAAATGAGACGTAAAACGCAAAGTCAGGCAATTCGGTATTTTATTTTCGTTGGAGTTGGAGCCTAAATCACCAATGGGTAAATAGTACCTACCTACACGTACTCCACGAAATGGAAAACCATCTGTATGCTTTTCACTGTTTCATTTTAAGTCTGACTTTGGGTCCCATGTGAAGGTACCGCTCTAATTAATAATGTTCTTTACAAACATTTCTCTGATATTTTCATGGGATTAGGAAGTAAGTAACTACTTGTTATGTAAGAATTGTAATTTAATACATCCATGAATATTTTACTTTGAATAGGCTAAGGGTTTGAAATAAAAAAAATTAAAAAAATGGTCGAGATAGGCGCTGTTAGATTTATTATTCACTACAATATGCCCGTATGTAGTCAAAATTCTGCGAACACGTACGAAGGGATTTGCCTTCTCGTTTTTTATTCGAAGCGCTAAGAAATGGAGAGCACTTTCGCATAAAAATATATAACTATGTATTCATTCATAGTTTGTCTGTCTGTCTGTCAGCGGTATCTCATGTACAGTAATAGGTAAGTAGAGAGTTGAAATTGTTATAGAATGTGTATTTATATCGCCGTAATAACAACGAATAAAAAAAAATGTTAGTGGCCGCCATGAAAAAAAGAAGTGTTATTTTATGTACGATGGTACAAATGAATTTTTAGGGTTTGAAAATGCTCTGGACTTAAACCAGGCCGAACTCCATAGATCACATGGTCATACAGCGGCGAGCCTCTTCGCCGGCTCTCACTTAGGTAAGTCTTATCTCATAGGAGAGACAGTTAAGAGATAAGAGTTTACACGGTAGAAAAAAACGTTTTTTTCCGCAGCGATGGGCGAGCTGAAATGCACTTTATTACGATGCGACTTAATCGTTATTTATTTGAACGTTTTTGCGGATTAAGTCTTCTTTACCGTAAAGGCACTCTTAAGGATTCTGTGTTAAAACCACAGGATGCAAGGAAAGGACCACTTAAATAAAATGCAAACCATAAGCCTCAACTAACACTTTTCTTAATTGCCTCCTCAGGCGTTCTTAACATCTTAAGGCTCCCTCTTTTATTGCTCAAAGGATTAAAGCTTAGCGATTCAGCGGTAAAATATTACTTGAACATTTTAGATAGCGTTCTTCGCAGGCATTATTTCTATTTCATTAATTAGTGCATTAATTGCACTTACCCAACTTTAAAACGTTTTCAAGGTTCAGTAGTAATTAGTAGCACAAGGAGTATACGGTTTCGTCTTTCAAAAACCAAACGTTTTTTCTTCCTTTTTTTTTCGTCGAGTATGTCCACGGTGGCAAGGGCCACCAAAGCCGTGCCGCCAAGCGACTTAGCGTTCCAGTACGACGCCGTGTGAAAGTAAAAACCAAAGGGGTATGGATTTAATAAAAAATTGCCATACCCCGTCCAGGTTCGGCCGCTTGCTTCATAGACTGCATCATCTCTAACCACCAGGTGAGATTGCAGTCAACTTGTATCAGAATAAATAAAATCACTATCCCAAGAAAATTCTTACCATTATAATTATTCAAAAGGAGTAATGACCCTCAGTGATGAGAAATACGATGCAGAGAGAGGGAGAGTGTTAACTTATAACTATAATACAAACTTCTACACCCCTTCCAAGCTAGCCCGCTTCCATCTTAAACTGCGTCATCACTTACCATCAGGTGAGATCGCAGTTAAGGGCGAACTTGTTTCGGAATAAAAAAGTATTTTTATAGGAGCACAAAAGCGAAGCGAAGCGAATATGTGAAATAGGTTAGTTACGAAATTCGCGAACGTAAAAAGTGTAGTTCGCGAAATTAGGAACATGATGTTATGCCAGTCACGAATCGCAATTTGGCCGCAACTTTTTGCGGTACTAACTCATTATGTTTTCCACAAAGTCCGTAGCAAGTTTTCCAAAGTAGGCACTAATTACATTATTACGGAGGATAACCGCTACACTACTTTTATTCCATTTTTCAACGACGAGCTTATAATGTACCTAATTATGACAGTGCCTCCCACAGAGCTATACTTACGACCTAAGAAGATTCCTCCAACATCAACGGAGCCTGATATCTAATTTCATTCAAATGAAGTTATGCTTTCAAGTGAAGCCACGGACAGTCGCTTGTGTATATTACTATCATATAATAAGCGCTAATAAAATAAAGCATTTTAGCGCTTTTTTCAGATGTTACAGTAGTGAATGCTTGAGTAGTAACAAAATAATTGGCATTGTATATCAGTGTTCGCGGATTTTTGTATATAAAAAGGCTGTAATGTTATTTTACGAGCACGCCTCCTCTTTCAGTGAGGTAGGTACCTACTTGTATCACAACTAGGTACGAGTATGTAGTCGTGGGTTTGTCAACACTATAAAGTTGAGGTATTTCGGGAATATAATGAGATGTAAGCAATTTCCTTGCCGTATAAAATTGTAATTTGAATAGGTAATATAACTGCCTCCAATCAAGTTACATTTAGTTACATTTTTTATGTTTATAGAACTTCAATTACATTGGATCATTACCTTTTTGTTTTTTATATTTATTAGGCTTTCTGCGGGCGAAACCGATTAGAAAGTGTTTAGTAGAGTGTAGACCTTAAGATTACCCTTCAACTACATTATTTATAACTGACGACTAATCTCATTTTTTTTTAAAAATAAAATGTAGCCTACAAGTATGTCACTCAGAAATAATTTAGCTTTCTAATGATGAAAGAATTTTCACAATCGGTTCAGAAGTTCCAGAGATTACTCCTTAAAAACAAACTTACAAACTAACTCTTCATAATATTAGTATAGACAATTATCAAGGAAACAAAAATAAAAATAGTTTTATTTTACCTATAATTATAAGCCTTGGCATTGGCTGGTCAGCTTTAGACTGTGCCATTAGATACTAACTAAGCAATTTTGTCTACATTGGCAGTGGACACCAAAAATTTTTAGTTAAGTTTTATCAAATAATCGTTATAATTAAAGCTAGTAATAAAATTATATTTTAACCAAAGTAGGTAACTGGATTTTGTAAGACCCATTTTGAGAGCTTCCTGTTTCAAATCAACCGATAAAGAATCGCGCAAATCGGCCCGGGATGTTCAGAGAGATCGCTTTACATATATAAAATACGCATCTTATTGAGAACCTTTTCCGTTTTATTTATGACGATTAAAAAAGCTATAAGAGTGGGAACCCCGAGGGTTGTTTTTCATCCGAACTGGTTCCAATGTTGATCGAATTGTAAATCAACTACAAACCGGGAATTATGCAATATAACTTTTTGCAATAAACCTGTCAGATACGTCTATATATTAGATATGATTTATTTTTTCGTTCCAAAACTTTTCACTTTCACCAGTAGAAAGCTACATTATTCGTGAGTGACATCACATCACACTAATCACACTTCACACTTATATTATAAAGGCGATTGCGTGTATGTGTGTGTGTGTGTATGTTTGTTACTACTTCACGCAAAAACTACTACACGGATTTGGCTGAAAGGAATGGAGATAGATAATATCCTGGATTAGCACATAGGCTACTTTTTATCCCGGAAAATCAAAGAGTTCCCACGGGATTTCGAAAATCTAAATCCACGCGGGTGAAGTCGCGGGCATCGGCTAATAGGCTATATTTAAAAAAATTAGAGAGTTGTACGAAAATTGTAATAAGCTACTGTTGTACCTGTACCATACTGTACTGTGTGAAGCCGGGGAGGTTTAGTTAACTATATAATAAGTTGGAGTTAGGTTGTAGCGAGATAAATTTAATTAAACCTGCTTTTCACAGCTGTAAGTACCTACAGTAAATTATCTTGGTTAGTTCACAGCAAAAAGTTTAATCAACAAGTTTTTATATTAAACCGCAGGGTTGCAATACGGTAGGCGAAGCTCCACGCAAATAAAATGTGCTGTAAAAAGTGCATAATTTATCAAACTTGCTTTAATTACCTACTGCAGAAAATAAGATAAATTTCAACATTTCGATTCTACACTCACAAAATCTCGTTAGACAATTCCTTTACCAAATCATGACAAATATAAATAATAAAATCACGACACCTAATTATAGCTCGTACACAAGCGTAAATTAAAAATTTATAACACCCCCGACATGTGAAGGTTACAGTAACTAGAAAAGAGCTGATAACTTTCAAACGGCTGAACCGATTTTCTTGGATTAGAGCTAAGAACACTCTTAATCAAGCCACCTTTCAAACAAAAAAAAACTAAATTAAAATCGGTTCATTAGTTTAGAACTACGATGCCACAGACAGATACACAGATACACACGTCAAACTTATAACACCCCTCTTTTTGGGTCAAGGGTTAAAAATGAGAACGCACTCGTCATTTTAGTCCTGCGTCGATTTAAGTCCTTATAAAAAAGGTGAACCCGTACTTTTGACATGTTAGTTGACAGATAGAGTTAAAATGGCGAGTGATAACTTAAAATGTACGGACTATATGCAATTAACCTGCACGTAATTGTGACGTTATATCTGCATGCAAGTACTTGCATAATGGAAACGTGGCTTAACGTATAAGCCTGTGGAGGTCATCAAACAGACTACATTATCTTGATAGTATAATAAGGAACATACTTGGCAGCAGCTCGGCAGCGAGCAGCCGGAACGGGCAAAACAAAGGCCAAGTATGGGAACCGTAAATAGCGCCAAGTGCCGCATTAATTCAGCTTCCTACACTATTTAACTGCTGTTTCAGCCTTCTTTCTACGTAGTCTGGTTAATTGTTTCTTCGGTTACAAATTGTTTTTATAAAATACAGCTGATTCGCATGGGTGGTTACTTATTTTATTGAATTCTGGATTTCCGCAATCCGTAGTAAGCCAAAGAGCCCTTATAGTTCCGTACAGTCCATCTGTACATCTGTTTGTGTGTCACAGCCATTTTATCAAAGAAAATAAAACAAAAGAGCTGTAAGGTTCTAATTTAATATAGTTATAAAACCTATTACCATGAGAAGATTAAAGTTATCTATGTATGTCGCCAAATCAGTTAAACAGATGGGCCGTGAAAACCTAGCAGGCACACAGACAGACAATATACTTTCGCAATTATAATACATATTGCCTAATAAGTATGGATTTATTTTCGTTTCATGTTATTCTTTAAATTCTTTAAAATACGCAACTCTACGTGTACGAAGTATTAATACGTGATAAGCTAGAAAATAAAAGGAGTAGTATAAAAGCATCGATGTACACAAGTCATAGTGAGGTAAAGCAATATATTATTATGTTTTCAAAATATTATATACCATCTCAATCGGTTCATGGGGCAACATTTAAATCTGACGAAGTGTCTGCAGTGGTGTTTGCCATAGACAAACAAATGATTACAACTTTGTACAGTATATATAGAAGTCAAAGATATTTAATTACTGCATAAACTAAGAAATTTAATAATCCCATACCCCGAAACAAAACAACAAACAGCATTTAAGGGTAACCGCGTTTCTCTATAATTTCCCTTGAGGTATAATTGTTGCCGAGGTTTTACTGCATAGCTACTACAATAAAATAATTTGTGAGATTTGAAATTGGCCTGGGTTTTGTACATAAATGTAATGTGGGTACTAAGTCCACCGTGTTTGCCATCTTAGTAATTAACTTATCTCTCGCTGTCTGCTTCTATTCTTCATTGCTGCCATTAATAGATATGGTATGGGTTTTCGTGGGATAATAATGCCGGATTATTATATGAGTAATAATATCCTGGTGAGTGGTGATGGCCTACTGGCTAAGACACGTGCGAACTAATAATAATTATGCCAATAAGCCTCGCGATGTTTTCCTTTACTGATAAAGCAAGTAATATTTAATAGCTTAAAACGCATATAAATTCGAAAAGTTAGAGGTGCGTGCCTGGAATCGAACCCCCGACCTCTCAACCTAGAAGGCTTACGTCTTAACCATATTCTATCACCGCACCATTTTAGAAAGAAAGAAAAAAACTTTTGTTTAGGTTTAGAAGTTACTGTGGAATAAAAAAACTCACATACATATAAACTCACATACATGAAACCTGAAAACTACACTCCTTTTTTTGAGCAGTCGTTGAAAAACCCTCTCTATATGTTTCCAATCGGTCCTTCATATGAATGGCTGAGGATTGTGATCACCCCGACACAACGATACTTTGTAAGAAAAGAATTCTGCTGTTCAATAAATAATCCTAACAATGAACAATTTGCAGAGAAAGAAAGTAAATGGCAATAATCTTCAATTTGAAAAGATCCTTGAATGTATTTTATTTATTGGAAGACAGTGATCAAAAAGCGAAGACACACTTGTTAAGAGGGAGAAGATAATATGTACATTTACTAAAGTTACCTTCTACCAAAGTTTGAGACCACTGGCACCTGGCTCGGGGTCCAAAAAAAGTGACTGCTTAATTTTTTGAGGTTTTTTTATATAATTCTACTTTTACACTTTTCGTTATAGCAGTATTACGGACGCGCTTTCATGCAATTATGCAACAATGTGATGTCGTCTCCCACAAAAATCTACGGCTATTGGCTTTGTTTTAAAGTTTGTGCAAGTTGCAAAGCAAGACTCATTGTATTCATTCTGTATTTTAGGATCTTAAAAAATTACATTTTTCACTGTAGTGAGTTTAGGGTAACTAATAACTATTTAACTCAAATGCAAAACTGAAAATACAAAGTTCCGAATGCGCTTTTTTCGGAGAAGCAGCCCCCAACTAACTCGGGTTGGTAGTATTTTGAGACACCGTGAAACTTAATTTTCACTATAGACAAATACACGCGTACTCCAACAATGTTTTGTTCAAGTCCAACCGCCGTCCAAGCTGGCCGTGCAAAACCTTTATTGGACGCGAGCGCTATGTCAACTTTTATCCTTGTCGGTCGATGGATGCGATCTATCCACCATTTCATGCTGGCGATAAAGGATTACCGCTGCTTATAACTCAAGGTCCTGTATCACGTCGTTTGTATAAAACGAGATTTATAAGCCTTTTTTTCGGGGCAAGGACCTTCAACATAATTTATCAAATACATATATCCCCTGCTGTGCTATAGAACTCTACAGTGTATCGATACAAATAAAATTATACTGTTTATCTGTGATTTAGAAATAACTAGGTACTTTTTACTAGGCCCAAATCTATCTTACTTCCCGAGAAACTTTCCCGTTATGAAAATCTTATTAGGTATGTTTGTACAGGCCAATCTTTGAAATAGCTAAACGCATTTTTAGTGACCATTTCTAATTATGAAACCTCCCCACAAGTGACAAATAGACAAACAGCGGGAAAGTCGCACTACTTTTTCACTCGGGAAAAAAATATCCATAAAATACTCACACAAGCAAAATCATCTATGACCGAAGTAATTTAACGTGGATGATGTCATGGGTAGCAAATAGTTCCCAAGAAGTTGAATATTATTCCGAAAAAATATGACGAAAAGTCGACCTATTTTGTGGAAATGGTGGGCCGGGCCTCATGTCGTTTAGCAGGTCAGTTACCGGCAACCAAATATTCCAAATGATCAAATATTCTATTCACGGCTATTACGCTATAGCTACCAGCGGTCGGTTTTCCTCAAAATTTTCCAACGTTTTTGTTCACCGCTTCTGTTAAGAACCGCTAAAGTGTGGAACGCCCTTCTAGTGACATCCGCATTTCTTTGTTACTCAAAATGAAAATTATGGTACCAACAGTATACTTCAAGGCATTGAGTGAACAGTCATCTTCTAAAGAGTGCGCTCCAAACTAGAACCCCATCATTGTCTTCTATTCTTTATTTTTATGTTGAACTGAAACCAGGTTTTGAATTGGTTCCTTTTTCTCGAACTCGTACGAAGCGATTTGCTTCCTCGTTTCTAATTCGAACCGCTAGGATATGGAACGCCCTTCCGGAATCAGTTTTCCCCTCCACTTTTAATATAAGCACCTTCAAGTCAAGAGTGAATAGGCAACTTCTAGGCAAGCGCGCTCCATCTTAGGCTGCATCATCATTTACTAGCAGGTCTGATTGCAGCCAAGCGCTTTTGGAAGAAAGTCATAAGTGTATACGAACACGAACAAAGGCGTAAGTATAATATTAATAGCGCAGTTAAACCGTTATAACACGTTTAAGTCATTCTACTCACGAGCGCCCAAAGTAAGTTTCGATGTTACGAGGATTTAATTTTAATGTCCTCCGAGCGCCCCGTAAGTGGCCATCTTTACGACTGCTTAACCGATAAGTGGACCACTTTAACTTCTGACCTACTACCTATTGCTAGAGATGGACCATTTTGCAGACAGCATGTGAAAAATTACGACGCAAAACCTAACCAAATTTGAAAATTAATACATTGTTCAAATTTCGCTGGCGTACGATGATTCAACTGTGAATTAAAGAGCGCGTGAGCGAGAACACTTCCATTGCTGTGTGTTAGCAAGGGCAAGCAATGTCAGTCAATGTAGCAACCAATCATTACCTACGTTTCGCGAGATGCGAATTTTCACACTCTGATTTCACACATGATTGTATCATATGGTACGAAAATTAAAAGTAGCTTTCTGTAAAAAATACATCAGAGTTTTTTAATTTAAATTCAGACTGTGATAACAATGTGCCCGTAGCTCAATAAAAAATGGTTATAAAAGTGACAACTTAATTTGTAACGGGCTCTTTATTTGTAGGAATTGCAGCGAAAACGTTATTTAGTATGCAATGCGCAGTCATTAATGTGGGCATTCGTTGCGCTTGACGATTGCGCATTGTTACGGCCGCCAAATTTTTAAAATGGCCATGCATATTTTTGAAAATTATAATAGCTTCATTGAAGGGGAAACTTGATTTCCAGCGTTTGTGTTACCTGGTTCAAACACCTACTCATGTTAGAGGCAAGAGTTAAGGGTTTATTCTAGGCCAGCACGTTTCAATTTAGAACCTGCTTATTACTAGACATGATCGTCAACAAGCACAACCATTTTGTTTATCTAAATTAAAAAAAAAAACTCAAACCAGCTAACTCAGTGATCGACACTAAATGAAAGCCATGAAACTCATTTCACATTGGTTGGTTCTACATTGCTGCGTCACTGAGCGATGTAAAAATAGTTTTTCATTGTAAACCTACAATGGATTAAAAATAAATGTCAAAATATAGGTATTAATATAATTTCCATGACGATGACTGAAATAGCGAATAACCCCCAACTTAAGAGGTTTTTGAATCATACAGCATTCTTCTATGATTATATTGTATAACTGTTAAGGCATTTACTTATCGAATTCTAAATTGTTAGCGACATTTATGGGCAGTAAAAAATCCTTTTATTTTGTTACTGAAATCGAGATTCAGCCCAAATTCAGGCTAATCCTTCAGCATTGGCCCGCTGTGACGCGAGCCAGTGAGTGATGCCTGCGTATAAAACGCTCGTAAAACAATGATATACCTACCTACATACAATCCAAGATAAATCTTTAGCCTCGCATAATATTGCCTGCTACAATTATTTACGTCCTTTAAGAGTGAATAAACCAGTCAACGCCAGTTGGATTCACACGTGAAGGGTTCCGTACAAGATATCATCGCATTTTTTTTGTGAAATACAAAAACTACAAATACTTTAGGAGTTGCATTCCTAATTGTGTATCTTTGGTGTATTATATCGATGATCGTAAAATGCGAATCACTGTTTAGTACGCGAAGCACTAATGTATGTCTACATCGCCCTCTACGGCGGCTACGACTGCTACGAATGGCTGACATTTCTGTGTAAAATAATATGGTTAGAATAATATATTATTTCTTTAGAAATTCTTGTCTTAGTTTATTTAATATTTCGCAAGACCTTGTCTGCTAAAATCAGATCTCGTTTCAATAAACCAGTAACAACAATAAATCTTTCTATTTCGACTTTTCATCAAACGATTACCTGCTCACTACTGAACACGGGCTCTTCTCTCAACGTGAAAAGGGCTTAGCCCATAGTCTACTACTCTGATCTAGTTCGGATTGGCAGACTTCACAAACCTTTGAGAACATTATGGAGAACTCTCAGGCATGCAAGTTTCATCGTGTTTTTAATATTTAACTGATTAAAATAGGCTATAAATAACATATTAGTAAAGTTGACGAAGTCGCGTGCAAAAGTTAGTTCAATAACAGCCATATACCTACACAATCCCAAAACAAAGGTTATTATTGTCAAAGCATCGTAGGCAATGGAGTGACATAAATAACAGTATAAGGGCCTGCGCAGACGAGGGACTTTTGCTCACGGAGGACCAAAATCTCCGAAGCGTAGACAAAATTTCCACCGAGAACTTGCCACGGGCTCAACGCATAAGATGTGTAAACTGTGATCATTAAATAATTTTATTGTTCACCGGAAGAGAAGTAGCTCTTGAACGCTCAATGCGAGCTGAAATCCGCTGTGTCTGTGCAGGCCTTAATCCAAATTCCAATTATTGAGGTCCATATTACAGGTACACAATACAGTCATGTAATCCGTCACCCGTGAAATAATCCCACGCTCAAAGTGCTTAGTATGGGATTTTACATCACACCAATGTTGATCGAATTCGATCATCGATACACTTCAGCGTTAATGACAAATGGACCTTAACAGCCTCTATTTTAAAGTTCAATTTGGCTCATATCTACGTCCAGCGTTTCAAGCGGAAACGTTGGACTGCGTGGAATGTTTACTTTTGACAAAATGGTCCTTATTTCCATTTCACTCTGACTTTATTGTGTCTCTACGGTCGAATTCTGTCAATGTCGGTCAAATCTTTTTTTTTCAAGTGTTTTCTTTTCTCCCTTTTTTGCTCCAAAATGGCGATCGGAGACTGTTCTAGGTCGGTACGCTGATGGCTTTTTTTTTCGTTAGCCTTTTTTTACTTTGAATAAATTGGTGGTGCTTCATATCGTCGCTGGTTTGTAGAAAGGACGAGTATAAGTACAGTGTTTCACGGATACCTACAACGTTAAAATCTCACACTAAGCTCTCAGCATTATACCGACTCACTCACGCACTGCATGACTTATTGTAACTCAATACTGGATGATATATTACGAGTACTGAATTACAAGCTTAGAGCTCACCTACTGGCTGTACCAGTTGACAATAATAAAGGGTGAAATTGTAGGTATTTGGAATTATTCGAGAAATTGTGACTTGAAAAAGTTGTAATGTATAAAATATGGTTTCTATAAGAAAGTGAGGAGTGATAGACTATTGGTTAGTTGGCCTCTTATGTGGGAGACATCTTTTCAAAGTTAAGTGTGTTTTAAGCAATTAAATTTCACTCGCTTCAACAGTAAATTAAAACATCGTGAGTAAACCTACCTACATGTCTGAGAGTTCTTCATAATGATCTCTCAAAGGTGTGTGAAGTCTGCCAATGCGCACTTTGCCAGCGTGGTGCACAATAGCCTTAACTTTCTCATTTTGACAGGAGACCCGTGTTCAGTAGTGGGCCAGTGATGGATTGTGATGGTGACGATGATGATGAATGAGTTACAATAAATCAAAATAAAAGGAGAGGCAAGGACGTGTAATAACAGCAAAGGGATTCGCAAACTCAGTGACCACTAAAATGAAAGCCATCAACTCCATTTGACATTGGTCGGTTCTACATTGATGCTCCACTGATTGACATAAATGTAAGTTGATAATTTTGATGCAAACCTTCAATGGATTAAACTTAAATGTCAAATGAGTGTGATGGTAAAATGCCTTTGGAAAACCTAGATCATAGATTTCCCAGAAACTAGGATCCGTATGGACTTAGCCATGCTCGTATAACGGAAGGACTGCGAAGTGATGAAGTATGCAAGCAGTATGAAGGCATGGCGGCGCCGCGGCGGTTAGGTTTGACGGGAACAAGGAAAAGGAGGAACGCTGCCATTAGACAGTTATATTAAGTTAAATTTCGCCGATATATATTCTGGGACTGGAAATTTTAACTTAGACTTACTCTTTTACATTTTGCCATCGAAAAGTTCAAAGCCAAAATATGTGCTCGATGAAAAATTACTATGCGGCATTCCTTGAGAAAGGATTTTCGAAAATTCAACCCCTAAGAGGATAAAATAGGGGTTTGCAATTTGTGTAGTCCACGTGGAAGTAGCGGGTATAAGCTAGTATCCTATAAATAGCTTTTGCCCACGACTTCGTTCGCGTTAAAATTGTGTACTCACTCTCATAGCCCGAAGGGACGGAAACCCGACACGACCGGAGAGAAATTTACGTGCTTTCCGAAGCACGGGGGTGAAACATCGTCAACTTCCTAACTCCGGGCTAGTAGGTAGGCATTGAGAATTTCTTAACAGAAAAATCCAACACCTAACAAATTTTTTGGCTGGACCCGGGAATGGAACCTAGGACTTCGTCATCTGCACTCAAACATGCACACCAACGAGGCAGATGATTGCAATAAGTGTACCTGCAGATTAAACAGTTAACCAGTTACGGATAACAAGGGAATTTCCGATACAAAAGTCGTTTAAATTCTACTGATTGGCGCGAATTGACAAAATATTTCACGGTTTTTCCGCGAAACTCAATCACAAACTGATACGGATTTCAAAAATAAAGCTATTGAAGTGAACTTCTTTAGTGCCTGACGTTTTTGTTTGAAACTCGACGAAACGAAAAACCGATACAAAAAAAAGCTAAAAAAGTTCATAAGTATAGTCCGCGACAGGTCGAGATGGCAATCGAGGTGTGGACGCCACGCACACCCGCACGACACTCGCGTCACCCCGCACCGGGTCACCGCGGGAGCTTGCGGGTTGTGCAGGCGACCATATCCCGATTGCCATCTTGACCTGTCGCGTACTATACATGTAAGGGATATAGTTTACGAGCGACCATCTTGTTAGCGACCGCTTGATATGAACTATTGCAATTAGGCTAATAAGCGATCACCAATTTTAAGATTCCGTACCTGAAGGATGTCAACGGCACCCTATTACGAAGCCTCCGTCGTCTGTCCGTCAGCGGGCTGTACCTCGTGAACCGTTACGTAATAGATAGGGAAAAATTTTCACAGAATGTGTATTTCTATTGCCATAAAAAATTCAAAATGTGCCATGAAAATTAAAAAAAAGTGTATTTTTTATACAATGGTACGGAACCCTTCGTGTGCGTGTGACTCACACTTGACGAATTTATATTTTTTCTACCTACTCAAAACCTGTCACAATATATTCAAGTGAGTTGGGTTGTAGGTTTACCTTTGGAATGTAAGTATATTATTACAATAGAAACGGAAGGGATAATGGATATCAGGAATGATACTTGTTGTTTCGTTCTTTCATAATAATATAATACTCGGGGATACCCGGAAAAACATTCTAACATTATTACGTTTCTAATTAACAGGGCTCTCTCCGTCACTAACTCCATACAATCGTAGTCTTTTCAGTTTGCAGACATAATCCAGAAACTAATATTTGTGTCTGTGATGTTAGATTTTTCTAAAAATTTGTAGTTTTAAAATTACAGGGGCTCAAAGATTTGTATGTGAATTTTTAAGACCGCGCAACTTTGAAACCGAATATTTTAACGGAAATCTGGAAAACCACATTCATATATATATATATTAGTTCCCGGAACGTTTCTACAAAATTCTATTGACTATGATTGGTTAGTATTCCAATGAGAGACGAACTACGTTTGTATGCAGCGAGTGAGGGAGAGACCCCTCGTTGAATAGTTACGATGGACATGTAGGTAAAAACATTTTTGTGTTTTATATATTCCGCATCTTATATTATAGAAAATAAAATTATCTATTTGCAAACTGTTCATTCATCTCGCAGACGCGATAGCTGGCGTCAGGAGCAGGCTCCCTGCGATTGATTTACAAATCTATTTCGGTATAACTGAATTGCCTCTCTGAACAACTCATAATATCATTTTCTCGGATCGAGGAAATATAATATCTTCAGGCAAATAAATATTTTCTTACCTTCCTTCTTGGATTTCTTTTATTAGGTGACTTTGTAGTTACTTGAGCAAACGATGATAGGCTATATCAGCGGTCGACAACAGGCGGACCGCGGAAGGTCTAATCTTGGACCGCTGAATATTTGAATAATATACCTGACCAATCAATGTTACTAATTATTATGATTTATATTATAATAACCTAAACGATTGTTTCTGATTTGAAGGAGGTCACAATCTTCAACAATGAGGTACTCATACGATCGAGAGTGGGAAAGATTACGTAATTTTAAACGTTCCCATTTTCTGAAAAGTACAATAGCTATAAACACAAACTTTATTGAGCAATTTCCCCAACTGAACCGTTCTCTCGGTGCATTTGCCCGGGATTCGATACACAACTTATGGCAAATCTTTTATTAACCCGTACGGGCGTTCTCGGAGACTTAGCACTGGAACGAGTCCAAATGGTAGCGCGAAGTAGGCTCACGTAGCTTGAGTTGCTTTTCTTAAAGTGTAAGCTTATTGAAGCAACTATTTGTTCTGAAACATTTTGTCCTATCTGCGCGTCTGTGCTTTACCACCTTGACCGACTTCGATAGATTTTTTTACTGCGATCTCACTCAACTGTAACTAACGCTCCGTCTTGTCTGCGCAGTTAAAACTGCACAGACAAGACCGAGAGCTGCGCAGTCCAAGTTTTAGCAGTCCTTGGAACTGCGCGGGATACCGTCTTGCCGGCCACAGCACGCACTTAAACTGCTTAACTTGTGCAGGTAACCTGGTAAGGGTAAAAAGGTACCTGAGAAGGCAAGACGGAGCGTGTAGCAGCGCAGTGGTGGCTGCAGGTAGGTCTGATAATTTCTAAATGATATCTGCTCTGGTCTGTTGGGAGGCTTATGCCTTGCCTAGTCACCACCGGGCAAAGCCCAGCCACCAGGCGATTTAGCGTTCCGGTATGATGCCGGGTAGAAACCGATAAAACCCGTAGGGGTATGGGTTTTTCATTTTTCATTTCATTCACCAAGTGAGATCCCAGTCAAGCACTAACTTGTAAACGAATGAGACATTAGTACTTATTTTAGTAAGTAGCTAGTGTGAATTTTCACTAAAGGCGATATTATTTCCAAGTTAAAATGTTATTTGCAATATTTGCTACACTTTTATGAAGTGGATAACAGCTCGGGGACTATTTCCTTAGTTATTAAAGTACCTAAATCGCAAAAAATAACGAAATGTGCGAATATAACATTCCAGGGTTCTTAGCGTCGAATTTCATAGGGTTTTGTACCGAAGGCTGCTAAAGCCTTAGGGTATTCCACGGTTAGCGGTTCGTATGAGAAAAGTTGAGCAAAAACGTTTCGTGCGAGTAGATTGAATGCCAACCACATAAGGGTGCCAACGTTCACTGTTTTTCGCTGTTCTGTGGTAGAATGGTGAAGGAGGAACAAGGTTGTAGAGTTCTTTTGATGATATGTGTCAAATATGAGGCTATGGTGATGTAAAATCAAAGAATAATAGGGCTACTTTAGGGCTACCGGCGTCAAATGGTACCTATAGTATGCGACAAGTTGAAATGGCAATCGGGGAGGGAACGCCCCGCACACCCTCACAGCCTTTGCTAGCGAGGTGACGCGGGTGACGTCGTCGTCCCCCCCCCCCCCCCCCCTCATACCCCGATTACCATCTCAAACAGTCGTGAACTATAATTTTGAATTCATAAATCTTTATTAAACTCCCTCGGCGCTACAAAAAACAGTCGCCAATTAAATTAAAAGTATCATAAATCACTTGGATATTAATAAAATCCTGCGTCCGAATTAAAGCACAGGATTAATGGCCCCTACCGGGTATCCTGCTTGTTCTTAGTGGAATAACTTCTGAAAGGAATCCAGCGCGTAAAGAAACGTCGTTCGCATAGAATAGGATTAGCTTAAAAGCAAGGAAATTATAATTTTACGCGCTATAAATATTAAGCTTTGTCTCTAACTTTATAAATCTTGTAAGGGAGTTTAACAACTTATTTTACACCCACTTGACAAAAATAGCAGACAAACAGACAGGCACACTTATTTATTAGGCTTTAAACTCCACCACTATTATCATATAGCTATAATATATACAGCACTATTGTCTCAGTTAAAATTCAAATTTAAAATTCAAATTCAATTCTGATTGTCGTACCACTCCTAGCACTAGGTTTACGTTTAGTTGGAGGGGTCATGATTTTGGATTTATATGGCTAATATTCTTTTTAAAAAAGAAAAAAGACAAATAAAAAAATCTTCTTTTGTTTGTAAGAGCTGTAGCTGAACGTGTCCGTCAGTCAGTTTATATAGTAAATAAAAGATAAAAGCGTAGTATTAATTATTAAGGTCACAAGCGCCAATACGGCGATAAATAGCATTAAAATTTTAAACAATGGGTGCAGTAATCCGTACCATTTGGCACCGGCCATACAGCCGCAGTCTGGGCTTCAGGGATCACGAGTGAAGGTCTTTATGAAGGTAGATAAACGTGAAATGAACGCCTTTATGACAATATGATAGGGGCAATTTTTTTTTTTGCAGTGAAGAAAAACCTTTTGCATGACTGCCCAAAAAAAGGGGTGTAATGTTTTCAGGGTCCATGTATGTACTTTATCCCACCTTATCTTCTAAACATCTGAGGAGGATTTAGGAGGAGGATTGAGGATTTTTTTTAGGAGTAGGTATACGATATCGTTAGAATCTTTACATCGTTTCAAGTGTCACTGCCTCTAATTTTTTATGGCAGGGTACCTAGTCGTTTTTTTCAAGTTTTACATTACTGGATGGGCGTCCCCTGCTCCGCAAACTCCTACGACCCGCATCTATGGCGCCCCTCAACTTAGGCATCAGTGGCGACGAAGGGGACAACGCATTTTTTTAAAGAATATTAATGTTAATCATGACTAATATTCCCCTTTCCCCTCCAACTAAGCGTAAAGCTTGTGCTAGAGTAGGCACGACAATAGTGCAACGGTGGGTTTCGAACCACCGATTCGGATTTCGGTCCGCTCCTATAACCGTTAAGTTATTGAAGCTTGTGCATGATACGCCAACCACCGGATACGACACCCAACCCAACGGATATAACACCCCACGGCCCACACACCGGACTTGACATTTAATATCATCGAAGATACCAGTCCACTAAACTCAAAAGTCTCAAGGCCGATGGTGAACAGGCGCGACCTCAGCTCACTGTAAAGGAAAAGAGCTGAAACAAATACCTACTTAGTCCAAGCTAAGCTACCAGTGAGGACATGCCCGGGCAAAGAGACGTGGCCTCAAGGCCTAGACCCCGACAGACATCAGCCTTCCGAGAAGGCACCACAACAACAAATAAAATTTCAACATTTAGGGCCTGAAGATATAATAAGTCTTTGAATGTAGGTAGACATGAAATTCGATACTCATTTAAAAAATCCTAATTTGGAAAATAATGTGTATGCCTGGTCCCCTACGCACTTGAGCGAGAAATGAAAGAAAGCTAATTAAGGGACGGGTCGACCGCAAAGAAGGTTCTTATGAAATAAAAGCCTAATGAAATACACTCAGTCAACAAATCTGCGAGCAAGGGTCGATGGTGCTTCAATTGATTTGCGGTGGAAAACTTCTACTAAATGGTCAGAACATTGAATGAATGTACATTCTACACCACAAAATTAATACAGAAAAAAACTAAATTAAAATCGGTTCATTCGTTTGGGCGCTACGATGCCACAGACAGATACACAGATACACATGTCAAACTTATAACACTCCTCTTTTTGGGTCGGGGGTTAAAAAAACACATACAAAGCAAAACAAAATTATAGGCAGGTAGGTAAAATTTGACGGCCTTACCGCTACCTAGCACGTAGCGATCACTTCAAAGGACATACGAGTAGGTATAGATATAAGAACATTCGTTACCTTAATAAAACTCGTTGATAGACAGACAGACGGACGGAGAGCTGAAGCTTAGGTAATTGGGTCCCATTGGCACCTAAACTCAAAGTACCCTAGCTCTTTTGATAAAACGTAATAGCTAGTTCTCAGGTAATAATTCACTTATCACTTAGAAAGGCTTTCAAAGATGGCATATTTAAAATAAGTAGATCATTTTTATCCTTAGGGCCGACTCCGTGGAACATATTATAATTTCACGGAAAGAATTCATTAAGGCTTGAAAAGTCGCTAAGAGCACCACCTTAAGACGGTTTATAGGCTTAACTTAATACATCCTCTTTGAGGACACCCACTGACTAGAGTACTTTTTAACCCCCGACCCAAAAAGAGGGGTGTTATAAGTTTGACGTGTGTATCTGTGTATCTGTGTGTCTGTGTATCTGTGTGTCTGTGTATCTGTGTATCTGTCTGTGGCATCGTAGCGCCTAAACGAATGAACCGATTTTAATTTACTTTTTTTTGTTTGAAAGGTGGCTTGATCGAGAGTGTTCTTAGCTATAATCCAAAAAAATTGGTTCAGCCGTTTAAAAGTTATCAGCTATTTTCTAGTTTTCTTGTAGAAAAGAAGGTTAGATAACCCTTAGGTTCATAATATTCAAGTGTCAATTGACAAATGTCTAGCTGTCAAGATGGACGTTGCCTAGATATACATAATTATTTATTTGAAAATGATTTGTCGGGGGTGTTGAAAATTTTTAATTTACACTTGTATAAAAATTTAATTGAATTTTGTCTTTAGTGAGTGTATGATGTGTCTCTCGTATGTAGTATAGTTTGGACTTGCCTAGAAGTTATCTTGAAGTTAAGTTTGAAAGTGTCCAGGTTGAAATGGAGATGGGCAGGGCATGTCTGTAGGACTACAGACGAGCGATGGACTCGTTTACTGCTGGAATGGAGGCCACGTACCGGAAGGAGGAACGTTGGAAGATAGCCCTCCCGTTGGTCAGACGACATTACCAAGTTGGCGGGAAAAACTTGGAGGAGGATCCAACAATGGATTAACAAAGGCTAAGAAAGAAGAAGAAGAAGAAGAAGTTATCTATTCAGCCTTCTGTATTCGGTGTTTAGGTGAATCATGTTTTGAAGTAGAGCTTTTTTTGCGAATGTTTAGGATGAGGACGTTTCACAAAAAATGCAATGAAGGAACGCAGAAATGACACGTATATGTGTATGAGTGAGCGAGACTTTACTATATAGTAATGCACAAGGTTTTGTAATATACTATACCAATAGCTAACGCCCGCGATTTCATCCCCTTAGGTTTAATTATTTAAAAACTCCTACATTCTCCGGGATAAAAAGTAGCCTGCGCCACTCTCTAGATCTTTAACTATACCTATCCATGCAAAAAATCACGTCGATCCGTTGCTCTATTGCGACGTGATTGAAGACAAACCAATATACGAATATACTACCAAACAAACACTATCGTGTTTATAATAGTGAGTAGAAAAGTAGCAATTAAGGACGGTAATATTCAAAAAAATTTATTTATCGCATTATTTTTATTAGCAGACGTAGTTATACGAAAAACAGTTTAAGAAAAAAATAACAATACATTTAAGTAATATTGAACTAATACTTTTACTTAATAACTGAGCTTTACGCTTAATTGGAGGGGAAAGGGGAGTATTAGTGATGATTAGCGTAGCTAATATTCTTAAAAAAAAATCTTACTAAACATTTTTAACGCTGGACATTTTAATAACCTCAGATTGAAAAACCAGCAAGTACCTACTAGATTAAAATCTGTCTAACGAGCGTATTATTTGATACTATCAAATGGCAGGACTCTAATGTAATTTCTGCAAAGGCTTCATTTGATTCGAATCTTTGATGACGCGGGAGGACCTTTACAATACCTAGGTATCTACAGCGTAGAATACCTAAGTAGTTAAAGACCTTAGTTCTTCTTAAAAGGCTAAACCCCCGACACAAAAAGAGGGGTGTTATAAGTTTGACGTGTGTATCTGTGTATCTGTCTGTGGCATCGTAGCTCCTAAACTAATGAACCGTTTTTTTTTTGTTTGAAAGGTGGTTTGTTTGAGAGTGTTCTTAGCTATAATCCAAGAAGCCGTTCAGCCGTTTGAAAGTTATCAGCTCTTTTCTAGTTACTGTAACCTTCACTTGTCGGGGGTGTTATTTCCTTACCACAACTGAAATATCGTTTTGGCACAAAAATAACTATCATTTTTTGTATACCATATATCTATGGATTTAGGTATCTGTATAACTTATAATATTATGTAAAAGCTGACTGACTAACTGATCTATCAACGCACAACTCAACTCAAACTTCTGGACTGATCGGGCTGAAATTTGATAGCTATTATGAATTTTGAAAATTCAATCCCCAAAGGGGTAAAACAGGAGTATGTTTGTGTCGTCCACGCGGACGAAATCCCGAGCATACCTAAGCTAGTTATAAATATATCAAATTAATATGTCCTTATCCATTCAAATCTCATATTTATTCAATAAATTGTGTCGGAAAATAAAGTTAGGACGGTAAAGCCGGTAAGCGGTTTTTTCGGAAAACCTGCACTTTATCCCTTATGTATTAACTATATGTCTATGTGTATGTGAAGAACATTATGTGACCGGAGTTCAATGACCCGGAAACAGGGCCGGATAATTTATTGCTCAAGTTAAACTGCCATGGTGCCATTAGTAATATACTTAGTCCGTTTTTCCTTATCTTGAAGAAAAGGTAAACAAGTAGTTTCTCGCTGAAATACGTAAGAGACGCACTACAGGGTGACACCAGAACGCTAGCAAAAACTTAGCGTTATTATACTTCCTTAGCACAAACCATGCCAATAACCATTTGCCTGTATCTTGTAGCTTTCAGTGATTCAAACCCACATTGTATAGCGTGCAAAACTCGGGTCAATGCCTCTCCTACGACGTGGCATTGACTTCGATTGGCCAATTCATGGAACGTTCGTTAACCTCTAGCGTCAGGCAGGTATTTTATTTGCAATATATTGAGAACTTTCAAAAAAATACATTTTTTTTACGTTATTTTTGTGGTATCTTATCAGTAATCATCAGTACTATCACCTGTCTTCGTTTTTGCTAGCGTTTTGCTCGCACCCTGTATATGCAGTCCAAACGTCCTTGTTATCGCGAACTGACAGTGAAATCATGATACGAATGAAAAACCTAACTCCAGGAGGTCTTAAGCGCCAAGGAAATCATGTCACTTACGCGTTCCTCTGAGAAGGTTTCTGCATTTGCTCATGATTTGTTTGGTCTTTTAAGCAAAAACAGCTATACTAAATAATATGATTTTCTTGACAAATTCAAATAGGTATCAAATCCTCTTGACTTTAAGGAGTACTTATAGTTTAAAGTGAAACTGTATTATTATGTTATTACAAATTTACTCATAAGAAGTAGAAGATTTTTACATTCGTATTCTCATTCATCATTTGTTCTCGAGATATTCATTAGTTTATTAGTTTCCGACATAATCGCGAACATACATACATACATGTTATATACAGAGTTAATAAGGTACATACACAACACATAAATTAATATGTACAAAATATTTTTTGACATCGTCTAAAAACCATTAATAAATACCATAACGTCTAAAATTTTACTGAATTGAGAAGATTTTCCATCTAGAGCGTAAAAACGTTTTGATAATGCTCGTTAATTTTACAGCATCTTTCAGAGATTTAATTCAACAGATCTGCAGATGAGATCCACCATAATTCTCCCAAATTATCAGACATTTAAAGTGAAAGAAACTTATTAAAAAGAGCCGTTAGATACGAGTTAGACCACCGTTTATGGTCTAACGCAACCATTAACAATTTAAAAGATATTCTTCGTCTCCAGCCCATTAATTATAATGTTAGAGTTTTACTTAATAATAATTGTTATTTGAAGTTAAATATCTTACCTTAAATACATTTTAAATTAACTTCTTAGTTAAAAAATAAATGGATTTTCTTTAGCATACAGGTTAGCTACATTTTAGCTGGTTACATCACCTACCTACTGAATTTTTTTTCCAAATAGATTTCTTTTCGATGTGCAACTTCATGAATAAATTGTAATGTGTTGTAACTATGTATCTTTTCTTAAGGGCCCGCATACACTAAAACAAAAAAATGTAAGATTTCAAGCTCCAAATTTACCATCATAGGAAAGATTTCCACATAATTGAATGCATGTTTAAAATAAATAAATCTTTCGTATTGACATTTAAGCTCAATTCACACCAATTGCGTATGCAGCACGTACACGTGACACGTGCTTAGTGACGCGCGTGAACCCGTAGACGTAACTGCACGCATTACGTCTACGTGAACGTTCACGCCAAGCAAGCGGTATGTCAAGTTTCATACAGTTCCATACATTACAACGCAATAGTACGCGCTGCGTCTACGCTAACGCAGCCTGTGTGAACGAGCTCTTAATGTATCATATTATTTGAAGTTTGCGAAAGATTCCTATGGTGGTTTTAGCGCTTGAAATCTTACATTTTTTGGTTTTAGTGTAAGTTGGCCCTTATAAGCTACTAGAATGGCAACCTTGCACCTGAAAGCGCAACTTTGGGAGACCCCTCCCCGTTTATGGTGAAGAAAACCATCGTAAGGAAACCTGCACACCTGAGAGTTCTCCATAATGTTCTCAAAGGTGTGCTAAGTCTGTCAAGTCTGATGATGTTGGTGACATTAGGTATTTTAAATACCTAGTTACATTACAAATAACTAGGATTCAAATCAAATTCCACGCAATCACTATTCTTAATTGGATTCTTATTATATTGGTATAAATAAGCTAAATGGTTATTGCCAATAAAGGTTATTGAATGACCAATTTGTGAGTCGTTTCTTTTAAGAGCCAAACAATTCAGTTGAGTATAGACGCAGGTATTTTATTTCATTTCATTAGAATTTATATTGTAACCACAAAATATAGTCTGAAATATGCAACATTCAGTATTACATGTACCTAACTAACTAACTTTTACCTGCGATTCCATCAGGGTAGATTCGTTTCTTTTTTAAAAAGAACTCAGTATCAAAGAATGTGAGCTACTTGTATCTCTGTGCGAGCAGTGTGTGTATGCAGATTCTACTGAGAAGAGCCGGCAAGAAACTCAGCAGTTGCTCTCTTCAAATCATAAAAAGTTACAATAATAATTATGTTACACTCAAGAACGAAAAGGAAATAAATAATAATGCATTACCCACCTCACCTTGTGGGCAACTGAAAGCTCTCACGTAAATTTATCACTAAAGAATTCATCAATAATTGCTTAAATTGCTATCATTAATAACCTCGACCTGTGTTTTAAAATAGTTTATTTTTCCTATATTACCTCCTATACCTACTAAAATATGGTTTTGGTATTAATCATAATATTTACTACGCAGCGATGCGAGTGTTGTCGCTCGCGCGCTCTTTAGCTCGGATCGATGAACACGCGCGAGCGAAACGATAAAGCGGGATGTGTAATAATTTTCAAACTTTGTGAGATTTTGTTTCGTGATTTTCAACAGCTACTCTCAGAAAGGTAGGTAGTAATTAGAGTTACATAATCTGAAACGAAAAAGTTATTTTTCACATGCTATTCTGTGAAATGGTCCAACTATAAGGGAGTAGGATAGGAAGCGGGGAAGGGGAGGGAAATCTCATCATTTAGGGATTGATTGATGAATTACTCCATACGCCTGCTATAGACTCGCGAATGTCTGCGTGATGGATGGTCGTTACATTGAGCGAACCTTTGTTAATGAGCATTTAGATTGAAGTAGGTGTTACTGCTATTCGATGGACCTTGAATAGACCCCCAAGTTCAATGGAATTGTATTTGCGGTTCAGCACCACCATCATGATCAACATATTACCTGCCCACTACTGAGTACGGGTCTCTTCTCAGAATTAAGGTTTGGGCCATAGTCGCCTAGTGCGAATTGGCTTATATCACACATCTTTGAGAACATTATGGAGAACTCTCAGATATGCAGGTATCCTAACGATCTGTTTCTTTGCTGTTAGAGCAAGTGATATTCAATTGCTTAAAACGCACATAGTTCCAAAAAGTTAGACGTGCGTGCCCGAGATCGAACCCTTAATCTCACGAATAAAAAGTCGACGTCTTAATTACTACGCTATCACCGCTTTTTGCGGTTACACCTGTTTAACTTTAGATATGCACCTCATATAACGCTTCCATTCGCTGCTAATATGAATCGACCCTCACTAAAAAGTGGACAGTTTCTATTTAGATGCGGAACCCTAATACACTGTGAATAGAAGGAACCCATAAAGATGGCAGCTATTATTCTATATAAAGAGGCAATAAAGTATGCCATGATGAAAACTGAATACTTTTCCAATATTCCTGAACCCTTTTTATGGGGCACCGTAAAATTTATCACAATAAAATAAAAATCTTACAGTGCTTACTTTGGGTGCTCTATAAATGTAAAAATAGAATCAACCTTTATAACGTTTTTGTTTCCCAACAATAGGTGTATAAGACCTCGTCCATTATGCTATGGTGAGGTGCGGTTAGTGGGAAAGGGTGACACACACAGATAACCTCAGTATTTTCTTAATTTGTGGAAACAGTACTATTTTAGGCTCTACCCACCAACAAGTTGTCGATGCTATGAACGGAGCTCTTAAATGGTGAAGGCGGGACAAAGGTTTATTTTTTTAAGTAAATTCGTTTATTGAGCAAAACACACAAGTAATTGTTACATCTGCATATTAAATGTACTTATCTTAATTCTAAAAGGTCACATGCACACACACACAGACACACACACACATACTCACAAACAAACAAACACACATACACACACACACAGAAAATCAACTGTCCCTAAACTAAGTAAAGGACCTGTCTCTTAGGCGACAGTGCTCTCCTTTAATAATAATCATAATTGATGATTCATGTTATACAAACATGACATCTGCGCAGTTAAGATAGGTACCAAAAAATTATGAGGTTTAATTTACTTTTACACACAAAATTTCAATTTATTTTATTTTATTTTTATGTATTCAATAAAGGCGTGCGTGTAGTGTACGCATTTCGAAATATTTTATGTTATATACGCATGGTAGCTTCGTTCACGGTAGATACTAACTAAGCGACTCATAGTTCATAGTTATCAGACTAATCTATCACACCTGCGTTCCAACTCTAGTGGATATTGTCACATAGTTTATACACCTCATCCGAGAGCTCGCATCCGACATTAATCTCCCTGAGAGCTTTGTCGCCAACCTGTTGCTTACAACCGTTAGGCCAATATCTCACTAGGACACCATGGCGGCGCCACCGTGGCGCCTTGAGCTACCACATGAGAAATAGAAATAGAAAGCCGAGTTTCTGGCTGGTTCTTCTCGGTAGGAACGGCATTCCGAACCAGTGGTAGATTATTTTGACGATTCAAAAGCACTTGTAAAAGTTTAATTCAATAAAAATATTTTGAATTTGAAATTTGAAAAGATTTTTTATTGAAATACACTTTTACAAGTACTTTTGAATCGTCAAATGCATCAATCACTGGTTCAGAATGTCTTTCTTTACCGAGAAGAATCAACACGAAACTCTGCGGATGTTTTTCCAAAAATTTGGTTTACAATAATATTATGCTAAACTTCCGAACTCCGGGCTTGTATTGAGAATCTCTCAGACAAATCCAATGTCTAACTATTTTTGGCCAGACCTGGTAATCGAACCCAGGACTTCGGTCGAACATGCTAACCACTAGACCAACGAGGCAACCAGTCGCTCTGTATACCTAATATATCAGTGGTTGCTCCACCAGCTGCCGCCACCAAATTGGTTACATTAGGTGAACTTCAACTTTACCTAAATATAAATTAGTAAAAATATCTTGTCAAAAACTGACTAACTATACACTAGTCCGTTTTGATTTGTTTTTGTCCAATAAGTTGTAACCTACATATTATCATTCTTTTTTTCGTTTTTGTAATGGTCATTTAATTACCGTACTGTGTGTTTCCATAAATTAAATTAATTTAAATTTACATAAGGTAGATACCCTCCATAGAGCTGTATACCTACCTATACACTTTGTTGGTAGCGCCACCTGGTTGCACCACCAGCAGTGTCCAGTGAGATAGTGCCCTTAAACAGCTCTTTGAACCATTGATATAGTTAAGATGTATAGCGGTTCTAATATCCTTTGATGCTTTGATCAAGCTTGGCACGACATATAAATTAATACCAATCTTCATGAAGAGGATGACATTATTATTATGTTAGTAGTGTTGAATTGGGGATCCTGTATCAAAATCCATGGGGATTTTGGATCACTCTCGCTAACGCTCGTTCGCTACGCTCACCGTGATACAAAATCCCCATGAATTTTGATACAGGATCCCCAATGTAGGCTACTGTCCACAACAACACATTAAATAAATGGAGTATTCCTAAATCCAAGCAACAATTAATCACTATCAACAGTGAGACAAAATCCTCAATGACTAGTTATTGCGGATCCTATATCATACGCCCGCACCGCACAGTGGATGATATAATACGATGAGTTCGACGAGACTGCGGCATTCATAAGAAATGCGAACGAGCCCATATGCATGATAATTTTACGTCTAAAAGTTTGCTCTCGCATAGTTAACCATTTGATTTGTTGCGCTCAAATTATTTTTGTATATTGATCGTGTTTCTGCTTGATCCGGCATTGCTGTATTCATTAGTATGAATTTCGATCGATTGATTCGAGGCTTGCGCATACTTATAATAGGTTGGATAAAGGTAGACTCTTTAAATGTTTATAGCTCATCAGAAATATATTCGTATTACATTAACGATTGCTTTTCCACATATCGGACATAACATTTTATCCAACGATAAAGCACATTTAGTACACGTTATAGCATGACCACATGGTATATAACACGCAGCTACTTCTTCTACAAGACAAATTTTGCAGCAAAGTGTTTCTTTAATATTTTCAACACATAATATGTTTCTGTCTGCAAAAGAACTTATTATATTGTTATTTACAAATTGTTCAGATACTTTTGATGCACCACAAACATCTTTGCTATCACTTTGTAGGTATGTTTCACCCTTCACAAGTAAAACATAGGGACAGGACGGAAACCAGCGTGCGTGCTCCGACCATGGATGATCTTCGATGCCCCAGTCTTTGAGCCTGCCATCACAAAAGTAACAAATCACGCGATCACTATCTCCTGTATAAAAAAAACCAGCATCAGCCATTTCTTGAGGTTTTTGATTTAAATCTTGAGGCCAGGTATCAAAACTTCGCAATCTTGCGATTTGAGTTGCATAGCGAGGATATTTAGGATATATTAACTCCATTCTGATCTACAAACAATGAATTTTGGATAAAGATTTATTAGTAAAAATATATTATAGCAGATTTCTAGTAAGGTGTGCAAGCTTATCATACATTATTATTTATCGAAAATTAATTCTTTAATGATGAATTTAGACACATTTCCCGCTATTTAAATATATTTCGATTGTTATAAATACTTTGATAAATAGAGATTAATGGACGAAAAAAATACGTACAATGCGTACTAATATAATAAATTCACTGATGCCCCCACGACTTCATCTGCATGGATTTAGGTTTTTAAATCCTGCGGGAACTCTATGATTTTCCGAGATAAAAAGTTGTCTATATCTCTCCAGTTCTTTTACTATACCCACGAAAAATCATGTCGATTCGTTGCTCCGTTGCGACGTGATTGAAGGACGAACCAATAAACAAACAAACAGACACACTTTAGCATTTATAATAAGTATGATTAGTGATGCAAAAAGGCGTCTGTCTAAACTAAAGACTAACGGCTGAATCTTGCCGAAATTTGATACACAGACAATTCACATCTTGGAGACGGATCCAGGATATTTTTTGACGTCGAAAATTAAAGGATTTCCACTCAAGTTTTAAATCAAATTCGCAAGGAAGAAGATTGAAGCATCAAATAGGAGCAAATATTATTAGACCTTTCACAAATTTTATACCTACCTATGGAAAGTAGTAAAATGTATAACCTTTTAACATTTTAACTATCGCGAGTCCGACGCATACCATTCCTTTTACGGTTAGATCTCAATTCACTGCGTAACTATAAACAACAGCGTCTTCCATGCTTCAAAATCGAACACCTATAGCTGATGCGGCAATAATTTATACGTAAGACAGTGTTCATACGAATGTATAAATCTAGTCTGATTACTTTCGCAAATATAAGTTTTATGTTGTGATGATTTAGTGTTTAAAGTTACATGCGCAAATGTTTAAATCTAATTTATTTCAATCCATTTCGTTTATTATGAAAGAGGTTTTAGAATTCGAGCGTATAAATAGGTCGATCCTAAGCGTCACCATTCCTTTCTTTCCGAGTTTTGGATACGACGACAACAACAGTCGAAATAAAGTATGTAAGTATTTTTATTTTATATGTTTATTTTTGAATTAAGCAACTAGGTACCTATTGAATTTTTATTTGGAGTTTTCATGTTGATAGTTACTTAAATTGTTTTTCAGGGCCTCTTCATCTTTCATCAATCCATTTGACGAAGACGAAGACCCCATCGCTTTGGTGCAGCCCCCATCAACATCGAAGTCTCTTAAGAAGAAACGTGAGGTGAAGCGGAAGAAGACGATCAAGAAAAAGGAGGTGACTTCTTCTGCTCCGAAGAATCCGTTCGAATCGAGCGGATCGGAATCTGAACCCGAAACGTCTCCAAATACACCTACGAGTCCATCTGTTAAGCGGAGGAGGTTTATTACCGAATCTGAGGTGAGTTGTCTTATTTATATTTTATTGGATTAAAGCTTTTAAAAGACTTCCCAATAAGAATGTTGTTAGGCAATTGGTCTGTATATAAATTTATGAATATAGTTTGTTAAAGTTATTATTTTGTTAGGGATCATATCCGAAGGGTACCAGTGGGATCCTATTACTAAGCTACCGCTGTCCGCCCGGACGTCTGTCTGTCAGCGGGCTTTATCTCATGAACCATAATAGGTAGAGAGTTGAAATTATCGCAGATGATACTAAATTGAATATTTTTCAATTTCAGGATGAATCTACTAGCAAGCCAGTGCGCGCTGCGAAATTGAGAAGTTTTCTCAGTCGGCGCGTTGCGTCGGGGTATACATCCCAATCAGACCCATCGAAGAAAGGCAGCTACTACTTCGAGCTGCGCGTCTACAACTCTGAAGAAGTGGAGAAACTCGCGAACAATGAGCGTTGGAAGCATGCCATCTGCACACTAAAACTTGCAACTGATTTAAATTCCGTGGTATGGAAGTCCCTCACCAAATTAATTGATGATAGTAAGGCTGAACTAAAAAATATTCAGCCCATTTTATACCCTGCAAATGAAAATAATTTCTAAGATAAATTTTGTAAATTAAATTTTGTAAATCTTAGAAATTATTTTCATAAATAAATTCAAAAAATATTTCATCTGCAACATATTGTATATAATAAGTATGACAATTAAATTACTATCTTTATGTTTGTGCCTGTAAATATTTTTTAACGTGTTTTTTTTACAGAAATTACAAAGCCTAAACCATACAAAGCCTAGACCATACAAAGCCTAGATCATACAAAGCCTAGACCATACAAAACCTAGACCATACAAAGCCTAGACCATATGAAACTAGAAATATAAAAACTAGAACCATATGAAACTAGAACCATATAAAATTAAATTAACGTGTTTTTTTTACAGAAATTACAAAGCCTAAACCATACAAAGCCTAGACCATACAAAGCCTAGATCATACAAAGCCTAGACCATACAAAACCTAGACCATACAAAGCCTAGACCATATGAAACTAGAAACATAAAAACTAGAACCATATGAAACTAGAACCATATAAAATTAAATAAAAATGTCTAAATGTTCATATCGAAAGATTTGAAGTTGGGATATTAATAACGTGATACTTACAGCCCTTATACTCTTACTAAGTCTGCACATTGTCTGAAAATAACTAGATTACTTTATTTTAATACAGTCATCTCATAACTATCCAAAATTTAAAATCTAGAACTGAGAAACTAGAACCATACAAACTAGATACTTGACATGTTTGAATGTTGATATCGAAACATCGCATTACTTCCATTCTATTAATAACTGTTTACTGTTTATTAGCCAATAGCTTGATTTATTATTTAGCTGTATTTCCTTACCGATTTTTTATACGCAGAATATTAAAACCAGAACTGAGAAACTAGATACTAAATAGATAAACAAGATAAGCAATTCTATGAAATTGAAAATGTTTTTCTGCAAAGAGTGTAACCTTTATGTTAAAACATCTATATCGTCACATAACAGAACAAATACTCATAAATCTAATAGTTTATTTCAATCTAGATATGAGAATGTGCAAATTATAAAAACGGCTTTTAGAAACAGAATAGTCAGTTACAAAGTAAATCCGACCTCTACAACTTTAGTTCCAGAGAGTTTTTTTTCACAAATATTTAAAACCACACGCGAGATCATAAATATATCTCTAAAGAAACACACTGCCATTAAAGTAAATTTTGAGTTATTTGTTTCGTATATTTTACCAAAAAATTTTGAAAAGTCTATTAAATCTTTCAGTACTAAATATGGTATTATAGTCCAAAGTACTGATATTGATAATTTTTTATTACAATGTGCTCAAAAGTTAACTTGCAAATGCGCAGAATTCGAACAGTCAGAATCTGGTTGGACAATTGATTCTATCAGTCATTTGGAGATAAATATTAATAAATATAATCCTCTGAAAGGTGGATCATATTTGGCATTACCATCACATATAAGAAATACAAAATCATGTCTAAATATTCATAATTTCGATGATTGTTGCTTTTTATGGTGCATTGCTGCTAAAATGTATCCTACAAAACTTAATTCCAATAGAGTTTCATCATATCCTCATTATTCATTGCTTTTTGACATAAGAAATATGACATTTCCTCCGGGAATTGAAGATATTAAAACCTTTGAGAAGAACAATCCAACTATTAGTGTAAATGTTTATGGGTTAGAAGCCAATAATACAGTTACAGGTCCTTTGTATGTGACTTTAGCTCGAAAACTTACCCATGTTAATTTATTATATATTACTAAAAATGACAAAGCCCATTACTGTTTGATTAAAGACTTTGGCCGACTTGTGCGAAGGCAATTAACAAAACACAAGTCTAAAATATTTTTATGTGATGAATGTTTTTTATATTTCGCAAATGAACAAAAACTACACAATCACGATTGTGCTAAAAGACAAACTGTACTTCCAGAAGATGGTAGTAAGTTGCATTTTTCAAACTATGAGAGAACTCAAAGAATTCCTATCGTGATATATGGCGATTTTGAGAGCTTGCTTTGTAAATATTCAAACGAAAATAAATCTCTTTATACTGAAGATATACAAACACATGAACCATCTTGTTTCGCTTATTACATATGTTGCCATTCTAAACCTGAGCTTAATGACTTTGTAAGCTATCGCGGACCAAACTGTGGTAAAAAATTTGTTGAAAGCATTACGCGAGATGTAAAAAGATTGCACGGTATTTTAAATACAAATAATCCAATGTTTCCTCTTACTACCGAAGAGTTGACTTCATATAATGAAGCAAAAATTTGCTGCATCTGTAAAACAATGTTTAAAAAATATGATATAATAGTAAAGGATCATGACCATTTTACAGGTAAATACCGAGGCCCTGCTCACAACACTTGTAACATAAATGCAAAAAAATGTACGTTTATACCGATCATTTTTCATAACTTGAGTGGTTATGATTGCCACTTATTTATTAAAGAATTATCAGAAATTACCGGAAAAACGAGCTTGATACCAAAATCTAAAGAAAAATATATATCATTCACAAAATTTTTACCTATTGATAAAACAAATGCTGCTCAACTGAAGTTTATCGATTCATTTAATTTTTTGAGTTCGGGTTTGGATAAACTGGCAAAGAGTCTTCATCCGAATGATTTTCAGCATATGCGTGTATTTATTAAGGATGAACACTTATTAAATTTGGCCTGTAAAAAGGGTGTCTATTGTTATGATTATATGGATGCATGGGAGAAATATAATGAAACAAAGTTACCAAAACATTCGATTTTTTTTAATAAACTCACAGGTGAAAATATTTCCATTGAGGATTACGAACACGCTTTAAAAATATGGAAAACTTTTGGTATAAAAAACTTAGGAGAGTATACAGATTTATACTTACAATGCGATGTCTTATTACTATGCGACGTTTTTGAAAAGTTCAGAAATATGAGTTTAGACTATTATAATTTAGACCCCTGCTATTATGTATCATCTCCATCTTTAAGTTGGGACGCAATGTTGTTATATACTAAAGTTGAGCTTGATTTGATTTCTGATGTGGATATGTATCAGATGTTAGAAAAAGGTATTCGAGGTGGTTTAGCCCAGTGTTCATTGAGATATGCTGAAGCAAACAATAAATATTTACCATCCTACAATAAAAATGAGTCAAGTACGTACTTAATTTATTTAGACTGTGTCAACCTTTACGGTTTTGCTATGATGCAAAAAATGCCAATGCGTGACTTTAAATTTTTAAATGAAAATGAAATTAAAAATTTTGATGTAAGGAACATTTCTAAAAAAAGTCAGTGTGGATATATTCTCGAGGTAGATTTATGTTATCCGGATAATATTCATGATGCTCATTCAGACCTACCATTTGCTGCGGAAAAATATTCTCCTGCTCAAAATCAAAGCAAAAAATTGGTGGCAAATTTATATAATAAACATCGTTTTGTTATTCATTATATGCACTTGCAAGAATGCTTAAAGAATGGTTTATTGCTTTTAAAAATATACAGAGTGCTATCTTTTTATCAGGACAACTTTTTAGAGCCTTATATTTTTTTAAACACAAGTCTCAGACAAAATGCCAAGTCTGATTTTGAGAAAGACTTTTTTAAAAAGCAGAATAATTCTATTTTTGGAAAAACGATAGAAAACAAAAGGAAGCAGGTTGACGTAAAACTAGTAAACGTTTGGAGAGATACTACAAATAATACTAATAAATTGAATGGAGCGGAAAAATATATTAGTGCACCACATTTTCACAGTTTATCAATTTTTTCTGAAAACTTAGTAGCTATTCAATTGAAAAAAACAAAAATTGTCTTAGATCGACCAATATATATTGGATTCACGATTCTTGAACTGTCGAAAACGCATTTGTATCATTTTCATTATTCGGTCATAAAAAGAATCTATGGAAATAATGTTCAGTTATGTTATACGGATACTGATAGTTTACTATATCTTGTAAAAACTGATGATTTTTATGAAGATATGAAAGATAACATTCATTATTTTGATACTAGCAATTTTGAAGATGATAATATTTTTAATATGCCGAAAGCTAATATGAAAATACCTGGATATTTTAAAGACGAAATGGGAGGAGAAATCATTTCTAAATTTGTTGGTTTACGCGCAAAATTATATTGTTTACTTTCTGAGAAAAAAACTATCAGTAAAGCAAAGGGTATCACGAAGCCTGTGACAAAAAAATTAAACTTTGAGAAATATAAGAAAGCCTTATTTTGCAATGAAAATATAAGAGATGATATGTTTGTCATACGATCAAAAAATCATCAGGTTTTTACTCAGAAAATTAATAAATTAGTATTAAATAGTGATGATAATAAAAGGCAAATAATGGAAAATGATTTTAAAACTTTGCCTTGGGGGCATTACAGCACGATTCTTTAGTAAAAATATTATGCTAAGTACCTATGTATTTTACAAATTTTTATGTGTCTAATTTTAATATTAGTTTTAATGGTAATTTAGCATTTAATAAATTTGATTAAGTTTACCACAGTGTTTTATTTCAAATAAAATCACAACATATTTTATATTCCCTTTATTAATTCAACCAATTATTTACATTACTTCATAAACTTAGTACTTAACATAAGATTAACGTATTATAAAAACTTACTACTTAATGGAAAATATTCGGACTACAACTTACTTGCATGATATGAAAATATAAAATATACTTTATACTTTAATTAGAACTCATTTATGCTTTTTATTTTTACAATCGCAAAATAACAATAAAATAATATTAAATTTAACTATTCAGGCACACTTAGCTTTTGTATAATCCTATTAATTAAATCTTCTGTAGCATCCATCATATTGTCATAATTATCACTCACTATGTACTGTACACTCAAATTAGTCTTTGCACTGTTCTCCTGTTCTTTACTATCAATTTCAAGTATTTCAATTTTTATAATGTGGCTTCCCTTTGCTTTATTTTTCCGTATAACAAAAGATGAATCTGGAGCTGGTGAAATCACATGATCTATTTTTGGAAGCTTCTTTTTTAAAGACAATTTATTTTTCTTTTTTATGGTTTTCAAACTGGTGTTATTTTCAAGTGTTTCATTATTTTTTTGCTCACGTAAAGCTTTCAATCTATTCTCTTCTTCTCTTTCTAAAATAGCATCCAAGTCTTGAGCTCCATAAAATGGATTATTCATACTTGTGTTTCTTTCGTCATCCGTGAAATAAAAGTCCGACATGATGCTGTAACAAAATACAAAATTTTATAAATATAACAATAAAACAACATTTATAAAAATATCAATAAACAAATTCTAAAATAGAAAAGAATACAGTCAAAATATTATATAAGTAATTTTTTTCACTAACCAGAAGCGAGTGAGTTCCTTGCGTGAGAAGATCTGGGAATGAAAATTGTTTAGTAACAAATCTATGGAGTCAAGTTTTCAAAACAATTGTATATACTTGTATGACATTCGTCCGCATTATGCAATCTCTAGCGACATGTTAGAACCTGTTTAATATTAAGTTCTTACGAATTTCAATTTCATACTATTATCACAAGGTTTAAATTAAAATGTATACCTACATTTTAATATAATCATCGACAAATAATAGTGCGCTAGACAAGTGCGAAGTGAAACACGAATGTGATACCTACAAGCAATACCTTAAAATTTAAATCAACTAGCAATAATATGAAGTTATTTAATAAGTTGCATTTTTAAAATTATCATCAATCAGTAATATGAAGTTGATAAAACAGGCTGAATCATTAAAAATAAATTATATAGATGTTGAAACACCACCACCATGCTTTAGCCGACATAGTAAACTTCTACCAAACACAATTCGATGCATAATTTGCGGACCCTCCAACTGTGGGAAAACAAATATTATGATAAACTTATTATTGCACGAAAATGGACTTAAATTCCAAAATGTTTATATTTACTCAAAGTCCACTTTTCAATCTAAATATTGTTTCCTACAAAAAGTTTTTCAAAATACTCCAGATGTTAAATTTATTATGTTCAAAAATAGTGAAGAAGTTATTTCGCCAACTGAAGCCTTAAGAAATTCTATTTTCATTTTTGACGACGTGACTTGTGAAAATCAAGTTAATATTCGAAATTATTTTTCGATGGGCAGACACAAACAAATTGATTGCTTTTACTTGACCCAAACATATTCAAAAATTCCTAAGCAATTAATACGTGACAATGTTAACTTTTTAATTATTTTCAAGCAAGATGATATAAACTTAAAACATATATATAAGGAACATGTTAATTCTGATATGAGCTGGCATGTCTTTAAACAATTGTGTGCAAGTATTTGGAAAGATCCGTTTATGTTTTTATCAATCAACAAAGATTGCGAACTAAATAACGGTCGGTACAGAAAAACATTTGACATATTCGTGAAATTCGACTAACAATTTTACAATTATATACCACATACGAGACACAAATTTAGTCAGTCAAATGAGAGCACTGGTAAGAATACCTACCCATATTTAATTTAAAAATGGAAGCCGTTGTAAAGAAACAATTAATTAAATCAATTGAAACCATCAAAAAGAAAGCAAAACAAATGCGTGAAGAAGAAGATGATTTAGAACTAAAAAGGCGCAAACTTTTTAAATCCATAACGGATCCATTAGAATCCATAGTATTGCAAAAAAAAGAAAATAAAAACAATAGTCACCATGATTTACCAGATACATGTTCACCTTCAACTTCTGATAAAATTAAAAACATAGAAAATGATGATAAAAATTATGTAACACCAAAACCAATAACTTCTACCCAAAATTTTGAAGAAATCGAAGAATTCTATACTCCATCTCCAACGCCTGAAAAAAGCAATGAAATCTATAATTTGAATGTACCTTTTGGTGTACGTAATGAAAATAGTAATTTAATGATTGGAAATACAAAAGTAACATTTTCAGATGGTGATGCTCATAGCAAAAATATGATGGCTAAAATAGGAAATAGATCCTATGAAGTAACCCCAGGTTTGGCAGAATTATTATTTCAGAGTAAACCAGATGTAAAGATTGTATCTGATCAAGATAAATTAGTATATAAAGATATTTTATGCAATACTAGTGCACATAGGAGAGATTATAACCCTACGAATCAGATTAAAGGCGATAAAGGGACAAAATATACTAAAATTGTGAAACCTCTCTTTACTGATAGTGAATTAAAAGAAAAAAAACAAGGTGGTTTTATGCCAACTCTTAAAACTTTGAAAAAAAATACAGATTTCATATACTGGGATGATCCGAATGAGTTAGTAGATAGATTGAAAATTTTAATTGCTTCAAAAGATGCTGGCAACACTAGTCATGACAATGAGATTATATCAATAATTGAAGAACTTAAAGAAGCTGGTATAATAAAATAAGTATATAAAAATAAAACCTGGTTACATTTTTGCTTAGTTCTATAAACACTGTTGAACATGAATGTCAACAAGTTTGGTCATCATGTACACAAGAAACTGAAAATGGATAGCTCTGCCTTAGAAAATATCTTTGATGCTCAACATAAAATCATCAAACATGTTGGTACACCCATTGACCCAAACGACTGTGCTACTAAACTATATGTTGACAAATTCTTAGATGGGCTCTATATACGATTAAAAACAGTAGAGGAAACATTGTTGCAGTTAAAATCAGAAATAAATAGTCTAAAAAGGAATATAGAAGGTGTAAGTCGTAAATTCAAAAAATGAGCAAAGATAGTGTAGTAAATGAAATACATAAAAATGTTAGGAAAAATTTTCCTCGAAGACATGTTATACTTAAAGACATTGATGATGTATGGCAGGCCGATTTAGTTGATATGCAATCATTCTCAAAAGATAATTCACAATATAAATATATTTTAACAGTCATCGATGCTTTTTCAAAGTATGCATGGGCATATCCGCTTAAACTTAAAAATAAAGAAACTGTGACTGAAGCATTTAGTAAGTTACTAGAAAAAGGTCGTGTTCCCAAAAATCTACAAACTGATTTAGGAACAGAATTTTATAATAGTTGTTTCAAAAAATTATTACAAAAATACGGTATAAATCATTATTCCACTTATTCCACTAAAAAGGCGTCAATAGTAGAAAGATTTATAAGAACGTTGAAAACTAAAATGTACAAGCAATTTAGCTTGCAAGGGAATTACAAATGGAATGATGGAACCCTCGAGCACATCATGAAAAAATATAACTCCACATTTCACAGAACAATTGGTACAGCTCCAGATAAAGTTAATGAAAAGAATAAACAAAATATACTAAAAAGATACAGACTACTACAATTATCAGCACCATCGCAGAAACGTTCAAAATTCAAAATTGGAGATTATGTAAGAATAAGCAAATACAAAGGAACTTTTGACAAAGGATATACTCCCAACTGGTCAACTGAAATTTTTAATATAGCTCAAGTTCAAAACACTCATCCAATTACTTACCTTCTAAAAGATGCAAGACAGCGACCTATTTTAGGATCATTCTATACTGAAGAATTACAAAAAACAAAACATCCTGATATATATCTTATTGAAAAGGTTTTAAAAACAAAAGGAAATAAATTATATGTCAAATGGTTAGGTCTGCCGCCTAGTGAAAACAGTTGGATAGATAAACTAAATCTTTTATAAACACATTTTATGTTAACAACTTTCAGTCTCTTATTATCTACGATACTGAGCAGAGTTCTCTTTTATTAAAAATGGAGAAACAACCATCCAAGCGTAAAATGACTTTGAGAAGAAAATCTAACAATTTGAAAACAAGTAATTCTGGTGCTGGTTTTAAGAAAAGCTTTAAGGATATTGTATCTCGCGCGAAAAAACATATCCATAAATTGAAACCTAAATGCAAAAAAGCTGCAATCGAATTAGCTCTTGCTGCTGCTAAGGAATTAGCAGCGACATCTTCAGTTAATGTACCGCGTATAATACCCATACCAAAGACAGGTGGGGTTTTGCCACTAGTCCCCATATTTGCAGGATTGTCTGCCGCGGGCAGCTTAGCGGGTGGTACTGCTAGTATAGTGAAAGCAGTCAATGCTATTAATTTAATGAAAAAAAAATTTCAAGAACTAAAGAGACATAACGAGAAGATGGAAACATTGTGTATCGGAAAAGGATTATTTATAAAGCCTTATGGTAATGGTTTGGGAATATACACAGCAAAGGAAAAAAACTGATTCGGCGGCTACCTAATCGTGCTCTAAGTAACTTGGATATTCTAAAAATTTCAAAAAATATTCCTTATTTCAGAGGTGTATTTATGAGAAATGAACTTCCAAAATATCCTTTTAAAAAAGAGTGTGGTATCATCAACTTAGATAGCTCTGAAAATCCTGGAACTCATTGGGTAGCCTATGCAAAAATAAATAATTACATTGAATACTTTGATAGTTATGGTAATTTGAAACCGCCTAAAGAATTTGTAAAATATGTGGGAGCGAATATTAATTATAATTATGACAATTATCAAGGATCTAATTCTTATAACTGTGGCCATCTATGTATCAAATTTCTTATTAATTTTTGGAATAAAAATTGAAAATAAATAGATGATACAAAAATATGTAAGCTCATTTAACCATCATGTCTATTACACTCACGATCGTGGGTGAAAAATCTATTCTAGAATCATTTTACGCCCCTCCTCTTATTTTGGAAGACGAATATGAGTGTGGCTTAGTATATTTTTCTGCATTTAATTCAATTCCAAATGTAGACTATAATAATAATGTGTTTGAATATGGAGAAGAGAAAAAAAGAATTCTTATTCAACCAGGTGCTTACGATTTACAAGATTTGTATGAATACCTAAAAGAAAGAGTTGAAAATTGTGAATTACAAATAAAATCTAACATCAATACAATGACATGCTCTTTGTACTGTACTGAAACTATAAACTTTAATTCAGAAAATAGTATTGGACCTATGCTAGGTTTTTCTAACGAAAAACTAAAAGCAAATAAATGGCATGAATCTACAGAATCCGTTAACATTCTACCACTGTCTGTCATAAGGATCGAATGTGATCTTGTACAGAGTTCGTACACTAACGGTTCTCCTTCACATATTATTTATGAGTTTGTGCCAAACATTCCTCCAGGTCATAGATTTATAGAATCTCCAAGTAATGTGATATATTTTCCGGTCAAAAGAAAGATAATTTCATCAATAACAATAAAAATTTTGGATTTGGAAGGCAATAATATAAATTTTAAGGGCGAAACTATTGTTTTGTGTCTTCATTTGAAAAAGTCAAAATGATCGTATTTAACAAAAGTAATTATTATAAAGAGTATAACCCAACTATTAAGAAAGTTATTACCAAGGAAAGTGTAAAACAAAGAAGACGTGTTAGAGTATATAAAAAAATTCATCAGAGTAATAAACAATTTCTTAAAGCCCTCGGCTTCAAAGTATGAGCCTCCTTCAGATCAACGAATTACCTGAATTCGATAACTCTATCGAGAGTTATGAGGTTCATACATATAATCCATACAATAACAGTTTCAATGAAAATGATGAAATTCGGATACCTATTCACCAGCAAGATATTTACGTGTTACCATCAGCCAGTTCCATTTACATTGAAGGAAAAGTTTCGGTGACTCATAAAGATCAAGCTGGCAAAGTTCAAAAGAAAAGTGTTGACTTCAGTAATAATGCAATTGCATTTCTTTTTCAAGATATCCGATACGAAATGAATGGTGTTGAAATCGATCGTATTAGAAATGCTGGAATAACTACAACCATAAAATCTTTCATTTCAATGAATAGCGGTGACAGTAAAGCGGCTGCTGCTTGGGGTTGGAATATAGACGGATTTAAAAATCAAAATGGAAATTTTAATGCTTTGATACCCTTAAATAAGATTTTAGGTTTTGCTGAAGACTACAATAAAATAATAATAAACTGTAAACATGAACTCATACTTAACAGAGGTAGTACTAACATAAATAGTGTTGTCATGGGTAGCGATGATATTGTAGACATTGATATACAGAGAATCCAATGGCGAGTACCACATATTAAAGTATCAGATCAGCAAAGATTAATACTTTTAAGGAAATTAGAAAAAGATAATCCCGTACAAATAGCATTTAGAAATTGGGATTTGTATGAATATCCATTATTGCCAAAAACTACCAAACATTCATGGGCGTTAAAGACTGCTTCTCAATTAGAAAAACCTCGATATGTTATATTTGGTTTGCAAACTAATAGAAAAAACGTTAAAAACAGAGACAGCACAATATTCGATCATTGTACATTAACCAATGTCACATTATTCCTGAATTCCCACTATTATCCGTATGATGCTTTAAATCTCAAGTTTGAGGAAAATAAATACAGTATATTATACGACATGTACACCAAGTTTCGTCAGTCGTTTTACAACCTTCCTATTGATCCACTGCTTGATCTTCATACATTTAAAGAAATAGCGCCTTTATTTGTCATAGATTGTTCCAGACAAAATGAAAATTTAAAAACTGGTCCAGTTGATGTTCGTCTGGAAATAGAAACGTCTCAGGAAATTCCAAGCAATACCAGCGCTTACTGTTTAATCATAAACGATCGTCTTGTGGAGTATAGGCCGCTGAGTAACATTGTTCGAAAACTATCATGAAAATTATTGTGGACGTTCAAGGTTTTAAAAATGATCAAAATTACTTTCTGCCTAAAGAGATTGCTATAGTGTATAGTGATCGAGTTCAAGTTTTGTTAATAAAACCGCCATATCCCTATGAATGGCTAACAGACACAGAAAAGAAACAAGTTAAATGGATTGAAAAGAATAGAAAAATATTATGGAGCGAGGGAATCGTGCCTTACGAGACCTATAAATACCATCTAATAGATATTTTAAAAAATAATGATATTTATTGTAAAGGCCTTGAAAAGCAGTTATGGTTAAAAGATATATTAAGTAATCCTAACGTACATAATTTAGAAGATAAAGGATGTCCTCGTTTATTAACATTGTATGAGTTGTATAATTCACATTCTGACATATATAGTTGTGTTTATCATCCGACCATCTGTGCGCTGAAAAATGTAACTTGTTTAAAAAAGTGGTGTATGAATAATAAAGTTTTAGATGATTAAATATGCTTGTTTAACTTCCATATACCTGCTTCTTTTGTTTAATTTACTGATTATACTCGTATTGAAAACACAATATTTGGTGTAGGTTGTTATAGCCAAATAGTTGTTTTTCATGTTGTAAAAATATTACATTTGAAGAGTAATTTTAAAATTCAAGGTTTCTTAGTACCTATCTAGTTTTATCACCATATTTGCTCGTGCAAATAGAATGAATATTTCGTTCTTAAACCATGTGAATAGTTTGTTCAAAATACGGATAGTTGATTAATTTTTGCTTGGATTTAGCTACACTCCATTTATTTAATGTGTTGTTGAGGACAGTAGTTTAGAATTGGGGAATTCTGTATCAAAATTGGTGGCGATTTTGGATCACGGCGAGCGAAGCGAGCGAGCGTAGCGAGAGTGACAGGAGTTTAGAATTCCCCAATTCTAAACTACTGTCCTCAACAACACATTAAATAAATGGAGTGTAGCTAAATCCAAGCAAAAATTAATCAACTATCCGTATTTTGAACAAACTATTCACATGGTTTAAGAACGAAATATTCATTCTATTTGCACGAGCAAATATGGTGATAAAACTAGATAGGTACTAAGAAACCTTGAATTTTAAAATTACTCTTCAAATGTAATATTTTTACAACATGAAAAACAACTATTTGGCTATAACAACCTACACCAAATATTGTGTTTTCAATACGAGTATAATCAGTAAATTAAACAAAAGAAGCAGGTATATGGAAGTTAAACAAGCATATTTAATCATCTAAAACTTTATTATTCATACACCACTTTTTTAAACAAGTTACATTTTTCAGCGCACAGATGGTCGGATGATAAACACAACTATATATGTCAGAATGTGAATTATACAACTCATACAATGTTAATAAACGAGGACATCCTTTATCTTCTAAATTATGTACGTTAGGATTACTTAATATATCTTTTAACCATAACTGCTTTTCAAGGCCTTTACAATAAATATCATTATTTTTTAAAATATCTATTAGATGGTATTTATAGGTCTCGTAAGGCACGATTCCCTCGCTCCATAATATTTTTCTATTCTTTTCAATCCATTTAACTTGTTTCTTTTCTGTGTCTGTTAGCCATTCATAGGGATATGGCGGTTTTATTAACAAAACTTGAACTCGATCACTATACACTATAGCAATCTCTTTAGGCAGAAAGTAATTTTGATCATTTTTAAAACCTTGAACGTCCACAATAATTTTCATGATAGTTTTCGAACAATGTTACTCAGCGGCCTATACTCCACAAGACGATCGTTTATGATTAAACAGTAAGCGCTGGTATTGCTTGGAATTTCCTGAGACGTTTCTATTTCCAGACGAACATCAACTGGACCAGTTTTTAAATTTTCATTTTGTCTGGAACAATCTATGACAAATAAAGGCGCTATTTCTTTAAATGTATGAAGATCAAGCAGTGGATCAATAGGAAGGTTGTAAAACGACTGACGAAACTTGGTGTACATGTCGTATAATATACTGTATTTATTTTCCTCAAACTTGAGATTTAAAGCATCATACGGATAATAGTGGGAATTCAGGAATAATGTGACATTGGTTAATGTACAATGATCGAATATTGTGCTGTCTCTGTTTTTAACGTTTTTTCTATTAGTTTGCAAACCAAATATAACATATCGAGGTTTTTCTAATTGAGAAGCAGTCTTTAACGCCCATGAATGTTTGGTAGTTTTTGGCAATAATGGATATTCATACAAATCCCAATTTCTAAATGCTATTTGTACGGGATTATCTTTTTCTAATTTCCTTAAAAGTATTAATCTTTGCTGATCTGATACTTTAATATGTGGTACTCGCCATTGGATTCTCTGTATATCAATGTCTACAATATCATCGCTACCCATGACAACACTATTTATGTTAGTACTACCTCTGTTAAGTATGAGTTCATGTTTACAGTTTATTATTATTTTATTGTAGTCTTCAGCAAAACCTAAAATCTTATTTAAGGGTATCAAAGCATTAAAATTTCCATTTTGATTTTTAAATCCGTCTATATTCCAACCCCAAGCAGCAGCCGCTTTACTGTCACCGCTATTCATTGAAATGAAAGATTTTATGGTTGTAGTTATTCCAGCATTTCTAATACGATCGATTTCAACACCATTCATTTCGTATCGGATATCTTGAAAAAGAAATGCAATTGCATTATTACTGAAGTCAACACTTTTCTTTTGAACTTTGCCAGCTTGATCTTTATGAGTCACCGAAACTTTTCCTTCAATGTAAATGGAACTGGCTGATGGTAACACGTAAATATCTTGCTGGTGAATAGGTATCCGAATTTCATCATTTTCATTGAAACTGTTATTGTATGGATTATATGTATGAACCTCATAACTCTCGATAGAGTTATCGAATTCAGGTAATTCGTTGATCTGAAGGAGGCTCATACTTTGAAGCCGAGGGCTTTAAGAAATTGTTTATTACTCTGATGAATTTTTTTATATACTCTAACACGTCTTCTTTGTTTTACACTTTCCTTGGTAATAACTTTCTTAATAGTTGGGTTATACTCTTTATAATAATTACTTTTGTTAAATACGATCATTTTGACTTTTTCAAATGAAGACACAAAACAATAGTTTCGCCCTTAAAATTTATATTATTGCCTTCCAAATCCAAAATTTTTATTGTTATTGATGAAATTATCTTTCTTTTGACCGGAAAATATATCACATTACTTGGAGATTCTATAAATCTATGACCTGGAGGAATGTTTGGCACAAACTCATAAATAATATGTGAAGGAGAACCGTTAGTGTACGAACTCTGTACAAGATCACATTCGATCCTTATGACAGACAGTGGTAGAATGTTAACGGATTCTGTAGATTCATGCCATTTATTTGCTTTTAGTTTTTCGTTAGAAAAACCTAGCATAGGTCCAATACTATTTTCTGAATTAAAGTTTATAGTTTCAGTACAGTACAAAGAGCATGTCATTGTATTGATGTTAGATTTTATTTGTAATTCACAATTTTCAACTCTTTCTTTTAGGTATTCATACAAATCTTGTAAATCGTAAGCACCTGGTTGAATAAGAATTCTTTTTTTCTCTTCTCCATATTCAAACACATTATTATTATAGTCTACATTTGGAATTGAATTAAATGCAGAAAAATATACTAAGCCACACTCATATTCGTCTTCCAAAATAAGAGGAGGGGCGTAAAATGATTCTAGAATAGATTTTTCACCCACGATCGTGAGTGTAATAGACATGATGGTTAAATGAGCTTACATATTTTTGTATCATCTATTTATTTTCAATTTTTATTCCAAAAATTAATAAGAAATTTGATACATAGATGGCCACAGTTATAAGAATTAGATCCTTGATAATTGTCATAATTATAATTAATATTCGCTCCCACATATTTTACAAATTCTTTAGGCGGTTTCAAATTACCATAACTATCAAAGTATTCAATGTAATTATTTATTTTTGCATAGGCTACCCAATGAGTTCCAGGATTTTCAGAGCTATCTAAGTTGATGATACCACACTCTTTTTTAAAAGGATATTTTGGAAGTTCATTTCTCATAAATACACCTCTGAAATAAGGAATATTTTTTGAAATTTTTAGAATATCCAAGTTACTTAGAGCACGATTAGGTAGCCGCCGAATCAGTTTTTTTCCTTTGCTGTGTATATTCCCAAACCATTACCATAAGGCTTTATAAATAATCCTTTTCCGATACACAATGTTTCCATCTTCTCGTTATGTCTCTTTAGTTCTTGAAATTTTTTTTTCATTAAATTAATAGCATTGACTGCTTTCACTATACTAGCAGTACCACCCGCTAAGCTGCCCGCGGCAGACAATCCTGCAAATATGGGGACTAGTGGCAAAACCCCACCTGTCTTTGGTATGGGTATTATACGCGGTACATTAACTGAAGATGTCGCTGCTAATTCCTTAGCAGCAGCAAGAGCTAATTCGATTGCAGCTTTTTTGCATTTAGGTTTCAATTTATGGATATGTTTTTTCGCGCGAGATACAATATCCTTAAAGCTTTTCTTAAAACCAGCACCAGAATTACTTGTTTTCAAATTGTTAGATTTTCTTCTCAAAGTCATTTTACGCTTGGATGGTTGTTTCTCCATTTTTAATAAAAGAGAACTCTGCTCAGTATCGTAGATAATAAGAGACTGAAAGTTGTTAACATAAAATGTGTTTATAAAAGATTTAGTTTATCTATCCAACTGTTTTCACTAGGCGGCAGACCTAACCATTTGACATATAATTTATTTCCTTTTGTTTTTAAAACCTTTTCAATAAGATATATATCAGGATGTTTTGTTTTTTGTAATTCTTCAGTATAGAATGATCCTAAAATAGGTCGCTGTCTTGCATCTTTTAGAAGGTAAGTAATTGGATGAGTGTTTTGAACTTGAGCTATATTAAAAATTTCAGTTGACCAGTTGGGAGTATATCCTTTGTCAAAAGTTCCTTTGTATTTGCTTATTCTTACATAATCTCCAATTTTGAATTTTGAACGTTTCTGCGATGGTGCTGATAATTGTAGTAGTCTGTATCTTTTTAGTATATTTTGTTTATTCTTTTCATTAACTTTATCTGGAGCTGTACCAATTGTTCTGTGAAATGTGGAGTTATATTTTTTCATGATGTGCTCGAGGGTTCCATCATTCCATTTGTAATTCCCTTGCAAGCTAAATTGCTTGTACATTTTAGTTTTCAACGTTCTTATAAATCTTTCTACTATTGACGCCTTTTTAGTGGAATAAGTGGAATAATGATTTATACCGTATTTTTGTAATAATTTTTTGAAACAACTATTATAAAATTCTGTTCCTAAATCAGTTTGTAGATTTTTGGGAACACGACCTTTTTCTAGTAACTTACTAAATGCTTCAGTCACAGTTTCTTTATTTTTAAGTTTAAGCGGATATGCCCATGCATACTTTGAAAAAGCATCGATGACTGTTAAAATATATTTATATTGTGAATTATCTTTTGAGAATGATTGCATATCAACTAAATCGGCCTGCCATACATCATCAATGTCTTTAAGTATAACATGTCTTCGAGGAAAATTTTTCCTAACATTTTTATGTATTTCATTTACTACACTATCTTTGCTCATTTTTTGAATTTACGACTTACACCTTCTATATTCCTTTTTAGACTATTTATTTCTGATTTTAACTGCAACAATGTTTCCTCTACTGTTTTTAATCGTATATAGAGCCCATCTAAGAATTTGTCAACATATAGTTTAGTAGCACAGTCGTTTGGGTCAATGGGTGTACCAACATGTTTGATGATTTTATGTTGAGCATCAAAGATATTTTCTAAGGCAGAGCTATCCATTTTCAGTTTCTTGTGTACATGATGACCAAACTTGTTGACATTCATGTTCAACAGTGTTTATAGAACTAAGCAAAAATGTAACCAGGTTTTATTTTTATATACTTATTTTATTATACCAGCTTCTTTAAGTTCTTCAATTATTGATATAATCTCATTGTCATGACTAGTGTTGCCAGCATCTTTTGAAGCAATTAAAATTTTCAATCTATCTACTAACTCATTCGGATCATCCCAGTATATGAAATCTGTATTTTTTTTCAAAGTTTTAAGAGTTGGCATAAAACCACCTTGTTTTTTTTCTTTTAATTCACTATCAGTAAAGAGAGGTTTCACAATTTTAGTATATTTTGTCCCTTTATCGCCTTTAATCTGATTCGTAGGGTTATAATCTCTCCTATGTGCACTAGTATTGCATAAAATATCTTTATATACTAATTTATCTTGATCAGATACAATCTTTACATCTGGTTTACTCTGAAATAATAATTCTGCCAAACCTGGGGTTACTTCATAGGATCTATTTCCTATTTTAGCCATCATATTTTTGCTATGAGCATCACCATCTGAAAATGTTACTTTTGTATTTCCAATCATTAAATTACTATTTTCATTACGTACACCAAAAGGTACATTCAAATTATAGATTTCATTGCTTTTTTCAGGCGTTGGAGATGGAGTATAGAATTCTTCGATTTCTTCAAAATTTTGGGTAGAAGTTATTGGTTTTGGTGTTACATAATTTTTATCATCATTTTCTATGTTTTTAATTTTATCAGAAGTTGAAGGTGAACATGTATCTGGTAAATCATGGTGACTATTGTTTTTATTTTCTTTTTTTTGCAATACTATGGATTCTAATGGATCCGTTATGGATTTAAAAAGTTTGCGCCTTTTTAGTTCTAAATCATCTTCTTCTTCACGCATTTGTTTTGCTTTCTTTTTGATGGTTTCAATTGATTTAATTAATTGTTTCTTTACAACGGCTTCCATTTTTAAATTAAATATGGGTAGGTATTCTTACCAGTGCTCTCATTTGACTGACTAAATTTGTGTCTCGTATGTGGTATATAATTGTAAAATTGTTAGTCGAATTTCACGAATATGTCAAATGTTTTTCTGTACCGACCGTTATTTAGTTCGCAATCTTTGTTGATTGATAAAAACATAAACGGATCTTTCCAAATACTTGCACACAATTGTTTAAAGACATGCCAGCTCATATCAGAATTAACATGTTCTGAATCCCCAATTCAACACTACTTATGTTAAAGTCCTTTCAAAGAAATTTCACAAATTGAGCCGTTGTTGGTATTTACCGGCTATTAAATTCGTATTCATTTATTGAGTACTATTTATAACGTGTGATCGATTCATCCACATGGTGATTAAGGTTTTTGAAAATCCTGTGGGAACTCTTCGATTTTCTGTGATAAAAATTAACCTATATCACTTTCCAAATCTTTAACTATCACACTTCACACTAATATTATAAAGGCAAAAGTTCAGACAGCGACATTTCGGCGCGTGGACAACTAACGGTCACTTCGATTTGAGGCGGAGCCGTGCGTGTGTTTTGTGGGAACGGTTTCGTGTAAATGAGCTACGACCTTTAGTCTGGTAATGCATGACGTGATTTCTAATACTATTCTGAGGAAAATATAAAAAAAAACCAGATGACAAATTGCATAGTCGCTGATCGTTTCTCCCTGTATTGGGGACAACACGCAAGGTCTGGCCCTCGCGGACTCTCTCTATGTATTTTTGTGGGCTGACTAGATTTATACGTCAAACAAGATTGATCTTCCTTTTTAAGAGTTATGATTCGCCATTAAACTCTGCTCGGAAACTATCCAGACGTTGCAGTCGCATAAAATATCACAACTGCAAGAAAACGTATTATTGAATAGCTATAAAAGCGCTTTAAGCGATTTTGACTGTTCACGTTTATTTTTCACATAATGTTGCACTTGCCCCAGCCAATAAAGAGTTTAGGTGGTATTATAAATAAACAAGTGTAAATTAAAAATTTATAACACCCCCGACAAGTGAAGGTTACAATAACTAGAAAAGAGCTGATAACTTTCAAACGGCTGAACCGATTTTCTTGAATTATAGCTAAGAACACTCTCGATTAAGCCACCTTTCAAACAAAAAAAAAACTAAATTAAAATCGGTTCATTAGTTTAGGCGCTACGGTGCCACAGACAGATACACAGATACACAGACACACAGATACACAGATACACACGTCAAACTTATAACACCCCTCTTTTTGGGTCGGGGGTTAATCAGTAAATATAAAATATCAAGGCCTGCTTAAAACGTACATAGCTCCGAAAAGTTAGAGGTGCACGCCCGGGATCGAACCCATGATCTGCCGAGTAGAAGGCCAATTTATATGGTATGGGTGTGACACATAATGAAAGTAAGATAGGCGCTTGGCCCATAGGTTCTTTCGATAGCTTGCGGTATCTGGCTATTCCAGTCCGTAGTGTGGTTGCATTGTCCGTGAATACTTTTATCATAATATTATTATATAATATAAAAGGAATAAATAACTGACTAACTGACTTCCAACTGATCTATCAACGCACAGCCCCGGGTTGGGCATGCAGATAGCTATATTATGCATCGATGATATTGTGACGTAGAAATCCGCTAAGAAAGTTTTTCGAAAATCCAAGCCCTAAGGGTGTTAAAAAGGGCCAGGGGTTTGAGATTTGTATAGTACACGCGGGCGAAGTCACGAGTATGAGTTAGTCATTGTTAAAAAATATTTTTGTAAAAAAAAGAAAAAAGAAAATCCTTTAAGATTTGAGATAAAATATTGGTCTTTATGGAAAATTTAGGACTTAGAGACGTTTTTTCATAGCGAGAAATGCTTTTATATTTTCTTTAAGATCTCTCTAATAGATATAAATTAAAGTTATGAATTTTCTAAATTACATTGTGAGACATTGGGACCGAGGCCAATATAAGTGAAATTATCTTTAGACTGTAGACGGTCTTATTAGAGCAATGGAAAACTTTTACATTCGATATCGTTTCGCACCGTATATTTATGATCGTAAGTTTTATGACGCTCCGTAGAAACGGATTCAAAAAAGGGGTAAAAACTGTAAAAAAGTTTAATAAGAGGAATGGTAGAATATTAAATTATTATAACAGCTTCGTTTGGAAACGGAGATAGCCTAGTGGTTAAGTCGACAACTGACGAATGACCACAATTTGGGGTTCGATCCCGGGCACGGATCTCTAACTTCCTTCAAAGGTGAAGGAAAACACCGTAACGAAATCTGCAATGCCTGAGAGTTCACCATAATGATCTCAAAGGTGTGTGAAATCTGCCAATCCATATAACGAGATTCAGATAAGGCTAGCTTTAAGTTTTATTGCAACATGCTCATTAAATTTTTTAAAAAATACTTCGCAAATAAATCACCGAGGGTGACCAAACGCGCTATGAACTGAGAAATCCATAACAAACTCTGATTCAAATTTCCAGTTTAGGCTACTTATTTAGATATAAAAATTGAATATTTGAAAAAATAGAAGCCTTAAAATGCACTTAAGGGTACTTAAAGGTAAAATAACAAGTGTAAATTAAAAATTTATAACACCCCCGACTATAACTAGAAAAGAGCTGGTAACTTTCAAACGGCTGAACCAATTTTCTTGGATTATAGCTAAGAACACTCTCGATCAAACCATCTTTCAAACAAAAAAAAAACTAAATTAAAATCGGTGCATTGGTTTAGGAGCTACGATGCCACAGACAGATATACAGATACGCACATCAAACTTATAACACTCCTGTTTTTGGGTCGGGGGTTAAAAAATAGAACCCTAAAAATGCACGTTTAGGGTACTTAACGGTAAAATAAAACTCTTTCTGTCGGGTAAATAAGCGTGAATGTATTCGTCGTGATCTGGCACCGGTTCAGCAACAGCCAGCTGGTCGTGACGTACGGGGCCCGTGCGAGCGACGCATTGCAGCCAGCAGCCTGCCCATTACGAAATGCAGTCGTTCCTGAAACAAATACAAGTTTTGATTCACGTATTTAAACTTAAAAGTTAAACTGTGTTTAATTTTTTATCTGCTTTAAATATTAAAATTTCATTATTTAGGTACTAAACAAGTTAGTTTTTAACTAGATACATAAGCTTGTGCCATCTACATGCAAAATTATAGTTAGAGGAAAAACAGAAGCCGGAATTGTATAATTCTATGGTTTTAACTTTTATTTATTTGTTAAAAAATTCTACAAAATTCCGTATTAATATTGGAGAAAGTTTATTAAACAAAATTATAAAACATAAAGCGGGAACGGCCCAGAAATATTAGAGTAGGTATTATTAAAACTTTATAATAGGAATTATTCATACTAAGAGGCTTTTCGTACACTTCAAATGAATATGAATGAATATGAAAATCATTTATTACGTGCAACCCAAATAAAGTTTCAGAACCAATACATTTGAACATTGAACTTAAAATGAACAAAGCCTTTCCAGAATCCAGAGCAATACGCATGATTTCAGAATATTCTAGGTAGGAACACAACACTATCCGATTTCAATTTAAACATCACAGAGTATAGTGCAGTATAATAAATTAATTAGAACGTTTGCTTTGGAGGTAATTTAGTTTTGTATTTCCCATCAACTAAGCCTTAGTTGAAGGTACTCGTAGGTACATAATATACAATACGGCAAAGCACGGCAAAGGTGAAAAATGGGAAGCGGGGCGTCCTTATAAAGCAGTGGAAAAAGAACCGCACATATTTTTGCCGACCTCTCTATCCCGATTACATTTTAGACTGCATTATCACTTACCACCAAGTGTGATCGCAACTAAGGGCTAACTTGGAATCAAATTAAAATGCTTTCTTTGTTCTTCGCTGCAGTTGGGTAAAAGAATCTTGTCGATTACCACAATTTACCGACGGACGTTGAAACCTAATTGTTTTTTTACTTTGTTTAACAGTGTTATGTTCAAAGAAATCTTAATATTGCCTATTATAAACACATCATATTTTACTAAGATTTCATTGTTATGTTGTATGGTACTATGAGGCATAGCAGCTGATATCTAACTATGTTTATATTGCAGAAAAAAGTCATTCGTTCAATTTATAAACTGAGATTACTCGAACCCCTTGTGGATACGTAGTTTGAAAAACTATCTAGTTTATGTGATTCGTTTTGCTATTAGTATAGTAGAAAATGTATCACATAATATAAACGTGTTTCGTGTCGTTATTTCGTGCAAGTGGCATTAGACGCACGTAGCGATAGGAATCTCCATCGCAATCTCAGGTTCGCAATAAAGTTTATGGCATCTTTTATCTTCGCAAATATTTTACCTCTCGACGCAAAACTGTATAGCTTGATATTCTGTTTGAGATCGAGTTATTAGTTTTATGATATTGTTTTCACGTTGTTAAAGCACTGTTGATGTTGGGAAAAATCGGGCACGTGCGAGTCGATCTTGCACGCGAAGAGTTCCGCACTTACTATCGTACTTACAAGTTTTTTTTTTTTAATTTTCATGGTGGCCATTTTGTAAATTTTTAGTATTCATTTTTATAGCCGCAATAGATTTAAAAATTGTACTTTGTATTGTCTAGTTTTAAGCTTAGTTGTTATTTTGTCTTAACATCAACATTATTTTTTTTTCTTTATTTTGTTGAGCTAAATAAACTTTTGTTTATTAAATTATTTTTATTTATATATTGAGGTGCATATTCTGTGAAATTTTCTATTCTCTATCTACTACGGTTCGAGAGAAACTTACAGCACGTCGACAGCGGTTTAGTGATAGGCTGCCGTTGGCATCGTTCCGGTACGGAACCCTAAAAGTATCTCGATTTAGATCGGGCACGTGGCAGGGGTCACACAACTCACGCGTCAGAAGTCGCAAACATGTCGTTTTCATGATTGCGTATGCAGATACTAAATCTAACATACCCCAGACATTTTATGATACAATAGGACTTGAGTGCGAAATTGAGTGAGTAATTTTGCAAATTGGTATATTTAATCGTATAAAATCTCTCTTTTAACTTAGAAAATATCGCTGCCATTTTGAAAAGTATTTACCTACGCATTTGCAGATATTAAAGTGTTTTATCATTTCGATTTTATAAACATTTGATCATAGAAGACAGGTCGTCAGTTCTCATCAGCGAATAGAATCCATTAGGCAAAGACAAGTTATCGACGGAAGCTTCGTGTACTTCACACAAAGCTTCCATCGTTAACTTGTGATCAAAGTGCGTTAATACTTGTCAGTAGCTCGTCTGATCTAAGAGTTGGCTCAGCTGTGAGTGCAGAAAGGTACGGGATTGCTATAATCAAAGTCGGTTCGGCCGCGTAGAAATAGACATTTGATTGTTCGACAAAAAGACCACTTGGCCTACCAACTTATACACTACACACACACAGATATACACACTATACAAATATAGGTACACTAGCTGATGCCCGGGATTAAGGTTTTTAGAGATCCTGTGGGAATTATTTGATTTTCCAAGATAAAAGTAGCTCGCAATAATCCAGAGTAAAATCTATCTCCATTCCACAGCCAAATCCGTTGAGTAGTTTTCGCGTGAAAGAGTAACACACACACACACACACACACACACACACACACACACACATTCCTATTGCAGCTCTAATAGAGATTATAAGAAAATTAAAAAAAGTGTTGTACGATGACACCCTCGCGAGTCCAACTCGTACCTACTTGACAAATTTTTGTAGTAGGTAATTACGTTTGGTCTACTTTTCTTGTTACAACATTGTGTGGGCACTTTCTTTATGGAAAATACCTTTTTGTATGTTTAATAACGTTACTACCTACCACCCACTTTGCAATCCTCTCGCGTGGGACGCAGTCCAAATTGAAATTATGGGAATACGCCTACTCACTCATTCCCTCAAAGATGACCAGAAACAAAAAGTCGGGAATATATATTTTTTAATTTATTTATCATCCAACCTTTCTTATCCAATCCATACTTATATACTTATTATACTTATATAATATTATAAATACGAAAGTGTATCTGTCTGTCTGTCTGCTACCTTTTCACGGCCCAACAGTTTAACCGATTCTGACGGAATTTGGTACAGGGTTAGTTTACATCCCGGGGACGGGCATAGGCTATTTTTTATCCCGGAAAATCAAACAGTTCCCACGGGATCATTAGAAACCTAAATCCACGCGGATGAAGTCGCGGGCATCCGCTAGTACTAAATAAATACTTTAAACATTAAATTCACTAGATGGTAGTCAGTTGGATGGGGTGGCGCTCTTTAGGGAAGGCCTATGTCCAACAGTGGACTTCCACAGGCTGATGATGATGATGATGATATTGGGATATAAAATGTCACTCATGAATCGAACGTTAAAATAGTCTGAAATAAGTTCAAGTAGGATACAAGTTTAAAGTGTAATGTTACGTCAAAATCGGGTGAAAATGCTAAAGGTTCTTAAAACAGTGGGCGAAGAAAACTGCGGTTGACTTTTGTTTAACTTTGTTGTTTAATAATGAATTTTGTCAGTTTCGTTGTCTTCAAACTCTGTAAAGTAATTTCCGAATGACCTTTCCTCTGTGTTATTATAGAATCGTAAGGTATCTACTTATTATCTTAATTTAGAAAAGTCAAAAAAAAATTTAAAATATTATTTGAATACACAAAGAAACGAATGACAAATCTATTGCTAAATTAAAATCTTTTTGAACGATTAATATTACGACATGCAATAAAACAAAATAAGACTTCATTACTTGCATAATATTTTGATCCGAGTTAACTTTTTTCCTAACATAATACCTACTCAATAATAGTTTATATCAAGAGTTCTTTATTCCAGATATTATGTCAAGAGTTATGCTTACATTGAATATTTTGACTTTTTTTATAACTAATTCAAAAGCAACATACATACATATTTACATACATAGTAAATAAAACGATATTTTTATTTTCGATCATAGCTTTTTATACTTTATAGGGCCCCGTAGGTACATGGGTGACCTTGATAGCGTGCGGGTACTAGGGTGTCAGCGGGCGTAGTAGGTCGCGGGGCGAGAGGGGCCTGAGATGCGCTCGAGCGTGTCCGCTGGAGCGCGTCAGTCAGTCGGAAGCCGGGAGCTTACGGATGTATACGCGTGCCACGCCTAGTCGTTCCGCCGTTTTTCCTGTGCTCTGGTTTTAAGTGATTATACATACTCGTTATCTCACCCGACTCTCTCCTTTATTACAACCCACACCGCCACACTGGCTGCCCAACGTGATTCAGGGTTTTAAGGGTTTCATAAACGGTCATTCGCGTCTTTCCGTTAACGGTTTTTGTGAACAATGCCGCGAAAAAGGGTTAGTTTGCGTGATACCCAAGACGGAGAGCCAAGCAACGTTACGATGTCAGCCGAGCATTTTTCTACGTTAATGACGTCGCTCCAAAAACAGAATGCCGACATGTGTGAGCGGTTGATACGCGAAGTGCGTTCATCAACCCCCCTGGCGGGGGGAGCTTCATCGCCTGTACAAGCTGGGAACAATGGAAACTTTTCTAAGTGTTCATCGCGGTACAGCGGCGCGTCAAATGAATGCGTGGAAGGCTTCATAGACGCTATACAAGTGTATAAGAGTTGCCTACAAATAACGGATGACAACGCTGTGAAAGGGCTGTCTATGCTCTTATCGGACAAGGCTGCGTTGTGGTGGCAAGGCGTAAGGAAGTCAGTTGCGGACTGGGATGATGCGATTCTTCGCTTGCAATCTGCATTCGGCGCCCGTCGGCCACCGTTTGTTATCTACAGGGAGTTATTTGCTCTTGCACAAAAAGATGAAAACACAGATATTTTCATATCAAAAGTTCGATCACTGTTTGCAAAGCTTCCGGAGGAGGATTTATGTGAACGTGTGGAGTTGGACATGACTTATTCCTTACTAGACCGCAGAATCAGGAAAAGATTAGATCGCGACGAAATCAAGTCTTTTGATGACCTATTGCGTAAAGCGCGGTCCATCGAAGACTCGCTAAAAGAAAGCGAGCTTGTCCCAAGCAAAGGGTCTCAGGAATTAAAAAGTAAGAAAACTCCCACTACAGTTCCTTCGTCCAGCACGCCTGTGCCAGCGGCTAACGTTCAGCGAGGCGATTACAGCAAAACAGCTGATACAACGGCGGGTTCGCCGGCGAAGGAGTCGACGACCTCAAGGCCGCGAACGCGTGTGTTTTGCGTTTATTGTAAAAGCAATAAGCATGATAAAAGTGAGTGCTTTCGGTTAAATAACAAAAACAAATCCAGTGATGCGTTAAATAATAAAAGTGAATTAAAATGCTACGGTTGTGGTGCACATAACGTTATGAAAGCGAACTGTAAAAACTGTAACACCCAAACATTTTATTCGGTAAAGTCAATCGATAAGCGATCGCGCTCCGTAATAGCGCTGCGAGCCGGCGGCAACGAAGGAGGCGTGGCCGGTCGAGACGGGGCGTTCGCGCAAGTTGAAATGGCGGCCCCCGGCTGGAATTTTGGCGCTAAGCGCGCCTCGGGGCATTGCGTGACGTCAGCGCACCTACCAACCGGTTCTATGGAGCGAGTTAACCCGTCGCGTGGTGACGGAAAATTGTGCCCAAACGTAATTGACTTTTGTTGCGATTCTGGTTTGTGTTCTAATGACAATTCAAATTGTTCTTGTGTAAATAGTAATTATAGTTTTGTAAACCTTAATGATAACTATTTTAAGGATTATGTTTCGCAGTCAAACGTGACTTCAAAAGATTGTTTTAACGTTACGAATGGTTATTTTAATGATACTTGTCTTAATAATTGTAATGTTGTAAATAATAATTGTGTAAATAATGTGTCTTATGGACCTAGCCGTCGTCCTGTATTAAATATAAGTATATTGCAAAGGTGTGGCACTGCGTTGGTCGATTCTGCCGCGAAAAGCTGTATAGCAGGGCACACTCTACACTCCCTCTTACGCGAAGTTGGACACCCGTTAAAGGCCTCAACACAGATTGTTAGGTTGGCGGACGGTGTTAGTAGGGAGATGAATGTACTTACGACGGAGTTAGGGGTGACACTACACAATAGAACTAAATTAGTTCCGTTTTTGATTTTTCCGGATTCTAATAATAACGAAAGTTTATTAGGTATTAATTTTTTAACCTTATTTAACCTTGTTTTCGATTTTGGTAACCGGAAGTGGCACTTTGCAGACAATAGTTCGCAAAAGTTCGACATGCAGTTCGAAACAGTGTCACCTCTATCTTCGTGTGCTTCGCTTGACGTACTGCGGGACGACGAGGCGACTTCGCTTTCCGCGGACCAAAGAGAGATTCTTGCGCGTCTCCTCGTGGAGAATGAGGACATCTTCGAGCCAGGGGGGACGCCAACTCCTTTTGCTGAGCACGTTATTGATACCGGCGATCATCTTCCCATCGCTGTTCCGCCTTACAGGTTAACACCGGCCAAAAAGGACGTAATGCGGACTGAGCTTGACAAGATGCTGGCGGACGGTGTCATCGAAGAATGTGAATCAGCTTGGATGTCTCCAGCGCTGTTGGTGCCTAAAGCGAATGGCAAGGTAAGGTTTTGTGTGGACTATAGGAAACTCAATGCGGTCACGAAGACCGATGTTTATCCTATGCCCTTGATAGACGAGCTAGTCCAATCAACAAAAAAAAATTGCTTCATGACTAGTTTAGATATGCGCAGTGGATTTTGGCAGGTTAGCGTACGCGAGCAAGACAGAGACAAAACTGCCTTCGCGACGCCGTTCGGAACATTTCGTTTTAACAGGATGCCTTTCGGACTGAAGAACGCGCCGTCGACCTTTCAGCGGTTGATCGATAGGCTCCGTTCTGGTGCGTCGTTGAAGAACGTTACGTTGTTAGCCTACCAAGATGATTTACTTGTCATATCGGAAGGAAGCTTTGAAAATCATATCTCGGATTTACGCGTGGTTTTTGAAAGGCTACGTTTGTTTAAGTTGCGCGCTAATAGAGATAAGTGTGTCTTTGCACGTGACGAGGTCAAATACCTTGGTCATGTCATTACTCAGGATGGTATATCTCCCGACAAGGACAAGGTTCGTGCAGTCTTAGAGATGAAGGCACCGTCGTCTTTGCGACATCTTCGCACTTTTATACAAACGTGTTCTTGGTTTCGAAAGTTCATACCAAACTTTTCAGGTCTTGCAGAACCTCTGACGCGTTTAACGAAAAAGAACCAGCCGTGGGTATGGGGCCCAGACCAAGCTCGCGCGTTTGAAGAGCTAAAGAATCGTCTTTCGTCTGCCCCCATTCTCATTCAGGCAGATTATAGTAAACCTTTCATATTAAGAACCGATGCTAGCGCCTACGCCATAGGTGCAGTGTTGCTTCAAGGCGAAGGTAAGGATGAGCGACCGATAGAGTATGCCAGCCGGCTACTTATACCGGCGGAACGCAACTACAGTACGACGGAGCGTGAGGCTCTTGCCGTCGTTTGGGCAGTAGAACGTTTTAGAGGGTACATCGAGGGTCACGAGATCATAGTAGGCAGTGACCATCAACCACTCAAATGGTTGCTCACACTGAAGTCGCCGTCGGGTAGGTTGGTTCGATGGGCACTAAAGCTGCAAGCCTTTAATATTCAGTTCCAGTACACACCTGGAAAAGCCAACGTAGTTGCTGATACACTCAGTCGTCCCACCTGTGAAGAGGGGGACAAAGATAAGTGTGTTGTTTGTTCCGTCATCATTGACTTACCTGCTCGCAGTCCGGATGAACTCAGGCGCGCGCAGTTGGAGGACCTGGAACTTAAAAAAATTATTAATGAGTTGGAGGATACTTCTGATCCGCAGGCAATAGGCGTTAAACGTTGGTCTGAAAGAGGATATTTTATTCAGCAAGGCGTTCTTTACAGATACAACCCTGACGTGGAAAGTGAAGAGCCTCAACTCGTAGTTCCTGCTTCTTTACGTTTGGAAATTGTAAAAGAGTGTCATGACACGGCCTTGGCCGGTCATCATGGAGTGGATAGGACTTACCATAGAATCGCTCAACGGTTTTATTTTCCAGGAATGCGCAGGATCATCGCTGATTATGTCAAGTCATGTGTCACCTGCCAAAGATACAAACCTTCTAATGAAAAGCCGCAGGGACTTCTTCAAACACCCGTGCTTAACCAGCGAGGTGAAGTCTTGGCGATAGATTTGTTTGGCCCCTTGCCTAAAGGCGAGTCCGGTGAAAGGTGGATCCTCTTAGTGGAGGACACCGCAACTCGTTGGGTAGAAATTTATGCACTTAAGGATGCTACAGCGGAGGTCTGCGCTCGGACTCTGATAGAGGAGTACTTTCTGCGCCAAGGTTTACCGCGGAGGGTCGTCTCGGACAACGGTGTGCAATTTATCTCGGCTGTTATGCAGCAATGCATGTACATCTTAGGGATTCGCCAAGATCTGGTTCCTTTGTATCATCCATCCGCTAATCCGGCCGAACGCAAGAACAGAGATCTCAAATTTCAGATTTCCCGACTCGTTGACACGAATCACTCGTCTTGGCCAAGTCATCTTCCAGCGATAAGGTTCGCGATGAATACTGCGGTTTGCCAGACTACTGGGGTTACTCCAGCGTATCTCACTTATGCTAGAGAGCTGCGTTCTCCAGTCGATGTACATAATGATATCAGGTCTGTTCTTAACAAGGATAATTTTGTTCCTCAGATCACACCTTATTTGAAGAATTTCATAAATACTTTTATTGCTGTTAGGGAACGGGTAGAGACCCAACAGGATCGGCGAAAGGAGTTGGCCGATTGTTCCCGAAGTACTGGCGAAGTTTACGAGGTTGGTGATAAAGTTCTTTTAAAGTCACACGTGCTCAGCAACGCCGCGAAAAATGTTACCGCTAAGTTTATTCCCAAAAGAGATGGCCCATACGTGGTCAAAGAACGAGTTAGCCCTACAGCTTATATTGTTGCTAACTTAGACGCTGCTAATGAGGTTATAGGTAAATTCCATGTCTCGGAGCTCACGAGATTTCATAGCCGGGATTGTTCGCCTCCTCGTCCTCTACTTCCTAAGCGTCAAAGAGGGCGTCCTCGCAAGCATGTTTGCCCTGTTTGTTCGGTTGCTTGTGAGCGAGCCCATGAGCGAGGGCGTTTTTCATGGCCTCGAGGGGGGATATAGGGCCCCGTAGGTACATGGGTGACCTTGATAGCGTGCGGGTACTAGGGTGTCAGCGGGCGTAGTAGGTCGCGGGGCGAGAGGGGCCTGAGATGCGCTCGAGCGTGTCCGCTGGAGCGCGTCAGTCAGTCGGAAGCCGGGAGCTTACGGATGTATACGCGTGCCACGCCTAGTCGTTCCGCCGTTTTTCCTGTGCTCTGGTTTTAAGTGATTATACATACTCGTTATCTCACCCGACTCTCTCCTTTATTACAACCCACACCGCCACAACTTTAATTTACTTCCTGAAAAACAACTCCCAAACACAAAGTTTGGGTTAGAAATTTCCCCGGCCGTGTTATTTTGTTGGCTCATTTTCCGTGTCCATATTTACGAGTCGCTTGTACTACTTAGCTCATTAATATCTCCGCGGGACCCGCATCATCCCCCCGCTGTCGCCGGTCAAACAAACCTTAACGTAACTTTGCGAAAAAATACCACCGCCCGGCCCCATTTAGAACATTTTAGGTTACTAACAACCGCTATACCTACAGGCCTGCCTAGTGCCTGCCTAGTAGAATAGAGATGATGACTACTAAACAAATCAGTGATTTTTTGTCAAATCTCAAAACGCTCGCTTAGTAAGTGAGTTTGTATGAAATTAGAGTTAAATCGGTAATTTAAAATTGTTAACCAACTTAAAAATAACAGCGGACGTGATTTAATGATTCCTAAGAAATAGTTAATTTCTGTTCATTAACTTATTTACTATTTTTTATGATACATCCACAAATTCATGGTTTTGGATTTTCCCTTTATTTGTGCTGTAAGATCTGCCAAATTTCATGATTCTAGGTCAACGCAAAGTATCCTATAGGTTTTCTTGACAAACACGACAGATAGACAGTCAGCAAAGTGATCCATCCTATAAGGGTTCCTTTTTTCCTTTTGAAGTACGGAACTATAATAGCATTTACGCACCCCATTTACGTACTTACAGCCGTTATTAGCTGTGATAGCCTAATACTTTATTAACACCGTAATTGATAGTCAAAATAAGGGCTTCTTTAAAAGACCATCCAAAGCACATGGTATTGTACACAATCTTAATGCTAGTTTAGGCGCTACGGTGGAATATATATAAACATAAACATACCTACTTATACTGTAAATATCATAACCCTTCCTTTTGTCTTGCCGTAGTCGGGTAACAACTAGACGAGTATCTATAGGAAATATTTTTAGTCACAGTAATTTAATGAAAAAAAGTTACTGAAGTTGTAGAAGAATTCTGTACCTATGTATATGTTCTATTTAATAAAAGAAAATTCCATATTCCGTTTCTCGGTCAGAAAGAATTTCATATACTTAGGTACCCTATTAATAGAAAAAGTGTGCAGGAATTTGTTTTCAGTATGCTGCGTGGGAAAAATACGGAAATAGAAATGGATGCAAATATAGACTAGGTTTCAGAAAACTCGCATGATAGGTAGGTACTATGTATTAATATCACTACATATATAATGTGAATAGGCAGGTTCTAGGTAAGAGCGCTTTATTTTTAACCTCCGACCCAAAAAGAGGGGTGTTATAAGTTTGACGTGTGTATCTGGGCATCTGTTGTGTATCTGTCTGTGGCATCGTAGCTCCTAAACGAATGGACTGATTTTAATTTAGTTTTTTTTTTGTTTGAAAGGTGGCTTGATGGAGAGTGTTCTTAGCTATAATTGAAGAAAATCGGTTCAGCCGTTTGAAAGTTATCAGGTCTTTTCTGGTTTTCCTATAGAGGTTTTTCTGTCGGGGGTTTTTTAAATTTTGAGTTATAGGCTGAATCATTTGACTTCAGCCAAGCGCTAGTCTACAAATAAATAAAATACTTAAAAATAAATGGTGGACACACAAGAGTTTATTCAGACTGTGAAATGAGAGGTTCTTGGTTTATATTCTTCTTTGTGAAAAATTATAACCCTCGACTCTCCACAAATAAAGAATATAAACCATCGATCATATAATGGAGAGGGATTTCTTGGTGTAATAGTGTGAGAAAATGTATGTAATGTGAGAAACTTTCAAACAAGATAAATTGAATACACTACTAAATACCACACTCTCACAAATTAAGTCCTCCCTAAGTACGTATACTGACACATAAGTTTCATATAATAAGTAAAGAACTTCACCTATCTCGGTACTTACGGAACTTATATGTACTCGTAACGCAAGAGCTTTCGGCAACTTGGTTCCGAACTCGCAAAGTTTTAGATATGACTTAGTAAGCTTGATAGTTTTAGACGGTTTCGCATTTTCCGTTTATATATTATACTAGCTTATTCCCGCGACTTCGTCCGCGTGGACTACACAAACAAACCCCTATTTTACCCACTTAGGGGTTGAATTTTCAAAATTCTTTTCTTAGCGGATGTCTACGTCATAATAGCTCTCTGCATGCCCAGCCCGATCCGTCCAGTAGTTTGAGCTGTGCGTAGAGTTATTTGCCTTTGCCTTTTATATATTATTTAGGTTTCGTGCCTAGAGACAATTTACAACTTCGACTTCCGTCCAATGTATCGGTAAATCTAAATATACCGAAAATAACATCATTCGTGTCGCAAATCCGCATTTTTCTTGCAAACTTAATTCTGAAGTTTCATAAGAAGATTCATGGACTTTGTAATTACTTTAGAGGAAATTCATTCCAAATGGTAAGTTTGTGTCGGATAACTTTTATTTTTTACTTCAGGAGCCCAAGCACGATCATTATGAAAAGTTTTCTCGCAGCTTTTTCACTGATAGTGTTTAAAAGGTGCGAGAGAAGAGTGATATAGGCTACTTTTTAAAAACAAAATCAAAATTTATTTATTTCATGTAGGAGAAGACCTAGTGTCTGTTATGCTACGTCTGTGACTCTACCACCGGTTCGGAATGAAGATCTACTGAGAAAAGCCGGCAAGAAAGTAAGCAGTGCTGCTCTTTTCGATTCATAAAATGGAACATTAGGTACAACTACATAGATTATTCTGAAAGATCTCCCACGGGATTTAAAAAAATCTAAATATACTTTTACCTATAAACAACTTTAAAAATCTATTAAGAATAATATACTCCTGAGAAAAGCATTTTATATAATCGAATATACTCGTACTGTAGCGCGCACCAGCAATGCGTATAACTTCAATCACTTTTATAAATGGCATAATATTGTATAATATCTAATCTTTGAAAAGAGCAAACGCCGAGTTTCTTGCTGGTTCTTGTCAGTAGGAAAAGAATTTCGAACCAGTGGTAGATGCATTTGACCATTCCAAACATCAAGATTCCAAAGTATGTACTTGTAAAAGCTTCATTGAATATAAATATTTTGAATTTTGAATATTTACTACATCAAAGCACGTAAATAACCATCTACGTACTATGTAGGTAAGTAGGTAGTCGTAGATAATTCGAACGAGAATTTTAATGTGTTCACACGATTTAGTGACTGCGGTAATGTTTTTCATTGAGTGTCATTTTACTGGCTTATAAATATACAAGTGTAAATTAAAAATTTATAACACCCCCGACAAGTGAAGGTTACAGTAACTAGAAAAGAGCTGATAACTTTCAAACGGCTGAACCGATTTTCTTGGATTATAGCTAAGAACACTCTCGATCAAGCCACCTTTCAAACAAAAAAAACTAAATTAAAATCGGTTCATTAGTTTAGGCGCTACGGTGCCACAGACAGATACACAGATACACAGATACACAGACACACAGATACACAGATACACACGTCAAACTTATAACACCCCTCTTTTTGGGTCGGGGGTTAAAAACGTAGCCTATTGCGCAGTAAATTTGCATTATAGTTATTTACGTAATAAAAAATCGATTTATTTGTCTACATTGTAGTTAAGAGGGCTCTCTGCGTCACTCGTTTCATACAAACGTAGTTCCGATTTCATTTGAATATTAAGCAACCAAAGTCCATGAAATTTTGCAGACATATTCTAGAAACTAATATCTATGTCTGTGGCTTTCCAGATTTCTGTGAAAATATTCGGTTTCAAAGTTACGCGGTCTTAAAAATTTACATACAAATCTTTGAGCCCCTGTAATTTTAAAACTACATATTTTTAGAAAAATCTAAAACACCACAGACACAGATATTAGTTTCTAGAATATGTCTGCAAAATTTCATGGACTTTGGTTGCTTAATATTCAAATGAAATTGGAAATACGATTGTATGAAACGAGTGACGGAGAGAGCCCTGTTAAAGAATTTGTAAAAAACTTAGATTTTATGTTTGTTACCTTAATCTACATTTATAAAATGTGTCTGAACTAAAAATATGAACGATCGGATATCCGCCATCTTAGGTAGACACATAAATATCAGGATCTTACATATAAATCTTCAATTTTTAAAGTTATTTCCAAATAATTTGTAAACAGACCTGACTAGACTTATCCAGTCCAAACCATTGAACTTTGAAGGAATAAGTAGATTTCAAATTCCTATGCGGAATACCTAAAGGGGAATTATACTTAGGTATGTTTTCGCCGAGTGAAGCCGCGGGCGGTCGTTAGTAGCTAATAAAACTGATTAGCCTTAATCACTCAGTGTTCTATTTCTTCACAAGCACTTACGAGTAATTCGCAGGACTCAGCCTACATACCTACTCGTACGGCATTTCCACACAGTCGTCCGATTTGCTCATTTGCCAACCAATTTCCGTCCTTCGACCTCCAACTATGTGAAGATGATCTTCTTAAAATCATCGGTGAGTTGGTCGGAGGTTATCCCACTCTATTTTTACCAGTATGCGGTGTGCTCTTAACTCTTGTCTACCTACCTACGTCATTGTCATCACTGAACGATAGGCGTTTAATACTGGATTTAGGTCTCTTGTTATAGGAACTTCCACACGCCCCGGTTTTGCGCCACACTATCCAGTACCTACCTGCGACTCGATTGACGTCGTCTGCACGCCTAGGAGAGGTCTGCCTATGCTGCATTTTTGGCTGTGAGGTCACCATTCAAGCTTCTTCAGATCCCAGCCGGATTTCGAACTATGTGCCTCGCTCAGTACGGATCTTCTCATTTCTGATTTGATCATGTAGAGAAACTCCGATCATAGGTACTTAGATGTAATGGCCAATAATTACCTATTATTTATGTTTTTTCTCCTACTGATTAAGTATAGTACCTTCCCGTTCGTCCATTTACCATTGCTGCTACGTGAATAAAAATATTACAAACTTGATAGGAAAAGTTCACACCTTTGCATTTTAAAAAGTGAAGATATATTCTTACGCTTACACTTTGTTAAGCAATAAGATGTGTAAACAAATAAATACATAGATTAGAATACTAGCAGTGTCAACACACCTTTAGGTAAACGACATCTACGAGCATCCTTCAAGATAGTATAGCTATGGTGGTCCATTACCAATGTATAGAAGTCGTTGGCGGAAATAAATGAGCAAACGAGAACCATTAGTTATATCTCGACTACAAAATCTAAACTTTGACGCTCGAGATCGCTTCCTCAATTCCGTGGATCTTGATTACAGACATTACTCACTGACTCTTCCTACACCTCATTCAGCATGCAGTTTGAGGAAAATGTGTTATATAAATGCAAGGAATAATACTACGTGGCGTATATATAACGTCATGCATCTTGTGCTGTTGGACTCCGGGGAACTTAGAACTAAACGCTTGGGAAATGTTCTGCATCTCAAAACAGTAATAATAATGTTCTATTTACCGAGTTTCGGCCACGACAACCAATTTAAACGGAGACTAGCCAATGCAGATATCGAGACAAGTGTTGGGAAAACACAAGTGCACTCTCTATTCCCTCACTCTCATATTGCGATAAGACAATACGACACGACTAGAGAGATCTAGTTGACCCGAAGTTTCAAAATCACATTTCGCAGTCAAGGGCTAACCGTGTCATAAAATAAAAAATACTTCAAAGAACTTCTGTACAGAAAAATCAAGTAAAGATCCAGGTAAAGGTACACTAACCATTCTCAACTTAACTCTTGGTGGCATTAAAATATGCAGTCATATAAGTCGAGTTTGTAAAAAATAAATATTTGTGTCTGAGGTTTGTCAAATTTCCGTAAAAATGTGGAGTAGATAGGTACCGAAGTTATACAGGCCTCTTACATTTTATATAGTTTAATTAGTTTTGATTCATATTTTTCAAATTACTTTTGTAAAACTGTTTTGTATTAGAAGAAGAAAATTACTGGAAAAATCACCTAGACGATTATAAATCGAAAGTCAATGTAAAATCGGAGGAAAATGTTATAAAATCGAACATATTTATTGCGCGCTAAAAGAAATAAGTGCTTGAAACGAAATTGATTGCAGTTCAACACCATTTTGATATTTTATTTCGGGATAATCCTGTCAGCGGGTGATAGTGGATGTCTTGTGCGATATGAATGGATGTTTTATGTTATTGGATTCTTTTCCAGCTCAGAGGTGGTCCGACGAATAATTCGGTTCTTCATACCCGACTGCGGCAAAGCCAAAAGGAAAGGTTGTGTTTTTAGCAGTCTATGTATGTATGTATGTATGTATGTGGGTATGTATGTATGTTTGTATCCAGATTTTGTGTGTTCCACCGTAGCGCCTAAACTACTGGGTCGATTTTGATGAATAATGTGGCAATCGATTCGTCGTAATGGTCCGGTTGACATAGGCTACATTTTATACGAAAAAAATTTACCAAATGGATGTTACATGAAAAAGTGGGGGTCTCCAAATTTTTTTTTTTGCTATTGTATCGAGTGGGGTGTCAAATGAAACAGGAGAAAATTCTGAGTTTATAAATATAAATGTACTACAACATTAAAATATACCAAGCGACAGAAAAACAATTATACTAAAATATTTCAGCGTTTATTAAGACGATCGTAGTCGGGTTTTAGTTTTCAACTTTATCTTGTAAATCGTCTACCACTCAGCAGTAGATGTTTGCAGGCTGAAAATATGCTCATCTTCATAATCATCAGCCAGTGGACTTCTACGCTTTTATAGAAGACCCTATATCCACGCCACCACACCCAGTCGTCAGTCATCCAGCCACTTCCCACCAGCCGCTTTATAAAGTCGGTCCATCTTTAAAGCCAATATTGCTATTAGGGCCTGGCAAATAGCGAGTCGATGTGTAAACGTTGACAATCGCGCTAGTAAGTCATGGCAGCGGGTTGATTTCAGGCCGCTAGTTCGGAGATAAGGCACGTACATGGCTCGTAGCTCGTATACATAACACACGTACTACTAAGCGCAAGGCACACCGACAGAGTCATGTGAGTGACTACTGTGTTTTTATCAACTTAAACTCAACTTTTTACTACGATATACCTACCTATCGTTGAAATTGTTAACTTTTTATAGTATGTCACGCTACCCCAGTGCGCATAGGTAGAAATATCTGCTTGGAAATCATTGCTGGAACTTTTTCCGAAAATACTTTTGTTTAGCTAGGTATCAGAAATAGAATACCAGTCAAAGCTAAACAAAATAACCATGTGTCAGTTAGAATAACAGTATTTTTCATGCAATTTCAATATATGCAGACTCAGCTAGTTTATGGGTTCAATTTTTTCAGCAGAAATAAAACAAGGCTTGATTTGTTTGCTGTCAGTCAACGTAGCGGCTGGTGAACCGACAAAACGAACGTCGAATAAAAAAAAAATTGCTCTGCATTTCTAACGACAACCGAAAAATAAATACATCTGACGATCTCTATGCGCTATACTACTACTACATTGCGATAAGTATGATAATGCCTTTTTTTTGTTTTAAATAAATATAGCGAGCAAACAAGCAGGCCGGTCACCTGATGTTAAGTGATTACCGCCGCTTAGGAAGCGCCAATGCGTTGCCGACCTTTCAGGTATTTGATGGTCCGCTCATGTTGTAATGATATGATCATGATAACCCCATGTTGTAATCTAATGGGAACACCGCAGAAGGAAGTTTGCATGTGCGTGGAAAAAAGGATCTGGCCCAACGGGCGGTCGAAGTGCACCAGTGACCAGGCACCCAGGTGGTGAGGGGGAAGTTGCTTGCAGTGGCGGGTGGCTGTCTTGGGTTCAGGTCCCAGTTTACTCCCAGACAGTACTCTTTAACAAATTCAATAAGTGCACACTCTAAAACCGCGGGAAAGGGTGTCACTGCGATTGTGCTTGGGCTGTAACTTTTTATCCCGGATAATCAAAGAGTTCCTACAAGAGTGAGTATAGCCGTTACATTCAACTCACGATAGTTTAAACATTAAAAAAGAGTTCCTACAAATTTTTTCAAAACCTAAATTTGCGACGAATTCCCGGGTTTTATTCTTGTAGATATTATATACAGATTTAAAGTGGCTCATATTGTACCAACCCCGAAAACCTCATCCACTATTTTGCAATATGTTGCTGAAATTCATTATATCCGTCTGCCATCCGTAGCCTAGATACAAGCAAGCTCTACAATTGTGGCGAATATTCCGTCTAATACGAATATTCTATTTCTATACTCGAATATTCTCTCTATACGAATATTCTCTTTGACATTCCTAAATCTAATTAGGGTGGCGTTATAACGTCATAAAACTGAGCTGGTATTTAAAAGATTCTTCTTTAAAGTAGATAGAATGTCTATTTGAAAACCACTGCACTAAACTAACTTTTGGGCAGCTGAAAGCTCAGCCAGTTGCTTCCACGCATCTTTAATAATAATAAAAAAGAGAGTCCCAGATTTCTAAATGAACGGCTCTCGAAACGATTGCGAGCGTTGATGTAGGAGAAATATGAATTCCTACTGTATTAGTCGTAATAATTCACGTGCCGTAAAAAACCGAGAATTTGACGAATTAATAACAAAAATGTCCTTTAATATTCTCGGTGACAAAGTATTTAGTAGGTAAGTAATACAAAATTTGGTTGAAAAGAAAATTGCGTGGCGTGGAAAATCTTTATTAACATGCCTGTCGTCAGGTTACTAACAGGTATAGATAATGTTTTGTATTTTCACGAGAACACTTACGTCACAGAGTAAGGATATTATGATATAACATCCAGAGGTTCGACGAAGTCGTCTAGACTAGGGCTTGAACTCCGGAATTCCGGTTTTCGCGTAACTCTGGAGCTTCGAAAGATTACAGATTCGTTTGTGAAACCGGAGTTATCGTAAACCAACTGGAGTTTCAATTTTCGTATATTTTTTTAAAGATGAGCTTTTTCAGCGGTTACATACCCAGTAAATCTTCATAAATTATACATATTAAATAGGGTAAGACTTATCCCATTTTATCAATGAAAAACATCAAACATTTGTTTTATCTCATACTTAAAAGACTTGAACATTCATTAAGGTGTAAGAATTATTCAAATATTAATTATAATTTTAATATAGGTGCCTACACAACATTACTTATTTTTATAAGAAAAAACACAAGTAGCTTCTAAATTAAAACTAAAATTAAAATTAATCTAAGTTAATTATTAACTAAATATTCAAATCAAACGCATTATTTAACTCCGGCACTTTGTAACTCCGGAACTCCGGATTTGGAACGCTCAGCATCTAAACACGACTCCGAAGCTGAAAAATAGTTCGATTTTCTAGCTCTAGTCTAGACAGAGCAATCGTGGGTAGGTGCAGGACAAAGGAGCGGCCTACGTAGTGAGAGCCCTATATTAAAGGATCGTCGTGGTCGTCATTTACCATGAGATCAAAGGCGTCGGACTACTGTCTCTTTTCATACTGTGCTTACGTCGTACTTTTTCCCCATATTTTATATTGTTGTAAGAAAATTGAAAAATGATAGAAAGCGGTTGTTTATGGCGCTAGGCACGAAGTCGAGTAGGTACTTGCTGAAAATGCGGTGCTTGAGATAAATTGAAAATTGAAATTTATTTCATTTTTCGTTTAATGCAAATACATTTTTGCAACTCAATATTCTAAACAATAGATACATTATTATAAACTAGATGGTGCCCGTGACTTCGTCCGCATGGATATAGATTTTTGAAAAATCCCGTGGAAACTTTGCTTTTCCGGGATGAAAAGTTCCTATGTCAATTTCCGGGACGCCAAGCTACTTCTGTACCTAAATCCGTTAAAGGGATAGACTTATAAGAATCCCGTGCGGACTCTTTAATTTTCCGGGATAAAAAGAAGCCTATGTCCGTCCCCGCGATGTAAGCTTTAGCGGTGAAGGAAAACATCTGCATGCCTGAGAGTTCTCCGTGATGTTTTCAAAGGCCAGCGTGGGATGGATTATGGGCTATACACTTTTCATTCTAAGAGGAAACCCACTGTCAGTAGCGGGCTGGTGAAGAGTTGATATTGATGAGTATAGGTTTCAAATATATTTATCATTCGATTACAAAGGAGCAGCTTTGATTAGGCCGGGAGGGACGTCAAATCAAAAGTAATGAAAAACTTCCGATGTTTGAGGATTAATGAAAAAGTCACTCAAGGAAGTATTTCTTACGAATGTTTCTGAAGTATTTAATTCGAGACTGTCTCAAAGAGATACTTTATGTTCAAGCAACTGTGTTGCATCCGACAAGCCGTCGGAACTGCTATCCTTTGTTGGATGTAGCCCGAACTTCTGAGCTTTATTATTACGAAAACTTCCTGTAATTGTGATCCAGTATCAAAACCTTTCTATGTAAAAGAAAAAGGTGACTGGCAGACCGATCTATTCACGCACAGCTCAAACTACAGGACCGATCGGGCTGAAATTTGCCATGCAGCTATTATCCGCTAAGAAAATATTTTTGAAAATTCAACCCCTGAGGGCATAAAATAGAGATGTGAAATTGATGTAGTCCAGCGTGAAGTCACAGGAAAAACCTAGTAATCCTAAGTAATACTAAGGAAATATTAGTTCACTAGTTTGTCCATCAGGGCTAACCAGCGTGGCAGACTATGGCTTAAGCTCTAAACCATTCTCATTCTGATAGGAGACTCGTGCTCAGTAGTGGGCCAGCGATGGGTTAATCATGATGATGTAAAAAATGTACCTCCCTATTAATCTCCCTTTTTATCTACGTGGCTTCTACTTGGTAATTTAGAAACCTCGATAAAAGATGGCAGCATCGAAAAAATTTTTCAGTTAAGCAGCCATTTTTCGCCGAAAGAAGTCCTAGTAAAACTATTAAGTTAGACCTATAAAGAAGTTTTATTTCCAAACAGACAAGACTTTGTAGACCTCTAAACCTCTAAGAAAGACTTGAGTATTTGGTACTGTTATTGTCATAGACTTCAAGTTCTTCTTTTAACTGACGTCCTCAGCCCTCGGTCGAGAGGTTTGACAGATTACCACAGTGTAAATTAAAAAATTATAACACTCTCGACAAGTGAAGGTTACAGTAACTAGAAAACTGATAACTTTCAAACGGCTGAACCGATGCGAGTGCCCCTGTGTTGAGAACATTATTATTACACTGTGGTAAAAAATTATAATAGATAAGACTCTTCAAAGCGTATTTGCATACTAAAAGTGACTCTCGCTGACTGATCATCAAAACCTATAGATATTCTCGGTGACCTATAATCGTGCTCAAAAATGTAGGTCGTCTGGTCGAGTGACGGAATAAATTATATTATAATAATTCAAGTATTCCTATTTACATAATAAGTGAAACACAACGACTACTATGTAATACTATACTATTCTTGTGGTTATATACATACTAGATGTGGGATCATTCTGTTCCACAAAAGTCGTGTTCTAAGAAGCAGTCAAAATTAGTGCGACATTGGCCATCAAGTGAGTGGCAGCCCAAAAATATTTTGTTTGAAATGAGATACTGTTAGTTTGTATGTCCTAAACTAATCCTCCTAAACTCCTAAACTAATGATCCGACTCTGAAAATTCTTCCACTGATAGATAGCTACTGCATTAACCCCGGTCTATAGGCATGCGGTATATAATTTATTTAAACAGAGTGTAAAATTAGAATGCTTGCAAAAACTTAGTGCTATTATTATACTAGACATCACACACAACAAACCTGCTTGTAGTCTGTCGACTGATTGCAACTAAAACAAAACTATACTAGGTATCTAAATACAATTCGATACCTATATCCATTGCCTCTAATTGTAGTTTTAGTGATTTAGTATTTTTAAACTCTCAATGTACCTATAGCGTGAAAAATTCAAAGTCAATGCTCCGCTAACGCACCTATCTTCGCAATGTTTGTTGATCTCTAGCATCAGTCAGATGTTTTATTGCGAACTTTTAAAAATACATGCTTTTTTCGCTTTTTTTGTGATTTCTTATAAGTAGTCAGTACTATCACCTGTCTTCGTTTTTGCTTGCGTTATAATAACAGCCTGTATCATTATGATCAATCCATCGCCGGCTCACTACAGAGCACGGGTCCCCTCTCAAAGTGAGAAGGGTTTTGACCATACCCTGAATAAGTGGACACATCGTGGGCAAAAGCTAGTAGATTTAAATTACGTTCCATAAATTAAGTCAAATGACTTGTACACTGGTAAGTTAAGTGACGGTCAACATAAATATGTTAACTTTTTGCGGCCGTTACTTAAACTTAATAGGAATTTACACCATTTTATTATGCAAAGTGCGCATATGAAGTAGGTATGTAAATAACTGAACACGATAAGAATATAAAGAGCGCGCCCGGAGCGTATTTATTCAGGATGCTTTGAAGTAAACAGATTCATGCAGTTTAATAATGTGAAGTGAACGGGAAACTATACTGAAATGAATAGCTAGAAGGTTGAATGTATAGGGGGTATGTAAATCTACTAAGGCCATACTACCCCTGTTGTGGCGTAGTAGAGATTGCGTATCTGTACCAATCGGATAAGCTAAGGGGCGTGTGGTCCAGTTGTTTGTGACAACGCATAACAATCGATTGTGGTTAGTAAGCAATGTTGACCCAAGTCGGTAACTGGATGGGTAACCGACTTTGGAAGTCCGAATTTGGCCTTTTCGTTTCTCGGAGAGCACGTTAAGCCGTCGGTCCCGTTTACCTAATCACTAACCTCTGATAATCTTCTCTTTCTAAGAGGAGACCCGTGTCAGAGTGAACCAACCGTGCTCAGTAAAATTTGAAGGGTACTTAGGCTAAGTACCCTTCAAATACCTGTCATAGTTTTCCCCAAACATCCAAATCCAAATAATTAAGTATTTACAAAGCTATGAAGTCCCTATAGTCACGTTGTGAACAAATACAACCAATTAAAACTTTGCAGCAACCAAGATTTGGATCGAAGCCAACATGGCGATAGGCGATACCCACTCAAACGTTTATCAAACTAATTTTAAGCTTTCCATCCGATCCATCGTTTACGTTGTTACGTTGGTTAGGTATATTGTAGAGTTCGAAAAAATTCGTTTCTAGTTGAATTGAGCAGGTTCGAAGACTTTGAAAATGTAATAATTACTTATTATCTACGACATTCGACTTTTACTTTTGACGACCTACCTGCCGCAGTGGGAAGCGCTGTCTGTGGTGTTATTATTGGGAGGTCCCGGGTTCGATTCCTGGCATGGGTTTGGAATTTTATAATTTGTAAACCACTGGTCTGGTCTGGTGGGAGGCTTCGGCCGTGGCTAGTTACCACTCTACCGGCAAAGTCGTGCCCCCAAGCGATTTAGCGCTCCGGTGTGTTGCCGTGTAGAAGAAAAAGGGGTATGGGTTTAATAAAAAAATGCCATACCCCTATCAGGTAAGCCCGCTTCCATCTTAGACTGCATCATCGCTTACCAGCAGATGATATTGCAATCAAGGATTAACTTGTACCTGAATAAATTAAAATAAAAAACTACATGGTAGCGTTACAATATGTCACTGATTCCAATCCTGTTGTACACAATTTTAAACTCAACTAAGGTGACAGGTTTAAAAAACCTATCTTTTACATCAAAGAACCTGGTGAAAACCCCTTGGTGAAAGGGACCTATCAATTTTGTACAGAGTGAGAATCAATTTGACTATGTACTTACTTATCCTTGGCGCTGCTAAATTATCATAAACATAGCCTTGCCTTTTACCGATTTTTCCTGAAAGAGCATTTTGTCTTATTCCAGCTGACGTCTGTTAAAGTTTTTACCTACCTAAAGTTAATCACTCATTAGGTCAATTAATAACTGTATGGTTAGCAGACTGCAATTCCACCATTAAACGCGGCGCCAAAACAAACAAATTAGCGATTAACGAGTACCTACCGTCAATCACGAACAGATAAACAGTTTACGAGTAATTTACGACTCGCGACCGAAGAGGGTCGACTCGTTATACCACAGAGTTCTAAATGAGATAGAAATGGTATGGTGTTTTAGCTACTTATCAATAAGCCTGTTTGCGCTCTCTGCTGGACCATGTGGCTGCCTTTCCGAGATCGCGCGGCACCTAAAGTCCTCCAACTTCTTCATGCAACTTCTTGCTATCTTCAGTCCACTTCAGCTGGCTGGAGGTCGTCCCATGCTGCGTTTGCCGGTAAGTACCTAGGCTATATCGGTCATGTGACAGACATGGCCGGTCCATTGTTTGAGCTGAGTTGTGAGCTAGGCCAGAGGTTCACATTTTATCATCATACGTTATCACAGCTAGCGATAGCTATTCACACACTCAGAAGTGATCTGGAAGCACATTTCTCTAGCATATACAGTAACGTTGTATGGTTTAGGATAAAAAGATAAAGAATTCAAAAGAAGACGCCTTCACCTTCTAGACAGACGTAATAACCTTGGATCATCACCTGCTATTTGGAGTGATTGCTATCAAACTCACTGCTGTAAAGTTACAAAAAATGCTCATTGGTGTGTCACTACACACCAGTACGACGACAAGTTCACGCTCTTTCTATATGTATTATTTCTCAATTCTGTGCAAAATACCTATTTGGCCCAGTATTATTATGTAAATCTAACCAATCTCATACATATGAAGACGATCGTTAAGATATATTTTAGTGAATCACACTAACTTGTATGCCTAAGCAAAGTGCTTCTTCGAATGTTCATTTGGATAGGTACTTAATCATAATATTATTTCTCGATATTTTTTGAGGAATAGGTCTTTAGAGTTCGATGAGATAACTGAAGCTACAGCAATTCTATTAAACACGTATTTTTTTTTTGAAGCGATAATATATTAGGTCCTAACTACTCCATTAAATCTGAAGAGCGATAACAATTTTTTCAATTTGAAAAGGATTTGATGAACACCTCGCAAGATGATTTTTCAACAGAGAGTCACTCAATTGTCAATTAATCTATTTTAGTTTCATTATAATTTCATTAGTTTCATTATTCGTCATTTGACGTGTGTATCTGTGTATCTGTCTGTGGCATCGTAGCTCCTAAACGAATGAACCGATTTTAATTTAGCTTTTTTTGTTTGAAAGGTGGCTTGATCGAGAGTGTTCTTAGCTATGATCGAAGAAAATCGGTTCAGCCGTTTGAAAATTATTTTCTAGCTTTCTTATAAAGGTTTTTGTGTCGGGGGTTTTTTAAATTTTGAGTTTTATTTAAACCATGAAAGAATTAATCTATACTAATATTATAAAGAGGAAACCTTTGTATTTTTGTATTTTTGTATAGGCTCAAAAACTACTGGACCGATTAAAAAATTTCTTTTACCATTACTTAGAGGGATTCTTCCGAATCCGTATAGGCTATAGATAGGATTTTTCGTGGTAGTGTCCACCCGTGCGAAGCCGGGGCGGGTCGCTAGTGTTACATAATTTACACAATTTTTATGTACTCATTTATTTAGATAATACACTTATATGTATAGATAACTAGTTTATGCCCGCGATTTCGTCTACATTGGAGACCGCATACCAGCAAGCGCAGCGTGGGACGACCTCCAACCCGCTGGACCGACGACCTCGAGAAGGTAGTGAGAAATGGGTGGATGAGATAGGCAGAAGTGTGTGGTGGCGTGCTCTTTGGAAGGCCTATGTCCAGCAGTGGACGCAAACAGGCTGATTAATTGATTGTACATTGAACACCTTAAGGAATCCCTTATTTCTTTTGGAGGAACAAAACTTAACGAAAAATATTTTCATCAAAGAAAAAGAAAACCAAATGAAAATAGTTTGGGTTTCAAAAAGACGCTGCCCAGTCTTACCAAGTTACCACAACTATTTCAAATGAGTTTTTAATGGCGGACCTAGAGATATGTACCTACTTACGTGTACTTCATCATCATCATCATTATCATGAGCAACCCATCGCAGGCTCACTACTGAGCGCAGTTCTTCTTTCAGAATAAGAGGGTTGACCGCAGTCTACCACGCTGGTCAAGTGCGGATTGGTAGCGTGGTAGACCCATACTCCGTAGTGAGCCGGCAATGAGTTGATCATGATGGTGATGAACTATACCTGGGACAACACATCTCTCTCTAAAAATATTTTCTTAGGCCCTAAGTAATAAAATAAATATAGGTAAGTATTCTTTCTTACCTATATTTATTTTATTCGTGTTCTGGAGTGGAGACCGCGTACGGGTAAGCGCAGTGTGTGACGACCCCCAGCAGGCGGGACCGATGACCTGAAGAAGGTGGCGGGGAGCGGGTGGATGAAGAAGGCGGAGGACCGTGTTTGGTGGCGCGCTCTTGGAAAGGCCTATGTCCAGCAGTGGACGCATACAGGCTGATGGATGGATGGATGGACGTATTCTTAACCACAAACGGCCGTTACCGTTTTTCAGCCATGTATAAAATACGTCAAAAGGACAGGACAGTCTATATGTTTTTATTAGCCACGGCCTTTCTGTATAAGAATACCTATGATATGGGGAAATTTTAATAAAGGGACGCAATATCCTGATGGGATTGAATCGCTCCGGCTTAGCGGCTATTTGACCGGCCAGCCCTCGGCCTGCGTCAATATATTTGCCTATTCGTCCAAGTCACCCCCACACTCCCTCCCGCCCCTCCGACCCTCGCGGACCACTCCATGTCACTCCGTGATTGATCCAACTACGCTGCTCTTTCAAAGCCAATATTTTGCGAAAATTCCACAAGTCAGTGTCTACCAATATAATATTTAAAAGACGAAATGGCCTGGCGTTGCGTAAGTGTAGACTGTCTTAAAGGCGCAGGTACGAATTTCAGTCAGGCACTGATTTTGGCGATGCCAGTGGTTAAGACGTCGGACTTCTATTCCGCAGGTCATGGGTTCGATCCCGGGCACCCATTTCTTATTTATTGGAAGTGATGTGCGTTTTAAGCATTTAAATATCACTTACTGTAACGGTGAAGAAAAACATCGTGAGGAAACCCGCATGCCTGAAAATTCTCCATAATGTTACTAATGTTAATGTTGTTAAGGTGTGTGAAGTCTGCCATTCCACACTTGGTCAATCCCATCACTCTCTCTCTAAGGAGACCCGTTTTTAATACTGATTTTCTAATGAAACTTGCCGATAAGCACAAAAAATGACCTGGCATAAAGCCGTGAAGTACTCTTTTCATGACACCCCCTAGTGCTACATGGGACACTCGACAGAAGTGAAGCTATACTTACTCTATCTCGCTCACTCATGTGGATACAAGACTCGCTGCTCAGCCAATGAGGTGTGTTTCATCACTTTCTTTTGCTCGTTAATTTAAGAGAAGTCATCCTAACGCGTTCCCAAGCGCTCTTCATACAAACGTGTATTATGCATTTGAATATGCGATTTTATAGATACGTTCTATATATTATATCTAGCGTACATCTGTGATTTGCCCGATTTCCGTAAAAATAACTAGTTTTAAGATTTGTATGTGAATTCTTGCTCCCGAGTAACTTTGATAGTAGGGTTGAAATTTTAACGTAAATCTGGAAAAACATAGATACCCATAGTTATGAGTTTCTAGAATGTTTCTACAAAATTTTCTCGAGTTTGGTTGGTTAGTATTCAAATGAGAGCCAAACTACGAACAAACTACTCTTAACAGGGCTCTCTCCGTCACTTACTCCATACAATCGTAGTTCCAATTTCATTTGAATATTAAGCAACCAAAATCCATGAAATTTTGCAGACATATTCTAAAAACTAATATCTGTGCCTGTGGTGTTTTAGATTTGTATGTGAATGAGTTTAAGACCGCGTAACTTTGAATCCGAATATTTTAACAGAAATCTGAAAAACCACAGGCATAAATATTAGTTTCTAGAATATGTCTGCAACATTTCATGGACTTTGGTTGCTTAATATTCAAATGAAATTGGAACTACGTTTGTATGGAGCGAGTGACGGAGTGACCCCTCTTAAAGCTTCGCTTCAAAGTAAACGTTCAAATAAAAGCCAACACTTGTCACGAATTAGATTTTAATTACAACTCTGACATTATGACAATAGTGGGAAATATTTACACGATATGTACATTTTTACAATAAACATTAGTATGTATACTAATAAACTATTCGCCACGCGATCATTACACATACGATAAAGACCTAAATGTTAATAAATTCTTCGTTACAACCCTAGGCCAAATAATGTCACCATCAACCAAATAGAAATAACTGTAAACAGATATTATGGCCCAAGAGCCCAGTGCGCCAGACGTTACTTGTTTTCTTAGAAATAAAATGCGTGGATAGGGTAGTGTAACTGTATATGTACGTTTAATGTACGCATATAATTTGCTAGCTTGAACCGACGGTTTTAATTTAGAGATATATTTTCTTAAAAATCTGAGTGCTGTGAGTATATTTCCTGAGTTTCATAATAGAAAAATTAGGACTCAAACTAAGTAAATAAATATGTTATTTGTTTGCGAGCTTTAAAGCGTCTGGTGGAAATTACCGCCGATGGGAAGTGATGGCAGTATTGAATATTAAATTTTATTATTATCAACAGTATTCAAGCTTTAAGAAAAGTTAGTAAGGTTTTACATAGGTAACTTTAGCAACTCATTCTTACAAATTGGCCGTTAGCTAGCAGATATGCATACGTTCATAATACGCACTTACACTACCCTATCCATATAATATTTTGTTTCTCAGAACATAAGGTTAGCGCTCCTGTGGATCTTGCTCTAATACAATATACATAATAATATAGATACAATCAATAAATCATTTATACTTAAACAGTTTCCTACCAGGAACTTGTACTCGTATACTCAGGTCCACACATTACATTGAATTTTGTTCGTAACGTAACAAAAACTACACATTTATTTGGACACAATATTCAAGTAGAATTGGGTAAGATTCGATCCGACAGATGGCAGACAGGGCTCGTGTCTCTCAGCTGTCAGATGCTTGACATCCCCAGCACCAAATTGGAAGGCTTTCTATACATGAAGCCGGAGGCGGACCGGTGCCGGACCGAAAGTGAGTGTAAACAAATAAAAATCGCATACCGACAGCGCGGTGCCGTCATTTGGCTGCCATACAACCGCCGCACCAACACGGCAGGGCAACGATGCGGCACGGTAAAACTAAACGGTTTTTATTTGTTTTCACTCACTTTCAGTTCGGCGCGTTCAGCTTCGAGTTCATATACAGGAAACCTAACAGGTGCATGAACTAGAATCCTTTCCACTGTAAGCACGCTTCCACTATAGCAACAGTACAATTGGTAACAAGTCACAAAGTGAAAATCTTAAGTTTGGTCTAAGGTGTAAGATGAACCAGACTTTGTACGAGGAAACTATATACACGCCTAATTCGGTATAATTAGAGTGAAGGCGGTCGCAGTGGGAAGGCGAGTGGTGGTGGCATATTGACACTTTGTACACTGTGATACAGAATTGTCTGTTTTGGCAAATTATAGCGAATTAAGCTTCAGATTCCTTATATATCGTGGACTTCCACAGTGTGACACCTGCTTCTGCAACAAACCAGTCTGCAATGTTAATCTATAGAAACGATCATAGTGTCCTCATCTAGCACTGTGGTGGGCGGCTCGCGGCTGCGGCGAGACACCCGCACTCAGAGACGCGTGTGGGTCAGTCCGTTAGGCGCTATGAGAGGAGCGAGGGAGGACGGACGGGCTTCCATGTTGAGGGCCTCACTCCCGGCCACCGAGCGAGACGTCACCGCTGTAGACGCTTCCGACCGTGACGCGCCAGCTGCCTCCACTTGAGTAGACATCCCGCGAGCTTCAGCCAACGCTCGAGATTGGGCCCTCGCTGCACTGCCACCTTTCTTCCTCGGAATCACGCTGTTCTCCACGTGCAACGTCGCATTCACATCTTTCCCAGCAGCACAGGTGCAAGCCTTGAGAAAACTCTTCTTGAAGTTATCAGATAAGAAAGCGTACAGGATAGGGTTCATGGCTGAATTGCTGTAGCTGAAGCAAGCGGCGACGAGGAACACGGTTATAGTAATCCGACTGGCACACTCATTCGGTGGAGAGTATATGAGAGCGACTTGGAATGCCCAGTAAGGCAGCCAGCAAAGAACGTACACGGCTATTACAGTCAGCACTAACTTGGTCACTTTTCTATGCGAGCGCTTCTTCTCTTTAGATTTATTCTTCGGCCCAACAGTTTTCAACTTCCTTATAACCAGGCAATAGAAGACGAAAATCAGTGTCAAAGGTGCAGCGAAACCGAGAGCAAAGGAGTATAGAGTGAACGAAGTCTGTCCTTTATTAAACTCCCTTTCCGGCCACACAATGTTACAGGACAATCCATTTTCTGATTCGATTAAAGTCGTGTACATGAAAATCGGTGTCATGACTAGAGCTGAAGCAGTCCACGCCGCCGCAGACACCACGCGAGATACGAAAGGAGTTCGTAAACGCGGGGCTGCTATCGGATGGCACACAGCGATGTATCTATCCGCGCTCATGATGCAAAGGAAAATGCTGCTGGTGAACTGGTTGATACCGGTTGATATCATGTACGCCTTGCACATGAACCTTCCGAAAGGCCACGAGCGGACCGACATAGTGACAATGAGAAAAGGTATTCCAATTAGAAAGCACTCGTCCGCAATTGCCAAGTTCACAATGTACATGTTCGTAACAGTTTGCATTTTCGAGTAACGAAGGACGACGTATATTACTAGGGTGTTCCCGAGCAAGCCGACGACACACACGAGAGCGTAAAGAATTTGTGTAACTACGTACACAATGGGCAGGTTCAAGTTGGGACAGTTCTCGTACGTGGAATTGAATGTGCCGTTGTCATCGTACGAGTAATTGGTGTTGCCGTACATCTCCACGTCTTCCAGCTCCATGACGAGGTCGTTACTTTCAAGTGAGGACTCGAAGCTTTTATTCCGAGGCGATGCTCACCTGCAAACAGAAATGAGTTTCGGAATAATGTATGAAACTACTGCAGAATATGGCGGGATGCGATTCACGTTGTACACAAAGTTTCGTCTGAACAAATAAGTGAAATAACATTTTCGTTGCTAATGCTAGTTTTCTTCTACCTTCTCTACATCTGCGCTACAAAGTTTTCGTTATTTTATTTTAATACTTAGCACAGCGGCGACTAGAAAGGTTTTTAGTTGTAACTTTTAGTTGTACGAGTAAATAGCACGAGAATTGAAACTCACATTGTATGTGGAACCGGTTATCGCCAATTTTCTTCCACAGTGTGCTCCATTTTGTATCTGTAACAAAAAAAAAAGGAATTCTGATATTTATTGACAGAAATTCAGTAACGTTCAGTGTTCCTAAGGGGATAAAATGAACTGTAACAGCTTCAACAGAAAATGGTTTTAGAAGTAGCTTTATATTCCCAATAATGTCTAAAATTATTGTACTAAACACAAAACTATTATTAAAGCAGCCGTAGAAAACTTGCTTTCCAAATCGATTTTATCCAATGTCAATTTTTTCTAGACAGTGACAAAGTACTAGTTTCTAAAGATCCCATAGTTTTTTTTTCTGAAAATTTTAAAAGTGAAAATTATGTATTACCTAAGTATGCAAATCATTGCAATCAAAAATTTTCGCCAGGTGAAACCGACTGTGGTTTTTGTGGCACTGAATGTAACAAAAATGTCCTGTACCTACATTCTATAAGTTTAATAAATATGAATAAATAAATAAAATAAATTGCACTGCTGAGTATGGATCTCGTCTTAGAATGAGAAGGGTATAGGCCATAGTGTGCCATAGTTCGCCATGATGGGCTAGTCTACAGTGATATTAAACCTTGAAACACATATAACTCCGAAAAATTAGAAGTGCGTGCCCGGAATCGAATCCTCGACCCCTCCGAATAGTAGGCCGATGTTTTAGCCACTAGGTTATAAAGTAACTTGACCTTTACACCAAAATACCGTTACAGTAACTAATATAAGCCAGAAATAACAGGACGGTATATTAATAGTGATTATCATAGTAGGTATCTGTCGGGTTTGCGTAAGACGCGCGACTGTGACGCTGGCAGCTCCTGGGACCTGTTTACAGGATGACTGGTTCGCAAATAGCACATTGTTTGGGCGGCCGTCACTCGCTAACAGCCGTGTTGTTATCGTAACGGTTTCGACACACAAACTAAACATTCGTTACGCTTAGTTATTAGGCAAGCTGTTTGTATGATATACCATCCAAGAAGTATCATTGCGGCCAATTCTGATCCAAATACACTATCTATACTTACAAAGAATCAATAGCTTAATTTGCTATAATCTGCTGAATCCTCTAGAATCCGCATGTCGCATGCTGCATGTTGTACCATACAGATTTGTCTTTTTCAGCAGATTATTTTGTTTTTGATTTACCGTGCAAAATATCAGAAAAATACCTGAGTACGGAACCCTCAGTGCGCGAGTCTGACTTTCATATGATACCCCACTTGGTATAGTTATCTTACTTTGTAAATTGAAATTACATTTGAATTTTTTTTTGTGATGTAACCACAAATTCACGGTTCTCGGATTTTTCCTTCACTTGTACTATAAGGCCTATTTAGTATTTACCTGTCTTTCATGATTCTAGGTCTACGGGAAGTATCCTATAGGTTTTCTTGACAGACATGACCGAAGGACAGACAGGAAGACCGATAGACAGACAGACGGACAGACAAGACAGACAGGCAGACAACAAAGTGATCCTCCATGATAAGGGTTCCATTTTTCCTTTGAAGTACGGAACCCTAAAAGTGTTTTTTTTAATCAATATTTAATTAAAATTAGAATTACTATAAAATATACAAATTATTAAGATATATTGGCTACAACCGATTTTAGGCTAAGAAACGATTAAATCTAGATTTTAACTAATAACGGTGCGTCTTGACTCTAATAAATAGTTTTCAGCGGTGGTAATTTGCGTTTCTGTAAGGAGGTTCCTGTGATTTATTTATCTTTTAAGCTTTAGCAAAAAGCAACTATGTAGGTATACAATCTTTGGTTAAATGCGGTTAGGGAACTACGGTACAAAAGTATGTGGGTACTACTACTAACAGATTGTTTATGTCAGAACAGAAATATTGTTCGCCGTTAATGTTATTATGATAATAAATAAACGTAAATGTACGTACGTAAAACACGCTTGTTTTCGCTCAACGTAAACATGAATTCACGTGTTACGTTAGTATTTGTATATTTACAAAATTTATCTGAGTGCATTGTTGTTATTTAAATGTTATATTGGTATTAAAGACATTCGAAGACGTAGGTATAGATTATAGCAAAGCATGAATCTTACTAATGATAATAATAATAATTCTAAGATATAGTAAAGGCATTGTGCTACCACACGCAATAATATTATGTCTTTACTATCTATTTAATTACTAAGTACTTACATGATGTCCGCGACTTCATAGATTCAGGTTTAAAAACCCTGTGGGAACTCTTTGATTTTCCAAGATAAAACATAGCCTATGACCGTCTCTGGGACGCAAGCTATCTCTTTGTAGACCTCTCGCCACAATTAGTTGCTTGAATGGGCCGAGATAAACAGATACACTTTGGCATTATAGTTTTCATCATCTATTGCCAATATGACAGATGAACTCACCAATGATCTCTACGTTATATCTATGATGATTCTTTTTTGTTAACTTGTTAGTTAATACGATATCATGAATACGATAAAAAAAAGGAAATATTATACTTACACTCTTGTTAAAGACGGTCTCATTACGTATATCTGTAACAACAAAAAAATAAAGTAAGTAAAGTAAATGTAATTAAGTAAGCTAATTAATGTTTTATTTATGTTAATTACTGCGAAACCTTCGTATTTATCAAAATAATACAAGGTCGAAGTCGAGAATTTGTTTTGTACCGATATAGTTAAAAATTCTATATATTATGGGCCACCGCCCATCACACACGTAGAATATTTTTATTGTTGTACCTCTACTGTAACTATACTGTGACAGTCTAGTGGGTATCGCTCCCTCGTCAGGGGTCCAGGGTTCAATCCTGCATCTCTAAATTCCGGAGTTATATGCGTTATCAGTTGCTTTAACGGTGAAGGAAGGAGTCATGTCGTGAGGAAGCCTGCATGCCTGTCGCTTGTGAAATGCTTTCAAAGGTGAAGTCTGCCGTACTGGACCACTGGAACTGGGCTGTAATGTGGCCTTACCCCTTCTCATTCTGAGAGGAGACTCGTACTCAGTAGTGGGCCGGCAATGGGTTCATCTTGATGATGTATAAGTATAAGTATAGGTTACTTGTTATCCCGGACGGGTTCGAAACTAGTCAGGCTTACTCGACGTACATAATATGTACACATGTGACGTACACAGCGCCCAGCTATCAATGGACGTACACGTAGTATGTAACAATCTACACTTATGCCTAATGGAAATCACTCACGGTAGTTTAATAGCTCGTTCACACAGGCTGCGTAAGCCTTGCGTAAGCGTAGACGTAGCGCGTACTATTGCGTTGTAATGTATGGAACTGTATGAAACATAGCACACCGCTTGCGTAAAGCACGTGCCACTAAGCACGTGTACGTGTACGCAACTGGTGTAAATACGTTATACTCGCATATATTAATCTCTTAACTCATAAAACAGGAAAACTGAAAACGGACCGTCGCGAACTGTGAATAAATTTACTATTCACGTCCACTGTAAGGCCATTATTTTTTTACGCCCTAATAGGGTGAGAGTGAACTGACATAAACGCGCTATTATTCGGGACGCGGGCCTCATAATGGCGGCAGTTTTTACGAGTTTCCCGCGCTTTTGTGCCAACTATTCATTAAGGGCAGTCGTTCCAAAAGAAATCGATATCGACCTCTGTACTTCTATACATAGAGATAGAAAATAATGAAAAGTTTTTATTTTTACAAAGATATTATAAAACGCCATACCTAATATGGATAAAGCTTTTTGACACCTACGACTGTGCTTCTTTTACTTGACTTCCTCTTATTGAATGACTAACTGGTGCCAGATTAATCCGATCAGATCCAGTCCAGTCAAAATTACTTTCATTTAAAAATACGTTTCTCTTCTGCCTGACGTCCCTGATTTTTTTTGTATGTAGGTTCTCTAATCTCTGTATAACTATATTTTTTAATTCCTCTCAAATGAAGCTGGGATAGGTCAGCTGTACGTTAAATAAAAATTTAATGAGCTTGAATACATGGTTCTCAATAAAACTAAATGACCCAAGTTGACCCAGCCGGAATTCAAACTCGGGACTTCCTAGTTATATAACCACCGCCCAGAAATGTCATCGTCGCTGGTTAACAACATAAACCCGGTCATTAGTTCGGGTCTGGCGATTATTATAACCCACGCGAAAAGTTTTTATACCGACCGAAACTGTCACGTATTATGGGAATGAGTGTCATATTAATTCCTTTTCCACAACATTTTCTGTCCCTTCTTGCCTATTTATGTTAGATTCAGATTAGTTATTACTTAGTGTCATCATCATCATGATTTAACCCGTTGCCGGCTCACTACTGAGAATGGGTCTTCTCTCAGAATGAGAACGGTTTAGGCCACAGCCTGACACGCTGGCTCAGTGCGGATTGGCAGACTTCACACACTTTTGAGTACATTATGGAGAACTTGCCTGGCGGTAAGACGGAAGCGGGCTAACCTGTAAGGGGCATGGCAGTTCTTCCCATTTTATTCAATTGATTACTACATAGCATTGTACCGGAACGCTAAATCGCTTTTCATGGCTGAAGCTTCCCACCAAACAAGACAAGAGTCAATGTAGAAATTATAAATTCCCAAATTAGCACAGCCAGAAATCCAATCCTGGCGATACTACTAATCAAGACCACATCTCTCACTTCTACGCGAAGACGATCGTCTGAACTACTAAAGTTTTCAAGAGTAGGTATATTGTGTAAGTTTACCTTTGAATATATTTCGGTAGAGAAAATGACAACTCACGTTTCATATTAGAAAATCATGTAAACTAGGAGTTCGTTTGACCCCCGCCGGCCGGGCACGTTTTTGTGACAGTCTGTATTCGACGTTAGCTCGTCCTTTCTGTTTAGATAACATAAATAAAGGGCAATGACGATCGGCTCCGTACAATTAGGATTCCGTACTAGCACGTCGAACCAAGTCTACGGGATATTTTTCGGAGTGTGCACAAGAGCTTTTTGACCTGGTCCCTCCTTCACCTTTCTTGTATGGCAATTATTGTAAATTGAATACTTTAAAAGAGCAACCGCCGAGTTTCTTGCTGGTTCTTCTCGGTAGGAACGGCATTCCGAACCAGTGGTAGATTATTTTGATGATTCAAAAGCACTTGTAAAAGTTTAATTGAATAAAAATAATTTGAATTTGAATTTGAATTTCTACCATCGTACCGCAAGGCATCGTCAAGGTCTGCATCCAGTTGAAATTTCTCATACGAAGCGATTTCCTTCCTCGTTTCTAATCAGAACCGCTAAGATATGGAACGGCTTTCCGGCTTCAGTTTTCTCCTCCACTGTTAATATGGGTACCTTCAAGTCAAGAGTGAATAGGCTAGCGCGCTTCTAGGCAAGCGCGCTTCATCTTAGGCTGCATTATCACTTGATAGCAAGTCTGATTGCAGGCAAGCGCTAGTCTGTAAATTAAAAAATTAAAAAAGAGTTGCCAGTGATGACATACGGATCCGAGACATGGTCGCTAATTATGGACCTCATAAAAGCTAAGACTCAATCAGCGGGTGATAGAGGTACTTAGATAATATGCTCGGAATATTTCAAACAAGTAGACGGAATTGAATAATCATACAATCATTGCCGTCTTTACTAATGTTGTATGGAACCCCAAAAACAAACCCATTCCTTTTTAGGACCTACCTAACTCGAGACATGGGACGTAGACAGAATTATAATAGGTTTATCCTAATATTATGTTGAAGGGCAAAAAGTGTCCCATTAGGTAGGTTAGGTAGGTAACGATTATTTTAATAAATTATTTAAGAAACCTTGGGAATGAGTTGTTCTGGTGGCTCTGACAGTTTTAATTAGTTTTAGTTATATTTTGAGATGGTGATAATAAAGCGAATTAGCGCCTTATTTTGTTATGGATCGTTTTTTCGAACTATGTGCCATGCCCGTTGCCACATCAGCTTCGTATAACCTGCCTAGTACTCATGTGGTTTATAGCTCGGATCTCCTCACATAGTTCAAATTAATTAGGCGCAGTACACGCTATTAGCTTAATAGCCGTCGTCAGCTGTCAAATCGCCCCTCACTCGCTGACGGGTGACAGTGACGGCGGTAATGACGTCATCACTCATCACACGCGACGTGCGGACTGTGCTCTAAATGATGTGATAATAATCACGCTATTATAGGGGTACAATGTACTCATATATTTTATATCTTTTTTGGGGCGAATCAAATGGGAAATCACGTAAATGTGGGAAATTTGAGTGTGCGGCAATGCGGTGCATGCGGACATCCGCACCAGATCCATATTTGTTACTAGGTTATGCCCGCGAAGCACAATTTTCAAATTCCAATTTAACCCCTTTAGGGGTTGAATTTTCAAAAATCCTTTCTTACGGATGTCTACTTCCATATTAGCTAATAGTTAGCTAGCATAATAGTTTCACTGAATTAGTATTAACTTTATAATACACCTTTTTTTTATTCATTATAGGCAAGCGCTTGACCACAATCACACCTGATGGAAAGTGATGATGCGGCCTAAGATGGGACGCGTTTACCTAGAAGATGCCTATTCACTCTTGTTTAAAAAATAGCCGGATTGTAATTTGTCGGAAACACATTACTTATTGGAAATGGGTTGCGACCAGCGAGTCCCATCTCCCAATGAAAAATTAGCAATGAGAGGTCCTTTTGTATGGAATCACATTCATCCATACAGTTGTATTCAGATAGATCCGTACGTTAGGTTGTATTCCACTCACTAGGTACATCATTAAGTCCTCAGCGGCGAGCATCGCTCTGAATGCAACGTTAAACTTGGAAGAGATTTACGAAGCAGAAGATATTGCAGCTTATCTCAACGTTTTAGCCACTGCGATATATGACAGAATGTACACACAAATATTAAAGTTCATTTTTGTGTTCATTCGCTCCAAATTGACTATAAACCTTTTTTATTAGTTTACCAAAACAGCGTTTAGAACTACAGCGGACTGCAAACTTGGTGTTAAAGCTCCAAAGTCTAAACTATTGGCTGCGCCACGTCGCGTATTGCATGCCGCATGCGACTGCAGACGCGACAGCACGCGGCGAAAAACGGCTAGTATCAAAACGGAGGTCCAGAAATCGCAGTGCTATTATTTTATTACAATTGCCATCGCAAAAAAAAAACGTATATACTGGTTACATCCTCAAATTTAAGCGCAAAAGCTGCTTTCAAGATGCTGTACGAAGACTTGCGCAAGCATGAAGAAAATTTTTTGCAACAGTTGAGTGGGTTTTGTTCTATTGGTGTGAATCACACCAATTGCGCACAAGTGACACGTGCGTAGTGACGCGCGTAAACCTCTAACACACCGGGTTACGCAACGTCCACGTTTTACGCAAGCGGTGTGCCATGTTTTCATACAGTTCCGTACATAACAACACAATGGTACGCGCTACGTCTATGCTTACGCAACGCCTACGCAGCCTGTGTGAACGAGCTATAAAACCATGCAAAAACGCTCCCAGCGCGGCAAGAGTTCTCTCATTCAAATACCCGCATGCGACGGCGCGACCGTGCTGCAGTAATGAGGGTTGTGCCAAAAGTTTACAATGTTTACGTACAAAAACATATTTGTAATCGGTCCAGAAACCTCGAAGAAATCTGTGTACACACATTAAAAACGGGCCGAATTGAGAACCACCTCCATTTTTGGAAGTCGGTTAATAAAAACGGGCGGACACGCCGCACGACCTGCTGCGCTAGTGGGTTACGACACTTATGCATTTATTATATCGTTTCAGATAGATAATATCGATTTATTATATCGTTTCAGATATCGGGTCACAGCTGAAAATCAGCGTCCTGCATTTAATGCATAAGATGCAGGACATAATGCTGAGCTGTACACCCATTTGGGGTGGTATCACAGATGAAAATGTATATTTGTATACTTTGCTTTTATCTGTGACACCAACAACAAATAAATGCATTTTCTTTCTTTCTATATATCTACCTCGTTTGCAGGTGGCCTAAACATTTTGTGTTCAACAAAACATCAGCCAGAGAGACACAGTCGGTTAGCGACCCCAACCCGCGGTTACAGCTAGTCTGGGATTATTTATCTAGTTGCAAATCGCTTGATACCTCTGCTTTATTTCGACTACTCCTAGTTTATCGATTTATTATAAGTTATGTTTTAGATGTACCTCGCTTGCAGGTGCCCTGAACATTTATTTTAGTTCCCCAAAACATCAGGTAGATAGACACAGTCAGTTAGCGACCCGTTCTTGACGTAAACCCACGTGGACGAAGTCGCGGTCTTGTATACGATTATTGATAACGATATTCCGATTATATGCTTCGGGTATAAGAACAAAAAAAATACACGGTGCTTGTTAATGTACCTAATGGAATGTGAATGATATTACTGACCCATACTGTTTTCGTTTTGCAAAAAAACACTATGTGTCGCATTCAACAAAAATATATCACTAATAAAGGTAAATAACACATAAATATTTATTATTTACCTAACGTAAACTTAATTTGCTTTTGATAATATATAATATAATTCCTTTTATATTTTATGGTTCAAAGTTATAGAATAGAAAAAATACTATAAATATATTTGAAAATCAAAGTTCTGAAACTTTCACCTAAGTACGAGTGTCACTAAATATAATAGACAAATATTTCTCAGTATAGGTAAATACTTAATACTTAAGCAAAACTTAACAATGGAACAAATGAAAAACAGCCACTTATCGAAACAAATATTGAGCTCGAAAATAGTTGCTTACCACAGAATTCTAAAAAGGGAATAGACATGGTATCGGATTTATTTTGTTCCTATATTCTTGTCCGTATGGTACTCGTAACATAATATTAAAGTTGCAGTGTACCATATAATTTACCATAATCCTCATCAATCAAAGTCTACCATGCTAGCCAAACGTGGATTGGCAGACTTCACACGCCATTGAGAACAATATGGAGAACTTTTAGGCATGAAGATTTTCTAACGAACTTAAAACTCCGAAAAGTTACAGGTGCATGAAGTCCCGACCCCTCGAATAGGAGGCCGATGTCTTTTACTAGCCTATCACCACTTCTATGGTTATTCTGGATTCTGTGGCGTATTCTAACTTAGTTATAAAGTATCGTATAAGAAGATTACCAGTCGTGAAGCCTATTGTTACGAGAACCGTACTAAAACTTCCTCTTACCCTCGTATGATAAAAGACATAATGCCTGATCACACAATATAGCGACTGCGACACGATTTTTGAAAGCATTCTAACAACTATTACGGATAGGCTACTTCTTGGAAATCAAAAGTTCCCACGGGATTTTTAAAAACCTGAATCCACGCGAGCGGCGGGCGAACTATTAGATAGAATATCAGCTCTATCAGATAATCATCTAGTTAGAATATAGCTTTTGAAACTTATTTTCTTATGTTGATAACAGATGGCGCTGACTGAATTTATCTGACTCTTGTAAAGCAGGCATAAGACAGTCATAATAAATTATCAAGCATCAGAAAATAGACAATTTATACTGCTTTGTGCTTACCTACTTCTACTACTAATTACATAATTTTTTGTAATTGGTGACAAATTCTTTAGAGCACTAATTTTATTTTAAATAAATATCAGAAATCAGACAAATTATACTTACTAACAAAAGTTTTTTTTTTATAATTAGTGCCTCTATTTTAATTTTTGTAATTTTTTAAAGCACTAATTTTATTTTAAATGAATATGATTATTTCTGTTCCTTTATTAATAAACTATAATTGGGTAATGGTTTTTTTATTACTCATCTGGCTGTAGGTCTCGATAGTGTAGCCTGTCTCTTGCGCCGCCGTAGTCTAACTACTAGCCTACTTGAGGATGCTCGCGGCTTCGCCCGCGTGGATTTCAGTTTTTTTAAATCCTGTAGGAATTCTTCGATTTTCCGGTATAAAAGTAGCCTATGTCCTTTTCCGGGATGTACTCCAATGTCTGTACCGGTTCAGCGGTTGGGCCGTGAAAACGTAGCAGACAGACAGACAGACACACTTTTGCATTTATTATATTAAGTAATGGATATCATCATCTTCAACATCATTATTAACAACCAATAAACGTCCACGGCTGGACATCGGTCCGTATTACGATTTCGTCCGTCACGTGCCGTGTCTGTGTAAGCCTTTAGAATCCCTTATAAGCAGGCATTGTGATCGCACAAAGCGACCGGGGTAGGCCGGGGACAAGCGGGGTACACCCGGGTAAATCTAGCTGAACTAAAGGAAATGTGGCGCAATAAATACCAGGACAATTGCTACCCAAGTATTAAGTTAACGGACGATTGAATCTAAGGACATCCTTGGTTTTCATTTTAACAGCTAATTTTGACTTCACGACGGCCTAAAGTCTATTATTATAAAATGGCGTAGATACACATCACTATAACTACCCATATTATAAATACGAAAGTGTGTTTGTTTGTTGGTTTGTCATTACATTACATCGCAAGGGGGAACGGATCGACGTAATTTTTGCATGGTTATGATTTAAAGACCTGAAGAGTAGCATAGCTTTTTCGTGTGATGGAAAATCAAAGAGTTCTTATGGGATTCATTAGGATGATAATATTTTGTGTTATGAGTAGAGAAAAAGTAGGTAATGATGATTGTTGTAGAAACCATATTAACGCGGCGGTCTCCGTTTTCGTCGATACTAAAGTTTACTAAAATGGAATTAAGTTAGGAACGCATGGATCGAAAAATTTGAAATTAATATATAATATTTTTCATTATATCCCCTTGGATTTGGTCCGATTAAAACATGATTGGACAAACTTTCCTCGATAGAAAAAAAATCAGAAGTTTGGTCTAAAACCTTAGACTTTTGGGTTTTTCTCTTTAATGACAAAGCTCTTAAAGACGTAACTTTCACCATAGGTGTAAAACAATCAAATAAATAATTCGGTCCGATCATTTCACAGTAAGTGCTATATTTCAAATTATATTCTAAATTATTTGATTTCACGCTTCCTCGCTTATTCTCTTCAAATCGCGTACAGAGCGAGTACAAAGAATTTTCGACCCTATTGTTGAGTGTTATGGGCCGTAATTACGTTATCTTGTCAGTCATACCCGTCGCCTCAGCGCGGCAGGACCTGTTTCGGGTTTCATAAGCATTTTGTCATACTGTAATTGTACAGAATGCCATAGAGTAGTAAATTCAGTACTATGTTATAAAGTATTTTTATTTAGGATTTTTCTAGATTTTAAGATAAGTTTATATTGTGCATTTATTACATTAAAAAAGTAATTATTTTAAAAAGAATGCAGTAAACAGTACATTGCAGTGTAGTGAAGCTAATATTAGGTCATTATAGACCAGGACTTATAATTTGAAAATAAATATTAATTAATCTGAGTGCTCTATCCCGGTAGCTCAAAGATCAAAAACCAAACTTGTAAAATGCATAAGTATTAGAAGATAAGATGGAAAAAAAACTTTATTGATATCAATTTAAAGGTTTTTAGGGGAAAGTACTAATTATTATGAAAATAGGATGAGAGGAGACCGCGTATAAGCAAGCGTAGTGTAGGACGTCCTCCAGCACGATGGACTGATGATATAAAGCGGCTGGCGCTCTTTAGGGAAGGCCCATGTCCAACAGTGGACATCCACGGGCTCATAATGATGATGATGATGATCATGATTATTATGAAAATGACATCCACTTTCAAGTCCGAGATGTTTATCCAAGGTGTTATAATTTTTAGTTTCTTCACTTGCTATGCAATGATATCATTTATTAGGGTTCCGTACCTCAAAAAGAAAAGCGGAACGCTTATAGGATCAATTTGCTGTCTGTTTGTCTGTCTATCTAACTGTATGTCTGTCTATCTGTCCGCCTGTCAGTCTGTTTTGTCCGTGTGTGTTGTGTCTGTCAGGAAAACCTATAGGGTACTTCCCGTTGACCTAGAATCATGAAATTTGGCAAAAACCATGAATTTATGGATTCATTAAAAAACAATGTGTTTCAATTTTCAAAGTAAGATAACTATACCAAGTGGGGTATCATATAAAAGGGTTTTACCTGAACATTCTAAAACTGATTTTAATTTATTTTTAAGCATAATAGTTTTTGATTTATCTTGCAAAATGTCGGAAAAATACCTGAGTACGGATACGGAAACTTGGTGCGCGAGTCTGACTCGCACTTGGCTGGTTTTTTTAAGTATATACGTCACTAAGTAGTCAATAATAAGTTTGACTAAAAATTGCAGTGTCATAAATGTTTTATAGATCAAAAAAATAATCATACTATTAAATATTCCTTCAACTTAGACCTTATTGTCACAGCTTAAAAGTTGAAAATGTGCAAAACAAAATTTCATACGTACTTAATACTTTTTCTCATAAAACTAGTTCAATTTACAAGAAATGAAAGATCCTATTGTGTTTGCCTTTGTCAATACAAAGGATCTTTGTGGCTTTTGTGTTCTCACTTACGTATACTAACATTAAAATATCGATGTTAAAATATTCGTTGTAAAACTTACCTTATGCAGTTATTCTTAAAGTATACATTAAATTGTTATTAGGACGAGAGTTGCTTCGTTTTGGAATGCCAAATCAGTGTATCAATTTTTCTTGTTTTGAATCGAAAGGTAAGAACAGTAATAAAATGTAACTACTGAAATCGTTTGTTTGTAGCTTTTATAGGTTCGTGAGAAGTAGTATTGTTGTATGATAATTTGGTCAATTTACAGATCAAATTTCTCAAAATCCTGTCTTAGTGCGGGTCTACGTTATATAGAGAACCAACTGCACCTTTTCAAACTTCAAAATCCCATCAGGACCAGTCCTGGCACAATTGTTAGTTAGTGGTAGTACCTTTTCACCCCCACTTTTTTTCATATTACATCCGTTAGGTCAATTTTTTTCGTATAAAATGTAGCCTATGTTACCCGGATTTACACCTCATTTATCAAAATCAGCCCAGTAGTTTCGGCGCTACGGTGGAACACACAGAATCTGGATACAAACACACACACATACATATACAGACTGCTAAAATCATAACTCTTCCTTTAGGCTTTGCCGCAATGGGGTAAAAAAACAGGCTGAATTGAGAACCACCTTCTTTTTGGAAGTTGGTTAAAAATTAAAAAAGGAGCAAGCAACAGACCATTTAGACTATTTACTTTTCCAGACGTTTTAGATACTATCTCATTCAGCGTTTATGTCATCCAACTATGTAATTTGACGTCTGGCTAATGAGGTGTTCTAATCATACAGACTATTCACAATTCCAGACGTTTTGCTACTTGTGCATTCTGTTTTTATGGCGTACAGCTAAGTTGACTGGGTAATCTGCTTTGATGTCATCTAGCTGAATTGTCTATTGGCTTACTAGGCACTTTGCTTTCATGTCAGTCAACGTAAAATTGTCTTTTAGCGAAAAGGTAATGACCTCTTTTTCTGGATGCCTAATGATAGGCATCCAGAAAAAGAGCTCAGCTTCTGAATAAGAGAAAATAATTACTACAAATTTAAAATTTGAATCAATGGCCCGAATCTGAATATAACAAAAAAGCTATAAAATATTTTAATCTCTGTCTTGACTTTGTTCAGTATCATATAAAAACATTTCTCCAGCGCTTTGACTTTGAACCTTAACGTAAACAGTTAAGTTAGCGTATTGAATGTGTACATACCTACTTATACTCTTTTGGAATATTTCACCTAATTAGTTAACTTTTATGGCTATTAGCTCCGAGCGGGCCGGTTTGACTGTAACCATATTGAATAAACAAAAACAAGGATTATAAACAAAACAGCTTTTTATACAACACGAAATATATTATAATGTTATCCTGTTATGGCTGCAGGTGCATATAATCTCTTTCAGGTGTTTTTGCACGCCTAGCGCGTGTGATATTTTTTTACTGTAAACGTTTTGATAATATGAAAAAATAGGATTTTACGATCTCGGTAATTAGTGAAATGCAATAAATAGTTACTTGTGTAATGTCCGTGCTAACTATATTTTCATTGAATTTCAGTTGAGTGTAATTTCTATAATCTCAGCATCTATAATAGCAATAAGATATAGAAAATATAAGATTTACCTATAAATGTAAGTAATTAGGAATGACAGTATTATCATTATCAATAAGTGAAAATTTCAGAAACTTGGACTTGTCCATGCTATAATCTTTTATCCATGTGAAGTATCTTCTTTCAAGGCCAAATGTAATGGTCACCACAGTAATGACCAAAACTGGCAGATAGGGGTTTATAATGAGAACGTTAACGTAAAATAGACCTTAACCGCCTTGTTTTATAGCTCAAATTAATCCATTCATGTATAGCCAGTCAGACAGAACCAGAAATTAAAATCGGTGTAATTGAATTTAGGACCTTAAGTCAAGGTTATTTAGGCCCATTTTAATTTAATGTTACTGTGTGTGTGTGATCTCATTCTATGAAAGTTGGTGAAATGTTAAATCTCCTACTATAATAAGCATACAGGTTGAAAAAGACACCTATTAGCATGATTGTAAATAGATCTCATTCATTATTTCTCGTTGTTGACAAAACAATAAAAGTACATTATAATATTGTTGTTGTTTTTTTATCAGTGACTGTTTACTAACTAATGATAGTAACTTGGCAACAGTGTGCATTAAATATTATAAATGCGAAAGTGTGTCTGTCTGTCTGCTACGTTTTCACGGCCCAACCACTGAACCGATTTTAATGAAATTTGGTACAGACTTGGGATACATCCCGGAGAAGGACATAGGCTACTTTTTATCCCGGAAAAATGAAGAGTTCCTACGGGATTCAAAAAAACCGAAATCAACGCAGGCGAAGCCGCAGGGATCCTCTAGTAGTATATACTTAAAACAATATTTAACTTGTACACATATTTTTTATAGATACGCAATGTTATATATTACAATAAAGTAACCCAGCGAAGTCGAATGTAATCGATTCTGATGATACCTACAGATTAATTTTTTTAAATAAATTTTTAATTATTTCATAATAAATATTTTTTATCACTATAACTTTGAATTTTAAACTTATACATAACTTGACTTTTTACTCCATCGTAAACACTGAAGTGGGGTGACGTAATGATTAAATGCAGGAGCGATGTGAAAATAATAATCTACACTGTGGCGATGCGCAACCGGTTCAGGGGCGTCTAAGAGAGATGCCGATACAATGTGTATCGCCATCTCTAGATTTGAAATTATACCTGGAATATACCGTCCCCTTAACCATAATTCAACGAAACGTAGCATCGTAGAGGGGTTTTTTTTCTAATATTTTTAAGGGGCTTTTATAGGAGACGTATATGCCAGCTCCATCGGTACAATCTGAATTAAAATTAAACCAGTTAAACCTAAAACGGCATTCCGAACCAGTGATGAATTATTTGACGATTCAAAAGCACTTGTAAAAGTTTATTTGAATAAAAATCTATTATATTATATTCTATTCTATTGTTGAACTACAACAGTTGAAGAGAATCACTGGCATACACTTTCATTGCCGAAATGCTTAAGGTTTGTAAAATAAATTCAAATAAATTAAAATGTGAAATAAAGTAAATACCAATGTTCATAAAATTTAAAGTTAGTGTTTCTCTCAAATTGCTATTTCGACCACATGACATCATTTACGTTATCACATACCTACTTCACAATTGGAAGAATCCCTTTTCCTCATTAAGGTATATGGTTAATTATTATGACTATTTAAAAGCACTTGTAAAAGTTTTCTTGAACAAGTGTAAATTAAAAATTTATAACACCCCCGACGATCCAAAGAATTTGGGTTTTCCAAAACATCATTTTCAAATAAATAATTATGTATTTAGGCAACGTCCATCTTGACAGCTTGACATTTGTCAATTGACATAATATTAAGAACCTAACGGTTATCTAACCTTCTTTTCTACAAGAAAACTAGAAAAGAGCTGATAACTCTTAAACGGCTGAACCAATTTTTTTGGAATATAGCTAAGAACACTCTCGATCAAGCCACCTTTCAAACAAAAAAAACTAAATTAAAATCGGTTCATTCGTTTAGGCGCTACGATGCCACAGACAGATACACAGATACACAGACACACAGATACACAGATACACAGACACACAGATACACAGATACACAGATACACACGTCAAACTTATAACTCCCCTCTTTTTGGGTCGGGGGTTAATAAAAATATATTCTGTCGACTGCATCAAGCCGAGTTTATTGAAACCTCCGGCAAGCCTTTTGGTTGGCTTTGTTTTAGTATTCTCGAAATAGAATTCATGGTTGTGAAATCCATCTGTATAAGCATAACAGATGAAAGTAGAGTCTCGCTTGAAGGTGAAAAATTACAACTAGGATTTAAATCAGTGCAAGTGGATGTAGCGAGAGTTACATTTATCAAACTTGTATTAAAGCAATCTGAGATTTGCTCCGGGTTGAACATTAATAATGATACCTACAGGGATCCTAGCAGATGTAGATTTTTCAGAGAATATAAATTGTTGGTTCTTAAATTTTTGTAAAATTCCGTCGGTTTCTAAATTAATTTTGAGCAGAGCATTTCTTCTAATGGATTTCAATGGAACTAACGAGAAACGCTTTAAATCTGTGTGAAGCCATGCTGCGCCATAATAATTATTAAGAGGGCTCTCTCCGTCACTCGTTTCATACAATCGTAGTTCCAATTTCATTTGAATATTAAGCAATCAAAGTCCATGAAATTTTGCAGACATATTCTAGAAACTAATATCTATGTCTGTGGTTTTCCAGATTTCTGTTAAAATATTCGGTTTCAATGTTACGCGGTCTTAAAAATTTACATACAAATCTTTGAGCCCCTGTAATTTTAAGACTACATATTTTTAGAAAAATCTAAAACACCACAGACACAGATATTAGTTTCTAGAATATGTGTGCAAAATTTCATGGACTTTGGTTGCTTAATATTCAAATGAAATTGGAACTACGATTGTATGAAACGAGTGACGGAGAGAGCCCTGTTAAGATATATTTTTAGTATAGTCAATAGTCATTTGAATACCGTGATAGTCTAGTGGTTGAGACGTCCGTATCCTATTCGAAAGGTCGGAAGTTCGATCTCGCGCACGCACCTCTAACTTTTCGGAGTAAACATCATTTGTTTTAACGGTGAAGGGAAAAAATCTGGGTGCTTGAGAGTTCTCCATAATGTTCTGAAAGGTGTGTGAAGTCTGCCAATCCGTACTTGGCCAGCGTGATGGACTATGGCCTTAACTCTTCTCATTCTGAGAGGGATCTGTACTTAGTAGTGGGCCGGCGAATGGATTGATTATGATGATAATGAGTCATTTTTAAATGAACTGAGGAAAACTGATTAATTGGGGAAAGATTGGAAAATTACTTTGACGAATTTAGTAACAATTAAGTAGAAACATTAGGTAGGTACGCGACAGGGTGAGATGGCAATCGGGGTATGAGGCTGGGGGACGCCCCGCACACCCGCACGTCACCCGTGCTATTTCGAAGCGGGTTAGCGCGGGGGATGTGCGGGTGTGCGGGGCGTCCCCACCTCGATTGCCATCTCGACCTGTCCCTTACTACACCTACTTTTCTTCGTCTCAACTTCACTGTAATATGAAATGCCCTTTCAGCGTCCTGTTTGCTGGTAATTTGGGGTAATTTCGGTCCTTCACAGCCTAAAGATGTCTCACTTGGGTGTAACAAGAAACTTCAAGTCCAATTAATCAACGCAGAAACTCCTTCATTAAGTTGATTGGCGAAAGTCCTCTATTTCATTTTACTCTCAAATTAGGATATAGACTAGATGTACGATCCTTTCCTTCCTTATAATACTTTAGTTAGTGAGATCTAGTGGTGTACGGATTCTAGTGTGTAAGCCTATATGCAAAATCCACAGGATTATAAATAAATACGCCTATAGAATTGTTATCTACCACTTCAAACTATACAGAACGCATGTCGCCGCGGTAATATCTTCCTAAATCTGTGGCAAAATCCCGATTTTCCCGACCTTCTTCGCGATCTTCTGGTTCCACGCTTTACAAAAATACTCTCCGGTAAGACAGACAAGACTTCGTGGAGTTCAGAGTGCTCAGATTTCATTCTGGGCCACATTTGACGCTTATGCATTACTAGATCACAAACAGACAAGCACAATCGCACTTGTATACATACGAACGTTTATACCTGGGGACATTTTTCAATCCCGAATTTCATACATTTCCTATTGCTGTTTGGGGATCATTTAGAACGCCTAGGCAAAATATGAAATAAAATACATTTTACACATTCTCTGAATGTTTTAGGTATTGTCTTGGAATTCTATACAACACAGAATGGCGGTAACATTATGTATTACTTATTACTACTACTTATTTGATACTTGAATCTGTAGAGTAGGTAATTTAGACGAGATTCTGCCCCTATGGCCAAAAATAACAGACAGAGGTCAAAGTTTGTTACCTGCAGACATCCATTTCAAACTCAAGAGGTATAATTCTCAGACACAGCGTCCGCCGGCCATTGTCCTGTCGTTTATCACTTTCCCCCTGTTCTAGTAGATTCCCCGGACACGGATGCGGTCGGCCCGGCCAGGCCTACTGATGTCCGTTTTATCTGGACACAATTGCCTTACAAATGGCTCCACTTTTTTATCGTAAAAATAACGTAATAAGAAAAAAAAAGCTCCGACGAATTGAGAACCTCCTCCTTTTTGAAGTCGGTTAAAAAGTTATAGTGCATACCGACTGTTGTAAGGATAACTGATGTTTTTTTATAACTACTAGCTGACCCACCCCGGCTTCACTCGAGTGGAGTCGATTTCCAAAAATCATGAAAAAATTTCATTTTGCCTGAATACCAATTTTCATGAATATAGCTTGAAAAATGACGGACTTTCATACAATTTTCATCCCCTATTAATACACTATTGTATAGGTAAATTATGTAGTTGCCAAAGTTTGTCCCACATCTGGGCAAAGTCACAAGAGCAAAGGTCAAAGTGCCACCGAGTCACACTCTTACTCGTTATGGTGTGACTCGTTAGGGATCCATCCTATTTGTTCGATAAAATAAATAAATAAATGTTCTTTATTTCAGGCAAATTGATTCCAGATTATTACAGACAGATGAATACTCGTTCTATTACAGAATACAATATTCAATGTTGTAACCACGTTGGTTATAATATTGTTACTTACTTCACTTATCCCTTGGCATTACAGGAAGCATGTTAATGTTATATTACACAAAATAATATGAACAGGGGCAACCTCACTAATGAAGAAACTTCGGTACAGTATACTATAATGTATTATTATACATTCACATAATATATTACATGAAGTATTTAAGCAACAACCTATTGTTGTAACTTATGGCATAGGCGGTATTTTCTTATGTTGTGGCATAGCGTCATTCAGTGTAGACTAAAGAAACTTTGCTCCGAACGAAATACCTATAGCTTTTATGATATTTACATTTTGTTTTAGTTTCTTTTATGTATATAGTGTTGCCAGCCGATCATTACTTAATCAATGTATAATATATAAAAATCAATATTTGTATGTTTGTGTTCTAAAGGCGGCTAAACCGCTGATCAGTATGATGTTATGAAACTTTGGTAGGGTGTTCTGAGGGCGCCCGAGATGGTTCCTGCATCAAAAAAACTATATATTATATATGAATAAAAAAAATCAGGTTTGTTTACGGCATTGCAACGCATGCCGGGTACAGCTAGTGTATAATAATATTGTATTATTCTTATACCTATAAATAATTAAAATAATAATAATATCATCTTTATAGAAGGCACTTACGATAGGTTTATTTAAAAATTCTTTATGGAAAACACGAAAACATCGTAAAATACACCTGAGTCACGTATACAACGAATATATTATTTTCTTTGCACAAAAAACCTGAAATTTGTGAAACGTTTAAGCCCTGTTTTTATTCTGAGTTTCGCTCCAACGCTGGTGGTATAATTAAATACATTTTTCGTCGCGTTTAAGTAATTCTCGCAAATGTATGCGGCGATGTTTTCGGAGTTTTTACACTTTTGCACCAGACGAGCGCCGCATTGCTGTAATGAGATAATGAAATATTCATGATTCAAGCAAACTCGTGACTTGTGGGACCGTGCTTTGAAATAAACAACTACTTATAAACTGAAGCCACAGATGAAAGGCCTGACTAGTTTTTTTTCATAATCTATACTAATAAATAAAATTGGAGTGTTGTCTGTAATTTCGAAATAACTACCGCATATTAAGGTCATATGGTTATTTGAACGATACTATAACTGAATCACACGTTTTTAAAATTTTTGTCTGTCTGTCTGTCTGTCTGTCTGTCTGTCTGTCTGTCTGTTTGAAAAGGCTAATCTTGGGAACGGCTGAACCGATTTTGACGGGATTTTCACAGACAAGTAGAGAATTGACCAGGGAGGAACATAGGCTACTTTTTAACCGACTTTCAAAGAGGGAGTTATGTTTTTCTACCTATGTACACCGAAATCTCCGAGATTTCTGAACCGATTTGCGTCATTTCTTTTTTAATCGATAGAGGAACTTTGCGACATTGTTTCATAAAAAAATTGGAGTCCGATTCCTCAATCCTGATGCTGCAGGGGATCTGACCAATCCACGCGGGCGAAGCTGCGGGCATCAGCTAGTTCATTAATATAAGCACAGATATAAGTATTAAAATTAGATGACGGTTGCGACTTTGTCCGAGTGGATTAAGTTTTTTGGAAAATCCCTTGGAAGTTCCTTGAATTTCGGGATAACAACTAGTCTATATCCATTCCCAAGATGCAAGCTGTGTCTATATCAATAGATGACGCCTGCAACTTTGCCCCTGTTTAAGTTTTAAGTTTTTTTGAATATCCGGGATTAAAAGTAGTAATTTAAATGGCTGAAATGATTTTCTTGGATTATAGCTAAGAACACTCTCGATCAAGCCACCTTTCAAACAAAAAAAACTAAATTAAAATCAGTTCATTAGTTTAGGTGCTACGATGGCACAGACAGATACACAGATACACACGTCAAACTTATAACACCCCTCTTTTTGGGTCGGGGGTTAAAAAATAAAAAAAGTCGTGGCATCGTCTAGTATATAATATTTCTCATGCCAGCTACTGCAAACATTTAACTAATCTTCCGAAGAGAAATATGCAAATATGGAATCAAAGGAATAATAAGCTAATATTTTTAATACCGTGATTACTGTCAAGAGTTTTATTCGTTCATGCTTATATAAATAAGTCGAGAGAAAAATATTCTGCTCGTTTGAAAATTCAAATCACTGCAAATATTTATACAGAGGTTTAACATATTTTTGCCTGATATTATGATTATTCTGATTAATTTGTTTTATTTTAGCCTGGCTGCACTAATCCCACGTTTTTAGCGATAACTCAAAACTACTTTTTGGGATTAGGCGTTTCAAATCAAAGCTGATTGATGCCCACGACTCCGTCCGCGTGGATATAGGTTTTCAAAAATCCCGTGGGAACTTTTGATTATCCTGACGCAGTGCGTAATCGCCCTAATCGTTAAAGACAAATAAATTGATGTAACTTGATGGTGACAGTTACCGACTTAGTGCATAAATTTTGAGAAAGGCGATTTTTAATGATAAACCGTCCTTTTGACAAGACAATTGAGTGATAGAGCAAATATAGAGCTGGTCCTTTCTCAAAATTTATGCATTGTATCTAAACTAAAAACTAAAGCTACGAGGGTTCCAATCCCACCGTGGTCTAATCGTTCAATTATACCCACGTCAAAATGCTGTTCAAATTATGTATTTTCGCTCTCGTTAGTTATTTTCTACCATTTTGTATTTCTCGTTACCTTTTTCTTTATCTTTTCTCTTTTGCTTCACCAAAGTTAGCGATTAATGAAGCTGTCGCGTTCGTTACCATAGTTTTTCAACTTTTTGTTTTGTATTTCTTAAAGATTTCGAGCCACCCGCCCCGGCTTCGAGCGGGTAGCACAAACTATTCACAGCGTAAACTACTGCAATCCGTCTGTCGTGTCTGTCAATAATACCTACTTCTACTACTTCCCGTTGACCTGGAATCAGACTCTTAGTAGGTAAGCCTTATAGCACAAGTAAATGAAAAATACATATACATTCTAAAACCGATTTTTATTTATTTTTAAGTATTTGATTTACCGTGCAAAATGTCGAAAAAAATACCGTTCTAACTACCTTATCTCCGAAGTTTACCAATCGAAAAATCTGATATAGTTATGGTCCAAATTCATGTATGTTTTACAGGAAAGATAAAACCAACACTTTATCATGGTTTTTAACCCCCGACCCAAAAAGAGGGGTGTTATAAGTTTGACGTGTGTATCTGTGTATCTGTGTATCTGTCTGTGGCCTCGTAGCGCCTAAACGAATGAACCGATTTTAATTTAGTTTTTTTTGTTTGAAAGGTGGCTTGATCGAGAGTGTTCTTAGCTATAATCCAAAAAAATTGGTTCAGCCGTTTGGAAGTTATCAGCTCTTTTCTGGTTTTCTTATTACTTTTATCCCAGGACCACCAGAGGTTACGTATTTTCTGACACAGGAAATATGTACGATTGAGTAGTGTTAGTAAGTACTAAGAAAGCATGCCTAGCCTACGTGCTAGCTTGCTTAGACGGCCAATTTTCAGGTATCTGATAATCAAGGTACATAAAACCATTACTTACCTCACGTAAATTCTCCAAACTGATTTTTACGTATATTTTAGGCAACATCCTTAAAAATATGTCGCCAATACTCCCAGACACTTCCCGCGTCGGCCGTATTGCTTTGCAGACACTTTAAAGCTCCCAACATAAGTAATTACTTAACTGCACGTAAATTCTGATGCTCCATTTTTATATATGTCCACCAGACAACTATTTTATAACCTTTTACAAGAAGACAGACCGATCCAGAGGACCAATCATCCCCTAAATTCAATTTTAATGCCTCTGTGGGTTTGAGCGCGAGGTCATCATTATCTACGCGCATGAGACTGAGTAAGACATGTATTAGGATATATATTGACTTCTCTCTCACTCTCTTATAGTTTACTTATGTCAATTAATTATTAATATTAAAAAAATTAGCTAATAAAAATTAAATTAAAAATTTAAAAAACCCCCGACACATAAACCTCTAAAAAGTAAAAAAATAATAGGTAAGTATGTATGGGCCCTTTAAGAATAGTATAAATAGTAAAGTTTTTATCCAAGCGCTCGTTGCGCCAGGGGACCGCTACCTATCGTAAACTATGAAAGTCATCTGTTGTAGAAAGAATAGTCTTTAGCGGTCCCCCGACGCAACGAACGCTTGGATAAAAACTTTACTATTTATACTATTCTTAAAGGGCCCATACATACTTACCTATTATTTTTTTACTTTTTAGAGGTTTATGTGTCGGGGGTTTTTTAAATTTTTAATTTAATTTTTATTAAAACTACAAACAAAGTTAGTTTTGCGGTTCGTTAAGAAAGTGTTTCTTACCGTTTTACTTCATAGTACGCTACGGAACCTTCTGTGCGGGAGTCTGTCTCGCACTTGGCCGGTTTTTACGTACGTACCTACGTATTTAATAACAAATTTTGATTGAGTTTGATTCGTTAGTATCTAAATAAGAGCAAAAAAACTTTTGTGTAGATTGCACGACCAATAAAAAATCCCTCTAGAACGAGTTGCTTGCGTGTTTTAATTTTACTTGCTTCTTTTCTACAAAGATAATAACTAAGTAGCCGGAAGTACAAAACCTCAGAACTTCAGTGGCACTGTCAGAGGCAGGAGGTGGTTGGGTGTTAATTGGCCCTCGCCCCTAATGGTCCGTCTAGACAGGTAACCGACGTCTCCGGCGCAAGCTTCATTCATTACTATGCTTAAAACTATCCACAGGGACTGTAGCAACTAGTTAACTAACACCACTTTAAACTGAAAACTAATCGAACTCCAATTCAACTGCTTTATCACGAGAAAAGTGATTTTTTCCAATGTTTCTTACATTTTAAACTATCGTGTTTATTTGTCGTATTTAAAATAGTTACGAATCCATCCTGGGTTCTTTTTCATAGGAACTCAGCTCATTCCTAGATTAAATTAAGTAGATAACTTTAATTTCTATACAGTGGCGAAAAGCGGTTAAGTCGCACTTCTATGCATTGGGTCCGCGGTTAAATCCCAGCCATGCAATGGTGATAGAACTCTCAGGCATGCAGGTTCTTCTTGATGTTTTCTTTCACCATTAAAGCAAGTGGCATTTAATTAATGGACATCTAATATACTTACGCTCAAACTACTGGGTACTGGGAACTTGATATTTTCGATGTAAGTTCTATGCGTAGATCCCACTAAGCAAGGATTTCAGAATTTTCTGAAAAGAAGTTTCAGTGAATCAGCTAAATAGTACGTAAATATAAATAAGTCTGTAATAAAAACTTTCTATGTTAGAAAGCATTTTAGTTATATTCGGGCCAAACTGATAAAAAATGGGGCTAGTTTCACAAGTTTGATATGAAAATACCTTTTTAATTTTTTCATGCACGTCAAAGGCTATAACGACGTAATTGCGAAAGCGTACAATACATGACAGTTTCGGATAAGCGGCGTCCGTCGACCCAAAATAAGTTATAACCACAATTACAATGAAAATAACTATGGCGGTTTGCGAGAGACACAATTATTTTACAACTAAAATTATTAATATGTAGGCACAAAGTTTAACTCTAACCATTTAAAGCATCACTATCCATATTATAAATGCGCAAGTGTGTTTGTTAGTTTATTGGTTGGTTTGTTCTTCAATCGCAACGGAGCAATAGATCGACGTGATTTTTTTGCACGTGTAAAGATATGGAGAGTAACATAGGCTACTTTATATCCCGGAAAATCGAAGAGTTCCCACGGGATTTTTAAAATCGCACACGTCTGGTTTTTGCATTTTTTCCGTTTTGCTTGCTATTTAATATAAAAAATATTAACAAGTAGTTATGGGAGCAATTTATTTTTCATTTTACATTTATTGTATTCAAGCAATTTTTTTGTTCTAATAGGCAATTAACTAAAACGATTGACTGGTACGATGGCCATGACTAACCTGGATCGTTAGTGTCGTTAATAATAAAATCGTTATATTTTCGTTTTACAATTTACTTTTTACTTAATTAACGTAGTCTAATTATCTAAGCCTACCACCAGCCCACGTCTGAGTACGGGACTCCTCTCTAAATGAGAAAAGTTTAAGCCACAATGTACCACACTGCTGGTCAAGTACGGAATGGCTGACTTCTGCACTTGGCCAGAACAATCGATCACTTAGACTTAGATCACGATGTTTTATTTGCAATAGGTATATTGTGAACTTTTAAAAACACAAATTTAAAAAAATCGCGTTTTTTTTTGTGATACCTTATCAGTCATCATCAGTAGCTATTATAAATAATTGTCTTCGTTTTTGATAGCGTTCTAGTTAAGCCTTGTGCAAATACCGGTAAATTATAGAATCAGCACGAATATTGCCGCCAAAGATACCGCACAACATAGTGGTCAGTAATTAAACGTCCCCACTTGTGTTATAAATAACACCTCGCTAAGCCGCGCTGAATCGATTTTGATGATGTAGACCCCTTTGGGAGTTGTTAGTTATGATCTAGTTTACCACAATTACCAATGATTGTGTCGGACCTTGTGTATTTACCAGACGTTAAAAGTATGAGTTTAGCAGTAAACTAAGTTAGTTTTTTTTTAATAACATGTTATAATAATAATATTATATCATATTATTTGCGATTACCTGATTGATGATGAAACCTGCATGCCTGATTTACATAGGCTCTATTTTTTATCCCGGAAAATGGAAGTTCCCATGGTACTTTTTTGAAATAGTAGCAGAAGAAGAGTATATTTTCTGTTACAATTGAAAAACGTGAATGTCAACAATTTTAAAATACATAAAAAAAATCACATTTCGAAAGAAGCAAAGAAAATTATAGAGATTGATGGTGTACATTGTACGGCAATAACAATTATTCTTCTACTGTAAATATAAACTTGAAAACGTTTGCGAGTCTCGATGTATTGAAACTTCTCAAACATTTAATGGCGTCAAGTTTGATGCCTTAACAAACAGTACTCCTAATGCAAGAAACGTGCATTATCATATAAATTTTAAACAAACTACCATTAAGGCGTAGAACTTCGTAGACAATGTCGACGACGGACAATACACCCAAGTGTGGCCACAAGTTTACACAATCAACGTCTACGGTGGGCTTCGATCATCTAAATACGACACTTGCAATCATCTACAATCTAATAGCAAAGCAAGATCTCTTCGATTATTTGTTTAACAAAAAATTTATTGTTTTTTTTTTTCTAATTTTTGCGGTTCACAGAATACATCTACTTACCAAGTTTCAACAGTATGGTCCTTATAGATTCCGAAAAAAGTGGCTGTGATATACGGACGGACGGACAGACAGACAGACATGACAAATCTATAAGGGTTCCGTTTTTTGCCATTTGGCTACGGAACCCGAAAAATATATATTTTCCTTCGAAGTACTTTAATTCCGATCTACTCATACCAAACGTAACCACCAAGGTATAGAATGTACTTCCGGCGTCCGTGTTTCTTGCCAAATATAGCCTAGGTAAATACCTTCAAGGCCAGAAGAAAAAGGCAATTCCTGGCAAGTCCGCTCCTGGCAAATGGCATGATTATTATCAAGTGCAAATCTATCTCACAATTAAAAAAAATCCACAGCACTCTAAATACTAAAAGGCATGGCACATGTTCCACCAAAATGTTATAGAAGGCACTAGGCTATCACATTTTAATTTAAATATAGACTTAAAAAAATTCCTGCGATGTAATTTTTCTTATGCTTCAATATTTTAGTTGTCACACTTAGCTTAAGTATTCTGACCTTCGTCAGCTAAAAAATTCAGCGTAACTAGAATAAACAGGCCCAAGCGACAACCTAGAAAACTCTCGAACAAATAAAAAGTCTAACTGATTATCCGGAAACCTAGCGAAAATAAATATCCTTGCTTATACGACACGTGTATGAGTCTTTCAAAGGCCAAAAAACTTTCCCGACGAAACAAAAAGTGAGTACAAAACCTTTTTGTGCAGAATTAGGCCATGTTTCAAACCTTCTTTTGTATGATCAGACTAAATTTAGCTTTTTTGAGCGTTAAGTACTATCTTTTTCTATATTATTTCAAGTCTAGTTGGTTTCATGAATAAAAACTTATCTTTTCCATATTATGAAATTATAATAAGAAACCATATTATAATAAAGCATCATAATTCGAAAGTTTTGATGAAAATAGGTTGATTGAAACCTATAAATTATGAATTTCACGCATTTATAAATTGTTATGTGATTCACATTTTCACAGTGAGAATTACTTCATACAGTTTTTTTTAGGTCCTTACATATGAAATTACATAGAATATAATACTATCTTGGGTCTCGTGACCAAGGAAACCGACCTGATTCTTTAAGCTATCAGCTAATATGTCAGGCTCTTTAGCCCCTAGAAATTTCTAGTTCCGGATTTATTCTTGAGAGAGACACTCAACATAGTTTGCTTTTAATTTAAACGAAATTGAATTATTGAAGTGTCCACGTTTACGCTTGACGGCCTCCCTAGCGCAGTGGTAAGCGCTGTGGTCTTATAAGTGGGAGGTCCCAGGTTCGATTCCTGGCAGGGGCAGTTTGAGAATTTATATTTTCTAAATTGTCTCTGGTCTGATCAAGTGGAACCTGATAGTAGATAGTAAAAGCCGTACCGCCAAGTGTTTTAGCGTTCCGGTACGATGCCTTGTAGAAACCTATTAGGGTTATGGGTTTAATGAAACTACCATACCCCTTCCAAGTTAGCCCGCGAGTTAACTTGTAACAGTATTTAAAAAAATCCACAAACATAATTACATTTCATCTCAGTCGGCAGAGCATGTACGTTTCAATAAAGGGAAATTTAAATCTCCCCTAACTTGTTCAGGCAATCAGAATACAATACCCTAGGTGTTACAAGTAAAACAATGTTCGTATTCAGTTGTTGGAAGTTGGCTCCCGATGCAAAAACAATAGTTTAAACTCAGTTGCATGCTTCATGCTCAACTGGTACCAATTTGAAATATTATTCTCAGTGAATCGCTAATTGAAAATGAAAAATACAGTGTACCTACAGTGACTATCAAATAACTGGTCCTTTCTTTTAACTATGTTACCTAATATAATAGCTTGCATTTAAGAACCAAATTTTAAACTAGTTTTGTAATCCAAGGATGCCAACGGGATCCTACTCTGTAAGCCTCTGCTGCCCGTCCGTCCGTCTGTTCGTCCGTCTGTCTCTCAGCGGCCTATATCTCGTGAACTAAATAGGTAGATAGTTGAAATTTTCACAGAACATGTATTTCTGCTGCCACTATAACAAATGATAAAAATTTCAAAATGGCCTCCATGAAAATTGAAAATAAATAAACGGCACGGACTACGAAACCCTTTGTGTACGAGTCACTTGATCGTTTTTTTTACATTCCAATCCAATACACAAAGACCTATTACGTATATACATATTGGCCATGTTAACCGCAAAATGATTTCGATTCAGGCAGTAGGTACATGCGATGGGTTGTCAAGGGGAAGTAATTACGAATAGAATGCGTCTCTATTAGCTGCCCGCCCGAGTACGGTCAGCGTCCTTTCAATTCGCTCTCGGCCCATTGGAGGTACTAATTTGAACGGTTTTGGAGGCCCGGAATCTTGCTTTATAAGTACAGGGCGTATTTTTTAGCAGCGGTCTGCATCGACTGAGTGAAAATGCAAATTTTTATATTGTATCTACTAAGATAAGTTATTCGTAATAATAGAGCTCTCTCTGTTAGGTACGTAATTCTATACAATTAATGACAAAGCCAAAAAAATCAGTGGGCGACTGTTTTTAACCCTCGACCCAAAAAGAGAGGTGTTATAAGTTTGACGTGTGTATCTGTATATCTATGTATCTGTCTATGGCATCGTAGCTCCTAAACTAATGAACCGATTTTAAGTTTGTTTTTTTTGTTTGAAAGGTGGCTTGATCGAGAGTGTTCTTAGCTATAATCCAAGAAAATCGGTTCAGCCGTTTGAAAGTTATCAGCTCTTTTCTAGTTACTGTCGGGGGTGTTACACATTTTTAATTTACACTTGTCCCTACTAACTTTCACTTAAAATCTCAGGTGAGGAATCGAACTGCATATTTTCTTATAAAAAACATTGGGGATGCTACTGTGGAAATTGACCTTTTTATACATAAAATAAAGCTTAGTACAACATACTGTACTAAGCTTAATTTTATGTATAAAAAGGTGTAAGAAATAAATGATGTAAGATGAAAAAGAACTAGATTGTGATTTTACATTTAAGTCCCCTAACTGGTATTATGTTGAGTTGTAATGTAACAAATACACATAATTTAACAAAGGCCTGGCTCACTGACTGACTAATCAACGCCCAGTCCAGACTTTTGGATCTAGAAAGCTGAAAATTACACAGAAGTTTCCTTTATAATGTAGCTTCCTCCGACTTACACGTGATTTCAGCCGTCAGACATTTATATTTACAATGGATTTATTCAAGATTCAATAGAAGCAGCTCAGGTGGGCATGTTCAATAATACCTAATAGCCCCAGGCAATACACTTGGGGCAATTGGGGTGACAGAGAGGGCGACATTGTGACTTTGAAATATTGCCGACGGCGCTTGGTGCAGGAGTGCACCTTTAAAAGATGTTTGAGTTTTTTTATTGAATCTTTTATAATATAAAGTCCCAGTTTTTTTTTTTTCGGAAAATCTGTGTGAGAAACATAAAAATTATTAGACTTATTAAATTTTATTAGGTTTTAACCCTATCACTCGAGGGGAAACAAAAAAAATTTTTTCCACTCCCCATTCATGTTCACCATAATAAATATTTTTTTAGAATTTTAATATAAGTACTAATTATTATTTAGTGGTAACAGGTTTTTATAGCTTTATTTTAACACTTTCATGTGAACATGCTAGGGCTAAGCCGTATCAGAATACCGTCTCGAAACTTTTGCACACAGACTGATAGACGGAAAAAAGAAAAAAAAAATCTTGATTGCTATACCACGACTCTAAAGAGGAGCCCTTTGTGTTTGCCCAAGCCTTTGGGATTTCGCCTTCCTCGCCCACCCACTTCCCGCCGTGGTCAGTCCAGTATCAACGCCTCAATAGCTCAACGGCTGAGGAGCGAACTGCATTCCGAAAGGTCGGCGGTTCAAACCCCACCCGTGGTACTATGGTCGTACTTACGCCTAGCACAAGCTTTACGCTTAGTTGGAGGGGAATATTTTTTTTTTAATAAAAATTAAATAAAAAAATTAACGTTGGGATGCTAAGCACCCCGTAACGTCGCGATATGTCACTCGACGTCGCGTGAAGCTCGTGTCGGTAGGAAGGCCGCGCTTATCTTCAGACAGACAACACATCACGCCAGGTAGATACGATCTTGCCTCGAGCGGACCAGGAACGACAATACGGAATTGTTGTACCTAGTCATTTCATTTGATTTGAGATATACATGTTCCAGTATACGATGACCGCTCAGCCTTGCTTGTAGTAGTGAGTGTACCGATAATAAGTACACACTATAATAATGTGTATGTGTGCACTCACGCAACATAGCCAAACTTCTTCTTCTTCGTCTTCGTGAAATGGAACATCTATACTATAATCTTCATGATTCTAGGTCAACGGGAAGTACACAATAGGTTTTCTTGACAGACCCGACAGACGGACAGACGGACAACAAAGTGATCCGTCAAGAGTTTCGTTTTGCCTTTTGAGGTACGGAACCTAATTAAACTTTCATTCCTTAGTAGTTAAAGTAAGCGAGGTACCCTCTTTAGCGTAGTATCATAGATTTTGCTATAAGTATGACTGGGTGAGCTGCCTGTGACCACTGTCAATCACTAATGATAGTGAGATAGTGCCCAAATACACACCCAATACACCAATGTGTAAGAAGAGCTCTACCTAACAGTTGGTCGCATGTCGCCAATATCGGCGTATATTTCAGTTAGCCGGAGCGAACGTGATCCCGGGACGGGGCGAGGCGCAGCTTTGTCCCCGCTAATTGCATTGACGAGACATGGAGTGCCTTCTATTGGATTGCCTTGCAAATCTCCCTTTTGCACTCTTCGCTAGATAGCGTTTTAGCGAACGAAGTAAGTGCCTGTTGTAAAAAAAACATAAATCCTATTTATTCCCTATCCTGTGAAAATTCCGGCAATATTTCCGGTAAAAGAAAATTTCTCTAGGCAAATTTCAGCTTTCTAGAACTCCATCAGAGCTATGTGTGTGTTTTGCAATTATAGATTACCTACTGCTTTAAAAGTGAAGGAAGCGTAAGGAAATTTACATGGCTAAGAGTTCTCCATAATGTTCTCTAAGGTTTGTAAACTCAACCAATCCACACTTGGCAGTCGTGGTGGATTATGGCCTAAACTTTTCTCATATGCACAAACCACACGAGTCTGTTGAAATAAATTATTCACCTCGGTCACTTGGAAGCGCCGAATAAATCAGTTACCAATTTGTATAGAATGGAAACTTACAAACAAGTCAATCTAATTCTTTTCAGCACACTTTGTAAGGAGTATAATAGAGTCAATCCAAATTATTGCCAACAAAGAAGCTCGCTGCGAACTACAAAAGGAGCAATGTCTGCTGTCAAAAGAATTAGCTCTAAGTGGGTACTCGTCGTTCTACCTAGGTCCTAGACATTCTAACAATGAGTGGGGATACAATGTTGTCACGTGTTGGTGGCACTAAATGTTACCGTGTGTTAAAATATTTACCTACACTTACCTACTTTCTTGGAAAGTTAGTGACATCTAGAAGCAATACATTTCAAGTTCCTACTTCAGTGCATAAATTTTGGTAAAGTAGTTACTCGCCTTATTAATTGTGCGCTTTATGTACCAATTAGGGCTCCGAAATGCTGGTTTTGGTTTAACTCCAGAGCTTCGAAGGATTACAGGTTGGTTTGTACAACCGGAGTTATCATGAACATAACCAGAATTTAGATTTTCATATTTTTAGAAGAAAGTCGAGATTTTTTGCGGTCACTTATACAGTACGAAGAAACTCAGTAGCTGCTCTTTAAAAAAATGTAACAATATGTAAATAATACATACATAATATTGGCGTCACTCAGAAAAGCAGGTAAGTATTATTTAAATATTTTTATCGAATTATTGGAATGTCCTCTCAAAACCTACGCAACAACACAGGTTCAATTTATACTACCTTGTGGGCAGCCGACCGTTTCCATGCAAACTTGTCACTAAGAAATTCGTTAATTTTATACTAACCGCGATTTTAAAATATGTTGGTGTGAATTTCATATTGTCACAAATAAAAACCGGCCAAGTGCGAGTCAGACTTGCGCACCGAGGGTTCCATACTTGAGTATGTTTTCCAACAACTCCAACACTCCAAAAATTCAAAACTATTATAGGTACATTTAAAAAAAATCTGCCTTAGAATGTACAGGTAAAGCTCTTTAATATGATACCCCACTTATGATATCCCACTTAATATAGTTATCTTACTTTGAAAATTGAAAATAGGTGCCTGAACCATTATAATTTATAATAATTTTTTTGTAACCACAAATTCACAGTTTTTTTCCGTTACTTGTGTTACCTACCTGCCAATTTCATGATTCTAGATCAACGAAAATTACCCTATAGGTTTTCTTGACAGACGGGCAGACAGAGACACGGACAGACAGATAACAAATTGATCTTGTAAGGGTTCTGTTTTTCCTTTTGAGGTACAGAACCCTAAAAACCAGGTAACCCTTTAAAACGCTTTAGAAAACACACATTGTATACAAATTTTTTACGTTTATCCATATCAAACAAAAGTGAATTCCATTTGTATTCGCTATTCCAACACGCCAAAGTAAAGTTCCATCCATACAAACAATCGCTGCCCCGACAAACAAGCGTGCCGCAGACTATTTAGGGGTATTGTGTATGATATTTTTGCCGCTTTCCCTATAACTAATATCATTATTTTGAATGTTTGCAGTCTGTGTATGCATAACACCAGGGCCGGACTGAGCAGACTTGGTGCCCTAGAAATAGAAATAGAAATATTTTTTATTCAATTAAACTTTTTCAAATACTTTTGATTCACCAAATACATCTAACTATCTCGGGTCGGAATGCCTGTCTTACACCGCGAAGAACCAGCAAAAAACTCGGCAATTGCTCTCGCACAAATTGCACAAATCACCTTTTAAATAATTTTGATTTAAAGAGTTTTGAGGCTACGCAATCCCGAATGCCAAATGTACCGCTCAGGAAAGCAGTACGCTAGAGTCGATTAAATTGGCATTTTCAGATATAATTATTATTTAAATAGATTTCAGATAATCTTAAATGATTTGGACAGCCAAGTAAGCTTGAAAATAAATACTTAGGTAGGTGAGATCCACCAGAGATCAGCACCTGAAGAAGGTGGCGGGGAGCGGGTGGATGAGGAAGGCGGAGGAGCGTGTTTGGTGGCGCGCTCGCGGTCCAGCAGTGGAAACTCTGGTCCAGTGTCCCGAACCTTCGCTACACGAGCACCCAAGGTTATAGTAAACCTATATGTATTTACTATTATTGTTAGGATTGTGTAGTATATGTTGGTGGTATAGTGCATATATCTTCGCCACAAACGCGTCATGCTATTGCAGTTAATCCGGCTCGAAGGACCATAAAATGAATCTTCAGCGTTTAAATAGCCAATGATCCGCATAGTTGCGTGGCATCGCGTCACCCGGCTCAGGGTCCAGCCTGAACATCAGCGCTATAATCTCTTATGTCAAAGCATACAGTATTAATAAATTTTCATTTCAATTTTCATTTTCATTTCATTACGAGTACGAGCATACCATTACGAGAATTTAATGATAGTTTTAAAATAAGAACTTCAATGTATCGTCCTCATTCCAAACGTATAAAAATCATGTCACCCGACAAACGTTATCTACAATTCATCGTATCGTCCGGACCATTTGTTTCCGGAGTAGCATCAATTTTCCGGAACCCCGGACGCCGGACACGGGTTACCGGCGGGCAAACAACTTGAATGTTTTAACTTATTTCCACATGTTGTTCTTGAGGCCTTGTCGCTTGTATTTCTTGTGGCTCGATGTTTTTGTTCAACGTATCATAAGGGCCTTCTTATTTCTTTTAACATCTACTAACCTCATTTATTTTTGTCTTGTACAAAAAATGAAACAAATTCTTGGTATTATAAGTATTTCTTATTTTTATTATTTGAAATGCAAATAAGACAATTAATATTTTGGCATTTTCAGTGGAACACAGAGAATCTGGATACAAACATACATACATAGACTGCTAAAATTATAACCCTTCCTTTTGGCTTTGCTGCAGTCGGGTAATTTTATCAAAGCTCTTGCATTTTTAGTGTAGTTACCTAAATGAATTGCTTGGGCTTCGATGTCGACACCGGAAGTGCTAATTAATTAGAGAAGCCTATTTGAAGCCAGACCAATTAGACTCCGGCAATTCATTAGTCTATATCCGGTCCTTTAAAGAGTAGACCTTTGAGGCAGGACAGTTTTTTTATTCAGGTCTTTCGGTCTGCTGGAAACGATCTTCTTGACTTAGCAACCTCACTGACGCAGTGGTAAGCGCTGTGGTCTTATTAGTGGGAAGCCTCGGGTTCGATTCCCTGCAAGGGTTTGGAATTTTATCATTTCTAAATCTCTGGTCTGGTCTAGTGGGAGGCTTCGGCCGTGGCTAGTTAACACAGTAACGCATTTTATGAAAATAATTTGAAAAATTAAAAGGTGATTTTCAATCGTCGAAATTTGGGTGTTAGGTATAAACTTCTACCTAAACATTCGGGAAAAAAGTGTGATCATTGTATGTACTTTTATACTCACAAACTAATTTCCACGCGGACGAAGTCACGGGAATAAGCTACTAACAAATAAAATAGATAAAATCTGTTGAAACGACGTCACGATAAACTTTCGCATTAATATTATCATAATATCAGAGAAAGTTGCAGTTGGAAAACTTTAAACAAAACAGTTCAACAATATCACATAAAAAGTGTGAAACAAATTGCTATTCACGTCGTAGAACAAAGCGAGTGGGCGCCAGACTCAATTTAACTTAGAAAAGCTTAAATAATGGGCATTATCGCCACAGCAAACAATGTTACACATAAAGTAATAAACACAACGCTCCACTGAACTCTAATATTCATGACAAAAATATTAAAACTAGCAGGGCTGCTATATTTTTAGACAATACGAAATTAAAGCTGCTCAGTGCAACCACCGTGAAGCAATCATACAGAGACGCAACGTGTGAATGCGGATGAGTAACTCAATTTTGAAATACATTTTTCAGTGCTAAAATGAAATCCGTATTAGGATAAATTTCTCAACAGCAAAATTTTCACGGCATGGATGAAATTGGTAGTGCCAAACGTTATTCTGCAGTTCAAATTTTTTTTTCAGGTAAGTAAATAATAATATAAATGCGAAAGTGTATCTATCTGTCTGTCTGTTAGCTTTTCATGGCTCATCCGTTTAACTGACTTTGACGAAATTTGGTACAGACAGCTTGCATCCCAGGGAAGACTACGTTTAGTCCCAGAAAATCAAAGAGTTCCCACGGGATTTAAAAAAATCACGTTCACCATTCTAAATTCACGTTGACAAAGTTGCGGGCTTTATCTATTTCAGCTATTACTCTACTACTTAGTGACTACCAAATATACTATAACTCGCAAAAAAAAAGAAACAAATGGGTTTTACACTTGGTAGTGTACATACCAGTGATAAGTAACTTCATTAGAACACGTTGGAAAATAAGCAAGAAATTCTACATAATTGAGGTAAGAATTTGGAAAAGAGCTTATTTCACAGATAGGTACTTTATGTAAATCGGTGCAAAGCTCAATATTGCTTGTTTATAGTAAACGGCTCACAATCATTTCGCTAAAAGGGCCTGGTCGTGTGTAAGTGCAGCACGTAAACCTAACTGCACAGTTGTTAAACCATAAAGCTTTGTTCAAACAAAGGTGGCAACAAACTGTAGGAAAAGAAGAATGCTAATTATTGTGAATGAAAACAGGAATAAGCAGGCGTGGATATGCACACTTTAAATGATATATCTATTTTATTGTTTGCCTTCTCCGCTATGTTCGCTTCTATGTTTTACGCGTTTTTGAGGTTTTTTTTAACTTAAAAAATACAAAACATACATCGAGTCACATTGCACTTTATAATATTATTTTAATACCCTTGCTTATACTATTAATCTGTTACCTTTGCCTATAATAGAAGGGTCGTCAAAATGTAAATGTAGCTTTTTCTAGTGTTTGCTTGTATTTTGTGCATCATACACGTTATATTACCATTTGAAGTTATAATATTATGTGCACTTTATGCATCCCACGTTATTCCATTGAAAATCCCACGCGTATCATATCGGGTCAAAATGTACCCTTAATAATAGGTACCTACTTATTTAAACACTGAAACAAAAAAATGATTTTAGTATATTTTACCTCTACATGGAAATGAAATCTCGCGTTACATAGAGCCTCGATAGCTCAACGGCTGAGGAGCGGACTCAATTACGAAAGGTCGGCAGTTCAAATCCCACCCGTTGCACTATTGTCGTACCCACTCCTGGCACAAGCTTTACGCTTAATTGGAGGGGAAAGGGGAGTATTAGTCATGATTAGCATGGCTAATATTCTTTTTATAAAAAACTAGCCGATGCTCGCGGCTTCGCCCGCGTGGATTTAGGTTTTTCGAAATCCCGTGGGAACTCTTTGATTTTCCGGGATAAAAAGTAGCCTTTCTCAATAAATAGTTTATTTGGATAAGGATAGTGTATTTGACGATAATATGATCAATAAACATAGGCTAATAATCAGGGGGCACGGCAGTGCCCCCGCCAAGACGAGCCAAACGGCGGCCGGGGCGCTACGTACCTTTTTCTCGAAGTGTTTCGCCGTATTTTCGACCCGTCATAACTTCGGTCTGGATGACGCTAGAAAGCTGAAATTTTCAGTATAAGGTGTCCTCAGCAAATTTACTAAATATACTAAATATCAAATATCTAGCTTTTATGGTTACAGATTTATTGATACCTAAAATACGCAGATTTCGTCCCTCACTGATGATCATCAAAACCTCTACTCAAAACCTCTAAGGTACTTCCCGAAGTCCTAGAAGACTGAAATTTGGTATGTAGACTAGAAATTGACTACAAACTACAGGAAAATTAAGAAATTGGAAATGCCCCCCCTCTACGCCTCTTACGGGTGAAGCAAATCTGTAAAATCTGTCGCTAGAAAGCTGATATTTTCAGGATAAGATGTCCTGGGCAGATTTATTAAACGCATTGAGTATCAATTGTCTAGCTTTTATAGTTTCAGATTTATTGACAGTCAAAACTTCTAGTCTGTAATTCTAGGGTACTTCCCGAAGTCCTAGAAGACTGAAATTTGGTGTGTACACTAGAAATTGCATACAAACTACAGGAAAATTAAGAAATTCAAAAATTTCCCCCTCCACTCCCACGTATGGGGGAAGCAAATTATTTGTAAAGTCTATCGCTAGAATGCTGATATTTTCAGGATAATATGTCCTTGACAGACTTATCAAACGTGCCAAGTATCAATTGTCTACCTATTATGGTTTCAGATTTATTGCCATTCAAAACCCCTCTAGTCAAAAGTTCTAAAATACTTCCCTAAGTCCTAGAAGACTGAAATTTGGTATGTAGGCTAGGGATTTCATTAAAACAACAGGAAAATAAACTTTTCCCAGTCTGTACATTTAAAAAATGTGTTTCCTGAAGTCCTAAAAGACTGAAATTTGATATATCTGCTTTAAAATTGAGTTGCAAGATTCCACCCAAACAAACATAGTTACATACATTGCAAGAATAAAAGCTTTTAAAAAAAGAGGTAACGATAGAGAGCGGGCCATGAAAATGATGTAGGTACCTACAAAAAATAGATCCAAAAAAAAAATCTAGGGCACCTGCCAAAAAGAAATGAAATCCCACCAAAAACATTTCATGTAAAATGTTGCCAAGACTCACAAGTTCATAATGCTTTCACTGTTAAAAAGTGATGAGATCTCTAGTAGAGCCAAGCCCCTAGCTGAGCTTAGAATTGCGCTGCCCATGGGACCTATCCCAAGTCCAAAGTATATAGCTCTTAAATGCTCTTGAGTATATCACATTTATAACAATAAAGAACAAATAACTCTACTTACAAGCTCTGATTTTACAAACCCTAAATCTTGATTAAAAAAGTACGGCTTGGCCGTTTAATGTTCGTGAAAGCATTACATGGCATAACATATTATATTAAGGTCATAAGGAATAGTTTGTTCGACAATTACTAATTTTTATTATACTTCATGATTGTCGCACAAGCTATTCCGGGCTTAAATGTCATATCAGATAAAAGTACCACGAACATTAAACGGCCAAGCCGTCCTTTTTTAACCAAGATTTAGGGTTTGTAAAATCAGAGCTTGTAAGTAGAGTTATTTGTTCTTTATTGTTATAAATGTGATATACTCAAGAGCATTTAAGAGCTATATACTTTGGACTTGGGATAGGTGCCATGGGCAGCGCAATTCTAAGCTCAGCTAGGGGCTTGGCTCTACTAGAGATCTCATCACTTTTTAACAGTGAAAGCATTATGAACTTGTGAGTCTTGGCAACATTTTACATGAAATGTTTTTGGTGGGATTTTAATTACTTTTATTCTATGGAAAAGTGGTTATAATGGCTAAAATATAAATGTTTGGTTTATACTATCGCGGACTTTTTTGTAGGCATTATTGAGTTCTACAACTTTTCTTTTCTATAGACGCCTTACTCCACAATTTTCACTACCACGAAAAATCCTATCTATTTTCCGGGATAAAATATAGCCTATACGGATTCGAAAGAATTCCTTTAAGTAATGGTAAAAGAAATTTTGAAATCGGTCCAGTAGTTTTTGAGCCTATTCAATACAAACAATATATAATAAATCATTGAATTTGAATTTGAAACATACAAAAATACAAAAATACAAAGGTTTCCTCTTTATAATATTATTAGTATAGATAAAAAAATAGAGATATTACAATTTTTATACTCACGAGTCATGAGGCTTGATGTCTGCTGTCAACCTAGTGGGAGGTCTTCTAATGCTGAGTTTCGTGGGACCCCAATGTCTACCGGATTTTTGAAATGGTACCCTGCTCATTGCCACATTAGCTTTGCAACACGTTGAGCTCTGTCGGTTTCAGTATTATTGGTTTATCCAAAAGTGTTATTAAAAGATGGAACCCCTAGTGAAAATAAAACTCAGCAAATAAAAGCCCGCTAGGCATAAGCTGTCAAAAACGCAATGCAGGTAAAAATGAACAGTATCGAAAGCTTTCGAATCGCAACATTTTCTTGTAACGTCGATTTCAGGTTTAGCTTTTTTTCAGTAAGTTTTAAGCAATTAAATATCACTTGCTTTAACGGTGAAGGAAAACATCGCGAGGACACCTGCATGCATGAGAGTTCTCCTTGATGATTTCAAAAGTGTGTGAAGTCTGCTAATTCAGACTAGACCAGAGGTGGACTATGTCTTCATCCCTTCTTATTCTGAGACGAGACCAATGTAGGCAATAAGGGCTGGTAGGTATGGGTTGATTATGATGAAGTGAATTGTAAAACCTGAAATGCATACAAAGTTATATAATAACACAAGAATCGCAATATGAATGCTACGGAATATACGAACTGGCGGCAGGTGTCAAGACTACTTTTGTAAAGAATAAAGAATCTCAGAGTTTGCACAAATTTCAACTTTAGGTTCGGCTCACATTTGCAATCTTTTTTTAGAATAGAATAGAATAGAATAAAATTTATTCGTTGAAACCGACACATAAACATAGTATTACAAATAATGACGCTTAGACAAAACTAAAAATAATAAATAATAAAAATAAAAAATATAAAACCTAAAATATAAAACTTAAAAACTAACTTAACTTAAACAGTGTATTATTAAAAGATTCCTATTTGTTTATTTTTAAAAGAATAATACTCATATTTACCATGACTAGCATTCCCCTTTCTCTTCCAACTAAGTGTAAAGCTTGTACCAGGAGTGGGTACGACAATAGTGCAACGGGTGCGGTTTGAACCACCGACTGTTTAGGTTTTAGTCCGCTCTTTTATCCGTTGAACTATTGAGACTTAGATTTTTATTAATAATTACGGGAAAACGGGAGCAAGAAATATTTTTTGGGTCAGGAATAGTGGGATTTAGAAGTTCTCATGGGACCGAAGTCGAAGGCGGCCGCTAGTGTGAATATGAAATTGCAGTAGATAAAGCATAACTTGTAAGAGTGGGACTACCCTTAGTTTAAACTTGAAAATAATGGCTAGACAAAGTGTAGCCAGGTGTGGCAATAACCATTAGTGATTTATTGAATTTTCAGACTTGCCGTGATCTACGAGCGACGGGAGGGGAAAGTTTTTACGATAAAAATGGAGTTTTATCATTTTTTTCTTTTTTGCTACAATATCAAGACGGGGGCTACCTACTGGTTGGGAAGCATTTTCTTGAATTTATTGAAGTACAGTGCTTGAATATTGAGGTAAAAAAGCCAAGTTTTATAAAATCTAGCCATTATTCAATTCAGGATTTTTATCTTTCTGTTTTCTTCTGCTTTAACTTAACTAACCAATCCCAGCGACTCCGTCCGCGTGAATTCCGCGTATTCAAAATTCCATGGCAACTCTTTTGGGATAAGAAGACAATATATTAAGACCTACTTTATGATTTATGCAAGCCTGTAGACCCACGGGTGCCATTTTCAAGATCGGTTAACTTTTGAGTCGTGAAAAGTTTATGGACAGACACACTTTTTCATTCATTAAATTAGGTATTAGTGTGTTTGTTGTATGTTGACTAAGAACTTCCGCATTGGAACTTTTTTTACCTGATCTTTTTAAAACGCTTTCATTTGAACCTACAGGTTCCTTAACAAAAGCACTATACCTACAGATAACTTTTATTGGATGTGTGACTTTTGTATTTAATTTTTTTTGTGTTTGTGCTATTTTTATGTATTGCCTATTTTTTATTTTGATATGACACTATAACTATTCAAGTTATCATGGGGCTGATAGGAAAAAATATCCATGGTTATAAAATGCCCTAAATAAAATATGGAAATAACCTGCATTGGCAGGCTCATTTGACTATTCAATACAAAAGCGCTTTATAAATTAATGCTTTATTTACTTGGATTAAGCGCAAATAATAATTTTACTAAGACCATTTTGCAAATTATCTGTTTGAGCAGCCAATACGTAATATTTATGTATTAAAACGTATATTTTGAAACTAATTTTTGTTTCATAAATTCTTTTCAATATTCAACATACTTTGAAGACTTGTTTTATACACACGTTTATTCCAATGTATTTTTATCATGCGTAGGTAAATACATGATGGTGACATACTCGTAAATATTAGTCGTGTTATTGCATAAAAGTCAACTGTAGATATTATTTTGTGTACGTAGATAACTATAAAAAAACCTAGCTTGGTCTGTCGTGGACTACACAAATTTGAACCACATAGGTATTTTATCTCTTGAATAACCCCACGTTGTGATCTAGTGGGAACACCGCCGATGGGAGTTGATTCCACAGTTTGCATGTGCGTGGAAAAGGATCTGGCACAACGGGGAGCGGTCGAAGTGCACCAGGCACCCAGGTGTAAAGCTATCACAACTGTTGCACTGTTGTTATTGGCATGTGGGACTCCGCCGTGGCCGCGTATAAATACCTACACCACTACACCGCTTAAGAATATTTTATGTTCCAATAATAGGATCTCGTTGAAAGTTATTAATAAACCTGTAACATTTCGGTCCGCGGAACGGTTTATTGTTTCATAGCCTTTAGTTTGCGCTTCTATAAATTTAATTTTCGGGTAATTTTACCTATATCAGACCGAATAAATTAATATTCCAGTTACATTGAATTTTAAATAGCCTTCAAATCATGCGGTAAAGTTTTGTTTACTCGCCTTAACAGGGCTCTCTCCGTCACTCGTTTCATACAATGGTAGTTCCAATTTCATTTGAATACTAAGCAACCAAAGTCCATGAAATTTTGCAGACATATTCTAGAAACTATGTCTGTGGTTTTCCAGATTTCTGTAAAAATATTTGGTTTCAAAGTTACGTGGTCTTAAAATTTTCATACAAATCTTTGAGCCCCTGTAATTTTAAAACTACATATTTTTAGAAAAATCTAAAACACCACAGACACAGATATTAGTTTCTAGAATATGTCTGCACAATTTCATGAAATTTGGTTGCTTAATATTCAAATGAAATTGGAACTACGATTGTATGAAACGAGTGACGGAGAGAGCCCTCTTAAACCTTCAGATCGTTTAAAAACTTTTTGATAATAATTTTCGTAAAATTAACTCTGTAGCGAATTTTGATAAAGTTTGCTCGCTAACTTCTGCTTACTACTAGAAACTATGATTTCTATGAACTCGGGAGCTCTTACATATTCCATAGCGCTCACGAATGTGACAGAAAGGTCATCCAAAATAGTTTTAAATAGCTCCGAGAAGTAGGTGAAAGCGCAGTAGCTCAGTTCTCAGTTCTAAAGATGGCGTGAGACGGCATCGTGTCATTTCGAATATCGTTTACCAATTTCGCTGCAGCACAGTTTCTTGAAACTTTAATCAAACTGCAAAACAGCTGTTTCGTCCGTAATTGAAAATTCTATTTGCTGAAACTTTGGCCTCCACTTAATAAATAAATAAATCTCTCGGATGTCTCGTAAACTGTGAGCGGAGTTTAATATAACCGTGCATTTGTTTTGTTGGGACCGCGAGTGATATACTGAAACGCGCGTCAAAGCGAATGGTACAGTGCGTCGGGTCATTGTTACCGTGTATTTACATATTCGCCATCGTGGCGCCTGGCGCCGTTCGCCGAAGCCATATTGCCGTTAGTCGCGGCAGAAGCGATTAACGGACGCGCCGTGGGACCTCATAAAATACTCCAAAATGTTATCTAACAATTTAGACTATTTTGATATGCCTACATCAATATTTATATTTTAAAGACTAGCAATACAATACACAGAGTAGCGAACAATCTTGCCAAGTGTAACCAATCCTATGAAAGTAGATAAGTTGCAAGCCGCAGCGTTGAGCTCAACATACAGTTGATGTATGACTTCCCAGTAACTTGTAGAAATCTTGTAGTTCGTTCAAAGTAAAACACTCCAAGTATTTATATTTTAGTCGTAGTAATAACTAATACCTCGCATTATCTATGACACTTCTAATTAACCTATTTGACAGTTGGTATCTATCTATGTAAAAGAGATATGATAGTACATTGCATTGATTTATGTATTAGATAGTAAAAGTAAAGGCAGTGCTATACATATTTTTTTCTGATTAAAATAAGCTTTGAAACAATTTTGAACAACACTACTGTTTACACGACATCCCAAAAAAGGAGAGTAATGTTTTCAGGGTGCAGGTATGTATGTAATTGCTTTATTTCATTATGACAGCCTGTGTCCTGCCAAAGGTAAGTGAATCGTGGCCTACTGGTCAAAGACGCTCCGGGCATGTGCCCAAGAGAGACGCAGCAGGTTCGAATCTCGGCGGATCTGTTATTTTTGATTGTAAATGTTTGTCACTCCTTCATGCCATAATCACTGAACAATTTAGCTAAAATTTGGATTGGAGATAGCTTATATCCTGACTTAACAAATATTTTACTTATTATCCCGGAAAATCGAAACCTACGTATATTGACACTCACGCAATCGCGGACTTCATCTAGTCAAAAAATAAAATAAACTCAGACCTTTTTACAAATGGTTTGAAGCCAAACGTTTTGTCGGGTAGGTATTAGACTATGAAAAGAAAAATTATTTTAGTATTATCTGATTTGCCTTTTCGGTAACGAAACCACTCTGGGATAAAGCCCGGTTGAGAGCTGATAAAATCTTTGTCGTTTGCTGCTCATTTCAAGATAAAAAGGAAAAATCTCTTGAATACATAGGTAGGTAAGGCGAAATAGGTTAAGTATATAAGCGCAAAAAATCATTTTTAACCCCCGACCCAAAAAGAGGTTAGAGTGTTATAAGACGTGTGTATCTATGTATCTGTGTATCTGTCTGTTGAACCGTAGCTCCTAAACTAATGAACCGATTTTAATTTAGTTCTGATTGAGAGTGTTCTTAGCTATAATCCAAGAAAATTGGTTCAGCCGTTTGAAAGTTTTTAAGCCTCAATAGCTCAACAGGCTGAGGAGCCGACTGAATTCTAAAAGGTCGGCGGTTCAAACCCCACCCGTTGCACTATTGTCGTACCTACTCCTAATACAGCTTTGCGCTTAGTTGGAGGGGAAAGGGGAATATTAGTCATGATTAACATGGCTAATATTAATCTAATCTTAATGGCTCTTTTCTAGTTACTGTAACCTTCACTTGTCGGGGGTGTTATAAATTTTTAATTTAAACTGGTCTACGTTACAATTAAAGGACTATAATTATGAATTATGACACATTATAATTATGATGATGATTAGTGGTATATCACTACGTAGTGTAAGTCACTGGGTTTTAGGATGGCAACTAGCTGCGGTGTAAATCAAATCAAATCTAAAGATTTCTATTGATTCTATTTCAAATTAAATCAATCCGCATTTTTAGAGTTTCGTACCTCAAAAGGAAAAAAGGAATCCTTATAGGAAGGATCACTTTGTTGTCTGTCTGTCCTTCGTGCCTGTCAAGAAACCTACAGGATACGTCCCGTTGACCTAGAATCATGAAAGGTAGGTAGGTAGGTCTTATAGCACACGTGTTTATGATGGGTATTTGTACATTGTGATTTGTGATTCATGACAATCCCTTGTTTGAAAGTAAAGGAATAAGAACGTGAGGCACTTATTCAGATTACGTTAGTGTTCGCCAGCGGGAAGTAGTTACATTACAGCTACAATGGCACGTATGATCCGCCATTATGCGCGCTGCTGACAAAAGATCTATTTTCTATTCACGACCGCCATTGTTGTGCTGATAATATATGCCACTCTATCGCGTCGCATCTCCGATGACTTACGCCTTTTTACTGTTGGTGCCAAATATAGATCTCTGTTGATAGATAACGACATAAGTGAGTCTCACCGCTATTTACGCACAGTTGAAAACAGAGAGGTGTTTTTACATATCATTGCAGTGTCGTAATTTTCATTGCTGAGGTTGTGGTCAGGTGAGAACTGACTGAACTGAGTCGAAATATCGGCAGTTAAAAAATTAAAATGATCGTAGCATGTACCTATCCGTTATCTTAAATATAAAATGTAAGTTAAATAACGTTAGGCATGTTTGAAGTTTAACCATGACTAATATTCCCCTTTTTCCTCAAACTAAGCTAACGAAAAAATTGCGCTAGTTTATGGAATGGGTAGGACAATTATTCTACCCTTCCTACAGCTAAATTCATTAAAAACTTACTTTTTATCAAGTAGATAAGTACCTACTTTAATCGCGTGCAACATGACATTTTTATAAAATAAAGCTGTAAAAACTCGCATTAAAATTCGTAAGTATAAAAAGATGCTTCAGTTAAATAAATATTATGAATAGCATAGAAACCGTAATATTATCTCTAAGAACAGAGAGGTGTCACATACTCGTATTAGAGGCGGTATCGAAAGTAGGCGGCAGTCTCCATATCCACTCAAGATGGAACGCACTTGCCTAGAAGATGCTTATTCACTCTTGACTAGAAACTGATGCCGAAAGGGCGTTCCATATCCTAGCGGTTTGAATCAGAAACTCTTTGGTTTTCCAGGATCAAAGTAGTCTATATAACTCTTCAGGTGTTTAACTATATCCATGCAAACATCGCCGAACCATTGATATTTGCGGTGCAGGTGCCAAACAAACAAATAAACACACTTTCGCATTTATAATATTGGATTTTTAAAAACCTAAAATCGCGTAAAGTCTTATCAGGTTATTTATAATATTAGAAGGATACAAATATACAATGCAGATACTGACTAACATATCAATGAATACAGCTCTCCGCTAAGACCACCTACGACAGTAGGTTCTCTCTACAAAGTATAACTCGATGTCTACAAAGTACTCGTAGTTCCCCGTATGTAGGTTAGGGAGCGGTTGCGGGCAGTCGCGCTAATAACAATAAAAGCAGTGAGTGCTGACCCGCGCGAGGTAATTGTCTCTTACTTTGCAATTAAATAACAGCTAAATGTTTACTTGAAGTATGATAGAGCCACAGCATAAAAAGATGAGTATTTCATATAGTCGGTCGACGGAAACTGGATTGCACTGTCTAGAAACAGAGAAATCCTGCGTTGTGAATGGGGCGAGACGGGGGAGAGATCATACCAACCGGCAGAAGTCGTCTTACTTTTAAATTGCATAATGAAAAATTAATAACATAATAGTTACAGTTCAGGTTTTACCTACCTTTTAAATTTTCAGCAGTATTTTCACTGTTAATGTTGCATTTTTCTAATAGGTTGTATCTGAAACAATACAAAATTATTTGAATAAATATTTACTAAGAAATAATATTAAGTATAAAATTATATTTTTATTTTTCGATGTCGTCGAGTTAGCATAATGCCGGAATGCTAAATCAGCACGGCTTTTATCGCAAGGGCGGTAACTGGCCATGTCTGAAACGTCCACCAGACAACACCCTGAACCAATTGATAACTTAGGATTTCCCGAACGATCCAGCCGACTATCCAACATCTCCCATACTTTTACAGCACTGCGTTAGAAGGGCCCTCCGAATAATACTAAGGCTGCTCGCATTTAGGATGCGTTTTCGTACGAATTTGACTCGTGCGAGCTATATTTTCAAAGTGATAAACTACGCACGAACAAGCCCAACCTTCCAAGTATTATGGGAGCGTGAGTTAGTTAGTCATACGCATATACGTAATTAGATACGTGCTTGAAGTTCCAAAAATAATCCGAACTTGTTCAGATTTTTAGATACACTTTCAACACTTTCGTGTAGAATTTTTCTCCATCCATAAAAAAATACTGAGAAAAATTTATTAAGTTGGTTTGCGAACACGGTCATATTTGTGGAGTTAAAGTGGAATGAAGAATGAGTAGAATCAAAGAAGAAAATTATCTTGAAGATACAGATTATTATTCATCACGCACCAAAGAGAACTTTATGAAAGCGATAGGATCGAGACACTGCCTATATTTTGACGAAGAAAAACATAATATTCAGTGTGCGCATTTAATCGTACGACCAGTAGGTATTCATATTATGTTTACGTACGATACAAATTTGACTATCATTAGCTAAGTACAGCAATATTACACCTCACAACATTGCTCCGGCAATTAGCGCCCCCTACTACGCTTACGAGAGGTTATTTACTGTTAATTAAAATAAATAGCGCAATAACAAGTTCCGCTTCTCCTTTATTTTATTATTACACTCTCAGGTTCCCCGGGCACGTAGTTTTACAACTTTTAATTGTTATTATATGAATTTTGTTACAATGTAACAAAGTACCTACTACCTACCGTATATTATATTCTCGGCTTTAGAAAATGGAGTTCGGGTATTAGAACGGGTAGAGTACTCTACTCTTTCATAATATTAAAGAACTTGATGCATATAAAATGAGTTCTCACGCGCCATTTTAACTTTATGTGTCGACTGCATGTCAAAAGTACGATTTTAAGCCTTATTTTAAAGGCGAACCCGTACTCTCGAAAGTTGAGACATTGCATTAAAATGGCGCATGAGAACTCATTTTGTATGGACTACATATCATTGTGTATTGAGCATGCAATGCAATAATTCCTTGTGAATGATGTCGCTGGTATTTCCTTAAAAGAGTATTTTAAAATACATCCATTGTTTTTCGGATGGCCGATGCCATAGCATTCATCGTTAGTTTACGAGCCAAGTGATCGCTATAAACAACCAGGTGGAGCGATAGGCGCCGCCGCGCCGCAGGGATGTGCCATCAAAAGCGAATATTTTGCCAGATAGCTCCACCATTGCGTATATCTGCGGCTTTTTGAATGGTTTCAGTGTTATTTATTATTTTGAGGATTTATAGTATGGACGTGACGAAATCGCGCCGAGATTGGGTTCCAGTCGCCTATAACTCTACCAAAAAGATGCAAAATGTAGGCCGGGATTAAACCCTTTGAAGCTAGGCTGGATAAAATACGTCATTCAGGAGCCCAACTATTGACAGTTGCTACCAATATCGTCCATGCCATACCAGAATATGAGTTTTCTTGTTAAAAAAATCCTGACTCTTTTTCCCTGTCAATTTTTGTCTTTGTGGCTTTATTATAGGTATCCTATGTACCTATGTCAAAAGTACCTAATTCGCGCGAAAACTTGACATAATAGTTAAAAATCCAGTAACTTTATCCTTGCGCAATGTATTGACATCACGGTACGACCTTGGGAGTTCACGGCGAGGTTCAAATGAAGCGGAGCGGAGCGGAGACGTGATCAGATCAATCAAAATTCGTAGAGATGACAATATAGGATTACTTTTTGTTCACTAGCAAAGAAAACGAATACGAGGATGAAGAAAGTGAGGAGGGAAACGAGATGAGCGCGAAGGATAACCACGGAGTACAGATATTCTGGTTATCTTTGAGGAGAACAGATAGCGAAGAGGACGTAGTAGAAGAAGGGGATCCCAATAAGTAGACACTACGAAAAGCTAGTGTCATTATTCAAGTTATATCAGCTATCAAAAATAGTATGTGGGGTTTTAGGTAAAATCATGTGTAACTGTTCCAGGATTATTAAAAATTACACTCTAGACTCTAGAGAAACCGGGTTAGGTCAGCTAATAGAGTATAAAATCCACTTCAGAGTGCCGCTATACTAGAAAGTGGCAATATCATAACGGAATAACCGGAATAATGACATGACTTCGTGACGGCTGACAGGTGTAAGCGTTTGTCGTATAGCTACTCTACACAAAGTTACTCTGTTGTATAGCTGCTCTGTGTAAAGTTGCTCTGTAGTACAGCTGCTCTGTACAAAGTTACTCTATCCTGTAGCTGCTCTTCACGGAGAAAGCTCTCCGGATACATTATTCACGACATTCGCGCAATAGATATTCATTTACAATAAAACACGGTTAAAGCTCTCTTTTACAATCTTTGTCTAGTCTGTGTAACGAAGAGATATTCTCCAAGATTTGTACGATATTTGATTGTCCAATTTCAAAATTGATTTTTAACCCTCGACCCTAAGAGAGGGGTGCTATAAGTTTGACCGTGTGAATCTGTCTGTGGCATCGTAGCTCCTAAAGTAATGAACCGATTTCAATTTTGTTTTTTTTTGTTTTAAAGGTGGCTTGATCGAGAGTGTTCTTAGCTATAATCCAAAAAAAAAACGGTTCAGCCGTTTGAAAGTTATCAGCTCTTTTCTAGTTACTGTTAACCTTCACTTGTCGGTGGTGTTATAAATTTTTAATTTACACTTGTACACTGTTACAATACCGATTCTGGCACCACTGTTTGTAAAAACGTATAAACGGAACCTGCTTAATCTAAATTAATTTAAAAAAACTTTTCATCCTTTTCTTAGTCTAGACATATTTTTTTTTACAAAACAAAACTCATGAAGAACTTTCATTACTTACTCATCCATACTAATATTACAAATGCAAAAGTGTGTCTGTCTGTTTGTCTGTCTGTCTGTCTGTCTGCTACCTTTTCACGGCCGAACAGTTTAACCGATTGTGACGAAATTTGGTACAGGGTTAGCTTATATCCCGGGGACGGACATAGGCTCCTTTTTATCCCGGAAAATCAAAGAGTTCCCGCGGGGTTCTAACAACACTCTCAATCAAGCCACCTTTCAATTAAAAAAAAAGCTAAATTATAATCGGTTCATTAGTTTAGGAGCAACGATGCCACAGACAGATACACAGATACACACGTCAAACTTATAACCCCTCTTTTTGGGTCGGGGTTTAAAAGGAGTCAGAAAATCCGTGTTCCTGAAGTAAAATAGATTGTTTCCGGATATTTCCAGTATAACAAGTAACGACTCCTCTCGGCAGGTCGTGCTTGACGCGCATTTTATTTTATTTCGCTATAAATGTGAGTGCGCTTCAGGAATATCCCTAGCGTGTTGAAGGTAAAAATAAATTGAAGCCTCAAACGCTTAGCAGTAAGACCTCAAATACTGAACGGGTTTAGGTTCGAAGTGGAACCGCAATCGTTAGAAAATTACATATCTACATCTAGATATTTATTTCTAGTAGCTGATCCCCGTGTGGCATTACGTCTTTAAAAATACCGTGGGAATTCTGATTTTCTGGGACACAAAATAGCCTACGTCCATCCCCGGGATGCACATCTCTGAGCCTTTCGTCAAAATCTGTTAAGCGGATGAGCCATGAAAAGCTAGCAAACAGACAGACGGGGACAAGCATTTTTGTTTTTTGCCTAATAATTTTATTAATTTATCAGATGATGCCCGCGACTTGGATTTTTTTTTTTAAATCTCGTGGGAATTCTTTAATTTTCCGGGGTAGAATGTAGCTACTTCTGTACCAAATTTCATATAAATGGGTATAACAGCTCAACCGTAAGATTTTTTAAGAATCCGGTGGGAGCTCTTTGATTTTTCCGGCCTACGTCCACCCCTAGGATGTAAGCTAAGTCGATACCTTTCATCAGAATTGGTCAAACTGTTGAACCGTGAAAAGCTTGCAGACAGACAAACATTTATATTTAGGTATAATACATATTAGCACATGGATGCTCTCGGTTCTTCCTAAACAGGTTTTTGTTTGTTTCTCAATATAAATATTATAATCAGCTCAAGGCAACGAACTAACATTAAAAACATTTTAACCTTCATCGAACTGAGCGTATTGAGGAACATAATCGCATATCGAAGTGAAAGTGAAGTAATGTGAAAACATAAAGTGCGCGATATAAGCGGCTTGCATTGACCCTCTTTCGGGTTTATTTGATTTTGTTATTACCCCAATAACATTAAAAATCACAATAACTCTTTAAATTATGGCTACGGTTTCAGAAATTTGCCGCTGTTAAATGTTAATGCGATCATTCTGGATTGAGGCCAAAGACCTAACAAGTATTCCTATAATAAATGGAAATGTAGGTAACTTATACCCGCTTACTTGGCGGTAGTGGTACGGGGCTCAGACATTTTCTAAGATTTCTCTGCATTTGTCATTTTTGTTAGTAAAATTTTCAATGGGTTGCGTTCTCATAACGGTTAAAAATGTGATAATAATTTACGGAGTAAATTTTATTTTACTACAAGTGGAGTTATTTTACTAAAAGCTTTTTCATGGGAGTTTATAAATAGGAGCGGTAATAGCTGGGACGTAGTGTGGTTGCAATACTTATAAAATATGGGTAGGTACTAGGTGGGTATATACATACCCTTACTTCCATAGGCCAGTTGTTAGTTATAAGGTAAAAAAGCGGTGGTTAAGGGGTTGGCCATCTATTCGGGAGATCGAAAGTTTAATCTCGGGTACGCTTATCTAACTTTTCGCTTGCTTTAACAGTGAAGGAAAAGATCGTGAGGAAACAAACCTGCATACCTGAGAATTCTCCATGATGTCCTCAAAGGTGTATGAAGTCTACCAATCCGAACGGCCAGCGTGGCCGACTATGGCAACACTTCTCATTATGAGGCGGGACTCGTGCTCAGTAGTGGGTTGGTGATGGGTTGATCACGATGATATTGTATTCGCAAACCTAGCTTTGTTGTTGACTGTACTTATATTATAATCTTTGTGATGTGAGTGAGCTATCCGCCCGTGTGGAGCGAGCACCGCAGCTCTCGCCAGATGTCGTGCTCTAGTTATGTGCTGAAACAAAGCGCAGCACCACGATCCTTATTGGATTTCACACATTTTGCATTCAACATTTCAATTTCAGACATATTTCCATATTCCAGAAATTCTAGCGCATCAAATAATAGACGATCTATTAGAAAATACGTTCCGATCAAAGATGATTTTGTTAGGCCGATATATTATATTCACCTATAACCTACTCATTTAATTTTCTGTTCTAATACTTTTCGTGAGTATTGTAGTGTAGCTAATTTTGCCAAAATATCACAATTATTGTTCTCCTTGTTGAGGGGTGCCTATCGTTGGAATCGGAGGGCGGGCGGGGCACATCGCATGTTGCGACATACAGATTTGTCTGGTTTAGCGGATATAGCAAATTAGGCTTTTGGTTCCTTGTTTATTATGGACTTCCGCTGAGTAACGACTGCCTCTATACTTTACCTTAAAAAACTGCTTAAATATTTTGATTAGACATAAAAATACAGAGCCTGCCCTGAATACTGGCGATGAGATCCGTATCTTAAATTCGAGCGCGAAAGTCGTTAGCGAATAGCGATGTTATCTGCCGATATCAGCGGCCTCGGTGCCTCGGCCACAGATAGCCGATAACGTTATGTAACGTTTGTTAGCGAGGCTTACTTTTACTTTACTACCAGAACGTAATTTTCGCTGCAAACAAACTTATCATCCTAATCATAGTCATGATTAACCCATTGCATCGGCGCGCGCCGGCCCACTACAGAGCACGGATCTCCTCTTGGAATGAGAAAGTTTTTGGCCACTATCCACTACCAACAAAAACTTATGGATAATTTTGTTCTTCCCCGTTGAAACAAGTGTTATAATTTGTTAAAACGCACATAACGAGGTCCGGGATTGAACCCCCCGACCTCCTGAATACGAAACGATACGTCTTATAGTAAGCATCAAAAATATCACTTGCTTTAACGGTGAAGGAAAACATCGTGAGGAACCCTGCATCCTGTGAATTCTCTATAATGTTTCAGTAAGGTGTCGGATCCGTATTTCGCAAGTGTGGTGGACTTCCCCTTCTAATTCCGAGAGAAGATCCGTACTCAGTAGTGAGTCGGCGGTGCGTTGATGATGGCAATGATTGCCCTTTAACGTCTAGTCTAGTCCGCGACTTTTTATACTAACAAACGTCCTAAGAAGATCAGATGATAATCTAGAAAAGATTTAGTTACTTGATCATCTGAAAAATACACTTAGCTCCGGTAATCCAATCCGGGCTTAGTAATAATAATAAATAATAAGATTGTATACATAACGAGAAAACACTTCGAAAAACACTTATTTTCGTGAAAAAGAAAATTCCGTTATTTACAATGTTATTAATATTCATAGGACCCATCTCCTGGGCGAGGGCGAAACATTATTCCCTTGAAAGCCTAGTTGGTATGAAAAGCGAATTATTGAAGTAAACAAGACGAAGTTACTTACTGTTTATTCATTAAAAAATCATAATAATATTTTATTCAAAACATTATTTGAATATAATTCCGTATTAAAAAGCTTGAGATATCTTAGTAAGTATAATACTCGTAGCATTCATACTGAGGTATGTAAGTACTCGATAATAAACGTTTTATAATCATCATTATGTTCAATCCATCTCTGGCTCACTTCTGAGCACGAGTCTCCTCTAAGAAAGAGAAAGATTTAGATTTTAGACCTTAGTCCACCACGCTGACTAGCAGACTGCACAAACCTTTGAAAAAAAAAACTCAGGCATACCTACAGGTTTCCTCACGATGTTTTCTCACACCCTTAAAGTAGGTGATATTTAATTTCTTATCTAAATACATATAAGATGTAAAGCTAACTGACTGACTGACTGATCTAGCAAAGCTCAAACTATTGGACCAATCGGGCTGAAATTTGGTATACCTACAGATAATTAATATGACATAGACATCCGCTAAAAAAGGATTATTGAAACGAAGTCCTAGCTCGACATACATTATTCAAGTTATATCTTTGAAAAATTGGTATTTGAACTTTCGGGCAAAAATGAAAAAATACGTGTTTCGAGATAGGTATATGGAATATTATGTATAAAATTTCCTACCGTATTCTCAGAGGGGCTTAGTCCCTTCCAATATGTGAATAGTTCAATATTCATTCACACTTCTTAAGCTACTTGAACCGACTTGGAGAGGTCAACTCCCTGTAATTAACGGCTCAAAGGGTCTTCCCTTGGGATCAGGGTCACCAAACTTACGTGTCGGCTATTCGCAATAAAAACTTGCATTTGGGACACCTTGTACAGGCGATATCGAGACTTCACACGCCTTTGAAAACATTATGGAGAAGTCTCAGGCATGCGCTTTTCCTCAAGATCCTGCAATTGCTTAAAACACATATAACTTAGAAGTTAGAGGTGCGTTCCCAGGATGGAGCCCCCATCCTCGCGAATAGGACCACTAGTACTTAAATCACCGTTAGTTTAAATACGGGACCTTAATTTATAGGATCTTCGAATTACTATGTCAAATACTGAATAATATTTAGTTAGTGGTGAGTTGGGTATAATAAGCTGGTAATAAGTGACACTTGCGTCGGGGATTTATGGCAGTGTGATGACTCGGGAAGCGCCGTTAATATTAATACTCACCCAATTAATGCGTAGTTCCCAACTTAATGAATAAATTATGGCGTTTCGCGTTGACACCCGGGTAACCCTAATTTCCATACAATATGTAACTTGAACTTTTCTGCTCTGTGTAAAGCGTTAGATATTACAATAATAAAGTCTTAGAAAAACTCACTAGATATTATGAGGTCCTCCGCCGCGCAGTGTTCGGGTTTGTTCGGTTAATCTCAGAAACTAGGTACTGCATGGATTTTAATACAGTTTTTATCAATAGAAAGAGGGACTAACTAAAAACGTTATAACTTATTATCATTTTGACAAAATAAGCTATGAGTATGATGATAAATGGTGAATTAAGTCGAAAAAAATCGTCCAATCTGAGAGCTTCCGTGGCGTCCGCTGCGTAAGTAGAACTTCAATTCTTATCTTATTATTTAGTTTCCCTATTTCAAAAGAATTCTAAATTTTAGATGTTTTTAGCATCAAGGATCTTAGTCCTAAATGAAAATTCCTGAAATTCATGAAAATCCTGCCAATCCGCACTGAGCCAGGTGGCAAACCATGGCCCAAACTCTTTTCTCATTCTGAGAGGAGACCCGTGCTCAGTAGTGAGCCGGTGATGGGTTGACGATGATGATGATGATGATGAAATGAAAATCGCACTAAATCTGAGCCATTTTCTAGCTATGTAGAGTTTGAGAGTTCATTCCTTTTCATGGCAATTAATTTATGCTTTATGGTTAAATAGAAATATCGTTATTAGGTATATCAATGATTTATTGATTCAAGAAATAGTAGAAAGTACTTAAAAGTAGCTAAAACGGAACCGAATACCCGGTAATAAATCAAACACTTTATGCACTTTAAAATTAACTTTATTCCATACATTTGTCATGTTAGTTCGACAGTTGGAATGGATTTTTGGGGGACCGGGATGCTGGAACTTAAACTTTTGCGGTGTACAGTCGACGATGAATTGGCGAATATGATTTACTTTAAATTGGATTTTACGTGATGTTTGGAAGATATTCAGTGGAACCATTCAGCTGTTCCAAAATTTAAGTTTCGCTTCGATAGTGGTCAAGCTTCGCAAATCATGCTATACAGGGTGTTATTGGAACGCTAGCAAAGACGAAGACAGGTGATAGTACTGGTGATTAATGATAAGATGCCTCAAATAAAAACGCAAAAAGTTAATTTTAAAACCTATATTTTTGAAAGTTCGCAATGTATTGCAAATAAGACATCTGACTGACATTAGAGGTCAACGAATGTTGCGTAGATATGTGTTACGAGGTCAATGCCAAATCGCAGATGGGACCTCGACCCCGAGTTTTGCACGCTATGCATACATAACATGACTTAAACTACAAGTCAAATGGTTATTGGTATTGGATTTTGTTTAAGTAAAGTAGTATAATAATAGCGCTAAATTTTCGCTAGCGTACTAATTACACCCTGTATAATACTTTTCTACTTATTATTTGATATAAATCTCAGTGCGGGTAATTTATAAGTTTTTAAAGTAATCAAGTTTTCTTGTTAGAAGTTTGCTGTTTGTTGTTGCAGACGGATTTCTCAAAAAGCACAATATTTTTTCCGCGAACTCTTACAGTTCTTGAGAATATTTAACTTACGGATTGTTTGAACAAGAAACTTACTTTTTAGTTGGAATAAACAGTTCATCGCGCACTGCTTATCTGTTTGTGTTAGCGCGAGTACCTATTTGCACTGAGGATTAATTATATTGTGACATACTTTCTTTGATTTTTTAATTTTAAGTACCGTACAACTCTTTGTGCTGCTAGCACTCTTTAACTTAAGTATTTATTTTTCTTTCTTCTTTTTCTTCCATGTTCCGTTTTTCATTTTAATTTATTTTATCAAATCGTTATTAAAAAAATTCAAATCCCAGTTACCTTAACCAAAAGTGTAAAAAACTTACGTAGAATTATTTCCGAGGTAGATAGGTAAAACTTAGATTTCTCCGACGTCAACGGTTGATAATATTGGAATACACTTGGTTGGTCCAATAGAAAAACAGGAAAGCCATTACAGGCAGTAACAACACTGGATATTAAGAAATCACACAAAATAGGGTGAGGAAAACTGACAACCTCACAAAAACCCTTTGAAAGTGTTTTTAGCACATACCTAATATATCCCTGATAGGTTTCTACGCGGTATCGTACTGGAAGACTTGCTTTGGCGATATGGCTTTGTCCATAAACATATTCGGTCGGTAGATACGTCCGTGTCAAGTGGTAACTGGTAACTAGCCGAGACATGGTCGCTCACTAGAGGCCTCCTAGAAAGCTCAGAGTCTCTCAGGCGGGCGATGGAGAGAGCTATGTTTGGAGTTTCTCTACGTGATAGTTTGTAGTTGGGCAGGGGTTCGCGACCAATAGATGTGAGGGTCCCAACTCCCAAGGTACAATGTGACGTCGCACTGGAAAACGTAGAGTTGCAAGACCCTTCCATTAGATGGACAGACGATATCAAAGAGTCGCAGGGAGCCGCTGGATGTTTGCGGCCGGTGTGAAAGTCCCCACAAGATACCTATGTCCAGCAGGTGACGTCTATCGGTTGATAGCGATGATAAATTAGCCACGGGATAAACCTTCCACCAGACGATAAGTAGTTTAATTTGACATAAGTTATAGTCTGAATGAAAATGAGTCTATTTGAGTAATTAGGTATTAAATCTAAAACATACCTACCTATAAAAGAATAAACATACTGACTGACACTAGAAACTTTCAAATACCTAGGTGTTGTCTATAATAATAGACTAATATTTTTTTTTAATTCTACCTGAGTGAAGTTTGAACAGGAGAGCTAGCAATTAATAATTGGACTAATTGCCTTCAATATTGGAGACGAGTGAAATGAGAAATCGAAATCCCTAGCGCAATTATCATCCTGCAGCCAATTATTTCAGTTAGTCATGAAATAGTCACTCCACTCGATTGCGACTCAATTTGAATGCAAATCTTGAACAATTATGTACGAATATATTATAATTCATTCGCGCCATTCAATTGGCTTAAACAGAGTTAAAGTCCAAGTTAATACCTACGTGATACGTTCTAACGATTAGACCAGACTTTGGTCACTATAATTTTCAAGTAACAGTTACCTGCTATCGAATAATAAGTATTAATGCCACGAATTTGGTTGATAGGTACGCCTACATAAGATATATAGATACATTTGGCTTCTATATTAAAAGACTTTAGTCTTATTGTATTCCAATAAAATGATTATTATTATTACCTATAGGCCAAATTCAGGCAACCATGTCTGTCACCCATCCAGTTACCGGCAGGGGTTAACGTTGCTGCATCACACATCAAATGATCACGCCGCGCTGGTTACCTGGTCGTTTGATATGCGCTGTCACAAGTACGCCACACGTCATGTACATGCTGTCTGTACGGTCAGCCTCAAAAGTCGAGTAGTAACTCCACGAAACTGTTGCATCAAAAACCTGTCGCACTTATGACCTTTTCTTATAGACACGCCACACACACCTAACGCATGTACATAACCGTGCCACGCGAATATGATGATTAAGATGCTAAACAACTTACGAACTTTGACTGTAAGTACCTGCTAATGGCTAAGACACTTTTAATTAATGCCCGAAGGGAAGAACACTTTCACGTAATTATATCATTAGCTGATGAAGGGGACGTCTTGTTAACGGGAAAACATCACCAAACTTAACTTTGAGCAGGGATTCATTAAAATTTATAGTGATAATTACAGCGACACCGGAAGTTTTGGAGATTTATGTAAAGGGTTGAGGGGATGATGCCAACATTTTAGACCAACTTCAAAAGAGGAGTCTATAGATTCCATACATAGAGATAGACATATTAATTCCAAGTATCATAAGTTAGTTCATAATAATAAATAAATAACAATTGCTTAGCACTAGCTGATGCCCGCGACTTCGTCCGCGTGGAATTAGGTTTTGAAAGCCTGTTTGTTTTTTCGGAATAAAATGTAGCCTTTGTTACTCTGCAGGTCTAACTATACCCATGCAAAAAACTACGTCGACCAGTTGCTCCGTTGCGACGTGATTGAAAAACAACCCAACGAAACAAGAAACCAACAAAAACACACACTTTCGCATTTATAATGTGGTGGGTAGAGATTGCCCACAACTTCGTCCACGACGATTTAGATTTTTTGATGCCCCGCGGGAAATCTTTGATTTTCCGCCTTGTACCTACAGAAACTTTTGTCACTTTATCCTATGTACGCTTTAATATAACGTTGAATATATCAATGTTTTAATATAATAAATCTTCAGCAAAGAGAGTTTATAGCTTTTCACAGCTACAGTCCACAATGGGACTAAGCCTAGAGTTAATGAAATAGGGATAATTTATGCATATTAATTAACATAACGGCAATGAACCCGGATAGTCGAATAAGAATTCGAATTCGAAATTCAAACTCTTTATTATTATGTAATAGCCTAGTGGTTAAGACGTCCGCCTCATACTAAGGAGGTCGAGGATTCGATCCCAGGCACACACCTGTTATTTTTCGGAGTTATGTGCATTTTAAGCAATTAAATATCACGAATAGCTTTAACGGTGAAGGAAAACAGCCTGTGGAGACCTACATGCCCGAGAGTTCTCTATAATGTTTTCAAAGGAGTGTACAGTCTACCAATCTATACTTGAGCCAGCGTGGTATACTATGGCCTAAACCCTTCTCATTCTGCTCCGTGCTCAGTATTGGGCCGGCGGCGATGGGTTGATCATGATGATGTATTACATTACTTGATTTAGACAACTTGTGGCTGTATACTGCGTCTGCGTACTTGTGGCTGTGTTAGGAGAGTGGAGACCCGTGCTCAATAGTGACCTGGCAATGGGTTGATGGTGATGATGTATATGGCGCTTTCACAACTAGGCCACAGACCCCACATCTATACCTAATTTCTATATCTAATTTCTAGGACAAAAGGTCGTGAATAAGTTTTGATCCGATTATACGGTCCATTGGCAAACACTTGGTGAATATGTAATGAGTTCCCGTAGTTTTCTGTACCTACTCACTGTGATTCTACGGCGAGTGGGAAGAGTTGGCTGGAACTTGTTAACAGAATTAGTTGTAAGGTTCAGGAATATTTATAGCCCCTAATACATCTACAGCCTTGTAAATTGCAGCCTTTGTATTATTTACGGTCTTTGAGTTTGACTTTAGAGCAACAGAGCTCTAATCTGTCATGAAACGTCAAAAGCGCGCCCCCACTTAACGGCGCGGCGGTCTCGGTGTGCCTGGGAACATCCGCATCCGAATAATCTGGATCGTGCAGCATGCGCCGCCCAAAACAACCCCCCCCCCCCCCCCTTCCCCCCCTAATGTCCTGCTAATTATGCAGGGAAAGCCAGCCACCAAGCAAGTTAGCAAGCAAGTGCCTGAGAGTTCTCCATAATGTTCTTAAAGGTATGTACAATTTTCCATTCCTCACTTGGTCAGCATGGCAAACTATGGCTTAAACCCTTCTCATTCTGAGAGGAAACTTGTCCTCAGTAGTGGGCCGGCGATGAGTTGATATGATGATGAGGTCATAATATAAGCGGTCCACGGTTAATTTACCGGTTCACAAAACGTCGAGTGAAGTTTTAGTTTATTTCGCGAAAGTTTGCTGCTCTAGTGGTTAACAACTCACGCTATACGGGAATTAGGGGCTTTGTACAGCTGTTTATTTTTATTCCTGCTATTTATGAGGAGGGGAGAGGTTCCGGCACTCGTAAAAGAAGGATTTGTGTTTATACTTGAAGAGTGGCTGGGCTCACGTCGCTAATATTTAAACAATGCCTGAAAATCAGCGCTATTGTCGATTTCGGCTGAAGTATAAAAAGCTAAGGAGCACCACGCTAAGTCAGTTTACGATATGGGAACTTGTAACATCGGCCCTCTGTTGAGCGCGGGTTTCCTCTTAGAATGAAAAGGGTTTAGGCCATAGTTCACCAAAGTGCGGATTAGCAAACTTCACATACCGCAGGATACATTACAGAGAACTCTGAGGTATGCAGGTTCCTCATTATGTTATGCTTCACCGGTAAAACAAATGAAAAATTGCTTATATTTATAATACACGTAACTTGAAAGTTAGAGATGAGTGCCCGAGATCGAACTCCCAATCTCTTGAATAGGAGGCGGACGGCTTAACCACGAGGCTATCACGGCTACACACATACAATATACTAAAAAGCAATTTCATTATAATGCAACATTTTAATACGAAACATGGTTTAAATATAATCGCTCTGTAAGTATTCTCAGAAATAAAATGAAAAAGTATAATTTTCCAGTGCTTCGGGTATGAAAAGCTTACAGATTGCATTTTGAAAAGCAAATTTTAAAACATTTCTACCAGCGGACTTCCTCTACAGGAAATGTAGATGTGAGATTTGAATGCAATTCGACTATTTGCCTACTTTGTTATAAATGGGTTTTGGTGTAATTTAGCTGTATATTCAAAAGCCGAATGAATTCTGACCAGTTTTGGAAAAGAAAGCCTGAAACAGAGATGAGTGATGAGCGAAACGGAGTATAGATGCATTATCATCATCATCATCATCAATCCATCGCCGGTCTACATTTGGGCATGGGTCTCCTCTCATAATTTTGGCCTCATTCACCACACTGGCCAAGTGCGGAATCGTACTTCACACACCTTGAAGAACATTATGGAGAACTCTCAGGCATGCAGGTTTCTCACGACCGTTAAAGCAAGTGATATTTAATTGCTTAAAACCCACTTCGCTCCGAAAAGTTAGTCTATAAGTAGAAAAAAACTTTTGAAATTTTAACGTATATCCCTTGCGTGGGACCTCTATGTAATTTAAATCTTATCTTTCTTGAAAGCTGAAGCAAACATAAAATTAATTATAATTCGTGGATTTGGGTATTACGGTAAAAGACTTAACAAAAACAAATTTCGCCAAAAAGCATTTCCTGAAAGCTTTTTGTAACCTCACTATAAAGAGAGTGCTCATTTCGTTTCTTAAAATGTTTTCATTTACCTTCTAGTACCTAATATATTATATTATTATTATATTTGATTATTTTTAAGTTATTTCACGAAAAAAAAACTTTCAAAGCAATTACTGTTCTCATAATTACTTAATTGAATTAGAAAGAAATCCAATGAAGTAAAATTAAATTAAGAATGTTCGTGAATATTTTTTTTGTAATTTTCTTTAATAAAGTGTCAGGAACAAAAGTCATTTGTTAAATATTTTATAATGAAAATATTATATGTAGTTTCATTTTACGCGCAGATTCGCGCGTTGCTCCGATGACGTGAAGGTGACGTTATTTAAAGCTTTTTGTCAATGTTTTTACACATGTCAACTGTGGACAAAGTTTACCAAGCGCAGCTATAATGCGCTTAGGATACAATATAACAACGCCTTCCGCATCCTAATGAAGCATCCGCGTTTCTGCAGTGCTAAAGCCATGTTTGCTGCGGCGAGGGTCCCTGACTTCTTCGCCATACTCAGAGCAAGGACGGCTTCCTTCTGGGAAAGACTAAGACACAGTACTAACTCCATCTTGTGTGCTGTTAACGAAGATCTGAGTAATCCTTTTTCTAAAAATTGGTCAAACCTGCATCGGTGCGACAACAACAGCTTTATTTAGATTAGTTTACACTATGTATATCTACATTAAGCTGTATATTATTTTTTGTGTTTTTTCTTTTACTTTTTGTTTGTTATGGGTTGTCTTGTGACTTATATTGCCTGAAATAAAAATTATTATTATTATTATCTATATAACTTACTCTCACGCCCGGTTACAAAATAGATATATATAGAAGCCAAAGAGAATATAATATACTTACATACATAAAAATAAATAAACCTACATACACATTTACATAAATAAATATTTGTACCGGGCGGAGGATTACGCCCCGGCAGGGGAGACCAAACGGCCGGGGGTCAGGGCGACAGGCTGAGAAAGCGGCGGACTATCCTTGCCGAGTCTAGCAAGACCGCTTTTTGCATCCTGGCTGCGAGCGAACTGCCACGGAACCCCAGTCGCCTCAGATGGTGAGCGAGGCTGACTGGGATCAACCCGTTTGCAGATATGACGATTGGGATGATTTCGGTGGACTCCACATGCCACATGTCGGAAACCTCGTGAGCCAGATCAAGATACTTGCGTTTTTTCTCCGTCTCAGCTCTCACGAGGTTTTCGTCATATGGAATGGTGATGTCCACCAAAAACACCCTCGACTGTGCCCGGTCCACCAGCACGATGTCAGGCTTATTCGCTAGAATAGTCCTGTCCGTGATGATGGACCGGTCCCAATAGAGCCGGACTCCGTCGCGCTCGAGTACCGGCACCGGTGTGTACTTGTAATACGGCAACCTCTCATCCAGGAGACCGTACTTCAGACCAAGCTCTTGGTGAAGGATTTTGGCTGCTTGGTTGTGTCTATGCAGATACTCAGTGTTGGCAAGCGCCGAACATCCCGAAAGCACATGTCTGAGTGACTCGCCGGGATGGCGACAAGCTCGACAGATGTCGTGAGTGCCATCCTTCAGAATGTACTTTCGGTAGTTCCGCGTCTTAACCACCTGATCTTGTATCGCACAGACAAACCCTTCTGTTTCCCCGAAAAGGTCACCAAAGCGCAGCCATTGCACGGACGCTTTTTTATCTACGTGTGGCTCATTAAGAGCTTTAAAAAAGCGTCCGTGCAACTCCTTCTCCTTCCATACGGTCTCCCGGTCAGAGGTGCTAAGTACCACCGGTTTCTGCCACTCGGTTTTGGCTAAGGATAGTGGAGTGAGTCCTTTATCACATTCTATGACCTCTCTATGCATGGGGGACCCCCTCATCGTCTCAAAGTAGGTTCTGAGACTGGATATCTCCCGGTTATGCATGGTCTTGACGCTTAATACGCCTCGACCTCCACACTTCCGAGGGATATACAATCTCATCACAGACGATTTTGGATGGTGCATGCGATAGAGAGTCATAGTCGTGCGGACTTTTCTGTCCAGGGCGTCAAGTTCGGTCTGAGTCCAGCTGAGCACGCCAAAGGTGTACATGAGGACGGGCATAACCCAGCCGTTATAAGCTCGGACCTTATTGGCGCCTGACAAATAACTTTTACAGACTTTTGTCAGACGGCCAAAGAAGGCCTCGCAAACAGACTGTTTCATGTCCGCCTCTTTTACACCTAGGGATTGTGACATGCCCAGATACCGGTATGACTCAGCTTCAGAGAGGGTCTTAATGTTGGATGGCTCGAGACTAATCTCGGCCGAATGAGTAACCTGTCCCCTCTCCACATGTATGACCGCACACTTGTCCAGTCCAAGCTCCATCCTGATGGAATTGCTGAACTCAGTGGTGATGTTCAGCAACTCCCTCAGGCGGGTAGCATTGGGTGCCAGCAATTTGAGGTCATCCATGTACAGAAGGTGAGGTACTTTTGTCCCTCCTCTCCGAAACTGAAAGCCTGTCCCCGAGCCCTCCAGCAGGGTGCTAAGCGGGTTCAGAGACAGGCAAAACCATAGCGGGCTCAGACAATCACCCTGGAAGATACCCCGTCCTATCCTTATCCGGTCATCGGCAGCCGCCAACCGCTCACCATGGAGACACAGGATCGTGCTCCACTGCCCCATGCATGCCTCAAGGAAGTCTCGAACTGCACTGTCAACTTTGTACAGCTCAAGGACCCTCAAGATTATTATTATTATTATTATTATTATTATTTTGTCCGTCTATAGCTATCATCAACATCAGAAATGAGGAGATCCGTAGAAGAACCAGAATAACCGAGACAGCTCAGTGAGTTGCAAAGCTGAAGTGGGAATAGGCAGGTCACATAATTTGGAAAGCCATAAACGTAAGGAACCCAAGGCGCTGGAATGGTGACCTCCCGCCGAAAAGCGCAGATGTCAAAAACGAGTCGAAACTGAAACTTTAACTGAAGTGGCAGTGGTCAGACCACGTCCGCGCAGAACTGATGGCCGCTTGGGGCAGACGTGTTCTGGAGTGGATACCGCGTATTGGCAAGCGCAGTGTGGGACGACCTCCAACCCGCTGGACTGACGACCTTAAGAAGGTAGCGGGAAGTGGGTGGATGAGGAAGGCGAAGGATCTTGTGCGAAGACGCCCTCTTGGGAGGGCCTTTGTCCAACAGTGGACGCAAACAGGCTGATTTATTGACTGAATAGAGTCGAATGAACCGCTGGATTCAGGCGGCATATAAGCACCGACTGAGTGTAAAGAAAAACAATGGTGGATGCATTTGACGAGTCAAAAGTACTTGTAAAAGTTTAATTGAATAAAAAAATTTTGAATTTTGAATACTACTCATATTATTCAAGTAACAACAAATATTAGTGACGATATTTTGTAGTGTTGTGATAACACCACAAAATAAATTTCTTAAATGTTTGATTCTCGAACCCAGGATCTAATGATCCTCAATAGTTAACCACTGGACCAAAAAGGTATTTTATTTAATTAAAATATACACCAGTAACGAGTTTCAATATCAAAGGAAATAAAATATCATTGTTTTAAGTGTTGAAATAATTGCAAATTAAATCGTGTTTAATATTATGCAGCCTTTGTTTTTGCTTTCATTTGCGCGTTCCGATATTAATCCGTAAACAGAGCCTGATTGCCAACAATGTAATATCTTCATTGAGCTTACAATATTCACATTGAAAAACAGTTTGATTTTTTTTTTCAATGTTGGTTATTGAATTGTTTAACTAGCTGGCCTGGCGTCACTGAAATTGAATTTGTGAAAATTCTTTTTTTAGTGGTGGTTTACTTTATAGAGAAAACCTACGTACAAAACCATAAAACAAAACCTATATAAAGGGATCTATTTCATTTCAAATTCATAAAAAAAAATAAAAATCGGTGGGGAAGTCTTTGATATTCCAGGATAAAAAATAGTTTCTCATTTCCCGGGATGCAAACGAAATCTGTACCATATTTCGTCAAAATTGATTAAACGCCAGCAGACATACAAGCAGAGAAACAGACACACTTACTTTCTCATTTATAATAGGTTAGCTTAGTATGAAGCTCTTGATTTTTTTATTCAGATACAAGTTAGCCCTTGACTGCAATCTCAGTGCTAAGTGATGATGCAGTCAAAGATGGAAGCGGTCTAACTTGGAAGGGCTATGGCAGTTTTATAAAACCACACCCCTTTGATTTCTACACAGCATCGTACCGGAACGTTTAATAGCTTGACGACCGGTAAGATGGTAACTAGCCAGAGCCGAAGCCTCCGACCAGACAAATGACAACAGACTGATGTTTGTAAACGAGCCGACTTTATGGTCGTAGTACTTACTCGTACATACCCAACACTGAAGTAGGGATTAGCTTGCCAGTAGCTTCCCAAAATGCTCTGCACGTACTAGAGGAAAGTAGGTACTGTTGTTTAGTTCATTCCACAGGTTCATTCATAACAATATGTCAGTGTGCAGTGGTAACTACTCACGTGGAACAGGCCTTGTTCCGAGTATGTCACTCAGTGACAGCGCGACGGAGAACACGTCGTGTCACCGAGCACGCGACGTGTCACTCGGCACGTGACACTTCGTTTCCTCCGCGTGACAGATCGATGGCATTCTGTAATTGCCTTCCGAGCACCGACCGAAGATATCTACACATTACTTTAGTGACAGATAGTACAAAGCTTGCTGTGAAAGAGACGTTTTGTTGGCTTCAAATTTTGTACACAACTGTCCTTTATAAGTCCATGGACTGTCCATAAAAAGGACTTTAATGTTTTCATGGTGTATGTATGTGACTTTCCACCATAACTTCTAGTTATATAGTTAGATTTTTACATCATCCTGGCTATATTTAAAAAACAATATTTTCGAGTAATGTAGGTAAAGCACTACCATAAAAATGATAAATCCGCCCTAGATGTGTACGTGGATCTCTCGTACATCGAAATACAATTACCAGCACACAGTAGAGCGCGTGGGTAACTTGTAAAGCGGAAACTGCTTGATTTATGTGCAAATGAGATCTAGATTAGATACACAGTTACACACGTGATCAAACAATGATAATACATTATCAGGTACCTATTGTACACATTGATTTCCATCCACAGCGTAGAGTGAACTAGAGTTATCCTGAGTCGACGATATGCCAAATATTAGGCTATGATGATGTGAATCACATAAAAATACGTAATAGGGCTACCTGCGTCAAATGTACTAACATTTGACCATCATTTGACGCCTGCCAGTGACGTCGACGTCTCGACGTTTTGTTAGAAGTTCTCTAGCTGTTGTGAACTGTGGCATATGTATTATCCGCCATTGCTTTTGGAAGGAAATAAAATTACTACACAGACTACTAGGTAATCACGTACTTTGACGGTATCATCGTTGTTAATCGATAGAGGGCCACTGCTGGGCATAGGTCTCTTTTAGGGATTTCTACACGCCACACTATACATATTCACTAGCCACCCAAATCCAGCAATTATGACAAGTTGGATGTCATCTGTCCGCCTAGTGGAATGCTACGCTTTCCAGCTCGAGGTTACCGTTCTAGTCCCTTGGGGCCCTAACGTCCATCGGTTTATCGAACTATGTGCCCTACCCATTGCCACTTCAATTTAGCAACCCGTTGGTAACCCTAGCTCTCCTACGGATCTCCTCATTTCAGTGATGTCATACCTAATGGATCCGAGACATGGTCGCTAACTATTGGCCTCATAAGAAACCCTCAGCGGGCGATGAGGAGGAGGAGGGAGCTATGCTTGGAGTCTCTCTACCTCATTTTTGCGTGCTATAGTACTATAATATATTTACTAGGTAGGTATGGAACATACATCTTTGAGATACACCTAGGAAATAAAAGTTTGTTCTCGTAAAAGCTTGAATAAACCATTATTTCGATTTTGAATTCAGCTGATGCTGGTACCTTATCGGTGTTGGCACTCGATATTTATGATTTGCAAATAGCTAAGGGCGCGCTGCCATGGTGGTGGGTCACATTTACGTGTACATACATAATGTGCTTCATCTACATTGCATTAGTTGACACTTCTCGATGGTACTGACGAATTTACAATGTTAATTACATATTGTTGCCAGAGTAACCGATACATCTTAGCAGTGGGCAGTTCGAATGTTGGAAGAGTCCCACTAGGTGGACAAATGAGCCGCTGGCGTATACAAGTCTCTACAATAGATCTATGTCCAGCTGTGGGCGTCTGTCAGTTGAAAATGATGATGATGATATTGTCTGGTAGCTTGTATGCTTGGAGGTTTCGGCCGTGGCTAGTCACCAGTAGTCAACAGTACGCAAGACGTAACCCCAAGTAATTATTAACGTTTACCAAATAAACCTATTAGATGTATTGGTTTAATTTAAAGTACCAAACCCCTTCCAAGTTAGCTCGCTACCAACTTCATTTAACACCAGGCGAGATTGTAACGTATCTTGAGATGGCAATCGGGGTATGAGGCGGGGGGACGCCCCGCACACCCGCATGTCACCCGCACTCACCCGCAGCGCGGTGGCGCGATGGTGCGGGGCGTCCCCACCCCGGTTGCCACCTCAACCTGTCGCGTACTATATATTATTATACTGCATAATATATTCAGTTAATGGAGCATAAAATATAAAAACTAAACTTACTATTTCCAAACTATTATTATTGGTAAAATAAATTCACGGTCGATTTGATAAAGAAACTTTACAAAGTTAATATTAATGCGAATTCTGTTTTAACAGACGCTTCAATGATGTTCAATATAATTATTATTTTACGTGCTTTCTGCTTTATAAGGCACCCGTTTGAGCGAAAATAATATTTCGTGTGATGTATTTCATTGATGGTTATATAAAATATTATAATTGAAGCAATTTTACTATCGATTGCAGTTGCATCAAAGTTGGCAACTCTTTGATGTTCGCCGACCCATAGGGCCACTTTGGCACAGTCGTTAGGGATGTGGTCTATAAGGAGAAGCTTCTGGGTTCTATGCCCGGCCCGGAGGCTTGTATAAGCTCTTACGAATATCAGTAAGTATATAAAATGACGGTGTACCTATATGCTGTACGAGATTTTGCGCTTCTGTTCGGGAGGTCCGGAACCTTTCGGAATCATGTGCGCTTTAAGCGATTTATTAATATCACTTGCTTTAACGGAAAAAAAATAACCGTGAGGAAACCGGCATACCTCTGAGAGCTTTCCCTTATGTTCTCAAATGTGTGTGAAGTCTATATTTATACCTAGCTACGTTACGTAGTCGAAATTCCACGGATACGTACAAAGCGAGTTGCCTCCTCATTTCTAATTCGAACCGCTAGAATATGGAACGCCCATCCAGCATTAATTTGCCCCTCTGATTGTAATATGTTTACCTTCAAGTCAAGGGTGAATAGGCATCTATCAAGCGCGCTCCATCTTAAAAGCTGCATTATCACTTGCCACTAATTCTGATTGCAAATGCTAGTCTATAAATTACAGAAAAACCTGATCCGCATTGGGCTAGCGTGATTATGACCTGCAACCTTCTCATTCTGAGAGATCCCTTTCAGAGTAGGGGCTTGCGATGGATTGAGCATGGTTGATCGTTTTGATACAAAATTACAAAAATAAAGTAAAAGATACTCTTTTATCTGTACCTAACCCATGGATATAATATATAGACTGGCAGAGTGCGAGTGGTGCGGTAGTAACAGACGAGAGTAACCTCAGTGCCGCAGCCACAATAATTAACCTAAAAGCCCGAGACACGGAGCTGGGAGCTGTCCTAGTCACTTTTTATGAGAAATGGGAAGCCTTTATAGCTATTAGGTACTTACAGTCGGAGCAGGCGTCTAGCGAAGTCTGTGATACGTGTGAATGAAGTCAATCAAATCAGCCAATTTCAAAGGAACTAGTCGGATAGGCAGGAGGTATTATAGAGCATAAGTGTGTGTGTGCAAATACCTACTCTAATTTAAAAAAGGATGCTTTAGTATTTTGGTATTATTACATGATAAATCAAAAACTATTATGCACAAAAATAATAAATATCTGTTTTAGAATGTAAAGGTAAAGCCCTTTCATATGATACCCCACTTAGTATAGTTAGTTATCTTACTTTGAAAACTGAACCACATTTCAATTTTTTGTAACCACAAATTCAGGTTTTCGGATTTTTTCCTTTACTTGTGCTATAAGACCTACCAAATTTCATAATTCTAGGTCAACGCAAAGTACCTATCCTATGACAGACACGAAAGACGGACAGACGGACAGACAGACAGACAACAAAGTGATCCTATAAGGATTCCGTTTTTCCTTTTGAGGTACATACGGAACTCTAAAAAGATACGAGTGCCCTGCCAAAAAAACTAACATAAAAGTAAATAATTTCACTTTTGAAAATGGCACCATACAGCCTCCAATATGCCACCCTACCATTATTTAATTAATGGAAATGTGTCACGACCCTCAGTAATGAGGATTTCGACTCAGAGAAGGCTCGCTACTGCGTCTTTGTGGTCGTCAAACATTTTCACTGTTTGCAACAACAACTCCTGCTAACCTAGCCATATTAACCCGTATAATTCAATGTCAGTTCAATATTTAGTCAACAAACGGTTCAGTAATTCGGGGAAATAGGTCTATGTTCGGGGAATGAATATGTTCACATGGTTGACCGTGTTTGCTTCGCAAGCGCGTAGGCGAATTTCACTCATTCATTTATTCGCGTCAACAGTTTCGCTATCTACTCATGTGGTGAATTGGCATAACCGCCGAAAATTATATCAATTCATAATTTAAGCCGATAATGTATCTATCTACTGCGAATATCCATACTTACTAATTAATTATGATAAATGTGAACGTATTCTGTCTGTCTGGCTGCTAGGTTTTCACGGCTCGTGCGTTCAACCGTTTTGGCAAAAGGTAAGGTATTGCATCCCGGGGAAGGACATAGGCATTTTTTACCTGTAAAACTAAGTTTTGAAACCTAAATCCACACCAAAAAATCGTGGGCATCATCTAATTAGGTTGAAAAATAGCTTGCAAGAGAGATACAAATACAAGGGAATTTTTGTCCCACAAAATCAAAGAGTTCTTACCAGACTCTTAAAAAATCTAAACCTAACGAAATCCCAGACATCATCTAATCTACAATAATTGTGGGCTAATATTTCTTGCTTAAACTGAATACATCCATATTGATCTATTTTCAAAAAATAGGCAATGTTTTGGGATGATGTAAGGAATCTAACATTCAAATCTGTTCAGGCATTTAGAAGTCACTCCTTTTTTAAGCAGTCGTGTAAAAAGCAGAAAGTTTATTATTTTACATCTGAAATCGAAATTAGCCGACATCATCAGTGTTATATTGTGTGTTTGTGAGTAAACAAAAGCGTTATCAGAGAACGTAAAAGTCTATTGCACGAATCATAAGTTGTTTATGACCACCATAAACGATGGCGACGCCTTCCCATTGCTGACTTTGTGTTGGAATTAGCTTTGTATCATGATTGACTTTGACACGATATAAAAAAGGTAGATATTCCCTATTGAAAAGAAAGAACGGAATCCTTATGGAACTAACTTGGGGTCTGTATGTCTTTCATGGAAATTATAAATCGCATTTTTAAGTTCCGAGTTATCCTCCCAAACATGAAAAGTGATAAAGTTGAAAAAATCCCACTCTAGAGCGTTCCCGTGTATTTCCCGAAACTTTTACGAAGTAATAAGGCGACGTAACTTAAGTTAGTTAAAATTTAAAATTATTTAAGGACCTTTGATTTTATTATTAATATTATAAACAACACAGAGTCAAAGGTTTTAGAATAAACAACACTATTTACAATTTTTTATAATCCATAATAATATTAATTATTACAGGATTTTTTAAAACCTAAATCCTCACGAACACAGAATTAATAGTACAATGTACAATATTAAAACGCAAAAGGGCGAAAAAAAAAAATTGAAAGTTTTTGATTATGAAAACGAAGACTTAGGCTTAGTCTTCGTTAACTAGAAATAATATTAATATGATACCTACTACCTACCTCTACGCACCATCAAGTTGATTTCAAACTACGGAATATAATGAAATATAGAAATATCTAACACTTATCTTACATCTAAGTGTGAACACTGACATTTAAAAGTAGGGTGAGCGATATTTATATATTATAATATTATATTTCCGTAGTTTGAAGGCAACTTTACGCTTCTACTTACAATATATATTACATAATTTATTTTTGAATTGGTCTGTACACAAGTTCATCAAATTGCGTGCGTCGGAAATTGAAAATAAACATTTTGGGAAAATATCCAAAAATGCGAGACCGCGCGGTCCGTACCCGCAACCCCTGAGGCTATGGCGACCTCAATGCTTTTCCAATTTTATTTGGATTTATTTTCTTATAAAAAACTAGCATTGTTCTGCCTAACAAAGATGATGTTATTTTTATGTAAATTATTGCAAATACGCATTTGACCGTGATATAACCTGATGTTTATTTATTTATTTGTTTTTATTTATTTATTATTCTATTTATTTATTAAGGAACACGTACATAGTTACACGTACTTAGGATGTTGTATTAGTGCATTAAAGTGAGAAAATTTAACAACGTATCTAATAATAGGTTAAACAAAGTTTTGAATCGGCGACTTTGTTCGTCAACATTGAAAACTTATTTGTAACAGTGTAACTGCAGACTTGAGTTTGGAAGTTTTGGAGTTTGCTCTCAAATTAACGGCTTCCCGAGCTGCCGGGCTAAGTAATTGCTCATAAGGCTGCACTTATGTAGCTGAGTAACTTGAGTACCTGGATCAACTTTACGTCTGTGTGCCTTGGTTTGTAAATACTAAAATCTAAATATATAATAAATCAAGATAAAGTTTAACTAAACCCGACTGCTACCCGTGAATTACCGATAGATAGCGATAGATATAGCGAATAGTAAAATCGTTTTTCTGTCCCCGGTGTATTTTAACATTGTACGTATATTTTTAGGGTTCCGTACCTCAAAAGACAAACGGAACCCTTATAGGATCACTTTGTTGTCTGTCTGTCTGTCTGTCCGTCGGTCTGTCTGTCCGTCCGTCCGTCCGTCCGTCCGTCCGCCCGTCCGTCCGATCGTCGTGTCTGTCAAGAATATGAATATGAATATGAAAAAAAAGAAACTTATAGGGTACTTCCCGTTGACTTATAATCAAGAAATTTGTTAGGTAGGTAGGTCTTATAGCACAAGTACAGGAATAAATCTGAAAACCGCAAATTTGTGGTTACGTATCATTAAAAAAAATGTGTTTCAATTTTTGAATTAAGATAACTATACCAAGTGGGGTATAATATGATAGGGAAATACCTGTACATTCTAAAACAGATATTAATTTATTTTTATGTATAATAGTTTTTGATTTATTGTGCAAAATGTTGGAAAAAATACCCGAGTACGGAACCCTCAGTGCGCGAGTCTGACTGGCACTTGGCCGGTTTTTTTTCGATGTAACATCCATATATAAGGTCAATTTTTTCGTACAAAATGCAGCCTATGTCGACCGGACCATAATAACGAATTGATTGACACCTCATTCATCAAAATCGACTCAGTAATTTAGGCGCTACGGTGGAACACATACAATCTGATACAAACATACATATACTGCTAAAATATAACCCTTCCTTTTGGCTTTGCCATAGTCGGGTAAAAAGGAAAAGCTGACTGACTGACTGATCTTACAACGCACAGCTCAAACTACATGACGGATCGGGCTGTTGAGCATGCAGATAGCAGCTGTTATAACGTGCAATGTGACAATGGAATCGAGATATTGTTATTTACTCTTAAATCTGTCAACTGACAATTGAAAAGTATACCTACAATTAGCAAGGACAGTCCTTTGTTATATTTAATTGCTAAAAACATTACTCCATAGAAGTTAGAGATGTGTGCCTGCGATCGAATGCCGGACTCCCCGAATAGGAAGCCAAGGTCTTAACCACTAGTCCATCACGAGTTTGGTGCACATAATCGTTGGGTATTAGTTACAATGATCGCCATGTTGGAGCAATGTGCCTGTGCTGCCGATAAGATACACATATGTTGTTAATTCGAGTGGGCGAACGAAGTGGGCGGTTCATTGTGATAAGCCCGGATTTCTCCTCGAATCTATTAGCTACTACCTAGTTACGAAGCCTGTGAAACCTCTAGTACTTCAGAGTTCTGAGTACTCCATCAATAAACTAGAGCTTCAATAGGTAGAAACCGGTGGGGCAGCCTGTGATTGGATGGGCGATGAAACCCTCCTCTATGCCTCAGGAGAGGAGCGTCTACTGCACCTTCTGCTTACGACACTCAGAGGGACGCGCGGACAACACCCCCTCTCTGCCATGTCAATTAGTCATGGCCAACAATATCCCATGAAGAGAAATTGTTAATCATGTTAGCAGGGTACACCGGCCCAAGCGTTGCTATTACCCACAACACAAAGGCACACGGGGAGGTTACCTGGCTGGTATCCCAGAAGAGTAAGTCCTACAATCAGTCCAAGCCTACAAAGAGCTTTATATGCTGCGCCGTTGTACTTGTATACTTGCATAATATCAACTTATGTAAATCTCCTTTAATCTATTCCGCCTCCCCCATGAAGATGTATTTAGTCGTAAAACTTGTTGTAATTACTCAAGGCATCAAATGTTTAATGTCATCAGGGACTTTAACTTTGTGACGAGTGTCGGAATTAAGGAGTTTTCCTTACAATTTAGGTGCTTAATGTAATAATTACTTTAATGCCAGATGTTTATTTGCATTTATAATCCAAATTTAAAAAAAGCTGGTCAAGTGTGAGCCAGAACACGCATAGGTAGAGTTCCATAGCCAAGTTGCTAAAAACTTTGGCGATCATTACTCATTTCTTCGTAATTTTTCCCAAAACTGTTATAAAAACTTATTAATAGTTTTAAACCACTGTAGGTTATTTATTTACCGAAGTAGGTACTATTTGAGGAGGCAAAGCAATTTTATTTTCGGCTGTCACTTTTCATGACAGGGGGGTATCTTAAATGACTGACGATAGACGACTAGACGAAATTATTCCCCAAAGAATCAAAAAAAAAGTCGTGAGGTCTCGTGGGGTACCCAACAGATTTGGAGTGTATGGAATTTCATGTTGGTATATGTTATAGGGGCGTTATTTACAAGTATTTCACTATGCTACAATCTGGTTTGAAGTAGGTACATGCTATGTAAATGTTAATGCTAAAGCTGATGTTGAAGCTAAAATTTCACTTGATATTTTCGAACTTTTGCGTAATTTGTTGAGTGAAGAGTCTTACTACTTACTGGTAGCTAAGGGCTCCGATTTCACAGGCTTTCGAGAGGGTTTCACTATTTTAAGTGCTGCAATGTAATCTATACTTGTATAGTAAAAATGTCGGGAACTATAAAGCCAACAAACTTGATTTGGAAGATTTTTCTAGAGCGTTGGCGTTTGCTTAGAATCAGTTTTGACAAAAAACTACTCCTAAGGGGTTCGAGTGCGTGCTAAAATATGCGTCCGATGGTTTAAAAAAAGCGGTGATAGTGGTTAAGAGAGCCTTCTGAGTATCCTCACATTATGTTTTAAGGATTTATTAACCAATTTATTAGATTGTATGCAAAATCCCATTAATTAGCCAACAATGAAACAATGCGACGGTTCCCATCCGTCACAAGTCACAATGACGAAGCGTTTTCAAACACGCTAGCTGCCACCACGACACTACATAAATCAAAACTCCGCAGCGGGGCCACAGCTTGCACGCCTGAGCGACTAGAGCCAAGCCAGAGTTTACCCTGACTACGCACGGTAGCAAACAATAAAAAATCGATCAAGTGCGAGTCGAGCCTCGCACTTTTATGGTTCCGTACATAATTATAAACATCATATTTTGAGTGTATGAAATATTTCTTTTCCGAACTAGCACATCGCAGTAAACCGTGAAAGGAAACCCCAAAAAAATATCGTTTGTTTAGCTTACAAACTATTTTATAATTCGTTGTTTTCAGTATTTGTTGTTTAAATACAGTACATGGTACGTAATAGGTACATATCGAAATTTCATATTCCTAACTAGTTTAGTTTTTGAGATAGCCCCCATCACACGTTACTTTTTTAGATTAAAAAAAATTATTCGTAGGCGCTCTACTCAATGAGCTCTAAACAATGATACCCCACGTGCTAGGGTAAGAAAAAAAATTTTCTTTTTGCTCCTTTTTCATGTATAGGAGCCCCCCACCCCCTGAAAAATAATTTAATTGACTTTCTAATTCAATATTTGGATTTGAGTCAACGTTCTGTTCGAAATACCAAAATTTCAGGTTTATAACTCATTTAAGAGTAGTCTACGAGCCAGAGACTTGTGACATGCGGACAGACAGATGGACAGACGGACACACAGACAGCAGAGTGACATTAACAGGGCTCCGCTTTTACCCTTTGGATCTGGAACCTTAAAAAGGTATATCTATTGATGGTAAGCAAACGTTAAAATCAGTCGCCGATTAAGGGAGATAGTCGTGGCCCAACGCTAGCTAAAATCATCCCTTACCACAGTGTAATAATTAGATATACCCGTTCATAGCGTTCATTGTTTAGAGTCATTACCGGGAGCTCCGTCTAGACGATAATAAGCAGTTTTCGGGCTCTTTTTAAGAAATGACCGCTACAATTTATGAAAAATACAACTATGATTGTAGTTTCTACTAATAGTAATACATTGTTGATTCAATTATAATATTATTCATTTATTAGATGTCGAAAATATTCAGATGGAATGAAAAACCCCCCTAACTAACTATAAACTGAAAATCAAGTCAATATTTAGTAGACAAGTGCAAAGAAATAATAAATAATAGGTGAAAACCTGTTATTTGGTTTTCCTAATAAAGGTACGAAAGACGCAAAGAATTCAAAAAGAACAAAGTGCATTACCAAGATTATTTCTCCACTAACTTCAAAAAACTTCACAATCACATAATTAAATGTTAAAGTATGAATAATTTCTTTGAGATAAACTACAGAGAAAACTTGTACAAGCAATGTAATTTCATTCAAATAATATAATATTATGTACTCATACAATAGGTAAAATGTACCTCATTATGCCATATTATTTTCACGATTTTTAGGGTTCCGTACCTCAAAAGGAAAAACGGAAACCCTATTGGATCACTTTGTTATCTGTCTGTCTGTCTGATCCGTCTGTCGCGTCTTTCTAGAAAAGTTGTTGCATAATAGTTTTTGATTTATCGTGCAAACGGAAAAAAGTACGGAACCCTCGGTGCGCGAGTCTAACTCGCACTTGGAATGTTTTTTAACCGACTTCCAAAAATGGAGGAGGTTCTCAATTCATCGGAATCTTTTTTTTTTTTTTGATGATGAGTTATTTAACTGCAATTGGCAAGATACCAAATATTTTAACTGTGTAAACTCTCAGGCATGAAGTTTTCCTTACGATATTTTACTTGATTATTACTTGAAACATTCAAAATCTCCGCAAGTTAGAAATGCGTACCCGAAACCCAACACCCGACATTCCCAATAGGAGGCGAACACCTTAACCACTACGCTATCACGGCTCTACGTAAAGTATAATCATAAGTTATTTAGTTCAATGATCTATTCGACCAGAGCAGACGTCAAGCAATGAGGAAAATCGTGCAAATATTGGCCGAAGTGGATGAACCTAATCAAGCGCGAACCTGGCGATCCGAGCAAACAGGCGCGCCAATAACCTAACGAGCGACCAATATTGGCAAACATTGGCTATTTGCACAAGTTATAGCGCCGCGATTCAATATCACGCTTTTGTGAATCTCTTTCTCAACTATACCAAATAATAGTTTTATAATATTTTTGAAAAATATCTAAAATTCCACCATCTCTCTAGATGACTAAGTACCTTAAACCATAAAGGTATAGGAGTATAATCGGAGTATGGCCAGGAAAAAATAATATTTTTAACCCCACTCGGGAATCGAACCCTCATGATCTGCAACCGAACATAAGAGGCGCTAATAAACGCATTACGGAAATTAGACCAAAGTTGAATACTAAACACTAAACGACCACGAATGGTTCGCATTAGCATCATTTATTGTGCCATAAGTGCTAATCTTCATGTTACATGCTCACATTTAATTTCAACTCAATTTGAATGTACATAGAGCTCAAAATAGAGTGGTCAAAATGTCATCATCAATGCGTTTGACGACATGGCCGCTAGCATATTTGTAGAACAGTCATTACAATGCTGCGCTGTCGATACGCCATATTTGCATTCAAAATACATATCATAATAATTGAATACTTACATTACAGGAATTAAACAGCTTACTTTTTGTACTATAGGTACCTAATTGTAATTGCAACAAATATTAGAATAACATTATTATTAATTTAATTAATTCCGCAGGTCCATATTGAAGCCAGTTAGAAACCTCTTACTGTGAATCATCATAAATCAAATTCATAGATCTATGATTACGCTAATTACTGCTGTAGGAGAAGGACAACTAATGTCTCTAATGCTAGGTTTTTGACTATACTACTGGTCCGTCACTAAGGAATTTGAATTTGTAGTAATATAATAGCCTCGACTTAATAAGTTGTTTTACATGATATTTAAATTTGTGTAATGACAAATAAGCAATGGGACTGTCCTATACATGATATTGTATAAAAGCCCTGTTAAAATGAACAAAAATTTAAAAAATTAATTATATTTTTCTGATACCATAATAAAAATAGGTACTCAGCCCTAAGAAGGATTTTTGTACTTTACGCAGATGACATTGTGTTGTTACCAATTTATAGCTCGTTCCCACAGGCTGCGTAAGCGTTGCGTAAGCGTAGATGTAGCGCGTACCATTGCGTTGTAATGTATGGAACTGTATGAAACATGGCACACCGCTTGCGTAAAGCGTGGCCGTATACGTAATCCGGTGCGTTAGGGGTTTACGCGCTTCACTACCCACGTGTCACGTGTACGCAATTGGTGTGAATCGGCCTTTATTGCGGTTTCTAGTAACAGATTAAGTATTCTGTGCTAGTACTACTTATTGGTCGCAATCTATCACAATTCTCATCGTGTAACTTGGTGGAGCCAGCAACGCGGTAATTTCGGCTCCAGCTTTGACTCTCCGCCGTAGATAGCGTATTTTCGACGGTAACGTAATATTTGGTTTGATAATCCAATTTGCTTTCAGCGATCGAATTTCCAGTGGTAATTTACTTGAAACAGATCGCGAAAACAGAAACAGAATACTTAATAACTTGAATAATATTCGACAAGAAGTATCCATTTCAAATCAAATCAAAAATAATATTTTTTTCTCCTTTTTTGTTATTTTATTTAAAAATGTGTTAACAGGGCTCCTCCGTCACTCGTTTCCACTTGTTTCATACAATCGTAGTTCCAATTTCATTTGAATATTAAGCAAGCAAAGTCCATGAAATTTTGCAGACATATTCTAGAAACTAATATCTGTGTCTGTGGTGTTTTAGATTTTTCTAAAAATATGTAGTTTTAAAATTACAGGGGCTCCAAGATTTGTATGAAAATTTTAAGACCGCGTAACTTTGAAACCGAATATTTTAAAAGAAATCTGGAAAACCACAGACATAGATATTAGTTTCTAGAATATGTCTGCAAAATTTCATGGACTTAGGTTGCTTAATATTCAAATGAAATTGGAACTACGATTGTATGAAACGAGTGGAAACGAGTGACGGAGAGAGCCCTCTTAATAATGAGATAAATATATTTTTAAAACGCTCCGACTTACCGACTGAGTCATCAACGCCCGTCGCTCGCCCAGCCCAAACTCGTAACTGGAAATCTGAAAGTAAATAGATGTCTTTTATAATATACTTAGACTTGATATTTAAAAATTACGGTAAGTACTTGATTTTTACGGTACTTACAAGGAATTTTTTTACCTACGCTACAAGGAATGAAGAGGATTTTTATTTTCACCGCGAGAAGTCGCAAGAGTCGCTAGTTACATATCATCATCATGATCAACCAATTACACAACCACTACTGAGCTCGGGTCTCCTCTCAGAACAAGAAGGCTTTGGCCATTCTCCACCACGCTGGGCAATTAGGTACGGACTGGCTGACATTACACTCCTTTCAGAACATTATAGAGTACTCTGGCATGCAGGTTTCCTCACGATGTTTTCCTTCACATAACTCCGAAAAGTTAGAGGTGCGTGGCCGGCAACGAACCCCCAAATAAAAGGCTGACGGCTTAACCACTAGGCTATCACGGCTTATTAACAATTTAAACTCTGAATAAAAGATATTTTCCAAGAAAATTCCCCTTTCACGCGTTCAAAATATTCATAACAGGAAAGGAAATTGCATAAACTTCACTCATCGAATAAAAATACGCTTGCATCCGTCGGAATAACTGGGGATGTCACGGAATAACGCGGAATAACACGGAATAACAGGTAATATCCGTCCTCTCTGTAGCTATGCCATGACAGGTAAATATTGCCTACTCCTTTGCAATTCCAAGAATAACTTCTTGTATATTCCGTTTCTACTGGATTCATTTCATCTTTTGTAAATTTTGTTTCGTTCAAGACTGAATTTAAATGACAAAAGAGAAAAAACATAAAGTACAAATATTTATTTCTGAAAAGCAAAACGAGCTGATACCTTATACAGCCAAAAGCCATACATACTAAGTATATCATAAACAACATAGTTCGAAGATAATAAAATTGTCCATTGAAAACTCTGAACGATTTCTTGCAAAATATGGCTTTACATTGACGTATATATCTACTACTAAACTTCTAGCAAGAAAAAAATCCGTAAGTTATAGAATTACGGTGGAATGTGCTAAATTGGGAAAGGCTTTCTTATGAGACCTACAGTATTACTGTTTTATTACAGTTAGTCTGAAGTTACAGTGTTAAATAAAATGCAAATTGTAATTAATTTACTTAAAACCTAATTTGTATTTGCTCATAAAGATAAAACATTTTTACGCCTTTTGAAAGTTTACAAAACAGTAACAATTTATGTTAATTCAGTCTCGTAATAAACTCACAAAAGTGGATTTATACAAAACACCGATCGTAATCACTTTGTAACAATTTCAACTTTTAATTAACCGTTGTAGAGACGACAAGAAATTTTGGCCGTTTTGTTATAAAATAATTAAAACTTGTGCAAATCGTTTTGCCAACTTTGATTTACCTTTCACCATATTATTATTATGATGACAACATAATTAGGGATACGACTACGACGGTCCAAAACAATAAATTGTAATGTTTTCAGAGTTCGCGTCATTGGACAGCACCCGAAATACCTCATCTTAGAGCTAATTAATTATTACTAGCGATCCGCCCCGGCTTCGCACAGGTTGTACCGGGTGTTAAAAAAAAATAAATAAAAAAAATTGAAAGAAGCGAATAGCACACGGTAATGTTTCTGAATAATACAAAACGGTACAGTTAAATTACCGCGGCTAGTTCGATGGTAGGCACACAAATTTGTAGGGTCGTGGTGTACGTCGATTTAGGCAAAATTCCGTGACCGTACTTCCCTAGTGTCGATGACCTCGTAGGTTGAGTGAGGCGCGTAGTCTAAGTCAGCGGGTGTTTGGCAAAATCTCTTGTCAATGTCACGCCGTTCAATATCGGCTGACATTCGAAACAAGATCCAGTTTAGTTGCTAGTTCAAATAATTTTGCATATATATTAAAAATATACTTTATAACATTCAAAAGTATGATTTATAATAGTAAATAATAATATAAATAACAAAATCAAGTAACGCTTCGTTACAAGGTAGCTTGTTACAATTTTCGTAATTTCTCTAATTGTTTGAAAATAAAATATAGCGTATGTCACACAGGTATAATGCAGCTTTCTACTGGGGAAAGGATTTTCAAAATCGGTTCAGTTGTTACAGATATCACCCCTACAAACAAACTTTATCTCTTTCATCATCATCATCACCAACAAGTTCACTGTTGGACGTGGGCCTTCTTAAGAGCGCCACCACACTCGGTCCTTGCTCATTGAGCCAATTCCCGCTGGCCTCTTTATATCGTCGGTCCATCGTGCTGGAAAGCGTCCAATACACTATTGCATATACGCGGTTTCCACTCAAGAACTTTCGGCTCCATCAGCTATCGCCTCTACGACAGGCATGGCCTGCCCACTGCCACTTCAGCTTCCTAATAGTTTGGGCTATGTCAGTGACCTTGGTTCTTCTTGGATCTCCTCATTTTGGATCTTATCCTTCAGGGAAATTCCTAACATAGCCCTCCATAGCTCGCTGAGCGACTTTGAATTTGTGGACAAGGCCGTTTGTCAATGTCCACGTTTCAGCACCATAGGTGACCTCTTTATAATATTAGTATAGGTTACAACAGAGTCGGTAATGTATGTACGTATGTAATTATACTAGTCCCATAATAGATAGATACACTTAGCTAGGTATGGCATGCCCGGTAAATAGATTTGTACAGTTTGCATACATAAGCAATACCTAACCAATCTGACTGGATGGCACTCGAATAGATTACCTATACAAACATGTTACGTGTGGATGCTTCGTTAAATTAATAAACAAGAGCTTTTATTATTTTACTAAATAGCTTTTCCCCGCGACTTCGTCCACTTTATAGGTGTGTAAGTGTGTATGCATGTGAGTTTCTTTTTTTTTATCTAAATGCCTAAACAGGTTTGATTGTTATAGTTAGAATTCTTACATTATCCCGAGTAACATTAGCTATTTTGAAAAAAAAATCAACATGGCGGCCATTTTTATACATGACAAAAAGTTCTTCAATAATAATTATTTGTTCATTTATAAACATACGATAAATGTAAGACAGCAGTGAAAACCGATGTGAATTTTAAAAACTTTTTTTGCTTGTTAAATTTTCTACCTATACCTATAGATAATATCGATGTGTTTCCGCGACCCTCAATTCTTCGTCAGGGGATGAATAAATAATAAACGTCCCAATTTGGGTTATTTCCACTATTTCCTTTGAATATCTGTAAGCGTAACTAAAGCGAGTTTATTTTGCCAAACTTACAACAAACAAAGCTACCTTACGCCAAAATACCTAGTTTGTAATAATATCAACACAGGCAAAGGTTATGTGAGACCTAACTTCCTGCAATAACATGACTTAATACACTAGCTTACACGTGTGGCTAGCTCACGTCCAATTTAATTCGATAAGATCACAAGTTTTAGAAGATATTGATCGAAATCGCAACTCTCAGAGGGCGATGGAAAAAGCAACGTTAGGTATTTCTTAGATAGGGTCCCTATCTTGTAAAAAGGCCAATCTAAAAACTAACTAAAAACCTCGATCCTATCTAGCATAATTTTTTTTTAATGTAATTTTTCAAAATTCATACGATATAATATTTTGACGAAAACTAAAAAAAATTAAATTATTTTTTGAAATTTGAATTATTTTTTGCACTTCACGGCTGTTCAATTAAAGGATGGCAGTGATGCACTGGCCCAATGTAAACTGGAGGCTTTAAACACACCTCGTTTTTCAACATGTTTTAAAAATAAACACAGTTAGTAAACATTTTCGCTCAGTGAAAGCAATTTTTCTGCAGCCATAATTTGTTTGGGTTACGCGCGATCCATCGTAGACTAGCAAATACCGCGTGTAGAAATAGAAATTCTAAATACAGGAGTGGCAGAAACTGATGCAATAGAATTGATGCTTCTTTGCCTCAATCACGCATAATCGTTGAGAGCACTGCACTCGAAATTGTAAACGAGTACCATACCCAGGGCACAGATCTAGCTTGGTAGGAGAAAGAGGTTAACTGCCGAATTTTTAGCTGGGCAGTAAAGCTTAAAAATGTTTTCATAACTGAAATTCCTCAATGTTTGAAACCCAAAGTCTTCCAACAGTGCGATGATATTATATAGATCCGAGACATGGTCGCTAACTAAGGACCTCATCAGAAAGCTCCGAGTCACTCAACAGGCGGGAGAGATATCCTTCCCTAAATGAGGATCATATTTCGGATCTCCTCTCAGAACCGACATAGTTAAACGGGTTAATTTTTCGTAAGTTCCAAATTCTTAGGTTAGGTTCTCAGTATTTGGGGCAATTTGCGAATTCATACTAATAATAAGTATTATCTCAATTGAATCTGGTCATTATAAGACTTACTGTTTAGACTGGGATAATGCATGCAGGAAAAAGTGTATAAACACCGGCCCATGTTTGCGTTGGTTGCCGGCAGCTATGTTTCCCTCGTACATTATGACCCAATCTATCGCTATGGGCGGAGGTAAATAGCCCGTGTCTATGCATATAGACTATACTGTTCTTTATAAGTTTTTTCTGGCCACATAATTTTATTGTACAGAAAGTTGTTTTTGTTTTGTAGACTTATATAAATCGGTTGGAAGTCAAGACAAAAAGTCTACTTGTTTTTGAGGTTTTTGACGTTTTTACTGTATAAAAAAAATATTATTATTAAGTGCATTAATAAATACATATACTTTCGTTGTTTAGTATGTGACATTATTGATTTAAGCGTTGACAACCTAGTGGGTAAAAGGTCAGTCTCCTGGTTGGGGGCTCAGGGGTTCGTCCCGGGCATGTGTATTTTAAGCAAAATGTGAAAGTAAAGATCGTGAGGAAACCTTGAAGTTCTCCATAATGTTATCAAAGTTGTGGGAAGTGTGCCAGTCCACACTCGGCCAGCGCAATAGACTATGGCCCAACCACAGAAATCCAAATATACTATTCTAAATCTGAGAGGAGACCCATGCTCAGTAATGAGCCAGCAATGGGCTGATCATGATGATAATATTGATTTAGAGGTCGTGAGAGCAATCGCTCTCTAATCCAATGTTTGCCATTAGGCTTAGCTGAGTGTGATAATAATGATTAATCAATCATAATCTAATTAGATTAATTCTCTTGGGCCCTAGGTGAGTACATAATATTATTGCATTAACAAGGGCTTTGACTCGTGAGAGTACCAATAGTATTTGTATGTTATATATATGTAAATACTAATTTATTGCATTTTAACGCAAATATTTTAATATCTACCTACAGTTTAGCCTGTTTTAGAACGATTTTAATAGTATGCTTGATTTCGAAAGCATTTATTTAATTTGGTAAACATTCGATCCACACAGAGTTAGTTTTTAACCCCCGACCCAAAAGGTTTTTGTTAGAAAGGTGGCTTAATCGAGAGTGTTCTTAGCTATAACCCAAGAAAATCGGTTCAGCCGTTTGAAAGTTATCAGCTTTTTTCTAGTTACTGTAACCTTCACTTGTCGGGGGTGTTATAAATTTTTAATTTACACTTGTTGATGTTCAACTTTAAAGTCTTAACTTAATGTTAAACATCCAAAACCTTATGTGGATTGAATATTTTCCGCATAAAAAGGTAGCTGTATAGGCATGGCGACCTCGCACCGAAAGTTGCAGTACCCTAACCCCAGTAGACCCCCAACAAGTTAGACAAGGGACTCCAAACAAGTTGCAAGAAGCCAGTAAACATATGAAGCTATGACCAGCAGTGGAAATCTATCAGATAACAATACAGTCCAATCTGTACACTCAACCAAAAGGTCAAACACCATCTTGATGAGCAGTTGTTGTTAATTAATAAAGCTTCTAGCTAATTAACTTAGAACTAGGTACGATACTATGAAACGACATGCAATAAAGTGCATTGCTCCGAACAAATCAATACAGATCACCTCGATAAAGGCTCTACCACACTGGTGGTTCGCGAACATGTTCGCATCAAGATGATTTGTGAAATAAGATCATGCATCTGTGACAAGGTGGACTATGTATTGCGCACACGAAGAACTTACTACCTACGTAAAGAAAATTGTTTTTTACTGGTTTCAATAAGCCCTTGATCACATTTTTACTGGTTTCAACAAGTCATTGTTCACAGACATATCGCAATAACTCAATGTAATGATCTTTCCGATGCACTCCACAGTCGCTGTAATGGATGCAGTACACTTATCGATGTGTGTCGAGGCAGTTTCGCGCTTTGCCAAATAGCACTCGCAGAAAACATATTGCTACGATAAGTGCGGACCGGTGGCGGTGCCGCTTCCAATATCGGTTACATCGGTTACAACTTATGTGATGTATGCTATAATGAATTATATTTAACTAACTTTTAAAACTGAGAGGTCTCCTAGATATTTTTAATGAATAGAGCTTGGATCGCTTAGAATAACCACCATTGGTAAAGTGAACAAAAGTTACGTTAGTATTATTAATTCAATGACACCGTTAACTTGATAACTTTTTAAAACATCATCATCATTATCACAATCAACCCATCGCTGGCTCACTACTGAGCACGGGCCTTCTCTCAGAATAAGAAGAGGTTGACACTATGTGGACAGATGACATCAAACGACTCGCAAAAAGCCGCTGGATTCAGGTGGATATAGAAGTCCCTAAGAGACCTAATGTCCAGCTGTGGACGTCTTCATCGGTTTACGATGATGATGTTGAGTCAGTACAACTCTATTTTCAAGTCTGTACGCGGCTCTTAATTCACAGTTTATTTATACGTGCGATTTTTTATTATTTTTCTCTCTATTAATTAGGTATTTTTACATGACCTGATTAAAGAGCAATCAAGTTACGCCCACCCAATATATTGTTTGAACTTAAAATAGGTCATATTGTTATTATAGAGACAGGTTATTTCCTTTTTATTGCTAGCAGGAAAATGAGAGCAGTGTTTATGGTGCTTTTATAGCGCTATATAGTGCTATTAGAGTTGTATAAAACTTTTCATTGATAAACAATGGAAGCCTGAATGAATTGGTTCCTAATTAGATTCGATGATGATGAGATGACTCGAGCATTCTATTGAGTAAACAGATGTATATATACAGTGTACTTTGGCTTGGTCCGGAATATCATCATCATCATGATCAACGCATCGCCGGCTCATTACTGAGCACGTGTCTCACTAATAATGAGAAAGGTTTGGCTATAGTATAGCCTAACACACTGGCCAAGTGCAAATTGGCAGACTTCACACATCTTTGAGAACACTATGGAGAACTCTCAGGCATGCAGATTTCTTCGCGATGTTTTCTTTCCCAGATAAAGCAAGTTATATTACTAATTTTAGTTTACATTTTTTTAATTGCTTATACAACTCGTTCGTTCGTTACTCCAAAAAGTTAGAGGTGCGTGCCCGGGATCGAACGCCGGACCCCACACTAGGAGAGCAACGTCTTAGCCACTGGGCTATCACCGAATTGAAGTAAACTATACTTAAGACTCAATATTAATACGAGTAGGTAGGCACCTACTAGCTATAGCTATTAACCCGAATTTCCCTTCCCGGCCAGAATTCACACGTTGAATAAACAGTTCAATCAAATTAATGGTAACAATGTTTTGTCTGTGCGGATTTTGTACCAGCCGCTAGGGCTGACGCGTTTCTTTAAGGGAATTAAAACAAGTTGGAATAAAATAACACAATTAAATTTAAAATTTAGAAAACATATAAGTCTCGGTTACAAATATATATTATCATTTATCAGTCAGTCCAATTTCTTTTATATCTATAGAAGAAAAGAGATAATGTTTGTGGAAATGTTTGCATGAAACCAATGTCCAAGCATGGATGTCTAACGGTAGAAGCGACGACAGTTCCGATTTCATAATAAAAGTAGCAACCCTAGCTGGCATGGAAACGTCCACAAAAGAGGTCAAACTAATTGGATTCAAAAAACAATGTGACAAAAGAATATTTGCATCAACGAAAACAAAGTAACGAAAATAATGTTGATAAATACGTAGCTGTACCTACCCGGTTAGAAAAATCGTAGGCGGGACAAATGCTACCGCTAATGTGGGAAAATTAGATTATTAGAAATCAAATTATCTATTTGATATTCACGATTATTTAGCCCAGTCTAGTAAGGAAAAAATTGTCGCGGTTTTCAGATTAACTAATTAATCTGCAAGTGTTCTAATCAATCAATCTAACCTAACCAAAATAGAATTTAGCGTCCTTCTTCTTTCGTGAAGAACAAAGTCGGTCAGTGTGGGCTGTCGTTACATTTCATTATGCCCAGTTTATGCTATTTCGCTGCGACATATACGTAGATCTCACAATGTTTACAATCTTTCGCCAGTTTACAATCTCACGAGATAGATTCTGTTAGATTATAGTCTAACGGTATTTACAATTTCACGGTGACATACATATATTTGAGTTTGTCCATTATACAAAAATATAGATACGAATTTCCGCTGCTATGACGTATAAAAAATCCTGAGTAAACGAGGCTATCCGCCTACGAGTATAACGTCAAACTTTATTAAAATATTGTAATTCTTCCACTTATTGTACGGATAATTGCTGATTTTCTGTTGTAATAACCTCGTCACCAGCTATGAAACTTAATATAACATGAAAATCAGAAAATCGAGACCATCACGTTTCCTGATTTTATCGATAACAACTGAATGTTATCGTAGTAAACAGCTTGAAGCGCGTGGTAAGTAGGACGAAAGTAGCAAGATTGCGGCAAGCTCGCTCCGCGTTTTTTGCAATTGTATGTTGTCACTGTATAATGTATTTTTTACTAAGAATTCTTTACTGCACACACAACCATATACGAATGGAGAACACACAGAAGAAACTATACATGAGGGTGCAAAGGCGGTTTTATTGCTAAATGTATGTAATGTATGTACAGAGTGCGACTTTAAGCACATATTGGAATGTTTATTCTTTTACCGTGCGGAGCGGTGTCGTGTAAGTGAGCAACGACCTTTAATCACTAGAGTAGACTATCACCACTTCCGATTTTAGCCACGTATCAAGAAATATTTCGTACTATTTAGACTTAACGTAGGTAGGTACTATAATATAAAAGCTACCGAGCTTTTAGTTTATGGACATATATTAAGATGTAGATAATTCTTAGTATGATAAATTGCTATTCGGTTTATATTCTTGCAGAAGCATCCGCGCGGCAAGGGATTAGTGACTATAGAGAATTTTAATCATGATTTATGTGTCTGGATAAGTGATTTCATATTTTATATGGGATTGGGAGGAGTTTATCCGTAGCCCTCTTCATACAAATGTTGTTTGTTTCTTATTTGAATACTAGGCAATTTTTGTAGACACATTATCGAATCAAATATCTATGATCGGCGTAGTTCATCTGCCAACACAACATTTTTATTGTTATGCAAACGAACAGCATTTACATCGAGTTGGCTGTGACCACGGTGACCACGTATGTTTTCGTCATCTGTATACTTTACAAGTACTACCTACACAAGTACATTGTTTAGTTCAGTGATTAGATTACTCTACTTACAGATCATGAGAGCTCGGGTTCGACTCCCCGGACTCGGATAAGGGGCCTTGGCCAAAAGAAAATTCTCAGTAGCCACCCGAAATTGGAAAGCTGGAAGTTTTGTCGCGAAAAGCCTTCTGCACCTGCTCTTTCTCCGGCCGTGTTAGATTGCAGGCCCATCGGGCTGTGAGAGTGAGGGAATAGAGAGCCCACAACCTTAATTTTATTTATTTAGGTATGTGTTTTCCAAGAATGTTACGACTTGTGCTCCTATAGTTGCAGTGTATCCTGTTAAGTTGGCACTTGGCTTGTACCTGTCCATACTAGCCAAGTCTGTCATCGCTGTAATTTGGTTTGAACAACAAATTATTCATTATCAACATTTAACATACTTTTAGGGAATTTAGAACTGATTAAACATCTGAAAGACCTCTACATACTCGTAAGTACCGTAAGATTAAGTCGGAACGCAATATAACATAAATTAGTATGTAACCTTTACAGAGCGACGTAGTCACATAAGCGACCAAGTTCTTAAAATAAAGATTTTAAAAAAAATGTTCATTGATAGTCTAGGATTAAAACGGCGTATGGCCGCCCGCCAACTTTTCCTGAGCAAAGTTAAGCCAATGAATGCCTTATGCCTTGCTATTTGGCAACGGGTAAGCCTATTATGTAGGCTTTTAGGCTACCGCAGTTCAGGGGTTCGGACTACTAATGTACTTAATCATGGATTCAAATGGCTTTATTACCTTTTTGAATGGACGTGACTGCTGCTAAAGCGTTTAATGTTTTATTTGTAAGCTTTCTTTTGAAGGTTCTATTCTGATATTAGAGTTTTTTTAAATCTTTCTTACAACTCTTTTATAAATAGGTAATCTTTAAATATAACTTCAAAAGACCTTAAATATATATCAAAAGAGCAGACGAGAAACCATCTCTATGCCTTTGTAAGACGAGTTTTCTTTTACAAATAACTGCTAAAGTGGATGGTAGAGTTGGTACGTATGAAGTAGGGTTCCGCAGTCTTTCTAGTAAAAAACTTCCTATCGTGAACCAAAAGTTATAGTAGTATGAAAAAACTAAAAAGAAACTTTTCATCCCGGAAAATCAAAGAGTTCCCACCGGATTTTTAAAAACCTAAAACCATGCAGACAAAATAGCGGGCATCATCTATTTGTTATTAAAATACTTATTTAATGCGTCTCATATTAATTTTTTTTATTTATTTATTTATTTAATAATCGGACAACACAGATCCATTAGTGTTAGTAACAAAAAACTTAAAAATTATGTTAGTACTTAAACACTAAGTAGTTAGTAACAATACAAACTTAGAAACTATGTTAGTACTTAAACACTAAGTAGTTAGTAACAATAAAAAACTTAAAAACTATGTTAGTACTTAATTACTAAAAGGGATTTAGTCCTCTGCATGAGTTTCCCCAGCAGAGGACCATCCGCCTTATCACTAATCATACGCAGGATGCTGTTGCTGCTTCCACGGACTCTGCACAATAGTGAGGCTGTTTTCCTGCGCCAGACGGCATCAAAGCCGTCTGTCCGCGCCTTGGTAAACATAGCCGATGCACTGCAGAACCGAGGTTGCCGCAACAGAATCCTGAACGCATTATTGTATTGGACTCGCAGAGCATTGTAAGCCCTTTGCGTGTAGTGAACCCACAGGCTTGCTGAGTATAAGGATGTACAGTATGCCTTGAACAGTGTGATTTTCACAGCATCTGTACATCGGGCAAACCTTCGGGCCACCATATTCGCTCGGACCGACAATGCCCTGCGTTCCCTTTCCATATCGTCATCATCCTTAAGGTCCTCGGTTAACAAGTGTCCAAGGTATTTGAATTTGTGAACTCTATTAAGAGTTACTCCATTGAGTTTTAAAGGTGGAACATACGTTGGACACTTGGTACCCGCCTTAAAGATCATGACTTCCGTCTTCCTGACATTATACTTCAAGCCATGTGTTGCAGCATATGATCTTGCGAAGCGCACTGATTGAAGGAGCCAGCAGCACCATGTCATCGGCATAGCTAAGGTTGTTGACGCAGACACCGTCTACGTAGCAGCCTACCGGCATACTGCTGAGTCCCTCAATCAGCTCGTTCACGTACAGGCTGAAAAGCAATGGTGAACTCAAACCACCCTGTCTGACGCCACATTCCAGCCTGTACGCGTCCGAGAGCTCATTCGCCCACTTCACTCGGTTCTCCTGACCTAGGTACCAATATTTAAAAAGACGATAAACTTCTGGTGGCAACCCTGTCTTTTTTAACTTAAGCCACAGATTGTCATATGGCACCAGATCAAAAGCCCGTGACAGGTCCAGGAAACAAGCATATACAGGAGTGCGTCTGTCAGTGTAGTACTTGACAGTATGCTTCAAACTCAGGATTGCAGTCTCTGTTGACAGTTCGGACCGAAATCCGAATTGAGCGTCATGCAGCTTAACGTGCTTCTTCAAATGCTGGTGGAGCACACTGTCAAGCACTTTCGCTATGGTAGTGGCTAGCGAAATCGGTCGGTAATTACACTTGTCAGACACATCCCCCGTCCTGCTCTTTACAATAGGTACCACCACAGTTTTCATTAGGTCCGGAGGCAAATACGAGTGGCTTAGACACAGATTGAATAACAATGCCAAGACACGGGGCAAGTGATATCCCGCATGCTTCAGGTGTTCGATACTGAGTCCATCGTGACCAGGTGACTTACCACGCTTGGACTTACTGATAATTCGTCGTATATCTTTTGCCAGAATTATAACAGATGTTTTAGTTCCACGAGGCCCAGCACCGAAACTCTGTCGCTGCGGCCCAAGAGGCGACTTAACAGCAAAGTGATTAGCAAACAAGTTGGCAATCTCCTTTGGGCTAGAGATACCGTCGACGCTTGCTGGAATGCCTGGCCTAACATTAAGCTGATTTGTACATTTCCAAAAGCTCTTGAAATCAGCGTTAGCATGGTGTGCCGCCAGCATATCCATTTTTATTTGTTCCTGGTGATTTTGACACCACTTAAGTTTTCCTTTAAAAATTTTCTTTGACTCAGCCATGTCATTAAAAATAGGACCGCTAACTGGCTTGCCATGCCAACACCATACGTCAAATTTATGCTTGGCATTCAAGTAAGCGTCACGCACGTGCCTATTCCAGCCCGCCAGTGGTTTTTTCCGGCTAAACTTTTTTAGCATACAGGTCTCACTAGCGGCCTGTTGCAGCACATTTATAATGTCTTTGTACAAATTATTAATTATATCTTTATGATTGGCCTTATCACAAAAATAATCAGAGCATTCCAATAACTCACACGGAAAGTCTAAGTTTTTAAATTGTATGTTACACTTGTTATTATATGCATCTATTTGCTCTAAGGTTCTCTCCCCCCATCGCACTGTACTACGTTCAATAATATTTACTGGTAGTTTTTGACTTATAACATTTAAATCACAACACACCACCAGAGGGCAGTGGTCCGACCAGTAGACGTCATATTTTACATAAATATTAGTGATACAATGCCACGCCGCAGCACTAACGAGGCAGTGGTCTAGCCACCGCCTACACCCGTGTGCCTCACTAATAAAAGTATAGGTATTCATACTCAACTTATTTATGTCCGCACAGAGCCAGTCTTGTTCATCAGCAAAGTCTAAAATTTCCTTGTAAAAACGCTCACCTGGATGCGCGTTGAGGTCTCCAAGAATAAATACCGATTCGATGCCAGCTTCCTCTACGATGGCACTAATGGAGCTTAAACAGTCCGTGAGTTCTGGTACATTTTCGCTGCAATCCGTAGGCATATACACGCTGACAACCACGATAGGGCGACCGCACGTGGTAATACGAATCGCCGCTATACGAGGGTTCGCACACTGAATGACCGACACACACGGAAACACAGATTTACGCCACAACAAAGCGACACCACCATAAGGCCTTCCTTTGAGAACACCCGCACTCGTATCCACCGCAGAGGTTCCCGTACTTCCAAAATCCTCATGAATGCTCGCCAGATATGATAGGTCAAAGGGTAGCAACCACGTCTCCTGGAGAGCAATTATATCAGCAAAGCTGCACAGCTGCTGAACACCTTCCACAGAGCGCTTTATACTTTTGCAATTATATGTTACCATCGTTGCGTTATACATTACAAATCAGGGATGTTTCTGTTCTTATCAATATTTAGATCTCGATTTCTGTACGGCATAAATCGACGACAAGTTACCCCGTCAGGCCAGATTTCATCGTTGAGAAAGATGTGCAACTTGTGTCGTGCTACCATTATTTTATAAGCACTATAGCCCCTCTCAGTCTTCATTTTTATTTTTTGTATTATTACATTCTCATTAGTTTTAAGAAATATGTACTCCACAATGTCTTTTTCTAACGTATCCTTATGAACGTTAGACACAAATAACGGAATCTTTAAATCAGCAGGCCTAAACTTGTCATTGACCTGGATAGCCGCTTTCCCTCTAACACCCTCCTTTCTATTCCGATATCTTTTTCTTTGGACCTCAGTCCATTCCTGATTTGGTTCATCCTGCTTCCATTCACCTTCCGACCTCACTACCTCAGCCACAGTCTTACCTGTAACCAAGTTTATTGAGTGTGCGGTCGGGCTAACATCCGCTAAGGCGCGCGCGTCTATGTTCACCGGCTGTGTATTGCATTGTTGTGATGAGTCATTACGTAACGTATTTCTGCTGAATGCAAGTTTCTCTGTACCCGCGCGCGAAGTGCTCTTATCGTCTGATCGACCGCAACGAGTGAAAGGGACACCGTCCTCACATTGAGCGCTTACGTCTTGTGTGAGTGAATGAGACCGGTGTTCGTTTGTCTGATCATGTGTTTGACTATCATTGACTTGCATCGGAGAACTACTCGCAACAGACATATTTGAAAGATTTAATATGCCAGAAGGTCCACTATCCAATAAGTATGCCCCGCGCCTTTTATTTACATTGTCCACACTTGCCAATGATTGATTTAAATGATTTTTCAGATGATTTAACTCCTGAACAGTTGCATATGTTTCCTTTATAAAGTTAATGTCCGATTTCATCAAAACAACATCTTTTAGCAACCTTGTTACGTCAATGTGATCGAAAGTTACTGGCGGCAATTTGCTTAAATCTCTTGCTGCAAAAATAGGCGTATTATCCGGCTCCGTATTTTTGAAAGCGCAAATAATATCTTCCACATCTTTGTGCTCTTTTTCTTTACGCCGCGAGATGTTTCTCACGGCTGTGTTAATTGATGCAAATAGCAGTTGCTTTGCAACACTAATTTCTGGGTATGAAAACGTATCCACAACTAATTTCACGATACTATCCTCATCCATCTGGTCTATTTTGTTTTGTATAAAGCATAAAAGCTCATTTAAAACCACGGAACACTGACATTTTATAAAATTCGCGGAGTTCGCCATTTTTGCACCCGAACGCGTACACGCTCGCGCGAAGGAAGGATTAAAGAGATTCTTATTTTTTCCAGATTCAAATACGTCTATACTATATGTAGATTCAAGTATTCGCCGATTTTTCTACTGTATTTAGCTGAATTTCAGTTTTACAGCTCTAATAGTTTTTACATAAAATTGCTGTGGACACGGACGGATCGCTGGACTGGACGAAGCTATAGGGGTTCCTACTTTTACTGCGGGACCCTAAAAACGTTCAATCTCAATCTGTCAGTGGGCAGGTATTTAATTTCATGCCACTAAAGCTCGTAGACCAAAGGATATCTTCATCTTTCTCGCCAAAGGCTACATTATACCAAAGCTTTTTATGATAGAGATCTTATTACATAAAGAAATTAACTCTTCATTTTATTTATTTTTAAGGTCAAAGTCAAAGTCAAAATCATTAATTCAAAGTAGGTCGGAATCGTTTTATTTGTACGACATAGTGGTGATTATTAATTACGTAACTTAAAATTAAAGCTACGAGGGTTCCAAACGCGCCCAAATCTGAGAAGAGCCCACAACAAACTCAGCCGGGTATTTTTTTTGAAGATCTCCCTGGCGCAGTGGTGAGCTGTGGGGTTAAAAATGGGAGATCCCGAGTTTAATACCTTACAGTGGCAATTTAGGGATTCGTTATTATTTCACACAACAACACCGTGGCTTACTTTATTTTAATTGTTAATGAACCGCGCACAGAATCACACACTTATGTTACATAAATTATTCCTTAAGTTATATTGGTTTATCGACAGATTAAAGTTAGTTAAGTGTTTATACCGGACGGACGTTAAATAATATTTCGTTAACATGAGGATCTAAAAAGTTTTCTAGTTTGGGGGTGCAAGATAATTTAATGTAAATTTATTGTATTAATTTTATGTTGGAACAAATAAAGATTTATTATTATTGTACAAAGATTTTATTATACCCCAAGCCATGATAGTCTGATGGTTAAGACGTCAACCTCCAATTCGGTAGGTCGGTGGTTCGATGCCAGGCACGCACCTCTTTTCGAAGTTATGTGCGTTTTAAGCAATTAAGTAAGTATCACTTGCATAGTAAGAAAAACTGCATGCCTGAGAGTTCCTCGAAATGGTCTCAAAGATGTGTGACTTCGGTTAATCCGCACTTTGCCAACGTGGTAGATTATGGCCTAACCCTTCTTAATATGAAAGGATATCTGTGCTCAGTAGAGAGTCGGCGATCATGATACCAGAAAACTCATAAAAAGCTTGAGGAATTTTTTTGAAATCCTTTGTCTCGTGTCGTGAACGGTACAACCCTAACACAATATCGAGCAAATGCGATTCTCCTGGAAAGCGATAGAAAGTGCAAAGTTGGCTTCCATTCAAGCGTTTACATTCCGAGTTGGAAGCTTCGCAACAGATTGTTCGCTTCCCTGCAACTGCGCTGCTCGAGCGATCTGCTTTGCATTTATAGAGGGCGCTGATGTCGGAGGTTTTGTTTGAGTTACAGACGTCAAATAGCTGAAAGTCTCTCGTCAGCATAATGCAAATATAGCAACCTTCCACCTCCTACTTGGCCCACAAACCTCTCAGTTATAAGTGCCGAATCGCGGGAGGGGGCCCACTCGGTACTTGCTCTTGGCATTTTCCCGGGGCGCCTTCTTGACTCCCTACAAATGATTCTATCTTTCCTCCTTGTCTCTTATGCCGAGTTCAAAACTAGTCCGTCATAACCCGACTAAACACTTACAAAATATATAATAATAAGTAACAGACAGACAGACGGACAGACACACTTTCACATTTATAATATTAGCATGGATAATACAGACTGATCAGATAATCAGGCAATAGCAATGAGTTTCAGTCATAACGCACACTCTTACTTATAATAATAATGTCGTATCAATAGTAATCAAACTCAGCTTTATGCGTGTTTGTTGGCAAAGAGCCATCTCCCGACTTAACCAACCTCTAAACATTAGTTCATAGTTACTAGCCCACGCTAACATTAGTAGGTACTTAGCCCAATAATCTCGACTAGCCCAATAGCTGCTATCAATCATAATATAATACCTATTATGTGTTACGTTAACGTTTCATGTTATGTAACAATGTCTATAAGCCTAGAGTAATAGATATAAAGCGATAGTTTAATTCTCAATTTTATTAACATATTTGTTAATCGAATAAATCGCAGAAACCTCGGAGAAACAGCCCGATTTGCTCGGTGACCTTCTGGAGTTAGATTTTTCACTATTTTCATAATTTCATTGTAAGGTCGCGGTAACAATGGTCCCATGGCCCCATGGGCCACGTAAAATGCGTCTCTTGCGCATTTCAACGAGATTCGACTGAAGTGCCACAAATCATAGGCGCAGAGTTTGTGTGAGTTGAAGGAATGCGGAAAGAGAGACAGAGAGGTACAATGGACGTTAGTTATGAAAGAAAGGAAACAAATTAATATGCGAAATTCAATTCTAACCACTTTTTGTTTATATTTTAAGTTAGTGAAGGACAAATATGAGATATTATAATTCCCATCAAGTTAGATCGCAGCCAAAGGCAGATCTCACTTGGTAAAAATTGTAAATCGAATGTTTTAAATCAACCGGCGAGTTTCGTGCCGGTTCTTCTATAGAAAAGGTATTCCAAACCAATGGTAGATGAGTATGATGATTCAAAAGTTCTTTGAAAAAATAATTCTTTTCAATTCTAACCAATACGTTAACTACTTTGTGATGCTTTTCATCTTTCACTCTTCAACCACTATCAGTGTTGGTACTTAATACAGCAGTCAGTACACCTGGGCGGCTAGGCGGCGGGCGGGCGGGGCGGCGGGGCGGCGGGGCGGCGGGGCGGGGGGCGGGCGGGGTGCTAAGTAACGAGTTGTAATCACGTAATGGGCGATTAGATAGCGCGCCACTTGTGTAATTGTGCTGATAACACTCACGTTTTACTTTCAGCTTTATCATACGGAATGTTATACCACCTGCTTTTCATAGAGCTACTGGTGTTTAATTTTATCAAAAGAACTTAATATGTGTATCGCAGAAGAATTATATTTATGTCGCAAAAATTGGTTAAGACGACCGCCTTCGGGATGTCTGGGGTTCAATCCTGAGTGAGCATGCACCTTTAACTTTTGTCCGTTTTAAACAACTAAATGTCACGTGCTTTAATGATGAAGGTAAATATCGTGAGGAATCCTACAACAGCCGCCATATTGAATTTTCAAAAAAATTATAGCCAGTGCGTGTTACTTCCAAAGTTTAGACATTTATACATGGCCACATGACAAGTTATGATAATTTAGGAATAGAGAAACACACATACATACATACATACATACGAACCTTGAAAACATTACACTCCTTTTTCGGGCAGTCGTGCTTGTAACTACAAAGCATAAGATGTCTATATGTATAATATTTTAATTAGTTATTATTACCGTAAATGTAACCTACCTATCGCAATTTTTTTTTGATACAAAGATCTTCTTTGTATCAAAAAAAATTGTAGTCTATCGTTTTGCAAAAATTACTTCTAATAGGTACATATTATTAGTATTATTATTATGTTTAAAGTTTTGTAAAAGGAATTGGAATTGATCATTTCAGTGAGGCGGAAATAAAGCCAGATACTCGACTGCAAGCTATTTAAAAAGTTTGTATTGCTTTGCGTCGAGTTGCTCCGTGTATGCCAGCTGTGCACACAGATTGAAAACAAGCAGGTGCCTGCGATACGCTGACCTCTACTAATATGTAGTTCGCTAGATCGGCGATTGCCGACATGTTTTTGAAGCAACTTGATTTGCGCCATTTTGGCGTTGATACCAGCACTGAGCATCACGTGAGCGTACTCGAAACTAAATGTTAGTGATGAGACATTTGTCAACATGAAGACAACAAAGTGAGCACTTTGAATCGACGAAAAATAACTGTTATTTTATATGGCACTTATTATAAGTATGTCTTACTTATTAGCCATACTCACTAGACATTTATTTTTGAATTTAAAGTCTAGCGTTTGGCCTCTTCCAGCGTACTTGTGCATGTCCACTTCAGTGCTGCATATACCAGGAATTTGTGTCATATAGAGATCACTTTACAAACAGTTTCACTAAGCTTCACATTTGCATCTTGCGACGACTTCATTTACTGATTTGAATCAAACCGATTCATATCCACCACCATCCTTATCAATTCCGAACCAGTGGTAAATTATTTATTTGACGATTCAAAAGCACTTGTAAAAGTTTATTTGAATAAAAATCTATTCTATTCTATTCTATTCAAGATGATATGAGCATCGTCATCGATACATGTCCAGTGTCCACTGTTGGGCATAGGTCTCTTATAGGGATTCCCACATACCACGGTCTTGTGTTGCCGCCATCCAGCGATAAAGTAAAACGCTTTTACTAAAAAGTTTTATGTTAAGTATATTACTTGTTTTGTATTGAATTGTTGGTGTTTGCAATGCATTATTTTATAATTTCTCAATATCAGATCAGCGTTCGCAAAAATAATATGGTGCAGGCTTTTATTAAATAAATAATGCAATCTATTTATAATACATCATTATGTTAAAATACTCAGAACCGAAAACACATTCAACTCATTAGCATGAGCTCGTCGATGGTTGCATATAAATGGCTTTTCAAAACGTGTAGTGCTTTTATGTTGGCTTTGAGATTATAATATTATGTTTAACATAATTTAATACATATCATTTCAAAGCTTGTTTCAAATATAAATAGTACGAAATAATTGTGTTTTATACCTACTATCATATTCCGGCTTTATTTGAAACAGATGAGTAAATAGGCATTTTTCTAGGCAAGCGCGCTCCACTTTAAGGTGCCCACGCACTCGAACTGCACTGCAGCGGAACTGCGCGTCGCGTCAGCGCCCCGCACGCGTCTCCAGCCGCGACGCGCGTACGACACTGCCGAGCGGCGCGGCTGGAGAGAATGCGGGGCGCTGACGCGACGCGCAGTTCCGCTGCAGTGCAGTTCGAGTGCGTGGGCACCTTTAGGCTACGCATGCCTATATACTTAGAAATATGTATTATAATCTATTAATATTATTAACTAGATAGTTAACCAGTAATTTCCCGGGACTTTGTTCGAGTGGGGATAATGTCTATCAGTGGAACTGAGGTGTGCAGGGTGCGCGGGGAGTATTGAAAGGAAACACGTCCTCTTTGTTTAAGCTATCTTCGAAGACTCTTTATTGAATTACATATTGTTATTAATTAAGGCTATAAGGCTATACTACACCACAGAACAACATTTCCCTCATCAGACCAGATCAGAGATATTTTATAGTTATAAATTCCGAAAATGCCCTTGCCAGGAATCGAACCTGGGACCTCCCGCTTATAGACCACAGTGCTCACCACTGCGCCAGGGAGGCCGTCATTGTGCCATCATTTAATTTCACCAGGAACGAACATGTTAGTGAGTAATCACTTAACATCAGTGACCCACCTGCTCGTTTGCTCGCTATGTTTATATTATTATAACAAAAACGTCTTATCCATTCACATTAAGTCTATAGGTAGTATAGTGATTTCCTAACCCACCCGTGCGAAGCCGTGGCGAGTTAGCTTGTACTCAATAAGTCCGGAAATCACGACGGTAGGTAATAAACGTCCGCCAAACGTTTCCATTTCCGATTGGGGGAAGTTGGCAAAACGATATTTTCTAAATCCACTCCGATTTATCCAAATTGGAGGCAATTTACCGCGCGCGGGAAACTCACGCTTCCTGACGTGCGGCGGCTCGCGGCTCGCGGCTCGCGGCTCGCCAGCAAATCAGCCAAAGCTCTGTTAGGTGCCACTAAATGTCTGAGGTATATGCAGTTCTACTAGTTTATAGTAGGTGTTTAGATCATATGAATGGGCCTCATACGAAAGCTATGCTTGGAGTTTCTCTACGTGATCCAATCGCGAGTGTGAATTTAGACTAGCGATAAGATTAGGCTTAAAGATAGAATCCCAAGTTCACTGGAAAGAGACAACAAGTTTCCCTCCCCAAGGGGGATACATACGGCATCAAACGAGTCGCAGGGACCCACAAGACCATGCCTGTGGACTGATTTGATGGGATAAACGGATGGGCTTTGCTTACTCAGCGCTATCATCATATTGATAAATATGTCCTTCAAACGAGTCCTGTCAACAAGCGTAAATTAAAAATTTATAACACCCCCGATAAGTGAAGGTTACAGTAACTAGAAAAGAGCTGATAATTTTCAAACGGCTGAATTGATTTTCTTGAATTATAACTAAGAACATTCTCGATCAAGTCACCTTTCAAACAAAAAAAAACTAAATTAAAATCGGTTCATTAGTTTAAGAGCTACGATGCCACAGACAGATACACACGTCAAACTCATAATACCCCTCTTTTTGGGTCGGGGGTTAAAAAATGAGCTATAAAGCCAGTTTCAGCCAAATATAATATTTTGCGTTGTAATAATGTGCTTTCATGAGGGTGAAACTGTGGTATGTAGAATATGTAGGTACATTTAGCTACATTTGTGTGGACAAACTAAATGAAAGTTGTCTGTTGAATGTCTCGGATTAGCGTCGACGTTGATGAATGTGCGTCGGACCCGCGGGAAAATCCCTAAGCTTCATACACACGGACTTTTTGTTTCACGACTTATTCTCTACTGTTACCGATCACAACAGTGCGACAATTTCTCGCGGTTTTGCATCGACAAAAGTTCCAAGAGAGACAAATCATAATGATTGTACTCGGACCAGATACATTGAAGGTGAAATTGGTTTTTAATTTTTGAAGTATAGTAAAGCTTCTTTTTAAGCACGACTTGATTATTATCGATCTCAGATCATTTTTCGAATGGGTGATACTTCTGTCCGTATTTAAAATGGTCGCCAAACAAAACTTAACTGTTCCATTTGGTGACCATTTGGCTGGCCCCCCTTTTTGTTTTAACGCTGAAGGGAAACTTCGTGAGGAAATGCCTCTTCTCTGAGAGTTCTCCATAAAGTTCTCAAGGGTTTGTGAAGTCTGTCAATCCGCACTTGTCCAGCGTGGTAGAAAATGCCCTACCCTTCTCATTTTGAAAGGAGACCCGTGGTCAGGAAAGAGCCGGCGACGGGTCGATAATGATGATGACAAGTTACAATGATAAAAACAAACAATTACAATTAATAGATATTATTTTGTCGCATTACCTACATAGTATGGTCCAAAGCTTCTGCTAACATTATGAATAGCTAACGTTTTATTTGATTTAAGTTACACTTTGTGAACGAGAATGTTTTGGCAAACAGGACGGAAGTTTCCCTTTGAATAGGAATTCTCTCGTTAAATATTTCGGGGACCAACGATTTGCGGCGACGTTGATGGATTTAAATGATTTAAAAGCGAATGCTGAATAGAATTAACTATGTCAAACGCTTATAATACCTACTAGATCTAACGTAGCTCTACCGAACCACTAGGTACCTACCTATCCATATTATAAATGCGAAAGTATGTTTATATGTATGTGTGTGTATGTTAGGATATATTTCGGAGAGTGTGCACAGGAACTTTTCGATCTTGTCCCTCCTTCACCATTTTACCACCGCACCGCAAGACGTCGGGCGAGTTTCCATCCTTATGTCGTCGACATTCCATCTACACGCACGAAACGTTTTGCGTCTTCATTCCTCATACGCATGGCTAAGGTTTGGAATACTCTCCCGCGATCTGTGTTTCCTACCAATTACAATCCGGGTATCTTTAAAACAAGAGTGAATAGGCACCTTCTAGGTAAACGCGTCCCATCTTAGACCACATCATCACTTTCCATCAGGTGTGATTGTGGTCAAGCGCTTGCCTATAGTGAATAAAAAATAAAAAAAATGTTTGTTTGTCAATTTTTCCTTCAATCACGCTGCAAAGGAGCAATGGATCGACGTGATTTATTGTATGGACTTAGTTAAAGACCTGGAGAATGACATAGACTATTTTTTATTTCGGAAAATCAAAGAGTACCCACGGAATCTATAAGAATCTTAAACCACATGGACAAAGTAGCCGCATAGCATAGCAGGCCTCAGCTAGTTTATGCACTCTATACTCCTTCATAGCCATAGCCTAAAACTTCTTTCGCCTTCAAAGAACATTTCGTGTTTTTGAGTTTACGAAATGCACCTACTTATGGGTACCTACCTAATACGCATTACCTTTTAAAACCCCAAGTAAACAGTACAGTACTCTTTTCTAAAAGGTTGAAATGTTCACGTAAATAAAACAATTCCCCGTTTTAATAACGGTTAAAAGCAAAAGCGGTTACTTTACAAGTTACGCTCATGCAAGCTCGCTCTTTTATGAGCCACTGGGAGCCAATGGAAACGAAGACCGCCTGTAAATTTAATAACCGGTCATACACAAGTCATACACTTATAAAAAATACATTCGTATGCTACAAAAGTTAATAGAACTACATGTAAAGTAATAACATTCAATTATGACGGGTTTGTTCGTAGTGGCAAACTAAAGTACTAGTTCATCTCAATTGAACACTAACTAACCAATCAAACACAATGAAATTTTATAGATAAACGCTCTAAGAACTAATATTTGCCTGTAGTTTTCCAGATTTCTGTTTAAAATATATAATATACAAAAAAAAAATGTTGATGTTACTGTCTAGAACGCGTCTACAAAGTCACATCAAGTTTTGAAGGTTAATATTTAAACGAGAGCAAAACTTCATTTGTATGGAGCTAGTGACGGATAGGCCGCCGCGCGCCGTTGCGAAACTTTGGTGTGATCACATCGTTGTGCTAAATTCAGATATTGTTTACTCATTTATATATGTAGAAGACGCAAAGATTTTACGATAAAAAACCTTCTTATAATGGTAAAGATATGTGACACGTGATATTTTGGCAACCAGAATTATTGTGAAGCAAAAATGAAGTAGGTTTTTTAATTTATGTTTTTCAAGAATATTAGCCATGCTAATCATGACTTTCCCCTTTCCCCTCCAATTAAGCGTAAAGCTTGTGCTACGAGTAGGCACGACAATAGTGCAAAGTGTGAACCTTTCGGAATTCAGTTCGCTTCTCTGCCGTTGAGCTATCGAGGCGCTATGTGTAAAAAGTGATATTATTGTAGTCACAAAATATCAATGGCTCCAAAACTTCCGAGAATCCTTCTTTACAGAAAGGGTTAACATAGAGGTGAAATGTAAAAGTAAAGTAAAAGTAAAATATTCTTTATTGTACACCAACAAGACAGTAATATATAAATAACAAATGGAATGGAATGGGTAAATAAATTGTATTATCTAATACAATAATGGGTAGTAAAGTATTCTGGTCACCGCTGGAACCTCAGGCTACTGTTTAAAATATACTTGTTTATGGGTCGCGAATTAGGTTAATCTGGAAGGGCAATGCAAGGGCAGTTTATTAAGCCGATTGCCCCTACGTGACGTAACTGCGAGCAGCAGAGCCTTATTAAAGGTAAATTTATAGGTAAATAGACGATCTGGCTTCGCTCAGGTGGAAGTTCTACCCTTTCTTAGAAGCCAGGACCACTTGGCAGGCTCACTTGGCTACGTAACCCGAGAAACATCCTACGGTAATGCATTTCTTCGACAAGTCCCAAGAAAGTGGTCTCAGTCTTATCTCAACAGAGAGAGAGAGAGAGAGAGATAAGAGTCAAGAATTTATGCGATAGAAAGAGAAACATTTGTTTAAGTTTAGGCTGCAGTGCTATGCAAGCTAAATTGTACTTTATTGCCTCGTATCAAGAGTTACAATCTATTTAAACGTCTTTAGAGGGTGGGTTTTGTTTACCTTGAGATACTGTAGTCTGTAGATGCTGCATTTAGAGAAAACCTACTTGAAAATTAATCTCAAGTTCGTAAACTCAGTTATTTGAGCTGTACGTAAATGTGCCAGTCAGTCAGTTTCTCATTTTGTATAGGCAGGTGAGTTAGGCATTATGTTACTATATTCTATATCACAAAATCTCAGAAAATACAAAGCCACAAACTTGGAATTGGGAAGATAGCTTCCTCCTAGGATGTAGACATCATTTTTCGGAATTCCCAGGGAACAGAGAATAAACAAGATATATATTTTCGCCAAGCGAAACCAAGGACGAAGGAAAAGTTTAGAATCTGAGTTGATAAGGAAAAAGCGAAGTCTGCCAGCCATACCCTTATTGGAATAAATAAAACATTATATCTTTAGGGTATAAAAATAATAACATTCTTCATGTAATTGCAAAAGATATTTCTTTGATCTCAGATCACATAAATGTGTAATTCAAATGGCTCACTCCGTATTACTCCCTAATTAATTAGATAATTATTTCAAAATATCAAGTTTTCCTCTCGTTCCAAATTACATACGAAGAACATCCGCTCAACTACATATAATAATTAGGTGGAAATAGGTATATTAGCTTTCCCTAACGAACTGTCCTATTGACGTAAGAAATTAATCACCAAGTAGATTTATGTTTTATATAATATATTTATGCTTCGCAGCTTCTTTCTTTGCGATTTGGTTTACATATTGTAGAACGCGTCTCACGCATCAGCCTAGCACACGGATTTTTAGATCTTTTTTGACTTTGATGATAACGATGACACATACGCTACAACGTACATTTTACTGAAGTATACATACATTTTCGATTGAAAAAGCATACGTAGAACCATGGTAGAACCACTCAAACTATGAATGTATTCAAGGTTCTAACCACAGCTTCACTATATTTTGAAGGCAAATGGAAAATTCGTTAATTAAAAATTTCGTTTTAAATTCTCTTTCAACGTACCTATAAAGCAATGATATTGTAGCAATCAAGTAACAACATTGTCCTGTAGGGCTAGTATAAGATTTCACATCTCACCAACGTTAATAGAATTCGAGCTCGAAATACTTCAGAATTAAATGAAAATATCAAATCTTAAATGCCTTGTTCTAAAATAAAAACATTCCGACGAATTGAGAACCTCCTCCTTTTTCGAAGTTGGTTAAAAATTCAAGTTCGTGAATACGTCTACGGAAAGTGCTCCAAGACAAATCTTACGAATGAAAATCGATGGCACATACTGATTTTTTTACTTTAAATCTACACTACATACACTTGTTAAAATAGTGATTTATTTAAGCAAAGAACCTATTTCCTAACCGGCCGCGCCGGCTAGGCTGCCGCTATTTAGTATTTAACTCTGAGGTGATTGTGTTTCGACTACGGATTCTTTCAACGTTGGCAGAGTGAACTAAAGTGAGCGAGCTCTCGGTTCGGTCCTGAATGGACATCTGTCAAATATTAGGTATTTGAACAATATTTAAAACTCTTTGCCACGTTGGTATCACGACGGCCCATGCCTAAAGCTCCGGCTACACGCTCCGTCTTACCTGCACAAGCCAGTTTGCGCAGTTAAGTGCGTGCGTGTGGTCGGCAAGACGGTATCCCGCACAGTTCCAAATACCTATTGCTAAGGAATGAACTGTGTAGTTTCGGTCGATGTTACCTGTGTAATTTTAACTGCGCCGGCAAGACAAGGCGTGTAGCCGGATCATTAGATTAAGGAACCTGCCCACGTCACTTCCACCATTCGAAGCTTACATTTGTCAAGTGAAGCCTCAAGGTTTTGTTGCAAGTTTCATAATATTTTCGTGAACTGTGACGTCGGTGAGATTTAAAATCTCATACTAAGCACACTGACCGGCGGAAAAACTTTCAATAGAGCTCGGTTCTGTATAGAGCTCGGTTAACGAATGGCCGGGCTGGAAATACTCGCTCCAGCAGCCATCTGTAGCATTTGTACACGCAAAGTAAACATTGACACCGACTACACTTGGCGACTAGAAACTTGTATTAATTAATCACAGTTTGCTTTTCATACAAAGTGGACTCACACTGGAGAGGATGTTTATTTTAGATTGCGGCATTCAAGGGTTACCATCTCCGAAAGAGCTCGTGTGCTCGAATGAAACATGCTATACAGGGTGTAAATAGAAATCTAACAAAAACTTAACCCTATTCTTATTTATTCATTAAATCAATCATCCTGTTTGCGTCCACTGCTGGACATAGGCCTTCCAAAGAGCGCGCCACCACACACGGTTCTCCGCCTTCCTCATCCACCCACTTCCCACTGCCACTTCAGCAGGCTAATTCACTGAGCTATGTCGGTCGCTCTGGTTCTACTACGGATTTCTTCTTTACGGATTTATTGTTACAATTTTCTTTACAAATAAAATAAATAAATAAATATGGCAGGAAGTTAGAACTCTACCACGCACCGCACCGAAAAAAAATTTCTACCGAGTAAAATAAATTCTACAGGCGGCAAGAAACTCGGCAATTCTTCTTCTGTATATATTTGTATGCCTTTATGAAATTGGATATTTCCTTGGATACTTCAATACTTTCTATCACAGGTTCGGAAAGTAAATTCTACTGAGAAGAGCCGGCAAACTGAGCACTGTAACTCTTTCGTATGTATGTGTGAACCTTTATGGATTATTTGGATATATTCTTGCGTAATGCGCACCCAAGAGCTTACAGTTAACTTAGAGCATTAGGACGTATTTGAACCCTTCTGAAGGTGACATTATCATAAGCCCGGTCGACACAGGCCTAAGATGAGCCCCTACTTATGTTGTTCTCCGACAGATATAAGTCATAGCAGATACAGGCCTACTTTGTATCTCGGTGTCATAGGTGATATTTTTTTATTCCATTATAAATTAGCCCTTGACTGCAATGTCAACTCGTGGTAAATGATGATGCAGTCTAAGATGGAATTATAAGTTGGATGGATCAAACTAGGTCGGAAGGGGTACCATCTTCTATACAACTTGTTTTAGTTTTGATTTTTTTTTTAGTCCGTAAGAAAATGAGGAGATGTGATCTGAATTATTATTCATACTAAGTAGTAACGTCTAACCGATTTTGATGAAATTCGGTGGAGATAGCCTGCATATTTTGCTTGCAGATAGATGACTTGCACCCCGTAGACGGGCATAAAATGTCCATTGACTTTTATATTAGGTACCCACTAAGTAAGTCGATGGGTAAACGGATTTCTTTATCCCGGGAAATCAAAGAGTTTCCCTATGATTTTCAAAAACCTTGATAAACTCACGCCAACGAAGTCACATGGCTTTTTATAGTAGGAATTTAATTTTATAATTAAAAAACCATAAAGCTAGCTATCATCTTAAACCACATTGCGAGTGCCTGCATAACACATGAAACTTAACGACGCCTCGTATCTCTCAGCCATACTCATACTATAAGTGTGAAAGCACATGTCTGTCTATGTGTCAATTACGTGAGCATCTCGCACACTGATGAAATGTGGAACTGACGTGGCATTTTTGCGCTAACATAGACACATACCTACTTTGCTTCAAGAAAATGTCGTTTTCCCGCGGGGAAAAAGAGATTTTTGAAAAATCCTTCAATACAGGCTAACTTTTTTGCTTTGCGGAATCTTTTCGCCTTTTTTCTGTGCGATATTATTAGCAAGATTTGACAAAATCCTTACTAATACTAAAACAAAATGTTTGTATTTATTTTACACCTAATAGTTTTTGGGGCTAAGACAAGCCAATCTAAATTATTAAGTTTAGGAACTAGTTATATTTTGCAAAGAAAAATGTCAAAGACACCTGAACGGTCATCCATCCCATAATATTAATATCCTAAAACATTAAACTGAGACTGGAAATCGTTAAGATCCTGGAAGGGTTACAGGTCGCCTTCGTATTAAGAGCCCGCTTCATCGAAGCGATAGCTCGTTGGCGGGTGGAGCCTAAAATAGCGCTGTCTCCACAGGTGGCGTTATCACCCTTTCCCTCTAACGGTTAACTCGGCCTCTCTCAGGGGGAAATGTGGTTAGAGTCCTACCGCACCTCACCCCGTGCGCCTCAGATAAAACGAATTAATATGTTTAGACAGCACACGCAGACGAGGTCGCGGCTAACAGCTAGTGACGCATGAAACTTAACGACGAGTGGCATGTCTCATAACGGGCAGGATAATTTTCTAATGCATTTCAGCGCCAGGTTTAATCTCCGAGAACTCTCATATACGTTATTCTCATATCTGTGTGGAGTGGATATATCTGAGAGATTGCGAGATTAAATTCTAAGCTTATGACCCTTTTCTTGGCAGAGAGTCTAAAGCTGAGCGTCCACGGGCTACTTTATAATTTCTTAATGGAAGACCTGCTGCCCTGCTTAAACTGTGAAGAGCCAGAAAGTTCTGGGATACAGACCATGTACAAAAGCGTCATAAAGCATAACATACAACATGAATTCAAAAATGCTTTGCTCAGATACGAATATTATTCAAAGTTTTAGATATTTATTCTCGTACTGATTTAAGTGTATAAATGTATTGCAGCTGTACTCATGCACTACTACGATACATTATACTTCAATTTTCAAAAACTGAGGAAGGGAAAATTGAAATATCCAATTGAAGCAAATATATTTAGCTTACTTCAACTTCTTAAGATTTCTAGACCAGACTTTAAAGTACTATAGTTAAAACTAAGTGCCACTTCTGCATGATAGTAATTACTTCAAAAGCATAAGCTTACAAAACTTTTCAAATTAATTTTAATATGCTCAAGATCAATTCATACAAATTATTTTATTGCAATTGTTGAATATTTGAGCAAATGTAAGTACCAAGGTGCTTAAATGGAAATACTTGTTTAGTGTCTGATTTTGAGTTCTAAGACTTATCCACTTAAACCACTCCACTGCATCTTCACTTACCATAAAATGTGTTCCCGAAGTAGCAACAATAAATTAAAAGAATGAGTGGAACTAAAGTATCCAAATATATTTTTAAAAATTATTATCATTTGGCGTGATTAGTTTTCTTACTTTTCGAAACGAAAGAAAAAAGACCTTATGAAAGATTTTTTTTGTCTTTTTTTTTTAAATAAAATATCTTTATTTTCTAAAAATGATCTGGAGATTGAACTTTTGTTAAATAGCTTGTACCTAAGCAAGCTATTATGTCTCCGAAGCCGCGGGTTAATGTAGTAGAAACACATTTCAGCTAACACATCAAGTTCAACGCCTCTCAGGAATTGTGCTCGGTTCCCAGCCCGCGCCATTCCTATGCAGGAAAAACAAACAATCATTACGAGAATTTTTCTTACGAACGTGTACCATATTACCTCTCCACTGAATAATGTTAGTGGAAGGTACTTCAAGTACCGTAGTTTAGAGATCATACAGTATGATAACGACTTGGATTTTTAGGCTTCAGAGGATCTTGGTCAATTTAGATCGCTTTTGCTGAAATTTTTTGGGCCTGGGACGTACCTGCTCTGACGATAAGATACGTTTTTCTTGAATAATATTATACCTTATTATGACAGCAAGATGGAGTGTCACAATAAACGCATAGACTAAGCTTATTTTATTATTATTTCAGAGAAAATAATGTTTTATGAAGTAGATGGAAATAATTCAGCTTGAATTTACATAGAGCAACTGCGCTCAACAAGGTTCTCTGTCGACCAGCAAGTTTATTTCACATCTCAATAACTATGTTATTTCCTTGTTCATTACGAAGTGTCCAACAAATAACGTCACTGTGTCCATACCCGTCTATAAGGGATTGGTACCCACCAAAGTTACACAAGTTGGTTACCAAAATTGTCAAAAACAAAATATATGGAGTTTGTTAGAAATTGTTGTACACTTGCTGACGAGTACAAATTAAACTACGTAGTTTAAGAAGAAGAGATTTAATTTCGGGTAGGTACATAACCTAACTTTTGAGGAAACCTGCGTGCCTGAGAATTCTCAATAGTATTCTTAAAGGTGTGTGAAGTCTGCCAACCCACGCTTGGTTAGCGTGGTGGAATATGGTCACAGCCATTTCATTCTTAGACGAGACCCCGCTCAGTAATGATCTGTGATGTCGTGATTATTATGATTCTTATTGATATTGAGATATGGAATAAGGCATGCAGAAATGGTGAGCCTAACTCGTTCTCACCGACTGTGCTCTAATTGCTAGACTGTGTAGGTGAAATACCCGTAGTGTAGCGAATAGGGCAGTGGTGTTTGTATGCACTCGTTATGAGATTGTGTAGTGCAGAGCGCTACGTGAGAGCAATCTCGTTACATCTCTGTTGTTGCATCGTTACTTACCAGCTCACTCAAATATTTACTTAGTTTGGCCGAATACTGGAACGTATCTTAATACTTAATAGCGTCCCAAACGCTATGAAAAAACAGGACAGAAAAGAAAGTTTTATTTAAATACTTAACTTTTACAACGAGTTTCAAATTCAAAATGTCTGTTATAAATTATAATATTAAAAATAAATAAATTAGCTTTTGGATAAAGTGGCTTTCTAATGGTGAAAGAATTATAAAAATCGGTTCAGTAATTTCAGAGTTTATTATATACAAGGTAACTTTATAATATAGCGCAAATAAACTGAAGAAAAAATTTGCTTTTGACTAAGTATTTAGAGATTTACACGCTCTCATTTGATTAATTTAGTAGAAAGCTTCAAGTAGGTACATTGCAATGTTACTAATTAGACGAGTGAAACCTTACGTAGAGCTAGATAAATTTACGTTTTACCATTCAATGGCCGTACGCGTTCAATTTTAATCAAATACACGTGTTTCTGTTTATTTCACACAAAGTCACATTGTAGAACACAATATCGCCAAGAAGTTTTAGATACTACATGTACCTTCCTAAAACTTCCTACACTTACACGTTCATTTGAACTATAGAATAGCGAAATCCACTCGGTGACCTCAATAGTCAATATATAGTGAACCTGACCTCCAATGCTCGAGGCCTCTGACTATTCGAGAGCGCTTTAGAGCTTTTCCAATTAGGCGGATTATTATAGGTAGGTAGGCAGGTACGATTGAAATTGAGAAATGAATCCAAACGGATTCGAAGCTTTTGAATGTTTATATATATTCGTGTGCTCGTTACAATATAGAGTGGCAGACATACATACATAACTGACTGGTTTGTTAGTAGGTACGGTTGGCCTCAGAATTCGAGTAGTTGTTAGTAGGTACGGTCGGCCTCAGAATTCGAGTAGCAATTCTGCGAAACTATTGCATCAATAGCCTGTCGCACTTATGACCTTATGCATGCGAATATGATCGTTAAGATGCTACACGACTTACGGCCTTTGACTGTAATAGTTGGTAATGATACTGGGGTCATGTGGGCATTGTGAGCAGACAAAGGGCCGACGACGGACAGGCCGGGGCAGGCCGGGGAGGGCCGGGGTAATGTGGTAGAACATCGGAGAGGAAGTGGAGCAATAAATATCAGGCAGCGGACGACAGTTGATACGTCTGAGTATTAATGAACGTTTCATTCGGCTACATCCTTTGTTTTTCTTACTATGTTATACAAACAACGTGTAGCTTTTATTTATAAAGATTACCAGTACAGAAGGAAATTTTCCGTGAGGTAGGTTTTTCATGGAAAAATTAATATTTGGTTTTGGGGTAACGTTTTACACCAAATGCCAAAATTTCAGGTTTGTTACTCATTTCGTCTACGAGCTAGAGACTTATGACCGGCGGACAGACAGACAGACAGACAGACAGCAGAGTGAAATTAATGGGGCTCTGTTTTTACCCTTTGGGTGCGGAACCCTAAAAAGCTTATCTTATTCAATGAAAATGCCAAGTTTTACTTATTTATATATATTTATTTATTATTGGCAAAATGCCAAGTTTTACATAATTTTATTTATGTTAATTTAAAAATATCGAGCGTCTTAAAAGCGTTGGTTTTTGAGTCTTACTGGAAAACTTTTATTTCGCTGGAAAGATTTTATTTTACAGCTCTGAATAAACCAAAGCTTATTAGAAGAAGCATGCGTAGCCAACCGAATTTCAGGTTTATCGATTTTTTAGCTGTAAACCCTTCAAAATATAAACATTTGCAATCTCATCACTGACCAAATAAAAGGAATCTCATAGGGGTATAATTATTAATTCGACATATATATAAATAATTACACCAGGCTAAATTGAAAAAGAGAAGTACCTACTTATAATTTCAGACCAGCAATTTTTTTTTATAAATCCTATCCTACTAATATTATAAACGCGAATGTTTGTATGTATCTATATACGCATGGATGTTTGTTACTCTTTCATGAAAAAACTACTACACGGATTTGGCTGTAATTTGGATTGGACATAGATTATACCCAGGATTAACACATAAGTTGCTTTTTATCCCAGATAATCAACGAGTTCCCACGGGATTTTTAAATACCCATATCGCGAGGTATATATACCCAAATACCCAAATAGCGGGTATCAGCTTGTAGATAATATCTAGCGTAATACTTAGGAGCGCTGATAGCTTAGCGTTTATATAGTTACTGAATAAATGCTTATACTCGCTTTGTTCATGAAGAAGTAAATAAAGTAAAATGTATTCGGCATGTAACCGTACAGTAAGAGATGTGTCGGCGTGGTGAGAGTAATTAATTGAGTAATTAAACACTAACCGAGCCGACCCGGCTCGCGGCGCTCGGCGCGTGCTGATGAAGTGGCAAATTGCATTGTGCCTGCACTCCACCGTCCCACTGGCTAATTGGAAACTGGGCAACTCGGCGTAATATGTTCAGCCGCCTACAGAACGTATATCTAGGAGCTTGAATAATCCCCAAGTACTCTAGTATTCTGTATTCCCCAAATCCAGTAGGCGTCCACCTCGCTAGCCTGTATAAGTCCACAGCTGGACATAGACCATTTACAGAGTTTTTTAACTAAAAAGGGGGGCATTTTTTTGAACATTCTCTCTCAAAATCTGTTTTAGAATGTACAAGTAAAGTCCTTTCATGTGATACTAGATACCACTCGGTCATAGTTATCTTACTTTGAAATTTCAAACCTCGATTTTCCCCCTTTTTAATTAAACTAAAAATATTTTTCAATATTTTTTATCCTAATGATGTTGGGTTACTATTATTTATAACTATTCCAAATTTTATGTCTATAGCTTTGATAGTTATTGAAATGATCGACTGTGACAGACGGACGGACGGTGGAAGTCGCACCATGGTTCATTTTTACTATTTTGGTACGGAACCCTACAACTGTATCAAGTAAGAGTCCTCCCCATTATTATTTTATGATAAATTATAATTTTGTCGAAGATACTATTTAGTATTTATTCTACGGAAAATAACTGTGGGTCGTGGGTATAAACTACAAACACCCTTTCCGTTTTAAACAACTTCAGGCAGCTCACTAAATAAATACTTACATAAAATACCCAAGTGGTTTGTTTTCATTATTATCCCAAAATTGTTTCTGAATTATTAATTTAATAGGTGGCTACATAAATAGCAAAATAGTTTTCGTCTGAAGTCATAATGAATTTGAATAATTTATTGCCATTTCAAGGTAAATATAATCCCACACTTGAAGTATTTTTCAAATGAGGCATCCAAACAAATCCATGGAATAATAAGTTTTGCAGTCATCGCTCGAGCATTTCGCGGTTTAGCACACAACAGCTATAAATATACCTAGCTGACATATTAAGGGCACCCACAAACAATTATTGAAATAGAACATTTTTTATTTAAATAAACTTTTACAAAATATTTTTGAATAGTCAAATGCTTCGGAGTTATGTCCGCTTTACTACTTGCTTTAACGGTGAAACCTACATGCCTAAAATTTCTCAATAATATACAAAAAGGCGTGTGAAGTCTGCCTATCCGCACTTGCCCAGCGCGGCGGACTGTGGCCTAAACTCTGCTCATTCTGAGCAGAGTTTAGGCCACCCGTAGTTTGAACCCGCGCTCAGTAGTGAGCCGGCAACGGGTTAAATCATGATGATGATGATGCTTAAAATATGAAACTATTAACAGATAGATAGCTAAATAGAAAACTTTATTGTAAACAAAACAAAAAAAAAACGTGGATTTTTTATTTTTTTATTCAGATACGGGTTAGCCCTTGACTGCAATCTCACCTGGTAGTAAGTGATGATGCAGTCTAAAATGGAAGCGGGCTAATCTGGAAAGGATATGCCACTTTAAACCCATACTCCTTTGGTTTCTTCACGGCATTCTAATAAAGTATAAACTAAAAACAATTATATGCAAAGGCGGTCTTATTGCTTGAAGCAATCTCCACCAGGCAGGCAATCTTTGAAGAGAGGAGGTAACGGATTATAAGTGTATAGTGTGCGGAGGCCCTAGATAATATTTATTGTTGAAAGTCGCCCGTGTGAGCGTTGCAAGCCGAGTGGTGTGAATAATGGCGTAACACTCAACGCTCTATTATTCCTATTCAGCATTAGGTATTTATCTAACCCGTCGTCCGCCGCGGCCTTGTCGGCAACAAGGATGCTAGCTGCGGCCTTAGTACTTCACTCGCCTCGACTACGTTGGTAGATGTCGAGTGTCGACAACATTCCACACAGTAAAATGAACCTAAACTTGCATGTTTGAAAGTCGTTTATTAATTACTGCTGGTTTAAAGTTTTCGCTTAGTGCGTTGTATTTTTTTTTTTCTTTGATTTATAATAATTATGTAAAACTCGCACCTCAAAACAAGGGACGTTACTTGCTTTAACGGTGAAGGAAAGCATCGTGAGGAAGCCTGCGAGCCCGAGAGTTCTCCATAATGTTGTTAAAGGTGTGTGAAGTTGCACTCAGCCACCGTGGTGGACTATGCTCTAAACATTTCTCATTTTGAGAGGAGACTCGTTCTCAGGTAGAGGGTGGGTTGAGATGATCATGATCAATAATATCAGGGATGCTAGAGTAGCAACCCTACTCGACCCCAAATCATAGAAGATAGTAAAGGGAGTCGATGGATCTGCACGTGCAGATACGTCGCTGAGATCTGAGGAGATCCCTAGAGTACGGGACGCGTCGGGTTTCCCGAACATTTAGTTATTAAGTTGTTAGATAAGTTTAGTTTAGATATACTTAGTTCAGATATTGTGCTTAGACATTATAGCGAATATGTTAAAAGTTCCCTAACTTTAAAGCTTTTCATAGTTGTGTCCACGTTCTCAAGTTGAAAATTCATAGCTAGTTAGTTTGTTTAGTAAGAGATAAATAGAAGATGCTGTTAGTTATGTGAGTGTTTGTAATGCACTGATTTTCGTACGATGGAGCTGACACTTCAACGATGCAACGCGCATTGTCTACGCTATTGCTAAACATCTATGCTATGTATGATATGGGTTGCACATCTATGTCCACCAATGGACGTCTCTCAGATGATGACAATGCATATTACACAATATGAGGAGTCAAATTCCCAAAAACAGTCTCGAATCAGCGTCTACCTAAAGCTATCATTCAGTAAACGTTTCGTTCAAAGGCCACACCACGTTGTGATAATATCGCGTTTCACGGACAGACAGACTGTTCGCAAAGCGTTGGTGAGAACACGTGCAACGATACTAACCGGAATTTAATACCTTCGGGAGCCGGCTCTATATACACGATCGATTCGTTAGTTGTCACGTGCGGAGATGATATTCTACCGTTCTCATGTACCATCTCATCTCGTCTAAGTATCTTTAATTTCAACACTATATCATGCTATATATATCTTTTACCCATGATTTCGTCCGCATGATATAATTTTAAGCTAGAACTTGGGGTGATGTGATAAGGGAAAGTTTAAAAGTGGTAGAAAATATGAGGGGTAATCGGCTAGCATGGTATGGGCATATAATGCCGAGGGTAGAAAGTCATATCACAAGGAAGCTTGTTAAATATGCATGTGAACGGAAAAAAGAGGAGAGGACGGCCAAAGAAAAGGTGGATGGATTGCGTGAAAAACGATATGCGTATAAAAGGAGTGGTGACGGATAATGGAAGGGAGTGGAAGAAGAAAAATTATTTAAAGGTTCTACTTAAAAAGTATCCTATGTCAGTCTTCGGGATGCAAATTGTCTCTATACCATTCAAAATAGGTTTCAAGTTTTCAACAGATTGGCCGCGAAAAGGCTAGAGATTGACGGATAGACACAATGTCGCTTTATAATATAAAATAGAGTATACGTAGATTAACAGAAGTTTCACAAAGCTAGAATGCTTTGAAAGCTACCTACATCGCATTAAATTGGCCATAAATAAAAAAATCACAAAAAAATCACGAACAGGTACCTAAGTATCTAATTATGTGTAGTAGGTAGTCCATGTAGTAGAAATAGTTAGTGTGCATTAACAAAATCATGTAAATCAATTCCGAAATTTGGTAGAAATCGATGAAGGTTAGCTATACAACCTATACATAAAAGTTTTGTAGACCACTTTTTATGAGCTACATAAAACAAGATATATGAAAAATCTAAAAGTTTACTCTGTATTTATGAAGACTAATATTATTTGGTATATCTACGATCACGTAGGTACATAGGTGTACACAGCGTGGGCTTGGAATATTGATGACACCAAATCACAAGCGCCTAATATGGCGTCGAGGGAATATCTTCACGGGAGGTGTTGTGTTGTAGAGTACAGTTACAGGTACTCGTGAATAATATAAGGATGTTCACATCTCATAAAAAGCAGTCAAGTGCGAGTCAGACTCGTACACGAAGGGTTCCATACCATGGTAAAAGAAATAACACTGTTTTTTTATTGTGAGTGACTACAAATTCACGGTTTAAGGTTTTTTTTGATTTAAGAGATATTAGACCTGCCGAATTTCACGATTATAGGTCAACGGGAAGTACCTTAACCTATAGGTTGATTCCTTTGACGGGTCTTCAAACACACGACAGACGGACAGACAGACAATGAAGTGATCCTATAGGGGTTCCTTTTTACTCTGGAGATACGGTACCCTAAAAATGCGTATTCCGCTGGATGCCTTGTTTCTTGCGTAAATCAACATATTTTATGTTTGCATGTATCCGAGAGATGGGTGTCACCGTGATTTACGACCAAACCTTAGATATACGAGATGTTATAGGTAAGAATAATATCTTCGTTCAAGAACGAACCATTTCCAACCAGTTTTTATTAAAGTATACAGCGTACAACTTTACTAACATGCGTTGCCGTACACTTTGTTTATCACTAAAAAAATGAAACTGGTTGCACAAGTCAGTATTCATACCTTCCTCTATGATTAAGGTATCTTCCTCTATAAGTAAATAAAGATTTAAAAAAACAATGATTAAGGGTAGAGTAATGGTCTAAACTTAACAAACCGTTGTACAAGGACATGAATTTATATCGCTGCCGTTGTACTACTTAGAAACTTGATTATGGTAAAATGACAGCTATGCAATAAATTAATCACAAAAGTCTCTGTTGCAGCAAAAATACGATAAGAGCCAATTAGAACCTTTGAGGTTGTAGTAATGATTGATGCAACTTTTCTGTAATCGACTGGCTTATTTGTTTTTATTGACGTTTTAACTTTAACGTTAACGTATATTTAACCGGCTAATTTGCAACTAGCTTTTAGTATGTACGGGCAAATCTCTGATTTGACATCTGATCTTAGCTGATGTCATGTTTCTAGCTTGATTTTCACTCTGGTAACCCTGGAGTGGTAGTCTTATGAACAATAACATTGTAATTTCAAAGCATCTTTCACCAAGGTATAAATTTTTATTTCAATCTCTGTTCATCAATTCAATACAAACAGTGCGCATTTTTGTTAATTTAGTTATAACGGCAATTTGGCAATTTTCAATTATCCGAATTTCCAATTTTCTGAATGACCTACGACAGCAATTATGAGTATTGAAAAATATTTATTTCATAAGCTCTAGTGCACAGCACTTATGACAAGACTCCATCATCAGTTCGGAAAGCAGTTTCTACGGAAAAGAGCTGGCAAAAGTCCGGATTGTGGGTTTTTTGCTTATATTGTACTTAGGTTATCACTTTATCACATGAATGCAAAATTACTTATACGCAAAATACTTACCGACCTATTTGTATTTCTTATCAAAGGCTCTGTGTATATTTACTCTCTTGATGTTGATACGGCAAACGGTAGAGTTTGATAATATAAATTGTTTGCCAGACGCGCGCCGATTAAGACGACACGAATATTTTACCTTCCTTTGATCACATGCCTAAACTCCGCTCGTTCAAAGAGACCTGATACAACGTGCTCAAATTGACACCTTATTGAAGTTGAATTTCATGTCTACATTAATTCTCTAGGAAAAAATCTAGAATAAAATAACTAGTTTACTAACTAACTAGTAACTAATAAATCAGGCAGAAATCCACTAACGATTTTATATATTATTTGTAAAGCTTTAATCTCATTTTTATATCAACATGAATTTGAGTCAGATACCTATCAAATAATAACTCTAACAAGCCTTTGAAAACTTGTTTCATTTCAGTTTCAGTTTCAATGAAAATATACGAAGATAGTGTTAAACTTTGAATTAAGCAAAGTTAAGACATTAACTGTAATAGTATACAAACTTGTGAATTACTTGTAATATAATTTTACTTGGCTCTACTATCTGGTAACACAATAGAAAGACCACAATAATGTCTAAGTTTATCACATTTTGACAAGTTTTGTCGATAACTAGTACATATCCAGTTACTTATTAGTATAACAATTTGTTTGATAGTGTGAACATAGCGTAAGATATAGAAGTAAAAAAAATTGAGACCGCCGAAAATATTACTATACAACGCAAACATGTTTAAATTTCATTATTTTAGGGCAAAAAACTTATTTGGAAAACATACCTAAAAATCTTCTTTAATAAGCTGCAAATAGTCTTTCCACTTTTCAACAATTTCAAACAATCACAAAACAGTTGTTTTCAAAGTAAATCTCTTAAAACACTGCTCCCAAGCAATGGTTAAATTGAGTTAAAAGTTTAAACAAGCGATTTCACTTGATTTGTATTTGAATATTCTCGTCGAATAAAGTTTCCGAAGCACTTGTCAGAAACACGAAACACATCCGCACCGCAAGAGCGCGCCGCGCTAACTGATAGCAAATTGCTTATTGCTGAATTCTGAAAGTCTGAACGCTCGGGCTGAAATCTGTTGATAGTCGTAGAGCACGTAGGCGTTTCGTAGCGCGTAGCGGCGTAGCGCGGGCACGTCTACGCCGCGGTTCTCGATTCGTTTTCATCCAAGAGCTTGCGGTAATTTTGAGTTCACTTGATGAAATTTCTCATTGCTTGAAGACTGAAGTCTTCGAATAGTGCGTGATGCCAGAGGCGACGGCATCAAAAGAGTTGCAGGGAGCCGCTGGATAGCGGCGGCGGCTGGATGGAAAACCGTGGAAGTCCCTACAAGAGATACATGTCCAGCTGTGGACTTCCATCGATTGATAATTATGATGATAACTTGATGAAAGAAATTTAACCACAGTCAATCTGTGGTAGTTCTGATTCAGAACTTTATAATAAGGAAAAATATTTTTGATTTTTAATAAGTTCTTATCTAGCTTTTACAGATCAGTAAACAATTGTTTATCGTTTATAGAATTCGTACTATAGGGGTCAGTTGGTTAAAATATCGAGTCAAGACTCTACTAAATATACACAGTCAACTTTATTACATAAATAACGTATCTTTTCAGAATTTTCATCTCTTTTGCATTATTTATTATTATGCAAGTTCGTGCTCTTTCAGCTTCAATCTTTGTAAGCCTCATGTTAAACGTGCTCCGTGCTTCATGCTCATACGTGATCTATTCGATTCTTCAAAATTTATCGTTTTTATTACAAGTGAATATATCAAAATAATAAAATCTAACTCAGCTCATATGGTTTAATAAGTACAGCTTCTATTTCATCTAGACAATGCTTCACTTCACTAAACTGGGATTAAAACTTTTTGAAAATGTTTTAAGTGTACACAATTTTTCCTCCTTAAAATACAGAAATCCTTTGTGGGATTGAGTATTTTCTTTTTATTATAAAAGAAAATACTCAATCCCTAGTGGTTGCATTTATTATTTAGATTTACCATTACACAAACATTGTGTAAAAACTAAACACTCGACGCTATACAATAGGGTATTTTACTCTTTTTTGAAAAGTGTCTCAATTTAATCCTAAGGTGATAATTTACCACTAGAATTTTTTTTAAAATTTTATTCAGTCGATAAGTACCAAAAAAATGCATTTAAATTTTGCATTTTAAATTTTCGCGCGCAAGTTGACGAAAACGTTAGCTATGCTACATAGACGCCATGTTATGACGTCATCGGGATAGTAAACTAAACTCACAGAGTAGGCAGGAACTAGAGATCACAAAGTGGCACAGAGTAACTTTGTCTGTAAACTAGATAGTAAGCTCACAAAGTATAAGTACCTCCTAGAGATGACAGATTGACACAGTAATTTTGTCTCTATACTAGATTGTAGTCTGTGATAATAATAATAATTCTAAAGTAAACAACAACAAGCTGACGCAGTGATAAATTATTAAAATAATACAATTTAAAATGAGTTATTTATCCATATCATTGGTGTTTCATTTTACGCATACAGTATAGAAAATTGTCTATGGTTCCCTTGTTTCCCATACATTAGGCATATCGTTCCATAACACGCTTGTTGATGAAAAATAAATGACTAATGTAAAGAAAAAAAACCATGTGCCTCACACAAAGATGAAAAGTATTTTTAGATTGGGGAGCCCAAACTATTTAATCCATGCATCAGTAATCCCAAATTCGTGCAGTTCGATTCTTAGGCCTTTTGTACTGTGGTCATGCAATTAGAAAGGGAAGGATTTACTGACATGATGACGTAGTAATATGGCGGGTACATAGGCGGCTAGCGGTTCGCATAATTGTTGCACAGATAAAAAAAAGTGAAAATTTCGAATTAAAATATAAAATTTATTTTATAATATTGTGAACTGATACTTACACTTCCCGTTTTCTTATTGCCTAAACTATCGTAAATAAATATTTTTAGATCATTTCTCACTAGGTGTAAAATACCCTATTGATGAACTCCTTTGTGACAGAGTTGTGTAGAAGCAAGCGGTTGCGAGCTTTCATATACTTGCATTGTCACATATTGTAACTTTTCATGATTTGAAACGAGCAATTATTGAGTTTCTTGCCGGCTTTTTTCAGTAGAATCTTCATTTCAAACCGGCGGTAGAGTCCCACAAGTAGCATAAGAGACTCCATAAGAAAAATACTATAAATTTAGTTGTGCTATATAAAATAAATTTTGATTACGATTCAAACAGATACTAAACAAAGTCAGTGTCATTAACTTTCTGAATGCTTTCTGATTTTTATTATTAATATTTTCCCCAGCTCTCCGACCAGTTATTACAATGCAAGTCCGTGCTCTTTCAGCTTCAATCAATGCAAGCCTCATTTCGCTTTTAATGCGTAGCACGTGCTCCGTGCGCCGTGCTCTGCGCCCCTCCAATCAGTACGTGCTCTATTCAGCTCTCACTCGCTTATTGCTTTCATTTTAATTGCGTTTTAAATATAGCCATTGTTCTCTATTTACTAAAAATACTATTTTTTTTCACAATAATTGTCGTAATTTCCTCCTAAGTTATATCTGTATGTTAGATAAGTTTTGAAAGATAAAATATATCACTCACAAAAACAATCACGCTAGATATTTAAGAGGGGTCTCTCCGTCACTCGCTCCATACAAACGTAATTCCAATTTCATTTTGAAATTTTGCACACATATTCTAGAAACTAATATCTATGCCTATGGTTTTCCAGATTTTTGTTAAAATATTCGGTTTCAAAGTTAATTACGCGGTCTTAAAAATTTATACATATACAAATCTTTGAGCCCCTGCAATTTTAAAACTGCACACTTTTAGAAAAATCTAAAACACCACACATTTTTTAATTTAATATGTCATTATTCGTAAAAAAATTGATATTGTGTTAAATAAAGTCTTAAAATTTTGTCAAAAGCGAGGCAATTCAAAAGTAGGATAGTATAATGTCTTGTTATTTTATGTAAATTGAGTTTATTTAATACTCGTAGAATAACTTCCGGTTCCGGTGAGCCTCCGTACGCTGTAAGTACGTGTTTTCACGAGATTTGAGTGTATTATTGTAACAAATTGTACCTCTTGCTTCCTTGATCTCAACATCTTAGCATGTTCCCGGTATTTATCAAAGTCAAAGACAAAATATTATATTCAAAGCGGGTAAATACTGTAGTACCTACACTATTCGAATACCCATAGTTGAATTTAACAACTAAATAAAAGGAGTCAGAGTCTCTCGTAGTCTGATAGAACGGCAATTCGATACGACCGGAGACAAATCAGGCATTAGACCGTGGCTTTGCGTGCTCGCCGAGGCACTGGCTGGGTCTCAAGCATAATAAGGCACTGTAAATCTATGGCCCAGAGATTTGGTACATTTTCTTATGCAAAATATTCAGTATCTACGTGTACTGAATTTCAGAATTATAAATGTAAATGTAAGCTTGCCTAGTACCTATCGCTCAACTAACAGAACCCTTTGAATATTTATAAAGGGCTCAATATTGGTAGTCTGTGAAATTTCATATTTTGATACAATCCCTTTTCACAATAAATAATTCTTGACACAAAATTATTAAGACTGTCACCTTTGGGACCAAAAGTCAAGAGTCAATAAATTAATTTTCAGGGACCTTATTTGATTGACATTTAAATTCTCATTTGGGACGTTATACATAATATACAAGTTCGTTCGGAAAAGGAGTGTTGTGCCTACTCACTATTAAAACAACTTCTACTATGAAACCACCCCAAATTGTGCAAAAAAAATTAACTTTACTTACAAAAATGTCAGTATCACTCTACAAAATCTATAAACCGAAGTTTTTTTTTTACGATTTAGGGTTGGTTATAGTTAAAGTAATTTATAACTATTTGGTGCCCGCGACTTCGTCCACGTAAGTTTAGGTCTTTTTAAAATCACGTGGGAGCTCACTTTGATTTTCCGGGATAAAAAGTAGCCTACGTCCTTCCCTGCGCTATACAATACCTGCCACAATCGGTTAAATGAATGGGCCGTGAACAGTTAAAAGGCAGACAGAAAGACAGACAGACACACTTTCGCATTTATAATATTAGAATGGATAATAAGTACAATGTTCTAGTGTACTAGAGGTGTACAAATAATAATAAGTGTAAGTTAAAAATTTATAACACCCCCGACAAGTGAAGGTTACAGTAACTAGAAAAGAGCTGATAACTTTCAAACGGCTGAACCGATTTTCTTGGATTATAGCTAAGAACACTCTCCATCAAACAACCTTTCAAACAAAAAAAGACTAAATTAAAATCGGTTAGGAGGATAGGTTAGGAATTAGGAGCTACGATGCCACAGACAGATACACAGATACACACGTCAAACTTATAACAATTCTTTTTTTGGGTCGGGGGTTAAAAAATAATCAAAATCAAGACTAAAAATAAAAAATAACATTTGCAAACTATGCCCATATGGACACTATACTCATTTTTTTCAAAAAATTATAGCCACTGCTAGCCAGTGTCACTCGAAATAAAGTAAAGATTCCAACAACACTCTCCATACATCCAAATCTGTGCAGGCATTCACAAGTTATGGCAGAATAAACTCACATAGCTATACATACAAGAATCCTGAAAACATTACACTCCTTTTTTTGTGCAGTCGTGTACAAAAAAGAATGAGTAAGAGCCTTATTATAAGACGTGGGGGTGGATGTGGGCAAAATCGACATCCGACAGATGGTCTTCTGAATGAGGGAGCACAAAAAGTGCGTGCGTTTAATGTGAGGAAACGTCGCGCGTCGGCCCAAAGTTTATCCGATGATAGATCTGCGAGTTATCATCTCGGGCGGGGTCAGATATATCTTATGTGCGAGCTTCCGGAAATAGACTGGTATTTATGTTTGGAAAACTTTCAGTATTGATAATATTTTTGATATTAATGATAGGCATGTCGGAATTAATTGAGCAATGTGAAATTTTTTACTATTATGTATGAGATTCCGGAAATAGACTGGTATTTATGTTTGAAAAACTTTCAGTATTGATAATATTTTTGATGTTAATGATAGGCATGTCGGAATAAATTGAGCTATCTGAAAAATTTCACGTTTAATTTTTTGGAAAAATTGAAAATGTTTTTCGCGCTTAATTAATTTTCTGTGCAAGAATTTCATGTAAAAAGGCTTTTTAATTCAATTATCGCTCAACATTTATTACGTTCATGCAGCTTGTATTAAAGTTGTATTATTTTTTACTAAACTACATAATGCCCGCAACTTCGTCCGCGTGGACTACACAAATTTCGAACCCCTAGTTTATCCCCTTAGGGGTTGATTTTCAAGAATTCTTTCTAAGCTGATATCTACGTCATATAATACAAGGGTAAATTACAAATTTATAACACCCGCGACAAGTGATGGTTGCAGTAACTAGAAAAGAGCTGATAACTTTCAAACGGCTGAACCCATTTTCTTGGATTATAGCTAAGAACACTCTCGATCAAGCCACCTTTCAAACAAAAATAACTAAATTAAAATCGGTTCATCAGTTTACGAGCTACGATGCCACAGACAGATACACAGATACACATGTCAAACTTATAACACCCCTCTTTTTAAAGCTATCTGCATGCCAAATAGCCCGATCCGTCCAGTAGTTTGAGCTGTGCGTTGATAGATCAGTCAGTCAGCTTTTCCTTTTATACATTTAGATTTATTTGACTTACAAATTCAGAAGCGTTAGAAGAAACGACTCGCAGGGAGCAGCTGGATGGCGGCGGCGCAAACCCGCCGCGTGTGGAAGTCCCCACAAGAGATTTGTCCAGCCGTGGACTCTATCGGTTGACGATGATGATGATAATGAATCTAATAAAACTAAAACCATACAATTACGGTTTTTATCATCAAAATAAACTAGGTATATTTTTCACAAAACTCTTATAAAGCAAACTTCCTGACAGCGTTAATATCTCATCTCAGCGATATTTCACCGGCATCACTGGGATCTTTATTAATATTTAAAATGCATAGAAGAGTCCGACTCGAAAAGATTGCTCTCGAAGCATCTGCGCCGCGACGCTTTATTGCGAAATCTTGCTGATGCGACATTTAATATAAGCATTTAGCAGACCTAAACCGCATTTGGTTTTCATTTTTAACCCCCGACCCAAAAAGAGGGGTGTTATAAGTTTGACGTGAGTATCTGTGTATCTGTCTGTGGCATCGTAGCTCCTAAACTAATGAACCGATTTTAATTTAATTTTTTTTGTTTGAAAGGTGGCTTGATCGAGAGTGTTCTTAGCTATAATCCAAGAAAATCGGTTCAAACATTTGAAAATTATCAGCTCTTTTCTAGTTACTGTAACCTTCACTTGTCAGGGGTGTTATAAATTTTTAATTTACACTTGTAACCATATACGTATTATACACCTTGTTATCACAATCATAACAATACGAAAGAGAATTTCCAAATAGTTTTTTTTTACCTACCTGAACTGAAAACCCCATGATATTCAGGTATATTTCAGGGTCCTTGAGTGGCGTAAGTACCTTTTCAGTTACTTTATAAAACTACTAGCCTATGTGCTAATCCAGGGTATAATCTATCTCCATTCTAAATTTCAGCCCAATCCGTCCAGTAGTTTTTGCATGAAGGAGTCACAAACACACACACACACACACATACAAACTTTCTCCTTTATAATATTAGTGTGATTACTACCTTATCTACTCGTATCTGTTTGTTCTAGCCATTGCCCTAATGACACCGATAAAAATATTTCCAAGCTAAGGTTTTGCTGACGTTCTGGTTACGCCCTGTATATTATGCACGTTGAATGGAGACATTTACGCAGAGCAGACCGTACCTACGTAGGTGTAGGAGCGGCCACCGATTTGAATACAATCACACTCGGCAACGCGTACCAAAATCACGGCGATTGCAACTGGATTGTATCTCCGATTACTTGAAATGCTCGTTGATTGCGGAATCCGAACCATTTGCATAACTTGCCAACACGCGAGGAAATTACGTTTACATTTACCTTCGACACATTCCACCCCTCCTGAAGCAGTCAGTGTGCTCCGGCCGTATAAGCAAAAGATACCAGGTTCTATTCTCGAATTCACTTTAGAAAAATATGACATAATAGTAACTAGATATACAAATTCGCAATAAAGATAATTGAATTGAATTGATGGCCATAACATCGTCCTCGTAGATTCAGTTTTTTAAAAATCCCGTGATGTCAATTTCCTGGACGTAAGCACCTCTCTATCAAATTTCATATAAATCCCGTGGGAACTTTTTAAATTTTCCGGGATAATCGACTTCTTCCAAATTGATTTTGGTAGGAAACTTCGGCTATACGCTACTGTTAAACAATTTACAGCCGAAACTAATTTACTTAGCAACTTTATTATACATGAGCAGATTCTACTGAGAAAAAGTAAAATGAAAAATAATCCAGCGTAAGTATATTTGTGCCCATATTTTATTCTCTATCTGCGTTTGTACGGCGCCTGACCTAGCCTTGGAAACTAGTGCTCGGTAATCATTCCAGCTACTCTTCAATGTCTATTGAAATAACAATCTCCTGAGCCAGACGTATTCAGTATTCAGAATGTATTCAAAGGAAAAACAATAATATTACCTGCCCTACCTGTCCTCCAACAAAGAGGTTAGTCCGTGCTAGGCTAAATTTTCCTTAAATAATAGTCTTTAAGTCCTTCCTTTAGACAATAACGGACTGAATATAATATGATCTACTTATCTTTATATAAAAACGTTTTTCTTGCTTTCATTTATATTATATCAATTAAATATCACTCGCTTTAACGGTAAGGAAAACATCGTGAGCAAACCTGTATACCTGAGAGATCTCCATAATGTTCTCAAAGGTGTGAAGTCTGCTAATCTGCAGGCCAGCGTGGCGTCCTCAGTAGTGGGCTGGCGATGGGTTGATCAAGATGATGATGAAGCAGGTAGGTAATATTACCTCGTATCGTAGTATCGTACCAACTCAATCAATAATACACACTTAAATTCGTAAGGTGTTTTCAAAGGTGTTGGTTGTTATGGAAACCATGCAGTTTGTTGTTTAATTTCTCTAAGAGTTTCAGTGACATTTTCTTGTTTCTGACTCTTCGAAAAAAAAAAATATAACCGCAAGAAAAAAGAGCTTACGTTTTATAAAACTTAAATGACGATAAAATATTCAGCTCAGCCTGACTACTGACAGTGGTAGTAGTATCCAACTGAAGCCGAGGAAAATAAGCAAAGAGATTAAATAAAAAAACATTAAATAAGTTTTGTATTTTCTTTTCAGGAAAATGAGCGATCGTTTGATCAATTTTTCCCAGTACATACAGTATAACAGTGTGGATTGCAATCATAGAGTTGCGAGAAAATAAGAAAACGTAAAGCGAATAAACTAGCCGTAAGTATGATCGCCGGCAGTTCGCTATTTCAAATTATAAGTTCGCAGATTACCGAGATCGCAATAAAACAGCGCCGCTCGGGTTCGACGCGCGGCGCGGGCGGTTCGCTTTGAGACTTATATAAATTAATAGCCTGTTTATTCCTATAACGATGTCGGGCTATAAGTAGAATTGAAATCCTACACGACTATTGAGGGAAGCGCAGACCGCAGACATGACGGTCTTGTCTTACAACAAAATGCTACAACTTACACCATTAGGTACAGAAACTCGTCCATGTCATATCGTAGATTTCCACTAAGAAGAGATTATAGGAAGTGCCACCCGAGCGAAGTCGGGGCAACTCATCTTGTCTTTTTTTAAATATATAAAAGAAAAAGATGACTCACTGATCTGTCAACGTACGTACAACTCAAACTATTACGATAGCAAATAATAATAACAAGATATTACAACGTAAACATTCGTTAAGAAATATTTTTTGAAAAGTCGCTAATTCTAAGGGGTAAAATAGGGGTTTGAATATTGTGTAGTCCACGTGGACAAAGTCGCGGGTATGCGCTAGTTTTAGATAATTAATCTTGCTAATTTGGTAATAAATACATAGCTATATAAAAGATCGAAAACTTTCCTGGAACCATTTTTCATCTCATGCATACTGCGAATAATATATGAGACACCACTGACGTTGAAGTTTTTTAGGGTTCCGTACCCAAAATGAAAAATGGAGCCTGTATAGGATTACTTTTTTCCAGTTCCAGCACTGTGCGGGACCTCAATTGTTTTTATACATGGCATAATATCGTATATCAAATCTTTGAAAAGAGCAACCACCGAGTTTCTTGCTGGTTCTTCTCGGTAGGAAAGGCATTCCGAACCAGTTGTAGATGCTTTTGACGATTCAAAAGAACTTGTAAATGAAATGAAATGAAATTTATTTATTTGCTGAATATCAGTTGTTAAGTTCAAAATTATAACTAAGTAGCGACCTTCATATTCTACTTCATAAGCATGCAAATATTTAATACTCATCAGGAATAATCCGTACAAATAATCCTGATGAGACCAAAAAGTGAATTAATGTCTATTGTAACATGTCTCTTAATTAAATGTCAAAACTAAAAAAGTCGGAAATTGAATAAAATGAATTGTCACACAGCCAACGAAAGAGATTTTTTTAAAGCGACCTGTTTGTTGAAAAGTCTAATTGAATAAAAATATTTTGAATTTGAATATGAATCTGAATTTACTCACTACCGACTCTGATTTAATCTCAATTCAATTTTTATAAGTAGCCATTTAAAAAGCAGAAATTGTTTACTACACAAAATAAATTACAGAGTTCAATAGAAACCAGAGATATCCTACTTCTTCAATCTTCACATTTGGATAGGATAATAATTTTATCTATAGTCTCAAGTTTGCGCTGCTTTAAGGGACAAACCATAACCACTGCAAATATTTTTTATCTAAAATTGCCTTTCATGATGTTAATAATAATATTAAACTGTATCAATATAAGAATATTCTACTTATTACAATATACCAACAGTTTTGCTACGTGTTTTGATAACAGCTTAAACAAAAGTTAAAGAACCGCACAATCCCAACTCGTTTTTAATTTATTAAAATGTTTATCTTTTTGTAGAAAATTAAATGCAATTGTAATTAATACTATAGACATATTTTTGGCTGTCATTACACAACAGTTTATCTAGATTCACCCGGGAATTTCAAATTCTTAACGCGTCTGACAATATGTTAAAACGTCTGACACGTAGGCACAAGTAGGTACTTTAGTTTTCGACACTTTTGGAAGGAAAATACTGGAAAATAACGAGAGCGTGAAATTAGAATATCAGTTACAAAGTTAAGTTTTGAAGGGTGTCTGGAGTACAGACTTTACACGTGTGACATTATGTCACAGTAATTACTATTACACGTTGTCTCACATAACATACTATACATAATTATAATTATACGTTTCAGCGTTAAATCATACAAGGGTATTTTAACACCCGACCCAAACAGAGGGGTGTTATAAGGTTGATGTGTATATCTGTGTATCTGTCTGTGACATCGTAGCTCCTAAACTAATGAACCGATTTTAATTTAGTTTTTTTTTTGTTTGAATGGTGGCTTGATCGAGAGTGTTCTTAGCTATAATCCAAGAAAATCGGTTCAGCCGTTTGAAAGTTATCAGCTCTTTTCTAGTTACTGTAACCTTCACTTGTCGGGGGCGTTATTAATAATTTACACTTGTTGCCTTATAAGTTTGGTCTCATCAACGTAGGTGTAATGCCGCGCAAGCTTTAGTTATCTAAGATAGTTATCCAAGAGTAAAATAGTTATCCAAGTAGCGAGTCGCGGTCGCATGCCTGCATGTCTTCGCACACTTCATCAATGTGAATTAATCCAAGAGTAAACTGTGGATATATTTACTATTTGTAAGGCTCAAGGCTCATCAACAGAACCTGCGAGCGCTGCCATCTATCCTTCCGCTCAAGGCCTGCCTCGGGGTCTCTCGCTGAGAGTGTGTTCCCGGCATAACGTAACAAGCAATAATAAATAAGCAATCTGATTGGTCCGCTTACACATCTCCACTCTGCTCCGCTTCAGTGCACCCTTCCTTCGCCTAGTATCCACTTTTCGGAGCGGAGTTGTGTTTAGTTGATCAATTAGATTTTCGAGAGAGAACGTGATTATTTTTTTATAAACCATAGACCAACTTATAAACCATCTCCGCTCACCTTCGCTTTGGTGAATATCGGTCCTACAACCACACGAAATTGTACACTCGTGATTTTGCCCTATATTGTTTACTATATTGTTTCCCGCCTTACAGAAACACAATAGTCACTACACAGAAACTGTTGAATTATTTATTTCAATATATTATCCCAGTAAGAAATTGACTCATATGTATTGTTTGTCAGAGCTTATTAAAGAATCATGTAATGTTTCTGTTCAGTAAGGAAAAGGCACTGAAGAGTGGATGGAATCAGTTATCATAATGGCATGATGTTTGTTTCAAAGAATTATATATTTTGTACATAGATGACTTTAGTGAGGAACTCTCGAAAGGAGTTAGTTATCTAGTTAATTGGTGGTACGGATTACGGCGTCATGGGATATCTTTCCCGCCGCGCGATTGATTCATCAGTCAACCTTCAGCTTTGTTAATATGGCAGATCTATCCTATTTATAGTCGTTTAACGTTATTTTTAAAAGCTTTTTATTGGTTTGAATTGTTGTATGTAAATATACGTTCATAATAAATGTTGTCATTCCGAAATTGATAACAGTTTTTTGGCTATTTCCCGTTGTCCGGTTGACTTGCAATACGTGTAGTTTGGATGATAAGAGATGATCATGGTACCACTGAGAGTCTGCGTCCACGGCCATGCATCGGAACTCCCTGATGTCATAATATTGTAATTTGAAATCCTTTTTACTACATTAAAAAAGTTTTGGCTTTTTTTACTTTTTACTTATTGTTCACTCTGCTTGTTACTTGACAATAATGGGGGACCAAGCGCAATCCAGGTTGACCTACTTTCCATAACAGTCTCCCGCGTCCCAAACACGTGAAATTTGTAGTAATTTGTACTTGAGTCGATCGCTTCTTGTTACACTTGCTGGAATCGGGATTGTTTCGCCGGGACCGGTAACAAGCTGGCGGTTGCTGGGACGGACGGACGGACGGACGGACGGACGGACGGACGGACGGATGGATGGACTTACGGTTCAAATGGAAATTGTGTTTGTGTACCAATCAGCTCGAGCCGCCGCCGCGCCTCTGCCTCGACACACTCTGATAAATTAGAAACGTGTAGTGCACCTATAATTCAATTTCCAAGAGGCGTACAAGTGTAAATTAAAAATTTATAACACCCCCGACAAGTAAAGGTTACAGTAACTAGAAAAGAGCTAATAACTTCCAAACGGCTGAACCAATTTTCTTGGATTATAGCTAAGAACACTTGATCAAGCCACCTTTCAAACAAAAAAAACTAAATTAAAATCGGTTCATTAGTTTAGGAGCTACGATGCCACAGACAGATACACAGATAGACACATACACACGTCAAACTTGTTAAAAACCACGATGAGAGCTTTATATCGATAATTGTATCAATGGCGCGGGGTGCAATCGACTGATTCGCGCTGCAGAAAATTTTCCAACCTGCTTTCAAAATCACATCCAGGGTTGTCTTACGTCCTCAGCACAGTCTAGTATCATAAAGAGTTTTAAGAACTCCCCCGGTTACGCAGCAAAATGTTTTTTCAAGTTGAGTAGGGTACATGGAGAGCTCTATTGCCATCGGATCGGAACGAGCTCGTAAACAAAACAATAAAGACGGAAAATCGCGCCTCTATCGACTATCGACCAAACTTACCCGTGTCAACTGTGTTTTGGCTATCATTGACCTTGCTTTTAGATAAAACTTTTTATATAAATTTGTAAAGGGCAAAAAAGGGTTATGGTATGACACCTCATGTAGGTCAATTGGAATTTGACTGTAAGTACCTTATAAATATAAATGAGGCAGTATTGCTAGTACGGTATGTACAGTACTTACGTACATTACTAAATTTTGTAAGTAATTTCAAAGGAAAGTTAGAAAAATCACTTGCATTTTTTTATCTACAACCAGAATGTATTAAATATACCTACTAACTAAATAATAAAATTAAGTAGTGTCTTTGCACACGATAATGAGGTGTTGGGTTCTACTTCAGGGTTGCACCAAAAATAGATACCTATTAAGTTTTTCGGCTAAGCAGTTCTTATTAATTTTATAAGCCCTGAGTCAGGAACTTGGCGGGGTATCTCCCCGTGAAGGTAAAGACGTCGGTCGTGTCTGATTTACGTTCCATAGGGCAATAAGAGTGAGGGAATAGAAAGTGTACCTGTGTTTGTGCACACACTATAATATCTCCCCGCCCGCCGGCGACACCCTGTGGAGATTGGCCCCCGTGGCCGAATTTCGGTCGCGAGAATATTACTAATAAATACCTAACTATATATCGATTCAAAAAAAATATAGGTAAGTATATTTATGACTTGTTTGTAAAACAATGTTTACACGCCAGCGACTGAATAGGTATATACTATAGAATCTGAGAGACTTTAATGCCACACACACTGCCACGAAATAAAACATTAGGTATATTGACAACCTAAGCACACAATTTTTCTGCGAAAGAGGATATAATTTGCTCAAATTCACCCGCGTAAGGAAACGGGCAATTACCTCTGTAAATAATTTGGTGTGTAAAGTAGGTGGGTGGCTGGGGAGTGTTTCCACGGTTAGTATATTATGATAACAACTTCCTCACTATTAAAGCCGGCGCCGCGACGTGTCGTTGGAGTGTTCTTACTCCTTAATATGTCGTCGTGTCGTTTAGTACCAAAACTACAATAATAACAACTTTTATTTTGTAAATAATCTCATCATACTAATATTATAAAGGCGAAAGTTTGTGTGTGTGTGTGTCTGTGTGTGGGAATGGAGGTAGATATTATTCTGAATTATTATCTTTATTACTTTTTATCCCGGAAAATTAAAGAGTTCGGAAAACCTAAATCCACGCAGACGAAGTCGCGGGCATGAGCTAGTCTCTTCATATGTCCCGCTTGCTCATTTGCTCGCTGTTCAATTATATAAAAAAGACTAGGCTCTATGGAGAGGTATAAGCCGAAGCTTAGGCGTTGGGTTAAGCGAAACTTTTCTGAATTTCGGAGGGTTTCCTAGGGCCTAGGCCAATTGCGATACGCCGGCGTTTTGACTTTGTACTATGACATTAGATAAACCATTGGATGTCATGGTGAAATGCACAGTATTCATTTATCAAGTGAGTGACAGATTGACGCGGGATGAAAGAGGTGGGTGAACCCTCGATTTGCATGTTATTCACGGGTCTGACCCGTGGACCCATTTCAAGTTATTCGCCCAAACGCGGCTATGCGCATTAAATATTAATTTGCTTCGGTATTGGCCACGCATATACTTAAATGCTATATCCTATGATATTTAGTATGTTTCCTGTTTTTCGCCATAATTTGCCAAGATATCATAATCAACAACCCATCGCCAGCTATTGAGTACGGATCTCCTCTTAGAAGGGTTTAGGCCTTAGTCCGCCACGCTAGCCAAATGCTGGTCGGCAGACTTAACACACCTTTGAAAACATTATACACAACTCTCAGTCATGTAGGTTTCCTCGCGGTTTCCTTCATCAAAGCAAGTGATATTTAATTACTTGCAAAGCACATTTAACTCCGTAAAGTTAGAAGTGTGCCGGGTTCGAGCCCCTGACCTCCTGAATACGAGACTGACCTCTTAACCACTAGGCTATCCCACCTACCACCGCGTAAGTATCTTAACTACTAGCAAATATCCGCGTTATCTGTGTCAGCAGTTTCGCTGAGCGGAACTTTGCAGCCTGGAGCGGGAATCGCAAACTTTCTGCCAACTTGCGTGTTGACTTACACTTTCGCGGCGAAACTTTTGCACAATATAATAGAACTATATCTCACTTCATTACAAAAGTTGATTTGAGAAATAAAACTAGACTCTATAGATATGATCTAACATCAAGGAAGTACGTTAAACTTTTTTGTCTCAATTTGGAATACTAGGAATACTTACAAAAAATCTCATCAAGAGCTAATTTATGTATGGAAATAGTGTGGGTTATTTTGTAAACAAGCTGCGAACTAGTAATTAGTATTTCACTAAGTAGGTATTATTACCTATTCAATATTTAATGAACGCCAAAATAATATCGAAATTAGCTTTTCAAATATCACAAATTAGATCCTTGTCATGTCACGGCTTGTAATTAACTGACTTGTTCCTCTATTCGCCCCAATTTTTTTCAAAAGCCTGTAAGCCGGCTGTAATTAATTAAATTATATTTATTACTTTGTATAGAATCGTTGGCATACTACTTCTGCGGCATTTAAAAAAGTTAAGTAAAAGCTATCTAATTACCTAAGTGTTTACGAAATTAGAAAAACAAGCCATAATATTTGTTTTTAATTTGTCAACTTGTGACTATAATTTAAGTAAAATAAAACAAATTGAACTAAACTTATATGAACCAGTTTTGCATAGCTTCTGGAAATGAAATCAACGGCTCACATAGAACCGCTACCGCAAGGTTTCAGAGGTTTAGGCACTTAGGTGTTTAGGAGGTTGGCGCTCGTTTCGGTCGTACGAAAACGTGCAAAAAGGCACGAACGATTCCGTACTTTGAAAGTCAGAGCCGTTACGTACGGCGGCGCCACCAGTCGCCCGGCGACTCGGTCGCTGCGATCGTTAGAATATGTAATATAAATGGAAGTCGATATACCTACTGAGTGCGCATTGCGGCGACTTCCTGCGCATAGACCCTATACTATATAGAGAACTTCTATAAAACTACACTAGGTACTCTTAGAATCTAAGGTAGCTCTGCTATTTTGGATTCAACGTTCTATCGTATGATCTGGGTTCTTATTCTAAGCGTATGATATTCTGACAGTATAATTCACATCTGAGCGATCGGTTTTTTAATCAATTTTATAGTATATCTCGAAAATATACAGCTGATGTTCAGACATAAAATAATATTGTAGTGGAATTGGAATCGCCAGTAAAATTGATAGTAAATAGTAGTTTAAAGTAGCAGCAGGTACGCAGCCTCAGCTGTTCGGTGTAATTCCCGGCGGCCACATAAGCAGTAACATGAGCAAATTGTACCGTTACCTTGCACGTTTGAAACCTTGGCAGTTTTATTTTCAGTTATTATTGAAAATGTTACAGTAAGACTTAGAGCTAGTTTTATCTAATTATTGTACTATTGTTGAGCTATATGAGCTTCGGATATCCTCATTTCTGATTAGATCACGTAGAGAAACTCCAAGCATGGCTCTCTCCAATGCTTGCTGAGTGAATCCGATTTCTTATGAAGCTCATAGTTTATTTGGATTGAGTTTTAGAATAGTTTCTCAAAGTCATAAAAAAGTAGGGAAGCAGAGCCCATTTCCACAGGTAGGTACTTATATCAAAAAATCCATGTTATTGAGAAAGTAGGGCGAAGTGTTTTCTGGCCGCTGTTGACGAGACGAGCCCAAACAGTCACCGACGTCAGCGTGACGTCACTGGGAAGGGTGCACAATATTTGCGGAACCCTCCGTGTCCACTCCGCGCCCCACGGCTGACACTCCGAGCAAACTGCTTTGATTTATGAAGTGCTTGCTGATACAGGCCGCTTGACCTCGAGCCATGACACTAAAACGTGTTCTACTAATATGACATTGATATTAGGGCTCCGTACTCAAAATATGAACCCTTATATGTAGTTTTGCTGTCCCGTGTTACAGCTATTTTAATTTTGGATTGCATAAATTACAGTGAATTAAGTGAACGAATAGCCGTAGGAGAACCAGAGTAACCAACCTAGTTCAACGGGTTACGAAGCTGAACTGGCAATGAGCAGGCCACGTCAAACCGATAGGCACACGTTGGGCTCCCAAGATACTAGAGTGGCGACCACGCACCAGAAAGCCAAGCGTTGCAACCCCCCACTAGGTGGGCAGACAAGCCCAAATGACAAACAGGAAGCCGTTGGATCGCGGTGGTACGAGACCCTGGCGTGTGAAAGTCCTTTTAAGAGACGAGATGAGGTAAACGCAAAACTCTAAACCCTGGAATACTGAAGAGTATGGTAAAAGCAACGCGCTGGCGTCGCCAAGTTTACGGCGAACTTTTTGACCTGCGTTCCTGAATTCAAGGTCTGCACGCGAACGTAGTCGGATTTTTTTCCATATTCCAGCAGTACATAATTATTTATTAATAAAAACAAGGAAGCGTACCGCTACGTACCTACGAGTCCGTGAAATTACGACTGGATTACGACGTATTGCGATTTACGATTACGTATAGGGTGCGACCTTTACGATGCCGCGCGCTCCGGATGTTCCTGTAAACTCTATTCAGCCCAACTTTTGCTATAAGAGTTAGCAAAAGCCTTAAAATATTTCAAGTTCCACTTTATTGAAGCACGTTACAGGATAAAGATTGCTAAACTGTACTCTAACACCACACAAGGCAAAAGTTTGCACCTTCCTGCGAGTTATGTGCGCCCGGTCACTGCTGTGGCAAGTCTTTAAACTCCTTTATACCAACCAACTAATAACAATAAAGGTCACTGCAGACTACAGACTTGATCGGCCGATAGTTGAGTCAGACTGAAAATACGCCGATTATAATAATAATTCGTTACGTTTTTCTATTCATATACCTACAAGTTAGCCCTTGACTGTGAATCCAAAACGACTTAATTTCACTATGGTAGGTAGGTAGTATTTAGTTTAACCGGGCTAATATCGACTGAGCAATAGTTTGTATTCCAGTCTGCGGTTCTCAAGTAGTATAAAGATTGAGTGGTTACGAGCGGGCTAAGTACATGCTCTCAGCGACATCAGAAGTCCCACTAACCGCTAACGCCTCTAAAGACTAACTAGCCGCTAGCGTGGGGACTTGGCGAGTGTTCAACTCATAATGGACTCTCAGCTCAGAGATCTTTGTCGCGACTTACATTATTTCATTACTTAGCACTAGCAGTTGATACAGGCAAGTTTTTTTTTAAACAAATAGTTTCTATCTTCAGTACCCGTTCTAACGGATTTTTAGAAAATTAAATTCTATGTTGAGTTGTAGGAAGGTTTCCATGTTTCTAGGCAATACTAGAGCTTTCAGCGAACATTTTATACAATCCGAATCACAATCTTTTCCTAGGAAATGTTTTTCTCTAACTGGGTAAAGCTCCTCAGATTATGGCGTCTTTTGATAACTAATTGAAGCACAAGTCGATTTCTAAGTAAATAAAATATAATAAACATTTATTTGCGAAAACGTTGGTACAAAAAGATGGAAGTAAAACATGCCTCATTTTGGGGTCATGTGAGCAATATAAATGCTGCCTTGCATTTTTAGGGAATAATCCACTGACTGATCACAATCATAGTGCGTCCTTTTCATTTCCACACAATAGTGCAAAAGAGAGCGCCCTATGTTAGCTCAACTCAGTCACCACAGCCATCCTCACCCAGCCGCTTCCCGGCACCCTCTTTGGATCGTCAGTCCATCGTGCTGGAGAGCCTCCCTCGCTCACTAGTACCTGTGTTAATGTGCAGTCTCCATTCTAAGACTAGCTATCGCTTCTAGGACAAGCATGGCTTGCCCAGTACTACTGCAACTTTCTGAGAAGAGTTTGACCCCGTGACTTTGCAGCTTTGTTGTACCATTTGAGTTCCACTGATTACGTAGAATAATCGCAACACATATCTACTCGTGTGATCGCAGTCCACAGAGTACAGTTATAAGAAACAAGTGTAAATTAAAAATTTATAACACCCCCAACAAGTGAAGGTTACAGTAACGAGAAAAGAACTGATAATTTTCAAACCGCTGAACCGATTTTCTTGGGTTATAGCTAAAGAACACTCTCGACCAAGCCACCTTTCAATCAAAAAACTAAATTAAAATCGGTTCATTAGTTTAGGAGTTACGATGCCACAGACAGATACACAGATACGTCAAACTTATAACACCCTTCTTTTTGGGTCGGGGGTTAAAAAATAATACTTTAGCGGTGTTTCGAGAAGTGATATTCAATCACGCGTTTTGAAAGAATCCCCACGAGAGCTCGGCGTATTGTTTAAATAAATAAATAAATAAATATACTTTTATTCGGGACTATAAAGTTAGGCGCAAACACAGTAAATAGAATGAAAACAGATAAAACATAAAAACTAATAAATTAAACTTAAAAACCTAAATATTTATCTAAAACATAACTTACTGAGCTTTCCATGCATTTCGGCCGAGACGACCACCGCTATTTCGTAGTTCTAATAAATAATAAACTTGTACTGCAAAGGCACGGTGATCCTCTGAGCCGAATTGCATGGAATTTCAATGAATCTTATATCTACTTATATTAAATCTAAAAATAAACAATTATAAAATCTAAATAATAGTAAAAAACAGAATGCGTGTCTGTGGCGCCAAACTGTCCCAAAAAGGGAATCGCCTCAGCATAATGCTGTAGTAGCGTACGTGGATACACTACCTCAGCGCTGTTTTTCAGGCAACCCCTGAAAAAAAATCAGCTCGACGTCCCGGATCAGTCTAGATATTATTCTGTTTGACCTGTGCGATTGACCTCCCTATGCAAAATTGACTAAGTCCGCAGATAGCCGTAAAATTTACTTCTTTATAATCTCTATCTCCAACTAATTTGTAGATCCAAAGTCTAAGAAACTCCCTGCGCTATTTTTCAGGCTACTTTCCAGAATACCGGATTGATGATAAAAAAGTAAACTCAAGTAAGTGCTTCCAAGCTCTTTTGCTTTTCTAATAGTATCTTTTTAAGCTTAGACTTGAAAGCAAATACTGACTTGAGGTTCTGCACTGGCGGTGGGATAATGTTCCAGATCCTGGAGAAAGCAAGCCTGAAACTCCCTCGAAATGCGGCGGTCCTGTGCCTTGGCACGGCTATTTGACACGCCGAATTTCTTGGCGCATACCTACTGTGCTGCCTTGCCCACTTAATCTTCGTGAAAAGATATTCTGGTTTACCAGTGGAAATAACCCCAAACAACAAAGTAGCCAAGTGCAGATTTCTTCTAGCTGACATATTTAATAGGTTTGCTTTGTTGAGATAGGGACTGATATGAGAACGAGGAGCAATGGAAAAGCAGAATCGAGCGCATGCATTTTGGACTCTCTGTACTAACTTCTTGGTTCTTCCAAGCAGACAAGGCCCGTATGCTGTGTCTGCGTAGTTTAACTTGGACAAGATTAGTGAATCACATATCCGAATTCTAACTTCTACACTTAAGTAAGGTCTTATCTTATAAAGTACTTTTAATCTGTAGAAGCAATTTTTGACTATATTCAAGATATGTGATTCAAAGTGTAGGTTTGAGTCAAAGATTACTCCCAAGTTTCTTGCCTCAGTTACTCTTTCTACACTAATATTTCCTATTTTAACTTGTAGATTGAGAGATTCGATCGTTTTCGTCATCTTATTAGTTCCTAGTATCATGCACTTAGACTTTAGAGGGTTCAATAATAAAGAGTTTTTATCTGACCAGATGGATACTCTTTTTAAATCTTCATTAATTTTGATTTCTGCGTCTGCTGCGTCTTGTGGTTTGAATGAGAAATATAGTTGTACGTCGTCAGCATAGAGATGGTATTTGCAGTTGGAGAAACAGTTAACTATGTCTGCTGTATATACAGCAAAAAGCAACGGACTGAGTGCAGATCCTTGAGGCACTCCTCGTAGAACTGGGGACGTTGATGAAATCAATTGACTACCATCACTTTGGTCTATATGCACCGATTGGGCCCGATCACTGAGGAAGCTATTTAACCACTTTAAGGTTGACGTTCCAAATCCATAATAAGACATCTTTGACAATAATAGAGTGGTATCGAGCGAATCAAATGCTCGAGAGAAATCAAGCAGCACCAGCATAGTTCCCATGCCCTGATCTTGCGCTGTCAGGATGTTATCAATTACATCCATCATTGCGGTCGCTGTACTGTGGCATTTCCGAAATCCTGATTGGTGAGCTGGTAAAATGTTGTTTTCCTCTACAAAAGATGTCATTTGGGCACATACAAGTTTTTCTAAGATCTTAGATATGCATGGCAAAATACTGATAGGCCTAAGATCTTTCATACTGGTTGGAATATTTACTTTTGGAAGAGGTTTAACTATTGCAGTTTTCCATGCATTTGGGAATGTGCTGCTTGTGATGGATTTATTTATAATAGCTGTTAAAGTACTTAAACTCTGTGGAAGTGTACAATGCAATATTTGTAACGAGATTTCATCAATGCCTTGTGCGTTCGATTTTAATCCTTTTATGGTTTTTATAACTTCTGCTTCAGTTACCGTTTTTAGGTTAAAAGTATTCGGCCCAAACCTGTTGAATTCATAGTATGTAAGGTTAGACAGTGTGGGTCTCTCACTATATGGTATGTTCAAAAAATGATTATTTACTTTCTCCGGGTCACATAAGTTCGTTGGTATTTCATACTCCTGTTTTTTATTTATCCCTACATTTTTTTTTAGGTTCTTCCATAACAACATAGGTTTATTAATACATTGATTTATATAAAATTTAAAATAAGCACTTTTTTCAGCTTCTATTGCTTCCCAAACAATCTTTTTAAAATTCTTATAGTACTCTTTATGTGTCTCCTTTTTTGATGCTTTATATCGAGAATGACTTTGATTGCGCAACATAATCATTTTCTTAATAGTGTGAGTTATCCAGGGGCATGATTGTTCCTTTAACTGTATCTTTTTTGTGGGAGCATGCATGTCAAATAAAGTTAAAATATAATTGTGAAATACTGACACCATATCTTCAATATTATCCAACCGGTTAATAGTTTTCCATGGAACTCTATTTAAATCTTCACTAAAGTCTTCGGCAATAATATCCTTTAGTGGTCTAATGGAGATCCATCGAGGAGCTATTTTAGCCTTCTTTAGGTTTAATAAGAGTGTTATAATGGCATGGTTACCTAATTCTTTTACATGACTCACCTCTACATCCCGGGTTGAGGCATCTGTGCAGACTAAATCTATCAAGGTCTCACTGTGGTCGGTAAAATGAGTTGGCTCTGTGACAACTTGGTTAAGGTTTATGTAATTTAAGAAATCATTAAAAAGTTTAGTTTTGCTATCTAACGGGTTTAGTAGATTGATGTTAAAATCTCCCAAGAGTATTATATTTTCATAGCTTGAGAATAGAGTCAGTGATTGGGTGATAGAGTCAATAAATATCTCAACATCCTGCCACGGTGGACGATACGCTGTCCCTACCATAATCTTTTTACTACCGGCTTTTAAACTTAACCACATCTGTTCAACTGAATGAGGATTTGGATGTTCGCAAATAGTGACCCTTAAGCCCTTCTTTATATAGAATCCTACTCCACCTCCTCGTCCTCCTTTTATATGTGGCGGCCGCGGTGTGTGAAGAAGGCGGTAGCCCGGTACTTGCGGAGCAAGCCCTTCCTCCCCCTCCCTCAGCCAGGTTTCATTAATAGCTATTAGATCTACTTTGATGTCACTCATTGCCACTAGGAATTCATCGTGCCGGGTTCCGAGTGAGCCTGCATTAAACAGTCCAACCTTCATGTACTTCGACTTAACCTTCATATTTAGGCTCTATCACCTGATTGTGAACTGAGATAAAAAGTATAATTTGATTTGCGAAATTGATGTGGCTCTTAGTTATAATGTGGCATACCCTTTGTGTAATGAGTTTAAGACATATTTGTCGCAATAAACGGACCTCTATTTTTCTTGAAAACATAAATTTATACTGGCCCATTAGACCGTTGACTAGTTTAATATTTGAAAAGCCGTTTTTTAATGTGTTAGTTTGAAGTAAGATTTTATGTCTAGAATAATATATAGTAGTGCTAAAAATAATGTTTCGATCTAAATCTTCTTCTTTTACTTTAACCAGGTCTTTTTTTCTTAGTTTCCAGCCCCAAGTATCCACAGTTGTCCTGCCCGCCATAAACACGCATCCGTCCCAAGAAAATTTCATGCACAAAAATAAACATACAAACATAACGAGAAATACATACACTTGAGCAGCAGAACAGTACAATATATGCTTAAAGTTATTTGCAACAGTGCCCGATTTCTTAAACTCTACCAACCTGAATGGCACCAAAAACACGAGCGATATCTGTCTCTACCTTAATGCTGTGAGCCGGCTGGCCTTCACCTTTTCGCGCGTAGATGCGCCCACGCTTGGTCCACGTATACTTCCACTGCATCTTTCGCGCTGCTTCCCGCGCAAGATAGAAAAGATGCCGGTTTTTCTTCGTCAGCCTCTCATTGACATAAAAGCGCCTGGCCGGTGCGTCGAAGCTCATATCCTCCGTTGTGGCCCCGCGCCTAACCCGCGCGTTTTGGAGCAGCTCGTCCCTAAGGCTGCGCCGCGCCAGTCTCGCCACCAGACGCCTACCTCTACCCCCGCTACTCGACTGAGCTGCGCTATCATTGGATTTACCAACTCTCTCTGCAAAGATGACATCCTTACTGTCCAGGTCTACACCGAGTTTTGCAGCTAGAGTCGTGACAATGTGGATAGGATTTTCTCCTTTCACTTCTGGCAAATTAGTGAACTCTATATCTGCTTGCAAAAGCTCCTGGTCTCGTTCGTTGAGCTCTTCCTGCAGCAGAGCTACGGTTTCCTCCAACACACGCAGCTCTACGACTCTATCTGGTCCCCCCTGACCCATTCCCAGAGCTCCTTTTTCTAGTGCCCCTACTCTCCCCTCTATATCGTCGATGCGCCGATTGCAGCCTGTGATGATATTTCGCATGTCAAGTAGTTCGGTACGAAATTCCTTGAACTCCCTCCTAACCTCTCTAAGCTCCTCGCGGAAAAGGCGCATTTCTAGGGCCAAATCCAGTGGCTGGGTGGTATCAAAGACCGTATCATTTAGAGCAACTTGACTGTCATCGCATGCAGCTGATGCATCATCTTCCATCATAGAGCCTTCTGGAGCAACCGAGGTATCCAGCTGGTAATCGCTGCTGGCGTGCTTAACGGGTGTCGCCGTATTTCCAGTTTTAGGTATTTTCATTTTGCACTCCGGGCACATCCAACCCTGAGCAATTTGTGCTGCTTCTGGAATCCCAATACACGCTTTGTGATATAAGGTTGGACATGAACTACATTTAGCGCCACCTACCGGCGACAGGAACTTTCCACAAGCACCGCACCGCGTCATTTCCAAATCGATTTAGGAACCCAATCAACTTTCTTAGGTAATGTGCCCGTTATCCGATAGATGGCAATGGGTGTTACTTATTCACTTCGTACAATCCGAACCTATTCGTAATGTTGGCTTCGCTTGTTTGAAATTTGGGTCAAAATATAATTATTTATTAAATAAAATTTTAACACTTAATTAATTGCAATTATTACCACTATATGAATACTACTATTGAGGTCAATATTTATTAAAGTTTTTTCACTGTTAGCGGTATGAGGGTACTTGAGGGTAGTTAGAAAGTTTAAAACACGTATGGCCGAATCAGGCTGCACTGTCTCTGGTCCGATAGCAATCCAGTGCGTTAAAAAAAAAAAACTTAAACACTGGCACAACTGTTTGTTAAACACTGACACATAATTTTCTGTTATTTACAAAAAAAGAGGTTTTGCTCGGCGAGGTCGCACGCACGACCACTCGCGACGCCGGTCGACGTCGAACTCCTGTTTGCGGTATTAAAACAATTCCAGCACTGTGAGGAACGAGAGGATTTATTCTCTTAGATGGCTTCTACAAAGCGTAATCTCTGAACGCAGATTGATGGGAAAGGTAGACGGCTTCCTGGCAGGCAATGAATTAAATAAGTTCGGAGAAACCAATCATAAAACATTTACGATAATGAATAAGGAGTTGGTTCTGGATAGGGATTGCAATGCTGGATCCGCAATCCAGCAATCCAGCTGGATCCAGGACGTTTTTGGTGCTTGCTGGATCCAGCATCTGACGCTGGATCCAGCGGTGCGGATCCGCAGTCAGCTAAAAACAAGTAACTAACTTTCTTTTCGCGCAAAAACCATAGAATTTCTTTCAGAAAAGTATAAAAGAACTGTAACAGAAATGATTGGATTGTTAAGTCTGAAATTAGATTATAACTTCAGCTTCTATAAAGATTTTTTATGTGGGAATTGGGATAGGCTACGCAATTTAATTTCGAAAATTAGTGAGATTGAGAAACTGAGAACCCTACAAAGTTAGTAAAACAAGTACTTATGAATAGCTATTTCAGATTAATGATGTGTATAAGGGAAGTTACTGTAAAAAGAAAGCAAGGTACGTTTTTGGGTTCAATGTTTTCGTTCTGGAAATTATTTTGACCTGCAAAATAAACCCCTTGGAGATCCTAGTTGACAGCTAAGTATTAAAAGATGATTGTGGAAGAGGATCCACCGCAAACCACGTCAGAGTGTAATGTGAAATGGATCTGCAAGTACGTCAATCAGAATCGCTCATCACAGTGGTTGAACCCAGCAGAACCCGGCCAATTCCTATCCCAAGCGAAAGTTGACTCATAAAAAGCTATTTTTGAGTGTTTGGTGGACCAGTACTGACATCATACACTACAGCTTCCTAAGATCTAGCCAGACGATTACGACAGATATCTATTGTCAACAATTGCAAACCTCGATAGAAAAGCTAGCCGCTAAACAACTGAGACTGGTCAATAATTGCTCTAGTCCATTGCTGCTTAAGGGTTAAGCTCTAGACCTTATATATTACGACAGACGATCGCTAAATTAAGGAGCTGTGATTGGGAACACCTTCCATACTCCCCGAACATTACTCCAACAAACACTTTTTCGGAACTTAGACAATTTCTAGCAAGGAAAAAAATTCAATTTCGATTCAGTTCAAAGGTTCTATTGCCTCCAAAGATGTTATTGATTCTCGCTTCCACAATTTTTTCAGCAATGGAATCAATGAATTACCTATAAAATGGCGATAGTGTGTAGATAATGAATGGTACATACTTCGATTGATTATATACATACTTAATTTCATTAAAAAAAGTTTTTTTGCCATATAAAACGCTTTTTACATAGATAAGAACCTCATATTATAACTACAAACAAATATAGGTAGTTAGTTATTAAAGTTTATACGGTTAAAACGAAAAAAAATGTTAAATTTCTTTGAAAAATCAATAAGTGCTGGATCCGCGCTGGATCCAGCTGGATTTGCTTCAATCCAGCAAAAATCCAGCTGGATTGAAAATGCTGCTGGATTGCAATCCCTAGTTCTGGATTAGCACATAGGCTACTTTTTATCCCGGATAATCAAAGAGTTCCCACGGGATTTCGAAAACCTAAATCCACGCGGATGAAGTCGCGGATATCAGCTAGTAAAAAATGACTATACAAGGAACCAAAAGCTTAATTTGCTATGATCCGCCAAACCAACGAAATCTGTATGGTACGCAGCACCACACAAATTCCAACACCACTCGACGCGCGTTTCGCCCCGACTCCGGAGCATCCTCAGGAGATGTAGACCTTACGATGTCTAATTGCAAGCAAAATAACTATCATCGCTGTAATTCAAACGAAATGTGTGAAGTGATTTTTGCATGGATGCAAGCTGTGGCAAATAATAATAATTACGTACAGCTAGTCCTTCCAATTTCTTTGAATTTCGTTCTTGATGTCATTTTTAACCCCCGACCCAAAAAGAGGGGTGTTATAAGTTTGACGTGTGTATCTGTGTATCTGTGTATCTATCTGTGGCATCGTAGCTCCTAAACTAATGAACCGATTTTAATTTAGTTTTTTTTTGTTTGAAAGCTGGCTTGATCGAGAGTGTTCTTAGATATAATCCAAGAAAATCGGTTCAGCCGTTTGAAAGTTATCAGCTCTTTTCTAGTTACTGTAACATTCACTTGTCGGGGGTGTTATAAATTTTTAATTTACACTTGTGTTCAATTTTAAAGGCGTTTTGGGCCTGAAAAAGCTGTTCTTTAGCATGTATGCTAGTTCAAGATATAACATTTTTAGCTTCGATGTTGATACAAAATTAAATCATCTAGCAATATCATCGCTCAGCTGATATTACCTATTCTATCTATTTTGACGTAATAAAAATGCATCCAACGAATAAGGTATTCATACCTACTAGTCACAGAAAAGTAAAATAAAAAACAACATTCTGTTACCAATTAGATACCTACTGGAAAGACAATGGAAGAAGTCATTGTTAGCCAGCCACTCACGCGAGAGCACAATTACCTATCTCCTTACCTTCCCAGTTCCTACCTCCCCAGTACACGAACCTCAAGTGAGAGCTGGAACTATGGAGAACTTATAACTACGTTACAGGGAGATAATAATTATACAACTAGAAAGTGCAATGTTCTCTAAAATGACTGTAAAGAAAAACTATACAATAGTTTGGTTTTCGTAGTAGTTATAGGTGTTTATAAGAGCAATGAAAAAAAAAATTAGGCAAATTAGATCTGTATATTATTACTTTTATTCCAAAGCTTTTGTTTAAAAATCAGCGAGGCGAACAAAGGCAAGATAGTAAAGGCAAAGGTCTGCACTCTTACATTATCACTTACCATCAGGCAAGATCGCAGTCAACAGTTAACTTGTATCGGAATAAAAAAATCGAACCTGGGACCTTATATTAATTATAAGAGCTCGTCAAAGGAGTCGTCGCTTGCGATCGTATCACATAGTCAACAAGCGGCTAATTTATATATCATTTTATAGGCAGGTTGTAAGCGAACTTTATTCCCTCGTTAACCTTTACGCGCGCGTAACTGTGATCTTTACCGTTAATGTCATTGTGTTATGACGCTGGAACGACTCCAATCTACTCCTATCGCACAAAGGACAAACAACAATATATTGTGCTTTCGCAGAAAATTATCTGTTTTAGCGATCTTAAAGCTAAGCAAATGACTGGTTGACATAAAATTGGCATAATAAGTATTTCACGAAATGGATGTTTTTTCGGGTCGCATTTCTTTTTGAGTTAACAAGAGGTACGCTAAAACTCTGTTTACTGCCATTAAATGCCATCGTCTGTAAAACGGTTGGGTAAATTTTGTGACAACTGGACCATAATATTATAATAAGTTATAAGCAATGCAGCAGCAATGGCTTCATTTCAGTGTAGTTGTTAAATCCAATACTGATATTCAAAAAGTATGTAATGTCTACAAATTTTCAAAAATATTTTGTGTTTGGGTTTGCAGGGACCTACTGGACATAAGCAACCTCAGATCATTGAGTGTGGAAATTGCCACAAGAGGCCCATGTCCAGCAGTAGACGTGTTTCGATTGAACAACGACAACAATGTGGTAAAGAAAAACCCACCAAAAACATTTCATGTAAAATGTTGCCAAGACTCACAAGTTCATAATGCTTTCACTGTTAAAAAGTGATGAGATCTCTAGTAGAGCCAAGCCCCTAGCTGAGCTTAGAATTGCGCTGCCCATGGGACCTATCCCAAGTCCAAAGTATATAGCTCTTAAATGCTCTTGAGTATATCACATTTATAACAATAAAGAACAAATAACTCTACTTACAAGCTCTGATTTTACAAACCCTAAATCTTGGTTAAAAAAGGACGGCTTGGCCGTTTAATGTTCGTGGTACTTTTATCTGATATGACATTTAAGCCCGGAATAGCTTGTGCGACAATCATGAAGTATAATAAAAATTAGTAATTGTCGAACAAACTATTCCTTATGACCTTAATATAATATGTTATGCCATGTAATGCTTTCACGAACATTAAACGGCCAAGCCGTACTTTTTTAATCAAGATTTAGGGTTTGTAAAATCAGAGCTTGTAAGTAGAGTTATTTGTTCTTTATTGTTATAAATGTGATATACTCAAGAGCATTTAAGAGCTATATACTTTGGACTTGGGATAGGTCCCATGGGCAGCGCAATTCTAAGCTCAGCTAGGGGCTTGGCTCTACTAGAGATCTCATCACTTTTTAACAGTGAAAGCATTATGAACTTGTGAGTCTTGGCAACATTTTACATGAAATGTTTTTGGTGGGATTTCATTTCTTTTTGGCAGGTGCCCTAGATTTTTTTTTGGATCTATTTTTTGTAGGTACCTACATCATTTTCATGGCCCGCTCTCTATCGTTACCTCTTTTTTTAAAAGCTTTTATTCTTGCAATGTATGTAACTATGTTTGTTTGGGTGGAATCTTGCAACTCAATTTTAAAGCAGATATATCAAATTTCAGTCTTTTAGGACTTCAGGAAACACATTTTTTAAATGTACAGACTGGGAAAAGTTTATTTTCCTGTTGTTTTAATGAAATCCCTAGCCTACATACCAAATTTCAGTCTTCTAGGACTTAGGGAAGTATTTTAGAACTTTTGACTAGAGGGGTTTTGAATGGCAATAAATCTGAAACCATAACAGGTAGACAATTGATACTTGGCACGTTTGATAAGTCTGTCAAGGACATATTATCCTGAAAATATCAGCATTCTAGCGATAGACTTTACAAATAATTTGCTTCCCCCATACGTGGGAGTGGAGGGGGAAATTTTTAAATTTCTTAATTTTCCTGTAGTTTGTATGCAATTTCTAGTGTACACACCAAATTTCAGTCTTCTAGGACTTCGGGAAGTACCCTAGAATTACAGACTAGAAGTTTTGACTGTCAATAAATCTGAAACTATAAAAGCTAGACAATTGATACTCAATGCGTTTAATAAATCTGCCCAGGACATCTTATCCTGAAAATATCAGCTTTCTAGCGACAGATTTTACAGATTTGCTTCACCCGTAAGAGGCGTAGAGGGGGGGCATTTCCAATTTATTAATTTTCCTGTAGTTTGTAGTCAATTTCTAGTCTACATACCAAATTTCAGTCTTCTAGGACTTCGGGAAGTACCTTAGAGGTTTTGAGTAGAGGTTTTGATGATCATCAGTGAGGGACGAAATCGGCGTATTTTAGGTATCAATAAATCTGTAACCATAAAAGCTAGATATTTGATATTTAGTATATTTAGTAAATTTGCTGAGGACACCTTATACTGAAAATTTCAGCTTTCTAGCGTCATCCAGACCGAAGTTATGACGGGTCGAAAATACGGCGAAACACTTCGAGAAAAAGGTACGTAGCGCCCCGGCCGCCGTTTGGCTCGTCTTGGCGGGGGCACTGCCGTGCCCCCTGATCAGTTGAGAACAAATCGGCAATTAGGGGCACCGTTGTTATTACCTATTACACTTATAATGAAATGCGAAAATGTGTTTTTGTTGATTTATTAATTTGTCCTTCAATCACGTGGCAACGAAGTAACGGATTGCCATGATTATTTGCATAGATAAGGTTAAAAAACTGACGGAAAATGAAAAAGTTCAAATAGAATTTTTGGACACCAAAATCTATACGGACGAAGTTTAGGGCATCAACTAGTTTTCCAATAAGGCAACCATTTCACAAAATATCCGTAGTAGAATGAAGCTATACGAGAGATAGTATTGAGAGGACATATAAAATCGTTGCTTTGAAGCACAAAGCTGCGGGTTTCAAAAGCTTTGTGGTTGTTTGAGACACCTAAAGCCATCAAATGGATATCCGATGCATCTACCACATTGGCCGGCTTTTGTGATGTTGACCGGGACAGACGGCTTAACAAACTCCCCTCGGCGGTCACACAGTACATAGAGCGAGATCCCGGGACCCAGACCTTATTTGTATTTTCTGAGAAACAAAATTGAAACGTGGCGGCCGAATCAAATAACGCCGTAATATGTCGAATGCAGACTACCCTCGCGGCCTTCGTTACCTACTCATACCATCGGAGCGAACGGACGTACATACTAGCTTTAATTTTATTATAATATACCTACAATTTAATGTAAACCGATTAGTAGGACTACTGCTTTCACTACCGGCTCCGGGCCTAATGTAACTAGAGTATTACCGTACGCATAATATCTACTAGCTTGTGCCGATGGCCAATCGAAATATATCAGTTGTCTTTCATACAATAAAAAGAAAAGTACCGACTCACTCCACATTAACGCTCAGCCGAAATCCTTGGACCTAGAAAGCTGCGCACAGAGGTTCCCTTTATACAGCATCATCATGATCAAGCTATCGCCAGCCCACTACTGAGCACGGGTCTCCTCTCACAATGAGAAGGGTTTGGTTAAGGCCATAGTCTGTAACGCATAGCATAATAAAACTAGAAATTATAGCGAGAAGCTCGCCTGACTTCAACAACGTGTAGAAACAAAAATTAATATTTACTTTGTGGTGGTTTTGGAGGTCGGTTTCTGTAATATTATTTTTTATATAGAAATAAATCGAAGTAGGTAGAGAGGATTCATTTAGAATAATCAAAACGAGATAAGGAACTTCCTCCCTAATTGCGATTTGGGGAACACACCCTTTGAGAGGAAACGACTCGCGTTTGGTTAATGATCACACGTTTCAACGGTTATACGATTTTGGCACGCATGTTTAGGTACATGCTACCGCCAAAGCTCCGCTATACTTGTATAAGTTGTACATAATATGTTTATTTGAATAAAAACTATTCTTTTATTTTCTGAAAAAGCGCTTCAACAATGTTGTGTCAATATTATCGACAAAGTAAATATAGCTTCAGTACCACCTTACTGAACGACTAAAAGCTCACCAGGTGATTCACTAACTCAGTGACCATCACTGAGTGAAAGTCACCAAGCTCATTTGACAGCTATTTTTAATCCATTAAAGGTTTGCTAAGAAATATTGTTTTTACATCGCTCAGTGAAGAAGCGATGGAAAACCGACCAATGGAGTTTGATGGTTTTCATTTAGTGATGATCACTGAGTAGGTAAGCGAACCGCCCGGCTGATGGATTAAACTTCAGTCAGCAGTGCAAGTCCCAAGCACAACCCGCGCAACAATGCTTTATCTAGACTCTAGAGCCACTAGGCAGCATTATCAAAATGGTTCCCGCACAGAGTAGATACTGTTGAAACAGTGCGTGACGAAAAAATGCTTTTCATACCCAAAACAAATACTACTTTATCACACTAGGGTAAGGTTTACTAAAAATTGAGGCAAATCTGCCAAAAGAGGTTCAGTGTAAAATCAATTCTGCCCCGGCAGTGTCTACTTTGTACACCCTGCACACATAGCCTGTAACATAATATCTAATGTCTGAACATAAAACAATCTTATGTCGACAGTTTAATGTCTACCTGTAATGATTAGGATTAACCTAATTCTAAACGACCTAATTTTGATCAAAAGGATAAAGTCTTACCTATAGCTATACTTACATAATATTATATTCTACTGTGTATCGAATAGACATATTCGGTTCGGTGGAAACCTAATCGATACTATATTAATCGTTTGGTATTTAAATAGTTCTTTTTTAATTCTGTATGTTGGCAGACCTTCCAAAAGACCGCAGCGTGTGGAAGTATGTATAAGAGGCCTATGTCTGAGTTTAAAAAATCCGCGACTGCGGTTTGCACTGCACCGCACATTAAAGCGCATAAAACCCGCCATTTTGATTCTAAATATTTTATCTGTGTACCTACCCAGTGACATTCGCGCCATCAAGACAAATCTATCGACGTATTATTTATCAAAATCGGTTGAGCCCTTGAGTCACCTACACAGAAACAGAAACAGAAACGGATACACATACAAGTCAAACCCTTATATGCTTCGCTGTAGCAGTCGGATAAAACACAGTTAATTTCACGAATTTTCTTTCAACTTCATGTAGTAGGAACGGAAAATTCACCGTCATCTTCCAGCAGTATCGGTTTGTTTAGCACCACAATAGCACCAATAGGCATTACTGCAGATCTAGTCAGTTAAAATAATGGCCACTTCCGACGCTCGTTAGGGAGTTTATCCACCAAACTAACAAGCCATTATGTAAACAGCTCTGCTCTTCATTGAGACTGACGTCACAACAGATAGGTACTACAGTCGACACCAAGTCTAACATACCAACCATGCTTCATGATCAACCCATTTCCGATCCACTACTGAGCACGGGTCTCTTCTCAGAGTGAGAAGGGTTTAGCCCATGCGGATTGCCAGACTTCACACACCTTTGAGAACATGGTGAACTCTCAGGCATGCAGGTTTCCTCACCATGTTTTCTATATGCTATATCAACCACGCTTACTAATAATATAAATCCGACAGTGTGTTTGTTGGTTTATCTTTCAATCACGCTGCGACGGAGCTACGGATCGGCGTGATTTTTTGCATGGATACAGTAAAAGACCGGCATAGGCTATTTTATTCCGGTAAATGAAAGGTTCCTACGGGATTTTTCAAAACCTGAATCTTTGTGGACAAAGTCGCGGGCCTTAGCTAGTTTCGTATATTAATATGTAAGCGTAATTTCGTATTTGGGTCAAGGTTGAAAATGAGTTCGTGCGCTTAGAGAGTAGCACACTAACACTAGCAAGGAGTCGACGAAGATGGAGCGGGGTAGTGTTGTCGGAGTAACGGTTATTAATGAAGGTGTCAGATTTGGGAACCATTCCATTGGGAACACGCAGTCTATTGTCTGCTTCGCTATAAACACGATATTATAGCTGGTACACGATTGCCGATGAAAGTCCATGACCGGGCAATAGCGGCCGTATTTTAGCGTTAATGGTTTAAATATAAATTTAAATAAAATGGCTCTGATACAGTATGGACTGATGCGCTGGACTGCTTAACTACCCACTTAGTATAGACCGGTACGATCTTCCTCCCGAACACAAAACAACTTCTTAATAAAAAAAATTACTCAAGGATCTTATTTCATACAAACTTGTCGAATCTCTAAGATACGAACGGAAAATCCGACAAAAGATAATCAATAAAAAATTTACGACCTTCGAAAAGGGCTCGTGGCAGGCGACAGCCATGTCTGGGAAATGGAAAAGACGCGTGCAAGTAATGACTACAAGAATAAAATAATAAAACGTGAGTACAGCGCCTGAATATAACGGAAATGCAAAGGAGGGAAGCATGGCATAATGTAACTCGAGTAAAGGGAGGCTACATAAGGAGTATTGTGTAAAACACAATTCTAGGAAAATATTATTTTTGCAGCAGTAAACTTTATAGGTATAAAACGAAGTGCTTTAAATAGTCACATCCAAGAAACTGCCACAATTTATTTATTTATTTATTTATTTTCACCACTTAAAACTATCATTACAGGCTAACCTAATGCGATAGCTAAGTTAAAGAGTTGAGCGTGTAAGTCTATTCATCTATTTATTCCTATCGTAACAGATAGTCCACATTGCCACCCTTGTGAGTTCACTCCGAGGTTATTTGTGTTTGTGTATTTTTAAAAAGGTTATTTGTGTCTATTGTAACCGCGCACCGTTTGAGAGCGCAGACTGCTGAGAAGGCCAACGAGAAACTAAGTATGATCATGATCAACCCATCGCCGACACACTACTGTCAGAAAGAGGCTTTAGTTAGGCCACAGTCGGCCCCGCTGGCCAAGCGTGCATAGGCAGGCTTCACACATCTTTGAAAACATAATGGAGCACTTTCAGGCATGTAGGTTTCCTCGCCATGTTTTCCTTCACCGTTAAAGCAAGTGATGTTTAATTGATTATAACGCACATAACTTAGAAAAGTTAGAAGTGCGTACCCGTTATGGAACCCCTGACTTCCAGAATAGGAGGCGGACGTCCCTTAACCACTACGCTATCACGGCTTTTATAAATTCCAGTATATTAAAAACCTACCTAGAAGAAAAGTTCTAACTAGATTTTTTTCTTTTTTGATTTACTAAGAACTTAAACAAAAGTATATATGAACTTGGATTTTAAAAAAAAACCTATAGCCAGTGTCATCTAAGATGATTTGAGAACTCTAAACATTTATTCTTCATGCTTTCAAATCTGTTCAGAGATTTAGAAGTTCTGGTGGAATAAAGAAACTCACATTATTTAACTCTGAAAACATTACACATCTTTTTGGGCAGTCGTAAAGAAAGCAATCGGTCAGGTAGCGGCAGCCTATGGCCATTATCAGAATTTTTTTTTGTTATGGCGACCTGCTCAACTGTTCGTCAAATATTTCTTTATCTTCGCGTACTCGTATTGTTGTAACAAACTCTGAGTTGGCGGGAACTCGACAAACTGAAACAACTCAGGAACCACCCACTTTATCATTCCATTTAATTTATTCTGATGAGAGTGTAAATATTATTCGAAGCAATGTCTCTAATCATCAAATTAAATGAATAGAACCTACCTACCCACTACGTCGTCAATTGAAACGATTTAACAATGTAGAGATGCCGCTCAAGAGATTTGTATTTTACATAATATAATTATAAAGATAGGTAAACTTACGAGCATCATTCAATAGGTATAATGGAGAATTGCTGGTATTGTCTTGTAATCGAATTTCGAGCCAAATGTCTATAGTACAGACACTTACAGTACGCGACAGGTCGACATGGCAATCGGGGTATTAGGCGGAGGAACGCCCCACACACCCGCAGTCACCCGCATTGCCATCTCGACCTGTCGCAACTATACAATATTACAGGTACAGGTTTTGTATAGGTACAATAATATGCCCGGCGAGCGCTTCTTGCAAAGATTGTTCTTAAATCATCATCATCGTCGTCGTCAAACTATCGCCGGTTCAGTACTGAGCACTAGTCTCAGAATGAAGGGTTTGGCCACAGTCTACCGCGTTGAACAAGTGTAGATTGGCAGCTTTCACACAACTTTGAGATCATTATGGAGAACTCAAAGATATGCAGGTTTCCTCACGAAGTTTTCTTTCACAAAGCAAGTGATAGTAAATGGTAGTAACATAATTGATAACTCTGAAGCGTTACTCAGACCGAGGGTTAAAAGTGTCAGGGCTAATATCGATTTTTGTCTACTCCGAAAAGTCTATTACTTTTGTAATTTCTTCATTATGTTTAATGGGTAAGTAGGTACCTTAATACAAATTAATCATACTAGTTCCCGAAATGAACACAATACGTAGTTATGAAATTCTGTGAAATAAATCCACCGATTTAATGATGATTAAATAATGAACGAAATAGATTACAGATTTCAGTAGAAAGCTTACCTTCATTAAATTAACAATAATTCTTTGTAGTCTAGCTGAATATAGCACTAAAATATTCCCTTTAAACGTAAGCCATAATGTTATTACGTTTAATAGGAATTGAATATTATAATTATCACTGTAATAATAATAATATTAATTAGACGCTGTTAATGATGGTGAAACCTACCTATACAGGATGTTTGGTAATTAGTATATAATGACGACACGTACCCATGCTACTTTGATCTGATAAATACAATGCTGAAGTAAAATGACGAAATAAAATTATAAAAATTTCCATACAAATGTTTATAATATTATAAGAGCGAGACAAGATTTTTAACTCATTGGCGACTCTTCCAAGTTCAAAAATATTTATTTCATATACTTGTGGCTTTTGTGACATCTCAAGAAGACAAGCTCTACCACCAATTTGGAAAGTAAAGCCTACTGAGTAGAGTCAGCAAGAAATTCAGCAGTCTTCGATGATTGAACTGTGGTCACAACAGTGTGCTTAGTGGCGAGTCGGCGGCGTTACGACCAATCGGTAAAGTTCCAACTTTGAGCAAACTTACTTTGCAATTACGCATCGTAAGGTGTACATCTCCTGAGGATGCTCCGGTGTCGGGGCGAAACGTGCGTCGAGTGGTGTTGGGATTTGTGTGGTGCTGCGTGGTAGTGGTTCGTGTGGCTTGCTTGGTGGATGGCTTTTCCTGCATGTTTTTCAGTGGGAGGGCGGGCGGTGCATGTCGCATGCTGCATGTTGCACCATACAGATTTCTTTGGTTTGGCGGATTATAGCAAAATAAGCTTTTGCTTCCTTGTTGTTTATATTAACGAAGATAGAGTAATGGACGGAGAAAAATATCTATTAGGTAGATACTTTTTCTGGGTCGTTGATTGATTGATATCCTACCACATTTTCTGGGCCATTGCTTCCACGTCGCTCAACCTAGAAAACAGACACACTTTCGGCATTTTCTCCAGGTTAATAAACAGTCAATATTTCAGGCACTTTTTACAATAGTTCGCTTTTTGGTATACTGCTGATTCCCGCAACTTCATTCGCTTGAATAAAGTTTTTAAAAATCTCTTGGGAACAATTTGATTTTTTGGAATAAAAATCATCCATGTTACGCTCCAGGTTTTAACTATAATCATGCAAAGAATTACCTAGTTACTTACATCGATCCGTCCGTGGGTCGGTCCCTTGCGACGTAATTGAAGGACAAACCAATAAACCAACAAACAAACACACTGGCGCATTCATCATAATATACCTATAGACATATTGATTAAAATACCTTCAAAATTCTATTATAACTCGATTGATAGGTCTATGTATAACTCCTACAATACTCCAAAATTCACTAATTTTGATATTTTGACGAAGCTTCGGCTTCTAGAAGCAAACACGACGTTAAGCGAATGCCTGCCTTTTCTTAACGAACAAATTGGATAAAATTAATAATATATTAATCAAACCCCGGAGCGCAGTTTGGCGTTGTTTGGTGTTGTTTGCCGTTGTTTACGGATCGGCTTGACGTCTGTCGTTCGGTAATTGTCGATCCTTGTCAACACCGCGACAGTTGCTTCCGCGCCTTGCTTCGTTATTTATTGTTGTGACTCTGATTTATTATTCCCAAATAACCGGTCTATTTTCAATATGCGCTATGCTCCTTCCACGGAGAGAAGTTAATATAGAGCTCTCGAAAATATAGGTTCGTTTGCGATTGGTTGTTCTGCATTCAAAATGGTTAACGCCCATTGATTTTTGTCTTTGTCGTTTGTATGGGATTACGCAAAAAGAGAGAATACTATATTAATTTCTGTCCGTCGGTAGAGTATAGCTTTGCACAAACTATGATAATACCTAACAACTACCTAATTATAATCTTCTTATAATCTTTATAATATGGTTATCTTTTAACTATCATTGATTGATTGGTTTATCACATTTAGAAGAATCAAAAGAATCTTGGTAATTAGGTTAATCAATATTAAACCTTGACATTTTATGAGCCATTTCTTTTATTTCCCAAATAAAGGCTGTTATGCTCGCTAAGAATCCAATTTGTCTCTCTTCAGGAAATTATTTCACAAAGTTAATAGTAGGTAGGTATTTGGCGCTATATTTTTAGCACTCTGACTGAATAAGAATTAGTGTTTTCGTTCATTTTCAATATCACGTTTATAATCTAAGCAGCATTACGTTGTTATTTTTCCTTTTTACTCAATAAAGAGAATTTGATTAGTCGTTACATTCATCCTTTTCGAAGAAATTGGGTATTAATATGTTTACCGGATTGAATATACCTACTTAAATATTTTTTTCCTTTCGTTGCCCACATTAAATTCAAGTCCAGTGTATTTCGGGTCCCGTACTTTTGATCAACTAGCTTATATGCCACAACTTTGCCTGCGTGGCCTACATACATTTCAAATCCCTATTTTCAAAAATGCTTTCTTAGCGGATGTCTCCGTCATATTATGTATCTGCATGCCTCAGCCCGATTCGTCCAGTGGTTTGAGCTGTGCGTTGTAGATACTCAGTACTCAGTAGGTCAGTCAGTCAGCTTTTGCTTTTATATATTTCGATAAAACAGTAGGTATTTTGGTGACAAACAGAGAAACCATTAGATATAATTTCATAATTTAATCTTCGAGTTTTTAGTTTTTTTATGCTTTCCTAATTCTCAATAAAAACAAATACCCATCGCTTCAAATACTTGCTCAAAAGAACAAGTGACCTGGTTTAAAAGTAAGTTTAGCAGCGAATATTAAAACTTGCAACAGCGGCGTGCTGCGCCGCCGCGCGCCGACTTGAGCTCTAGCTGTTTTTTACAGTTCTTATTATATTTTGGTTTTAATTAAAAGTGAACCTAAATATTTTACTAGCATTCGTCAACTCTTTGTTGATAAAAAGCACAATTTTGGTATAAAGTTTTCTAATCTGAGTTTGATAATTAGTTAACTTACTTCTCATTCGGAGAGGAGACCTATGGGTCGGCGATGTTGGTCCATAAGTCGTAAGTTCAACTCAACAGCCTTCCCTGTATGTATTTACCTTTTTTTTGATGTATCTTTTTGTTTTTGTAACATTTGCACTATTTACTTACCATATCACACTAATATTATAAAGGAGAAAGTTTGTATGTGTGTGTGTGTGTGTGTGTGTATGTTTGTTACTCCTTCACGCAAAAACTACTAGACGGATTGAGCTGTTTAGAATGGAGATAGATTATACCCTGGATTAGCACATAGGCTACTTTTTATCCCGGAAAATCAAAGAGTTTCCACGGGAATTTTAAAAATCCTACATCCACGCGAACGAAGTCGCGGGTATCAGCTAGTTCACAATAAACAAAGAATTTAAATTAGAACTTCCGGACATGCGATAGGTACAGTCAGCTACAAAGGGTGCAAACCTTGCTTTGTTGCTGACTGTACTTGGTTCCGGTAAATGTCTTGGATTTTGTGTATCAATGCTTCTGTCGGTTCGCTTCTTCCGTCTCCACAATGCGGATGTGTAAGGACGCCTGCAAGGACTCTCAGCGTCATCGTTCCATTCATTCGTTCTACTCACGAATCCATCCATTACGGATATAGATCTCCGCGGGGGGCGAGAGGGGGGGGGGGGGGGGATAATGTGGTTCCGCCTTTATCATCTAATGTTCTGTTAAATAATTTATGGTAGCCTTTTTGCGATAACATAATAAGATTCATTAACGTCATAATGGGTACCTTCAAGACGAGAGTGAATAAGCATCTTCTAGGCAAGCGCCCTGCATCTCAGGCTGCATTCTAACATTTCCCTGCGACATACTCCTAATATTATACTTAATGAGTTGATTGTCTCTCTGTATCTCAGAAAGCACAAGATGTCCATTTTAGTTATTAGTTACTTATTGTTATCAACTATGCATTGCTGGTACTTCATAGACTACCTGACTCATTCGACTTCACTCGGATGGACTTTCTGGAAAGGAGAGTGAGAGAAAACTAGAGTCTAAAATTTCAAGTTTTTCAAGTCAGTTTAATTACCTATCCTTTTATACATGTTACAAGATAATAGGCTTGTGTTTGAGATGAACAACAATGATGAAGACGATAAGTGATTGTAAGCTTAGAAAGTACGTTAAAAATATTCAAATTAATTGCGTACCATTCGAATAGTTTAGTTTAGTTAATGAAGTAGTACTTATTAAAATCCAAGTTATAGTCACACAACTACAGTAACAGCCGCAAAGGAAATTCTTTTAATCTAAAGCTGTTTGCACAGGCATAACTGTGCAGATTTAGTTGGCACAGCTCAAACGTGTATGTTATCAAGAGCTGCTAAGCTAACGCTAACGGGCAGTAAGCGGCCGCCAGGGGGCGCTCGGGGAGCCTTGGCTTCCTACTTCCGCAAAGCGTTACGTTTTATTTGCTCATCGATGCTGTATCGCGGTTATTGATGCCAACCGGGTGGCGGGTACCTATATGGCGCCAGCCGACAATTCTATATCTCACAACTGTGTATTTATTTATGTGGCATCGGTTTACAAAACTACGAATACTTTGTAATATATCATATATCAAGTATTTATTTGGCCTCCTATTTAGGCGGTTAGATCCCGCGCAGACATCTTCAACTTTTCTTACAAGTTATGTGCGTTTTAAGCAATTAAATCCTGAATGCCTTAAAATTCTTCATAATGTTTTCATAGGTATGTGAGGTCTGCCAATCGACACTAGCCAGCGTGGTGGACTGTAACCTAAACTCTTGTTATTCTGAGCGGAAACCTGTGGGCCGGCAATGGTCGAAAATCCAGATGATGACGATGTCATCATCTCATTTTTTTCACAACATTTTTGTGTGAAAAAATGTTTTGAATTCATAATTCAAAACAGTTTTTATTTTTAGCCCCGACCCAAAAAGAGGGGTGTTATAAGTTTGACGTGTGTATCTGTGTATCTGTCTGTGGCATCGTAGCTCTTAAACTAATGAACCGATTTTAATTTAGTTTTTTTTGTTTGAAAGGTGGTTTGATCGAGTGTTCTTAGCTATAATCCAAGAAAATCGGTTCAGCCGTTTGAAAGTTCTCAGCTCTTTTCTAGTTACTCTAACCTTCACTTGTCGGGGGTGTTGTTTTTAATTTACACTTGTTATTGTACTCGTATATCTTCGTCCTCTGGGTATTGTTAAAGGAAAATGAAGCCTGATGCAAGTAGGTACTTAGGTACGACCGTGCAGACGCTGACAGCACAACTTCGACATAGATACCCGGAAGCAGTGAGCGCTAAGCAAACTAATTTATCTGTCAGAAACACACTTTTCAGACCTTTTGAACATCGTAATTATTGAAACCAACCTATTTCAACTTTATACTTATTGAAAAATTCCTATGTTTAGTTCCAAATGAAATTGGAATAGGCAGACCTTTGCAACAGATGCAAGCCTTGGCAGACATCTTTAAAATGATTAAAGTTCTGGAGCTGAGTTTGAGCGTAGCAAGTTTAGGTACCTTCTCTATAAGTGGCGAGCACTGCACAAAGAAATGAGAACTAAGTAATTTCTGCGGGTGGCTGGTACAAGAACTGGCTCACGGTTAATTATTACAACGTCAGTGTCAGACACAACCGCTGGCCCGCGGTTTTGCGCAATTGTTAAATCTCGACTACTTACCTACTCAGCGCCCAAGAGATTTTACGAAACTTACAATTCATGAGAATTAAACTTCGTAACTCGCACCTGAGATTGAAGTCGAAGGGTAAGTAACTAGTATATAGAAATTCAAAAAAGATATTTTTCAATATTAGGACTGAAGGTTAGGTATTTAAAGCTTATATTGGACTTAATATAAATAGAATATCTCGATGTCTGATTCAATTTCGGAGATGGATGGCCACCGCCCGTACAGATGGAATAATAGAGAACAATATCAATATTTCAGCACCTCGTAGAGGCGGGCAGGCGTTGTCTACCCCTGACCGGCCGCACCATACATCACTGCTTGTATCTATTATATTATTAGAGTGGCTCGGACAAAGGAGTGAGTTATTTATGTATACCCACTTTACCGAGCGGTCTTTGGTCAGTTTTCCATTTCATTTTACCTATTTACAGATTTACAGGTTTTCGCCAGATAGAATTTCAATCTTTTCAAAAAGGATAAATGAAACGAATTGATTAATTAAGAAAAAATTATAGAATAGCACATTCTTCTGCACTAAATACAAATTATAATACCTAGTTAAGCAACCTACCTATACCATATACATGATAATTTTATTATTTTCTTCATAAAAATGAAATTATGATTTCCACTTTCAATAGTTTTAAAAATCTAATTCAGGCAATTTATTTACATATTTTTTTCTTAAACTTTAATTTTTTTTTTGTTAAACTTTAGTTTTTTTTTAATATACTTAGGTACAGTACAGCTAAGTAATATTTTATTTTTAAAATTGTAAGTAATTCGCCCTCTATGTGATTACGCGGGAACTTGTGGGAAAATGTGGGAAATGAACATCACGAGGAAACAACACGTGAAACTAAAAACCTCCAGCGCTTGTTGTTAGTTCATTGTAGCTGGAATAGATGGCGCGGTACCTAACTAAAGAAAAACGATCTTACAGTTTAGTACTTAGGCATAAAATAATTACTATCTTTACTAATTATACTATACTGTATTGTTTTTGTAGGAAGTAATCTCTGGAACTTCTGATCCGATTTTGAAAACTCTTTCACCAGTAGAAAGCTTCATTATTCCTGAGTATCACAAGCTATCGAGTGGAGTTTCTGGAAATACTTTTCTGTGAGGAACCCTAAACTCTAATTTTCCTATACTAAAAATATGTAACCTAAGTTACTTATTATAACATCAGCCATCTGTCAGTGAAAATCTCGTCAATAACGGCCCAGCTTTTTCGTAGATTAACTAGAACAAACAGACCGACAGACAGACAAAAAATTTAATAATAGTTTTTTTGATAAAATAGTGTTATTATGATATGTTATTAGATCACTACTAACAACTTAATTAATTTCTTCATTTTAACGAACTATTGGAATCCTCACGTTTACTACATACCTAGTCATTAAGTGGTCATACCAATCTAAAAGCTCTACCTATTCCTACAGATGTTGCTTATTTCATTTGGGGTAATTTGGGGGGAGGGGCATCCTACAGTGACCATTCTTCTACCGAGAAGACCTTTCCATGTCACCTTTCTTACATAAAAGTGCTCACGGAATCTTCTCCTCTCGGGTGCGAGAGGCGTGGCTTCTCTGCGACCTTTGACCTGTGACCTGGCTATCAGCACGAGGTGATAGCTGGGCTATAATTCGCTATCTTACACCAGTACTTACTTGCGGTAATAGGTTATGATTTTAATTCTACGAGAAATAAAATCTATTGCCTTGCCTTAAGAATTTAAAATAAATCCTACCTAGGTACCTACTTGTTAGTTAGAAATTGCTTTTGTTAAAAAATAAATTATGCTTCACAATATGGCTTCGTAACGATTATTTAAAAATGAGTATTTTCAAAAATAAGCCACTAGAAAAATAAAGCAGTAGGTAATTAGCAAGAAAATACCTCATGTTTTCTGTTGAATAATAAAGTAGCTACCTATTCGCAGTCATCTGCTAGTATGTACCTTGTAGCAGATGACCGCGACTTCGGTCACGTGGATTAAAGTTTTTGAAATGCCGTGGGAAACTCTTCTATTTTCCGGGATAAAAGTACCTAGGCTATGTCACGTCAATTTGTACCTCCGGTTACAACGTGACGGACAAACCTACACACATGTTCTCACCAATGCATTTATAATACGGGTAGGTTCTAAGTAAAATATACATAGAAATAAAAATTAAACGATGTTTGCTTGTTTCAATTCAACCCTGAATAAATGCCACAATTACTTAATTCCCGACCTCGTCGTGTGGCGATGGACTCTCCCCGCACAAAGGTCACCGGCTGAGCTGTCAATGAAGCCCTGACACCCCGTCGCAGACACAACCCCTGTTTAAGCTGACATCGTAATTTATAGGCTCTGAGACTTGATGACGCGACACCATGACTCAACCCTTTGCCCATAAAGTGTAATTTTCACGTCAACACCCTTGTAAGCTGCAACGCCTTATGACTTGTCTTATTTAAAACACTATATTTAATCTCAAGGGACGTGTGGCCTATAGTTGTGATAACGCATAATATCTACCAGTCAATTGCGATTGTTAAGTAATGTTGACCCAAGTCGGTATAGGTACCTACCTATGAAAACTACCTTGCTAAACTGGCTTGCTTCGCGATAACTTAATTTTTATTTAATTTATTATGAGTACTTATATACTGCTGTATAACAACTGCAACATTAGGTATTATTATTCCCCAAAGTAGGTTATTAACGCTAACAATTTCGAAGAATTGTAACTCATTATATTAATGAGGAATAAAGGAATGATCAACAATAACAATTTGGACAAATGGAAAACCAATACAGCAGCCATTAAGTGTGCGATAACCTTTACTCTCCTTGTTCAATACTTGTGACCACTTGACGACAAATCTTATTATTGAGTTCGTATGTAGTCAGAATTGCATAAGGCTAAGTGTACACTGACATAGGTCGAGAGGAAAATTTATTTCCTACAATATTACTTATCGAGGGACTCTTATAAAACTGACTTTCAATAAAATATAACTGCACGAAGTTTACACGTAGTTGGAGGGGAAAGGGGAATTCCATTTTTCTGATATACCCACTGAGTTACAACGGCAACTACGCATAGTGTCAAATTCCTTATTCGTAATTACAAAACCCACTGGCCAACAGCAGTAGGTACTAGGTATACTACGCAAAGTGTTCAATTTATTAAGTAGGTATATACTTTAAATAAAACTGTAACGAATTGCGACCACTCACCGGAAAACGCAGCATTAGAAGGCCTAGGAGCCGCTGGAAACGAGGGCACAAAATCATGATTTGTGACCCTCCTTGCAAGAGGAGAAGGTTTTAGTAAACGTGTATCGGTTGAGACGATTACAAAAGTTGAGCTTTGACATTCGGTACATTTTCCTAATAATAATTAGATAGGTATATGGTACAGCTATTTGTGGTCGGGAAAATTTTTCTTAGTAGCCGGCTAGTTTTAACTGGCTAAGTTTGTTGTGGGCTTCATCTCAGACCAAGGCACATTTGGAAGGCATTGTGCCCAGAATTCTGGCAGTTTAGCTGATAGTTTAAAATACCTACTATAAAATAAAATTGTGCACACAGCTTTAGCAGTTATCATAGCTTCCATAACTTCATCACTGTTATCAGTGGTCGCTCGTCGCCAGTTCACCGGAGCGCCACAAACCGAGCAAACATACCTACTTACATACTCAACAGTTCATCGCTGATCGGAAAATAACGACCGCGCCCAGATAACATCGCGACCCCCAATTTTATGACATCATCTGCTAAGCAACAAACAATTCTATGATATAGTGCACAGAGTTGCAATTCCTGTGGTGGTGTCCGGTCGCGATAAAAGCTGCCCCTTGAACCGTTCTGGAAGCTATCTCAAGAACGTCCTGAGCCGGGTCGCGGCTTCAGATACGCGGCCATCATTTACGGATATGCTTAATAGAATTGTTTGCGCCGAATGTGTCACATTTGCATCATATCCTATTGGAAAACTACATTGCAAAGATTGCAAAATGTAATCTTAAGCCTCAATAGCTCAACGGTTATAGGAGCGGACTGAAATCCGAAAGGTCGGTGGTTCAAACCCCACCCGTTGCACTATTGTCGTACCCACTCCTAGCACAAGCTTAACGCTTAGTTGGAGGGGAAAGGGGAATGTTAGTCATGATTAAAAATTGCTAATATTCTTTTTTTTTAAATAATCATTCGTTACTTGATTCAGCTCTATATACCTACTGTTATACGATTTCTTGATAGTGTGTGCGCGGCCTAGCGCCCTCTGACGTTGTCCAAGAGTCGACGGTTTTGGTGGCTCTACACTCGCTGGTGAGTGGTGACGCGGAGGATGGTGGGTAGTCATTGTGCTATATTTGTGAATTAATTAAATAAGCAAACAGTAATTTAATGTATGTTAAAGTATATACCTAAAAGTGTTTTATCTCTATACCCATGGTTCATCTTGAATCTTGATGGTACCGACGCGACGTGGCGCTTTCTGTATTAATATTTATTACAAAGTGCATAGAGATTTTTTACTTGCGGATATGGTTTAAGTAATTAATAATGGAACAATGTTGCAGCACTGCATAGTTACCAATTACTGTATTAGACATGCCGACCGGCGACCGCAGTCATGGTGGTTAATAATTCATAAACATTAATTAACAAGAACATAGATAGGTATCTAAACGTAGTCGCCCGTGTGACGTCACTTTGCTGTGCTGCAACTCGATAGATCAGGGGGCACGGCAGTGCCTCCGCCAAGACGAGCCAAACGGCGGCCGGGGCGCTACGTAGTACCTTTTTCTCGAAGTGTTTCGCCGTATTTTCGACCCGTCATAACTTCGGTCTGGATGACGCTAGAAAGCTGAAATTTTCAGTATAAGGTGTCCTCAGCAAATTTACCAAATATACTAAGTATCAAATATCTAGCTTTTATGGTTACAGATTTATTGATACCTAAAATACGCCGTTTTCGTCCCTCCCACTCAAAAGTACGGCTTGGCCGTTTAATGTTCGTAAAACTATTACATGACATAACGTCATATTAAACGTTAAAAGTTATTAAACGGCCAAGCCGTCTTTTTTTTACCAAGATGTAGGGTTTGTAGAATCAGAGCTTGTAAGTAGAGTGATTTGTTATTTATTGTTATATAAATGTGATATAGTCAAGAACATTTAAGAGCTATATTACTTTGGACTTGGGATAGGTCCCATGGCCAGCACAAATCTAAGCTCAGCTAGGGGCTTGGCTCTACTAGAGATCTCATAACTTTTTAACAGTGAAAACATTATGAACTTGTGAGTCTTGGCTAACTTTTTACATGAAATGTTTTTGGTGGGATACCTACTTTACAATTACTATCTACAGTAATATTGTGAAGCAGTAAAGTTTGTAAGTTTAGATGTATAGTAAGTACCTTTACTGAGGTAAATAATCTCGGAAACTACACTTCCGATTTCAAAAACTCTTTCACTGAATAGCTACACTATCCGCATATGTATGTTTATGTATTTATAGCCCAAGTGTTAATACATGGCTATTAGGTATACTCAAACTAGATAACGCTTGAAGTTGCGAACAAAAGCTAGTAATATATAAATTCGGTTTTTGTAACTTCATCATCAACCTGTTTTAAACTCATTATTGAGCACTGGTCTCCTCTCAGAATGAGAAGGGTTTGGGCATGTCCCAATCCACACCTATGGATTGGCGGACTTCACATACCTTTGAGCATTATGAAGAACTCAGGTAACCAGGTGTCTTCACGATGTTTTCCTTCACCGAGCAAGTGATATTTGTTTGAAACGCACATAACTCCAAAACGTTAGAGCTGCGTGACCCGATCACCCCCGACCCTATTAACAGATGCACGGTCGACGCAACGCATAGGCTGCTTCCACAGGAGGGTAAAAAGTTAAGCTATCCTTCGCAGGACGGCGCTACCCTGTGCTATAACAGCTAGTAGCATTCAATCCGCTAATGTGCGAAGTTTGTCAGCGAGTGGGCCCTGCACTTGACACTCGCGCCGCCGCTCCGCTCCGCTCGCCAACAGCCGCTGTGCCGTGCGCGTCACCGCCTGCGTGCGCGGCGACCACTGCAGCCGATGCGATCGCTGTAAACTGTAGTGGTCACCATCATCATCGCGGGCGCCATTTGCTAATGCCAATGTGCCAAAGTGAAAATTCACAAACAATACGCCGAGATCTATCAAAATATCAATTCTTTGATATCAAATAGATGTACTATACTGTATGTAGTACTAAATAGCGGCCAAGTACGAGTCAAAAGTCGATAAATCAAAAATTATTATACATAAAAATAATTAATTAAAAACCTGTCTTAGAATGTACAGGTAAAAGCCTACTACTACCTGCAGTTAAAGCCCTTTCGTATGATATCGCACTTGGTATAGTTACCTTACTTTGAAAATTAAAAATACTAATATTTGCTCATAAACACATTTATTAATATATTTTTTTGGTGAAACCAAAAATTCACGATTTTCTGAATTTTAGCGTTCCGTACCTCAAAAGGAAAAACGAAAACTCTACATGCCAAATTTCATAATTCTAGGTCAACGCGAAGTACTTTATAGGTTTTCTTGACAGACACGACAGATGGATAGACAGACAGACAGACAACGAAGTGATCCTGCAAGGATCTTTTTTTCCTTTTGAGGTACGGAACTCTAAAAACTAGGTAAAAATATTTGATAATTCCAATTATTTTTACGGTACGAGCTATTCTTGCAGACGTTAAAAAAAATCGTGTCGGCTGTAGTGGAGAGCAGAGCTAACTCTCCGATATGTGGCGATAGTCGTCGTTTACACTCGGACTCGGCCACTTAGGACTGGATTACCAAATGGGTAATGCAGCAAGTTTTATTCGCTTTCAAGTACCTACCTACCTACCTACCTACCTACCTACCTACCTACCTACCTACCTACCTACCTACCTACCTACCTACCTACCTACCTACCTACCTACCTACCTACCTACCTACCTACCTACCTACCTACCTACCTACCTACCTAGCCGCGAGCATTTATGTGTATTTATGATTATGAATGAAGTTGAAGATCAAAAGCTCAGGAAGCTCTTGTTCCAGTCATTGTTTACAGTATTATTCATGGTAAGTAATCCACCATGACCCCTCACCGGCTCACAACTGAGGCACGGGTCATCCTCTTACAATGAGAACGGTTTGGTCATCGTCCGCCACGTTAGCCACGGTAGACATGTTACACTTCACACACCACTGAGAACATTATGGAGAAGTCTCAGGAATTGGAGGTTTCCTCGCAATGTTTTTCTTCACCGTTATAGCTGTGAAAAAGAGGTGCGTGCCCGGAATCGAACCTGCGACCTCCCAAATAGAAGGCCGACGCTTTAAACACTAGGCTTTCGCCGCAATTATACCTAAGTACTAATAACACAAAAAATTACGGGTGACATTACTTGTTACTACTTGTTTTTGCTTATACTTCATGCCTATATTTAGATTTAGATTTTGAGCCTCATAGTAAACGATTTCATACCGAATAGCCGTTCCATACATTTAATTCAATGTTCAATATCTATTTACTGGAGATATAATCACGCGATCATAAAATAGCAACATTATGACGAGGAAACTGGTTGTTATGCTTAGAAGGTGACGCGGGCGGCAGGTGGGCAACTTTGTAGCTTTCTATCGCCTGGCTGCAGTTTACGACAAAGCGATCGTATGTCCGCCTGTCCGCCTGTTCGCCTGTCCGCCTGTTCGCCTGTCCGCCTGTCCGCCTGTCCGCTTGTCTAGGGTCAGGCTTGCACGTTACTGCTTCTGGATTACGCCTCTCCCACACAGACAATGCAAGAATTGTGTGTTATTATAGCTTTACCCACCAATCCGGAACACTGTGACACCTAGTTATGTTTAGTTGCGGGTGCTTTCAATTTTTTTTGCACAAATACTTCTATGATGCCAAGATTGGCATGAACTTATAACATGTCATTTGGGCAAGGTTGCCGGATTTATCGATGTTTAACAAGATATATTGCAGAGAGTGTGTTCAGGAGCTTTTCGATCTTGTCCCCCCTTCATCTTCTTACCAGCGTACCACAAATGCATGCTGGGCTTTCCATCCTTATGTCGTCAATATTCCAACCACACGCACGAAACGCTTTGCATAATTTCTTGCTTATACGCTACGCATGGCTCTGGGTGGTTTGGAATAATTCTTTTCCGATATCAATGCTTCCTACCAATTATAATCCGGGTATCTTAAAAACAGTAGTGAATAGGCACCTTCTAGGCAAACGCGTTCCATTTTAGGCCACATGATCACTTCCCATCAGGTGTGATCGTGGTCAATCGTGTGCCGATAGTGAATAAAAAATATAACTGATTTCACTATAATCATTCGATGCGATTTTTTTTTTCTTTTCTTGTTCTTTGTGCAAATTGCGAAATCCAATACAAACAACTTTCAAACAGTTATGGTACGTATAAACACACTAAGCACAATCGATTCTATATACTTAGCAGGTATTGTTGTCTACTCAAGCTTGTTTCAGCTGCGCGGAGGTAACTGCCGCCTCATTGACTGTCAAATGCTCCGTTGACTACTTTACTGGAAACTGACCACTGCCTCCGTTTTTGTGAGGTGGAAATTTGCCAAATTTAGTTATTTATACGTCACATTCGTAGTCATGCGAGCTTATCTACATAACCAAAATATCACCTACTTTAAGATTAGCTTGCTATTTTTTCCATTTATTTATCCATTAGAATAAGATTTATCTATCTATTCGACTATACCATAGAATTTGTACCCCATTGACGTGAATGAAGAATGGATGCACTTGCTTTCACGGTGAAGGAAACATCATGAGGAAACCTGCATGCCTGAGAGTTCTCAAAGGTGTGTGAAATCTGTCAATTCGCACGGGATTGCTTACTCAAAAAAATGCTATCAATGCTTTAGAGTGTGACCGCATATTATTTACGCTGGTTAAAAAAGTATTTATTTATATCGGTACCCGCCACTATATTCAGCGGTGGGCATTAGTGAAGCGGACGTCACCCGGGTCGCTCAGGCTGAATCCAAAATCACTGATTGAATTTCAAATGCGATACGCTTCTGTTTCAAGTTCAATGTTAAACACGGGGACTGCCTCCCCGGGGCTGGATCTTGTGGAGGGAAGAACATTACTATGGGTATAAACATCCAGAAAAACTGAAACGGCTGCTTAACAAACAGGAATATCCATACTATTATAAATGCGAAAGAATGTCTGTCTGTCTGTCTGTCTGCTACCTTTTCACGGCCCAACAGTTTAATCGATTCTGACAAAATTTGGTACAGAGTTAGCTTAGGTATATCCCGGAGATGGGCAAAGACTACTTTTTATCCCGGAAAATCAAACAGTTCCCGCGGGATTCTTAAAGACTCATCCGCTTAACCGATTTGTATGAAATTTGGTACCGAGGTACTTAGCTTGCGTCCCTGTAATTGGCATGAGCAACTTTTTATTCCGGAAAATCAAACAGTTCCCACGGGATCTTTAAAATCCTAAATCCACGCGGACATAGTCGCGAGTATCCTCTAGTTAACTATATAGAGATGTGTTTCGTGTGATGTTGATAAGTCCCACCTATAGAAGCGCTTCTTTTGTTCTAATCTATGTCAAATTTCATCATCATCATCGTAGGTAATCAACCCGTTGCCAGCCCACTACTGAGCACGGGTCTCTTCTCAGAATGAAAAATGTTTAGGCTATTAGTCTGCCACGCAGTCCCATTGCGAATTGGCAGACTTCACTCCTTAGAGAGTATGGAGACTGCAAGCACAGAATTGCAGGTTTCCTCACAAGGTTCTCCTTCACCTAAAGCGAATAATATTATTTAATTTCTTTTTTAAGCCATTAGGTAAATAATACTTTCCAGATAGATGAATAAGTGAAATAGATAATTAAATACAACTAGCTTGAAACTTGCTGGTTCTCCTCGGCTCTTTTCAAAGATTCGATTTACAATAATATTATGTCATGTACCTACTTATCAATAATTGCAGTCCCACGCATTGCTGGAGCGAGCTGCAGGTCAAATCCACGCTCTCTGATGACTTGCATAAGTTACCTTCTGTTGTGTACTATGTTTTTTCAGGAGCATACTTCTACGTTAGATACGTTAGGGCGGTTACTAGCCGGCTTGATCTGAGACAGTTTTAAAAAAACTTATTCCCCAAACTGACCCATGAACGAACTAGCAACCTATAGATTATTTGCAAGGACAAACCTCTCATGGCTAATGCATAGAATATCTATGTTGTCAAAATTCACCCACATCGGTTACGTTACCATAGCATTTAAAAAATCCCAAGTGGAAACTAAGTGGAGGTCATAGTACCTAATGTATGCGATTCCATGAATAAATCGACGCAATTCAGAAACTATATCTAATGTAGGTACATAAAGTAGGTGAATTTTGAAATGCTAAAATAATCTCCCACTGTCAGTTATTTTTGTATTTTTGGGGTTCCGTAGTCGTAGGTCCGAATGAATAAAACGAAATTCTTACAGAATCACTCGTGTGTCTGTCACAGCCAATTTGCTCCGAATCTACTGGACCTTTAAAATTTGAAGGCCTGTTCTTTCGTGGTAGAGAGGAATATGGAATTTGGACCAATGAAGTTTTTTCAACATTTTTTTATGTTTTCTTTGCAAGGTTTCTCGCGATGTACGGAGCTTTCGAGAGCGTGTGATGAATTGTAAATAGCGATTATGCACATAACTCTATATTTATAGAACCTCCGCCGCCTGCCGCCGCTTGCCGCCGCCTGCCCTTCCAAACCTTGACCCCTTGGTTTAGTCAACATCCACGCGTGGAGCATCGTTGAGGTACACACCAGTTAGAGATGGCCCATTTCACAGGTAGTAAGTATGTGAAAAATCACATGAAAAGCCTGCTTAAAGTAGGTATTTTAATCTTGACTTTATATTTTTATTTAATTTAATTTAAGGTAATATTAAAACACCAGTTACTGTAGTAAAATGTATAAGACTCATTAGATATTATCTCAACATATTGCAGCTACATTTTGTTGAATACATAAATCATTCATTCATTCATAGGTACTCGTAGCTTGTGAAAAATCAGGAAGCAAAATCTCACTACAAATAGCGCTGCGTGTTAGAAAGAGAAAAACATCTAATTATAATTCAATTAATGTACCAAACGGTTGTAAGTACTAATTAACTGTTCGTAAAAACTCAGGTGTACAATAATATCGGCGCTATTGATCTTTATCATAATTCCAAGTTAAATTGATTTAGCAAGCGATTACACCTAACCGCTCAAGTTCACTATCCGTGAAAAAAAAACTCTGAAATATCAGTAAGTATCTTGATCGTAATTTCTAGTAGTAAAGTTATTTATCAAACGATAATAAACGCGAAAATTTACTTTCCGTGAAAAATCACCTGTGAAATCACTGTGAAGAAAAAAAAATCACCAAATGAAAATGATTTAAAAGTAGCAATAATGCCCACCTGTAATACCTTCGGCATTATGAATAACAAGTGAAGCTTTATTGGCCATTTGTATGCATATTACGTCGGAGCGTAACAAAGGTGCCTCTAATTAAAGCAGGTAACTGAATATTATTTCAAATGAAGATGATACTTTTTAAACCTGTGATCACATAAAAACTCAAAAAAAAAAGTTTTTAAATCGACTAACTTAGACTTCATGATTGTTCATGATCATCATTATCAAACAGACGTCCACAGCTGGGCATCCGTCTATTGCTCCACTCCCAGCGACTCGTTTGATGGCACATGTCCAGTGTCCATCTCGTGGGGGGCCTCTAGCGTTACGCTTCCGGTACGAAATCGTCATTCTAGCGCCATCAAACCCACACTTAGCTTTAGGGGAAGTTTCTGCAGCAAGCAGAGTCTTCGGAGTCTAATTCTAAGGAGTCAATTCCTTATGACGTCACTTCCATTACAATTACTTTGCGTCATATAATGTCTTTCGTTTAGTAGGTACTTAACCATTTCCATTTTCATCCCCATTTGTCTACATAATATAGGTACGTACCTATATTTTGATGCCTTCTGAAGCAAGTAATAAAGTAAAGAAGGTCGTACAACACTTTGTTGTTGTTGTTTGTATAAAATATAGGTAATGTACTATTATGTGGAGATCATAACAATGTAACGCCTATTAAGTGTCTGTAGGTAAACGATGACCGGAAATAAAGTATTTTCTCTTCGTATAATTTTTTGGGTTTGTGTTTACATCTTCAAGCGGAGTGGTTTAATAATTTTTCATTCAAGTTGGTGAGATAGCGGCGCGGCGCGGTGCGGCGTCGTCGCGGCAGCTCGGTGCCGATGCGGTGTAATTATACTTTCCATATAAGGAGTTCGTTCTGCAGCCAGCCGAGGCACCTGCCTAGATTCATTCACATGGATACATACAGCATGCCTACGTCATATTATCTACGTATAGGTACAATACTTTTATATAATAGGACTTACAAATCCCGTTATATATTTATAATGTTTCGAAGGAAAACACGGAGCGTGATGTCGCGGAATATGTATATGAAAAGACGCAGATAAATATTGTGCCTGAAAAGGTACCTATGAAATCGTCTAGAGATTACAATTCTTTTAAATTTTATATACCTAGAAGTAAATTATTATTATTTACGGACAGTAAATTATGGCCAGAAGGTATATATTTTAGAAGATATATATTATTTAGACATGGAAAAAAGGCCATAGTAAATCCAGAAAAAGTAGACATTAATAATGGATCTAAACAAAATTAGAGGGAACAAACATACACTAAAGCTAGTTAGCTATAACTGTAAGTCCTTGAAGCGGTCGGTGGACAGCGTGAGGAGCCTATGCGGATCTGCGGATGTAGTCGCACTCCAGGAGACCTGGCTGCTGCCGTTTGAACTTACCTACCTTAGCACCATTCACGACGAGTTTGAGTCTACGGGTACATCGGCTGTTGATACGGGAGCCGGCATTCTACGTGGCCGTCCCCACGGAGGAGTCGCGCTGTTATGGCGTAAGAATGTGTTTTCGTCCGTGTCTATAGTGAAGTGCGACAGCGTGAGGTTGTGCGCCCTCAAATGTCAGGTACGTGAGCACTCGATGCTATTTTTTTCTGTGTATATGCCTACAGACTGCCCGGATAATTTAGCGGAATTTACAGAGTGCTTGAGTGAAATTAATGCAATTATTGAAGACTGCGGTATTAGTATGGTTTTTATGCTAGGCGACTTTAACGCACACCCTGGGGAATTATTTTTTAATGAATTGATACAGTTTTGTAGCGAGCAATCGTGGGTGTGTGCCGACTACGAACTGTTGTCAAATAAAAGCGATGTATTTACATATACTAGTGACATTCACGGCTGCTCGCGATGGCTAGACCACTGCCTTGTAACGAGTATGGCTAGAAAATACGTTGATCTTATAAACATAGTGAACAATGTGTCGTGGTCTGATCATTATCCTGTAGAGGTTTATTGTAAACTCAATTTATTTCACACTCGTCTAGAAAGCGCGCAATCGACGGCTTTTAATAAAATAAGTTGGGGACGTAGGGACACTGATCAGATTAGTCTCTATACTGAGTTTTGTAACAATAGGTTGAAGATGGTAGACTTTCCCGTAGAGATGGTAGATTGCTGTAATGAACTATGTAACGACCCGGAACATAAACGGATCTTAGACCGATTGTACGAGGATATTACAAGCATACTACAGGATGCGGCAATATATAGTCATAGAGCTACCCAGCGACATAAAAAACGATATATCACTGGGTGGAACAAACATGTGAGACCGGCTCATGCGAAGGCTCGTCTCTGTTTTCAGTCATGGGTGTGGGCTGGGAGGCCGACTTGTGGAGTCTTGTACGACGAGATGCGGGAATCTCGCAAGGTATTTAAAAATAAACTTAAATGGTGCCAGAACAACGAGGAGCAAATCAAAATGGACATGTTAGCCACATCGTACGAGACTAAGCATTTCGGCAAGTTCTGGCAGCACACCAATAGACTGAATGCAAGGGCGAATCTTCCGAGTGAAGTAGGTGGAGTGAGCGGATCTCAAAAGATTGCTAATATGTTTAGGGAGCAATTTAAAGTGGAGCCTCTTAAAATACCCTTTACGAACAACGATGCTGAGGACATCGTGGTTAACAGGGAAGTCTTGGTGCGTTTTACGCTTACTGAAGTCAAGGGAGCACTAAAGAGTATGAAACATGGAAAGTCACCGGGACACGATGGCCTGAGCATCGAGCACTTAAGGTATGCGGGTTCGCACCTTCCCAGAGTCCTCAAATTGCTCTACAACCTTTGTATTAACCACAGTTACCTGCCAGAAGCCATGATGAAGACAGTAGTAGTGCCCATTGTCAAAAACAGAACAGGTGATGCGGCGGATAGATCCAACTACAGGCCGATATCGCTGGCGACGATAGTGGCTAAGGTGCTGGACAGTTTGCTAGATGCACAGCTAAGTAAATCAATTAAAATACACGACGCTCAGTTCGGCTTTCAGCCTGAACTCTCTACGGAAAGCGCAATCCTGTGCCTCAAGCAAACTGTGCGGTACTATACCGACAGGAAAACTCCTGTTTATGCCTGTTTTTTGGATCTATCCAAAGCATTTGACCTAGTAGCTTACGACGTCTTGTGGCATAAGCTCGAAAAGGAATCAGCTTTGAGACCTGAACTGATTTCATTGTTTAAATACTGGTATGGTAACCAAACTAATGTGGTTAGGTGGGGTAATGAACTTAGTGACCCATATAAAATGGAGTGTGGAGTGAGACAGGGAGGGCTGACGTCCCCTAGGCTGTTTAATTTGTATGTGAACCAGCTGATTGAGAGGCTCGGTGGAGCTGGTGTCGGGTGTTCAATAGATGGCATACGCATGAATAACCTTAGCTACGCCGACGACATGGTTCTACTGAGCCCCTCAGTTGGGGGTCTTAAAAGGTTGCTGCAACTCTGTGAGGAGTATGCCGAGATGAATGGACTCAGTTACAACGCCAAAAAAAGCGAGTTCCTTGTTTTCAGGGGAAAGAACAAACTATCCAGCTTTAAACCAAAGATACAATTATTGGCGTCACTCAGAAAAGCAGGTATTATTTAATTATTTTTATGGAATTATTGGAATGTCCTCTCATTTACCAACACAAAAAACACAAGTTTAATGTGTAAGGTTATCCGAGAGTTTTAATCTAAACAAACTAATGCCAAAATAAATATTTTAATTAGAGCGTGATTGCTATCACAACATCTAATTATTCAGTTCACAATCCAAATACCGAAAATATGCGATATCGCTCCGAATCTCAGAAGGAGACTGAACTAAAACCTTCGAAACACCCGTATTTATGCAAGTTCAATCTTGTTGGCCTCCTAGCAACAGATTGTATGACATCGAATGAGCCAAATATCGATTTTATCAATCTACCTGCATTAGATAAATTATTAATTTTATATTATTTTTGACAACTCAAATCAATTTTTAAAAATAACCTTACAGTTCGGCCGTCCTGAATTTAACACGTCCTCGTGTTTCTAATCAATCTTGTCATGTCAGTCGCGGGCTTCCTTGCCCTAAGTCAAATCCAAATCATGGGCTATCCTGCCCTCCGTCAAATCATTAAAACCTACCCTTGAACTGCCGAACTCTCAGTTTTAATATCAAGTCAACAATAAATCGAAACGACTAACTTCCCATTCGATGTATACAAAATCTGAACCACTTATTGCAAGTTACGTTCCACTTCACAAAAGACTAAATTCTTAAAAAAAAACTAAAAATTTTAATCACCAAATCAAACTCAATTAAAATTTTAATCAAATGTGGGTTGTTTACAAAAAGATACCAGAGCAAAATTAAGGCAACGTGAGACACGTCCCGCTTCTGAATTATTGGCGTCACTCAGAAAAGCAGGTATTATTTAATTATTTTTATGGAATTATTGGAATGTCCTCTCATTTACCAACACAAAAAACACAAGTTTAATGTGTAAGGTTATCCGAGAGTTTTAATCTAAACAAACTAATGCCAAAATAAATATTTTAATTAGAGCGTGATTGCTATCACAACATCTAATTATTCAGTTCACAATCCAAATACCGAAAATATGCGATATCGCTCCGAATCTCAGAAGGAGACTGAACTAAAACCTTCGAAACACCCGTATTTATGCAAGTTCAATCTTGTTGGCCTCCTAGCAACAGATTGTATGACATCGAATGAGCCAAATATCGATTTTATCAATCTACCTGCATTAGATAAATTATTAATTTTATATTATTTTTGACAACTCAAATCAATTTTTAAAAATAACCTTACACAATTATGTGGTAATCCCCTGAAGCAAGTAACTGAGTTCAAGTATCTCGGTCATGTAGTAACCGACAGCCTGAGGGATGATAGTGACATGGAACGAGAGCGCCGGGCTCTGTCGGTCCGAGGCAATATGTTAGCCCGCAGATTTGCGCGCTGTACTGGGCAAGTAAAGCTGACCTTATTCAGGGCTTACTGCCAGTCATTCTACACGTGCAGTCTGTGGACGGACTACAGGCAGCGGACCTACAGTGCCTTGCGTGTTCAATATAACAATGTGCTGAGAGCGGTGTTGAGGAAGCCTCGACACTGCAGTGCGTCGGCGATGTTTGCGGATGCTCGCGTGGATGATTTCTACGCGATCATGCGCAAGCGTGCCGCGTCCATGATGCGCAGGCTAATGAGTAGTACCAACACTCTTCTCAGCGCATTGGCCAGGAAACTAGATAGTCCTCTCTGGAGGTGCTGGGGGGGTGCGCACATAGGCGCCAAGAGGCTCCCTCGGGCTTTTTAGTTATAGTTTTTAGTTATAGAATTAGTTGTTAAGCTAGAAATAAGTACCTACTAACATAGTTTAAGTTATTTGTCATACTAACACAATTATGGGTCTAATGGCCTGAAATAAAAGTTTATTTATTTATTTATTTATTTATATAAGCTAGTCTCGAGTTTATTTACATAAACATCATCTATGCTTAAATTAATATTATAATACTGGTCAAGTGCGTGTCTGAACACGTAGGTAAAGATAGGGTTCCGTAGTTATGCTAGTTGCTTTTTGTTGGATAGAAGCAAGTGTCATTACGCTAGTATAAGCTTAATTCAATATAATCCGTCAAAACAGACTTTGTATGACATAATGTGTATGAGATATGCACCACCCGCCCTCCCGATACTAAAGAAGCAGGAAAAGCAAGCAATACACATCGCCAACACACAACACACACGAATCTTCTAGAGCACACTCAATGTTACAAGTTAGCCCTTGATTGCAATCTCACCTGTGGGGTGATTCGCTAACGCAGTGTCTAACACTGAATGATAACCACCGAGCTCATTTTTTAATCCATTGAAGGTTTTCTACGAAAAAATATTTTATTCTCAGCCAGTGAAGCAGCAATGTAGAACCAACTAACCTTGGTGGCCATCATTCAGTGTTAGACACTGAGTTAGCGAATCACTTAGCTGGTGCTGCAAATTATGATGCGCATTGTTTGATAAACGGAAGTCTTTCCCAAACACTATTTACAAAAATTCTTATATGATTATAATATATTATTATGATTATAAAATACCTATTCCTGAATTTATTTACCTGAATTTATTTATCAGGTTTCTTTAACTGTGGGAAATCTAAACTTAGCTCTTACAGTATCTTTTTTAAATGGGCGTAACACACAAGGGTTCTTTGTTTTATAATGGAACCCTAAAAACGCGAAAGTTGAAAAAATCCAGGGCACAAGCTGAGCCGATCCGATAAAACACTCACACAGAGACAGCATTGTGTACCTACACTTCTGCAAGTAAAACATTATATAATGACGTTCAAAATCCTCAAATAACTAAAAAGAAGAATGGTTAGTTTGTTACAATGTCAATTACGTACTCGCGTGTTATTCATTCAGATTCGCGACTCTATCAACAAAACATTATTGTACAAAATCATTGAACTTTCAAGTAGATCTACTTCAAGGTAAGTAGGTATTCATGTAGGCTACATCCAAATAGTTATTCAAATATTCAAGCAAATTAATATGTTTAAATTGTAATTGAAACCACGCGCCACGTGTAGTTTTAGTTATTAAGTTCGTAACAAGCCATTAAAATCTCCCTCGCTGCTAAAACAAGACCAATGCAAGTTTTGTTAACTGCGACTTTACATTTTGCGTTTTTTTTGCGTGTATAGAAAATGTTTTACTTTTTGATATAGGTAGCTCTGTATTACGTAACAGCCATAATAATAATTTTTTGTATTATTAATAAAATTCTAAAATTATTATACTACTGTCGAACAATGCCCAGCCTAATTTCGCTGAATCTAGAATTCTAGAAGCATGTTTTACACTGAAGTTCCTTTATTGTGGCTCAAGTATTTCATGGAAGCACTAAATATTTTTGAAAATGCATAGGTGCTCTAAGGGCAATCGATCAATTTCCATATTTCTAATTCAACAAAAATGATAAAGTTTGTATGGCAGTTCATCATTTTTGAATTAGAAATATGGAAAATGTCAATTGATTGCTAGGTCACGTTAGGATTCTAATAGAAACCTAACTTAAACCTACTTTTATTGATTTATAAACAGAAACTTTCTATTTATAAATCAATAAAAGTTAGTTGTATCAGCGAAACAAACTTTCATCCCCTATAATTCAATGGAAATACTTTCGAAAATTCTTTCGTAGTGCTCACCCTGCACCCTGCAGTGAAAAAAGTCGGATTGTTCTTAGGATTTTGCCGAGGGAAAGTCCCATCTTTCTCACAGCAAAAACTTTACACTCGTACTTAGTAAGTCAAAATTCTTAGATTCTAAAAAGTAATGAATTACATTACATGTACATCCTTGGTAGTAGCCTAAATAAATATTTGAGTGCTAGTACTTAGGCATGCTCGAGCGGAGGCTCGGCCGTGGCCTTGTCGTTATGCTAATGCGCAAGTATAGCGCGGCCTGCATCGACGTGCTCATAAACTTATTTGTACAAGGGAACTTTTTATTTTAACTTTAAGACAATGTAAGTATTGAATGAAAAGTACTTATAGTATAGACTGTACATAGGTCGCGGCTCATCTACGGGTCATTTTACTTTAAATAAAGCTTTATCAATAATTAGCCATTACCCGCGGCTTCGCTCGGGTGACTCAAGGTTTTAATAATATTGAGGTTTGTTACAATATTTTTATGTGCAAAGCTTAAGTTATTTTATCATGTGTTAAAGCGTGCTATCCTGCAGGAACTGTTTGTTTTTTTGGAAAAAAGTAACCTATATCACTTCTTAAGTCCTCGACTATGCCGATGCAAAAAACGACGTCAATTCATAGCCCTGTAACGCCATTATTGAACGACAAATGCGTGAAAGATAGAGTGCTATCCCGCGGGAACTGTTTGTTTTTCCGGGATAAAAAGTAGCCTATCCTAAGTCTCTACTAAATTTCATTAAAATCAGTTTACAGATTTTACAGACAGACAGACAGACACACTTTCCCATTTATAATATTAGTATGGATGTTTTATAACAATGGCTTTTATTGCAAAATAGCCTTTCGCTGATGATGTCTGGGTTAGTCAGAGCGCGCTTGTCTATGAGATGCTTGTTAGGACTCCGTACCCGAAGGGTTACACTGGGACTCTATTACTAAGTCTCCGCTGTCCGTCCATCCGTCCGTCTGTCTGTCAGTGAGTTGTAACTATCTCATGAACCGAAACTGGTAGAGAGTTGACATGTTCACAGAGAGCGTATTCCTATTGCTATTATATCAACAAATTATAAAAGTTTCAAAATGGCCGCTATGCAAATTAAATTAATTAAAAAGTGTTATATCTTGTAACCGGTTCTTTATAACAGTGACCTTCCCTAAGAAAGAATTTTCAGAATTTCCATCCGAGGTGAGCCGGGCCGGTATCACGACAATAATCTTATTCATTGGTAGTAAAACTATACTTTTCAATGCGTATTTAATGTGAGTATGTGGATACGCCTTTACAATTGGTAAAAATGAGTGTCGCTCCTCGCGCCGCGGCTCATTATAATAACTGCCTTATTTTCCCGCCTTCACAAAAAACTGATTAGCTGAGAACCGGTTCATATCGTACCCAAATCACTACAAAAACCTTCTCTACCGCCGCCGGAGTCCTAGCAGCGACCTAAGCATGTTGTTCTAGTAGTGTATCTAGCTCTTACAGCTTCCGCAGACGATCAACATTCACTATGCTGATCAGCCGATAGCTTAGTCGATTACTTGCTGTTTAAACTGCTAATCCATACTTAATGTTATCAATGCGAAAATGTGTTTGTCTATCTATCTGTCTGTTTTACGGCCCAACAGTTAAACCGATTTTGATGTTCGGTACAGAGTTAGCTTACATCCTGCGACCGGACATAGGCTACTTTGTATCCCGGTAAAGCAAACATTTCCCACGAGAATGCTTTGTTTTTGCAGAGTAAGCCTTTTGTACCTGAAACCAACGATTAAGTATTCTGTGACCAAAATATCAATTGGCAATTGTTAACAACATTAAAACCTAACACAATGCGCAAATCCAATGAAATTATTGTTCCCATACTTTTATTTTGCGACGATTTATCAGATCGACAACAGCAGCTATCGACAGATAAAAATGCTAGTTTGTGGGAGACCTTACTCGAATTAATTGGTCGATATTTTGTTGAATACTGTGTGTTAGCCGCGGAGCGCCGGCGAGCGACCGGCGACCTTGCGCGGAGGTCGGACGAGCGATTATTGCCCGACACTAATTTTAAAGACTAGCGCCATATATTTTCACAATGGGAGCTAGTACAAGAGACCGTCGTCATCTATCTAACGACAAGACAAAATATTGCGATAAAGAAGTTGCACTTTTTTCATATATTTGATATAAGAGTTAGCCCTTTCCCGTTAACTCAACTGATGGTAGTGATGATGACTGAAGACTTGTACTAGTCATACTGGCCCGCTAACTAGGAAGGATTATGGCAGTGTCATTTAGCTTATGCCTACCCTGAGACCACTCTGATATCCACCTGTAATTATTAGCGGTAATCTTTTTCTACGCGGCATTGTCCTGGAACGCTAAATATTGACTGGTGGAGTGGTAGTGCCTGTGGGTAGTGCTAATCGTCTCTGCGCCGCCGCGCTGCGAGCTCATTATATCCTACTTTTACCGGTGCTTTTAGTTCGGCAGAACCTATCGCTTTAGGTGATACTTGTAATGCTTAGCGTTCACTAAATATAAAACTAAACACAGAAATGGGTTGTTATTTTCATTTTAATTCTTCAAGTTTTCGTATAGGCAACAGTTCGTGTAAAAATATTTTCGATTAGTCTAGTGCGCCGTCTCTCGGGCTACAATTATAGTCCATTGCTAAAGCAGCTAGATAATATCTCGGTCGGCAAGTGTGCGTTAATTCATTCACCAGCCGGGCCGGCGCGGGCGGCGGCGCGGCGGAACTGGTTTGTGGACTCGCTCGCTTCTTCTCTACATTCGATATTGATGGCGTAACATCTGCTACTGCCCTCGTAGCACGACGTGCTGGCGACTGCTGCGATTAGCTGACCTTATGGATGGTATTCTTACTGCAACTCTGACTTTCAAGCCTGAAGGCTGTTTTATGCCGGAGCAACAACATGCGACAAATCGATAATACCTACAGCATGCTACAAACCTTATGCAGAATGCGACAGTTTATTTAGGTTCCGTAGCTCAAAAAGTAAAACGGAACCTTTATAGGGTCGCTTTGTTGTCTGTATGTCTGTCTGTACGTCTTTCCGTCTGTCGTGTCTGTCAAGAAAACTTACTGAAGAAAATACGCAAAGAAAATATGTAAATGAAAAATGTAAGAATGAATAAAATGGGTGTGGATTTCGGAAAATGAGCCATACTTTCATGGCAGTAATTTCAAAAGAGAAAATCATTTAATCAGCAATTATAAGAGTAAGTTTGTCATAGCTAACAAAGTTCCCAGGCGCGCCAGCGGCCCGACGCGTCATTCCTTGAAAACCAGTCCTTCGCCGTCGCGTCGCTGCTCACAGCCGATGACGGACGACATCCTGCCGCCGCCGTCGTCCAGCTACGAACCATTCCAGGCACTTACAATTATCACGGTGCCTAGCTATTCATGAATCATTTTTAGGGGCCCGTACCCCAAAAGGAAAACTGAAACCCTATAGGGTCACTATGTTGTCCGTTTATCTATCGAGGGTCAAGATCCTTTTGTTCAGGAACTCTTGGAGGTATCATCATGTTAAATATCTCAGTTAAATACTAAAGTTTATTTAACGTTAAATAAACTCAAGTTAAAAACTTTAGTGTACGATTCCTTGGTAAGCTGTGCAAAAGTCTAACATTTAAATGCCTGATTATTTAATAGATCCAAGGCACCGTTGACTGAGAAATAAATCAAGGATTTAGATATGTACTTGATTTTTGTGCAGAGACGTATTTTTTAATTACGTCGACTTACGCAAAAAATATGGCCGTCTACCACACATACTTCGACACTGGCAAATAAATAAAAACCTATTTCTGACACATTTCACGGCTCAATTAAAAAATTAAAAGAAAACTCGTGAAAAACATTATCGTTAATTTATAGTTATAATACCTACATTAACATATGTTTTTTGTAATCACATTTCTACATTTGCAGTTGAAGATATTTATTAGGCAACAAAATAGTTACACGTATCCTTCCAAGGTACGGAACCCTCGATGTGGGAGTTCCACTCGCAACTGACCGATTTTTTATGCCTAAGTCACTGATATTGTATAAAATACAAGTAGAAACTAATTTTGCTGCCAAGAAATATAAAATATGATCATAGGCTTTCAAAACTAACGGATAACGGAAAACTATCGCAGACCTCAAGGTAGAGTTGGAAATAGACGTAGGCAGAGATAGCTAGCATTGTGCAGTTCAGTTGGACCCCGTACAATCCTTCATATGTTTACAATAACTAGCTTATGCCCGCGACTATAAAAGTTTTAAACACCTATTTTACTCATTTAGGGGTTCATCGTTTCCTAGCTGATGTGTACCGATTCGTCCAGTATCAGTAGTTTGAGTTGCGCGTCGATAGATCACTCAGTCAGTTTAGTCCCTTTTCCTTTTTAACACCCGACCCAAAAAGAGAGGTGTTATAAGTTTGACGTGTGTATCTGTCTGTGGCATCGTAGCGCCTAAACGAATGAACCGATTTTGATTTAGTTTGTTTTGTTTGAAAGATGGCTTGATCGAGAGTGTTCTTAGTTATAATCCAAGAAAATCGGTTCAGCCGTTTGAAAGTTATCAGCTCTTTTCTAGTTACTGTAACCTTTACTTGTCGGGGGTGTTATAAATTTTTTATTTACACTTGTATATATTTAGATGTATTTGCGTCTCTAGAAATCAAACAACATGAGTGGTGGTGAGACAGTAAATTATATATTTTGTTTGTTTGTTTGCAATGGAAGGAAAAGCAACGGATGATAAATCTTGCCAAATTACTTGTTTTGTTGCTTTGCTATGTGTTCGTCACTACTTCTTTGGCGTACTTACGCAAAATGCGCCACATCCACACTATTATAGTAAGTAAATACGAAAGTGCATTCGTCTGTCTGTTACCTTTTCACGAGCCATCTTTAAACTCTTAACTCAATTTGACAGGCACAGCCGAACACGCACTTAGGCAGACAACTTACGAGGGCTAGGTACTATCGTCGGCTGGTTCCAGATAATCTAAGGATTCCATTACAATTATAATAAAATGTATGAGACAAAAATAATGTCTTTCTACCCCTCAAACTTGTGCTAGGTAGGTAAGTAGGTTACCTATTATAAAATGTAATATATCTACTTGATATACCTACTTAAGGCTTGTTTTATGGTTCTATAGTATGCACTCAGTGAGTGGTAGTTACTGTAAGAATGATTTTTGTTGACTCAGTGGTAGCTAGAGGCTAGAACCATCTCCAGCTTTCCGGTTACCGATTTAGCTTAAACTCTATTTATATGCATTTGTAATTTTCTAGAAATTCTGTAAGTATATTTAGTAGCTACTTATTGTGTTTATTATTAAAGCTTTTTAGCACCTCGTAATATTTGTTACACCCATAACTGCTGTTCACAAATCATTCGAGATTTTATGACTCCCTTCCCTGTTCCTCCGTACGTAATAGGTCTAATAATATTTCTGTTGTGAATTTGTTTTTCTCTTCTCAGTAGAGCTGTTCAAAACGACGGCACGGTAGAATCTTGATATTAGACAATATGTCCACGAGTGACCCCCAACTTGACCTATATGAGATAAATGTTTTCAAATTTGAATTATTAGAGATCTGTTGATGAATTCACCCAAGTAAAAGTATAAGTGCTTAGAAGGAAATTTTATTGCACATATATTTTGTAATATATAAATAAATAAGCAAATCATTAGATGTGGGCGCCCATAGCAATCTCTGAACTGGTAGCTTTAATGAATAACGGTAAAGAATGTTAATAATTGCATTGGAGCATAAAAAAATGGATAGTAGCCATGTCATTAGTAGATAGCGTTAGTCTGAAAAATAGACACAGTAAACATTGGTTAAAGTTGGGTATCTAAAGAGTAATATCGTAATTATGACAACGTACGCTGAACTCTAACGACATAATTTAGTTGAAAAAGCTTTTTTTCCGTAATGTCTTCCCCCCCCCCCCCCCCCCCCCCCCCCCTGGGCTGGCCGCGTTATGGCGCTTAAATTATAATTAGTAGTTAGGGCGCGGGGCTCCGTGTCCACTGTGACAAGCGACTGCTGCTCGCCTGAGAGCCAGGGCTGCCAACGCGCCGCTTTTGTTTTACTACATCAGAACAATAACAGAGTAATAAAAACTGGTCAAGTGCGAGCCAGACTCGCTCACTACGGGTGTCATACCATCGTACACAATATAACAAAACAACGTACTTTTTATTTTTTTTAATTTGCATGGCGGCCATTTTGAAATCTATTATTTGTTGGTAGGTAAAAATACACACCCTAAAAACCTCTTACGGTCGAGATGCAGCCCGCTGACAGAAAGAAACCTGTATTTAAGTGTAGATTTTCTGTGTAGCGTAGACTCCTCCTTAGAAATCAGTTTTACAAACTCCACCAAGTTCGGCCGCGGCAGCGGGTCAGCCAGGGTAACGACCCTGAGCAGCTGCGGCGTGATGTACGGCGCTATTTGTCCGCCCGCCGGCGCCGCCCAGCCAGCCGGCAAACACCGCGGCTGCTTCGGACATGCACCACATTACTATGCTTGCTTCGAAAAAAAGAAAACTTTTTTTATAAAAATAGTGAGCAAATGAACAGGCGGGTCACCTGATGTTAAGTGGTTACCGCCGCCCATGAACATTTTCAGCATCAGAGGAACTTGTTGCAGCACCAAAGGAACTTGTTATTATGTTCCTCGACGACACTATTCTTTTACAAATTGTACACTCTACAAATAATAATTTATAATTGCCTAACAAGTTATGCACTGGTTTTTACGGTTCCGTAGCTCCAGAGAAAAAAGGAGCCCTTAATATGGGTCACTTCGTAGTTTGTTGTCTGTCTGTCGAGACCCGTCAACTGAATCAAAACCTAAGGGTAGGTACTTCCCGTTGACCTGGCGGGTAACAATATCACATTGCACAAAAGGGGAAAATCCAAAAAATCGTTTATTTGTTTGTGGTCACCTCACCATTAATTATGAAGCGTTATTTCGGAACCCTTCGTGTGAGAGTCCAACTCGTAGGTAGTTGGTCGGTTTTAGCAAAATCAAACTATCAATTTAATTTAATTCGTGATCTGTATAAAATAATTGAAAATAAAAAAAACTGTATTTCAAGAACTATAATCACAATGCTAAAATCTACTGAAAAATGAATAAAACAAGGAGGAAATAATGTAATTGTTCAGTGATGTTCCAACTGTCAAGCTAACGGAATATAGGGCGGCGCGCGAGGTGTGGGGCGGCGAGGGTGCGGGGCGGGCGGCGCGCGGCGGGAGGGTGCCCGCCCTCCACCTGTGGCACAACCTGTGGCGCGCCGCGACCCGAGTTACACACAAGGACCGGAACTGCATTCATAGAATAACCATTGTGGACAACTACATAATATACCTATAGAACTCATTCGTCACACATTGGATATTATCATCGTCAACCCATTGCCCGCTCACTACTGAGCATAGGCCTCCTTTCACACTTGGCCCAGCGTGGATTGGCAGACTTCACAGTTCACACTGTCACACCTTTTCGAGAGCATTATGGAGAACTCTCAGGCATGCAAGTCTCCTTAGGATGTTTTCCTTCACCGCAAAAGCAAGTGATATTTAATTGCTTAAAACGTAGCTGCGAAAAGTTAGAGGTGCATGCCCGGGATTGAACCTCGACCTCCCGAATAGAAGACCAACGTCTCAACCGTTACATAACAGGCTATCAGAAGCCTCCGTTTCAGAGAAAAACGAGGGGAAAACATAAACTTACCCTGGTACTTACCTGCGGGATCAATTTTATACAAATCTGCTCATAATTACCTATAGTAGGTAGCCGTCCTCTGTAGCGCAGAGCAGCTTATATGAACTGCTCACACGACATACACCGCGCCGAATGCAAATCATTTAGTTCAGAACAGGTTTTTCAATTCAGATAAAAAACGCTTTTTAATTATATTTCATTCGCTATAGATAGCTATAGCTAACGATATAGCGTCCGCGGGCACACACGCCTCGGGAGGGTACGTGTTACGGCTATTCTATACCGTCGACATTTCATGAAAATGTTCCTCAACAACTAGACGATGCCCGCGACTTCGTTCGCGTGGATTGAGGTTTTTAAGAATCTCGTGGGAACTCTTTGACTTTCCAGGACTAAAAGTTTATGTCCTTCCCCGGGAAGCAAGCTCTCTCTGTCCCAATTTTCGTCAAACGCGATTAAATGGATGAGCTGTGTAAAGCTAGCTAGCAGACCTACAGACCTCCTTACATAAATCAATGTACGTTTAAAACAAAGAAGTGTAGAAAACTTCAGTACTTAACGAAGTTTACATTCAAGGCTCTGAGTGAAACCGAAACTAACTTAATTTTTTTATACCCAATAAGACAATATTATGTTTCTTAATTTTCATAAGATTGCAAACAAAATACACAGCAATTAGGATCGTAGTACTCGTACATCAAGCATATGCACCTACTACCTAGCATCGATGGCATTACATTGTACGGAGTCCGGAACGATACGGGGGTATTAACCTCGCCAAATTAACGAGTGGCATATTTATTGATATGTTCATATCATACTACTACCGTCGGTTTGTGCGAACCGCCTCTAATCATATTATTATGACTAATTTATTAATGCGTAAAGTTCGTAATTGAATGTGGCAGCGGATATTTGGCAGCTCCTCGATATTCAGAGTAGGTATGCGAGCATCGGCTCGTTAAACAAAATGTGCGACAGTTTTACCGACAATTTTTATTTAAGTAATTCACAAGGTAATTCGTTACAGATTAATTATATAGAGTGCCATTTACTTAATTTGTTATTCAATGAATTAAATACGCTCGGACTGGTAATCTGAGCACTAAACCCTAATCTTATAGTTTTAGCGTTAGTAATAAAGGCTCTCATGAACAGATTTTACATATTTTGGTAGACTCCATTTAATAATCGCATTTGAAACGTGGACATCATTTACCCATGTCATAACTATACAGATGTCATAAGAGCTTCCTGTACTTTCCTGCTCTTTGAAGACAGCAGAGAAAAATCATCAAATTAGAGACAGTTACATAATATGAAGATGTTATGCAACGGCGAGAGAGCAGCCACACGCGGCGGTCGTTTGAGGGACAGAATATTTCAATACTAATTATTTGATCGCGTTTCGTAATCAGTGTACGAGGGCAGCGCGGTTATCTTGGTGTTCGTAGCCTATACCTACCGATACAACTTTGATGCGCTCACACTTGCTATGTATGCTTTATAAGGTTTCAATATTTTACAATCCGCATTAATAAAGATAATTATAATTAATAATACTTTTTACTTAAATGCAAATAAAAATATGTAAAAACATATCCAAAGGCGACTCTACGTACGTTTAATCAATCTCTTCATTCTAGAGCACAAGGTGAGTGATGTACCTGAGATGAATGAATATAAATGTTAGTCATAATCTACTAGTTAGTAAGTAGGTACACATTCAAAAATGAAAACTTAAGTACCTAAGTTTTTTCATGCAACCTCATAAAGAAACTATGTAATATATAAGTAAATACCAAAATGAAACGTTACAGTCTTATCGCTGCATACTGATCTTTTGCAGACAACCCTTATACCGATGAGACAACTAAAGACACTACCATGACACTTTGACACCCATGTGGTACAGCGGGTGGTAATAGGGACATACTCTGAACTATGTAAACTACAACTTTTTCATGATTAGGTCTTCACTGGATACTTATAGTGAGAAATCTGGACAAAGCGCACTCTCGACCATCCATATAAGTTGTCTGATGGTCAACGGAATACTGAAACGAATCGAGAACGTTGACTGTTTTCAAGTTTTTTGATATTTGCTGTATTGCATGGCTGGGGTCGAATCCCCGACCCTCCGCATAGAAGGAGAGCCGTATTCGACCGAAGACTTCGTTTTTCTCAAAGACCCTCGTATCTTGCAATTTTATGAATAAGTACTATAACTGATTGGTGAAATTAAGAACAATTTTACTATAATTATATGTATTTATATAATATGTATAATAGTATAATGGAGGCTTATTTTCCCTGGTCACCACGCCTTTTACCTGTTGTAACGAATAGGCAGTTGTGGGCAGTTACAGGCAGTTACAGGCAGTTATAGGCTTGGTGCCGGTGAAGGCCTCGTCCGCCCGTAAGGTTTCATGTCTCCGCTTAATATATTAGCGCGTGAGGTGGCGCTAATGCCTCACAGCCGCGCGATGAGCCGACGCGGGGCGATGGGCTAATTCGCTTGAGTGCTGTTTAATTAAACGCGAGCTATCAGGGCTGTCGACTGCGAAACTGTCAACTACCTAAAAAGATCAACTTCGTCAAATTCTTGGAAAGCCCGCAACGCATCGGTTTCTCTGGTGCTGCAAATTTATTTTTATTTATTGTATTTACATAATTCTTACAACTATTTACATTGTATTCTTAGCGCCCTGAAGTCTTGGCGACTTGTCTGGGCGCTGCACATTCCTCTAAAAATTAACTGTATGAAATACTCATACAGTTAATACTGTATGAAATATTCATAGGCGCCAGTTTGCTCGCTATTTTTATGAAAAAAGATATTATAGCCAACACCAAGCCCGTCCTCGGTACATTGCTAAGCTGGGCAGCCCTTTCTGATGCTGGCGATGTGCACATGTGGACGCTACAAAGCTTCCCCGGGCGTAGTAAATAGGATAGTTTACTTACTAATAGCTTAACAACTTTGTTAAGCTATTAGTAAGTACTAACATTTAAGTTAACGTCTGTTCTGTACTAACGCAGAGTTATGGGGTTAGGTATAATATTTATGCCTGAAATAAAAGTCTATTTATTTATTTTTATTTGTAGTGCTCACATACACACAGCACTCACGGCGCAGCCTATTCCGTCACTGTCATAGTCATAGTCCAGTAGAACAGTGATACGACACAATCGGAGACCTGGGGCGGATCAACTAAGCAGTCTTATAATTAACTAGCAGATACCCGGCGTATGCTAAAAAAAGAATTTGTATAAGCAATGCATTGCATTAGTGGTCTACAACCATTTTCTCATATTGCCTTTCTAATGAAACCGGCTTGGAGCACATCGGTTGGACGGATTCAGGTTATAACAGATATAGGTAGAAACATTTTTGGTATTGTATACATTAGGATAGAATATAAGCAAGCTGCAGGCAATCGGCAACCCTACACATCGGCTCACGCGAGGCGACCACGCGCCAGGCGTAGGCTTTTCTTTTGTTCACGATATTATACAAGCGCACACGGAACTGAACATACTACAATATGTATCATCCAATTAAGTGTTTTATGACTTTTTAACGTTTATACTGTACAAAACGGGGCACGAATCATGATGTCCGTTGTATACACTCTATGCTAATATTCTAAATGCGAAGGTGTGTCTGCCTGCTAGTTTTTCACATTCTACTTGGTACAAAACTAGCTTGTGCATCCCGATAAACTATATTTTATCCCGGATAACCAAAGAGTTCCCACAAAACCTAAATTACTTGAAAAGACTGAATTACATCCTACTAGCTAATTGTCACCCGCGACATCATCCGCATAGCTTAATTATTTTAGAAATTATTTCCGGGGATAACAAGTATCAATTATGGCTTCGTCCTGCTTGCAAGTTAGCTGTGCGCCAAGTGTTGCCAAGATCGGTTCAGTGAAAAAGTAACGGACACATAAACACTAAACAGGCAGACCGACCTTCTCATTTGAATAAAGCGCGGTGATAACCTACGAGGTCGGGGGTTCGATCTTGGTTCAGGAGATGCAAGTCCGTCAAATAACATATCAATTTCTTTAACCGTGAAGGAAAAGTGAGGAGACCTAATGCCTGGGAGTTCTCCATAATGTTCTCAAAGGTGAATGAAATCTGCCAGTTCGCACTTGGCCAGAGTGCTGGACTGTGGTTCATAATATAACTTTTGACAGCATAGAGCTAGCAAAAAAACATAATAATTCGTGATCCTAATAAATTACTAGTGTAAACTTATACTTTTTCGAAAACTTTACTTTTATAGGCGATACAAGCGTAATCGCGAACACTGATTAATAACTGAGTTCGGTAATCATTTAAGTAACTAATATCCAATTGTCACAGACAAACGTGAAGTAAGAAGTGGCTATTAGCTTCTGAATACAGTAGGTACCCGTCGCGTCGCGTTGATCGCTCGGTACAACTTCATTCATAAAACACTGAAGCGTATTGTTTCCGCCGGAGTACACTATTAATAGAATTACCATTTAGTGGGCGATAAAGGCAACAGTAGCGAATAACATAGAATGGCCGCCGGCACTTAGAGCTGGAAGCATACTTGTAACTCGCGCCACCGCCAAAGTTTGACAGCCAGCGCCACACGTAACAAACGCAATCTTCACTGATTACAATAGAATAGAAAGATTTTTTAAGGAGTATTCCAATAAACTTCTACATGTGCTTTTAAATCGTCAATAGAGTTTATCACTGGCTCAGAACGTCATTCCTATACTGAAAAGGACCAGCAAGAAACCTGGCGGTTGCTCTCTTCGCTAAATAAGCTGCAGAAAGAATATCATCAACCGATAGACGTCCACAGGCCACTTGCACGCACTTAGCTGCGTAAACTGGCGTGTGCACTGTGCAGGCAGACAGGCAAGCTCTCAGGTACCGTGTCCCCGTGCCTTTGACTCAACACGTGGCACACAATATCCTCGTCTCGAGCGGCGTGTATCGAGTGTGCCCGGCTCCACACCACGTGGCGAACGGGCTGGTCGGAGCCACATGTGTTATGACATACTCGTTGCTTGCTCCCGACCTGCTCCTCGATGTCTCCGCGGTCCACATGCGACCGAGCGGGTTAAAAATACGCGCCGAGGAGCGGGCGTGGTGTGCACTTGACGACCGCAGCCTGACACCGACTAGCTGCCCTAACTCCGCGGCGTAAGCGTCAAAGTCGCGTGGCGGAGGCATGAGTTCCAAGTCTTCGATGGCCTCGGCAGGGTTATCGCGCGACCTCTTATCACGCGCACACACGCGTCCGCGCTCCACGCACACACGCGGGGCCGGTGGCGCGGATCGGCTCCACCGAAATGGGTCGCGTATGTCGCCATGTATGTAATTAGAGCAAGGACCTGCGCCGTGACCCGCCATCGCTTATCGACTCAATTGTACCCTTTTGTTTCCGACGCGACGACAAGATGACCAACTAAACAATACTTAAAGATTTCTGACCGTCCATTTTAGTTGCATTGACGTTCGCACTATACAGTTCTTTGCCCACTAATGCTGCGAAGCTGAAGTGGCAATGTGCAGGGCACATCATTGAAGACGTTGCGGTCCTAGGGCGCACCAGAAAGCGCAGCGTCGGAAAACCCTCCACTACGATTAAACGACAACAGACATTAAACGAGTCCCAGGAGCCGCTGGTGAAAGCGAGTGATGTTTTAATTGCTCGCACATAACTCTGAAAAGTTAAACTCAAGAGTTGCACGCCCGGCATCGAACCCGCAATCCCCCGAAATAGGAGGCTCATCACATAACAATATATATCCTCACGTAATAGAGCGCAGTATCGTCGCCTGCGCATCGCGACGTCGCGCTGTCGCCGCGCCCTGTCCCGCAACCCCGGTTACGTAAAACACAACATTCAACAATATTCCAGTTTTCCCATATTATTATAGTTATTCCCATATTCAGTGATTTCTACTTCACTATACCTATTCACTAATAGACCTGTTCCGGAATTCTTGTAATGCAAGGGTTCTTAAGCGTTTTAGAGAAAAGTTGCCTACACAATCTCCTAGAGTCAACGGTTCAAAACCTGTAACTACGTCCTACAGTGTACACTGATAAAGCCGTTAGCTACTTTATCCTCTATATGTATAGATTACTTTGTAAAGAGGTTATTAGGTTAGTGCTTTCGAGCCTGCTGGGAAATTTCCAAGATGTTCTGAGACGGGTTTGCCGATTTGTCATTTACTAGCCTATTGCTCATCTATTGCTTGCAGTTGCTATTAATTATAACCTACTCGTACGTCAAATTTATTGTTTCTCGTAAAACTGAATGGATACCTAATGAGGTTTTTAACCATTTAGATAATATAGAACATTCAGTTTGTACAGTGTATAAGACTACTTGTGGGTTGTTCAAAACCAGTAGACGTCACAATCGGCTGCGCGTCGCAATTCCGCGTGGCACTTCAGCCGTGGCTTCAGAGATCGAGATCTTGATGTGACCGTCAAAGGACGGGCACAAACAACGCAGAGCGACAGGCTGGCCATAGACTAAAGGAACAAGACAACACAGACTGCTCGCTAACAAACGTACGGGTTCATAGAAATGTGATACGAACCCCGGGCACCACCTCAAACTTTTTTTATAACGGTGAAGAAAACATCGTGAGCAAACCTGCATGCCTATTGCCTGAGAGAGTTAGTTCTTCGTAAAGTTTTCAAAGGTGTGTGAAGTCTGCCAATCTGCACTAAGGCCGGCGCGCGATGGGTTTATCATAGTGATGATAACTCACACCATCTACCATCTGAATTCCATTCCATCAGCCTGTACGCGTCCACAGCTGGACATGGGCCTTTCGAAGAGCGCCACCACACACGGTCCTCCATCGGTCCAGCAGCGGGCTGGAGGTCGTGTGAAAGCTTGCTCTATATTATAACGTATTCACAGTTTCATATACCTACATTATCTCCAATTTATAATAAATAAACATGTTTGTTCGCATAATTTCTATTTTTTACCAGGTCTTTGGTTTCGTCGAGCAACTTGTCTTGATCAGATAACATCAACTGTCGATGTATCGGGAAACCTTCCAAGCGAGTGATGCGCGCGCAAACTACAGATTAGGATTAGGTTATGATTAGGACGCCGAGCTAGTGGCATTTACCTATAAGTTACTTAATTGAAGTTCAATCAGCCTACTGCACTGTTCTGCAAACCATTTTTTAAACTATGACAGGTAAGTAGGTACCTAAGAACTTAACCAGGCTACCTAAAATTGGCTAACATAACTTTGGATTACCCTAATGTACATTCGTAAGTGTAAGTTTCGGGTCCAAATTAAGGCCTCTATGTAGAAAAATTTCTAAATACCTATCTGGTTGTAAAAGAACACACTATGCAAACACAAATTATATAATTTTTATACTTTTAGGTAAACAACGTAACGGCTTATGCATTCCTAAACTCCCCACAAATTCCCCACATTTTATTTAGTCTGGTATTTGCTTCGTAATGTGTTAACAGTTGAAAGTATATTTGTGGATGTATATAAGACATGAATGTATAGAAAAATGCAAATGAGTTGTAAAGTCCAGATCGCTGACTGACGATTATGGTCCCAGTGGCAAGTTTTATATTACACCCATACACCCATACAGCCATACACCCATACACCCATACAGCCATGCGAGTAGCGACCACTAGCAAAGAGCGCCTCATTTGCAAGTCAAGTTTGGGAATTGGAATCGGAAATCGTACTTCGTAGCGGTGCTGTGGAATTTTTGTAACTAAATATTGGTATCTAATCGTATAACCTAAAAGTTTTTAGTTCTGTTGACATGAGCTTAAAGCATAACTTTTTCAAGATATTATGATGAGAAATATCAATAAGTATTGGTCATCCCTAGAATTGAGACCATCTGTCACAAGGAGACGCTGAGCAGCGGCGGCTCAAGGTCACTCCAAGAGGTTTATTGTTCACAGTGGACATCTGTCGGTTGACGATGATGACATGAGGAAAACCCGTCATGGATACCGCCGGCCACGGGGAAGCACAGTGGTAATGTCGGTCTCCTAGCGACTAAAACATCATGAAGTTCCACCCCACCGCTGACGACGAAGCACAAGATATTTACCTTTCCAGACATTGAATAATCATAAAACGTCTAAAAAAGAAATTCATAACGTTCGCCTTGAAAACATACCCACGTCAGCCAAGTGTCATGTTGCTCACTATAGCTGACATGCGCTAGCAGCACTATGTCAGCTCAGTACCTACCTAACTGCCTAGGTGTTATATCAGAAATTGGAATTCACATGCATACTAATACCACAGCTAATACTTACTTATTATAAATAAATGCGAAAGTGTTTATCAGTCTGTCTATTACATTTTAACATCAACCACTGAACAGTAGCCTACTTGACAGGCACAAAGATCTTACTCGTAGCTTACAGCTATTTACATCCTTGAAAGGACGTTACATACTTGTTAGGACTGCCCAAAATAAGGAGTGGACCTAATGCTTTCAGAGTTCATGCATGTACGAGTAGGTCTAGGTATGTGAGGCTTTCTATTCCAACATATTATCTTCTAAGTGCCTGAACAGATTTAGATGTATGGGGTATCGTCACACCTCGCTAGTAAGTAACACAACTGGCTATAATTTTTTTTTAAACTCAATATTGCCTTTATATTTCTATTTTTTTTTTTTATATCTATAGTTCATCTTTTGTCAGGACAGTCCTTTGTTTTTTATTGCGACTAATTGTTATCTCGGAAAAACTAGGAGTTTCAAAAGACCTACGTACGTAGACTAAGTCGCGGGCATCAGTTATAGGTCCAGCACGATAAAACAGTTGCAACATATAGGTATTGTGTCATTGCGATGGTTCGTATTTCAGCTGCGTGATATATTCGCGGCTATTATGGAAACCGCCTCGAATTACGCTAAATCAAAAATGTGCAGCTGGCAGACTTCGCACGGCTTTGCCTTTCAAATCTCACGAGTAGGTACCTATATACATACCGACACCTACCTACCATCAGCAGGGAAATCGACCGCGGCCGAGATGTATCTGCTTTGGCGTTATCTCATTCGAATTGCGGTATCGATCACTTAGCATAATATCTGTAGGCAATTTAAATAACTCGAAATCGTGTCTATAAAACAGGCAACTAAAGCTTATCACTTTTAACTTTTGGTTGGTTACAGAAATAGTTGTACATACATACCTACATGTAATAATCACAGTGAAATGGATGAGGTCACTAGGTACCTATACAATGGTCATAGATTAATCACAGAAGTACAAATAAATTATCATTAATAAAAATAAGTCTGACAAAACCATGACAAAACTCTCTTAAAAGAAGAAGGTATGAGTACCTAAGTATTTATGAAGTTTCAGTACGTTTGCGCTGTACACATCCAGAATAATTTCATTTAACTTTGTCTTCTTTTGATCTCAATGCATACTCAAAATAATGAGCAATAATAGGCGAACAAGTGAGGTTGCGGCGCGGTCTGATGACGCCCGCGAGTGCTGTGCTACGCAGGTTCAGCGCCGTCCGCCGCGCGCACACAACACGCGCTGCCCGGCCACAGGGCTGCTCAGTATTCCACGAACTACATACAACCTTCATTTGCTCTAATCCGTTACATCTGTATGGTACAACATGCAGCATGCCTCCCACCACCAAAGAAGCAGGAAAAACAAGCAATACTACACACCACCAGCACGCAGCACCACACTCATCTTCCAGAACAAAGTAAGCTTTTTGCAGATGTGGTTTGACGCCAATCTTTTAAGTTGTATAGAGTGAGTGTAAGCATCGTCTGTGAAGCGCGCTCCGCAGTGTGCATGCAGTCAAGAGCTAGTTCAGGAGACTGAAGAGTAAAGCGATTCAGCCCGTCGCGTTGAGCTGCACCCCTACAGTGTTCACGTCTCGCGGCCGCTACCGGGTGCTGCGTGAACGCCTCGCGGCCGCTACCGGGTGCTGCGTGAACGCCTCGCGGCCGCTACCGGGTGCTGCGTGAACGCCTCGCGGCCGCTACCGGGTGCTGCGTGAACGCCTCGCGGCCGCTACCGGGTGCTGCGTGAACGCCTCGCGGCCGCTACCGGGTGCTGCGTGAACGCCTCGCGGCCGCTACCGGGTGCTGCGTGAACGCCTCGCGGCCGCTACCGGGTGCTGCGTGAACGCCTCGCGGCCGCTACCGGGTGCTGCGTGAACGCCTCGCGGCACGCTCGCGCTTCACTTCTATTCATCTCGCCACTCCATGAGAGGCTCAATTCACGCATCTTCTCTATTAGTGTGCCTATTTATAGAATCGACGCGCGATATGAAACTGTTGCATGGTTGTATCGTAAGTAACCGAAAAATTCTTTTCAATTCAAATTCAAATTCAAATTCAAAATGTTTTTATTCAATTAAACTTTTAAAAGTGCTTTTGAATCGTCAAAAAAATCTACCACTGGTTCGGAATGCCGTTCCTACCGAGAAGAACCAGCAAGAAACTCGGCGGTTGCTCTTTTCAAGTACATTTTCAATTTACAATAATATGCCATACTTGTATATTAGCAATTGCTGGAGCGAGTCAAATCCAAGCTTTTTTGTCATTTACATAATCTTCGATTGTATAATAAGCTTTTTTCAGGAGCATACTTTTAATAGATTTTTTAAACTTGTGTAAAGGCAAGTCTAAAATTGACTGTGGAATTTTATTATAAAATATTACACTCATTACCACAAATGACTTTCTCACTTTCCTGGGGCGGAGCGTAGGATATGCGAGCCTATTACGGTTTCTAGTTTGCCGGTCGTGGAAATCACCGATTTTTTTGTAACTAAGAATGTTTTGTCGTACATTACCTATACTAACATTGTAAAGAGGTAGTTGGTATTTCGTATGTAGGTGGTTTTTCCTGTAACTAATGGTTCGATTCTTTAGATAATTCTTAGAATATATTTATTGCAATAATATAATTATTATTATTACAGTATGAATTTCAATATTAATAATAATTGATAATATTTTTCATAATAATTAAGTACTTACGCACTGTGTGAAGACCGATGTACAAAGGTTACGCGGTTATCAAAAGATTCCTCAACAGAAATAAGTTTGACGTAAGATTGAGACTTCGCAAAGATTGAACAAACAAATCAAGTCACTCAAGTATTAAGTACCCGCGGCCCCGCCCGCTTGGATTTAGATTTTTTAAATCCCGTAGGAACTCTTTGATTTTCCGGGATAAAAAGTAGCCTATGTCCTTCCCCGGGATGTATTACAAGTCTGTACCAAATTTCATTAAAATCGGTTCAGCGGTTGGGCCGTGAAAAAGTAGCAGACAGACAGACAGACCGACAGACACACTTCCGCATTTATAATATTATAATATACATAATAAATATTGTTATATTAATATGGATAAGTATTATATAATAGGTAGGTACCTGATAATTGTCGTTAATCTATCAGTTAATAAAGACAGTTGTGAAAATTGTAAAGATTTAGCACAAAGTCTTACTGAAGGCAAACACTGAAAAACCCATAGGAAAAGCTCTCTTGCAAGTTTGCCAAAATGTTATTTATATCTAACAATCAATTTCGTATACCTACTATTGTACCATTCACTTTTTAACCCCCGACAAAAAAGGAGGGGTGTTATAAGTTTGACATGTGTATCTGTGTGTCTGTCTGTGGCATCGTAGCTCCTAAACGAATGAACCAATTTTAATTTAGTTTTTTTTTTGGTTTGAAATTGACTTGATGGAGAGTGTTTTTAGCTATAATCCAAGAAAGTTCAGCCGTTTGAAAGTTATCAGCTCTTTTCTAGTTACTGTAAACTTCACTTGTCGGGAGTGTTATAAATTTTTAATTTACACTTGTTAATTCTTTTTAATTTTCATGGCAGCCATTTTGCGTTTTATTATTTGTTGTTATAGTGACAATAGAAACACACGTGAAAATTTCAACTCTCTACCTATTAAGATTCATGGGACCCACCCCACGCACACTCCGGACAGACCCGCTGATCGGCAGACAGACTGACGGTTTAGTAATAGGCTCCCGTTAGCCCTCTTCGAGTACGGAACCTTAAAAAGTGAGGTATCGTGCGGGCGCGGAGGCGGCGCGCGCTCCCCGGGGTGCAGGTGCGGCGGGTGCGGCGGTGCGGCGGTGCGGCGGGGGTGGGTGCGGCGAATTATTGTGACAATAAACACCCGTAATGGAGTGCGCCGCGCCCGCGACCCACAGCCGCGCTAATTAGCCGAGTGACTGCGCCGCCCGCCCCACCGGTCTGCCCTACACGCGCGCCCCGAGCCCACGATGCTTCGAAGCTCCGACACCGCCTTTATCTAAAGGAAGTCAGTCACTACACCCGGAATCCTACGAGTAGATTGCTCTGGTGGCAATTGTAACTGAAGACCGCTTTGGCTTTCATTAACTTGAACTTAACCAAATTGATAGAAGATTGGTAGGTTCCCCGTAAACTTACTTTTATTTATTACTAGCTAGTATCTAAGTACTCACACACTCGTAGGCTAGTTCCTCCCGGTCTTTAGCTATATAAAAAATCCATGTTAAAATCACATTGATCCGTTACTCTGTTGCGGTATGAACGAAGGACTAACCAATAAATCAACAAATAAACCGACGTTCGCATTTATAGTATGGGTATTGATTTCGAGGTTCTACAATCAGAATATTCTAAAAAGTCGCTCGAATACTTACATCTGAATATTGAGACCACTAGGTACTCAGAATGGGTAGGTAGGTAGGTATATTGCCACAGTGGATGTTTTACGCTTTTATAATTTTTTTACCGAACCAATAAAAACGTTCATTTCAAATCAATTTCAGATTGTTTGTAACACAATCATCAGCACATTGTTGATGGCAAGCGATACTTGTCTGCGTCGTTATTGGCTTCACATAATAAATAATGAACATAAAATAACGGATATTTAAATGCGCTCCAAATTCCAAGGCCGTGGAAACTGACTCAACAGCAGCGGAGCAACGTGCAGGTTGGAAACTCACCAAACAACCACTAAACCAGATTACTCTGAACACTTAAACATTAATAACGAATCATAAATACAAGCTGAATAAACTTTACTTGCGAACAAACTTAAACACGCCCAATTATTATAGAAAAGTTAAATGTTATGCGCTCCAAATGCGAAGAACGTTGAGAAGATACTTGATACTTCGTTACTCAATACCAGTCCGACTTCTACAACTACGCAATTATCGCTAGCTTTATAATCTCATTGGTTCCTTCATTGGAACGCATAGAAGAAATTAACAGATTAGTAGAACACATAGTGAAAATTCAGCAGCTTTTCTGCAATCGACCTGATTAATTGTTACAATCATTGCCACAAACTTACCTAATTACTTACCTATTATTATTGTTGTCTTAGGCTGAGTTTTTTTTTTTCATCATAGGCAAGCGTTTAATCACAATCACACCTGATGGAAAGTGATGCTGCGGCCTAAGATGGGACGCGTTTACCTAGGAGATGCCTATTCACTCTTGATTTAAAGATATACCCGGATTGTAATTGGTAGAAAAGACAGTTTATGGTATTTTTGCTGCAACAATGCATAGTAGCCAATAGCGAGGGATTGCGCTCATCACATTGTAGATGTATTAGTACCGCAATCGTCCGAAGCTTGCATATAGATGAGAGGTAATCAATACAACAAAGTATCAAAATTCGCAATCAACCTATCTTATCTCGGCCGCGGCCGGTCCATCCAGTGTGCGAGGATTCACTTTGCTCTGATATCACTCTGACGACTTATTGCTTGCTCGAACAGTTCAACAAAATGAATAATTAGGTATATAACAATAAAAGTGTCCACACTCATGTAGGCACTTTCTCGATGACTATTATTATATAGTACATACTATTATTATGTGTAGAGTAAAAAATCTACCAAAATGTAAACAATACCAGATTAAAAGTTTTTCGGTTTTTGTCCCCTGTCTATGTTTGTCTATAAACCAATCTTTATTAAGTATATCAAGGTAGATAACGGTTGTTATGATATGTATCTGTTCCTACAAAACAAACCAGCCTTAAAAAAACTCCCCTAAAGATACACTAGGAAAAAGATCTGTTCTACATGAGTATTCACTTTGCTCGGCCTTCAAGGCTAAGTATACCTACACTCTTCTACTCTGCCTGGAAGGTCTAGCTCTTGTTTCGTTGATCTGCCATTGCATACCAGCGCAGCCATGTAGCAAGTGGAACATTGTCGAAACAAAAAGTCCCAATGTGAAGTTTTTGTAAAGAGAGGACCGGTTCACTAAACGGCGCTCAAATTGTGTTCAGGATCATTGACACCCGGAACGTCGTCCGCGGGGCACTTCCACGCGAGACCGAACTCCAACTGAATTAAGAGAAACCTTAATCTAAATTACTTTTGCACACATTACTTTACCGAAGCCTGTTGTACTAAGTTGCATAAGTAGGTATGTGTACCTGTTATGTACGAGTACCTACTACTTACATGAATTCTGTAAAAAAATCATAGCACAGAGCAGCGCGTAATAGTTAACCTTCTTGAATAAAGAGAATAATTGAGCAAAGTATAAGAAGTAATTTCTGAAAACTAAGACGGATAAATTAGTCTAAGTGATCAATTTCATGGACAATTTTGCTACCTATGCCAGACAAATTAATTGAAAAACCTGTTATATCAAAATCTAAAATCATTAATCTAATTCAAAAGTATGGTAGAGACGTTAGCATTCCTTAAATTGTTTTGCCTAGTACTACAAATTAAAGTACTTATCACCATATTCACTGTAAACTTCACTTATTTACCATATTCACTGTAAACTACTTAATTAAGGTCATAGATTATTGTTTATTAATAGACATGGTAGCAGCGTCGTCGATGTGTGTTTGCGCATCTTCGACAGATAAACAGATGACACTCGTTAACATAATTACTATTTAGGCTAACGACGCTGCGCTCTCCACTGCGTTATCACTAGTTAAACCATCGTTAATAATTTATGATTATTGGCCGACTAGTTTATGAATTTATTTATCTTTATTTATAGAGGAAGTTATTACTGCAAGAAGAAACCTATAATCATCATTGTCATCAAATTATCCCGTGGACTTCTGAAACCCTTCGCTTATGTGTGGCGCCACGCCCAATACTCAAGCTTTCCTCATTTTGCCACACTCTTTATATGGTCAGTTTAATCTTTTTTAAAATTCAAATAAACATTTACAAGTACTTTGAAATTCCCACGACACGATCTTGCGGCGCCTGATCCAGCGGCTCCCAGCGACTTGTTTGTTGTCGTTTGCCCATCTAGTGGGGGTACAGTATCTGGTACCAATGCGAGGTCGCCGCCAGAACCTTGAGACCCCAACCTCTATCGGTTTGTGAACTATGTGCCCCTTCGCAAACCGTAGCTACATTGGTTACTCTGCTTCTGCTACGGATTTTGTCGCTTCTAATTGGACACTGTAGAGAGCTTCCAAGCTCTTTCCAACCTGCTGAGTGACTCTGATTTTTTTGTATGTATTGTCCCAATGCCAATGTAGTTAGCGACCATTTTCTAAATAACATACTCGTAAGTTTTGGTTTAAAAATGAAATACAAAAATAAACAAGCCAGTGGTGGACGCTGCGGACGTTATCGCGGCCCTTATCAGTCGCCGCGACCCACCATTGACTCACGGGCCCTTTGTCACACTCGCCCTGCGCCACGCTGCGTGATAACAGCGAGGATCAGCGCCGGATGACCCAAACGCATGGTTCCCGGTCCACGGGATTTTTAAAAATCCTAAAAACCTAGATCCGGTTTGATTTGGGTTTGTCCCGTAGGAACTGTTAGTTCTACTGAGATAAAAAGTAGCCAAAAAAATGACGTCAATCCCGTATTGCTCCTTTGTAATATGATTGCGGGACAAAGCAACAAAGCAATAAACAAACACTTTCGCAACAAAGTGGATCTGTCTGTCCAATAGGTTTTCACGGTTCATCCGTTTAACTGATTTCCCGGCGACAGACATTGCTTTTTGTCCTAGAAAATCAAAGAGGTACCGCAGTATTTTCAAAAATCTAAATTCACGTGGAAAAAGTTGCGGCCATCATCTCTTTAGTACAGACATCTCTGTGTGTACCCACACAGAGATATCTTCATACTGAACTACACACAGAGATATCTTCATACTGAACTCGGATATAGGCTACTTTATCCCGGAAAATCAAAAGTTTCATACGGGATTTAAAAAAGTTAAATCCAATCCATGCGAACGAAGTCGCGGGCATAATTTAATTCCAAATAAAATCTGATTTAAAGCGAAGTCGTGAACAAAAGCTAGTAAATGACAAATTTTGTAATAATGGACAAAAGATTATCCATTGTTTGTAAGTCCTATCAAAACATCTTGAATAGAATAGCAATATTGGTGTGGCGATATCCACTCGGAGATAAGGCGCGTGGCGTGTGGGCGACGCGACTCAGTGCGCATCAGAGGCACAATGAAGAGTTAATCTGTCTTGCGTTGACACTCGCGGCTGTCGACTCTGGACCCGAAGCCTGCGCCGATAGTGCTGATTCTTCGTTAACGATCATGGCATTACCGGTGGCCTAGTGAATAACACGGTGCCTCCTCTTCGGGAGGGGTGGGGGCTCGATCCCGGGCACGCACCTCTAACTTTCACATTTATATTATTATTAGGATATTAGGATTAGGATTGCATAAAGGACAGCATCTGCCACATACCGACTTAATTATTATGATTAATCAAAACTCTAGCACTGCACCGCGCCGGTTCGGAAAGCTGGTAAGGTTTTCCTTTGCCTTTTGTGGTACGGAACTCTAAAAATGCTGTCGCTAGGAGATATCAAACCAGTCGTGACAAGTTATTATGGTGTGCTTTTCTAATATCCTTCCAATTAAAAACGACACGACGTCGAAGCAGTATCAGATCCACAAGATCCGCAGTTCCGCTGGCGCCTTACGTCGCGCTCGGCGTCGCAGCCCGCCTCGTGTGTCGCGAGCCGGTTTTATAAGGAGGTTCGTTCAAAAGAAGCAGTGTCGAACTGGTGTTATATAATCGTGGTAGTTAGGTGACGAGCCGGACCGGGCGCTGACCGGGACCGGTCCGGCCGCGCGCGCCCGCAGTGCTGCAATGCTTCATATACCTGCCCGTGTTTATGTACAACATACGCCGACCTCGGCCGCAGCTGATTGACAGTGATCGTGTAAAAAACCAGCCAAGTCCGAATCGGGCCTTTTGGGTTCGGTATATGTTTATGTTTTAATCGCAGTTTACAAACCATTTTATGAATCTTTGTTTTCACTTTTTCAGTATTTGTTGTACAGTAGGTATATGGTACATAATATACCGAAATTTCATATTAGCCTCCGTCACAAAAAATGGTTTATACAACTGACAACTTTGACGGACCCCATTTCTTTATTAGAAAAAAAAATACCTACTTTTTCGTACTCTACTCAATGAGCTCTAGCTAATGATACCCCACATGTTAGGGTAAAAAAAATCTTATCCGACTCCCGCTTGCTCGCTGAAAAGTAATTTACTTTAGTTTCTGATTCAATATTCGGTTTTGAGCCAACATTCTACATCAAATACTAAAATGTCAGGCTCGTAACTCATTTCGCCTACGAGCCAGAGACCACACGCGGACAGACAGACAGACAACAGAAATAGGTCTCGACTTTTTGATTTTATTAGGAATTTTGACTTTTGGGTACGGAATCCTAAAATGGAACGAGTTTGCCGAAACCTTGGTGCTAATTATTGTTAGCTAAGTACCGCGACTGCAACTTTTAGTATCTAATTAGGTAGGGAACACATTAGTGAGGAGGAACCGACGCGCATGTTTACTGCTCATCCCCGTCACCTCTGCCGTCACTCACTACATCCCGAAGTGTGCCGAAGTTGCGTGTGGCTGCGTTCATTGTGTAGTGTGTAGTGAGATGCAGGTGAAGCCATGCCTCGAATGTAGGTGTAATACTCAAATCATAGCCGTATTTAGCTAAGTGCCTACCTACTTGTTTTTAAACTTTTCTGGTAGATACAATTTTTTTATTATGCAACAAAAAGTAAGCTCTGACCGCTATCACCAGAAGCCTGCCACCAGAACTCATAAATTCTTAAACGATCTCAGGTGGGAATCCAAACCGGACCCTGCTATTTTATGGTCAAAGCACAATGTACGCCGCTGCCAAAAATATCATTCTCACTGGTTGTTCTCGATAGGAATTAGGAAAGGCATTCCGGACGAGTGTAGTGTGGTTCACTTCGCGGTTTGAAAGCACTTTGTACCTACTTCTAGTCCATTCTTTCGGCTCTCCTCACTAGAATCTGCTTTCTGAACCGCTAAGACATAGCTACCTTATCATTAACGCAATGGCCTGAAATAAACATATAGTCAAGAAGTTGTAATGTATGGTTAAAAAGTTGGTCGGTCGGTTATCCCTTCATGCAGGGAGCTTTAGAAAGTTGCAAAAATGTAATCTGTAACTGTAATATTGACAAGTTGAGACGCAGGAACTGGGTCTGGTGGTGCGGACAGCGCCTGTCGGCCGCGCTTCACGTACAGTTACTTAGTGGTCGGGTTAGCGCGCCGCGCGCCGCGTGCGCGGGCGGCGACCACACAGCTCCCACGTGTTCAGTGTCAACCTCGCCACCGCCCGCTGCTCTAGCTGCCTAAACTACAGTGACAATTCAGTCCTTTTCCCGCCTCTCGTCAACAGGTGCGAGAAGGAACTGGAAACACAGCTAGTACTTACTGTTTAGCGTGGGAAAACATCAGAGAACAGGAATTCCATGCGGACCAATCGCCATGAATTACACGGTGTACTACTTATTCTAGTACACCAGGTAGTAGAACTTTGTACTGGTGCATTACAATGCCTAATCTTCATGAATAATGCAACGTTTATAATTCCTAAGGGCAAAATGAACTAATCTTCACAACATAAGCGATCTCTACTTGCATACCTACAGCACCAGTTCCTCTAATTCAGTCCGTCGATATTAATACTAAGTATTCGTATTATTCAATACATGAGTCGGACGAGGCTGTGAGCTGCGTGTGGGTAAGTACTCACACGTGAATAAGTACATAATACATAATCCTTGCTGTTATGTAAATATAAGCGCCGGCTTTATGGAGCAGGAAGCGTCGCGCTTGCGTCGAAGCTGCGATGCGCACACCGCACACCACACCGCACTACCAAACAACTAAAACTGTCTTGTCGTTTTCCTAACGCTACCTACATCGCCTATCTTTTGATCAGCTCCTTAACAATAAAGTTGTTATTAAATTAAACACATTGAAAAGCGATGACAATAACCCAAAGACATTTAATATTATTTTACAGGGAAGGCCAACGGCTTATTGGAACTAAATAAGTGACTAGAAGCTAATATCTAATAGGTTCTCATAAATTGATACATAAACAAGGGTGCGTGGTAAAGCACAGTGTGTTGTGAACAGACTACCAGTTTCCATACATCGTTGTTGTCATCTACGTCCGCCTCTCGCGCGAGCTCGGAGCCCCGCGGCAGTACTACTGCCCGCAGGAACTGGAATCTGCTCGCTGCGCGTGGACAGAAGAAGGATTTCGCCGAAGTAGGAGAGCCTCGTTGCCACTCCGTACAAAGTACAACAAACTACTAAATACAACGCAGGTAGCTATCCTATCGCGTCTCTACTCTCTGCGTGCCGATGGGATGCACTTATTAAATAATTTCAGGTAGAGCTACAATTTATAAGGTACTTTAATAGTTATTATGTAATTTATTTTAGTCTACCAATCCACATTGGGCCAGCGTGGCAGACTAGGGCCTAAACCTTCTCACTCTGAGAAGTGACCCGTGCTCAGTAGTGAGCCGACAAATGGTTGATCATGACGATGAATAAGCTACGAACTTTTATTTACTTAGGCAAATAAAGAACTACATTTCTATATTTAGAAATCACAAGTATTAAAGCAAAGAAATAAAACCCTAGTGTACTAACTTTAATTAGATGCTATTTGAGAGTAAATAATTTAATTATTTTAGGCAAAACTAGCAAAGAGAAGGAATGAAACGATGTACAAAATTAACACTCTTTATATTTTTCAATGATTCATTGGATTGGTTTATCAACGAGTTAAAATGGGTACACAACAATTACACAGTTAAGATGAGTTTCCACGGAAATTATTAGGTACATTATTAGGTATACATAACACAATTTATAACAATCAAATACAGAGAGATACAGTAAGAATACTTATCTTTATTCGAGGAGGCTCGTCGCACAAAAACTAACTACTCTCACCCCAACAGTGGTTTATATAGGTTACTATCTTTCTTTGTTCCCTCTACATTTTCCTTATACCAAGCTGACAACATAACACAATATTCTGTTCATAGTAAACAATTAGGCTGAATTACTAACAATTATATGTTTCCAGGCACTAGTTAACATTAATATTAATAATTGAAACCATTATCAAGTTAATACAATATTTAGTTTAAAGTTATTTATCAAAAGTACACACAAGTCATAAGTCAATTGAGGTATTTTAATTCACAATTATAGTACAGCATTACACAAAATTATTCTTAAAGATCATAAGATATTATTCTAATAAATAACAAATAGTTTTCTCTATTTAAAACATTATTATAATTTAATTAAGTAGCAATGACGTGTAACTTGAAAGTTTCTGTCGGAACTCTATAATAGTCAACTGTTCTATTCTTGAATCACATTATTTTCTTGAAACATAAATTAACTACACATTACATCACAAAATTAATAATTATTTATTCTAATAATGTCTACACTTTTCTCTGTTTTTCAATTATACATATTTTAGTAACAAAAATAAAAGAGTATAGCTAATCTTGATAATCAGCCTATTACCATCATAATAAGTACGAATACAAGATAAACAAGTGTTGCCACCCCTTTTTACAATTATTGCTACCTAATTTAATAGTAAACAGTGTTTACATACTTCAATAATTAACTATTCCTCATAAATCACAGAATAAATTTCTTATTTTAAAATAATAATCTATCACGGCCAAACTGACCGTGCTTCGCTCTCGAAGCATAACGACAAAAAAAAAACAACTTTTCACATAAGGACAATAATAACTCATGACACAGTGAAAAATCAACATGTCTGTGGCTACCATTTACTCCTTTCTTTCAATGTGTGTGAAATCCAAAATCACTCCACCATTAATTCCAATAAAAAAAAATTGACAAGTTTTTATTTCTTACCACAGTACATATGTGATACTCCATGGCCTTAAACACCATTGGTTTTCAAGCAGCACCAGAAAATAGCCATGAATACCATTGGTTTTTGAAGCACCACTAAATAATAAAATATCCTTTAACACCATTCGTTTTATAGCAACATTTTATAATATCCTTTTAACACGAGTGGTTTTAAAGCTATAGCATTTATTTTTTTACTAAAAATTACAATCTATCACTGGTCATCGACATACTTTTTTATTCACTACTTTCAATATAATCTTCAACCAAGACATTTTGATCTATCCATTCACCAGGCCAACGTCTTAACTTTTCCTTGGCAATTATAATATCCTTTAAACTTCCTTTCCCTTTTAAAGAAAATCGATCATTTTCCAAAATATTGATAATTTCATATGGACCTTTGAATTTGGCTCTTAATTTATCATGCCGTCTGTGATCCTGATTTACATAGACTACGTCCCCAATGTTATATACTATATTATCTCGCCTGGATAAATCAAAACGCTTTTTAAAATCACTAGCTACATTGACTAGTCGTTGGTGAGCTAGTAAACGCTCAGCACGAACATCTACTAATTCTTTTTGTACATCATTACCATTATCAGTCACATCATTCAATCGAGCCTGTATGCAAGGTATATTACCATTAAGCCCAACCAATAAACGAATAGGAGCAAAACCAGTAGATTTTTGTATAGTTGAATTGAGTGATAATTGAACTTTCCATAAACCGTTTGGCCAATCTGACGTATTACATGACGTAGTTAACATATCTATTATAGTTTTGACATACCTCTCTATTTGACCGTTAGCACGTGGAGTGCCAGTAGTTATCATATGATGTTCAACTTGCCAACTTCTAAACAATGTTTGTAATAGTTTACATGAAAAGTTTGTACCGCGATCTGTAATGACTAGTGAAGGGGTGCTAAATAGAGTTAACGATTCTCGCACATTATTGACCATTTCATCACCACCCATTGACTTCAATGGTTTTAAAATACAATACTTTGTGAAACCATCTATAATCATAAGAATGTATTTATAGCCGGCACTAGATTGTTGAAAAGGACCCGTACAATCTAAATGTACCGTATGGAAAGGTATAGGAGTTTTTTCTATTGGGTATAACATGCCTTGTTTGGGCCCTGTATGTGATTTACGCTCTGTGCAAACTAAACAATGAGAAAGATACTTTTTAATAAAACTTGTTAGCCCTGGAAACCAAAAAGACTCAGAAAGTTTTTGAAAGGTTTTATCATAACCTACATGACAATTTTCATCGTGAAATAAACGTAAAATGCTTAATCTGCTGCCTTTGGGAACATACAACCTTGCCCTACCATCGGAGTTAGTTTTGTAGTATAATAAATTATTTTTAACTAAGTATTGGTTAGTATCCAATTCGCCCGCCTGTACTTTTTCAATCAATGACTGAGTTTCATCATCCTTTTGTTGTGCGATTTCTAACCATGAGTTAGTTGGTATTAATACATTAATGATCTCCTTAGATTCTGGATTGAAAATCTCAGTTGTTGATGTAGATAATTTAAGTCGGAACCCCGTAACCTTATCTGATCCTATCGTACCAATTACTACGAAAAAAGAACCTAAATTATCTACATAAACAAGTAAAAATTTAAGATGTCGTACAGCTTTAGTTATGGCTCTTTGAAAGACAGATGGGCCATTGCAAATTCCAAAAGGCATTTTCACAAATTCGAAATGCCCATCTGGCGTGACAAATCCAGTATACTTAACAGAGTCTGGTGCAATAGGTATTTGGTAGAACCCGTTTTTCATATCGATTGAAATAAAATATTTTGATTTACCTAGCTTATCTATCTGATCCTCGATAAGGGCAAAGGAAATTATTTTATTTAGGGCTCTATAATCTACGCACATTCTATCATTTCCGTCCTTTTTTTTTCACTAATAATATGGGACTCGCATAGTCCGATGTACTCTCCTGAATCATATTGTTATTTAACAAATCCTTTATTATTTCTTTAACCTTTTCTCGTTCCACTGCAGCTAACCGATACGGGCGGTAATTGATTACTTCATCTTTTTTTTATCTAATTTTTAATTCTCCCGTTCTGACGGTACTCAAATTACCGTTAGACGGTATAATGGACGGATATTTCGTAAAAATTTTTAAAATACTTTCCCTTAGATTAGAATCAAGATGTTGGATCCTATCAGATAATTGGGATAAACTGTTATTACCGCATTGATATTCTAGTAAATTAACTTCTTGTTGAATTACACGAATCTCTGTATTTCGAATTAATCTACTTCCATTTGAATCTGTAACAATGGCTACGTCCGGATGTAACACCGCATTGCGCCCTATTATACAATCATATTTGAAATCATTATTTTTTACGACGTAAATATCTAACTCGAGACAAATTTCCTCAAATTTAACAGGAACTGTTATTTTCCCCTCTACGTTTATTTTTCCGTTACCTATACCATCAATAGTAAAAAAACAAGGCGATATATTACAATCAAGGCACTTGGCAATTGAATATTTAATGATACTACAACTAGCCCCCGTGTCAAGTAAACAGTTAATCGTGTAGTTATTGATCGTAATCTCAGTTAATTGTCATAGTTGTTTAGCAGCAGTTTCCTTATCGATCCGTTTTTTGTGAAAGCAAAAATCAATGGAATGACCCTCCTTGCTACAAAATACACAGTAAAGATTTTTAGTCTTTTTTACAACTTCTTTACCGTCTGAAGAAGAAGAAAGATTTTTATTTCCTTGTAAACATTGAGAGGAAATATGGCCTAATTTTCCACAAGAAAAACAAGTACGGTCCTTATCAGTTTTAACTCGCTTTGGAATACTAGGCCCGGCACTATTATCGGCATTATTTTCTAATGGGCGTTTTCTTGTTTGTTTCGAAAATGTAGAAAACAAAGTTATTAATTCCGACGTGTTAGTAACGGAAGTATTATGGCAAGTTATTTTAATATTTGGTTCCCGAATTCCCCCACACACAAGCTCAATTAATTGATTTTCAGAAAAATTAATCTTACAACTCTGTAAAAGTCTTAACTTTTCTCTTGCATAATCACAATACGAATCACTTGAATCCGACGAATACAATACAGCCTTTGATAATTTTTCCGAAAGATTTTTCTTTTCAGGATATAATGCAATAATATCTTTGCTAAAATTCTCCCAATTTCTACCTTGTTCGGACTCCCATGACTCAAACCAAGATAAAGCAGACCCTCGGAGGGCCTTACCTGCTTTAGCTGCTTTTTGAATACTGCTCCATCCAAGCTCGGTGCCGAGTAACTCGATGCTTTTGCACCAGGTCTCAGCCCCGTTGTCGCTTTTCTCAGGATCAAAAATAGGCAGCGCGATGTCATCGCTGCGTTGATTGGATGTTAACGAGTCACGTATACTCTTCAAGATTTCTTGCAGCTGCTCGTGGTTGAGATTCATTGTCCCTCGTTTTTTCAAGACCTGTGTAACAAAAATGCTATTAGGTTTCCATTGCCATAAATAATTCGTATCCCACTTCTGATATTAAATAATTTCAGGTAGAGCTACAATTTATAAGGTACTTTAATAGTTATTATGTAATTTATTTTAGTCTACCAATCCACATTGGGCCAGCGTGGCAGACTAGGGCCTAAACCTTCTCACTCTGAGAAGTGACCCGTGCTCAGTAGTGAGCCGACAAATGGTTGATCATGACGATGAATAAGCTACGAACTTTTATTTACTTAGGCAAATAAAGAACTACATTTCTATATTTAGAAATCACAAGTATTAAAGCAAAGAAATAAAACCCTAGTGTACTAACTTTAATTAGATGCTATTTGAGAGTAAATAATTTAATTATTTTAGGCAAAACTAGCAAAGAGAAGGAATGAAACGATGTACAAAATTAACACTCTTTATATTTTTCAATGATTCATTGGATTGGTTTATCAACGAGTTAAAATGGGTACACAACAATTACACAGTTAAGATGAGTTTCCACGGAAATTATTAGGTACATTATTAGGTATACATAACACAATTTATAACAATCAAATACAGAGAGATACAGTAAGAATACTTATCTTTATTCGAGGAGGCTCGTCGCACAAAAACTAACTACTCTCACCCCAACAGTGGTTTATATAGGTTACTATCTTTCTTTGTTCCCTCTACATTTTCCTTATACCAAGCTGACAACATAACACAATATTCTGTTCATAGTAAACAATTAGGCTGAATTACTAACAATTATATGTTTCCAGGCACTAGTTAACATTAATATTAATAATTGAAACCATTATCAAGTTAATACAATATTTAGTTTAAAGTTATTTATCAAAAGTACACACAAGTCATAAGTCAATTGAGGTATTTTAATTCACAATTATAGTACAGCATTACACAAAATTATTCTTAAAGATCATAAGATATTATTCTAATAAATAACAAATAGTTTTCTCTATTTAAAACATTATTATAATTTAATTAAGTAGCAATGACGTGTAACTTGAAAGTTTCTGTCGGAACTCTATAATAGTCAACTGTTCTATTCTTGAATCACATTATTTTCTTGAAACATAAATTAACTACACATTACATCACAAAATTAATAATTATTTATTCTAATAATGTCTACACTTTTCTCTGTTTTTCAATTATACATATTTTAGTAACAAAAATAAAAGAGTATAGCTAATCTTGATAATCAGCCTATTACCATCATAATAAGTACGAATACAAGATAAACAAGTGTTGCCACCCCTTTTTACAATTATTGCTACCTAATTTAATAGTAAACAGTGTTTACATACTTCAATAATTAACTATTCCTCATAAATCACAGAATAAATTTCTTATTTTAAAATAATAATCTATCACACTCAATATTCATAGACATGCTAATGCATTCGACGACCATTGCGAACACTTGATTATTGCCCATAGACGCGACTGACTGCGCTAAAAATAAACGTAATCTCACAAGCGAGGTGACTCGCGGCATTAAGGAAATACCTACCGTGAGGCAGCTGACCGTGAGGCAGCTGAAACAGAGGAAAATATTCCTTTTACGCACGAAAACGTAATATGTATTTATCCCGATTTAGCGAGTCAGCTAGCAGACTACTACTCTGTGCTCAATTGTACGTCGTCTCGCCGGTAGGTGGCCATCAACCAGCGAGCACAGTCCACGAGTGCCGCGACCACTCCGAGTCTGGGCGTTTGTGCACTCATTCGTATTCGATTAGTTTTCGTTTTCGTAAAAATATCACTCGAAATAGATGTCTTCAGAATGTACGTGCGCTTTGTTCACTCATTTGATTCGTATTTTGATGGATTCGTAGGAACATGAATCAAATGAGTGCACTAGTCTGCATACATTTTTCGCATGAGATATTTTGTATTTTTACGGAAACGAATACGAATGAGTGCACAAAGGCTCAAATAGCCGCTGTTGTAGTGTAGAGTGTCGCAATTCGGAACGATCCGCAGCAGAAATAACCTCACCTTTCCAGCGCACCAACACCACTGACCTGACGTCCCACATTACACGCCGCCTCGCCCACCGCCAGGCGCCGGCTGCAGTTCACAGTTGCATTCCACTCCAGCCAACTCTTTCTCTCACTTACTATTAATTTTCCTGTGCCGTCTCACTATTCAACTCTTGCTCATCATTTTGTACCAGTTAGCATTCCAAATAAAAAGTTACAAACTAGAAACGATAAATATGTAAGTGGATACTTCGCTACTTACGTGCAGTTCACAGTAAGCCGGCGGCGCGGCGGCGCGGCGTGGAATAAAGATAGACACCCGAGATAACCCAAGCTTCCACCTACTAACGAAGTCGCGTTCTTTTTACCCAACTATACGGAAAGTAACAAAATGACACAAGAACACCAGACATCAAGACATACATCCCTAAAATCTGTTCATATCATAAAGGCAGAAACTTACTTACTAGACGTAGCAATGTAGATAAGTACTAAGGTACAGCTCAAAAGAATCTTGACATCTTCGATATACTTAACTAGGTTCTATTTTTATCGTAGACCCTCACTACGAAACATACGGAATTATAACGGAATATTTTAAACCTTAACCCTCGCCGAATCGAGGAAAAAGTGTACTTTGCAACATGTGCCTTTCTACGCGGATAGAATTAAACGTTTCCCGCAGACAAAGACATGTGCATCAGGTAGTGTGGCACCAGAAGCCTAAGAACTCGTAGCTCGGAAGGCCGAACAAAAACTGGCTGCTGAACAAATATCCACTTTGTGGCCAGGCCCCACTGGCGGCGTACTGCGCAGTGCCGCACCGCGCCGCTCAAGGTTCACATCCGACACACGCGGAAGACACGCAGTCTCTCGCTCTCACGCCGCACATACCTCGTCACATTATACAGTTAAGCTGCACACACATTGCTGTGTGTGGTGTGCTAGGGTGCTTTATATCTTTGGCCGTAACAACTATACTTTAGTTTTCCTTAATTTACTTAAAAGGTAAACAAGTAGCTTTTCGCTGGAATGCGTAAAATGCACACTATACCTACCTACGCGGCTTATTGACCTTGTAACCACGAACTGGCAATGAAATCATGATACGAGTGAAAAACCTAACACCAAAAGATCTAAAGCATAAATTGCATGGCTTACGCTTTTCTTCGAGAAGGTTTCTGCGATTGTTTATCTATAAAACAAAGTAAAGAAAACTAAAGTATATAAGTAGACCTTCAGTTAACGGAAAATGATTTTAAAAATTCCACACGAGCAAGGGATAGGTCAATCGCCTTCTGTAACGTCACACATTATGACGACACATCACGCCACAGCGATGTGTTTACACCTTAAGTCTGAATTCAATATAGGTACGCTGTTGTGTATACTTTAAATCCATTTGCACATTTTTGTTATAATTTATGATGAATCTGTTTATATACGTAATCAATTTATTTTGAAAGCAGATTCATAGCACCAGGCTTTAATGATATCTTCGTCAATCTTTATTCATAAAGCTACGTGGTGCTCTTCATCATTGCGAAATAAGTAGATATTTTACTATTTTAGGAAGAGTTTATTCGTAGTGCGCTTCAGTTTGGCTAATTTGAATACGAATAACTAACCAATCAAACTCAATGGCATATACGTTCTAGGAGCTAACATCTATGCCTGTAGTTTTCCATATTTCCGTTAAAATATTCAGTTCCAAAGTTACGGAGAGTTAAAGTACTTAAATTAAACTTAAGTACTTAAATTCAGAAGTGAAATGAATTGACAAAAGTGATGGCCACAAAAAGGAGGAAGCCGTGAGTCGATCGACTTGCATGAGGGTCGCGACCCGCGCCACACCGCGGCGGCGGCGGCTAATTCCCTCATGCATATTCTACATTTACATTTTACTAACTACGTAATATGTCCAGACCTATTTCGTAGTTTCAATGTGATTTTTTAGTTCAAATTCAGTTCAAGTATAATTTTACAAGCTGGTGCCCGCGACTTCACCCGCGTGGATTTAGGTTTTCAAAAATTCCGTGGGAACTCTTTCATCTTACAGGATAAAAAGTAGCCTAGGTCACTCCAATCACGTCGGTCTGTTGCTCCGTCGTGGGCGTGGCTGAAAGACAAATAATCATTAGTTATTTGTTATGCAAGGCTGCAAAGTTGTTATATTATCGCGAGAGTTTGTACCCTTGTAGACCACAGTTCGTCACGTTCGCATTTCAACTCGTACTTTGCACGCTAGCGAGTAAAATTACCACTTTCCACGCAGATTTCAAAGGACAAAGGAATCCTTTCCGAGCGAATGAGACGAAAACATAATTTCGACTGAAGGACCGAATGCGGCTTATCTGGCGGATGCTGCCGAATCACACGCGGCCGCGGACGTCGGCAATGCTACTGTTGACCTTCCATCACTAGTTAGTTATCCATTTTTACTGAACTAAACTCAGTACTTACCTACTTAGGTAGATACAAATCAGAAAACTTTGCTGTCGGTCAGTAGGTATGTCTCCATCTCAGACTGCATCAACAAAAATGACAAGGAAGGTAGGTAAGTGGTACTTAGGTAACTTTGCGTGGCAAAACGTCACGAGTTAGCGAAAAGTACTAAAAGACTAATTTATAGCTTACTAGTTCCGCAAGTTTTCATATAAGTAGGTACTTATATTCAAAAATTATTTGGAAATTTCCTTGAAGTGTCAAACTCTACTTATCATAAAAATAATACAGTGAACTAAAAAGCTAGCACATTATTAATCTGATTTTGAAAACTTTAAACCCGCCTCTAGTGACTAGCCAACTCTTTCTCTCACTTACTATTAATTGAGGCGGCCAACTCGTGGCAATGTAACGCCGCGCACACCAGCACACAGGTCGCAGCGTCGGCGCTTCCTTGTTGTTCCCACAGGACGACGCTGTTTTCCTCAAAACACTTCTGATACAAATGACGAATAGCTAGGTAGGTACATACTATGTTATGGTTTGCGGTCTTGTAAAGCGATATAGCCCAGTGGTTTCGTCTTCCTCATAGTCTGGGCAACGGGGTTCGATCCCGGGCAAGCACCTATTCGGAATTATGTGCGTTTTACGCAATTAGGTACCACTTGCTGACTGAAAACGTCGTGAGAAAACCTACGTGCCTGAGAGTAAAATGCCACGCATGCAATCTGCCAATCTACACTTGGCCAGCGTGGTAGACAGGCTGACTGTGACCAAAACCTTCTCATTTTAGGAGGAGACCTGGCCTCAGTAGTAAGATGATGATGATGCGGTCTGAAGTTCACACTGCTGTGAGGGGTATTCCTCCTTCACATTGTTTCGCAAGACGCCAAGTTGGCGCTACAAGTAAAGAAGGTTTCATATGGGGGTGAAGAAAAATGATAGATTACTCCGTCAGAGATCATTGACCTATAGTCCGCGACAGGTTGAGATGGCAATCGGGAAATGAGGCGGGGGACGCCCCGCACACCCGCGCTCGCCCGCGTTGAGTTTGCGTGGGGGCTGTGCGGATGTGTGGGGCGTGTCCGCCCCGGTTGCCGTCTCAACCTGTCGCGTACTACATATGAAGAGTGGTCAATGACAGAGAGTACCTAGGTAATTCGTAAGTTAGCTTAGAGACCAAAACTGAAATAAACCAACTGTTTTAATTAAAATACTTATTTATTTATTAAAAAACTCATTTCAAATTGTATAAAGCATCTATTAATAATTATATGAAACAATATTATCATTATGATTCAATTTAACAAAGTTTACTTTGTGAGCGTTAAACCAACGAGTACATAACAAGACTCTTATTGTATATAATAATAAATAATCAGAAAAACAGTGATTACATAAACTATGCACATAACAAGCATAACCGACATACGAGAATGTTACTGACAACCTGGTAACTTCAAGCTATGAGTAAGTGAGCATTTTTCTCTGCAATTATATCTGCTTATGAAGAGCAATTGCAACTATTCTGTAACGTGAGGTATTATGTAACGAGTTTACAATACAGTAGTTAGAAACTACACCCACGAGCGAACGCAACTGTCGACTGCAGTGTTGTGTAGACAGTCCAGCGCACATGCCACACTACCACACTACCACACTACCACACTACCACACTACCACACTACCACACTACCACACAGTCAACAGGCTTATCTCTACTTCCACTAATATACAAATAATATTCCACTAACGCGGAGCGTTCGCTCGGGGTGATAACAAACAATCGTCAGTTTCACTGATTCATTGACTTCCTAACCAATTCACAATTTGCAATCAAATAATGTTACGCGTACGCTACAATTACCAATTTTAAAACTACAGAACATAACAGAACAAACAGAAAAGTTGGTAATACTCTAAATACAAGTGTAAATTAAAAATTTATAACACCCCCGACAAGTGAAGGTTACAGTAACTAGAAAAGAGCTGATAACTTTCAAACGGCTGAACCGATTTTCTTGGATTATAGCTAAGAACACTCTCGATCGAGCCACTTTTCAAACAAAAAAAGACTAAATTAAAATCGGTTCATTAGTTTGGGAGATACGATGCCACAGACAGATACACAGATATGCACGTCAAACTTATAACACCCCTCTTTTTGGGTCGAGGGTTAAAAACATTTACAAAAATCACCAAAGACAAATGAATTCGTAAAATACAACAAAATAAGAATACAATTTTAAGATGTCTTGATGACTAAAATTTTTTTTTTTTAAATTATAATCGCTTACATAAATTGCATCTAAAAATAACAACGAAGGAATTACATAAATATGTATCTGAGAGTTCACCTGTGGCACATAACACCTGTGGCTTATGTGCCACACACATAACTTCACCTAGTTCCGCAGCTCTCGTGCCGGTGTAATCTGGCACACGGTTAATTACGTCGCCGTCGCTTCCAAATTCCGCCGCGCCGTTTACACAACACTCCGACTCGCGAGACACAGCGACTCGCTTGGATTTCACTACAATGCCAGTTGCCCGGCTCGCGAGGAACAAGGTGCAGTCGAAGGTGAGCGTCGTTTATTTAGGACGTTAACGTTGTAGCTATCAATTATATTTTAGAACAATGGGCTAATTTTTCTTAATAAAACTGATTTATTACCTACGTTCCAAGTGATAAAGAGTTAACTTTTGAAAACTATTTTGTAAAACTGTACTTTATTTTGCAGATCTAACAATTTTATGAGCACATAGATTTGGATAGAATTTGCACAAATCATAATTAGTAGATACAAAACTCGGAAACGTTAAATCAACCACTAAAGAGAAATCAGACGCGAGTTAGCAGTAGGTAAGTGTTCAAATTCAATAACCGATTAGCAATCATACTCTAAACAGTGACAAAAGTGCTAAAGCGATAGACACTAGGTACAAACTATCGCGGTATGAATCAGATTACAATCAAGATAACGATGAATCTCTTGCCGCGGCCGCGATATTGTAAGCTAACGCGCTGCTGCGCTGCGCGCGTGCGAGCGATGCGATGCAGTGATGCGATATACGAGTGTTGGAAGCGCGCCAGAGTCGAGACATTCGTAAACAATGATTATTGCGATTCGTGATCTATTATATTTTCATAATCATACACGAGTACGATTAGTAACATTGTAAAGGTTACCTGCGGGGCTTCTCTTGCCCGACGAGTATATTATTATTGCAGAACGCATCAGCTGTCAGTCTAGGGGTGAGATTGGACACTAGCAATATACAGGCAACTTTACTGCAATTACTATCTTTCTCTATAATGTGCTTTACTTCAGAAATCTGATAGCGCTGAATTTCTGACATTCAATTCGTATCTTCGCTCAATTAGTCAATTCTTGTATAGGTCAAAGTGTTGTTAGGAAGATGTTATTAGATGTCACAGTGAATTAGCGCCCTACAGGAAGTAGGTAGGTTAGTATGCGTTTGCATTTCGATGATAGCCTTCATACATTCCGTAGCATTTTGACAAGAGGCCCTTGTCCAGCAGTGGGCGTCCATCGGTCGAGGCGGACCAGTGCTACTCTAGAGGTACTAAATTAAAGACCGAAATTGCTGTACAAGCTGTTGCTGTAAAGAGCCTAGACAAAGAGGAAAATAAAAAAATTGCAAAAAGGCGGGATTTGCTGCATTCCCAGATACCACTTACCAGCGGAGTGCGACGCTCGCTGAATAAGCTTACGGCAGGATTTATCGCTTGTCGCCGCCGCGGTGCCGCGGTGCCGCGGACGCCGGGCGGAATACTTACCCGCAGGAATGTGAGTGTCGGTGACGATGTGCGTACTCGCGACAGGCTTATCGGCGCGTACGGTTGCGGGCTGAGCGCGGCCTTCGCATTGCGGCGCGGCGGAGATGCGACAACACATTGCGCGACCTATGTTTTACTAAAAATATCGCTGGGCGGCAGTGTCGACCTGGTGTAGACAATCTCTACATATACTTAGATTTATTGGCCCTCCCTTTGTACCACCAGATCGTAAAATCGAATAGGTCCAAGATCAGTCTATGTATCTCAAACGTAACTGGACCAACACTATGAATCCGTTCACATGTATCCATCACAAACAGTGGCATCGTGCCCTACCGCTGTTGCACTCCTCAGTGATATGCTTCGTACGATTCCTCGTATAACAAAAGCGTACACCGTTTAGTATAACAATTTGGCGCGCTGCTGATGAGCCGCTGTGTAGGAGAGCCCCGAGCCGCGACGAGACCAGCTCATGCAACTTAGCGCTGCATGACATCAAATCACACTACAAATAATACGACGTGTCGCATTATTTGTTCCATAAGGAATTTGATAAAACAAATGACACCGCAGAAAGGGCGCGGCGCGTCGCGTGCGACCGAGGCTCGTCAGCCTAGCAACAACGCGCCGCTAACATGTACGACCTACATGCGTCGCTGCGGTGCGGAGAGGCGCTGCCGGACCGGCCGCTCTGCGCTAGCGGTACTTTACTTTCAGCTCCTACACCAAATACTGGCGAACCAACTATAAATAAGTATAATAACTCATAAATGACATTGATAGGTATAGGTAGGTGCGTACATAATACAAATTTTCTAGAGTATATATTATAATATATAGAAACAGAATGTTAGCGACAGAATGTTACCTGTGGATACAACATAACCAACAAACTAAAAGCAACATCGCAATAATTATGCAAACAGCTACAACTACAACTACAAGTTACTGAGGTATAATTTTCCGTTATGTATCGAACTATTAATAACTGTGCTCGAGAAAGGTCTCGCCAGGTGGTTCCCGAGCGCCAGCAATAGGGTTCCGTACCCAAACAATGTCAACGGAACTAAAGCTAAGCCTCAGTTCGTCCTCTGTCGGCGGGCTGTATCTCATGAACCGAAAAAGGTGAGAGTTGAAATTTTCTCAGATTGTGTATTTCTACTGCCGCTATAACAGCAAACAATAAAGAATTCAAAATGGCCTCGATACAAATTTTAAAAAAGTGGTATATCTTGTAGGTACGAGAGTACGGAACCGTGCGAGTGCGAGTCCGACACGCACTTGACCGGTTTTTATAATGAAATGACTCCGTTGTAGCGTGCAAGCTGTTCAACGCGAATGAAACCGCGTTCAGGAGCTAGAGGAGCGGACAAAATAACGAACAGAATACATATTATAGCTAAGTCGCGGGGTCGCCGACCGGCGCCGTGGACGCCGCCACGCCGCGGGACACGCCGCCACGTGGCCACACTCGGCACCAGCACATACTACATCGCGGTTGATATAAACGGTCGCTTACGGACCCAAATTCGCAATAACAAGCTTTACAGGTTTTCATATAAGAAGTGTCTGATTTACTTATATGCATTATTTGAATATTTTGGAAATCAGCAGCCCGCCAACAATAACTACGACAAATGAATGAGAAGCAATATCACAGAACATGTTGCTCGCGCTGCTGGGTGCATGTAAACAAAAATAACAACAACTCATAAATTATAAACATTGAGAATAAAGGTGAATGATGAAGATTAGAGATGGCGGGGAGTGGGGAGCTGTGGAACGCGATGACTCTGCTTGCGTGTACAGGCTGACGGATAGAGTGGAAATGATAATAGACTAGCCGGTGCCCGCGACTTCGCCCGCGTGGATTTAGGTTTTTTGAAATCCCATGGGAACTCTTTGATTTTTCGGGATAAAAAGTACCCTATGTGCTAATCCAGGATATTATCTATTTCCATTCCAAATTTCAGCCAAATCCGTCCAGTAGTTTTTGCTTGAAGGAGTAACAAACATACACACACACACACACACACACATACAAACTTTCGCCTTTATAATATTAGTGTGATACTGTAATACTGATTTTCCAGAACATAATCGTGAAACCGTCGTTTAAATTTTATTAAAAAGCATTTTGGCATACCATGATATGCTCGCTAGCTATAATCTGCAATTTGATCACATCAAATTTCATTCCATAGTTTCATCTAAAAAACTTACCTAATCGAATTAGAATACAAAGAAAACATCAGATGACAGAAAATGGGACCGGTGTTGACAAAAACTGGCAGTCCCATTAACAGCGGGCAACAAAAGTGAATACAAAGACACGCAGGCAGACCGTGCGGAGCCCCGGCCTGCGCCCCGGCCGCTGCAGCGCGCCAGGCGCTGCCCGCTCACGTGCCCCGGCCCCCGGCCCCACGGGGACACTCCCCGGCTACCGGTTTACCGAATTTTGGTGCTGGACGGTATTGCAGGCAATTTTGTATCGCCTTCAATACAGTTCAATTAGGTAGGTACAATTCAACTTAAACAGGAGTCTTTTATCATCATCAACATCATGGTCGACCTATCGCCGACCCACTACTGAGCACGGGTCTCTTCTCAAAATGAGAAGGGTTTAAAGAGACTACCGACAAGATGGCGAGTGCGGATTGGCAGACTTCACACGCCTTAGAGAACATTATGGAAACTCTCAGGCATGCAGGTTTCCTTGCGATGTTTTCCTTTGCTGTTACCGCAAACTTTATTGAGATATTTGAAGGTAATTTCAATATTGCACTGTAAACTCCTTCACTTCCATGAAAGTTTATTTGGATTTGTTATTTCTATGAGAGCAGAACTCGCTCCGATAGCGCATAGCTGCCTGCTAATTGCTCATTATCATAGTTCAGAGAACTGTCACGGGCAGCAGCGCGCCCGCTGCCGGGCTGACCACTAATCATGTTATCGGAAGCCTGGTATGGAGCTATGTAGGTACCTACCTACTTACATTTATCCACACTATCGCCGATTTCTTAATCAATATAAATACTTAACTGCTGATAATGATTAATCATTACGTAATATAGGTAGGTACTAGGTACGTTGCTAAAAAGTTTAAGAACTAGATATTAACTCATTTTTAATTTTATGAGAATTAAGTCTTCGAATAACGTAGAAGCTAGTTCATATAAGTACCGACCTATTGTAAATGAGATAAAACAGTTGAGACACAAGGATGCCGAGGTGACACGTGTTACTAAAAAGAGAGGAATACAAAAATATAACAATCAAAAAAATAAAACAAAATAAAGCTATAACAAAATGCTGTAATATGCCAAAACGAAAATAAATTGAAGTACCTAGGTATGTACAGAAATAAACTGTAAAAGAATAACACTTGAAAAAGAGACGATCAAATGATTACGTGAAAATTACAGAGGCAGGCACTCATCCAAAATGTTATCCGTCGATAACGAGCGATTATTGTGATAAGCGTGATACGAGCGGCTACCGGCTGCCGAGCGACGCGCGACGCTGATACCCGCTGCCGATAACTTGATACCACTTGCACTACTAGTGACGGAACAGTCTCTGTAAAGGTAAACAATCATTCAAGACATTTTGCAATGCTTATGCCATAATCTCTAAACCTGCCGCTCCATACCACTTCCGAACATTATGATTGAACTAATCAACTGTCAACAATATGTATATACCTACTCGGTATTCAGTAGCAGAACATATTTTATTTACACACAACGACTAAGTGAAAATATTAACAAAAAAGGCTAGTAAAAAGGTACAAAAATTCATAATGATCAAATAATGTGTACCTACAGGTAACTACACATAGTTACACACTAGTGTTGTTATGGATATCCATATCCGTAACCGAAACTATCGGATATCCGAAATAAAAAAATATCCGTAACCGTAACTGAATCCGTAATAAAAGTTTTGGATAGTTTCGGATAGGGCGGAGTCTAACTAAATACTACACTCGTACGAATTAACTGTGCACTCCGCTGGAATGCGACACTTTCATCAGTTCACATTTTACAGTTCCTTAAAAAATTAATATCCGTAACCGAAACTATCGGATAATCCGAAATAATTTAATATCCATAACCGTAACCGAAACCGATATTATTTTTTACCAATATCCATATCCATATCCGGATCCGAAATTATATATCCATAACATCCCTATTACACACATTACTACAGGCGCACTTGACTAGCCGTAACTACAACGACTGACGACTCTACATATATGGACTACAAAATATGCGAGTTGTTTTGCAAACAAATAGGTTCCTACCTAATACACAAGACTCTTCACAATAGAATGTACCCTCCGAACTACCTTTAGGATGTGTTATGGGGTTTGTTGATTAGAGCGAGTGCGCAAGATTAGCGGCGAAGTGCCAAGTCGTTACAACGGCCGGCGCGAGTCGAGCCCCGCGCACGCAGCTGCCTCCGCTATGCACCTCGTACCTATACATATGTACTGGTCGTTCTAAGCCTACTTATGTTATGCTAGGTTGGCTGGCCATGAGCGAGGCTGGGCGGATTACTAAATCGTTGAATATATTCCGCTGGATTGCCGCTATGTGGATCTCATTTCTAAATCATAACGACTTGTATGTATAAGTAGTTAGATGCGACATGTCTGCGGCGTGTATTACAGAGTAGTTGCTTGGAATGAGTCGGCAGTCAAATTAGTCGGTCGATAGCATCATGTCGGGCGACGCGGCGACACGCGCGTTTTACTAATGCGGCCCTTCCCGCCGCCGCCGCCCGCGCCGCCGCGCCGCGCCGTGCTGCCGACCCGGACCTTGCCATTTCTTATGAGACGAACACAAAACGGTCCACATTCAATTTATATCCATACAACTTATGAACCATTTATAGCCTCCTAAATAGCCGCCTAAATAAATCAGCTTGTCATCCTGAATCTGTCAACTAAAGAAAACAGATTCAACCACGAATCAACAGATACATTCAGTGTTCAATGCCGCATCCCTGTCCTATCTGCCTAGACGATAACCACTTCCTGTCTTTGGTGTTTAGGCAGTTCAACATTCAAAAAATTACAGCTGTGATGCTTTAGACATAATTTGTGTTACTTCAAGTCTATACATACAAATTAATCTTGAAGATTATCATTTTGCAGAACTTTGTCTACAAAGTCTGCATCTTAAGATACAACAATCTGAATTATCTGCCAGTAAAGCATCATGCAAGTTATTAAAAAGTAAATGGTGTCTGTTGTGTCTTGAACGTATTGCAACTTTTCACGAGCGATGAAGTGAGGGAGGGAGGGATGAAAACAAAGTACATCGGTATATTTGAATGAAAACAGCAAAGTGATGAAATCATTTCGGAAAGGTAACGGGATCAATTTAGCGTGATGTGTTGACTGTCAAATGTCAATATGTAGCGAGGCGAGGGCGGCGGTCGGCGCTGAATCAACAGATGGTGTCACCCTGCACCCTGCCCGCCCGACCTCCACTCCCTACCGCTAACCCTCTGCTCAACTCACACGGACACACTGACTGGTTTCTTACAAGATTACAAAAGATCTAACCTAAAAAGACAGGAAAAATTGCAATTTTACCCGACTCAAACGACAGGAACAACTGTTACTTTTATCTTACAAAGCTTGCGAATTCCTACAGTTCACCTGACTGACCATAATATTATTGTTTTCGTCAAGGCTTTACAATGCTTGAAAAATGCAAGCCGCTTCTGATACTGCTCCAAGATAAAAAAAATGATTTTGTTGCTTTAGCCCTTATTACACTCTCCCTTAGTTTATTTCCTTCTCCAGCCTATGTTGATAATATGTGTAAGTAAAATGGATGATAAATTTACCATTGAAACATGATTAGGTGAAATGTCAAACGCATGCGATTTAAACATAAACAGGTAAGTGTAGGTAAATGAAGTTTTTCATTTATGTGGCAGTATAATTTGAATTTGCCGCGCACACGTCACAAGTGTCAAGTGTCAACTGTCAAGAGTTGTGCCAGTGTTGAAAATGAACGTTATTTTTTCCGAATAATGTCATGCAATTTGGATATTGGAATCTGATTGTAGTGTGAAGTAACAGCTTTGATTGTTGTTTCTCTTTTTAGAGCAACACAAGTTCTTTTATTTCACACAATAAACACATTATATGTATTATGGATTGATGACACTCGAAGTCCCTAACAAGCAGCAACTGACCACGGCGTGGTGGCAGGGTGCCACCACGCCGCCACCTCCGCCGCCGCGTCGAGCCTTCCCACTCACCAGTTCTAACAACGGCCATTGTCACCTGTCACTTCACTGTACGATTGTTTATTATTTGTTCTACGGAACCACTCACTTCTCCCACGCCCACACGCCGAACTTGCGTCTCATTAAAATGTGCAGTCAGACTTAATGCTGGCTCACTTACTGATACTATCTTGTTTTTTTTCAATTAATTCCATATGGGTTCTTTCTTAGCGGTATTCTTTATTCGTTCCTGTTATATTAATAAGGTGATCGAGATTTTTTAACATTTAATAAAGTACATTTAGCGCGTCTACCTACTCGAGCAGGTTTTAGCTGTAATACAACAGTTAATGGCAGTTTAATGCCTGCCATGTGAACTGGGGACACATAATATCGGTAAGCATTGGTAAATTGTTTTGACAACCTGGGAAATCTAATGTTAAATAGTTTTATTATACATGAAACTGACAGTAACAAAAAGACGGTAGAATTATTGAATAAAAGTGCGTTTCGCTTCGCACGGCCAATAGCGTTTCAACAATGTTCCGACTTTGGGCGCATGAGAGTAGGTGAACGTTTAGCATGAAAGCTTGGACAGACAAGTGTATGTATATGTGGACATGTCGGCCGCGGGCGGCGGGAGGCGGCAGGCTGCTAGGACGCGAGTGAAAGTCGCGCAGCCGAGATGAACGTAATTAACGACCGGACTCGAACCTCGGACCTCGCCGCCGGACAACCGGCTCCCCCCGCCCAGTATACCTGCTGCTCGATCATTTCTGACATGGAACTGTCCCGTTAAAGCGTTATTATGTATGTATGCCAACTAAAAGTTTTAATTTTCTTTAAAGAGATATTGCAAACATTGACATATCTGGGCCACAATAAACCTAAATATGGATATTATGCCTGTAGGTCGATTCTGGAAAACCTGCATCTGTCATTGCTACAATCGCAATGATTATTTTCTTGTTGCAATAATCCATTGTAGCCATCGCCACACTGTAGCTGACATTTTGTCTAAGTCGAACCCCGGCCCCGGTAGCGACTCCTGACATCTAATACCGTCGTAGTAGTACACAGAAGCGTTGCAGCAAAACATGCCACACGTGATTCACATGGCACATAACCTCCAATTCTTCACAAATATTGCTGTAAATGGAAGAACATCGTAGCAAGGATTGCGTCAAAGGGGAGCCACGATCCCCAAAATTGAGGAAGCGACGCAGGAAGAAGATTGCTGTAAATTCATCTGCCGTTTGGCAGACTCTTATCTTATCACTAACATAACCTATGTTAGTGATATTCTAGATGGATTTATTCTGCAACAAAACAGCAAGTCGGTCACCGATGCCCATCGACACCGTCAGCACTAGAGGAGCCCCGATACGTCGCGTCGTCGGCTCTAAAGGAATTCGTTTATCTCGCCATTGAATAGCCTCATATTGATATAAACAAGTGGAGATGAATGCGCCACGTTGTCAGTTGTCGCGGCGCCGTATTTATAGCGTTCAGTTGGACGCGCGCACACCGCGCCGCCGCACACGCGCTGCACGCACACAGCACGCGGTGCGGCTAAAAATACCGCAGCGAGCGACTCAGCCACGAGCAGTCAGCACTTCGCTGACATTGGACGGCGCGTTACACTAGCGCCTAGCGCGCTTCAGCTACGGCCACTAGGGAGTTTAGTTTCACCTACATTGTTGTTAGTCCGAGCGACCCTAACGCCTTTAAAGAGGGGGACGAGTAATTAGAATATCCTTAAATTGGATATAAAATAAATGTATGAGTTGAGAATTTGTTTGGTGTTCGTAAACGAGGAGACTATGAATTATTTCCAAACATAAATATGGGTGATAAATAATTGATAAAGTTGTAAAGACGGGATGGAATGAAGTTATAGGTACCTACCTTGCGTAGAATTTAAGTTCGTTTGTAGAAACATTTAAAATGGAAAACGACGATTGATGAAAAGAAATCGTTACAAAAGCAGCAGTGAAAGATTTGTTGCTACAGTTGTAGTGCTCGCTGCTGCGACGCTGAGAACAACATCAGTGTGTACTTCCCGCAGAATCATTCAATCGGCTTAAAAGCTTAGCAAACCAATAAAACTTCAGCGTAAGTAAAATAAGGCTAAGGATCACATTTTGCGGTTAAGATTGTCTGATTGTCAGAAATGTTGAAGTTGCAAATTAAAGTTAGTAGGCTAGCTCGTGAGGTCGTGCAGGCGAGCGGCAAGTGCAAGCGGCGGCAGGTGCGCCCGCGCCGCGCACGGCGGCCGGGAGCAGTGCTCGCGACCGGTCCGCGGCGCCGCACTCCACTAATTCCACACTCGAAGACCTACCGAGTACTATTATAGCTACACATACCTACTGTTTATGTCGTTGTGAACAACTTGGATTATCAAGGTTTATTTATTCACTAAGTATAGGTACCTTTGTACATGGTAGGTAAATTATTAACTATCGATATATAGATGTACAACATGAAGTGATCTACATAATATCCACAGCGCGTCTGCCGAAGCTGTGTCAACTGCCCTCAACTGTTCAAACATTTCCTCACGGACGTTACAAATTAGAGCGCTCTTGAACAACTTACTAAATATTCACCATTCTATAACTTGAATTATTTGTTGTTTCGATCGGAATACCATCGGCGATCGTCACCAGTCTGGCAGCAGTGGCAGTGACATCTAAGGGTTGGAGGTGCTATCCACTATCTTGCAGTATGGACACATTCAAGTGTTCAACTGAACGCATCTGTTCACAACTTTTAGTAGGTAGGTAGGTGCCTATCTATCTAACTATATAAGAAGATATATAATACTTTTCCACTAAAATAGTAGATGCATCAGTATTAGATACCAGGAATGCGATTACCTACACAGAACGTGATAAAAATACGATATCTGTGGCGAACACTGTACTTTGGTTGACTGACCGAACTGCACCTCGACTCACAGCGATCTCGGAAATTGAGGCGCGTGTGTGTCGAGCCTAGCGCACACCGCCGCTCCGCTCTGCTCGCGGTTCAGTCGGCACGGCGGTGTGCGCTAGCCTTTATAGAGCCGACGCTAATTAAATTGCAAATGTCTTCAATAATAGTTTTTAGTAGCGCCACACCCGCACGCCCCGCTCCCCTCCCCGCCCCCCGCCGGCCGCGTCGTCCCCGCCCCCCCACCCGCCGCCCGCCAGGCCGCCGCGTGGCGCGCTGAGTGCCACCAAACATGCGATTACATCGCATTCTGCTGATTAATTTTCATAAGGGAAACAAAATTAATTGTAGGATTACTTAGGGACTGTTTGATGACCACGCTTCCATTTAGTCCCCTCTTTGCGAGGGATAGTAGAGCCAGCGACTTAGTTGCTTAGTTTTGACTTTCCTTGCCTCTCAAGGCCTCCTGAGGCTGCCATTGGCACTGAACCTTTTAAAAAGACAACGTTTAAATGAACTTTTGTCTGGCTAAACTACCAATGGCAGCTAAACTGTCTCAACAACATGTAAGTAACCTATCTATGGTGCGTATTAATACGTGTAATGAATTGTACAACAGGTCGGAGTTGCTAAGTAAGTAGATACACCTGCACCTACGTAGTTGGTATAATTGTTACATATTTGCAGGCCGCGTCGCGCCGCAAGTGCCGCCGCTGCCGAGTCGCCGCGGCCGGTGGTGGCTGACCACAGAGATTTGCCTACTCTGTGTATTACAAAGTAAACAGTAACTACAGTTACCACAAATCAGGCTGGGATGATCCAGATGCTCTAGAGTTCTTGATCCTCGCAAAGAAATCTATTATTATTATTTTTGATTAGAAGTGCTTAGTTTTCTAATATCGCTAGCAAAAATTACAAAAACCGAAAAATTATATGCACAAGACTTCCTACATGAATAAATTAAAACTCGAGATGCTGGGGATGGATAGAATATGAGGTAGGTAAGTAAATCGAAGCATGTAGGTAGGTACCTATCATAGTTAGCTGGCGTGTAACATGTGCCGCGAAGTGCGGGGCCGTGCCCTCGCGCCTCGGCTGCAAATCATCGTCGCTTTATTGCACACAATATACTGTGACGTCATGAAACAGGACGCCAAACATCACCGACGCAGATGTTCACTATCCTGACGGAATTTCATATTCTTGAAGAAACGAGGACGGATATTTAACTGTCCAATCTGGATCACATACAAAAATAAGAGAAGACTTGACATTTAAATTAAATCTCTTTATAACTTAGGTATAATACTATAACAAATGATATGATTCTCTGAACGAATGCAAGGTAGTACTGCAAAGTAGCCTACACGAGAGAGCGACGCGGCGCGGCAGAGGACGTTGATGTCTTTTGCACGGAAGCTGTTCCGAGAGAAAATATTACCGTTTTACTTATACAAGCCAACAAATTAACTACTATTTATACACGTAAAAGTGCACATTACGAATTATAGTTTGTGGAGAGTTGAGAGATCTCTAGCTTAGAGCTCATGTTGAAGAAACGGTTTTCGTTGGTTTGATGGATGCAGGAGGAATATATTATTATCTACCTATGGCTGCGGCCTTCACACTTGTTGATAACTTTCCTAAAAGGCTGTAAGACGGGTTCCGATGATTTCCGTTTAATTATGAAGATATACTCGAAGCTAATAAGCTAGCAAATAGGTATGTTTATTTAAAGAACCTCCTCCTTTTTTGGAAGTCGGTTAAAAATGCAGTAAAAAGATGGATTGTACTTCAAACTTTCATAATCTCTATTTTCAGTTGACTGATAAGTTAAGCAATTTGCGAGTGACCTAGGCACCTACCTGTTATCTATTTATATGATGAAATTATAGCTACATTACCAATACATGCTACCATTTTACCAACAACAAAGTCTTTCACTTGCTTCGATCTGAACTTTTCAGATAGCAATAATTGACCAATCAATCCAAAATATAAATAAAGATAAGCAAATACACATAAAACCTTAGATTCATACAACTCACGGAAGCGTGGTTCGTTACGTTGTAGGCATGTTGTGCTGTGTGCGGAGTCGCTGCGCGCGCGCCGCAGCACACACTCGCAGCATTCAATTCCTCAAATAAAAATGTAAGTAGCAATTAGCATTTAATCGCGTGATGGAGGGAAACAGCCGCGCGGGGGAGGGACATGAACACGGCAGAATGAATTGAGCCGTGACGCCCGCGCAGCACAACGTTGCCTATCATAGCATGATAGATGAAACACCGATGGACTAATCAGCTATAGTTTCTTTCAATTCTTATTTCAAAAAGCCAAGTACCTAGATGTAACGTTTGAGCCAGGCATTTACGCACACACGCTCGACGTTGCGTCCCCGTAATATTTGAATTTGAAACAAAGAAATGTCTTCATTCTGGCAAAAACTCCATTTGTATAAAATTTAAAAATATGAAGTAAGTACGTGTAGATAACATGTTAATTTTGTGCAGCAGCGTGACGCCGGCCACTCAGTTTATGTTAAAACTTGGCTTCACTTGGACTTCTGACTGTTGTAGTAGTTGTAGCAACAGGTGTTCTAGAGTTCGGAGAGTCAAGAGTCGAGGCGTGGCGCGTGGGCTCGCATCCATTTCCACCGCGAAGGTAGGCACCTATTACAAATTAAATACGACGCTACATTTTATTCCTAATATGATATCTACCGTCGCAGGTTAACGACCCGGGCCGAGCTAGTATAATGTACGAGTTATATTTTACGAGGAAAATTTGAATAAAACACCTCCGCATTAGCATAGGATTATGAGACCGTGCATCGCCGCAGATAACTGTAGCCCGCACCTCCGCACCTCCGCACCTACAGCCGCCTGCCGCTGCCACGTCAATGGAATCAAACACATGTACCCTACACCCAAACAATATTTTTTGCAATCATATTCTCTATTCCTGTAATGAAGTTAGCGGCTGGTTGTTGGTAAAATAAAGTTGAGATTGAAACTTAGTGTTTTATTTATCTAACTACGCCTCCCACGAGAATAAATATGATTGAGATGATTTGTGAGATTAGAATGCGTGTTCAAATAAAAAATATTTGTTGAAGCTGTGAAATGTAAGTAATGAAGAATAAGCAATCAATGAAAGCCGAATGGCGACCTCGCATCGGAAAGCGTTGGAAAACTACGCAGACGGACTGCGCTCCAGCGACGCGACACCGGGCGTGTGGGCGTGACCGACCTATGTCCAGCGGTGGGCTGCCAGTTGGCGAACATGATGATGATAATGCTCCATAAGAAACGATTAGCAAGATCAACATTAAACTAACTTTAAATAAACCGTCGCTCAAGCTGAAAAGCATGATATTGAACTTCTTTTAAAGAATTATAGGAGGTTAAGAGGGGTCTCTCCGTCACTCGCTGCATACAAACGTAGTTCCAATTTCATTTGAATATTAAGCAACGGCCAATGTCCATGAAATTTTGCAGACATATTCTAGAAACTAATATCTATGTCTGTGGTTTTCCAGATTTCTGTTAAAATATTCGGTTTCAAAGTTACGCGGTCTTAAAAATTTACATACAAATCTTTGAGCCCCTGTAATTTTAAAACTACATATTTTTAGAACAATCTAAAACACCACAGGCACAGATATTAGTTTCTAGAATATGTCTGCAAAATTTCATGGACTTTGGTTGCTTAATATTCAAATGAAATTAGAACTACGATTGTATGAAGCGAGTGACGAAATGCCAATCCAAAGCATTTCCTACGCTTTGGATTGGCATTTCTTCAATTCATCGTCCAAAGCGTTCTAAATTCAAAACATTTTTTCTCACTCCAGTGAGCAAAAACGAGTTTTGCTCACTGGTTTTGGGCAGCAAAGGCGTTAGAGAGGTGAAATAGTTATTTGTTCAACAAGATAGCAAAATTCATTTTTGCTGCGAGTGCCTAGTTTGAACCCCGAGCGGGCGAAGGATTCTAAGTTAGAATTCTGAGTGTAGCGAGGGGTTCAAAGGCACAAGAAACAAAAATTTTGCAATCGTGTGATACATATAACTTTTCACCTCACAACACACAAGATCTAATAAGAAAATAATTATTTATTGAAACACTAAGATATTTTTATATTCATGTATATTACATGTTTATTTGATAAAACCAGTTTCTGAGTAGATCCAAATTTCCAATTGTTAAATAATTCAAAGGCTTTCAAGTATTTTTCACGCCACTTTTCCGGAACAAAGTTTAATTCAGCGTTAGACACTGATTCCTTTAATAACTGATGGTTTTAAATTATCACTAGAATAACTCTTTTCTTATTTTCTTATTTTTAAAACTCTTATAACAATTATCTACAAAGAAATTAGTTAGGTATGTTTTTATTAAGCTTTAGACCTCATAGACAATTTTTCTTTTGTTTTTCCGCCATGTTTTATTCCTTTTTAATCTGCGTTCGGAATTGTGTCAATCATAAAATAAAATATATTAATAATAAATCAATATTAATTTTCTTTTACGTTTCATGTTGTGTTACAGAATTATAAAGTCTAAAACACATTTTAACAAAAAGCAAATATTTCAAATAATAAAATAGAGAGTTAAAAAAAAATGTCGAAATAAAATGTATGGGGTATGCAATATTATACATACATTTCCGAACGTTTCTTGTGACGATGAATTGAATAAATGCCAATCCAAAGCATTCTAAAAAATAAAATACACAACATAAGAATAATTCATCTACGACTTACCAGGCTGCATGATCTACGACCTTTACCTTTCCTGAAGGGGATAAAATCAACATCATCATCATCTAAAAAAAAATACTTTTTCTCACACAAGTGAGAAAAAGTATTTTTTCTCACTGGTTTTAAGTTTCAAAAAACCAGTGAGCAAAACTCAATGTTGCTCACTGGTTTTAGGCAGCAAAGGCGCCCTGTTTGAGCTAGAGAGGTGAAAAACTAATTATTGCACCATTTTGCAATTGTTTGACAACTTTTTAGACCATTTTGTGAAGGTATTCAAATGGTAATGTTTAAAGCTAACTAGATTATAATAGGCATCTCTTAAACATGATCATGATTATCACTCTATCATTAATTTAAGTAGTCTATTGAAAAACCCCTATTATTATTAACGATTACTAGGTGAAATTGGTGATATCGACGTTGAACACTGTTTCAGGATGATATGATACATCGATGATAATAAGGCATTAAAACTAGAAACATGGTAGGTAGGCAATCGGTAAGTAACTACTGAATATAAAAGTTAAGGATTAAGTTTGTATGTAATAGTTAAAATTCGAGCAGTTGAAATCTAATCAAAAATAGATCTCGGAAGCATAACAAATGAAATCAAATGTGTCAAAAAAAATGAACGTCAGAAATGAACGAAAGTAACAACGCTCGGTTCGTAAGTCGTAACGCGTCGTCATCATCAGCTGTAAGTAACGTCCGGCACACTGACGGCCAACAACGGCGCCACGATCTACGTAGTAAAACGGCATTCACGACACCGTTTGGCGTTAGACGATTTTAACCCTAATTCAATTGGCATTAGACGTTAACCGTTCAAGTGTGGCCACTCAGTTTAACGCGTTGATTATTTATCGCGAAAAAATGGCGTTGTTGGGCATTGACGTTAACCTTAATGCGGTCCGAGCATAAAGAGTTGGACCCATAAAAGCATAAGTAGGTGTAACTCAGAAGCCGCATGTCGTGAAAGATTTAACGCAGCATCCCTCCCCTCCCCGCGCCGCCGCCGCTGTTAGTGAGCGGGCCCCGAGCGAGGGCGGGACCATTATAATATGAGAAATTAGATAATGTGCTACTTAATTAGTTCATTGTAATGTTCATTAAACGTTTTTATTGCTTCATTCCACACCGTTACGAGGAAATGAAGTTCTGTTTAAACAGGACCGTGACGTCATGACGTGGCCTGAGGCTTAGCGTCCGAGGCTGCCCGACGCTCCCGCAACACAATTGTGATTGTCATGATCGTATAACAAGGCATGTTATAAGATCTATTGACATCGGTATAGTGTATTGTAGCTGATAGTGCCAGCCACCTCGTCACACTGTCAGTAGCTGTCATCGGTACAATGCCGATCGCCTGCAACCCGCTGACACCTTTCTGGTATCGCGATCGGTGAAAATGCACAGTTGTAGGTACATTTTATGTTAACACAAAGTTAGTTACTAACACAACATGATCACAACTTACTGCTAGAGGCCGACACCGATCTCTAGCATGAACGACCATTGGTCTGGTCGTTATCTGGCAAACATATCAGACTGTTGTCACACGTTAGTGCCCGGGCTTGCCTCTTACGGATTAGAGATCACAGCATGATTACGTCCCTGGTGTCACCATACTGTGTAAATAGAGGGCATCTTTTAGCAATTGAGTTTTTTTATATGAATATGAGGAAGGCTGAGGATCGGGTGTGGTGGCGCTCTATAGGGAAGGCCTATGTCCAACAGTGGACGTCCACAGGCTGATGATGATGATGATGATATGAATATGAACGTTTCATATTATTATCGTCGTCGCTTATCGCGTTATCGGTGCACACGCATCCCCGTATCGCCGCCGGCCTTCCCGCCACTCCCGCCGTCTCACCACACTCCCGTCTCCGGCCGCCTCGCTCTAAGCCGCGGTACTACACCGGCTTTTTAGAAAACTACACAAAATCCTAGTTCATTTGAATCGACGAAGACCTGCCCGTTAGCATGTTAACGACTCAATCGAGAACAGAAATTGGGTGGCAGGTAAACCATTTTTCTAGACGAGCTAGGTCTATTAAAATGTAAATAGGCGACGGAGCCGATGGCGGCCGGTCGCGGCGCGGGAGCCGGGAATGCTACGGAACCAGTTTGCCGCTTATAGTCTCACTCGACTAGAAATCTAGACGCGTTGATTCTAACGATGCATGATGCGTTCGAATCGATTTCAATAAAATCCTCATCGAGTGGAAAGTAATAATGTCGAAGTGGAATCCATTCCGGTTTCGGCGACTCGGACGCGTCGGTCGCCGCCGCTCCTTCGCCGCGTCGCGCGTCGGCCGAGTCGTTTCTCCATTCGAATGTTTAATTGTACCGGAACGTTACGCGTCTGCGTCGGCACCGTTGCCGGACGGAATCGCAGTTTCGGGGACGCGGCGCGCTCAATTACGCTAATGAACGAAAATGAGATAAACTGCACGCGAGTAAGGAGGACACGGCCGGCCGAAGTAGGCGACGAGGGAGAAAGCTCGTCGCGCAAACCTGTCGGCGATCGGCGAGGAGGTCAGCCGCCGGCACGAGCTGCGACTACCTCCGACGAGCGGTTTGACTTATCACAGAGCCCGAAACTTCGGTCGGTCCTTTGCAGTTTTTACTCGATGTTTTTTATTTTTTTCGGGGACGGATGACCCCGGGTGACCTCGCGCTCGTCGCGGCGGCGGACGGACTCGGGCGACGGGTCTGCGGCTCGTTTTAGCGCCGCGGGACGGAAATAGCCCGCAACAATGCCCGGCGCCACGCGGGGCCTCGCGGTCGCGTGGCGCTGCGCCCTCGCGGCCGACGCGCCCTCGAGGGTGGCAGGGTGGCCGGCCGGGGCGCGCCCGCTGACGTCAGCGCCTGAAATACCGGCGCGGCCGCTCCCGGAACACGAGGAGAGTCACCGGCCGCAGCCGCCCGCGCGCCGTGCGCCGGTCAACGACTCCCGAAATAGATGCGCGGCGCGCAGCTCCAGCCGCCAGAACCGGTCCCGCCACGGCGACACTGCGCCGATAAGAATTCGATTCGAAAGCGGAATCCACCTGAGCGATTAATTTACTGCAGCTTTCACCGACCTCGCGGCGGACGCACGGGGTCGCCGCGTGCGCCGCGCCGCGACCCGCGCCGATAGCGCGACCCAGCCGCGCGATAGCGCGCCGCGCGCCGCTCACCGCCTTATCGCGCCGACCGGACCGAGAGGGACGATCTTTTCCATTTACCTACTTTGAATTGGTTTCATAAAACTCACATACTACCCCCTCGCTGTGAACACGATAAAATTCCCCCTTCAATCACGCAGAACGCCAGCCTAGCGACGAAGTTAACCAGTCCCGCCGAGAAGAACCACCGACCAACAAACCACCGACACGATCGAAAGCCTCGACTCGGGAAGTCGAGTTTTTAGTCAGTGCGAGTGGAAAGGCGGCCGCGGAAGCCGTAATATGTAACTAAGCGAGCAGAAACGAGGCTGCGTCCGAACGGCGAGCCTTAACCCAGAACTTTATGTTCGAGAAGCCGAAACTTTCCACCAGACGAATAACTCGGCGCATTTCCGCCGCCTCACAACCACTCGGCCTGACACCCTGTACTGAAATTCCATTTCCACTCGCGATAAGTAACGTCAAGATAAAATCCCAGGCGAATTTGCGATCGCGCAAACCTTCCGCAGCCGAATGTTATTTTGTTTTCATTCAATTTGATCTTCATTGTTGACCCCCGTCAAGCGCGTGAGGAAAATTGCTCAAGCCTCGGCCCCCGTCCGTCCGTCGGGTGGAAGTCCATCGCTGGGCACATTGCGTGTCTCTCGAAGGAAATTCCACATATTATGTCCACTGCCCACACACCGGTATCTAGTATCTTCCTAACGTTGGGGTTCCATGTGAGGATTAAGTTTGAATAGCTACGTTCAACTTTATGAGAAGTAGGTGGTAAGTATTTTCAAATAATGACAAACTTGAAATCAATAAGCAATGGAGGAAGGTAAGACATCAGATGGACACGTAGATGCCGACGTGTAATTGTTGGGTTCACATGAAAAATTGAAACAATACCTACATACCAACGAGCACTAACGATGCAATATGTAATTTAATGATTGTATTTATGATTTGCGTCGACGTCTGCCGGACACCTAGCAGCAGTGAATGATTTCAAAACGTGGCCTCCTTGCGGACGGAGGAACTTTAATTGATTAAGCGCGTTGTGTGCTGACTGCTGAGGCGACAGCGAGGAGCGCCCTCGCCGCAGACTGCGCGCCCTGCGCCCGATAACACATTGCACTCATACAGAAGTTGTACTGTTATTGTGGAAACGTGCACAAGGCGGCTAGTGTCCGCGCAGCGTGTCCACGTGCTCGTGTGCCATTGGACGAAGCCGCGATACCATAGAAGTTATCATAATTATGCCATTACTAAGTGAAATAATTAAAAATGCTAAGTAACGGGTAATAACCCGTAATTAACGATTATAAATTAGGTCTAAATAGATAGGTAGCTAAATTTTGTATGACAAGGATAGTTCTACGACTACGATTGTACGTAGAGACTTAGTATACCTAGCGGAAAGACAGGCAGCTAAACACGTTTTAACGGCACGAGGAAGATGATTACGAATAGGTATAAAGTTGAAACAAACATCAAAGTGAACAAACATAGTTACTAGCAGCGAGAGCGGCGTGGTTTCGACGGTTCTCCGCCGTCGGCCACTGACGGAGGCCGCCCAGCGCTGGGCGTGGGCACTGCGGCTGCAGCGGCGAGGACGGAGCTCCCACGAGGGCGAAGCGAAGAACGTGGAGCGCGGACGACATCTTTACCTGACAGTATTAGAAAATGACACGACTCTAATGCTGCCCGGTAAGATGCGAACCGCCACTCCTCTACCGGAGAACCTCGTGTCCTGGAGCCTGCGGAGCGCGCGGAGTGCGTGCACGAGACGAGCGCGGCACGTGCGCACACGGGCGAGGCGCGGCGCGGACTGAGGCTCGGCCGCGGCCCGCGCGCGGAGGCGGCGCCTGCCGCACGCCCCCCGCCCCCCGCCCCACGCGACCCTCGACCCTCCGACCTGATGCTTCGCTGATGATGCTCTACATCTCTCCTATCTACTCATTACAATAGGAACCTACCTTTAGTTAAACTCATACTAAACTAATCAGAAAGGATTAGGGTTACGTGCCGTTTCAGTCAATCACATCCATAATACAACCATGAGGAGGATCTCACCTGTTTGGACAGCTTAAGAGTCTGAATTGTCTACAAAGGTACTTGAGACTGTAGGTACTGAGGTTGAACTGTAGACTTGACTAGACAACAAAACTAATAGAATATCTAGCTTGCTATACCTAGGTAGGTATAAGTATAAGTAGGTAGGTACTCTGTGCTTCAGTAGGTACTTAGGTACCTAAGTACGTCTCCAGTAGAAGCTAAGTAATGTTTACAAGTAGGTAGGTAGGTAGGTAGCCCGCCTCTCGCGTCAGGGGAGGAGAAGGAGCCACGCTGGACAACATCAGTAGTATTGTAACTTCCCCACCTTCGCCTGACGACTGATGTCTACGCCGTCACCTTCAGGCCTGTCTTCATTTGTGAGCAGCTTTCTTGCCGAACCACTCTATCCATAATAAGTAGATATGTTCCTTTTTTTAGGATTCCGTAGGTATCCCCAGAGCTCAGAGAAATACATAAAGGAGCTTTTGTAAAATTCCTTCCTTTCGTTATCTGTCTGTCGTGTCTATCAATACCCGTCAAGGGAGTCAAAAATTCAAAACCATAGGCTATACCTACTTAGTACTTACTTAGTTCGCCTTGACAGAATCATGAGAGGCAAGTAGCAATGTCTTAGCACACGTACTTACCTACTTAGCACAAGTAGGTAAGTAACTCCCCACTTAAGAAAGTAAAGGGGAAAATATGAAAATCGTGAATTTGTGCCTAAACATCACAAAAAAACCGGCCAAGTGCGAGTCAAACTCGCGCACTGAGGGTTCCGTATTCGGGTATTTTTTGCACGATAAATCAAAAACTATTATATACGTATAAAAATAAATAAAAATCTGTTTTAGGATGTAGGTACAGGTAAAGGCCTTTCATATTATAATACCCCACCGGGCCTCTTGGTTTAGTTATCTTATTTTAAAAATTTTGCAATGTGCCTACGGAACCCTAAAAAACCAGCCAAGTGCGAGTCAGACTCGTGCACCGAGAGTCCCGTACCTACTCGGGTATTTTTTTTGCACGAATCAAAAACTATTAACTATGCATAAAAATAAATAAAAATTCGTTTTAGAATGTACTGGTAAATATACTTACCTTTTCATAAATTACGAGACCCCACTTGGTAAGTTGGTAGGTATACCTTATTATCTTACTATGAAAATTGAAAATACTTAGGTTACTAAATATTCATAAACAATTTATTTTTTGTAAGGTAAGTGTACCTAAGTACTTAACTACAAATTCACAGTTTTCGGAATTTTTTCTTTACCTACTTGTGCTATAAGACCTACCCACCTGCCCATGATTCTAGGTCAACGGGATAAGTACCCTAATTATAGGTTTTCTTGACAGACACGACAGACGGCCACGCGGAAAGATAGACAAACAGACAACAAAGTGATCCTATGGGTTGCGTTTTTCCTTTTGAGGTATCTACTGAACCCTAAAAAGTGTTACGTACGGTAACGTACGGTACGGTACGGTATTTCGTGTACGATGGTACGGAACCACAGATCAGGGAATAATCCCTTATCTGTGTACGGAACCCTTCGTGTGGAATCTGATCGTCTGTTACTACTAACCATCTACTTACTAACTCTCACTTGACAGGTTTTCTTGTGCGTTCGAATTTTCGAAATTAAATCTTCTAAGTAATTTTATGCATATTATGTAGGTATACTTCTATCTACTAACATAAATAAAAGGAAAATGTAACTGACTCACTGAAGTGATTTATCAATGCACAGCTCAAACTACTTGACGGATCGGGCTGCAATTCCGACGTAGACATCCGCTAAGAAACGATTTTTGAAAAATGATTTTGAATTTGTGTAGACCTCGCGAACGAAGTCGCGAGCACGAGCCAGTAAAGTCATGCCTACCTATCACAATATTTGACGATCCACTTGACTGAATTTGCACTTGTCCGACTCTCAGGCCCTTTAGGTTAGGTAGGTTAACCCAAAACTAAATATTCAATTGTAAACAAGTTGTAAACTCTTTTATATTAATTACTAGAGGATGCCCGCGGCTTCGCCCGCGTGGATTTCAATTTTTTTAATCCCGTAGGAACTCTTTGATTTTCCGGGATAAAAAGTAGCCTATGTCCTTCCCCGGGATGTATCCCAAGTCTGTACCAAATTTCATTAAAATCGGTTCAGCGGTTGGGCCGTGAAAACGTAGCAGACAGACAGACAGACAGACTCACTTTCGCATTTATAATATTAGTATGGAAGTATGGATTTTTGAGGCGGGCTCCCATACCGACGTGAAAAAGGAGCTGAAAAAAATTTTTTTTCTTACCCTAGCATGTGGCGTAACATTGTTGGCTGTCAAAGTTCTCAGTTTTAGACCATTTTTGTGACGCGGGCTATCTCAAAAACTAAACTATAACGTAGTGTTTACATACCTACTCTTTGAACTAAACTAGTTAGGAACCTTAGGGGAACCATCGTTAGGAACATGGTTTATGGTTAGGAATATGAAATTTCGGTATATTATGTACCCATAGACTATATATGTTAAGATATATTAATTCCATATAAAGGTGGGGGAAATCGCATAAGGGGTGAAACTGGATAGCTGCTATTTCATTACTCCGCGTATAGCCAGGTCGTTCTAGCTAGTGAAGAAATACGGACGAACGCTTACTCAGTACGATTACAAATGATGGCAACTGTAACAATTCAACGTGTGCGTCTATAAACGAAAATTGAAAACAAAGGTAAGTTATCCAATATTTTGATTTTTATAAAGTGTTATTGTTGAGTTTAGTTATATCCTATAATTTACAGCTGTATTTTCCGAAAAGTAATACATGTTTAGCCTTCCAAAACGGTATTTGTTTTTGTTATGAGTGTGAACATAACGGTTAGTTATTACAATTTCGAATATGGTAGCTGTGGGGTACAAGCGGACGGGGTGATTTCGGCTATCCGGTTTCACCCCGATTGACCTATATGTAAGTATTGTGGGCGATTGTCATATTCCTCTTTTTCATTAAGTAGTTACTACTTTTTTACTTTTTACAGGGTGCGAGCGTCCATCCCTTACTAAAATTTATGTGAGAATGTCAAAATATAGGCTGTAATGGTCACCCAAAACCAATACCCAAATTTTTAGTAATTTTATTCACCCCTTTAGTATAAAATGCCTATCCGGTTTGACCCATAGGTATGGGGTGAATTCGGATTTATCATTTTTGATTAAAATTGTTGTAGTTTGTAGTTATTAAGATAGATCTTAGATATTTTCATGCAAAAGTGATGCCTAAGATATACTTAAACATTTATCATATTGATTATCTCAATAAATAACATTGTGATTAATTCATTGTGTCTTTACCTTAACCCTCCGGTGTCCCCCCACCTTCCCCTACATACTTTGTATACTGAAAACAACGATTATAAAATAGTTTGTAAGCTGTGCACAAAACAAACGAACATTATTTGGTTTTTTTTCACGGTTTATGGGATGTTCTAGCTCGGAAAAGAAAAATTTCATACACCCAAAATCTTGTCCAAAATATGATGTTCATAATTTATGTAGGTACGGAAGAGGACGAAGCGGACGAAGTCACGGGCATAAGCTACTTATATAAATACACAAACAAAATAGAGTTCTGTTTTTCTCTATGTAATGTAAAGGCTCTTTTAAGCCGGAGAAACAACATGCCACAATGCGACACGCTACAAATCAGTATTCTATTTTATGCCGAAAACAACATCGTACAAACTTTAAGCATCCCCATTACAACATGGGATCATTCAAGGGGCGGACCAACAAATTCCTGAAACGCATCGGCGGTTCCTCTGATGCTGCAAATGTTCATGGGCGGCGATAATCACTTAACACCAGGTGACCCGACCCGCCTGCTCGTTTGTTCGCTATTTTAGTGTCTCTCCATCATCGCCCGCTGAGTGACTCTGAGCCTTTTAATATGAGGCCCATAGGTTAGCGACCATGTTTCGGGTCCATACTCCATATGCCACCAAAGGCAACATGCCCGGTTCGAAGATTTTGTTCTTCAAGTACTGAGGAATTTTGGACGAGAATACGTACCTATACATTGCACGAAATATATCTACAAGTGTAAATTAAAAATTTATAACACCCCCGACAAGTGAAGGTTACAGTAACTAGAAAAGAGCTGATAACTTTCAAACGGCTGAACCGATGAATTATAGCTAAGAACACTCTCGATCAAGCCACCTTTCAAACAAAGAAAACTAAATTAAAATCGGTTCATTCGTTTAGGAGCTACGATTCCACAGACACACACGTCAAACTTATAACACCCCTCTTTTTGGGTCTTTTGGGGCTTTTCATTACCTAGTTCCATTTACATATCGCTATCCCACTTCAACTAGCAAATTCAGCCATGAAAGACTGTTTCATGGTGCACATTTCCCCATTGCATGGTGTCCGACGAATGTGGTGTATAATTTGATACCTAGGTCAAAGTGGAAATTGGGATATTTATAAATAGGTATTTGCTTCAATGAGAATGTGCGATCTTTATACCTATTACCTGTCTATAGCGTCGTGTACTCATCATTTTACTTGTTCACTAAAGTTACCCTACGCCACTGTAGTCACAAACGTCCATTCCATAGATTAAGAAAAACTAGAACTCTGAACCAAAAAGCCGGTTAAAAAAATCTCCCCTCTCTCGTCTGGCTTTACAAAGATTAGCCAATGTCAAGTTTGTAGTTATTTGTAACAAGTTAGTTAAACTATACAAGTATGGACCCCGTCCATAGACCCCGTCTGTGCCGCCGCCCGCCAACATACGCACGGCACCCCCTTAGAGCGCTTTCCAGTCAGTTTTAACAAAAAAAAAATACTCCAAAAAGGCAGAGCACGCCCGCCAGCTAACACCAACACAGACGAAGTCCAAAAAAATCTCAGTAGGTATCAAAACTATCTCTATGGTATCAAAACTTGGATGAAGGTAACAAAATCAAACATAGAGATAGTATATAAAAGATATAAACAATTCATCCAAGAAATCAAATGTCAATTATACGTCAATACTCAACGTCAATCTCTTCTTGTCAATGCAGTCTTTTCACCTTTCGGAATTTCCCCCTATTTTAGGGCGAAATAATTACCTAATATTAGCTATGGCTTAGGGGTTTTTTTGTGTTGTCAGGGATTTATTTGGATACGATTGAGCATCAGGTAGTTAACCCTATTTTTACACTCACATAGAGTGATTTTGTATTTTTTAGTAAATAGGCTCAAAGAGCTAGAAAAAGGCAGAATGTAAAAAATTTTCATTGTTTATCGCGGGTTTGTAAAAAGATAAATTATTATTTTCTAATAAGCAAGGCTTCAATATTTTGAGACTGAAAGATATTACTACTTAATTAAATAGAAAAAATTACAATTCACTAAGCATCTTCTTCGTTAACAAGTGTCAAAATTTAGGATCAGGAAATAATATTGAGAACGTAACAATAATAATTATGCACTATATATATTACAGTATTTTGGATGTACTTTAAAGTAATTTAGGGTGAAATCACACAGAAACTTCATTATAAGGATAAAAATCCTAATAATATTATAAATGTGAAAGTGTAGATGTTTGGATGTTTGTTACTCAACCTCGCAAAACTACTGAATGTTTTTGGCTGAAATTTGGAATAGAGATAGATTATACTCTGGAGTAACACATAGGCTACTTTTTATCCCGGAAAATCAAAAAGTTCCCGTGGGATTTGAAAAACGTAAATCCACGCTGACGAAGTCGCGGGCATTGTCGGGAACCCCCCTAACTTCCACTTCATCTGCTTCGCCTTTTATTTCTCTTTATATGAACCATACTATTCGTCAGAAGTGAGAGGGGTTACCGAATTCGTACATATTATAGGAGTCACGCTCACCTTTATCTGTTTCTTTGTAGGTCGGTCGTTCACTGTCGACCCCCGTACGTCCTTTCTATTCCTTGCATCGTTCAGGCTGTTCCAGCTCGTCTCTCAGTGACCTGTAGGGTTACACAAACTATGATTTCACCGTAGGTGAAATCTCTAAGACCTAGACCATGGGGCAATTCTCTATCTTGGTATCTATAGGTTAGGAATGTGTGCATCTCTCTCCCACCCAGCGATTGGGACCCTCCAATATATATTCTATTCACTGATTTAAAGGTTACTTCGGCTGGCTATGGTTCCTCGGAACCACAGCTGGTGACAGAATGCCCGGCTGACCTCGCGCTACTGAGCGAGTCTAACGCCCTCTCTGTCTACCTTGGCTGTACCGTCCTTCTCATAGCGCGTGCTGTATACTCTAGGCTTCCGGGTCCTGGGTGCATGGAGTGCCCGATTGCCCCCTCGCTACCTCGCCTAGCCTGTCGTCTTTGCCGATACTCTAGGCTTCCGGGTCCTGGGTGCATGGAGTGCCTGATTGCCCTCTCGCTACCTCGCCTAGCCTGTCGTCTTTGCCGATACTCTAGGCTTCCGGGTCCTGGGTGCATGGAGTGCCTGATTGCCCTCTCGCTACCTCGCCTAGCCTGACGTCTTCGCCGATACTCTAGGCTTCCGGGTCCTGGGTGCATGGAGTGCCCGATCGCCCTCTCGCTACTGGGAGAGAGCAACCCTCCGCATACCTCGCCTAGCCTTTCGTCTTTGCCGATCGACGGTTTGACCTCTTTCATAATTTACTTTAACTCAGTCCCAATGGCCTGTGAAGAGAGGTACACACATCTGTCCACTAACAAACTAACAATGGGTGCGCAACCATTACACGTGGGACTTTTATATCTACAGGTTAACCGGGAATATCTAACACATAGAAAATGGTCTAAATATGAAATAGCCTAGGTACTTAGCTTTGACTTCACCATCCACACGAACACTGGAACGGGTTTAATCCACGTGCTCGGTGCCTCGCCATTTCGAGCCGCAGCAACCATTTTGAGTAACTAGATGAAAATGAATGTACTTTTACAACTGTATCCTTCCGGTATACCATAGACAAATTAACTTCTCTGCCATAGACGAATGTTGCCATAATATTTACCTTTATTCTGATTACTTCGCGAATGGGTAACTTCGCGACACTCCCGGCCGGAAAATAGATCAAAATAGGCATAATAAGTTGTTCGTCCACTCTTTAATCCTCTGTAGGGCTTTAGTGGCCGCAACTCTCCTCACTCTACCCACTCTACCATCTTCTTCCTTCTCCTCGTCTCTCGCTAGTGTCCCGACTTCCTCTGAATCAATAACATCCCCAATAGATTCTCTACTTTCACTCTCTAAGGTTTCACACTCCATTGTCTCCTGAATGGGTTCGTCTATTTGCATCATAGGTGAGTTCTCTTCTTGAGCTATCCCCTCTGAGATAGTTATCTGTCTGTCGGTACTCTCTTCCAAAGGCTCGGCTAACGTGGCAGAAGCAAGCTCACTCGAAGTATCATCTCTTATAAATCTTTCTTCCATGTCTTCCTCTGACTCTTGAACCTCTAGAGGGTACAGATGCGCTATTGACCGTGTGAAATTCTTATCTCCAACCTTTACTATGGCTACTCTACATAAACCATCACTTCCTTCTTTCAGTGAAACAATTTTTCCTACTCTCCAGGTTTCTCTATTTTTATTTTCTCCTTTTATTTGCACTATCTGTCCTATCGCCGGAGACTGTTTCGATGTGACACGTGGCTCTTTATGTGAGTGCTGATACCTTTCTCGGAGACTTAGTAAATATCTGTTAACAAACATATCTTTGAATTCTCTTACGATGATGAGACCCCTCTTCCAACTTTTTATAAGATCGACTTTAATCGTAGTACCTTTCTCTAGACAATCTTCGACGGTTCCTTCTATAGTGATACAACTTCCTAGTGTAAGAAAATCAGCTGGTTTTAGAATTATATCCAACTCTGAATCTACACATGTAAGCGGTCTTGAATTTATTACAGCTTCAATTTCCTTGACTACGGTAGTTAGTTGACTATCTGAAAGCATGTGCTTTGCTAGTGTACGCTTCATACAATTCTTAACTATCCCTATCAATCTTTCGTAAAATCCACCAAACCAAGGCGTCAACTGAGGTATGAACTTCCATTGAATTTTGTTGTCAATACAATATTGTTTCGAGAGAATCTCTGCTATAAGTTTGAAATGTGTCGCGTTGTCTGATGTAATGAGTTGAGGGACCTTTCTGGTTGCTATTGTCCTTCTCAACGCCAATAAACCTTCCTCCGCTGTAAGATCTTGCACTAATTCTAAATGAATAGCTCTTACCGCTAAACAGGTGAATAAACAGATCCATCTCTTTTGTCCAATCTTGACAAGAACAGGACCCATATAGTCTACCCCTACAAAGGTAAATGGTTCGCTGTAACCTACTCTTTCTACAGGAAGCGCTGGAGTAGGTGGTAACTTAAATGGACCCGCTCCATGTTTAATACACCTTGGACATTTCTTCAATATCCTCTGAATCTGAGATTTACCCTTTGGTATCCAATATGACTGTCTGATGAGACTAAGTGTATGATTCGCTCCTACATGATAATTATCATTGTGAACTTTCTTTATAAGGTTATTCGTAAAGTCACATTCCTTAGGTATCAATATAGGGTACCGTTTGTCAAACGATAGTTCTGCATTCTGAAGACGTCCTTTACACCGTAGTAATCCATCAACATCCTTAAATAACTTGAGATTACGACTTAAATCCGTTTCTTTCCCCGCAACTTCCTGAGTGAAGTATTCTGCTTGTAGCTTCTTTATTGTTTCCGTAATACAAAGCGATTCTTTGTAACTAGTTCTGCTATCTTCTTTGGCTCTAATACTTTCTCCTGAGAAGTTGTTTTGTAGCTCTAGATTACTATCCTTTTCTTTAGAGGTATTCGGCAGACCCTCCCGCGTCGAAAGAAAAAATGACTGTGACATGTATTTCACAGGCGTTTTCTGTTTGTCGGATTCTGATAAAAACTGTGGACCTGTAAGCCATCTTTCCTTGTCTTCGTTGGAACTCATCGGTCTGGTTGCAATATCTGCCGGATTCAACTCTGAAGGAACATACTTAATCATGAGCTCTTTATTACTCCTTATTTCCTCAACTCGTCTAGATACGAATGGTGGAAGCAATTTATCCTATTGGCACCATTCTATGACAATTTGACTATCAGTCCATAATGTTTGATATCCTAATTTCATGTTAAATGCTTTTAAAACCATCTTAATTAGTCTGCAACCAATTAAAGCTCCTAGCAATTCTAGCCGAGGAATTTTTAAATGTTGTTGATCCTTTATAGGGACTAATCGTGTTTTTCCTATGACAAAACTTGTCTTAGCACCATGTGTTATGTATACTACTGCAGCATACGCTTTGAGTGAAGCGTCTGTGAAACAATGCAAATGATATTCTTCGCTTTTTACATTTTTTATATAGCATCTAGGTATCGATATTCCTCTAATAGTCTCTAATTCTTTTCGGATTTCTGACCATTTATCTTGCATTTCTTTTGAAAACTTCGTATCCCATTTAACTTTAGTCTTCCAAAGTCCTTGTAGAAATAGCTTAGCTGATAAAACATGTGGTACTCCGAATCCACAAGGATCGTATATCGAAGCGATTACCTTCAATACTTCCCGTTTAGAATATGCTTCGGTGGTTAACGTGAACCTTACATGTAACGTATCATGTTTTAAATTCCAATCTAGGCCTAAAATTTTTACAACCTTTTCTTCAACACCATCGGGTATTCTATTCATAAATTGTTTCGAATTTGAACTCCAATCTCTAAGGTTCATTGAAATTTGTCCAAACGTATCCTTTGTGTCTTGATATATTTGGATAGCCTCGTCAAGTGTTTGAACCCCAGTTACTAAATTATCAACATAAATATCTTTAGCAATTAGTTGTAGCTGTTCATTTCCTTTAGAAAGATGATGTTTAATTGTTGCATTTAATAAGAACGGACTAGATATAATTCCGAAAGGAACTCTACAAAACCTTAGACAGATAATGTTATCTACATGTGGTGGTTTTTCGACATCTTTCAACCAAATAAATCTCGTTACGTCGCGATCCTTTTCATGTAATCCTATTTGAAGGAAAGCCTTCTCGACATCTGCTGATAAAGCAATATTATGACTTCGAAATCTAATAAGTATACATGTTAAATCTTCTAACATCAATGGACCGCAATACAGACATTCGTTCAAACTTTTATTGCTTTTAATCTTCGATGAGGCATCATAGACAATCCTAATAGGTTTATTCTTCTGAGCAACGCAATGATGTGGTAGATAGTGTACTGGATGTTCTACACGGGTCTTGTCTAATACTTCTTCGACTATTCCTTTCGATATTTGTTCCTGTATAGCATCATTATAGGACTTTAGGGTTTCCTTATCCAACCGCTTGACTAAATTTACTAAACGACCATATGCTAATCCATAGTTAGGTGTTAGTGACGGTGGGTATTCGTTCCACGGCCAACTGACATGATATCTATTGTTAATTAATTTAGTAGTCTCGTTGAATTTATGAATAGCCTCTTCCTCTCGTGTAATTTTAGGTGAATCGGTTATGCCAATTGACTCTAGTTCCCACAAGAATGCTATACTTCCTTGATCTAAAGGCATGTCAGGTTTGTTAAATTTAAAATCTATCTCTGTTTGAAAATATGTGATAACTGACATGTGTTGTTCTTCTATATCTCTACGTGGACCCTGACCTGATAGTATCCATCCGAACTCAGAATCTACTAGGTATAAGTCTTCACTTATTCGTATTTTCTCTGGATGAAGAAACGAATAATAATAATCATTTCCAATAAGAATATCAACTTGATCTGTTAACGATCCGTCATCTGCAAGTTCTACCTTGTATCTCCAATTGTTAAGTTCTTCAGCATAGGGTACGCTTTGAGAAATCATAGGCACAATGTTTGCATAAATGATCTTTCCTTTTTTAGATCTAGTCTCTAACTCTAGTTGAACTACTGGACTATTAAATTCTCGAGGACTTCTTGAACCAAAGGTATAGACAGACAAATTTTCATCCTTCTCTATTGATAAATTTAAATTTTTCGCAATTTTTTGGGTAATGTAAGATCTCTGAGAGTCTGAATCGAATAGTATACGACATCGTGTCTGTTTATCCTTGTTCCTATCTCCTCGTGCCATCACTACTGCTGTTTGAAGAACCGTATGTCATCTTCTGTCCCCTCTGTTAGAGTGGTGGTTTCGATTTTAGATGGAAATTTCTGAGGACACAATGCTCTGTGATGTAGACCACGTTTTTTACAATAATAGCAAGAATTTTTATTGTTATAGCACTGCGCAATCCGATGATTTCTCAAGAGACATCCGTAACATCTGTCTCCTAACCGTGATTTTCGTTCCTTGGCTGTTTTATATTTATCACAAAGGTCGTTGTAGTGATCGCCTTTGCAAAACACGCATGGTACTTTCATCCTCTTCGAGACAACTTCACCCTCTGTCGTATTACTTCCTTTTGATGTTGTATCTTCTCTCTGTTCTTTACGTTCTTCCCGTTGTGAAAACCGTCTCTTACGAAAACTTCGAGGTTCCCCATTTGTCGCTGAAATCTCCGTTTTATTCATTCTGAAGTAATTATGTAAATCATCGTTTAATCTCGTCGAGAGGTTTTGCAATTTAGTCTTGATTACTTCTGCATTGTAGATTAAGTCATTGTGCAGAGAGCCGAGACTAAGAGCTTGATTCGAGAGAGTTTCTATTTGAGTGGCGAGAAGTTTCAGTCTCGTTAATAATAGTTCATCCATAATGAATATTCTGGAACAGATATTAAGATTGGCTTGTCTAATCATCCGTTCATATCTAGATCCTTATAGCACTTTTAATCTTTTACTATGTCATTACTTATGTCCGCCCAGCAGATACTCTTCCACTGAGTTACACCCCCCTTAACATACAAATCCAAACATCAAGGTATTCCTTGTTATGGATAAATAATAATTAAGTATAAATACCAACGTCAAAGTAATGAATAAATACCAATGTCAAAGATCAATTCTTATCTTAAAGAGTTTTAATAGAATTAAACTATCCTTTCATAACCTATTGTAATAGTATATGTAATATGCTATGATAATAATTGAAGTGTAAAAAAAATCATTTCAAATCTCATAATCCTTATACACATATCAACTTAAAGTTCAAATTCGAATTCAAAATAATTTTTATTCAATTAGACTTTTACAAGTCAAATGAAACTTAATATTGTCTCAAGATATCAAAGGAATAAAATCTTCACTTGTCAATCTTTATGTGTATTCTCTCATCTTAATAAAGTATAATTACTTATCCATTTTCTCTCAAAAAGGGAATTGTATAAATGCACTCAATCTATTATGATTTACAAGTTATTTCAGTCAAATGAAACTTAAAGGTTCATGTTTCATACACATTCAACTATCAAGTAAGATTACTTCCTCTATAATGTTTAAAATAAATTCAAAAGGATTTTCTCCTTAAGAATCTAACCTCACTCTTTACTAATTATCTAGGTACTCAACTATGTACTAGAATGATACAAGGATTCCTTTACTCAAGCTAAACAAGAACCTAGGTGTGAGTTTTGTTAAGTCAAGTTTCATTCCTTTCAAATATTAAATCTCAATACAGTAATTTAAAGATCCTTTTAATAAGGTGAATATGCAGAATCTAATAATTTTTTAGTTCAATAAGCCTATCACAAACCATAAGAAACCACATTTCTCTCCCATACCTACAATATCAAATTGTATTTCAAACTTAAATAATCCTTTTTATAAATTGATAGGTTCTATCCAACTAGCTAAGTAAGTAGTACATACCTACTTATTGATTTGATAAAAAGAGTATTTGCACCTCTAATTAACTTTTTCTCGATAAATAACAAGACATTTAAGGTTTTTATAGTTAATACACGGCCTGTGCTTCTATCGTACTCACCACTTGCTTACTGTCATCAAAGTTAAATGATAATGATTGAACTTCTTTTGCAATTAATCACTTTGGGTAATTCGATTTCCAACTGAAAAGTAATTATGTACTTTATAATATCAAGTAATTTAGATAAACTTCGATCTATTCTCAAACACTTCCTATACATACATAGCTAGACGCCATTAACACTTTACTCAACTTTCTTCGTTACTTATCTAGTAAATACGCACTTACTTTGTTGAAAATTATTATTTTCCATCCATTAATTGAATAAATCTGATATATATATATATATTCAATAATTCGTTTCACATAAATTGTACTTTAAATTTTTATTGTTCAAGAAGTAGGTATACCGGAGGTAAGACACTAAGACACTTCTCTTTTACGCCATTTTGTATAATTTGTTATGTCACTATGTGCTGTGTTGTGTCATGTTGGTATCACCTGTTTGCTTGTTCTATGGTCTATCTACAACAAATTAAAGCGGGAAATTCAAACTTTCAACTAACAGCGTGCCCGTCGCGTCTCTGAAACCAATGTTGCCAACTTACCTGGACTAATTTCTTTCTCCTTTTTTGAATTTTAAGTTGGCTCTGCTCCCACACGACTTTCGTTGGCGCTCAGAATGACCTATACTGCCACCTATTAGTTGGAAGGTCAAGTTCTTACATTTTAACACCAATATAATATTTATACCGAATTGTACTTATAATAAACAATCATAATCATCGCTCAACAGCGACATTACTGCACACTTAAATTTTCATTTCACTTACTAAATGAAAGAGTAGAAAGGACTTGATATACTATTAACTACTTTACTATCGCTTAGGCTGAGTGTGACTCCATACACTGAAAACTCTGGTTTCTCAGCCAGATCCCAGCACTTCTCCACCATGTCGGGAACCCCCCTAACTTCCACTTCATCTGCTTCGCCTTTTATTTCTCTTTATATGAACCATACTATTCGTCAGAAGTGAGAGGGGTTACCGAATTCGTACATATTATAGGAGTCACGCTCACCTTTATCTGTTTCTTTGTAGGTCGGTCGTTCACTGTCGACCCCCGTACGTCCTTTCTATTCCTTGCATCGTTCAGGCTGTTCCAGCTCGTCTCTCAGTGACCTGTAGGGTTACACAAACTATGATTTCACCGTAGGTGAAATCTCTAAGACCTAGACCATGGGGCAATTCTCTATCTTGGTATCTATAGGTTAGGAATGTGTGCATCTCTCTCCCACCCAGCGATTGGGACCCTCCAATATATATTCTATTCACTGATTTAAAGGTTACTTCGGCTGGCTATGGTTCCTCGGAACCACAGCTGGTGACAGAATGCCCGGCTGACCTCGCGCTACTGAGCGAGTCTAACGCCCTCTCTGTCTACCTTGGCTGTACCGTCCTTCTCATAGCGCGTGCTGTATACTCTAGGCTTCCGGGTCCTGGGTGCATGGAGTGCCCGATTGCCCCCTCGCTACCTCGCCTAGCCTGTCGTCTTTGCCGATACTCTAGGCTTCCGGGTCCTGGGTGCATGGAGTGCCTGATTGCCCTCTCGCTACCTCGCCTAGCCTGTCGTCTTTGCCGATACTCTAGGCTTCCGGGTCCTGGGTGCATGGAGTGCCTGATTGCCCTCTCGCTACCTCGCCTAGCCTGACGTCTTCGCCGATACTCTAGGCTTCCGGGTCCTGGGTGCATGGAGTGCCCGATCGCCCTCTCGCTACTGGGAGAGAGCAACCCTCCGCATACCTCGCCTAGCCTTTCGTCTTTGCCGATCGACGGTTTGACCTCTTTCATAATTTACTTTAACTCAGTCCCAATGGCCTGTGAAGAGAGGTACACACATCTGTCCACTAACAAACTAACAATGGGTGCGCAACCATTACACGTGGGACTTTTATATCTACAGGTTAACCGGGAATATCTAACACATAGAAAATGGTCTAAATATGAAATAGCCTAGGTACTTAGCTTTGACTTCACCATCCACACGAACACTGGAACGGGTTTAATCCACGTGCTCGGTGCCTCGCCATTTCGAGCCGCAGCAACCATTTTGAGTAACTAGATGAAAATGAATGTACTTTTACAACTGTATCCTTCCGGTATACCATAGACAAATTAACTTCTCTGCCATAGACGAATGTTGCCATAATATTTACCTTTATTCTGATTACTTCGCGAATGGGTAACTTCGCGACAGGCATCAGCTAGTTTACCTATAAAGATATATGTGGTTAAAACAAAATTGCAAGTAGAAACACTGTCAGTGTAGCTAGTATAAAATAGTTATCTGGGATTTCGTCTGTATTGGTGTTAGCTGGCGGGCGTTGGGCGGGCGTGCCCTGCCTTTTTGAAGTGTTTTTTTTTTTTTTTTTTTTAAACTGACTGGAAAGCGCTCTAAGGGGGTGCCGTGCGTATGTTGGCGGGCGGCGGCACAGACGGGGTCCATCCATACTTGTATAGTTAAACTAACTTGTTACAAATAACTACAAACTTGACATTGGCTAATCTTTGTAAAGCCAGACGAGAGAGAAAAAAAAATTTATCAAAGCGGTGTGTAAAATTGAAGCTTGTTTAGGTCGTGGTCTGTGATTTTATGCTCGTATTAAGATCATCATTTTTTTCAATTTAAAACGTTTTACTACTACGATTAAATAATAACTTTCAAGCAAAATTGAATAACCAATATTATTATACTCGTGATTACTTGTGATGAATAAGCAAAAGTGAATGTTCGCGGCCTCGCACTCCTCACAGGAGCGTAGTGTTATTTGAGTCGGCTCGGAGCAGTCGCAGCACAGCTCGGAGATGTCGCAGCGGTTCCCGGCGAGCGCGGCGGGCGCGGCGCCGCAGCGCTACGCGGGCCCGCCGCCGCAGGGCTCGCCCATGCCGCCCAGACCCTACTCGGGACCCACGTTTCCGGTAATCACATCCGTCGATTCCTTCGACCGCAAGTGTCGAACGACTGATGAAGCAGAGAATTATCCAGTAGTGCTACAGTTTCACAAGCCGCTGTTTGACGTATTGTGATCAGCTCTGGCTGACACTGTCTCGCTATTGACTAAACAATTACACATTTGCAGCAAGAACATGTACCATAATTTCAACCAATCACAACCATTGAGCATGTAACGTAACCACAAGTTTCATGCTAGGCACGGTAGGCCATCTATCAATGACTGTGCCCAAAACATGTTCTCCGAGGGACACCTTAGCTTTACAACAATGAACTTGTCCAACAGTTTTCAATGTTTTATGAACCACATGAATTATTAAATACTAAGTCTGTGAGTATTTCTATGGAAAAATATTATAATTTGTATTGCGAATTCTCACAGAACATGTTAAATGATAGTTTTAGTATAAGTTAAACATGTTTGGACGAGACAATGGTGTTGATTCTAATTTTATCCCTAAACTAGATTAAGACTATCTGCATCCTTCTTTTTTAATGTTGCTAAAAAGAATGAACCTTTATTTATGAATAGAGAAAAACTCATAACTCACAATAACAACAGGTTTAAAAGTGTTGAGCGATACACACAGCCTATGTTTTCCATAAATAAATGTTTCATATCATTTCATTTCAATTTGTTACACTTTTATAATAATGTAACATATTACTTATCACACTAATATTATAAAGGAGAAAGTTTGTATGTGTATGTGTGTGTGTGTATGTTTGTTACTCCTTCACGCAAAAACTACTGAACGGATTGGACTGAAATTTAGAATGGAGATAGATTATACCCTGGATTAGCACATAGGCTACTTTTTATCCCGGAAAATCAAAGAGTTCCCACGGGAATTTTAAAAAACCTACATCCACGCGAACGAAGTCGCGGGTATCAGCTAGTACTTAATTAATTATAGTTCAAAGCACAAGCAAACTCCACTATGGTGTTTAAATAAAATATGACTTTTGTATCTTGAAATCTTGGCATCGCATTGCCTTGTTCTCAGTTTATTATTTGTGGTGTAGTAAGGGTTTAGTGTATAAAATGGAACTTACATGCAAAATCTCATGTTTCCAGTTGTATGTTGACATGTCAGTACAGAATATGTAGAGGCTAGCAAATGTTGAAAGCATATTGCAGTATATGTGTGACACTGGTCAGATCCTGTAGCGGTCACACCTCCATAGGTAAAATGTGTAAAGTGTGAAGTGGGACAGGCCTAGCTATCATCACCAATCAATCTTGGTTTCTTGCTGGGTCTTCTTGGTAGGAATGGCATTCCAAACCATTGTGGTGGTAAATTATTCTGACGATTCAAAAGCACTTGTCACAAGTTTATTTGAATAAATATATTTATTCCATTCTATCATCATCAACCCATTGCCGGCTCAGTACTGAGCATGGATCTTCTCTCAGAATGAGAAGTTTGGCCATACTCCTCTGCCATGCTCATGCTGGCCAAATACAAAAAAATAAAGTAAGGTGTACAGAAAAACTCAAGAGAGTTTATGTTTACACCGCAATCTCAAATACCCTGTAAATGTGTTTTATTAACAAATAAATAAATAAAAAATATTAAAAAAAATGCGAATTGGTAGACTTCACACACCTTTGAGAATATTATGGAGGACTCTCAGGCATGCAGATTTCTTCAACATTAAATCAAGTGATATTCAATTGCTTAAAATGTAATCTCCACTTAGCAATAGCCTAACGTAAGTAATCCTGCTTAAAGTGTTTCCAAGCTATGGTTCAAAGTCAAAACCATTCATTCAAAATAAGTACCTTTGCACACTTTTTGATTGTCGTTAAATTTGTAAGATACATTAGTGTGTGGTGCGTTTCAGCCCCGGAGCGGGTTCACACCGCCGCCGGCGGGTGGGGCGGGCGGCGCGGGCGGAGCGGGCGGGCCGGCGGCGCGGCCCGGCCCCGCGCCCTACGGCGGTGCGCCGCTGCCTCCCGCGCCCGCGCCGCCGACCGCGCCCGCCGCGCCCTACGCCGCGCCGCGCGCGCCCGCCGCGCCCGCGCCACCCAAGCGCGCCGCCGACGCGCGCGCGCCTCACAAGCCGCAGCACTACGCGGCCGACGGCTACGGCGCGGGCAAGCGTAAGAAGCGCCTGGCCGACAAGATCCTGCCGCAGAAGGTGCGCGACCTGGTGCCCGAGTCGCAGGCCTACATGGACCTGCTGGCCTTCGAGCGCAAGCTGGACGCCACCATCATGCGCAAGCGCCTCGACATCCAGGAGGCGCTCAAGCGGCCCATGAAGCAGAAGCGCAAGCTGCGCATCTTCATCTCCAACACGTTCTACCCGGGCCAGGGCGACAGCGCCGTGGCGTCGTGGGAGCTGCGCGTCGAGGGCCGCCTGCTCGACGACTCCAAGAACGACCCCAACAAGGTGAGCGCAGCGCCGCCCGCCGCCCGCGCCCCGCGCCCCGCGCCCCCCGACCCGCTAACGTGAGCGTCTGTTGTAGGTGAAGCGCAAGTTCTCGTCTTTCTTCAAGTCGCTGGTCATCGAGCTGGACAAGGAGCTGTACGGGCCCGACAACCACCTGGTGGAGTGGCACCGCACGCTCACCACGCAGGAGACCGACGGCTTCCAGGTCAGCACTATACCAGCAAAGCTCTGTCACAGTTCCACTCGTGCTGTGTGCTGTTCCCCTTTGAGCTATAAAACAGAAATGAGAAACAATATTGATTTCTTTGAAAAAAAAAACCAGCCAAGTCCGAATCACTTTTCGAAGGCATTCCGAACCAGTGGTAGACGCTCTTGACAATTCAAAAGTACTCGTAAAAGTCTAATTGAATAATTAAAAAGAAACAGAGTCGCGCACCGAGGGTTCCGTACGCAGGTATGATTTTCTTATGCATAAAAATAAAACATAAAATGTTTTAGAATGTACAAGTAAAGCCCTTTCATATGATACCCCACTTGGTATAGTTATCTTACTTTGGAAATTGAAAATACTAATTATTTATTACTTGTTTATGAATATATTTTAATTTTTTTTTTTGTGATGTAACGATAAATTCATGGTTTTCGGATTTATTCCTTTACTTGTGCTGTAAGACCTACCTACCTGTCAAATTTCATGATTCTAGAATCTAGGTCGACAGGAAATACCCTATAGGTGTTCTTAACAGACACCAACAGACGGACAGACAGACCTGGACAACAAAGTGTTCCTGTAAGGGTTCCGTTTTGCTTTAGAGGTACGGAACTTTAAAAAATACGATGGCAGAGTGGGTTTAGGCGATATGTGTGTGTCGGTCAGGTGAAGCGGCCCGGCTACAAGAACGTGCGCTGCACCATCCTGCTGCTGCTGGACTACCAGCCGCTGCAGTTCAAGCTGGACGCGCGCCTGGCGCGCCTGCTGGGCGTGCACACGCAGGCGCGCCCCGTCATCGTCAACGCGCTGTGGCAGTACGTCAAGACGCACAAGCTGCAGGTGAGCCCAACTCCTGTCTGCCGTCGAAACGCGTGCCAAGGATGCATTATTTTGCCGTGTTTTGTGGAATTTTGTGTTTTGATTAAATATTTTTTACTTTTCGCCAAAAATTTTATGTTTCGTTTAGACGACTCATAAGTTTGTCGAAGGCTAAGAGTGCGGCGTGTGCGCAGGACCCGCACGAGCGCGAGTACATCGTGTGCGACAAGTACCTGGAGCAGATCTTCGGCTGCGCGCGCATGAAGCTGGCCGAGGTGCCGGCGCGGCTCGGCGCGCTGCTGCACGCGCCCGACCCCATCGTCATCAACCACCTCATCTCCGTGGAGCCGCCGCACGACGCCAAGCAGACCGCGTGCTACGACATCGACGTCGAGGTAGGCACAGCTCGGCGCGGTGGCGGCGCCTCAATGAAGCTGGCCGAGGTGCCGGCGCGGCTCGGCGCGCTGCTGCACGCGCCCGACCCCATCGTCATCAACCACCTCATCTCCGTGGAGCCGCCGCACGACGCCAAGCAGACCGCGTGCTACGACATCGACGTCGAGGTAGGCACAGCTCGGTGCTGTGGCGGCGCCTCAATGAAGCTGGCCGAGGTGCCGGCGCGGCTCGGCGCGCTGCTGCACGCGCCCGACCCCATCGTCATCAACCACCTCATCTCCGTGGAGCCGCCGCACGACGCCAAGCAGACCGCGTGCTACGACATCGACGTCGAGGTAGGCACAGCTCGGTGCTGTGGCGGCGCCTCAATGAAGCTGGCCGAGGTGCCGGCGCGGCTCGGCGCGCTGCTGCACGCGCCCGACCCCATCGTCATCAACCACCTCATCTCCGTGGAGCCGCCGCACGACGCCAAGCAGACCGCGTGCTACGACATCGACGTCGAGGTAGGCACAGCTCGGCGCTGTGGCGGCGCCTCAATGAAGCTGGCCGAGGTGCCGGCGCGGCTCGGCGCGCTGCTGCACGCGCCCGACCCCATCGTCATCAATCACCTCATCTCCGTGGAGCCGCCGCACGACGCCAAGCAGACCGCGTGCTACGACATCGACGTCGAGGTAGGCACAGCTCGGCGCGGTGGCGGCGCCTCAATGAAGCTGGCCGAGGTGCCGGCGCGGCTCGGCGCGCTGCTGCACGCGCCCGACCCCATCGTCATCAACCACCTCATCTCCGTGGAGCCGCCGCACGACGCCAAGCAGACCGCGTGCTACGACATCGACGTCGAGGTAGGCACAGCTCGGCGCGGTGGCGGCGCCTCAATGAAGCTGGCCGAGGTGCCGGCGCGGCTCGGCGCGCTGCTGCACGCGCCCGACCCCATCGTCATCAACCACCTCATCTCCGTGGAGCCGCCGCACGACGCCAAGCAGACCGCGTGCTACGACATCGACGTCGAGGTAGGCACAGCTCGGCGCGGTGGCGGCGCCTCAATGAAGCTGGCCGAGGTGCCGGCGCGGCTCGGCGCGCTGCTGCACGCGCCCGACCCCATCGTCATCAACCACCTCATCTCCGTGGAGCCGCCGCACGACGCCAAGCAGACCGCGTGCTACGACATCGACGTCGAGGTAGGCACAGCTCGGCGCGGTGGCGGCGCCTCAATGAAGCTGGCCGAGGTGCCGGCGCGGCTCGGCGCGCTGCTGCACGCGCCCGACCCCATCGTCATCAACCACCTCATCTCCGTGGAGCCGCCGCACGACGCCAAGCAGACCGCGTGCTACGACATCGACGTCGAGGTAGGCACAGCTCGGCGCGGTGGCGGCGCCTCAATGAAGCTGGCCGAGGTGCCGGCGCGGCTCGGCGCGCTGCTGCACGCGCCCGACCCCATCGTCATCAACCACCTCATCTCCGTGGAGCCGCCGCACGACGCCAAGCAGACCGCGTGCTACGACATCGACGTCGAGGTAGGCACAGCTCGGCGCGGTGGCGGCGCCTCAATGAAGCTGGCCGAGGTGCCGGCGCGGCTCGGCGTGCTGCTGCACGCGCCCGACCCCATCGTCATCAACCACCTCATCTCCGTGGAGCCGCCGCACGACGCCAAGCAGACCGCGTGCTACGACATCGACGTCGAGGTAGGCACAGCTCGGCGCGGTGGCGGCGCCTCAATGAAGCTGGCCGAGGTGCCGGCGCGGCTCGGCGCGCTGCTGCACGCGCCCGACCCCATCGTCATCAACCACCTCATCTCCGTGGAGCCGCCGCACGACGCCAAGCAGACCGCGTGCTACGACATCGACGTCGAGGTAGGCACAGCTCGGCGCGGTGGCGGCGCCTCAATGAAGCTGGCCGAGGTGCCGGCGCGGCTCGGCGCGCTGCTGCACGCGCCCGACCCCATCGTCATCAACCACCTCATCTCCGTGGAGCCGCCGCACGACGCCAAGCAGACCGCGTGCTACGACATCGACGTCGAGGTAGGCACAGCTCGGCGCGGTGGCGGCGCCTCAATGAAGCTGGCCGAGGTGCCGGCGCGGCTCGGCGCGCTGCTGCACGCGCCCGACCCCATCGTCATCAATCACCTCATCTCCGTGGAGCCGCCGCACGACGCCAAGCAGACCGCGTGCTACGACATCGACGTCGAGGTAGGCACAGCTCGGCGCGGTGGCGGCGCCTCAATGAAGCTGGCCGAGGTGCCGGCGCGGCTCGGCGCGCTGCTGCACGCGCCCGACCCCATCGTCATCAACCACCTCATCTCCGTGGAGCCGCCGCACGACGCCAAGCAGACCGCGTGCTACGACATCGACGTCGAGGTAGGCACAGCTCGGCGCGGTGGCGGCGCCTCAATGAAGCTGGCCGAGGTGCCGGCGCGGCTCGGCGCGCTGCTGCACGCGCCCGACCCCATCGTCATCAACCACCTCATCTCCGTGGAGCCGCCGCACGACGCCAAGCAGACCGCGTGCTACGACATCGACGTCGAGGTAGGCACAGCTCGGCGCGGTGGCGGCGCCTCAATGAAGCTGGCCGAGGTGCCGGCGCGGCTCGGCGCGCTGCTGCACGCGCCCGACCCCATCGTCATCAACCACCTCATCTCCGTGGAGCCGCCGCACGACGCCAAGCAGACCGCGTGCTACGACATCGACGTCGAGGTAGGCACAGCTCGGCGCGGTGGCGGCGCCTCAATGAAGCTGGCCGAGGTGCCGGCGCGGCTCGGCGCGCTGCTGCACGCGCCCGACCCCATCGTCATCAACCACCTCATCTCCGTGGAGCCGCCGCACGACGCCAAGCAGACCGCGTGCTACGACATCGACGTCGAGGTAGGCACAGCTCGGCGCGGTGGCGGCGCCTCAATGAAGCTGGCCGAGGTGCCGGCGCGGCTCGGCGCGCTGCTGCACGCGCCCGACCCCATCGTCATCAACCACCTCATCTCCGTGGAGCCGCCGCACGACGCCAAGCAGACCGCGTGCTACGACATCGACGTCGAGGTAGGCACAGCTCGGCGCGGTGGCGGCGCCTCAATGAAGCTGGCCGAGGTGCCGGCGCGGCTCGGCGCGCTGCTGCACGCGCCCGACCCCATCGTCATCAACCACCTCATCTCCGTGGAGCCGCCGCACGACGCCAAGCAGACCGCGTGCTACGACATCGACGTCGAGGTAGGCACAGCTCGGCGCGGTGGCGGCGCCTCAATGAAGCTGGCCGAGGTGCCGGCGCGGCTCGGCGCGCTGCTGCACGCGCCCGACCCCATCGTCATCAACCACCTCATCTCCGTGGAGCCGCCGCACGACGCCAAGCAGACCGCGTGCTACGACATCGACGTCGAGGTAGGCACAGCTCGGCGCGGTGGCGGCGCCTCAATGAAGCTGGCCGAGGTGCCGGCGCGGCTCGGCGCGCTGCTGCGGGGCTCCAGGGGATCCCCGGACATCAAGTTTACTTGCCAGAGAAGTTGACAAATTTCCCAAACAAAATGATAAAATAAACCTTATACCCTGCTCCATTGCAGTTAACGTACATTTTTCCTTGTATTGGTTAAAAATGTCAAACCAAAAAAAACCACGCATCTCCGGCAAAGCGGGTTTGTTAGAGCGGGAACTAAATTTCTGCGCCCCCTTTACTCACCATAAGCAACTTTATATCTAGAAAGAAAGAAAGAAAGAAAGAAAAGAAAAACTGTTTATTTGGTACCAACAACAACAAATATCTACGAAACTTTTACAACCTTTTCGTAAGCGAGTAAGCGCCGAAGTTCCACCTACTTAACTAATCACTTCCTGCTGTTTGTGGAGTGTGGAGTCAGTCGGCGCGTGGCCGGCGCGATGCCACTTGCACGTGAACAGTTCTGTATGTAGTGACACATGGTCGGCAGGTGGACGACACCCTCAAGACGCAGATGAACAACTTCCTGCTGAGCACGGCCAACCAGCAGGAGATACAGGGGCTCGACTCCAAAATACATGAAACTGTAAGTGGACATTATATTCTTCATTATTACATTCTTCCAACTAAATAAGACACATTTGTTGGAATACTGAGCATGTACATTTTGTGCCACAGTATAAATTGTATCAATTAAAGTACAGTAATTAACTATCAAGCTAAATATCGCATCGACCGCGCATGCGCGTGTCACAGACAATAATATGAATGGGCCGCGGACAACGTGCAGATTTGCCGCCAGCCAGAGCCGTGGAAAAGGTCGAACTGTACTATGTATAATGAGAAAAAAATCAAAATCATTTATTCAAAGTAGATACTATAAATTGTACACCTTTTGTTGGTCAGTATTAGTAGTAAAGATGATATAGTGGTGATAATTAATTACGTAAACTACCCAGTATAATATTGTAGTCTTTGACGTAAACTTAAAACTAAAGCTTCTAAACTAAAGAGGATTCCAAACGCGCCCAAGTCTGAAAAGTCTTTGATTTATCATGCAAAATGCCGGAACAAATAGCCGAGTACTCGCACTTGACCGGATGTTCAAGCTGACACCAATGCTGTGGCGCATCGCATGAGTTAGATCTTACAGTTAATCGTGCAAGCTACTATACGCGCTACGCGACACTTGTTCTTTGTATAGAACTGTCGCTACAGAGCTGACGCAGCTTGTGTCGCCGCAGGTGGACACCATCAACCAGCTGAAGACCAACCGCGAGTTCTTCCTGAGCTTCAGCAAGGACCCGCAGCAGTTCATCCAGAAGTGGCTCGTGAGCCAGTCGCGAGACCTCAAGGTACTGTTCTGTTGCTGCAACCGTTTACAGGTCGCTCTGAAATATGTATGTACCACACCACACGCGCGGGGTGCGTGCTGCAGACGCTAACCAGCGGCGTCGCTCTGTTGCAGAGCATGGGCAGCGGCGCGGGCGGCAACCCCGAGGAGGAGCGGCTGTGCGCGCTGTACGCGCAGCCCTGGGCGGCCGAGGGCGCGGCGCGCTACCTGCACGCGCGCCTCGCCGCGCGCCGCCACGCGCTCGACCTGGCGCTCACGCCGCACCACCTGCCGCGCGTCTAGCGCACTGCGCTTGACCCACCTTCGCCCGTCTCATGATCGGATGAGAAGTGTTTTTCAAAGAGGGAAGGATTCTACAGTAGAGTCACTCTCAATTATATTTTATTACTAGACGATGCCCGAAGCTTTGTCCGCGTGGATTGGTCAGGTCCTCTGCAGCATCAAGATTGAGGAGTTGGAATCCAAATTTTTTATGGAACAATGTCGCAAAGTTTCCTTAACGATTAAAAAAAATATTACGCAAATCGGTTCAGAAATCTCGGAGATATGAATGCAGTATGAAAAATGGAGTTGTGTTTTTCAAAGTCGGTTAAAAAAATAGCCTATGTTACTCCTTGGTTAATCCTTTACTTGTCTGTGAAAGCCCCGTCAAAAAAGGTTTAGCCATTCCGAAGATTAGCCCGTTCAAACAGACACGACAATTCAATTTTATTTATTAGACTCTATAGATGTTTGTTAGAATAATTTGCCTACATTTTCAAACTTTAAAGCACGATAACCCTGGATTGACCGAATTTCCTTAGACAACGTTATTTTTTTGTTTGCTATACTTACTTTTGGTCTACGTTTTATAGAAAACACCTTTGATGTGGTTATCAGACGGGTGAAGGTTGCGCGGCGAGATGTTGCACCGTAATATACGATACATTTACATAATGCCAGTGTTTCACTGTCTACGTACGCGCTCCTCTATCCTAATTTGAAACTTTTAATTATAAATATCAGCAGGCCATCAATTTTAGTTAGAGCCGTTTTTCTTGTAATTTTGCTAATCATATAAATGATTAGCAAAATTACAAGAAAAACGGTTTTTTTTGTATGGTGTTCCGCTCGAAGTTTTCGTTAGAAGATTCCATAAATAATAATAAATTTCGATATCATTTACTATACCTACTTACATTTTAAAATCTTAATAAATCTCTCTTTTCAATTTCTGTAATAAGTAGGTACTAGATAGGCATACTACGTATTGACGTAAGGTATAAAGTTCAGCTGTCGAGCTGCGGCGCGGTGAGGACTTGCACGAACGGCAACAATGACGCCTATGAACATTTTATAATCAAGCAATCCTAGTATTTTGACCGATCTACAAAGTTGATAAAAACACTACCGAAGACTGAATAAAGATATAATATTAACATTTGATTAGCATAAAATACTCTCGGTTAATATTTAATTATGATTTAAAAGATAAGCTAAAGTAGGACACGCGAGTGTGGCACCTCTCGCTGTCGCTCCGAGCTAGCTCGTGACGTACGCGACACCCGTCTACACCGATTCAGACTTGTACTTCTAGAATACTTAAAAAACAATACGTACATAATATTATCCATATCTAGTTGTTGCAATTATGGAAAAATATCAAGAATTATGGTGTGATAAAAAAAATATAGAGAAGAGCGAAAAAAGAAAGCTGCATGGTAAGTTAAACAATATTCTGTCTTTTTTGCATTACCGTCGTAAAAAGCGACACTAACTAACTAACTATTACCTACGACATTTTATTTTGCAATCCTTTATCTTTTTATTATGAACAAGTCATTTTATTACCGCCAGATTTGTTCTTGAATATAGTGACTCACAGTACGTAGGATCTTGCAAAGCAAACCATAAAGAGACGCTGTGAAAATTAGTGGCTTAGTGTCAGTCGAGCAAACAACCTGAAGGCTCGCCGCGTACAGGAAGAGAGAAGTTAATCCGAGCCCACATTAGAGCCAGTTTCGCGCGCGCAGATAACACGCGCGGGCGAGCAAACATCATCAAGTTGTAACTCACGAGATAACGATCCGCGACTACAGAGCGCGGCGGAGGCGCTGCTACATTTTGATTTGACTTTCCTTAAAAGAACAGGTTTTTGCTCGTGTTTTTCGACTCTGTTTTGTATGCGTAATGTGATTACTCTATTATTTAATCAGTGTAGTGCATAGCCTTTTTATTATTTCATGAATTCGGCAGTACAATGGCAGCCGCAGTACAGTTGACATAATCAGGAGTGCGTCGACGCGACTTGCTCCCGTGCGGTGCCGGCGTGCTGGTGGCGGTGGAGGCGGACGAGGGACACTGCGGCAGTATGGTGTACGCGGAGGAGCCCAGCCCGGTTATGTTAGACCGTGAGTATTCACCAGTACACCGTACCAGACTTAATACCTATCATGAATATGATAGTGTGTGTCTGTCTGCTACCGTCGCACGGCGTAGCCGTTGAATGGATGTTGACGTTTGGCGCAGACTGTCCGCAGCCGGACAGGCCCCGGGGTGTCAGATGAGATAGGGTTTAAGAATTCACAGGGGATTTTAATTGACCTGAAGTGATGTGGATAAAGCTGCGGGCATCAGATATCTAGTGTCGATAAACAGCATACTAGCTTATAGCTATGATTAAGCTTTGAATAAGTTAAAATTGTTGATGTGGTATCTTGAACGTACTACCTGTTGAGAAATAGAAATAAATTTTAAGAAGTGCTTATGGATTCTCAAGTGAATTTACTATTGTTTTGGAGTGTCCGTCGCGGAGAAGAACCAGCCAAAAACTTGGGGTTTGATTTGGAGATGGTTGTAAAATTATTATGAAAATGAATTCAAATTATGGTTTTTAACATCTTTCTGGCATGTTTTGTCTCATAGAGAGGTTTTGTCTTTTGTTTGAGAGATGTTCTACCTACGGTAGCTTTTAAACGAATGAACCGATTCGAATGCGAATTTTTCTTTCGAAAGCGTGCGCTTTTAATCGGAGACAGCAGTCGCGTGTCGTGCCAGCCGCAGGCGCGCTTCATTGAATTGGTGCACGTTCGGACAGGCGGCAGCGAGGCGGAGGTGGAGGTGCGGCCGCTGGACGGCGCGCGGGCGCGCGGCGCGGGCGGCGGGGGCGGGGGGCTGTGGCGCGTGGCGGCGGCCGAGGCGTGCGGCGCGGCGCTGCTGGTGGCGCTCACGTGCCTGCCGGCGTGCGCGGCGCGGCGGCCGCTGGCGGAGCGCGCGCTGGCGGGCGGGCTGGGCGTGGCGGCGCTGGTGCAGTGCTTCGACCACATCTCCGGCGCGCACTTCAACCCCACCGTGACGCTGGCGGCGCTGATGGCGCGGCGCGTGGGCGCGGCGCACGCGGGCGCGGCGCTGGCGGCGCAGCTGGTGGGCGCGCTGGCGGGCGCGGCGGCGACGTGGGCGCTGGCGCCGGGCGCCGTGGCGCGCTGCGTCACGCTGCCTGAGCTGCGGGTCGTGTCCGTGTACCAGGTGAGGCGTCCGCGCTAGCGAGTTACGCACAAAAGCAACAACGGTTTTGTCAAGTGTCAAAGCGAAGCAGTTATATCATCACAGTATCCTCTGAACCATACGTATCTCACACACACGGAGCACGATAGCGGAACATGCCACGAAATATCTACAATATAAGATGTCGTTAAACCACGAAATAAACTTAAAATCATTAACACGCACATTTCGTTGGCGTGAATTTAAGTTTTTAAAACTTCCGTGAGAGTTCTAATTTGATATACAATTTAATCATCAAGATAACTTTCGTTTTTGTTACAAGTGTCTAGTTTGAATCCCGAGCGAGCGAAGGCTTCTATAATAGAAAAACAGCGTGGTTCGGCTGCGCTACGAAGCCGCTGATTCACCCCGCTGTACACCACGAGTAGTAAGCGATATTGTGGATGTTTCCAGGCGCTGTGTATCGAGGCGCTGCTGGGCGCGGTGCTGGCGCTGGCCAACCTGGCGGCGTGGGACGCGCGCAACGCGCACTACAAGGACTCGTGGCCGCTGCGCATCGGCTTCACCGTCGCCGCGCTGACGTTCGCTGCCGTGAGTGTTGACAGGCGCTGTGTATCGAGGCGCTGCTGGGCGCGGTGCTGGCGCTGGCCAACCTGGCGGCGTGGGACGCGCGCAACGCGCACTACAAGGACTCGTGGCCGCTGCGCATCGGCTTCACCGTCGCCGCGCTGACGTTCGCTGCCGTGAGTGTTTCCAGGCGCTGTGTATCGAGGCGCTGCTGGGCGCGGTGCTGGCGCTGGCCAACCTGGCGGCGTGGGACGCGCGCAACGCGCACTACAAGGACTCGTGGCCGCTGCGCATCGGCTTCACCGTCGCCGCGCTGACGTTCGCTGCCGTGAGTGTTGACAGGCGCTGTGTATCGAGGCGCTGCTGGGCGCGGTGCTGGCGCTGGCCAACCTGGCGGCGTGGGACGCGCGCAACGCGCACTACAAGGACTCGTGGCCGCTGCGCATCGGCTTCACCGTCGCCGCGCTGACGTTATATCCACGATTATCTATACTAATAAATAAAATTGGAGTGTCTGTCTGTAATTTCGAAATAACTACCGCATATTAAGGTCATATGGTTATTTGAACGATACTATAACTGAATCACACGTTTTTAAAATTTTTGTCTGTCTGTCTGTCTGTTTGAAAAGGCTAATCTTGGGAACGGCTGAACCGATTTTGACGGGATTTTCACAGACAAGTAGAGAATTGACCAGGGAGTAACATAGGCTACTTTTTTAACCGACTTTCAAAAAGGGAGTTGTGTTTTTCAACCTATGTACACCGAAATCTCCGAGATTTCTGAACCGATTTGCGTCATTTCTTTTTAATCGATAGAGGAACTTTGCGACATTGTTTCATAAAAAATTTGGAGTCCAACTCCTCAATCCTGATGCTGCAGGGGATCTGACCAATCCACGCGGGCGAAGCTGCGGGCATCAGCTAGTATAAAAATATAATCCTATGCATAGCGAAAAAGTCAAAGGCTCGATCGTCAATTTTGCAGCCTTGCGAAACACACATCTTTTCATCTCACTACAGTGAGGAAAATGCTAGATTAGAGAAGTTTCTATATTAACAGGGCGCAAGTCAGACCGTGAACTTCTACTTCAAGAAGATTATATCTATCTATCTATACTTATAATAAAACTGGAACTGGACGATTTCTGAACATTAAATATATTTTGAAAATTTTAATAGGAGGAAACATTATTATCGATATAGACCACAAAACAATTTTTTTTTTGTGCCCACATCACGCGAAAACTACTTAACGAATTTGAATGAAATTTTATATAGTGGTAGCTCCAGGTTTTATATACTCCAGGTGAACTTATAGGGTAGTTTTCATGCTATCAAAATTTTTATCGATTTTACTCCATAACTTTGTCAAATTTGAACCGATTTTCACAATTATTTTTATTTTACAAAGGATGTACTGTCATGTTAGTATCATTTAGTTTTGTGAAGATGTGATGAATAGTTTCGGAAATGGAGAACTACTCAACGCGTAACAGCGAATCTCGATTGGAAGGCTCATCGATGTGCTTGTGTGCCAGGGCGACGTGACGGGCGCCAGCATGAACCCCGCGCGCAGCCTGGCGCCGGCCGCGCTCGCCGGCGACCTCGCGGCGCTCTGGGTAATGCATCATCTCGTATCATTCTGTAATGCTCGAAAGCGGGATCAAAGCTTTGCGCAACAATGGAGGGGGTGTGTCTATACATAAGTAAATCCTGTTCCTTCAGAATATTCGTGAATTGAAAGTTTTACGAACGACTCGTAGACATCCCTGTCGACACCGAAAACGTTTCAAAACTAGTCAGATGGCAAACGTCGCATTCCGCGGACGTTCACTTATATTGTATTTACAAATGTTTACTTTGTAAATGTGCCAAATGGTAAAATATCATTTATATTTTTATTTATGATTTTACCAAATAATTCGTTTTCCAAATTCCTATTGGTATTTTGTGCATTGGTAATTTGGTATCGTGCGGTGCGCAGGTGTATTGCGTGGGGCCGCCGTGCGGCGCCGCGCTGGCCGCCGTGCTGTACGCGAGCGCGTGGCGCCGCGCGCCCGCCGCCGCGCCGCCCGCGCCGCCGCGCAAGCCGCGCGCGTCCGCCTGACGCGGCGCCGCGCTGGCCGCCGTGCTGTACGCGAGCGCGTGGCGCCGCGCGCCCGCCGCCGCGCCGCCCGCGCCGCCGCGCAAGCCGCGCGCGTCTGCCTGACGCGGCGCCGCGTGTCGCCCGGCCACCGCGCTGTGAGTCCCCGCGCAAACTTTGAGGTTTTACATTAAGTTATTAATTCTTAGGTATATAAGTTAACAAAGTTAAGAAAAATTTTGTCAACCACACATAAAGAGGTTCAATGGTTCAACCTATCACAATGGTTTAAGCTCCGAGTGACGCCGCACAGCGCGCCGCCTCGGCCCAACTGCCGTGGCAGCGAACGCATAAACAAACACTAACTTGACCTGTGTTCAAATTGTATATTAGATAAGTGCCTAAGTTTATTTTTGTGATTTTGTATATAAATTGGAGCTACAGGATTAAAGGAATAACATTAATAATTCAGGTGTGTAATTATGTGGGTGGTTCTAAACCAAATAAATATTCCACACCTAAAATTTAACAACTGTGAATCTATAAATGTTAAGTATTGTTAAATAAATTAACGTTATTATCTAAACTTTCAAATAGACTTTCAGTTTAAAAATCCACAACACTATTCAACTTTTATCGCGGGTCTGAAGTCTGCTGAACGCTCCAAATTACATTTTATTGTTTCACTTGCTGCCGAGCGCCGAGCTCGGTCCCGCCAACCCGGTCCCGAGTCAACGTGGGAGTGTACACCCTACTTGGATATCAATGTATGATGATGACGGTTACGAATCCTATTCCTATATATTATGGCCTAGTGGTCGAGACGTCGGCCTTCCGTCCGCATAGTCGGGGGTTCGATTCCGGGCAAGCATCTCTAACTTTTCAGAGTTATATGAATTATGAGAAATTAAACATCACTCGTTATAACGGCGAAAGAAACCTGCATGCCTGAGAGTTCTCCATAATTTTGTCAAGTGTGTGAAGTTTGCCGCTCCGCACTCGGCCAGCGCGAGCGCGGCGGCCGAACCCCTCTCATTGTGAGAGCAGAGCGCGCTCGGGGCTGATGCTGGTGCTCCAGGGCGCGAAGCTGGAGGCTCCGTCGCGGAAAGTGCTGCACGCGTCGACTGCCGCCCACAAACGGCTCAGAGGCCACTTGTAACAATATCTGAGTTTGCACGTCGCCCGGCAGTCATCATTATGTTGTGAGCCTGAGGGTAGATATTATGTCTATGTTATGAGAATTTCAATCCGGCGGACATTTCAATTTATTCGCACAGTTGGGTATAGGTAGGTGGGTATGTATGTCAAATAAGTAATCTGAATGTTGCCCAATACCTTGAATCCGTGTTCAAGTGAATATAAAATAAATTAGTTATACTAAAGCAGTTAAAAAAAATAACCTTTGGCGCGACCCCCACGTCGCACTGATTCTTAAATAGCGCACTCGATACCAGCGCGTCGAGTATCGATATCACTAGCTAGGTATAGCGATACTCGGTAGTCGTTACACGTAGCTACCCAGCTGCGCTGATACCTAACGCTCGCTATTAGCATAATTTTATTGATATCATATTAAAGTTATAAATATTCAGGAACATTGCTTCGTCAAAGCAAACGACCATTACGTTAGGTATATCTAGATATTTAGTAAGCGAACGTGGTCCGTGGAGACGCACGTCGCCGCACGCACGGCTAATTAATTCACGCCTCATTAGCAGAATCATTACCTAATCATATTACATATTATTTTGCCGATCGTGTCACTGTTCATTAGCTATTTATAGGTACCTACGTATATCGCAGTGCAGGATATTCACAGAGAACACTGGACATGAGCAGGCATTCCCCTCGGCCGCCGCACTGCTGCACTACCACTTACCTAGGGCTTTCGAACATGTCATCATTTGAAATAATTCCTATGAGAACGACGAATTTTTCTTTGAGTATAAACTTAATTTTTACTTATCGATAAGGAATATTAATTGGTGGCATAGAATGCAAAAGTCTGGTCGAGTACCTACGTGTAACACGCATAACAAGCTTAAAACATCTGACACACAGACAAACAGGCGGGCCGGACGTGCCTAGAAAGGTCCCTACAGAACCCTAAAAACGACATATTGCTATTAACGTAGGGAAATAAGTAAATGATAGGTAGATAATATCGATGGAAGTGGAAGACGCATGACGGCGCCGCTGTGTGCGCGCGGCGCGCAGCGGTCGGCGCCGCTGTGTGCGCGCGGCGCGCAGCGGTCGGCGCCGCAGTGTGCGCGCGGCGCGCAGCGGTCGGCGCCAACTGTACAAACCTCAACCTACCTATTTGACTTCGTCTGTGATGGCGTTTGCTGGCGCGCGTGCTGTGCTTGTTTGGAGTGTTTTTTTTTTGTTAAGAGTGGCTGGTTTTTGTGTTAGTTGGTGTTTTTTGGTGGTGGAACTGACTGGGAAGCGCTCCAAATGGGCGCCGCGCGTATGTCGGCGGGCGCCGGCGCAGACGGAGTCCATACTTGTATAAATTCAATAACTTGAAAATATCACAAACTTGACATTGGCTAATCAGAGTAAAGCCAGATTTAAAGGAAAAAAAAAACCTACCTATTTTGTGTACCTACCTTACTGGTCCTCAGATCTTGTAGTAACTCATTTTATCGTGCTTAATTACTTACGCACCAACAATTGTTAAGTTCATCTTCAGCTCTTTTGTACTCATAGATGTAAGAAGTGCTGTACAACCCGGTTGGTTCTTCATCTCGCCCCGCTACAGCTCTGCATCTGCATCTCTATCTCATTCATAGATATTAAAATGGTCCGAATATTTTATGATTCGAATGCGACGGGCAGATTACGGTCGGAGCAAACAGCCGATAGCGCGATAACTGCCGATAGCCGCTGACCCGCGGGCCGCGATAGCGCCGCCCTGCCGTGACGTCACACGACGCGACGGTGCGGCACAGTTCCTTGTGTGTGTTACAAACCTGACTTTACTCCCTAACGAGGGTCGCCTTCGACAGATCGCTTGCAGGAATTAGGGCACACTCCCGTATTGTAGGTATATTTTATTACAATAATACTTAGGTAATATTTCGTTACTCTCATTTTGGTGTGTCGTAGAGAAGTTTGTTCTTCAGTTGTTGTGATTGGCTGAAATCGCGGCGTTGCTGCTGCGACCGCATAGTTTAGCCGTAGCAGTGGGACTTGGGAGCAACGGCAATAGCAGTTTAACAGTAGGCAAGTAGGAATGTGTATCGGACCCTGTTGCGATCGCATAGCGCCCTGAGGCGCAGCTCGTCCGCGTCGCGGCGGATACACGGACTTTCCCGCACTGTTAGGTAAAGAGACATACCAAAATAGTAAGTTCAACCAAGCAAAGGACGATAATCGCAGCTGTCGTGCCGAGGAGGCAGGCTTCGAGCGCCGCCGAGTGACCCGCGCCGATAACACGGCATGCGTTTACACAGCCAGATAAACACGCTACACCAACAACTCATTAGTCAAATTGTAATCATACATCATTCGACGATATGTACCTACCTACTCGACTTACGCAACAAAATCTATTTGATCATGTTCTATGTGTCATGTTCTACGTGGATGCACGCACCGCCGCGGGCGAAGCTTTCACATTGACGTCATACTCTCTACATTCACGAATTCATTTATATTTGCTGTATAGAAACTATCTCAAATTAACAGCAAGTAGAGAGTCATACTTACTTTCAATTATGTGAAAACCATTCAAATTGATAGAAACCTACCTTTTCGTTTATCGTATCAGTTAAAAAAAAATGAAGTAGGTACCCGAGGCGAAGTTGTAGGAGTAAGCTTTGCGATAGTTAATACAACGCTACATTTGTGTTATTTCTTTTATCACAAATTGTTACATCTATGCGAAATAACTGAAAAGTTAATTCGTATAAAAATAAGTCACATAACTAGATATATCTGTCGGAAGCAGCGAAGAGAAGGGCGCAGGCCGCGAAGCTCGCGCGAATCTACCGGTACATCTATAATGGCATTAACGTTATTTCCTCATTTGCATAACGAGTAAGGACACGCGCTCCACTGACCGCAGCCATTCACCAAAAATCCATATAAAGATATTTGAATGCGTGGGTACAAACTAGAGGTTCCTAACTTGTAAATATTTTAATCGGAATAATATTGCTATTTTGGTTTTAGATGGATACATTCCATATCTTAATTCACAAGTGGTACTTATTTCGTCCTGTAAACTAAAATTCGAAATACCTAATGGCATTCTTTTTACAATACTCTAGCCGAAACAGGATGTCACTAGGCCACCGTTTCGTTTGTGTAGGATTTGTGTACAACCGGATTGGCGTCGTTGGGTAACAAATTAAAAATGGTGAACGATCTCGAGCGAGCACATATAGTTACTTCTACCTACTTGGCAGTTTCCCTAGAAGAAGGTTTTTGACACAAGTGAGTGCAGCGGCAGTGTTGAGCTGACGGGCGGAGCGGAGCGGAGCGGCATCGACACGTTCCTAATGCGCTCCAAATCAAGAAGGCGGGGACATGTGTAACGGTCAACAGCTCTTACTTTAATGGATACCTAAATGTCTCCGGCTGAGATCTCAGTTTGTAGGCTTTTGCGTAGCCGGCCTTCTGTCTTATATAGGTAATACTTACTTAATTAATAATATAATTATTACATAGCTCAAGTTTGATACTCATTTGCAATTGTTCATACAGAGGCATACCTACCTACCACTTATCTATTGTGGTTATATACCTAGTACATAACCAGTATTGTAGGTAAGTATAAAACTAACAAATTAAACACACTATTCAAATAATATGGAAGAATATATACTGTAGTCCGTAGGTACAATATTTAAAGAAAAGAAAAGCGTCGATAGTGTTGTTTATAAATCGGCGACAAAATATGAAGACCGCGCTCGCAGCGAGCGGCGAACGCGCGCCGCTGCTGCCAGTCCGAGCGCGGCGTCCGACCTGTCGCCTCGCTCCCCGGCCGCTCCGCTGCTGCTCCCGCACCACCCGCACCCACACCGACATGCCCGGCGACGGTCAGTATCCCCCCTCCCCGGTCCGCCCGCGTGTGCGAGAGATCATGAGCTTTTAAGTTTCGGCACTCAGGAAAAGTTTAAAAAAGTCCACGTGCGTATGAAAATAATTCGGTTTGCGTTCGGAGTTCCGCATTCCGTGTTCACTTATAATTCGTGGTTGAAGTTGTGTGTGTAGAGATCGTCCATAGAGCAGAGCTTTATAATTCTACGGCAGATCTCCACGCGTCGCATTACGTCCCATCCCCGTGAAGGCGGATCGCAGAACTCGGACCTCGGGCGGGCGGCGGCGGCGCGCGCTCGACGCACGGTCTCCTATTTATAATCAGGTGTTTGTTACAAATATAAAAAAGCCGACGAAATAAGAGCCATGTGTCGGTGACGCGCGGCGCCGCGACTTGTGACAACACTCACTACAACGATATATCAAAACAAACGTCAGAAATGTATTTTGTTATTGGAAATATTCAAAGCTCAAATTCATTTAAATATTGAATTACCTACTATTACAGGACATACCTACATCGCCTCCTCGGGCATGCAGTACATAGATTTGCATTAATTACAGCTAGGTAGATACATAACATGGTTAGCACGTAGCATTATTATGATTGAAATTAATCAGTAGTTAGTAGATACTAAAATAATTTTGTCATTGTACTAAGATGAGTAGGTACAAAATTAATACAAGCGTAAATCTAAAATTAAAAAGTATATAACAATTTCCGAACGTTCCTTGAGACAGTGAATTGAAGAAATACCTAACTACCAATCCAGAGCTTTCTAAATTGAAAACACTTTTTCTCACTGGGTGAGGCGACAACGGCTTTTGCTCACTGGTTCTAGGCAATACCTAAAGGCGGCCCTTTTTAGCTAGCTATCTGAAATGTAAGTATTTGTTCACGGGCTCACTGTTTCCTTCGCCGCCAAACACTGCAGCGTGCGCCGCGCGTGTCGTGTGTACGTAGGTAGTAGGTACACACATCGTGATGTGCCGGAGCGGAGTGAAGCTCTCATTGACGATGAGCTGAGTCGCGGAATGTTGGCTCCGATATTGAGACGAGACCAAGTCCGGGGGTAAGTCCCATCAGATCGGTTCAGGAAAAGTTGTTATCCCGAAAATTCAAAGTTCCCACGGGATTTTTGAAAACTTTAAATGTACGCGAACGAAGTAGCGGGAAACATCTAGGGCTAGTTTAAATAATAATTAAATTCAAGTTCATTAAATTCTGATGTTTACTATTTGAATAACAAATACGCAATGTCGATTCTCAAGTGCGTGGTACGACGACGAACAAAGCGGCTCGCGGCGTTCGGTCGATGTTTGCGTACCTAGCTATTCCTCGACGGTTAGCAAACTTAAATAATATAGTAATGTAGTGATAAGTGTCGAAAATTAAAAAAATACCAAACTGCCCAATCCTTAGCGAACGCATTAACATCGAATAACAGGAAACTATAAGTTCATTTCGGGCTTCATTAGGCGAGTAGGTAGGTAAATACTGTGAGGACGATAAGTCGTATAGATAGTGGAAGGAACTCTGGACCCGCGCTCCGCCGCGCCGCGCGGTGTCGCCGCTCGCGATAAGCGCCGGTATCTCTCCAGAACATGTAGCGAATAATTTAAGAGGATTTTAGAACGTTTAAGAATTCATTCCGAGGAACCTTTAAGTTTAACAATACGGAAGTGCCGAGCGCGCTGCGGCCGGCGCGGAGCGGGCGCGGCGACTCGACCGTGCGCAGTGCGCCTAAAGCTAGGCCTCACAGTGCGTGCTCGTTCGATGTTGTTCATTTCAAGCTTGCGCGACGAGCATGTGTCTACGTGAGAAGCCGGCCTAACGTTCGGCGAAGGCAGGCCTGCACACTTCAATATTCATTATATTCATAGTAGTGACCCGTGTAGAGTGGAGGTGTAGCGCGGCGCGCGGGCGCCTGCGGCTCGGACGGCGAAATGTCACCCCAACTCTACCAATAAAATTAGATCGAAAATAAAACCGAACGGTCTACATTCCGATTCAGATTTTTTATAAATAATACTTATCTACTCGCGTTTTCCCAAATAAATTCAATAACATGATCAACCCAGTTCCGCCCCACTACTGAGTACGGGTCTCCTATCAGAATGAGAAGGGTTTAGGCCATACTCTGCCACGCTGGCCCAATGCGTATTGGCAGACTTCACACACCTTTCAGAACATGGAGAACTCTCAGACATGAAGGTTTCCTCACGATGTTTTCCTTCACCGTTAAAGCAAGACGCACATAACTAAAAAGTTAGTGTTGCGTGCCCGGGATCGAACCCCCGACCTCCGATTAGGAGATGGATGTTCTAACCACTAGTCTTAATAGGCACAGCTTAATATTTCTATAACACGTAATATACTTACATGAATGTAAAAAATTCTTAGTGTTTCAATAAATAATTATTTTTCTTACATCTTGTATTTTTTCGCTATTGAGGTGAAAAGTTTTTTGTATCACACGATAGCAAAGTTTTTGTTTCTTGTGCCTTTGAACCCCTCGCTACACTCAGGATTCTAACGTAGAATCACTCGCTACGCTCGTGATTCGTGATTCTATTATAGAATCCTTCGCCCGCTCGGGGTTCAAACTAGGCAAATTAGGTAAATTATTCTCATTTCTATCTAATTTAAAAATCAAAGACGTATCATCAGCAAATAGTACAATATCGCAAGTATTTTGGACAAAATATGGTAGATCGTTTATATATACCAAGAACATGAAGGGACCTAGGATAGAGCCTTGAGGAACACCCATTTAGTTGTCAGTACAAAGGCGGTCAACTTAAATGTTGTAAAGGTCAAGACCCGCGGCCACTCGTCGTACCTAATGAGTACACTAGGTAGGCAATTGGGATTCATCTAGGCATTTCTTTCCAACCACTAATTATTCACCGTTGAGTAGGTAGGTACATTGTAGGTACCTAGCACGTGCAAGTGCTACGTTGTGCTACGTCGCTAAGCTACGGATGTGTCATACGAGCAGAACGTATTCCTGTTGCGTAGCTTAGCTTAGCTCTGGTGGAAAGGGACTCAATGAACCTAAGTTTTTTTTATACATACTTACTATATACCTAGCGAGAGATGCGAGGCGCGAGCTTAGGATTTTTTTTAAATAGAAATATCGAGCAAACGAGCAGGCGGATCACCTGATGTTAAATGATCATATCGCCGCCCGGAGGCCTAAGGCGGGGTCACTGAATAAGGTCACCCCGCTCCCGGCCTCCGACGAGCGCCGTAGGCTGCGCTGATCGGATCGTAAGTTCTGCTCATGAACAAATGAGAGAGAGTATGTACATGTGGTGTCCCGCAGCGGAGGCGGAAGGCGCGGGCGGGACGCGCGGCTGGGCGCGGCGCTGGTGGCGCGCGCTGGTGGCCGAGCTGCTGGCCACGGCGCTGCTGGTGCTGCTGGGCGTGGCGTCGCTGCTGCCGGCGGGCGGCGCGGCGCCGCCGCTGGCGCACCCCGCCTGGGCGTTCGGCTTCGTGGTGCTGCTCAACGTGGAGGCGTTCGGGCCGGCGTCGGGCGCGCACATGAACCCCGCCGTGTCGCTGGCGGCGCTGCTGACGGGCCGCCTGCCCGCGCTCGCCGCCGCCGCCTACGTGGTGGCGCAGCTGGCGGGCGCGCTGCTGGGCGCGGGCGCGCTGGCGCTGCTGGCGCCGGCCGCGTTCCGCGAGGGCGCCGGCGTCACGCTGCCGAACGGCGTGGGCCCAGCGGCGGCGGCGGCGGTGGAGGCGCTGCTGACGGGCGCGCTGGCGCTGCTGTGCTGCGCGCTGTGGGCGGCGCACGAGGCGGGCCGCGAGGACCCCGCGCTCTCCGTCAAGTTCGGCCTCACCGTCGCCGGCCTGGTGTTCGCGGGCGTGAGTCCTCCCCGCTCCCCTCGTCGCACTCCCCCGCGACTGCCCTGCCACATATCCGACTAGTGGCCCGGGCCCTTCTCCGGGATTTAGCTTGTATGTGCTGAAATTCATCAAAATAGGTTTTAAACGATAGACTGTAAATAAGCTAACATACAGACAGATATTTTTTTTTTTTTTTATTTATTTAGTAATAGACTTAATTTAAAGAGAAACATTTTTCACCATTTTTTATAGACCAAAGCACTAGATAAAAAACAGACTGGTGTTTGGAATTTTGCAGCCCAAATAGACCGTAGTCTGTGCTAGGGCTGACAAAAAAGAAAAAAAGATTAATTTATTTTATGATTTTACTCCTATATTTCCATTTTTTACAAACAAAAGAATATAAAAAAAAAAGAATAAAAAAAAAAATAAAAATAAAAAAAAAAAAAATTTTAAAAAAAAATTTTTATTATTGATATAACAGTATGGATTAAAATAGGTCCCTTTTTAGATGTTAAAATCACAGAAATTTTCTTTAGTATCTTTTTGTTAACAAACCGAATGTAACGCAAAAATAACACAGATTTTTTGTAGTTTAGAATCACAAGTGCAGTTGCAGTGAGGGATTCTAAGCATAAGAAAAGAAAAACTGTGCTGTACAATCTGCTAAAATGTTTTATAAAATTCGTAGTCATGTGTGTTTGGTTTCGCCAACCGCGGATAGATGGCGTTGTCGCCCGAGTGCATCGCGCGGTAGTTTGATGCTTGCGGAAGCATACAGTATCGAGTGCAGTATCGATCGTTGTTGTACTCAGTGGTATACGAGTTAAGAAATAAACAACCATATAACCAGTGACCTGAAGTATCATTTTACTGTACACACCTGAAGTTGTAGCGTGTACATATGGTCCTTCGAACCGGATATAGCGGATTATAGGGTTGGTGGTTTGTACAACCTAGTCGGCATCGACGTGGTGGCGGATTGTCATCGATGGTGTCAACCCTGGAGATTGGAGCCAGGGGTTTCAGCCTGAAGAGGAAGAACAGGCTATGACGTCAGCGGCCAGTGGTGGAGCGAGAAGGAAGTTCAACCGAGGACGTCACGAGGACCCGATGACGACACGACCCGACCAGGAGTGCGAAGTTGGTGCGGAATATAGTGAGTGAAGTGTGCCGTGATAAATTGTGAGTACTTTATTAATTACTTATTTTTCAAGCTAATTTGGACCTTCAGTCAAAGAAATAAATTCAAGCAAAATTGGACCTTAAGTCAAAGAAGAAATTAACTTTAACAAATTAAAGCTAGTGCATGGACATAGACTAATTCTCGAAGAAAAGTGAAGTGACGGGGAATCCATGCCCAAATTTCGTCTATGTCTGTAATTCTCAAACACTTAGAAAATTTTCTTGTAGATTGTAACATAGAATTAGTTAAGTTATAATAAGGACTTGTGATTTTCTAAGTTGAACTCTAACTTGTAAAATATTTTGCGTTCTATTTTGGACTTGTGAAATTTTCAAAATTGAACTTTAAGTTGTGTTTATGTTTGTACTACTACTATTTGTTGATTAGTGAGTTATTTGTTTATGCACCACATATAATAGCCATGGAAGTTTTCGATAAACTTCAGGAGGATAATAAGGAGCTTATCTCTAAAGGTAAAGTCAACTTTAGGAAATCACCTAAAGATCGTATAACGGTTTCATATGTAGAGACGCGTTTGGAGGCTTTAGAGAATCAATGGCAATCATTTGTGGACGTGCATAGACAGATAATTACAGAAGTAACTAAGGAAGAATTTGAAACGTCTAATTATTCTAGAAATTCAATCTATGATAGAACGGAGGAAATATATTTTGATTATAAAACTGAATTAAAAGAAACATTACTAAAATTAAAAGGCAAAGTTAAAGCACCCGTAGAGTCAGTAAGTTTGTCAAGTGAAGATAGTAAATCTAAATATTTTGTTAAATTGCCTGAAATTTCCATACCAAAGTTTTCTGGAAAGTACACAGAGTGGACAAGTTTTAGGGATCTTTTTACTTCATTAATACACAACAATACTAAATTAGATGACGTTCAGAAACTACATTATCTTAAGAGTCATTTGTCTGGAGAAGCAGAGCAGCTTTTGAGACATTTTCCCATTACTGATGAAAATTATTGTGTTTGCTGGACTCAGTTAACTAATCGTTATGATAATAAAAAATATTTGGCTAACAGCATTTTACTGCGTTTCATGAGTCAGAAAGCATTGCAAGATGAATCGTCTAGTGCCATTAGAGAATTATTAGACAATATGAACGAATGTCTTAGTGCTCTACAAAATATAGAGATAGACATTAGTAACTGGGACATTATTATCATTTACATTATGAGTCAAAAGCTGGATCCTGAGTCCAGGAAGCAATGGGAATCAAAGGCAAATGAATCTGATGAATTGCCTACTTTGTCTGCTTTTAAAGAGTTTCTTGAACATAAGTTTAGATCTCTAGAGTTTTTGGATGCTAAACCTAAGCCTTCTAATGTGAGCAATAAGGTCAATGTTTTTCATGTAGCGAATTTTAATGGTTCTAATACACCCAATCTGTCCAAATTTAGCTGTCAATATTGTAGAGGCGATCATAAGTTAATGAATTGTAAAGATTTTGCGAAGAGTGACTATAATACCCGGCATAACTTTGTCCAAACTAGTAGGCTGTGTTTCAATTGTATGAGCCCGGACCATTTTGTCTTTTCATGCCGTCAATCCTCTAGATGTAGAGCATGTAGAAGGAAGCACCATTCTCTACTTCACCCCCAAGCAACGGAGAATGTAGAGTCAGAGAAGGTAGAGTCAGAGAATGGAGAGTCGAGTGAGAAAGATGTAGTTGTTTCGTCAGCAACCACATCACAAAACGAAGAAATTGCCCGTTTTTCAAGGGTTTGTAGCCAAGTCCTCTTGCCTACAGCTCTTGTTGAAGTAGAGTCGGGAAGAGGTGCTGATGTAGTTGTTAGATGCTTGTTGGATCAAGGCTCAATGGCTTCTCTAATAACCGAGTCAGCTGTACAAGCATTAGGACTGAAGAAAACTCCCAACACGGTATACATTTCAGGAGTTGGTAATCAGGACAAGTCTGTAGCTTCTATGTCGATGGTAGAAATCAAGCTGAAGTCTATCCATGATCCTCAATACACTTTGGTAGTCAAAGCTCATGTAGTTAACAAACTGACGCCTTTTCTTCCCTCAAAGAAGGTAAACGTTCAGCTATGGCCAGAACTAACTAGGTTGAAGTTAGCTGACCCGAAGTTTGATATACCCAATAAAATAGATTTGCTGCTTGGTGCAGAAGTGCATAGTCAGATTTTAGCTGAAGGTCTCATCAAGGGTCCTCCTGGGTCCCCTGTGGTCCAAAACACTCACTTTGGATGGATCTTATATGGCCAGATTCATGCAAATCCTCAAAAATCTAAGTTGTGCCAAGAAAACAGTGTCATGGTCAGCATGCACACTCAGATAAATGAGAATGATATGTTGAAGAAATTCTGGGAGCCAGAACCACATGATATTTCATCCAAGGAGAAATTTCACGCTCGGACGGACTCTCCCGTAGTACTTGCGTCGCGTAGCAGTCAGCGAAGTAGATGGAAGACCTTCAATGCTAATCGTAGATCGGATATTTTGAGAGCTGTCGAAGATCGCGATAGTTTAAATTTGTGGAAGCAAGGTTCCTCTTGGCTAAGCAAGGTTAAAATAAATTACAGTCCACATAAAGAGTGCCAAGATACCAAACTAGTAGAGAAAGACAGACAGACATCACCGAAATCTTTTTGTCGTATTTCGCCATCTAGTCAATCCATCGTACGTCCGATGGGTCAGTTTTCTCACTCAGCTAGATGGCTATAGGACGTAATCGTTGGCAAGCATGCTGGTTCGGACAATGTTACGCATGATGTGATAGGTAGATACAAGATCACTTTTGTTGTTAGCGATTAGTCACTGACTTACAACCATCTTATAGATATCTCTTGTAGCCAAGAATTTGAGAATTTTGTAATTTAGTTCCTAAGTATTTTGTTAAGTTGTAAGCAAATTGCTTTCTAGTGTAAGTTAAATTTAAGGTTGTCATAATGTGTTACTTCTATGAAATTATTCTGTAGAGCCACCATGGACTAGTGATTAATGATCATCAAATTGTTAAGTTCTATATTTGTTATACTAGTTACTTATGAACCAGCAGCGGTTCATGGTGGGCGGAATGTACAATCTGCTAAAATGTTTTATAAAATTCGTAGTCATGTGTGTTTGGTTTCGCCAACCGCGGATAGATGGCGTTGTCGCCCGAGTGCATCGCGCGGTAGTTTGATGCTTGCGGAAGCATACAGTATCGAGTGCAGTATCGATCGTTGTTGTACTCAGTGGTATACGAGTTAAGAAATAAACAACCATATAACCAGTGACCTGAAGTATCATTTTACTGTACACACCTGAAGTTGTAGCGTGTACATGTGCTGTCGTGCGATACCGCTGATTTTAGAAGAGAATTTACATACAATTTTTTTACCTCAATAGCGAAAAAATACAAAATGTAAGAATACCTAGGTAAGTAGGTGATGGTAGGTAGGAACTAGATATAGTTATTTTCACACGGCTTTCCCGAAAGAAAGCTAAATAAAATTCAGCGTTTGTGATGGTGTTATGAATGTAGCCCTTTACATGAATATTTTCGAGGATATTATAGACCCACCAAAAACATTTCATGTAAAAAGGTAGCCAAGACTCACAAGTTCATAATGTTTGCACTGTTAAAAAGTTATGAGATCTCTAGTAGAGCCAAGCCCCTAGCTGAGCTTAGATTTGTGCTGGCCATGGGAGCTATCCCAAGTCCAAAGTATATAGCTTTTAAATGTTCTTGACTATATGACATTTATAACAATAAATAACAAATCACTCTACTTACAAGCTCTGATTCTACAAACCCTACATCTTGGTAAAAAAGGACGGCTTGGCCGTTTAATGTTCGTAAAACTAATACATGACATAACATATTTTAAGGCCATAAGGAATAGTTTGTTCGACAATTACTAATTTGTATTGTACTTCGTGATGGTCGCAGAAGCTATTCCGGGCTTAAATGTTATTTCAGATAAAAAATCCACGAACTGTAAACGGCCAAGCCGTACTTTTTTACCAAGATATAGGGTTTGTAGAATCAGAGCTTGTAAGTAGAGTGATTTGTTATTTATTGTTATAAATGTCATATAGTCAAGAACATTTAAAAGCTATATACTTTGGACTTGGGATAGCTCCCATGGCCAGCACAAATCTAAGCTCAGCTAGGGGCTTGGCTCTACTAGAGATCTCATAACTTTTTAACAGTGAAAACATTATGAACTTGTGAGTCTTGGCTACCTTTTTACATGAAATGTTTTTGGTGGGATTTCATTTCTTTTTGGCAGGTGCCCTAGATTTTTTTTGGATCTATTTCTTGTAGGTACATCATTTACATGGCCCACTCTCTATCGTTACCTCTTTTTTTTAAAGCTTTTATTCAACTTGCAATGTACTCGTATGTAAATATGTTTGTTCGGGTGGAATCTTGCAACTCAATTTTGAAGCAGATATACCAAACTTCAGTCTTTTAGGACTTCAGGAAACACAGATACTTGGTACGTTTGATAAATCTGCCACGGACATCTTATCTTGAAAACTTTAGTATTCGAGTAACAGATTTTACAGATATGCATCTCATATACGAGGGGATGAAGGGGGACCCGATTTCTTAATTTATCTGTTGTTCATAATTCTTGAAATTCCTGCTTAATGCCAAATTTCAGTCTTCTAGGACTTCAGAAAGTACCCTAGAATTTGTGACTAGAAGTTTTGACTGTCAATAAATCTGAAACTATAAAAGTTAGACAATTGATAGTCAATGCGTTTAATAAATCTGCCGAAGACATCTTATCCTGAAAATATATCAGCATTCTAGCGACAGAATTTACAGATTTGCTTCCCCCATAAGAGGCGTAGAGGGGGGGAAATTTCCAATTTCTTAATTTTCCTGTAGTTTGTATGCAATTTCTAGTCTACATACCAAATTTCAGTCTTCTAGCACTTCGGGAAGTACCCTAGAATTACAGACTAGAAATTTTGACTGTCAATAAATCTGAAACTATAAAAGCTAGACAATTGATACTCAGTGCGTTTAATAAATCTGCCAAAGACATCTTATCCTGAAAATATCAGCATTCTAGCGACAGAATTTACAGATTTGCTTTTCTCATAAGAGGCGTAGAGGGGGGGCAATTTCCCATTTCTTAATTTTCCTGTAGTTTGTATGCAATTTCTAGTCTACATACCAAATTTCAGTCTTCTAGCACTTCGGGAAGTACCCTAGAATTACAGACTAGAAGTTTTGACTGTCAATAAATCTGAAACTATAAAAGCTAGACAATTGATACTCAGTGCGTTTAATAAATCTGCCAAGGACATCTTATCCTGAAAATATCAGCGTTCTAGCGACAGAATTTACAGATTTGCTTTTCCCATAAGAGGCGTAGAGGGGGGGCAATTTCCAATTTCTTAATTTTCCTGTAGTTTGTATGCAATTTCTAGTCTACATACCAAATTTCAGTCTTCTAGGACTTCGGGAAGTACCTTAGAGGTTTTGAGTAGAGGTTTTGATGATCATCAGTGAGGGACGAAATCGGCGTATTTTAGGTATCAATAAATCTGTAACTATAAAAGCTAGATATTTGATACTTGGTATATTTGGTAAATTTGCTGAGGACACCTTATATTGAAAATTTCAGCTTTCTAACGTCATCCAGACCGAAGTTATGACGGGTCGAAAATACGGCGAAACACTTCGAGAAAAAGGTACGTAGCGCCCCGGCCGCCGTTTGGCTCGTCTTGGCGGGGGCACTGCCGTGCCCCCTGATTTAAAATGCAGGGACATAATATCACATAGCGGTTGCGGCGGTGCCGGCCGGGCGCGGCTTTAGATGTAACTCAATGATATTTACGCCATGTCCCTTCCGCAGGGCGCCATGACGGGCGCCAGCCTGAACCCGGCGCGCAGCTTCGCGCCCGCGCTGCTGCAGAACTGCTTCCAGCATCACTGGGTAAGTACACGCGCCTATCTGCCTCACTATCCGTTCGACACGCCTGTCCCGCCGCAGCCTGAACCCGCTCTGCTGCAGAACTGCTTCCAGCATCACTGGGTAAGTACACGCGCCTATCTGCCTCACTATCCGTTCGACACGCCTATCCCGCCGCAGCCTGAACCCGCGCTGCTGCAGAACTGCTTCCAGCATCACTGGGTAAGTACACGCGCCTATCTGCCTCACTATCCGTTCGACACGCCTGTCCCGCCGCAGCCTGAACCCGCTCTGCTGCAGAACTGCTTCCAGCATCACTGGGTAAGTACACGCGCCTATCTGCCTCACTATCCGTTCGACACGCCTGTCCCGCCGCAGCCTGAACCCGCTCTGCTGCAGAACTGCTTCCAGCATCACTGGGTAAGTACACGCGCCTATCTGCCTCACTCTGTACCCACTACCTATCTGTTCCACATTCTCTTCTCGGTAAGTTTAGGTACCTATTTGTTTATTTCTCACAGAAAATAGATGCCAAATAAGTGTAGTACGTGACAGATCGGTGGATATGAGGTAGGGGACGCCCCGCACACCCACGCTCGCCCGCACTGGATTGTCGCGGGGGGCGTGCGGGGCGATCCCACCCCGATTGCCATCTCGACCTGTTGCGTGCGTATAGGTATTAGTTTCGTATAAGAACAAGACCTGCCTGTCTAAATATTTCCTCTCATGTGTTTCTAGCACATATTTACCTATTTACCTACCAGTAGGTAGCTGACAGCTGGCGAGCCCGTCACTACAGCTCGAGACAATACGCTGGAGATTATACTACTTAGGTGTATTTGTTTAGTAGGTACTAGGTAGCAGCGGTTTGTAAACTGCACATTGGAATAAGTAAATAGCAAACTACGAGTAAATATCAAAAGACAACTTTATTGGTTATAACAAGTAGGTAAGTAATAATTATTATTCTATGTATATAGGTGGTAGGTAGGCGTAATATACCTAATGTAATAGTATTTATGAGTAGTCCCGCTGGTCGATGTTACGATGCTACGGGATGTGACGTCATCATAAATTCAATATGGCGAACTCCTTCAACTTTTAGGATTAAGGATAGGATTAGATTTATAGGATAGGATTTAGGATTTCAATTGCAATTCTTTAGGAATTTTATAAGATCAATTTTATACAGGAAATCATTCATCTCTGATTCATCTCATCATCATTTTTGAGAACTTTGACCTTGAATACTTTTTTTTTCAATGGTGTTCCCAACATTCGAACCAATTTTTAGCTCCAGTTTAAGAAGTTAATTAAAGTATCGACTATTCTCACAAATTAATCGATAATTTAATTAATTTCTTAAACTGGACCTTTTCAAGTAAAGATTTTTATATATACCTGTGAGGATGATACTGCCACTGTCGGAATCAGAATGCCATAAGCCTACGTTGTCGTATTAGTTTACAAATTGCAAAAAACCAAATTAAATTTGAATTTCGCGGGCAAGCCGGTCTCATGCCCCTTAAGGGATAACTCCCAGATGTTGAATGCAATAATTTGATGGATTCGGCGACGTGCAGGTGTACTGGGTGGGGCCGCTGGGCGGCGCCGCGGCGGCCGCGCTGCTGCACCGCTTCGTGCTGCTGCCGCCCGCGCCGCGCGCCCCGCGCGCCGCGCGCGCCGAGGACCTGCCGCTGCACGACAAGCGCGACCACTGACCGCACCCTGCCACTACACTGCTGCACAAACCTCCTACTAACGACAGTTCTGTTCAAATCATGTAACTCCTTCGGCGGCAGAGTGGCGCCCTTCGCCGGAACACGAGGCCGGTTTCAAGTGAACCACCAAGTTTTCTTAAAATGGTTATGTCTTTACGCTACGCTAAGCCACGGACGCGCGACGCGCGGCGCCACAGCGGCTCCCGCAACAACTCCCGTTGCGCGTCGCGTGCCCGGACTCAGTCCTTACAGGGTACGAGCTGGATTGTGTATATTCCAGTCTCCAGTCGTTGTTATGAGATTCGTAATAATTATTATTAATTGTAATATTCTTGTTTCTGTTATTATGTAAAATTTTATACCTAATTATAATAATTATCTATTAAGAAATTGTAAGTAATTTTTCAAATGTGACACTTTTATTGTTCGTAACTTTTATCATTTTACTCGACAAGCCAAAAATAAAAATTCATTAACATCCAAAATGAACGGCAGGCTGCCTTGTGTTGTGATCTGCCTGTGCAGGCCTGGAGGCATCAGGTCGAGGAGTTGGAACTTGGAGTGTAGTGACAAAGTGTATTAATGTGACAAGTACTGGTACTACACCCTGTAGAGATAGTGATATATTTTTTCATATATCCAATGCCAAAAGTACCATGGAAATCAGCCCAGTAGTTTTAAGAAAAACGGTAGCAAAAAATCATATCATAGACATTAAACTCTGTTAGGTAGGTACATCATCACTCATCATCATCTCACTAGCTCAAAAAGGGCACATTTGCCTAAAACCAGAGAGTAAAAGTTGTTTTTCTCACCTAGTCAGAAAAAGTTTTGAATTTAGAGCACTCAGGGTTTGCATTAGCATTTTTTCTTTCACAAGAAATATTTGGAAATTTTGGATGGATAGTGGGATACACAATTTTCCAAATGTTTCTTGAGACAATGAATTGAAGAAATACCAATTTGTTCTAAATTTAAAACACTTTTGTGAGTGCACACTGAGTGAGCAAAAATGACTATTGCTCACTCTAGTGATGTGAAAAATAAAAGTATCCATAGGAGGTGATCAACTGTATTATATTTCTGTGGTAATCCAGAGGTCAGTAAGTTAGATTTTTAAAAATATGAATGAACTTTCTCCCAGCCTGGGTTTCATGCTTCTAAGGAACTCTAACATGAAGATTGAGTGCAAGGAACATAATGTTTACTCTGTGGAGATTGAGGGGGCAGTTTTTAGAAACAAAAACTATTGGAAGTAAATTTTAAGCCAGTTTTTCTTTCGAAACTGCTTTTTCTGACTTATCGTCATCTCGGTCACCGAGGCAGTATAGGACTCTAGGAACATATTCGTGAAAAACTGCAACACTAATATTTGACATTATTTAATACAAAATAAATACAAGTGCACAAGCCATCGCGGCCCTCATAAGCGCTTGAGGATGCGGCGGCCGGGCCCGTCGCGGCGCGAGCGCTTGGCGCGCGGCGCGTCGGCGGCGGCCGCGGAGGCGGAGGCGGAGGACGTGGCGTCGGGCGCGTCGGACGTGGCGCGCGCGTGGATGTCGGTGTAGAGCTTGGCGCGCGCGAAGTAGTCGTCGTAGCGGTCGCGCAGCAGCTGCGCCGCGTCCGCGTTGAGCGCCGACTCGGCGTTGGGCGCGATGAGCAGGCAGCGCACGGCCAGCAGCGCGTGCGCCAGGCCCAGCTCCGGCCGCCAGTCGCGCTTCAGCGTGTCCACGCACACCTCGCCCGCCGCCGACACGTTGGGGTGGAAGATGCGCGTCACGAAGTAGGCGCGCGGCGGCGCCGCCGGGAACTCGCGGCCCAGCGCCAGCCGCACGCGGAACACGCCGCCCGCGTACGGCGTGTCGGCTGCAACACACCACCCACTCCTTCATACTGATGCTCTCATCATAGCTTCAGCAAGGGAAACTACCTCTGCCTGCAGGTTGCATGCTAACTGGTATTCAGCTTATCCGCCTAAATTACTATTCAGACCTAAATTACCAGATAACAGATGGCTATCTATTAAAAAATACAAAATATCAAATATAAAGAACCTACCAAATTTTGTTAAGTAGCTACCTACTATATTTATGTCACAACAAATATTAACAGTAGTCACAAAATTTTCATTCTAAAACTTAGAAAAAACTCATACAGCACTAATGGCAAATTGTGGTAATAATGTTTCTGCATTTCTGGTGACAAGTGGTATCTCTTGTCTTCATAAATGAGGCCAACTTCAGAAAAAAGTCTTTAGCTGCACACACTGCTGCAGAGTGTTGAAAGATAGTTTGTGTGATTGATTAAATTTGGGTGTTGTGTAGCAGGCAGGTGTTGTTCTATTGGGCAGAATATCCTCCGCTGTATATTCTGTATTACCGCCAGCTACGAGGCTAGCACAATATCCAGAATCCGGCCAAACAGCTATCTGTTTCATCTCTACCCTGTATATACCTACTATGCATGTAGCTGCATACCTACTATGTAGCTCATTCCCAACAATAATATCTGAATTGTTGGTCGACATACAAGTTGATGGTAAGTTGACGTACTATGGCATTGTTCAGAATGGCTATTGTACGCATTATTGACAAGGTGCAAGCTAGTCGAGTGCAGCACTGACCCGGGCCGTCGATGAGCGCGTGCACGTCGCTGAGGTCGTCCTCGCGCAGCAGCACCTTGACGCCGGCGGGCGGGCTGGCGGCCAGGCGCCGCAGCTCGCGCGCCACGCCGCGCAGCACCTGCGGACACACGTTCTCCACGTTGGACATGCTGCGCCGGTGCGCCCACGCCGCACACACGCTACACCATCACACGGACGCTGGCCGAACACCGCACCACCGCACTTCACTGCCGAATGTCGATACTAACGAAGTGAATTACTTGACCACTTTCACTATGGCAAAAACGAGATTAGTTTTGCACAATTTATTGTATTTCTAGATTTCTTCTGCGTTATTCGGAACGATAGAAATTAGAAGTTCGTTGGAAGAAAATAATGAAAATAATAATAATAAATAATACATCTGTCGGTCACTCCTAATATAATCCTACTCTATGGGTCACTCTTGACTCTATGTCAAGAAATCATAGATTAGTCAAGAAAGGTAAAAAGCATAAAAAGACTATTCTTATCATAGACAAAGTTCTAGGAAATTCTGTATCTGGGTAACTTTAGAAAATCATTTTGACGGTCTGATGATGATGGATTCGTGACGTTCGATGATCGTCTGGTGCAGCCACACGCCCGTCTTTCATTCGTTACCCATGTTCGTTACGTGGTTACAACCTAAGATTACGACTAGATATTATTAGGACAGTAAAGGACACTAAATAAATTAAAAGTGTCAAACAAAAAGAGATAAATTATAGGTATGTGGTATTAGCTATTATTCCATTTTCTATTGAGGCTATCCTATATTTGAAAAGTACTCTCTGATTGAGGCGTATCTCATAACGTTTGACGCGTTTACAATGTTGCCCGGGACAACGTGTACTGAAAATCACAGTCATGATTTAATAAGGTACCTACATAAGATTATTTCTTTAATTTAACCCGTGATTGGTAATTAGTCACTAGTCAGGTACCTTAAGGGTACCTTGGGTACCTACATGTTAAGTGGGCTCTACACTCACGGCGCGAAGTCACGCCGTGAATGTATGCCGCGATTCTTCACAGTCTTGCTCGTGACTATGGACGAAACCCTTTGTCGCGGACCAAAAACCGACACTGATCGGGGAAAGGCGCGAAGCGCGAACGCGAAGGCATGAACAACATCTACACTCGTGATTCGCAGTTGTCGCGGGCTTTCGCGGCCGTTCGCGCCGCGAATGTAGAGCCGATGATTGGATCTGTGATTGGATCATACTCTTTGGGCTAATCTGTGTAAAGCCAAGCCAGACGAGAGATAAAAAAAGGCTTTTTCCCATGCCTTTTCCTGAAAGGGATAAAATCAACATCATCATAAAAAAAGGCCTCAAAAGAGTCATATCCAGGAATCCAGGGCTGTAAAATAAATTAAAAAAAAAGAAGAGATTAAAAAAAAGTCCGATAAATTTTGGAAATACTTTTTTTGTGTTTTCTGGGCCTTGGTCTGTGGCTTTTGTTTCTGGTCGGTGGGCCAGGCTAATGTTTTTACTTTTTATGTTAGTTTAGAAATAGATCTCTGTCTCTCGTCGCTTTTTTCCTAGTCGGCGGTATATTTCTTGTTGGTTCATATCACAGGTTTAGGTGCCGGTACATTTGTCTTAAAGTTACAATTACTTCGGAAATCGCGACTTCGGGAGTCATGTCCTCAACAGCACACAGTAGTTCCGATGACTCGGATGTGTCGGCACTGTCGGACTCGTTCCATAACTCAAAATCAAGTTTCCGTGTGAGCATCTGCCTGCGCCGGTACTTCAGCGACGTGCGCGCGCGCGCCTTCGTGCTGGCGCGGCCGGCGCGCCGCGTGCGCTGGCTGCAGCGGCGCCTGCGCCGGCTGTTCGCGCTGCGCGGCGCCTTCTGCCTGCGCGCGGCCGGCCACCTGCTGCCGAGCGCCGAGCCGCTACGCCTGCTGCGCGCCGGGGAGCGCGTCGAGTGAGTGCACGTCCGCTTGACATCCAATGCTCTTTTATATCTCTGTCCATGGTTCCTGCCAAGTATGACTTAAATACCTTCAAGGCAAGGATAAACGTCAACCTAGATTATTGCTGTTACTCAGGCATGGTCGTCGGCAAGCGCAAGCCTATCTCAGGGACTCGGACTTTGCTTAGAGACTTAAGACAGAGTTCAAACGAGCCAGACGTATATATCTTACCTAAATCTGTCTCGCTTTAACTCAACTGAAGTCAAAGCAAAGTCAAATTACACTATAAATGTCACACTCAATGTAAACAAACTGGTCAAGTGCAAGTTTGACTCGCATATGAAGGGTTCTGTACCATCATACTAAAAGTAACTACCTAACTCTTTTATATAGAACATTAGATTTAATAAATTAATTTTTTTGTGAACACATTTTAATATTTTCAGTTTATTTTAATATTTTAGTTTTTAGATTTTTTCCCTTAAGTGTGCTATAAGACCTATCTACCTACCAAATTTCATGATTCTAGGTCAAGGGGAAGTACCCTACAGGTCATCTTGACAGACACCATGGGCCGACAGACAGACAACATAGTGATTCTTTACAGGTTCCTTTTTCCTTTTGAGGTTGGAAACCTAAACAATAAGAAAAATCTGTAGCAAGCTTTGACTCGACTCAGACTTAAGTTTCAGTTCAAACGAGACAGATTTGTGCAGTGACATTACACTCTCTCATCTTAAATGTGAGAAGGTAACATCTGATGTCGCACATAACTAAATAGTGTTACCGGAGTTTATCCATAGAGTTGCATGTGGTTGTCGTTTGTTATTTTAAATAATTTGTGTTAGGAATAGCTTTTTCCCATGACTCGGTTCCCACAGATTAAGATTTTTAAAACATTCCATTGAAACTCAAAATCTTCAGTGGGGGTCTATTTTAAAGAGATATATTGATATGTCAGTCTGCATTAGTTCTCACGCATCATACACATTACTTGTTTCAGAGTGATACCCTTACCTGAGGCACACGGGGAAAACCAAATCAGACAAGTTGCTAATGCACACATTGAAGCCAAGGAATCTCCATCTGAAGAGAAAACAACCACAACCACATCGTTCAGTGCGGACATCACAGTGTGCAATGGATCTCTTTACAATGGAGATGACCACGACATGGAAACAAACAACACCGCCAACACCGACAGCGCGAGGCTCGGCGAGCGTGACACCCAGAGCGTGGCGGAGCCGCCGTCCACAGTGGCGGATGTCTCGGCCGAGGACGCCTTGGATTCTGCTCCCGGAGACACTCTGCAAGCAACAGTCACCGATGTGAGCGCCGGTGACGAGGGCTCTCTGCTCAGTCTGAAGCGCCGAGCGCTGGCGCTGCTGCACACGCTGGACGAGGGCCCGCCGCCCCCGCGCCGCGCACGCCGCCGCGTGCGCCGCCGCCGTCGTGCTCCAACGCCGGTGCCCGCCGAGCCGCCGCCCTCGCCCTCCGCGCCGCTCCGCTCTCCCGACGCCTCGCCCTCCGCGCCGCTCCGCTCTCCCGACGCCTCGCCCTCCGCGCCGCTCCGCACTCCCGGCGCTTCGCCCTCCGTGCCGCTCCGCTCTCCCGACGCCTCGCCCCGCGCCGCGCCGCGCGACGTGGCGCAGAACGAGGACGCGTGCGTGAGGAAACCGAGAATGGTACACTCGCTCGATCTGGACATCATTTAATAATGATAAGCATACAGCCTAGTGATCTGTATCATTATAGCAATAAACTGTGTTACCAGTGAATGCGTTGTTTAAAATTATATTAATGTTAAATAGTACCTCTTCTCTCTCTCTCCTAAATTAGTACCTTTTCTTCTTCTCAACGTGCAGCAAATGTTTTTTTTTTCAACATGCAGCAAATATGTCGAGTAATTTCTCAAAACCAAAGCCAAAAAAATGGTTCTCTAACATCACTTCTGAAAGTTACAGCCCCTTTATCTCCTGAACTCATGTAATGAAAAATATGGAAAAATTATATTGTATTAGCCTATATAACCACAAACATATACATGAAATCAGGTCTACTATGGAATAAATATCTGACGAAATATAAGCGACCAACATAACGTGTAGTTGACAGGTAGGCCAATGGGAACAAAGTGCACAGATGACAGCAGCATACATAACTTTGTAAACTTAAGGACCAACTGCTAACCGTTAGGTTATGTTAGGTTATGTTAGGTTATGTTAGGTTATGTTAGGTTATGTTAGGTTATGTTAGGTTATGTTAGGTTATGTTAGGTTATGTTAGGTTATGTTAGGTTATGTTAGGTTATGTTAGGTTATGTTAGGTTATGTTAGGTTATGTTAGGTTATGTTAGGTTATGTTAGGTTATGTTAGGTTATGTTAGGTTATGTTAGGTTATGTTAGGTTATGTTAGGTTATGTTAGGTTATGTTAGGTTATGTTAGGTTATGTTAGGTTATGTTAGGTTATGTTAGGTTATGTTAGGTTATGTTAGGTTATGTTAGGTTATGTTAGGTTATGTTAGGTTATGTTAGGTTATGTTAGGTTATGTTAGGTTATGTTAGGTTATGTTAGGTTATGTTAGGTTATGTTAGGTTATGTTAGGTTATGTTAGGTTATGTTAGGTTATGTTAGGTTATGTTAGGTTATGTTAGGTTATGTTAGGTTATGTTAGGTTATGTTAGGTTATGTTAGGTTATGTTAGGTTATGTTAGGTTATGTTAGGTTATGTTAGGTTATGTTAGGTTATGTTAGGTTATGTTAGGTTATGTTAGGTTATGTTAGGTTATGTTAGGTTATGTTAGGTTATGTTAGGTTATGTTAGGTTATGTTAGGTTATGTTAGGTTATGTTAGGTTATGTTAGGTTATGTTAGGTTATGTTAGGTTATGTTAGGTTATGTTAGGTTATGTTAGGTTATGTTAGGTTATGTTAGGTTAGGTTAGGTTAGGTTAGGTTAGGTTAGGTTAGGTTAGGTTAGGTTAGGTTAGGTTAGGTTAGGTTAGGTTAGGTTAGGTTAGGTTAGGTTAGGTTAGGTTAGGTTAGGTTAGGTTAGGTTAGGTTAGGTTAGGTTAGGTTAGGTTAGGTTAGGTTAGGTTAGGTTAGGTTAGGTTAGGTTAGGTTAGGTTAGGTTAGGTTAGGTTAGGTTAGGTTAGGTTAGGTTAGGTTAGGTTAGGTTAGGTTAGGTTAGGTTAGGTTAGGTTAGGTTAGGTTAGGTTAGGTTAGGTTAGGTTAGGTTAGGTTAGGTTAGGTTAGGTTAGGTTAGGTTAGGTTAGGTTAGGTTAGGTTAGGTTAGGTTAGGTTAGGTTAGGTTAGGTTAGGTTAGGTTAGGTTAGGTTAGGTTAGGTTAGGTTAGGTTAGGTTAGGTTAGGTTAGGTTAGGTTAGGTTAGGTTAGGTTAGGTTAGGTTAGGTTAGGTTAGGTTAGGTTAGGTTAGGTTAGGTTAGGTTAGGTTAGGTTAGGTTAGGTTAGGTTAGGTTAGGTTAGGTTAGGTTAGGTTAGGTTAGGTTAGGTTAGGTTAGGTTAGGTTAGGTTAGGTTAGGTTAGGTTAGGTTAGGTTAGGTTAGGTTAGGTTAGGTTAGGTTAGGTTAGGTTAGGTTAGGTTAGGTTAGGTTAGGTTAGGTTAGGTTAGGTTAGGTTAGGTTAGGTTAGGTTAGGTTAGGTTAGGTTAGGTTAGGTTAGGTTAGGTTAGGTTAGGTTAGGTTAGGTTAGGTTAGGTTAGGTTAGGTTAGGTTAGGTTAGGTTAGGTTAGGTTAGGTTAGGTTAGGTTAGGTTAGGTTAGGTTAGGTTAGGTTAGGTTAGGTTAGGTTAGGTTAGGTTAGGTTAGGTTAGGTTAGGTTAGGTTAGGTTAGGTTAGGTTAGGTTAGGTTAGGTTAGGTTAGGTTAGGTTAGGTTAGGTTAGGTTAGGTTAGGTTAGGTTAGGTTAGGTTAGGTTAGGTTAGGTTAGGTTAGGTTAGGTTAGGTTAGGTTAGGTTAGGTTAGGTTAGGTTAGGTTAGGTTAGGTTAGGTTAGGTTAGGTTAGGTTAGGTTAGGTTAGGTTAGGTTAGGTTAGGTTAGGTTAGGTTAGGTTAGGTTAGGTTAGGTTAGGTTAGGTTAGGTTAGGTTAGGTTAGGTTAGGTTAGGTTAGGTTAGGTTAGGTTAGGTTAGGTTAGGTTAGGTTAGGTTAGGTTAGGTTAGGTTAGGTTAGGTTAGGTTAGGTTAGGTTAGGTTAGGTTAGGTTAGGTTAGGTTAGGTTAGGTTAGGTTAGGTTAGGTTAGGTTAGGTTAGGTTAGGTTAGGTTAGGTTAGGTTAGGTTAGGTTAGGTTAGGTTAGGTTAGGTTAGGTTAGGTTAGGTTAGGTTAGGTTAGGTTAGGTTAGGTTAGGTTAGGTTAGGTTAGGTTAGGTTAGGTTAGGTTAGGTTAGGTTAGGTTAGGTTAGGTTAGGTTAGGTTAGGTTAGGTTAGGTTAGGTTAGGTTAGGTTAGGTTAGGTTAGGTTAGGTTAGGTTAGGTTAGGTTAGGTTAGGTTAGGTTAGGTTAGGTTAGGTTAGGTTAGGTTAGGTTAGGTTAGGTTAGGTTAGGTTAGGTTAGGTTAGGTTAGGTTAGGTTAGGTTAGGTTAGGTTAGGTTAGGTTAGGTTAGGTTAGGTTAGGTTAGGTTAGGTTAGGTTAGGTTAGGTTAGGTTAGGTTAGGTTAGGTTAGGTTAGGTTAGGTTAGGTTAGGTTAGGTTAGGTTAGGTTAGGTTAGGTTAGGTTAGGTTAGGTTAGGTTAGGTTAGGTTAGGTTAGGTTAGGTTAGGTTAGGTTAGGTTAGGTTAGGTTAGGTTAGGTTAGGTTAGGTTTTTTTTTTTTTTTTTTTTTTTTTTTTTTTTTTTTTTTTTTTTTTTAAACTAAATACATTGACCTCTGACGTTATCAGAGACTGTGACTGCTTTTCTGTTTTTGGCTACTCTTTCATTCCAGTTCTCACTAACATTCTGCTCGTACTTTCATTCTTCATACTAGATCTTTCTTTCATGCGTCTTCTTTCACTCGATGGGTGGGTTCCCTTCCTATCCATCTTTCTACTTTCGGGGGTGTTTTCTTTTCTTTTATTTTTATTTTATATCTTTATTACACAAATAATTACATTCTTATATCTATTTACATCTGTTTATATATACTATTTTATGATGAATAATTAACAATACGATATTGGGGACAGAGCGGATCTAATTTTTACACATGTTGGTTACTATATTCAATAATATACAAGAAACACTGTGTCTACATTAGTCCGCTCTGTTCCCAATCAGGTTACTGTTTCGCTTATTTACTTCTATGCATATATCTTTACAATATTTAAAGAAAACATCCCTTTTTTTATTATCGTGTATGATATCCGCAATATTACCTATCGACAGTTGAATTTCGATCTCTTGTTCCAGCTTCATTCGTTTATACGCATGAACTGGACAGTCAAACAGGAGATGGGGAACAGACTCGGACACCCCGGGGTCGCAGATGCAGGACGGACTCTCCTTGCACTTGAAGCGATGCAAGTACTCGGAGAATCCGCCGTGCCCCGTCAACACCTGGGTGACGAGTCCGTCCACCTCCATTTTACTTACAACTCTGTAGGCCGCCACCGCATCAGGGAGAAATATTTTGGTGACGCCGGCCGTTTCACCGGCTCGGTACCGGTCGTTCCATTCATCAAGCGATCGCATACGAATGCTTCGCTTGATGAATGAGACGGGGCAGCTGTCGTAGTCAAATTTGCGTTTAGACTTCAGAGCAGCCTCCTTGGCCAGATTGTCGGCACGCTCATTCCCCTCCAGTCCTGCATGGGCTTTGATCCAGAACAAGCTTATACGTTTGTTCTGGAGCAAAGCGTCTCGCAGGAACCCTCGCGCTTCTACCGCCAGGGGGTGGAGAGCCTTTGGATTTTGCAGCGTCTGCAATGCTGACAATGAATCGGAGTAAATTCCGACAGATCCGGCCAAGTTTGCTGCGGCCATCCGTGCCGCCCGGCATATCGCCAGAAGCTCCGCCTGGTAGACCGTGCAGTAAGACGGTAACGCAAGCTTGAGGGCTTTGGTTTCGGCGGCGTCACTCCATATGGATAGCGCCGCCCCCACCTTGCCCTCAATCTTGCTACCGTCCGTATAGATATTGAAGTCATTGTCATTATTGGCCATAAGTTGCTCCTGGTCCATCAGGCACTTGAACTCGAGGTCGAGATGACTGGCGGGATGCGGTGACCGAAGGGCCGAAGACATTCGCTCTACCTCCCGATCCCCTATCTCTCGCTGGGGCACCCCCTTCCTCGCCTCATACAGCGCCGCGGCTTCGCGGACGCGAAGGTCGAGTGGGAGTATCCCAGCGAGCAACAGGGCCGCGTTCAGGGAGACAGTGCGATATGCCCTACAGAGCTTCTGTGCGAAGCCTCGCTGGACCACGTTCAGCTGCTTCCGGATTCCGAGCCTGTCCACAGCAGGCGCCCATACGCTGGCGGCATACAGAACTACAGGTTCGACCACCGCTACATAGATAGTACGGATTACTTCGGGGTGGAGACCCCAGCTGACCTTAGCTGCTCGTGCCAACTGATGGTAGAAGGCTACCGCGCGCTTGCAGACACTCGCGACGTGGGCGTTGAATGTGAGTTTTCGGTCAATGACAACACCCAACAGTTTGATTTCGTTCGACAAGGCAACGTCGACCCCGCCCATGCGTAGACGCGGGTCGTCGTACTTTAATTTGCGCGTCATAACCATTGCATTGGTCTTATGAGGCGCAAATCGAAGTTTATTTGCCGCTCCCCACATTCTCACACGTTCAAGGGCGGCGTTTGCCTGCCGTTCGATTTCGAGGGCCGTGTCGCCCTCGAACACCAACACCACATCGTCAGCGAATGCCTGCACGTACGCGCCACTAGTTTCCAAGTCCCGGAGCAGTGGGTCTAAAAGTAAGTTCCATAATATTGGTCCGCCAATAGATCCCTGCACGCAACCCTTCTCGGTAGCTATTGCGTACTCCTCCCCACAGTACCTGACTTTGACGCTCCTGTCATTTAGATAGCTACTCAAAAGCCGTCGGATGTTTATGGGGCATTTTTCCTCCGCCAGCCTGACCTTTATTTTGGGCCACCAAGCGTTATCAAATGCGCCCTCTATATCCAGTGATATCAGAACGACAATCTTCTTGCTGTCTAGTTTATGTCTGATATGTTTCACTAAGGTGTAGAGTGATATGTTTCACTAAGGTGTAGAGGGCGTCTTCGGTGCTCCGTTGGGGCATAAAGCCAAATTGGCGTGTGCTAAGCCTAGGCGCTATATGAAATTGTAGTCTAGTGACAAGCATCTTTTCCAAGACCTTTCCAAGTACCGGAAGGAGGCCTATAGGACGATACGATTTTGGGGTCGTGTAGGTGGCCTTTCCGGGCTTCCGAAGGAAGATTACTGTGGCCTCCTTCCAGGCCCCGGGAAAGTGGTGGATTGCCAGGCACCGGTTGAAAAGGCACAAGAAGAGGTCCGGGTTGAGGTTTATCGCATGCAGGCATATGTCGGCGGTGAAGCCGTCCGCTCCAGGGGCTTTCTTCGGGTCGAAAGAACGACTCGCCAGCTTTAACTCTAAATGAGTGAAAGGGGGGTCCCCCTGGTCCGAGGAAGTCTCGCTATCCGTGAGCTCCGCCAGGGCCCTCACCCGTCGGTGCTCCTCGGAGTCTTGCTCTTCGGAGTCCTTGGGGTAAAAGGTCTCGGCCATAAGTCGGGCGGAGCTCTTGGCATCAATTTCCGTGTTTTCTACCACCAGCGGTGGATCTTCCTCCCGCTTGGCCGTCCTGCCCAACACCCTATATATACCCCCCCAGAGAGACTCTCGGTCCTGTTTCCCGCAAAATTCCTTCCAGGACCTAGTTTGAGCCTCTTTTTCTTTGGTCTCGTACTTTGTCCTGGCCTCCAGGTATTCTTCGACCACTTTCGACCGTCGAATCGGTGCCGCACACCGGATCCTCCTCTTCCTGGTGGCCACCTCGCGCTTCAGCGTCGACAGCTCCTCAGACCACCACGGCAACGTGAGTGTGTCCTTCCTCCTAATTTTGGGAATTGCACACTCACTCGCTCCAGTTAACGCCTGTATAAGTTTGTGTATGATGTAATCTAATTGTGTAGCTGTGATAGTGTCTTGGATGTTTGTGACTGTAATGTTTTGGGATTGCAAAATTTGACCCAGTTTCTCACGAAACTGGGTCCAATTGGCTTTCCGTGTGTTATATGATCGTGTTGTGTGCTTGATATAGTTGTGTCTTGTGCGTTTTAGGTGTAACTTAAACGATATGCCGTTGTGGTCCGAGGTAGTTAAGTCTTCGCGCACGCGCCAGCCGTCCACCAGGTCCAGGAGGTCGGGTGACGCCGTTGTGATATCGACGAAGCTGGTGTATCTTCGCTCACCTCTTACGACGTCGAACGTGGGAATTTCCCCTTTGTTAAGGATAACAAGACCCAGGTCCTCCAGAGTCCCATGCAGTTCTTCTCCCCGGCGATCCGTCACGGGACTACCCCACCAAATGTTTTTGGCATTGCAGTCACCCGCGACTATCCATTTTTGTGCTCCCAACTCAAGCCGGATTTTGCGGAGGTGCGCCAGGTAGAGGTCCATCTCTAGGTCAGGCTCGAAGTAGAGCGATACCAGGGCTATCTCCCAGGCGCTGGTTCGGATCCCCACCACCGCGATGTTGTTCGTGGTGAGTTTTGGGTACTGTATGACGTGGAGGTCCGCATTAAAAACAATTACTGCAGCCTTTACCGTACCCTCCCCGTTGTCAACGTTCTGGAAGACCCTGATCCCGCTCCGACCCGAGACCCTGCCTTCTCTACCAACATATGGCTCCTGTACTAGCGCTATGTGCGCCCCGCATTTCCCCGACTCGAGTAGCAGCTCTGTGAACGCCAATTTCTTTCTCTGGAGATTCGCCTGGAGGAGATGAAGTGCCACCGTATCCACATGCGCAACCTTAGCAATACGCCACTGTGGAGCGGGCCAGTTCGTCCCATCTCCGCCTAATCGGGCAGTCGCTGCTGAAAGCGTTGTGCTCTCTATTATCGAGCTTCGCTCTCAAGCAGTTCCTGCACGAGGGCGGGGTGGCCGCGGCCCACTCCGCACACTTGGTCTTAAGGTGCGGTCCTCCGCAGTGGCTGCACCCATCCTCAGTTTCCTTACAAAATTTCTTACTGTGGCCGTAGCCCAGGCATCTCGAGCACTGGATCAGTGGAGACTGGTCCTCCGCTCTGACCCTCTGGAGATCTATGTGGACATTGCCCTTTACCGTGATCTGCCTCCAGATGGCAGGCGAGGCGCTCAGTACCACATCGGCCATGTGCGGATTGCGGGTTCTTTTTCTGTACTTGACTGAGATCCGGTCGTCCCCGTCGTTGAGGTTTCCAAAGATTTCCCTATTCTGGTTCCTCAAGGCTTTTGTTATGTCCTCATCAGTGTTTACAGTTAGGACTCCCTTGAGGACCAGAAGCGGGTCCCTATTTTTCACCTCCTCGACGGTGAGATCGGTTCCCTTCACCCTCAGTCTTTCCTTTACCTTGTCTCTGTCTTCCTTCTTTTCAAAACTCATTATGATCTTCCTATTTTTCGCCTTTCTCACCCTATCAACTCTGATCCATTCTTCTTTAGCGTCAACTGCTTCCCTTATTTTATCGAGTACTTTTTCACCCGTTATTCCTTCATCCTCTGTAGTTACGGCTATAGAGTGGAGGACTGTTTGCCTAGGTGGTGATTTTGTAGGCTGTCTTGCCACTGCACTAGCATATGAGATATTTGGCATATTTTCTTGGCTAGTCCGCAGTGCCTCTTTCAGCCTGTCCATTTTTTCGGTATTTTCGGCAAGTTTCTTGCTATGCTCTTCCAATACCTTCTTGAGAGCTGCAGTTTCAGACTCAATGACCCTCCCCACCTCCCTCTCCCGCTCAGAGCGGGAGAACGATGAAGGAGGAGTCACTGGGTCATTTGCCTCTATAATTGGCTTAGCCGCACTAATGGGTGGGGTTGCTTCGTGGTCCGCCTCTGCCTCTTTGACCAGACGGTAAAGTCTGTCCACCTGGTTTGTAACTTCTTCTTTTATTTCTTTCTTTATGTTTTTGGAAAGAGCCATGGCGTTCTTGACTTTCACGAGGCATGTTCTAGCCTCGACCACTCTTGGGTTCCGTACGATATTTTTGGGGCCCGGAGGGTTGTCAATTTTGAAGGCGATTGGCCTTTTTTGGGCGGGTGGGCTGGCTTTCTGTGTCGGCTCATTAGCTGTCTTCTTGAGCGAAGAGATGGACTTTTGTTTGTCTTCCAGTCTCGCTTCCCATTCGCCTACGCTTTTCCTTATGCTGGATTGCGAAGAAGATCCAGCCTCCTCCAGTGGCTTCGGCGGGTTCCCTTCGGGTGATTTTGCCATTGACGCGTTCTTGGTCGGGGTGCGTATTCCTAACATCTTTACTACTGGTATAGTATCCGCTAGTACAACGTCAACGGGGTAGTGTAAAGGTACCCCAGTCAATGTATTTAAATGTATAAATTTGATAATTGAATATTTAATAGTCGCTTACAATAGTTAAGTCAATAAGCTTAATAAAGGTTCCAATGAATAAGTGGTGTATAGGGCCTGTAGTCAAAATTAAAATTAAACTTAAAACTTAAAGCTACTTTTAACAAATTAAACCAGATTTGAAAAAGTTAGAGGTGTAAAAAGCCTCCAGCTGTCAAAAACCTATTACTAACTTATTTAAAGTACTAACTATCAGTGTACAATCAATCTGGTCCAATGAGTCTTGTTAATGGTCAACATAAACTAGCCTCCATAAGGTTTGTACATCAAAAAGAATCGTCCTTTACACAATGAAAAAAATTTGTGTAGTCGGAATTGGTTTTGACAGAGATATTTTTGGGTGTAAAAGGCCCAACAGTCAAAAGATAGCCTAAGATACTTATAACTAACTAAATTTAAAACCTATTTCTAACTTATTTAAAGTACTGACTAACTAGCAGTGTGCAGTCTACTCAGTTAAATAACTTAAAATTAATAGAATTTAGTGTCCACTGTTAGTACGTATTTTGCTATATACAAGTTTTAAAAGTTAAAAAGTTGGAGGTGTATGGGGCCTCCTACTGTCAAGAACCTATACTAATTAACTAACAGTCTAATTAACTACCACTGCACAATCTAAGGCCTATGCACGCGGTAGGTCCGGTGTATTACAGAGTTATTGCACCGTTTTTTTGGAGTGTCGTGAGAACCCCGAATTTTTTAAAAATTTAATATCTAATAAACTATTAGGCCGAAAATTTTGAAATTTAAAATGTGTGTACAACTAATTGAGATCTACAAATTCTAATAAAAATAAATAGGGGTTCTCGATCTATATTTTTTAAAATAAAATTTTGAAATTTTGAAATTTTTAAAATTTTCAATAACTCTGCGAATACTTAACCGATTTTTAAAATCTAAGTGTCGCCGTGCGGGGCTTGATTTCTTCTTTTAAATGCGGCCTCCCGGAGCAACCCAAGTCGTCTCGATCCTGGACCACGTGGCCACGTGGTCGGTGGTTTTTCCTGTATTTCCCCCCACTTAGCGGTGCAGGAAAAATCCAGCAGAGGTGTCGCCTTGTAGGGCTCCGTGAGGCTCGTCGACTCCAGCAACAAAAAAGGTATGTCGTCGATCTGGTTTTTGCGGCGCACGCCGTTTAAGTTCGAAAATTTTCAAACTTTTTGGTTTTTTGGCCACTGCCCGTCCAATTTTCAACTTATTTCTATGCACTTTCCGCCAGATTGAAGGCCTAAACGAGGCGCAACTTTTGATGCATAACACTTCACAATCTGATAAGAAAAAACCACTTTTTCTATTTTCCAAAGATTAAAACTTTGCGGAGCGGGCGTTGGAGCACTTAAAACGCGCGCGATTCCTGCTGTGGGCAACGGCGGCACTGGTTAGGTTAGGTTAGGTTAGGTTAGGTTAGGTTAGGTTAGGTTAGGTTAGGTTAGGTTAGGTTAGGTTAGGTTAGGTTAGGTTAGGTTAGGTTAGGTTAGGTTAGGTTAGGTTAGGTTAGGTTAGGTTAGGTTAGGTTAGGTTAGGTTAGGTTAGGTTAGGTTAGGTTAGGTTAGGTTAGGTTAGGTTAGGTTAGGTTAGGTTAGGGTTAGGTTAGGTTAGGTTAGGTTAGGTTAGGTTAG